>NC_140411.1:44858488-46058488 GCF_965140295.1 Lepidochelys olivacea | reverse complement strand
CCTTATGGCCCTTACAGAGCTTCCTCAAACCAATCAGCAGCAAAGTGGCAACATGAATAAGCATCCACTAAACTCTTCATCCCATGCAAGCTAAAAACAAACACTTTAAAAATATATATATGTGTACATCCTCACTATAGATGATGCACATGCCTCTAACCCCTGCTAGTCAAATACCTGAACACACTAGTAAAAATTTGGAAGATTCTTCTCTATGAAGAACTTTAATTTTTTTTTTTTTGGCTTTGAGGAGCAGCAAGGAGTATCATTCCTAATACACATCCACTCTAGTTGCTGATCCATGAAATATCTGTGCTACCTTACTCACCAAGTCTTCCAATAGAAGTAGAAAAGAAGAGTCACAATTAAAGAATATAAAGAAACAACAGGGTAATTATCTGAAATTTGTGTTTTCCTGTGGATGTGGGGTAGCTGGATAAAGAACCCCTAATAATGAATATAAAGGTAAAGAAACGTTATAAAAAACATTACAACTCAAACTTTATTCCTACCAAGGCATATACGCTTCCCAATGAGGCAAAGATGGCTGATTTCCTGTATACTAAAAAGCAGATAATAGTAAGGATTTAAAGGAAACTACAGTTCTGTTTCATTCCATTTCCAAACCTCTTAAAGTAAAAAGAAATAAACTGTAATCAAAATTCTAATACGAAACCTACTATTTCAGTCATATCTAAGTAGCAACAGACTTTAGACATGTACATAAGCTAAGCACAACTCAGCCTGGATAAGTGCACATGCATAAATTCTGTATATATATTCTACACATATTTATTATATGGCTATTTACCTTTTGTCTCCTCTTCTCTTTTCGTTTATCTTCTGTATCTTGTAACATTTTTTCTTTCCAAAGATCAAAAAAATAGGAGGGATCAGTATAGAACTTCAAACCATCTTTCTTATCATCTCTGTAAACACAATGGAAGAAAAGCTTAGCAAATGTCAATAATATGTCATTTAAAACACAAGAGGCTCAGCTTTGAGATTTGTTGGTTTAAGCTTGGTCCCTTTCTATTGTTTAACTGTAGTAAGCCAAATAAAGTACATTGCACATAATTTTAGTTCAACATCTATGAAAGATCTCCAGAGCAATGTCATCTATGTAAATGAACTACACTAAAATATATCTAACAGAATTAGAAGAAGTCTTTGAATCATGATTTGAGGACTTGAGTAACTCAGACAGTTGTTATGGATTTATTACAGGAGTGGATGGATGAAGTTCTGTGGCCTGCGTTTCTGGCTTTAAGGTCAATGAGTACACTAAAGCAAAATCTCTCAGTTACACTGCTATACACTGTCACCCAGGTATAATTATGCAGCACAAACAGATATGCAAAATACTTCATTATTCAGCTATTTATGAGCACTGGTTTAATAAAATTTTAATTTAATTTTTAAATATTCAGCAATTAAAATGATCTACAATTATACCTTCAAGGTAATGATACTAAAAATACGCTGCAATCACGCTGATATATATATTATTTATATAGAGCTTTTTCAGGTAAGTTACCGAAGCAGAAGTGTGTACTTTTTGCAAAAATATTGTACAATCAGAAATCACGGCATCCTGTTATAAGCATTAGTTATATTTAACAATCACTCATATTTAAGCAATCTAATACCCAAGACATTTTAGGGAAAGAAATGATAACGTATTACCCAGAATACTTAGAAAAAGACTGAAAAATGAGAGTCTTTAAACAGACTATTATAAATCTAATGGAAACAGAGAATGAAGTCCTGCTTACTGTACCTGTCTATTTGCCAGGAAAAAGTCAGGAAATGAAAACAAACAGCAGCAGCACCCAAAACTCAAGATAAACAGAATAAAATGGTAATTACTATATTCTTCCTTTTCTTTACAGTATTTATATACTCAATGACAACCTCAATTTCCTGTTACCAATCAGGTTCAGATTTACATTATTCTGAAATGGGATGATTTCAACCACAGTGCAGAAATGGAGTACAATTATTCACCACAACCGTATGACAGTTTACATTTATTTTACTGTATGAAAATCCAGTTGTCCATTCAGTACAATCCACAAAACTCATCATATTATATGTCCACTAAAAAAGTACCCATCTCCACTTCTTAGGTTCACTTTCAGATGTTAATTTTTTGAGAGAAGGAACTATATGCACTCGACAGGTATGCAGACAGTGTCCCTTTTCCACTGCACCCAGGAGGGGCTGCTGATCTCTATCTAGGTATTTATGGAACCACATTCATTAGTTGAAAGTCATCTGGCATGGCAATAACTTACAACACTCCTTTGCACATGGATAAATTAAAATTGAGATTAAGTGACTTATCTAAAGCTATAGAGGAAATCAGTGTAAGAATGAGGTTTAATAATTGGGTGTGTCTGCCTCACAGTCCTGTGCTCAGACTGAGTATCTTTAATATAATAATTTCTACAGCTCCTTCCATATACAAAGCACTGCAAAACCAAATTATGTTACATTATATCCAATGAGCCATTTTCCAGATTCACAGAAAGCCAATCTATGAAACTAATAATATGGTTTACTTTTCAAATACGAAAAATATTAACCCCCTAGAAATAAATTGTTACTGTTCAGTCTGACTGAGCCTTGCATTATTTATGTTTATTCAGTTTGTTAACATTATATCATCTTGCAATGTGCAAAGGGGTGACTCAAACTATTACCTCATAAAACCTGGGGATACACCTCAAACCCTGTGTTCCGAAATGCATCTGTACTGTATAGTTACCTACCCATTCTCCTCCATACTGCTAAGAATGTATCTAGAATTAAACGAGATGAATAGCACAGTACAAGAATTTAGACACTGACTTTATCCATACCTATATGGTGTAAGAATATTCAATGGAGGTGGTTTGTCACTCTGATTGTAGATGTCAGCCACTGGATTAGGAATGCTGTTCTTTGAAACAACTTGCTGGTCCTGTATTGTCGAACTTTTAAATGCTTTTTTCATGTTGATATCCTGTAACGATACTATTAGAGAGGAAAAGAAGATATTTAATTGTGCATATTTTCTAATATTACTACAGACCAAAATTGAGATCTCATTTTTACAACATTAAAGAGATTTTTATTTGAAAATATTTCAACAAACTTTTCAGTACTCATATGTAGTAGCAAAACTGAAGTAATATTTATATATTTAATTTGTATAGTAAATATTGTCAATGCATCACGTGAGAACATAGGAATTACCATACTGAATCGGACCAAAGATCAATTTAGTACACATCCTATCTCCAACAGTGTCACCAGATGCCTCAGAAGGTGTAAGCACCTTGCATTTAATCTCACCCTGATCTCTAATAGTTAGAGATTGGCTTGTCCTTGTGAATGAGACAGCTGTTCTCAATCAATATTCTCCATATCGTTCATTAAATATACTCCAATCATGTCTCCCCTTATTTGTCTCTAAGGAGAATAACCCCAGTCTTTTCACGCTTTCTCCATATGAGCGTTTTTCCATGCCCTTGACCATTCCTCTGAACCACCCTAAGTTCTGCAATATCTACTTTTAGATGGGCTGACCAGTGATGATCACAAGATCCTAGATAAGGCTGCACGACTGATTTATATGAAGGATCTGCAGCAGTATGAACAGCAGGAGGGGCTAGCCACCCAGAGTGCATGCCCATCAGAGAAACTGGATACGTACTCAAGGCGGCTCATGCGGCTATGGCTATATTCTATTATTAGCACACTTGCTCCATGAAAGCTAGTACAAGTATGTCTCCTCAAGCTGGGAATCACATCCCCAGCTCAAAATTCAGACTTACCCAGGTCCAATTCTTGAGTTGATATAGTTAATTTAGAAAAATGTAAGTGTGTGAGTTTAGATTTTTTTCCTCCAGTGTGTACTGCTTTGCATTTATTTACATTTAATTTCATTTGCCATCATGTTGCCCATTCACCTAGCTTGTTTAGATCACTCTGAATTCCTCTCAATCCACTCTGGTCCTAATTTACATAACTACATCATTTGCAAGTTTTGTTACCTCACTATTCATTCCCCTCCTTTTCCAGATCACAAATATACTAAATAACATGGAGCCTAATATAAAATCTTGAGGCACCTTGCTGCTAACCCTTTGCCATGATAAGAATTGACCACTTAATCCTAACCTTTGCTCCATCTCCCACCTCATTTTTGAGCAATATTTAGCCTCTCACTCCATGACTACCTAGTTTCTTTAGTAGCCTCTAAGCAGATGGAGGATTTAGGAACAAAAATGAAACTTCAAGTCCCTCTTTCACTTGGCTAGCACATGTGGGCACACAAACATTTGTTTTTGACACTCACTTCTTTTTTAACCTAATTGAATGTAAAATGATATGATCAGAATTAAAGGCAGCTTTTTCAATCATACAGTCTTGAATCGTTACATCCTAGTTTAGGAGTAAAAGTTTTCAAACATATAGATGATTCAGGAGCCTAAGCCCCACTGAAAGTCAATGGGATTTAGGAGATTTTGAAAATATCCTTAGCAATTACCTATCCCATTCACTGTGGTGTTTCCAACAACGACATTAGGATGAAATCTTCCTAAAAAACTTTTTTCTAGTGATATTAAACTGATTGGAAGTATTATGGTGCTTTCAAAATTGTGTCTGATTAATAACTGATTTTACTGAATTGAATTTTAGGCAGTCAGAATTCTAGATTAACCTCTGGTACCAATCATCTTTACTGCAAAAATTCCAATTTCCAGAGCCAAAGAGTCAATGAAATTCCTTATTGAGATTAAAACAACATTAAAATAGTTTGTGTGTGGCTCATTAATTTGAAAGGTCATTAGCAGCGTTGGGGTAACTATGGAAAGTACTTTTGAGTGGAGTCTCCCGTGACCCTCAGATCTAGTGAGACATGAACATCGAAACAAAAGCTACTCTGAGTGTCTCTTTACAGCTTCATAGGCTGACCAGAAACTATCCATAATGGAATAAATGGGCAGATGTTTTTTTAAAAAATTTAAAACTAGTTAAGTGAATTTAGTGCTCCTGAAATGTACCAGATTGAAAGATTTGAAGATTGAGGTCCTCCAATTTATCAAAGAACAGGTTCAGTATACACATGAGTAGTGTTAATTTCCTCACATTTTACCATAACAATGATTGGTGCCTCAAACCTAAGATGCAGGAGCACCTAAAGATAGCTCAGTTTCTCAGACTACTTAGTTCTTGACCCCTCTCCTGAGATGGCCAAAAAGTGTTAATGTCAATTCTGGTATTTTGCAAAGCAGGTATCTGTTAACTAGCAACTGGACTGAGATAAGCAACTCTTTACATAGAGAAGGCAAAACAGCCATCCCAAATTAAGGGAACTTTAATTTACAGGGAGATATTGATAAGACATTCATATTACGTTGCCATACTCTTCCAGTAAAGGGAGCTTGTTCAGCAGCTGCTTCAAACTCTCATGTAGTTTGTGGCCTGAATGAGGAGTTGGCAGTTTGTCCTGCCAGCTTGATGGGCTCCAGTTGACTACATTCAGTGCCGGCATTAGAGGCGAGCAATTTAACGCATCTGGGAAGAGAGGGGCCAAATTCTTGTGTTTTCCTTGGCTGTTAGGAAGCAAAACACCTAGGGCTTACCCTGACTAGGCTGCCTCACACATGGTCTGCCTCAGTGATACCCTCACTGAAGACTCACAAAAGACTGATTTATATTTCACACTAGATTCTTCTGGCAAATCCAGTTGCAACATATGAGGAACAGTACAATTCCTGAAAGGAAGCATGTGATTACAATTGCATATCCACAGTGTGCGAGTTCCTTTAATTCAGCTTGAAGGTATCCTTTGTACCAGAATGCAATGTCTCGTGTACAAGTGAAACATATATCCTAATATAGCCCTAATATTTTTAATCATTAAAGTCAGCAGCTTCTTCAAAGAGATCCATTTTTATACTTCACAGTTGGCATTACGATTCTAGAAAAATCCAGCATCAAATTATACAGAGCCTTTGAATTGTATCATTTAAAAAAAACCAAGCTTTTCAATGTTAGGAAATTGAACTTGCAAGCAAGCTTGCACATTTCAGCTTTTTTTTTTTTTTTTGTTAAGGTAGGACATAGGAATATGTTTTTAAAATTATTTAAAGCAATTTGTGGTTTCAAATAGAGTATGGGCCTTCCTCAAGTTTTTAATGCACATTATAAAATGAATGACCACATTAATAATTATATATATAAACAAGTGATGCTGTAACTTTGGTGTTGATCCAAGGATGTGCAGTATCTGGTGATTCAAACTTTGTATCACATTAGCTAGCTGATAATACATAAATCTCCATTTTCTTTAGGGAAAGAGCATTATAACAGCATTGATTAGAGCCAGTCATACTAGAGACATATTGGTAATGAATGTCAACTTTAACTTGCAACTCCCCCCTTTTAAAATGAGAGGGCCAAGTGCCCTAAACCTTTTAATGGTTTTACGATTAGGAACATTTTCACTGATGACTAAATTAAATAACTTCTGATTTATTAAGATGACCTAGATCATGAGTGTAAGAGCTATGTCTCCTGTCCCGAAAGGCAAGGACTGTATCACAAAGACCTCAAAAACTAAAATTTTAAATCAAATATGAAGAGAGCTAAGAGGTTCAAAATATTTTTCTCCAATTAACCTAATCTGATTTTTTCCAGCTAGCCCTCCTAGTAAACATGATGAACTATCAGCTCAGCATTATTCCAAAGGAAAAGCAGTGATTGTTGTGTAATTAATTACTGTGACCTTGTCAACATCACTTCTGGTTCAGTGCTTTTATGCAATTACCTACCCTCTTCCACTGTTGAATCCAGCTGGGTAACTTTGACAGCAAGGCGATCAATTCTGTCTTGAAGAGAATTTGCTCTGATGTAGAAGTTGTTGGCCTCATTAAACAACTCACCAAATATGTCTTCAGCATGCTTGCCTGTAGAGAAAAATGGAGAATGCCATCTGTTAAAGACTTACAAAAACACAGGAAACACTGCTTCAACAGCATGATATTACAGTTAAACACTCGTAAAAGAATTACAGTATACTAACGTACTACACACTTTAGCAATGCAATATTACATTCAGAACAGTTAAATGCAATGCAAATGGTCAGACAGATCAAAATAAACTTAAACCATCTCCTTAAGTAGCTGAGCTGCTAACAAAAACATGTAATCATTAAAATCCACTTCTGTGTTGAAAACTCCATGGTAGCCAATGTTATTGCTGTCTTTTAAAAAGTTTCAGTCAATCCTGGAATAGTAGAGAGCCACAGTAAGTCAGGTATAATTTAGTATATTTATTAATCACCTGAACAAGAGTGAGCAGCAAGAAGTGGCATTATTCTGTTAAAGTTCTAAGTTGTGCCCTATAACCAGGCTTAACTGTACACGTTGTTAATTAAGGACATTCCAAACATGCCCTTCAGTGCTGTGTATTGACTGCTGGGTTGTTCAATGAAATCCTTTTGGAATCTATTGCTGGAGAGTGAAAAATGTCCACATTCTAGAACCCTGGAGGAGACGCCCCTTTCCTGGATCCTTTATTTGGAAAATATAGTCTATTAATTTAACAGTGACAAGTGATGCTCACAGAATAGGGATGAAGGAAAATTTACAATATTTTGATTTTATTTTCTTTCTTTTCCGAGTGGGGGAGCTTCTGAATAGTAGAACCTTCACTAAGTGTGGTGTCAAAATCTGTAGATAACATAATGAGCTAGATGAGGGGTGGCCAACCTGTGGCTCCAGAGCCACATGAGGCTCTTCAGAAGTTAATATACGGCTCCTTGTACAGGCACTGACTCCGGGGCTGGAGCTGCAGGCACCAACTTTCCAATGTGCCGGGGGGTGCTCACTGCTCAATCTCTGGCTCTGCCACAGGCCCTGCCCCTACTCCACCCCCTCCTTCCCCCTCCCCTGAGCCTGCCGTGCCCTTGCTCCTCCCTGCTTCCCACCAGAGCCTCCTGCACACCATGAAACAGCTGATCGGGAGGTGTGGGAAGAAAGAGGGAGGTGCTGATCGGTGGGGCTGCCAGTGGGTGGGAGGCGCTGGAAGCAGGGGAGCTGATGGAGGGCTGCTGATGTATTATTGTGGCTCTTTGGCAATGTACATTGGTAAACTCTGGCTCCTTTTCAGGCTCAGGTTGGCCACCCCTGAGCTAGATCCTGAGGTGCACCCAAGCTCTCCTTAGCGCACCTAGTGGGGAGATAGACGTGGCATAGTGCCATCTTTCTGCTCTCCACCCCCCCAATAAAAGTCTTGGGGACAGCTGACAAAGAGTCATAAGGACCAGAAAAAAAAGGGAAACAAACTTTTAGCAATGCCTCTACTGAAATGTTCATCTTCAGCCTTCAGAATTTATTTTCCATTAAAATGAATGGTCTGTTTGCAGCTCAGAGTTATTGTTTCAGAGTACTTGTAGATTCAATAAGACAACACTGCATCTGTTCACTTTCAGAAGATTATCTTTACAATCAGAAGAGCTAGGAAAAATACATGTTAAAAGTTTGCATTTTGCAAAACAGATAGTATGGGAGAAACTGCTTCACTAGCCTTCCCCAGGCTCTTTACTGGCTTTCACAGACTCCCTCTGATGTTGTGGCTAAATCAAAAGCTAAAGTTTACAAAAAGTGCTTTAAAAGAAGAAAAACAATCTATAAGTATCAGTTTGTCAGTTACCTTGAAGGAGGTAGAAGAGATGATTAAAGATCTGCTTGTTAATAACTTTCTCTTTTTAACACTGAAATTTTTTTTCAACTGTACTTGCTGCTCTAAAAATGAATGGTGACTGGAACACTAACTTCCTGCTGATAACAACAACAATCTGGTAAAATAACATTGTAACAGATAACTCAAATGAACATGGTCCAAACAATTTCTTAGACACAGCTTTTCTAGTTGCTCAGAATATTACTTTTTAAATTAGATTTTTTAATAACACAATTAGTTGATACATTGGAAAGCTGAGAACTTGAAAGCTGTCTAAAGTTAGGAGGCTCATAGCTTCCATATTAAAAACTGATTGTGCTATTAAAAGCCAACCATTTAAAAACAGTATTACACAGCTTCTGGAAAAGCTAAATATTATTTGCAAAAAAGAAAAAATAGTTACTTCACTTTCTAACAACAGCAGGAAATCTATGCATAAGACATTCCAAAAGTCAAACTGCAATCACCCATTACTATTTCTGGATCAGTGTTTTTACAACAGAGGTGATCTGTTAATCCTTAATTTTAAAAGCTCCTCCCCAGCCACCCCAAATAGATAAATAAACTGAGAGTCCTCTCCACTTCACCCCCCCAAAAAACTTTCAAGCTCTACTGTTTCCTTATAGTTACTGTGATATCAGACACCAAAAAGCAGTTCCTCCCTGCACTTACAAGTATCATCCTCATTCTACTCCATATTAGACTTTTCTTGACAAAGTGGTTTGCAAAATATAGAATCACAGAATCATAGAATATCAGGGTTGGAAGGGACCCCAGAAGGTCATCTAGTCCAACCCCCTGCTCAAAGCAGGACCAATTCCCAGTTAAATCATCCCAGCCAGGGCTTTGTCAAGCCTGACCTTAAAAACCTCTAAGGAAGGAGATTCTACCACCTCCCTAGGTAACTCATTCCAGTGTTTCACCACCCTCTTAGTGAAAAAGTTTTTCCTAATATCCAATCTAAACCTCCCCCACTGCAACTTGAGACCATTACTCCTCGTTCTGTCATCTGCTACCATTGAGAACAGTCTAGAGCCATCCTCTTTGGAACCCCCTTTCAGGTAGTTGAAAGCAGCTATCAAATCCCCCCTCATTCTTCTCTTCTGCAGGCTAAACAATCCCAGCTCCCTCAGCCTCTCCTCATAAGTCATGTGTTCCAGTCCCCTAATCATTTTCGTTGCCCTTCGCTGGACTCTCTCCAATTTATCCACATCCTTCTTGAAGTGTGGGGCCCAAAACTGGACACAGTACTCCAGATGAGGCCTCACCAATGTCGAATAGAGGGGAACGATCACGTCCCTCGATCTGCTCGCTATGCCCCTACTTATACATCCCAAAATGCCATTGGCCTTCTTGGCAACAAGGGCACACTGCTGACTCATATCAAGCTTCTCATCCACTGTCACCCCTAGGTCCTTTTCCGCAGAACTGCTGCCTAGCCATTCGGTCCCTAGTCTGTAGCTGTGCATTGGGTTCTTCCGTCCTAAGTGCAGGACCCTGCACTTATCCTTATTGAACCTCATCAGATTCCTTTTGGCCCAATCTTCCAATTGGTCTAGGTCCTTCTGTATCCTATCCCTCCCCTCCAGCGTATCTACCACTCCTCCCAGTTTAGTATCATCCGCAAATTTGCTGAGAGTGCAATCCACACCATCCTCCAGATCATTTATGAAGATATTGAATAAAACCGGCCCCAGGACCGACCCTTGGGGCACTCCACTTGATACCGGCTGCCAACTAGACATGGAGCCATTGATCACTACCCGTTGAGCCCGACAATCTAGCCAGCTTTCTACCCACCTTATAGTGCATTCATCCAGCCCATACTTCCTTAACTTGCTGACAAGAATACTATGGGATTCTATACTTAAGTCTTTTGAGAAGATCACTAGTACTTTTCATCAAATAACATGTATCATTATATTTCTCTCCAACTTCTGCAGTAAATAACTTGTGGGACATTGGTCTATAAAGTTTTCATGAATCTGTAGTTGATCTCTGGTAGCAATCTCTGCAAAAATCAATTGCAATTAATTCCCCAAAAAAATCTGAATTAACATATTGAATAAGATGTCTCTGAAGTTACCTTCTGTAAGAAATGAAACTTATTAGTGCTGGTTACAGAAAAGAAACAAATCAGTGATGCAGATGAGCCCGAGGAGCAAAAACCTATCAGTGTTAATTACAGAGACTATCTTCTTTTAAGCTTTATGACAGGGTTGGGCCAGATGGCTACAGGAGAGTGATTTTTTTTCCACTTATCACTTTATTTTGTACAAAAACATGTAAGCAGTTGCCACATCAGCTGCCTGTGTTCTCATGCAATTGTACTTTTTGCTTAAGATTATTTCTGTTACACTTTTCCAATTTTATTTTCTGCTGATCTTATTTATTTGCTCCACTTTCTCCACACGTTTGCCCACATTGTTGCAGTTGTGCTTAAATAATCCCCTTTCTTCAACTTGGCAAGCCCTCTCCCACCTTTCGGTCTGACAGGATTTTATTTTTCCCCATCAAGTTCCACTAGTGTTACTACCAACCTGTATTTCTCTGCCTGCTCATCTCCCTTGTGAGCACCTCTGCTTCTCAGCCAGAAGTATCTAAACATTATTAGTTGACTGATTCCCCTGTCAAGCCATATTAGATAACACTTGACTGGTGACTCCAATGTGAGAATCTGGGAAACACCCTGAAACCATGGAATTCCTATACATGTCATGACTGCTAACAGATCTGCAAATTAGGACTACTGGCAAATATATCTTTTCTTTTTGCCTAAACATTGGTTTTATTTTGAATTTGTAATGAATACTAAATTAAGATGGCATTTACTATCATTGTGGTGTCCGTCACAAGGATGAAAAAATGACACTACAATGTTAAAGCAGCTAAAATTAGCACAATCTTAACCTCAGTTGAGAAGTAATGTAAAAGCAAGCATGGCGGCACAGGATAGGATATTAGAGTTCACAGGGCAGCAATCAGAGAAAGTGAAAAGAGAGTTGCAATATATTAATACTACTACTATAAAAGTAGGGTTGGCAGAATTTGATTTTTTTATAATTTTGACTGATAATGTTTATTTTTAAGCATTTTTTAATTTTTATCTATTTAAATTTTCGCAGTGGTGGGAAATTCTGGGAGGGTCAGACAATTATTTAATGAGAGTAGATAAGATTCAAAATGTTGACGTTTTATAACTGTTACAAAGCAAACTGTCAACATCATATACAAAGAAAATATCCTTAAATCAAACCCTAATAAGTTCTCAAGCAGCATTTATATTTTTCCATCAGTGTCTGCGTATGCCCTCAACAGAGCCGGCCTTTGGGGTGGGTGGCCAGGGCGGTTGCCCGGGGCGGCTGCCCAGGGCGGCCTGCTAAAGATGGCGCTGTGCACTGGCCCAGCCCAGTTCTATACCTGCATGCTGCGGCCAAGGGGCTGCAGTGCTGGTTCCTGTCCACCCGGCCCAGCCCCTGCCCCACTTCTCTCCACCAGCGCAGGACAGAGAGGAGCCCTCAGCTGCTGCAGCTCTGCTCCGGCCCCACCTCCTCCCCCAGAGGTTCATACCACTGGGTGGTGCGAGCTGGAAGGGGAGGGGGAGGCTCGGTGGCAGGCCTGGGTCAGGGTTTCTGGCTGCCCCAATTTCATGCAAAAATTTAATTCCACAGTCTCCTTTATGCAGTTCCTCCCCCTCTCACCCCCGCAACACACACACCCAGGGCTCCCTGCATCCAGGTCACTTTCCCCACCTGGGCTGTGCTGTGAGGCATCAGCAGCTGCTGCTCTCATGCCCTCTCCTTATGCAGCCCAGGCAGGGAAAGTGACCTAGATGCAGAGAGCCATGATGTTGCTCCTCACCTCCCCCCCCGGTGTGCAGAGCAGAGGAGCAACAGTCCTGGTGGGAGCGAGCAGCAATGCCAGCTGCTTCGTGCATCCAGCTCTGTTTCCCCACATAGGTGCAGGAGGGGGATGCAGGGGTTAGGAGTGAAGGGGGTGTAGGAGGGGGAGCAGGCCTTTGGGGTGAAGGGAGGGTGGGAAGACTGGGAAGCCCATGGGGGCCAGGGGCAATGGGGGGGCACCATGCCCATAGGGGCCAGAGGCACCAAAAAGCAAGTTCGCCCAGGGTGCCATTTTCCCTAAGTCTGGCCCTGGCCCTGAAATCAACGTTTACCAATGAAAATCTAATTCTTCCAAGCCTATATAAAAGTATCCAAGATGGAGAGTTAGCAGCCAGCGTTCTGTATGCACAAAGCTCAAGGAAGAGGTCTGACTCTTACTGGGGTCCTGTCTACGCTTAAAAAGCAGCTGCACCACTGTAGTGCTTCAGTGTAGCGCTACCTATGTAGACGGAAGAGGTTCTCTTGTCGGCATAACGACTCCACCTCCCCAGGAGGCGGCAGCTAGGTTGACAGGAGAATTCTCCCATCAATCTGGTACTGTCTACACAGTGGGTTAGGTCAGTTTAACTAGATCGCTCCAGGGTGTGGATTTTTCACACCTCTGAGCAACATAGTTATACTCACCTAATTTTCTAATGTAGACCAGGCCTCAGTATTAACACTGGAGGGGACAAAGCCCCGGGGGCTAGAGATGTGCATTTCACTCGTGCAATGAAATTCCAATCTGGTTTGGCCAAAATATATTAATTGTTAAAAATTGCTATTTCCCTTCTCTTGTGTGGGTTGCTCAGGAATTAACATTTTAGCAGCATGTCAAAATAACTGACCATGATTGTTCTAATCTAATCATCATCAGCACACTACACTGAGAAAGCCCGAGAGCTGCCAGAGCAGAGTGAGAGGGGATATAGCTGGATCAGGCCCACCCCACGTTTAACCCTATTAGCCCCATTCCTCCCCAGACCCAGCAAACGGCACCATTAGCCCTTCCCCAATACCCCTCTGCGGGCAGAAGCTCCTTTGAGCTCCCAGGGATGGAGAAGAGATGGAGGGAGACAGCACACACAAGCTCAGTTAGCCTTCCACTGGCCAACCCTGAGCCTAGCATGTGGCCCCAATAGCCTATGCCCACTTCTGGGATAAAAGCTTTGTCCTAAATCCTGATGCTCAGGTGGTAAGAGTCTGTGCTGTGGTGCTGAAGGTTCAGGACTCACACCTGACCAATAATACATGATGGGAGAAAGTTGTTACAGTTGAACATAATATAATGGTATTTTTTACCTTTTTCTTTTTTTAAAAACAAGGAAGTTACTTACAAAAACCTACATTAAGAATATTATTCAGGTTGTATAATCAAGCACTTAACAGGCAGACTTATGGTTGCCTGTCTTCTTCTTTAGTATGGCTTGGGTAGCTAGCAATGATTACAAATTTACAGCTAGATTTGATAGCTAGCACATTGCCGCAGCAGTGAGCTGGTGAATGTCCTTCAGGCCCCCAGCGAAGAATGAAGGGAACCCTCAGATATGATGTACTCCATCGTTTGTGCCTGGTGACCACAGTTGGATACAGGTATTTGGCTCATTTTCCATTTAAAGAGGGTTTGTCCACATTTCCAAAGAGATGTCATGATGTGATTCAATCTGCACCAGTCAAAACCTGGTGGATCCTCGGCAGGGTCAGTGACGAGCTGCTTGCTGTGAGCAATCAAAACGTTCCATGTGGCTCTTTCCTTGAGCCTCAGCATTGAAGTTGAGCGAAAGGCTCTTCATGCAGTTCCAAAGAGGACTGCAGGATTTTCATCTGGTCTTTGCTGGGTTCTGCAGGTCATTATGCAATGGATCCTCATGTTTGCATTGACATGATTGAGAAAGCAAGATGTCTCAGCAGCTCTTCTGATCTGTGGAGGCTGGATATGCAACAGGACCAGGAGTCAGTCAACTTGAATCAATCTGAGCATCTCTGACACTATGTGCATAGTGTTATTGAGTTGTGTATCAAGGAGTTTAATGAGACCTCTGTGAGCTGACACTCAGTACTCAGATGCAGAATACACCAAGGCAATTGTTGAGGTTCATAGGGTCCATAGACTGAAGCCCCATGATGTTCTGGCCAGTTTCCGGATAAACATAACACAAGACCTGACCCTATCACAAGTGCTCTCAAAGTGTTGTCGAAAGGTCAAACTCTGGTCCAGTGTAATGCTGAGATACTTTGGGTTAACCTAATGGCTGACGTTCTTACCGTAGAACTGCACATCAAGTTTGGTATTAGACATTTTATTGTTCAGACGGAAAGTGGTCACCTTAGTTTTCAGGTTAGGTCTAAGTTTTCCGCATTGGAAATAATCAGTCACTGTGCTAAGATCTTGGCTTAGTGTGCACTTGATGGTATGGAGGCTTGTGTGCTGAACAGCTAGGGCAGTATCATCCGCATACATGAATTTCCTCGACTCTGTCGCTGGCATATCCATGGTGTATAGATTAAAAAGTATCAGGGCCATGCAGCATGGTTGCCTGTTAAACTTTAATTCTGCCCCCTTCTGCATATATATTATGAAACAGTTTTTAGTTACATAATCACATAGTTACCTAATCACATACTGGTGGTTTTTTTACAGGACCCCAGTGACACTAATTTATTATTGACTATTGGGCCAGGATGATCTCACCACCACAGAAACTAAGGAAGTGGGGCGAAGTAGAAGGGAAATGGACAACGTAGCAATACTTAAAACAAAGGAGTATCATATTTATGTTAACAGAGTTTTACACCCATTATAATTTCAGTTCCAAATATCTTTAAGGTCTGCATGCTTCTTAATTCTCAAGTACAATTACAGTCTTTTATTCCTTTTGGGAACCCAAAGTTTGAGTCTTTTAAGGGAAGCAGGCTCAGCCTGTGTCTAAACTCTCCCTGGTTCAGTACCTTCCTTTCCAAGGGTCTGTCATAGATTCATAGACGCCAAGGCCCAAAGGGACCATTGCGATAATCTAGTCTGACCTCCTGTAGAACACAGGCCACAGAACTTCCCCGAAGTAAATCCTAGAGCATCTCTTTTCAAAAAAGAGCTTATATCAGTGAGGTCCTGCAATGGGCACTAGACAAAAGTTGCAACAACTACACGATACTGACATAAATCCAAACTGTTACCGCCGGGAGGGGGAGAATTCCAGCCTCAGGTTGTCCAAAACCAAATCCCTAGGTTTTGCTGTGAGGAGGGCGAAAAAAACCCAAGCAGCCTCCGCCAATCTGGTGATACGGGGAAAAATTCTTTCTCCGCTCCACAGTGGCAACTAGCACAGCCCACAGCAACCTAGCACAGGAAGGGAGGGTGGGTTCACCGCTGGTAAGCAGCAAAAAGGAAGTGACTGAGCACACTGCTCTTATCATGGCTCCAAATCTCCTGACAAATTCTGCGAGACATTATGGCTCCAAATCACAAGCTAAATCTCACAAGACCTTAAGCCCAGCCCAGAAGTCCTGAGGAGGCTGGAAATCTCTCAAGACCTGGGCCATCTTGTCCTTTTTACCCTCTTCCATTGCAGGAGCCACCAAAACACACCCTTCACTGCGCTCAGGGCCCTCTTTTGGATGGACAAGACATTCTTGGCGTCTGGGACAAAAGGCAGTATTGTTCTACTTCCTGAAGTGTTCAGAAATAACGATCAAAATTTTGCATAAATTAATCTTTATGCTTTCTTTTGAGAATAAACATTTTTATTTTCTATACTAGCCAACCCTTGCACATAAGAATTCAGATATGATCCTAATACTAATAAACTGAGAGGCATCTGTTTCGGGAAATACAGCTGAGCAAGATGCACATATTTGAGCCCCAGCTGGGTTCGGGACCTGACAGTTTTGAGGGTAACTTGAGGTCGAATGGCTCCCAACTACACTTCCCTGAACAATACAGTTGTAACAGAACACTGGAGGAAAAACAAGCTCATGGATAAGAGAGGTAGTTCTGTTAGCTCTCAGCAGCAATGGCATGCACTCTCTTGTGCAGATGGAGCCAATGACAAGCACCAGCACAAGAGCACTCCTGTACCCCCCCCAACAAGTTTTTTATGCAGTTCCATAGCTTGATACCACAGGTGCCAAATCCTCTAAGTGGAAATGCACAAAGGCCCTCTGTGTAGAGCTCCTGCTTTCAGTGCAAAACAGAACAGGACACAATCTTAACTTCAGCATCACAATAGCTCTGCCATAATATATATAGAAATAGAATCCTGAGGACATTCCCCATGAGATTCACTCCCATTAAACAACATTTAGAACTGTAGTCAGATATTTAAACATGATACTTTTCTTGGACACTGTTTAGTACAGGGTGGATTAATCAGAGCTCACTGCTCTCTAAACAAGTTCAGTTGACTCAAACTTTCCTAATAAATGTAAGCTCAAAAGAATAGTATCTAGTGCCATTATCCTACAGAGTTGGAAACCTAGTGAAGTCACATGACTGACTTTTTAATTAAGAGCTTTACCTGCATAAATTACTTCATGAAACGATTTGTTTCTGGCAGAAAAGAGTCTAAAGTCAAACATATTTAATCTATAGCTAAAATAAATATTGTAATTATCTGAATTTCTAAAATACACAAAAATTGAAGCTCTTTCTTCTTTAAATAAATCTAAACAAATCTAGACTTCCTTTCTAAAATTCTCTTAAGTTACTCTAACTTTCCTCAGTTACTGTTTGTCATTCTGCTTACAAGGGGACAATGGGATCCATTCTCTTCCTGATATGTGTGCTTATTTCTCATTAGTATTAACGTGTCATATGCATATAAAGGAAGAAGAGATTCCTAAGAAAAAATAAGTTCTTTAAAAGATAACTGAACCAACTTCCTGTGGCCATCAAATGCCAAGAAGCAGAGTGGTCTACTGGACTGAGCAAGGGACGAGAAGCCAGGAATTCGTGATGCATGTTCTAATCTTGGCTTTTAGATTGATTTACGTGGCCTGGGGCAAGTTCACTTAGTCTCTCTGTGCCACAATTTCCACATCTAAACTCTAGCTGCCTCAGGGAGGTGTTTGCACAGACCTTTGAAGATGTGAAGCAATATATAAGAGCAGAGGTATTATTATTATACACTTTGCAAATGGGGAAGTCTTACATTTTAATTTGTCCATTTAAAACAAGCAAACTTAAAGCCTTTGTGCGACTCAATTTTTCATTAATAAACAAAAGTACAAAACTATAGAGACTTACTCAGACTGCTTAGTTGCCGTATAATAGCAGCAAGGGTACTGTTCGTTACACATTCCAGTTCACTAGTTATTCCTTCAGGAAGAGCTCCTCGGCAGAGGTGCCTAGGTTCAATGTTCCTCTTTACTAAAGGCATGGCTAACAATCTGCAATTTACAGAAAAAATAGTGTTATAGTTCAAGCAAAATAGGAAGTTACAATGTATACTGGACATTTCCCTAATATACCTTAAATAAGTGTTTCCTTTATTGCTTATTTTAGATCACCTTCAGGTGTTCTACACGGCCCAGAAAACACAAGGATGACAAGCCCCTGCCCTGAAGAGTTTATAGTCTAAGTGGACTTAACAGACAAACGAAGATCTAACATCCAACAGTAATGTGCTGGGGGAGAGGACACAGGTTACAGAAATAAAATTGCTCACTTAAAGTTTTATTGGTCGTACAACTGTTGGTTGTGTGTACGTTACGGGGTTTGATATTTTGTAACTGCAAATATACTTAAATTTCTAGATGACGTTGCAGAAATATGCTTTTAGGAATGATCTGAATGAGGTATTGATGCAGACTTGACAAACAGATTTTGCAAGACCATTTCAAGTATAAAAGGCAAAATGGAACGTGCTGAGACATTTGTTAGCGAAAACAAAAGGGACATCAAGGCTGGTGTCCCTGAAGGGGTTGAGGATGGAGACAGGCAACCATGTGGCAAAACAGAGCAGACTGAAGGGATTGTGAAAGGAGACAAGGGCACGATGGCTGCATAATACAGGTCCGTAAGAAAGTAA
This sequence comes from Lepidochelys olivacea, assembly GCF_965140295.1. NCBI lineage: Eukaryota > Metazoa > Chordata > Testudines > Cheloniidae > Lepidochelys > Lepidochelys olivacea. The sequence continues at coordinate 46,039,841 of NC_140411.1, read as the reverse complement.
AGACGAAAAGTTTGAACTTGATGCAACGTTCAATGGGGATACAGTGAAGTGACTCAAAGGTGGAGGTAAACATAAGTTACTTTTTTAACATCACTTAATAAATCTTTGTAAATTCAGTCGAAGCAACTGAGAGGCAAGAAAGATCATTTTGAGATGGGCATTTTGGAACAAACTAAGGGAATGAGGCAAAGTTAGTATAAAGAAGATTAGAGAGAGGAGGAAGTTGCAATACTTAAGGGAGGTGATGATCAGCACGTGAACCAATGATGTTACTGTAGAGATGGGAAAGCTCATGTATTTTCTTTCTTTTTTAAAAAAAATATCTGATGACAACAGCCATGCACTATTGAAGAATAAATATTTAGATCTGTTGGATCACAGATATATTCCAGGAGGGCACATTTTTGTACAGAAATCTGGTATCTACCTTGGAAAACTGTAAGTGGCAAGACTTTATTTGGAGGCAAATACTGAAGTCTTCCTCTTTGCTGCACTGGAACAGTAATAAAGTAGTGACCTTTCACCTTTAATTTACTCCTGAGATAATTCTGCACAACTGTGCAATGCAGAATTTGTGCAGAAGGGGAGATTACTTACCTGTAACTGGAGGTTCTTTGAGATGGTCCATATCTGTATTCCACTGAGGGTTATCCACATGCGCTGTGCGCTTGGAGCTTTTCAAAGTAGTCCATCGGTCCATGCATGCGTCCTTGTACTGCCTCATGGTTTCACCCAAGGCGATAAAGGGCAGGATGGACTGACTGCACCTTCAGTTCCTTCTCTACCACAAATCTAACAAATCTGCAGCAGAGGGGAAGGAGGGTGGGATTGGAATACAGATAGAGATTACATATCTCAAAAAGCCTCCAGTTACAGGTAAGTAACCTCCTCTTCTTCTTCGAGTGATGGTCCCTATTGTATTCCACTGAGGGTGATTAACAAGCAGTCAAAAGATAACAGAAGGGTGCACCATAGAACGGAGACTGCTGCACCAAAAGAGGCATCCGTCACAGAGTCTTGCACCAGGGCATAGAGAGAAGAAAAGCTGTGTACTGAACTCCGCATGACCACCTTACATATGTTCATAAGGGACATATTGTGGAAGGCGGCGGTAGTTGATGCTTGCGCTCATGCGGAATGGGCCCGAATCCCACCTGGTGGGGACTGCCCCGACAACTGATAGAGCGTAATGCACCCTGAGACCTACTTCAAGAGTCTCTGGGTGGAGATGGCGTGCCCCTGAATTCGGTCTGCTATGGCAACAAATAGTCTAGGAGACTTCTGGAATGGCCTCATCCTTTGTAGGTAAAAAAGCATAAGAACAAAAGAGCAGCCATACTGGGCCAGACCAAAGGTCCATCTAACCTAGTATCCTGTCTTCCGACAGTGGCCAATGCCAGGTGCCCCAGCGGGAATGAACAGAACAGGCAGCCCATTCCCAGTTTCTGGCAAACAGAGGCTAGGAACACCATCCCTGCCCATCCTAGCTAATAGCCATCGATGGACCTATCCTCTAGGAACTTATCTAGTTCTTTTTTGTATCCTGTTATAGTCTTGGCCTTCACAACATCCTCTGGCAAAGACTTCCACAGACTGACTGTGCATTGTGTGGAAAAAATACTTCCTTTTGTTTTAAGCCTGCGCCCTATTAATTTCATTTAGTGACCCCTAGTTCTTGTGTTATGAAAAGAAGTAAATAACACTTCCTCATTTACTTTCTCCACACCAGTCATGATTTTATAGACCTCCATCATATTCCCCCTTAGTCATCTCTTTTCCAAGTTGAAAACTCCCAGTATTATTAATCTCTCCTCATATGGAAGCCATTCCATACCCCTAATCATTTTTGTTGCCCTTTTCTGAACCTTTTTCAATTCCAATATATCTTTTTTGAGATGGGGCAACCACATCTGGTGCAGTATTCAAGATGTGGGCGTACCATGGATTTATATAGAGGCAATATGACATTTTCTGTCTTATTATCTAACCCTTTCTTAATGATTCCCAACATTCTGTTCACTTTTTTGACTGCCACTGCACACTGAGTAGATTTTTTCAGAGAACTATCAACAATGACTAAGATCTCTTTCTTGAGTGGTTTCAGCTAATTTAGACCCCATCATTTTATATGTATATTTGGGATTATGTTTTCCAATGTGCATTACTCTGCATTTACCAACACTGAATTTCATCTGCCACTTTGTTGCTCAGTCACCCAGTTTTGAAAGATCCTTTTGTAGCTCTTCTCAGTCTGCCTGCATATCTTGAGTAGTTTTATATCATCTGCAAATTTGGCCACCTCACTGTTTACCCCTTTTTCCAGATCATTTATGAATATGTTGAATAGTACTGGTCCCAATACAGACCCTTGGGGGACACTACTATTTACCTCTCTCCATTCTGAAAACTGACCATTTATTTCTACCCTTTGTTTCCAATCTTTTAACCAGTTACCAATCCATAAGAGGACCCTGTGCCCTGAAAGGTTGAGGGGACTGGTCCTATTGCTCCTCTCTGCAGTAGGGAATCCACCTTTAGGGCAAGGACACTGTCATGAAAGCAGTCTCTGAGAGAGGACTGGGTTGGGAGATGTGGAGGAGGCAGTGTCATAAACTCAATCATATAGCTGTGTCAAATGACATCCAGGACCCACTTGTCCACTGTTATCATGCTCCATGCTGGCAGAAAGAGTTTGAGATGGTCCCTGAAAAGGATGGCTGGCAAGAGCACTGGGGTGCAAAGTGATTAACAGCTCTCTAGATGCACTCAAATATCACTTATGTGAAGATTGAGTGTGCTGCACAGATGACTGCCCCGGAGGACGAGGCAGACCTTTGTGCACTTCTGTGGAGGCTCAAAGGCTTGCTAGTCGTAGAACTGGGGAGCTCTGTAGTGCTGTATAGACAACGGGCGATAAAATTTTCATTTGGGTACTGGCATATAAATGCCTAGGGATTGCAGGGCAGCTCTAGAGTCTTTCAGTGAGTGTAAAGAATCATCCGTCTTCTGATTGAAGAAGTATGATTCATCAAAAGGGAAGTCCTCAGTTGTGCTCTGTACTTCCCTAGGGAAGCCTGAGGAGTCTAACCAGAATTCCCTGCTCATGATGATTTAAGTTGCCATTCTATATGAGGACGTGTCTGTGGAATCAACCGCAGCATAAAGTATGGTTCTAGTGACCAACTTGCCTTCCTCCAAAATAGCTTGGAAGCAGGCACGATCCTGCTGTGGTAGCTTGTCCACAAAATTCGCCATCTGGACATAGTTCAAAAAGTCATATTTGGCCATCAGCAGAAGGCAGTTCGAAATACAGAACAGGAGGCTGGCCGAGGAATAGACCTTCCTATCCATAAGGTCCAAACTCTTGCCCTCGTTGTCAAAGGGAGTGGAGCAGGGATGCCGTTTGGCCCGTTCCATGGCAGCCTGAATCACCAAGAATTAGGCATAGGGTGGGAGAACAGAAACTCAGACCCCTTGGAGGGGACAATCTCTTTTCCACCCCTTTTGGGGTGGGGGTACATGTGGCCTGGGTATGTCATACAGTACATGTCAGTTGGAGAATGGCATCGTTAATCAGTAGAGCCACTCTAGCTGGTACCAATGCACGCAAAATGTCTGACAGTTGGTGCTGACTGTCCTGCACTCCACCCCTTCCAACAGGATCCGAACAGCATTAGCTGTTCTTCTTAGCAGCTCCTGAAATTGATGATAGTTATCAGGAGAAGAGGAAGGTGTCAACGACAAAGCGACATCTGGAGGCGACAAGGGAAGCCTCTCCAGACCCAGAGGTACCGATGGAGCTGGGCTAACTGGTGCATCGTCCAGTCCCGATTCCAAATGTCTATTCAACAAAGGACGGGTGGGTGAAATTGGGGACTCCTCCTGGGTGGATTGGGACGGTTCCAAAGCCAGATACTGGGGCCACAAGCTCCAATATGGCCAACCTGGCTGATCCTGATACTGCGGTGGCAGTGCCCACGGAGCCAGATACCAGTGGCTCCCAAGCGGAGACAATGGAAGGTATTGCCACAGCGCCATCAGAACTTTCGGGTAGTCATGCCTTCAGAAGAGAAGCAATGGACCACGCATACCATCAGAGTCCTCTGACTCAGAAAAACTGGAGTCCTGTACAAGTGGAGGTGCAGACAAAATGGGGTGTATTACAGGACATGACCAGAAGGCAGCAGATCCAACATAGGAAGGAGGCCCTCTTAGCAGCTAGAGACCTCATCCCTTCCAGGGCAAACAGTTCATGAGGTCCAGGAGCACATCTGAGCCTCCCTGGAGTCAACAGCAGAGACATGAAATCGGAGCCAATAGGGGAACCTGTCTCAGTGCATACAGTGGGAGTCCCAGACGCCTGGGGGTGACAGTGGGAGCCTCAGTCAAGCAACATTTCCTGAATCTTTTTTTATCTCTATTATTACAGACATACTCACTGACAAGTATTTTGAAATAAATTACAAAAATATTCGCAACTGGTGTGATTATATTGTGTTATTTTGACAAATAAAATATGCAGAATTTTGCAGAATTTTTAATTTTTAGACGCAGAATTCTTAAGGAGCAGAATTCTCCCAGGAGTATATCATATTGGTAAAACAGAAATAAAGTCTTTCTGCTTTTGAGACAAAACTATACAATACTTTTAGCAACCACTGTTTTTGAAATAAATCTTTAGAATTCACTTGTGGCAAGCTGGGAAGAAAAAAATATTTTAGAGCAGTCCACTGAGTATTTACAAAGTTAACTTTTAACTCAATATTAAACACAAATTATTTAATTTTAAGAGGTTTTCAAAACAGGATCTTAATAAAAATTATTTAAATGACACAGACTTGAATTTTAATATCTTAGTCCTCCAGCGACAGAAAGCTTTTTAAAATATTTCATGTCTTAAATCCAGTTCAGTTTGGTGATATTTTGTTTTACATCTGGTGTTTCAGACCAGATACAGGAAACTCATTTTTTATTTAATACAAGACCCATATGAAGATTTTTGGTTCCTGTTTGGTGTTTTTGTACTCCTTGAGGACTGGATTATTAGTTTTTAAAGCACTATTTAACATCTTAGATTATTCAGTCTTATGATTTTGGCCTAACAAAAGACTTCTGGAAGTTTAGAACTGCTAAAGCTTATGCACACTTTATAGAGGATACAGCGTACTATTTGTGTTGAACATGAAACTACTTATAAGGAATTATTTAACTGTGTAAGAAAGGGATAAAACTGAAGCTAGTAAGAAGTAAAGTAATAGGCCATCATTAGTATAACTGCAGATCCCAAATCTTAAAATTACTTCAATACATAAAATACATCATATAGTTACCTATAACCTATTCACAGGCAACATTATCATACAGACCAGTCAAGATTTAAGCACTCTCCATGCCATATACGAGCAAAGTTTCTGAAATTCTAGTGCATGATTAACATTTCACAAAAATATATTTTCTTAGAATTAGTCATTGTGATTTGCAATTGAGCAGTAATGTCCTCTACTTGATAAGTGTGAGTATTGTTTTAACTGGATAAATATAGTGGAATTTGTGTTTTATATATAATTGTGCACAGCTTTTCTTCTTTCAAGTGGGCTTTCTGAAATGTTCTGCCCCTCAGTAAAAAGACACACTGGTTCTAGCTGCAAGTTGTGCTTTTGGGTGTATTTACTTTGTAGCTTATTTAACATTTATTTATTTAATATGTTTCAATTGGAAGTTAAATTCCAATATGTATGCTCAGCAATAATAATTAAAATATGCACTATGCTAAAAGAATATACTAGTAATTGCTTGTTTTATTTATGCAATAGTGCTCTCATACATTAAAGATACATTTCTTAAGCAGAGGCAGATCAGAAAAAGGTACTCAACTTGAATGTATAATTTCCTTGGAAAATTATATTTCATCTATATGATTCAATCAGATAGGAAACCTACTATATGGAGGCACACACATCAGATTTTTAAAATAATTTACAGGCTTTTCTTAATTAAAGTCAATTCATAAATAAGCATAAATTTAATAACATACTTCATTCAGCTCTGATTAAAAATTAAGACAGCACTTTTTAAAGGAATAATTTTCTGCTTGATCTGGTGGTATCCATTTATTAACATAAGAATCTTTTCAATTAAGTGTCTCTTGCTTTACTAATTATCGTAGAACTTTCCAGTGCTACAAACTTTTGTATACGCTAGTAAAAATATATCTATTCTTCACCCCGTTTTATTCACTACCATACATGTTTTAACAAATGTAACATGTTATTCTTTGTGAATATATAATCCTTCCATCATTTTCTTACCACTACTCTGCATCTCACACCACACTTTCCAAGCCAAGTAAACAAGTTGGAAAAATCTTATGGGGTCATGGCAGCATAATGGCTAAATTCTCTCTCAATAGATGTTAACAGCATCTAGGAGTAGGAGATGAAATATGTCTCTGCATTACTAGGGCACAATTCAGACTGAGAAAAAGCATTGCCAGGTGCAGAATTTTTTATATTAACTTTTTATTATTTTTTTTAAAAGATATATACACAAAAACAAACATAAAATATACATAAACTTCTCATAATACATAAATTCTCATATACATAAAGTATTCATAATATATTAACCATTTGCTACCTAACCTTAGCTATACTTTAAACATTTAATTATATATAACACAAGTGGTTAAAATATAAACCAATTTGTATTATACAATTTACAAGCAAACAAAATTTGCTTATAAAAATCCAACCAGTTAAAGAAAAATTATTGACGTTAGAAAGAATAGACTCAAAATTCAGAGGAGAGGAATAGAGATTGGAAGGAAAGGAAGTGAGTAGAGAAGAGTGGGAGGTCAGGAGGGGCCATGCATTTAATAGGATCATTCAATTTTTAAGCTTGGCCTCCAAGGAAAGAATTGTATACCGTAACAGAAATATCCAAAGTGCAGATGGTTTTCACAAAACAGGAAGTGTTTCAAGTGATCTTTTGACTACTTACATTCTGTAGAAAATGCTAAGTCCTTTTATAAATATGCTTTTAGTATGACACACACAACCATCCTCACCTTCAAATGGAACCACCTGAGAGGAGACAAAGGCTCCAAGAAAAAACATCATTTTTCTATAGCTCTATCCTATTGTATGACCAGATGCTGCAAGACTTGTACGAAAATGCTTGCTGGTATTTTTACTATTTTATTGAATTAGTCCATGTAACCAGGCTAATATACCAGTGGTTATTCCATAGTGGTTATTTGACTACTGTGTTAGGATACATTAGAGAAGATGAGATACTGTATTTTCAAGAGAACTGAAAACCTATAGAGGAACTTTGTAAAAAGAACTTCTTAAGCAGTTATTAAAAAGAGGTTCTTCTGCAGGAGGTCAGAAAAGAAGACCAGAAATGGTCCCTTCTAGCATTAAAAATCTATGAACATCCATCTTCTATCTTCATTTTTCCTCTACATTGCCCTTTCTGCTGTTACAAGTTACTCTGTGGCTCCAGAGAGTTGTTCTGCCAGTACAAGTGAAGTTGTGCAGAATGAAGCATACTGCATTCTGGCATAGCACAAAGCAAACTGCTTCATTGTTAATTACAATATTTTTAGCAAACATTTTGGGACAGAGAAGGGAGGAGAATACTTTTTTAGTATATTGACATTTTTCAGAAACAAGCAGAAACGTAGGACGAAGCAAGTAATGCAGCGAGTTGTAATTTTTTCAGATAACTAACCAGTTTACCAAAGTATGACCGACCATCAGTTATACCAGCCACTGATTTACATATCATTCATTCTACATACTCTAGATTTTGGATACAACTGAAGATGATGCAGGATACAGAGGCTTATGATAAAGGGAGAGAAAGAAAGGAGGGATTCTTCAAGTTTCTCATCATACTAGCTATGATCTGGGAAAGCATGTTTTAACTTTAAGCACAAGATTAATCCCACTGAAGTCAATGGTTCTACTCACATGCTTAATATTTAGATTGTGCTTACGTGCTCTGCTAGATCAGGGCCAAAATGCTTAGCACCTTTCTGGATTGAGCCCTTGGAGTTCAAAGTTTGGTTCTGAGCTTATTTTATATTGGTGCCCTATAGTGATGACACCAGCAGGAGAGCAGAGAAATTCAAAAACAGTTAAAAAATATCTTTTATGGGAATACCATTTAAAGGGTACTCTCAGAAACATGGATTATTTTAGAGTAGTCTGTTTTTTAAAAAAATGCTATAGTGTCCCTTTAATAATGTATCTTTAAAATGTGTAGTAAAACCACCTGCACAACTTGTTTTAAATTAGAATTTAATTATTCACCAGTTATTTGTGTAGAAACAGAAGAACAAGAGGTAACTGATAATTTTTTCCCAATGCTTTTCAAGCTGTTTCAGCACTGTGTTGTTTCAATTCCGTTTAGAACATGTCCCCATAGTAAAGTGGATAATTGCAAACTACAAGGAACGGTTACTGCATGTAAAAAGACAGCCACGCTGCCACAGCAAGACAGACTTAAAATTCATCCAGAAAGCAGATGGAAAGTAACAGGCATGAAAGACTCCAAACACAGTACACAATCCTACTGAATAACACCAGAATGTGGCTATTCTAAAAGACAAGTTGAAGCTTCTAATTGTAAAGAGTTTGGAGGTCTTTAGACAACTGGCAAGAACTCAAACCAACAGCTGTTACTAAAATGAACATCCTTGTCTCTCCCACTCCCTCTAAGAATGACAAGACATTTTACTTTAAAAAAACACAAATGCAGCTGGAGTTTCAGGAATCTAGACAGATTTTGTGCTTATTAAAAATCATTTTTTTTCATACATTCATAGAAGTTAGAGATGAGAAAAAAGCCTATTCAATCATCCAATTCATCTCCCTGCAAATGAAGGATTGTTTCCTATGATACTTTATTTAGGCTATGTCTACACTGGCAAGCTTACAGTGGCATAGCTGTACCGATGCAGCTGAGCCACTGTAAGATCTCTCCTGTAGCTGCTCTATGCTAACATGAGAGCGCTCTCCCGGCAACATAATTAAACCACCCCCAACAAGTAGCAGTAGCTATGTCAGCAGGAGAAGCTCTCCCACCGACACAGCACTGTCCACCCTGGTGCTTACGTCGGTGTAACTTATGCTGTTCAGGGGTGTGGTTTTTTCACACCCCTGATGGACATAAGTTATACCAACATACGTGGTAAACAGCCTAAGTGTTTTTGTCAAGTCCATTTTTAAAAATCCAGAAACAAGACTTCTCCAAGTTCCTCTGGGAAACAATTACACAGCTGAACAAAATTTCTCCTTATCTTCACCCTGTATTTTCCCTTTGTAAGTTTCATCAGTATCAATTAGGTGTTATACAGGGCTCTTCATTCCTAGATCTCAAAGCATCTTACCAAGGAGAGTAACTGTCAAAATCCTCACTTTATGGAAAAAGAAAACAAAGGACATATAGATTAGGTGACCACCCAATGGTCACACAGTAGGTCAGTGGCAGAGTCAGGAAAATAATGTAGGTCTCCTGACTTCTAGTTCCCTAACCTACCCACTGGCCTACTGTGTGATGGCTACCTTGCTCTAGTGATGGCTCTTCATTTTTGATATTTACACCTTTTAGATAATTGGAGACCGTTACATAGGCACCGACTCCATGGGTGCTCCACGACTGGAGCACCCGTGGGAAAAAATGGTAGGTGCTCAGCACCCACTAGCAGCTCCACAGATCAGTGCCTTCCCCTCCCCACAGTGCCTCCCGCCAGCCCCACCAATCAGCTCTTCCCCCTCCCTCCCAGTGCCTCCCACCCACCATGTATCAGCTGTTTAGTGGCATATGGGGGGGACAGGGAGGAGTGAGGGCGGCACGCTTGGGGGAGGGGGCAGAATGGGGCTGAGCAGGGGCGGGAAGAGATGGGGCAGGGACTTGGGGGAAGGGATGGAGTGGGGTGGGCCCTGGGGTGGAGCAGAGGATCGAGTACCCCCCTGGCATATTAGAAAGTTGGTGCCTCTGGACAGTTGTATCTTTCCTATATCCACCCTTTGTTGTCACTTAGCCAAGGCTTCCTCAAATCAAGTCCTCTGATAATTCTCATTTCTTTTTCCTGAACTACATCCAGTTTGTTAGTATCATTTCCTACTCAGGTTAATTTTCTCTAGGTCTCTTTGCACTGGAGTAATTTGGCTCCAAAATTGGGGGTGGGAGGGGAAATGAAGTGAGGTGGTAGGAATACAAATCATCAAGGCCCCATCAACTCTGCATATCTTTCTGCCCTTTTCCTTCAATTCCCTTCCTCCTTCCTTCCAAACATAGCAAATCCCCCAGCCCCACAATCTTTCCAGGTGCCTTTTTGATGTCTCCTTGTCCCTCCTCCCCACCATACTCTCTTTAGCTGCTCGCTTCTCTGCTGGAGTTTCCCCCCACCTCAATCTGGTTCTCATCTTCCCCCTCAAGTTCCTCCTTGTCCCCTCCTCATATTTCCTACCACCAATCCTCTCCCCAATATCTTTTCAAGGAACATCCTTCTTCCTCTTCCCCACCTGCTGAGAGTAAGAGTCTCCACCTTCCACAGCAGCCTGGAGGAAAGTAGCCACCTTTTCTCTGATCCTCCTCCTATCCCTCTGTGAGCAGATAAGCTGTCTCTGTGCTGCTGTTCTGAGACGTCTCCAGTGACCCATGGATTTTCAGTGGTATGGTAAAGGTGTTCATAATAGCCTAGAGAAGTCACATCTTCCAAAGTATATGTACAAACTGTTGCCAAAAAAGCAAACATCATTCTGGAAGGTATTTGCAGGAGTGTTGTAAGCAAGACATGAGAAGTAATTCTTCCGCTCTATTCCACGCTGATAAGGCCTCAACTGCAGTATTGTGTACACTTCTGGGCACCACATTTCAAGAAAGATGTAGGTGAATTGGAGAAAATCCAGGAGAAGAGCAACAAAAATGACTAAAGATCTAAAAACATGACCTATGAGGGAAGATTTAAAAAATTGTGATGGTTTAATCTGGAGCAGAGAAAGCAGAGGGAACATGATAACAGTTTTCAAGTACATAATAGATTGTTACAAGGAGGAAGGAGACCGCTGAGGATAGGACAAGCAACAGGCTTAAATTGCAGCAAGGGCAGTTTAGGCTGCACATTAGGAAAAACTTCCTGTCAGGGTGGCTAATCACTGAAATAAATTGCCTAGGGAGGTTGTGGAATCTCCGTCATTGGAGATTTTTAAAAGCAGGTTAGACATGGGGATGGTCTAGAGCAGTGGTTCTCAAAGCCGGTCTGCCGCTTGTTCAGGGAAAGCCCCTGGCGCACTGGTCCAGTTTGTTTACCTGCCGCATTCGCAGGTTCGGCCGATCACAGCTCCCATTGGCTGTGGTTCGCCACTCCAGGCCAATGGGGGCTGCAGGAAGCAGCGCGGGCTGAGGGATGTGCTGGTTGCCCTTCCTGCAGCCCCCATTGGCCTGGAGAGGCAAACTGCAGCCAGTAGGAGCCACAATTGGCCGAACCTGCGGACACGGCAGGTAAACAAACTAGCCCGGCTCGCCAGGGGCTTTCCCTGAACAAGTGTCGGACCGGCTTTGAGAACCACTGGTCTAGAGAATACCTAATCCTGCCTTGAGTGCAGTGAACTCTCGAGGTCCCTTCCAGTCCTACGAGTCTATGAAATTTTCCAAGTAGTACCTTACCTGCTCTTTATCAGATTATTTCTGTAAGTCTTCCTTTCTTACTAACTCAACCTTCTAGCTGGGAAAGGAGTGCAAGATATTCAGGGTTTGATCAAAATAGTTTGTTCCTTTTAGCATCAGGCTTTCACTTTTGATCTTCTCATGCTACATCTGTCTGCATACTAGACAGCTGTGACACTGGTTCAGATGTCCCTAGAGCAATTTTGTTTCTTTGTTAAAAGCTTTTCCTTTTTTTTTTTGTTTTTTTGTTTTTTGCCCTTCTATTGAGAGGAATTTTGCTTATCTGTAGCTTCACAAGCTCATATTTTTTTGCTCACTTCTTTGGGTCAGATTTGACGGTCCAGTGATATCATAAAGGAGATCAAACCAGTAAACGGCATGGGGGGAAACAGGCTCTAGCTGCAGTGTGTGTAGGCCTGAAGGATTTTCACCTCAGGTGTTCTCAAGCAGCCTCCATAGATCCACAAATCACCTAAGGACAAGCCTAATTAAATGTATGTAAAGAGTCCTTTGACCTCAGTGGAAATACTTGTGCTTAATAGTTTAGTATGTCCTTTGGTACCCCTCTGAAAGAGGATGATTAAGGGGAAGTTTATTATTTTTGTTTTCTCTTCAAATAGAGATTAGATGATACAGTGGTTTCGGCAATCTTGACATAAAAAGTTGTAGAGGAGCAAGGCTGTGTTCCCAGGAATTCCCAAGGAGACAAGCCTAAAAGTCATTAGTGTTTATATAAACCGATTGTGGTGAAAATTTCTTCCTTTTGTGCCCATGTAACTGTTGTAAGTTATCATACAAATAGGAACATCTGATTCTGATCAACTGGCAACATTAATCAAAAGTAAAGCAAAGCAAATTCAATTAGTAAAATAATCTATTTCTTTCCAGGTACAAGTAAACAGATGGGTAATTAGTAATGTGACTGGGATGACTAAAGTGTTTGCCTTGATTTCCTGAATAATCTGATAGTGTACTTGTTTTCAGACAATGCTGGGATGTATTTATATAACATTTTATTTCCTTGTTCTATTTTAGTATATTGCAATATTAATGGATTTTTAAATTTATAGTATTTCTGCATTTCACTCCACAGTTAAAGAACTTTACTACGATTGTTTATATAAGCAAATGGAAAACAAAAGAGCAAGGTTGTTTTTTTGTGTGTGGCTTAAATCGCTATGCTTTCTAAAATGATTTATTTTCTAATATTACAATGCAAGTATTTTGTATTGATTTTCTTGTTGAAGAAAAGATTTTTTTTTTAAAGGAATTCAGTTTCCTTGCCATTTTTGAGTCATTAATTTCATTCCTCTCCTCATTTATTAAGGGACATTTTCCCTCAGTCCTACTTTTCCTGGTCCATTTGTGAATGCCCCTCAGCTAACATTAACTTATTTCTCTCTCTTTTTTTTTTTTTTTTTTGGCCGCACTTATCTTTTCCCTGCAAGCTGTTTTTGACTAAAGTAGTCTTTTTTGTAACCTCGTTCTCCCCCAACTCACTGCCTTATCATTTACAGTATCAGTATGTTTGGTTTTTTAAACCTCTGATCTTTGAATACCCTCCTCACATCCACAACATGTAAAATTTTACACCTGATTTCCAGTCTGAATTTTTTTAGCTTCAACTTCCAGCCATTAGGCCCTGTTATACCTTTCTCTCCTAATTTGAAGAGTCCATTATCAAATATTTGTCCCCCATATAAGTATTTATACACTAATCAAGTCACCCTTAAACGTCTCTTCATTAAGCTAAATCAATGGAGATCCTTGAGTCTACCACTATATAAAGGCAGGTTCTCTCATCCCCTCTTTAAATAGTCTTGTGGCTCTCTCTGAACCCTGTCCAATTTTTCAACATCCTTCTCAAATTGTGGACAGCATATTTCAATAGCAGTTGTACCAGGCATAAATAGAGAATTAAAATAACCTCTCTACTGCTTGAGATACCCGTTTATGCATTCAAGGATCACATTAGCCCTTTTGGCACATCACACTGGGAGCTCATTTTTAGCTGATTATTCCACACCACCCCCAAATCTTTTTCAGAGTCACTGCTTCCCAGGATACAGTCTCCCATCCCAAGTATGGCCTACATTCTTTGTTCCTAGATGTACACATTTAGCCATATTAAAACACATATTGTTTGCTTGCAGCCAGTTTACCAAGCAATCCGGAGTGCTCTAAATCAGTGATCTGTGTTCTTCATTATATACCACTGTCCTAATTTTTCTGTCATCTGCAAACTTTATCAGTGATGATTTTATGTTTTCTTCAGGTCATTAATAAATATGTTAAATAGGGTAGGGCCAAGAACTGAACCCTGTGGGACCAGATTAGAGAGACACCATATTAATTTTATTATGTTTCGTTTTTTAATTAAAATGTCATGCAGTACCTAGTCAAACAGAAGTGTAAGTATATTACATCAGCACTATTAACTTTATCAACCAAAGTTGTAATCTCACACAAAAAATCAAGTTAGTCTGACAGATTCTATTTTCCATAAACCTATGTTGATTGGCATTAGTTATTTTACTCTCCTTTAATTCTTTATTAATCAAGTCCCATATCAGCAGCTCCATTATTTTGCCCAGGATCAATATTAGACTGACAGACTTATAATTACTTGTTTACCCTTTTTAAAATATTGGCACAACATTAGCTTTTTTCCAGTCTTCTGGAACAAGCCCAGCGTTCCAAGACTTACTGAAAATCAAAATTAATGATCCAAGGAGCTCCTAAAACTGCAGTACAAGTTATCTGGACCTGCTGATTTTAAAATCTCTAATTTTAGTAGCAAGACAGGGTGGGTGAAGTATTATCTTTTATTGGATTGACGTCTGTTGGTGAGAGACAGAAGTTGGTCCAATAAAAGATATTACCTCACTTACCTTGTCTCTCTAATATCCTGGGACTGGCATGGCTATAACTACACTGTATATAATTTTAGTAACTGCTGTTCAACATCCTCCTGAGATACTGGTGGAATGGAAAGAGTTACATCATGACTACATCATCATCTGCTTTTTCCCCATATACAGAACAGAAATATTTATTGAACACTTCTGCCCTTTCTGCGTTATTGTGGATAATTTTACCATTTCCATCAAGTAATTGATCAATACCATTGTTAAGATTTTTTTTTGTTCCTAATGTATTTTAAAAATTCCTCCTTATTGCCCTTAACTCTTCTGGCTGTAGAGCTCTCCTTTGCTTCCCTTATCAATTTTCTACAATTCCTAACATCTGATTTATATTTAGATTATAAATTAAAATAATTGCATTAGAGCAATCTGTGGTCCCATTTCTTATTGTACTGAGTTCAAGCACTTTGTGGTCATAGGTCCAAGCTTCCAGCTCCTCTCATTTTCAGACAGTAATTAGGTGATTCAGGATGGCTTCTCACATGGGAAGTCTACTTTCTGGATCATGAAGCTGTCCTCTCTCTAATTTACAGCTGCTATTTGCTAGTCAATATACTTATCAAACACCTTCTCTTTAGTACCTTCTTCTAGGGTATGTCTACACTACGAAATTAGGTCGAATTTATAGAAGTCGGTTTTTTAGAAATCGGTTTTATATATTCGAGTGTGTGTGTCCCCACAGAAAATGCTCTAAGTGCATTAACTCGGCGGAGTGCTTCCACAGTACCGAGGCAAGCGTTGACTTCTGGAGCGTTGCATTGTGGGTAGCTATCCCACAGTTCCCGCAGTCTCTGCTGCCCATTGGAATTCTGGGTTGAGATCCCAATGCCTGATGGGGCTAAACCATTGTCGCGGGTGGTTCTGGGCACATATCATCAGGCCCCCGTTCCCTCCCTCCCTCCATGAAAGCAGCAGCAGACAATTGTTTCGCGCCTTTTTTCTTGAGTTACCTGTGCAGACGCCATACCACGGCAAGCATGGAGCCCGCTCAGGTAACCGTCACCGTATGTCTCCTGGGTGCTGGCAGACGTGGTACTGCATTGCTACACAGCAGCATCAACCCATTGCCTTGTGGCAGCAGACGGTGCAATAGGACTGGTAGCCGTCCTCATGTCCGAGGTGCTCCTGGCCACATCAGCCAGGAGCGCCTGGGCAGACATGGGCGCAAGGACTAAATTTGGAGTGACTTGACCAGGTCATTCTCTTTAGTCCTGCAGTCAGTCCTATTGAACCATCTTATGGTGAGCAGGCAGGCGATACGGATTGCTAGCAGTCCTACTGTACCATCTTCTGCCGAGCAGCCATGAGATGTGGATGGCTTGCAGTCCTTCTGCACCGTCTGCTGCCAGCTAAAGATGTAAAAGATAGATGGAGTGGATCAAAACAAGAAACAGACCAGATTTCTTTTGTACTCATTTGCTTCCCCCTTCCAGGGGACTCATTCCTCTAGGTCACACTGCAGTCACTCACAGAGAAGGTGCAGCAAGGTAAATGTATCCATGTATCAATCAGAGGCCAGACCAATCTGCTTGTTCCAATAAGAACAACTACTTAGGTGCACCATTTCTTATTGGAACCCTCCGTGAAGTCCTGCCTGAAATACTCATTGATGTAAAGCCACCCCCTTTGTTGATTTTAATTCCCTGTAAGCCATGTCGTCAGTCGCCCCTCCCTCTGTCAGAGCAATGGCAGACAATCGTTCCGCACCTTTTTTCTGTGCGGACGCCATACCAAGGCAAGCATGGAGGCCGCTCAGCTCACTTTTGCATTTAGGAGCACATTAAACACCACACGCATTATCCAGCAGTATATGCAGCACCAGAACCTGGCAGAGCGATACCAGGTGAGGAGGCGACATCAGCACGGTCACGTGAGTGATCAGGACATGGACACAGATTTCTCTGAAAGCATGGGCCCTGCCAATGCACGCATCATGGTGCTAATGGGGCAGGTTCATGCTGTGGAATGCCGGTTCTGGGCTCGGGAAACAAGCACAGACTGCTGGGACCACAGTGTTGCAGGTCTGGGACGATTCCCAGTGGCTGCGAAACTTTCGCATGCGTAAGGGCACTTTAATGGAACTTTGTGACTTGCTTTCCCCTGCCCTGAAGCATATGAATACCAAGATGAGAGCAGCCCTCACAGTTGAGAAGCGAGTGGCAATAGCCCTGTGGAAGCTTGCAAAACCAGACATCTACCGGTCAGTTGGGAATCAATTTGGAGTGGGCACATCTACTGTGGGAGCTGCTGTGATGCAAGTAGCCAACGCAATCAAAGATCTGCTGATATCAAGGGTAGCGATCCTGGGAAATGTGCAGGTCATAGTGGATGGCTTTCCTGCAATTGGATTCCCTAACTGTGGTGAGGCCATAGACGGAACCCATATCCCTATCTTGGCACCGGAGCACCAAGCCGCCGAGTACATAAACCGCAAGGGGTACTTTTCGATAGTGCTGCAAGCTCTGGTGGATCACAAGGGACGTTTCACCAACATCAACGTGGGATGGCCAGGAAAGGTACATGACGCTCGCATCTTCAGGAACTCTGGTCTGTTTCAAAAGCTGCAGGAAGGGACTTTATTCCCAGACCAGAAAATAACTGTTGGGGACGTTGAAATGCCTATATGTATCCTTGGGGACCCAGCCTACCCCTTAATGCCATGGCTCATGAAGCTGTACACAGGCAGCCTGGACAGTAGTCAGGAGCTGTTCAACTACAGGCTGAGCAAGTGCAGAAGGGCTGTAGAATGTGCATTTGGACGTTTAAAGGTGCGCTGGCAGAGTTTACTGACTCGCTTAGACCTCAGCGAAACCAACCTTTTTTCTGCGGAAAAGGACCTAGGGGTGACAGTAGACGAGAAGCTGGATATGAGTCAGCAGTGTGCCCTTGTTGCCAAGAAGGCCAATGGCATTTTGAGATGTATAAGTAGGAGCATAGCGAGCAGATCGAGGGATGTGATCGTCCCCCTCTATTCGACATTGGTGAGGCCTCATCTGGAGTACTGTGTCCAGTTTTGGGCCCCACACTACAAGAAGGATGTGGATAAATTGGAAAGAGTCCAGCGAAGGGCAACAAAAATGATTAGGGGTCTGGAACACATGACTTATGAGGAGAGGCTGAGGGAACTGGGATTGTTTAGTCTGCGGAAGAGAAGAATGAGGGGGGATTTGATAGCTGCTTTCAACTACCTGAGAGGTGGTCTCAGAGAGGATAGTTCTAGACTATTCTCAGTGGTGAAAGAGGACAGGACGAGAAGTAATGGTCTCAAGTTGCAGTGGGGGAGGTTTAGGTTGGATATTAGGAAAAACTTTTTCACTATGAGGGTGGTGAAACACTGGAATGTGTTGCCTAGGGAGGTGGTGGAATCTCCTTCCTTAGAAGTTTTTAAGGTCAGGCTTGACAAAGCCCTGGCTGGGATGATTTAATTGGGGATGGGTCCTGCTTTTGAGCAGGGGGTTGGACTAGATGACCTCCTGAGGTCCCTTCCAACCCTGATATTCTATGATTCTATGATTCAATATTCCCACTGTTATTACTGCTTGCTGCGTGCTCCACAATATCTGTGAGAGTAAGGGGGAGATGTTTATTGGAGGGTGGGAGGTTGAGGCAAATCGCCTGGCTGCTGGTTACGCGCAGCCAGACACCAGGGTGGTTAGAAGAGCACAGGAAGGCGCAGTTCGCATCACAGAAGCTTTGAAAACCAGTTTCATGACTGGCCAGGCTACGGTGTGAAAGTTCTGTTTGTTTCTCCTTGATGAAAACCCCCCGCCCCTTGGTTCACTCTACTTCCCTGTAAGCTAACCACCCTCCCCTCCTCCCTTCGATCACCACTTGCAGAGGCAATAAAGTCATTGTTGCTTCATATTCATGCATCACACAAATGGGGGGTGACTACCAAGGTAGCCCAGGAGGGGTGGTGGAGGAGGGAAGGAAAATCCCACACAGCACTTTAAAAGTTTACAACATTAAAATTTATTGAATGCCAGCCTTCTGTTTTTTGGGCAATCCTCTATGGTGGAGTGGCTGGTTGGCCGGAGGAACGTGGCCCACCGCGTTCTTGGGCGTCTGGGTGTGGAGGCTATAGAACTTGGGGAGGAGGGCGGTTGGTTACACAGGGGCTGTAGTGGCAGTCTGTGCTCCAGCTGCCTTTGCTGCAGCTCAACCATACACTGGAGCATACTGGTTTGATCCTCCAGCAGCCTCAGCATTCAATCCTGCTTCCTCTCATCATGCTGCCGCCACATTTGAGCTTCAGCCCTGTCTTCAGCCCGCCACTTACTCTCTTCACCCCGCCACCTCTCCTCCCAGTCATTTTGTGCTTTCCTGCACTCTGACATTATTTGCCTCCACGCATTCGTCTGTGCTCCGTCAGTGTGGGAGGACAGCATGAGCTCAGAGAACATTTCATCACGAGTGCGTTTTTTTTTCTTTCTAATCTTCACTAGCTTCTGGGAAGGAGAAGATCCTGTGATCATTGAAACACATACAGCTGGTGGAGAGAAAAAAAGGGACAGCGGTATTTAAAAAGACACATTTTATAAAAGAGTGGCTACACTCTTTCAGGGTAAACCTTGCTGTTAACATTACATACATAGCACATGTGCTTTCGTTACAAGGTCGCATTTTGCCTCCCCCCACCGCGTGGCTACCCCCTCAACCCTCCCCGTGGCTAACAGCGGGGAACATTTCTGTTCAGCCGCAGGCAAACAGCCCAGCAGGAATGGGCACCTCTGAGTGTCCCCTGAAGAAAAGCACCCTATTTCAACCAGGTGACCATGAATTATATCTCACTCTCCTGAGGATAACAGAGAGAGATAAAGAACGGATGTTGTTTGAACGCCAGCAAACATACACTGCAATGCTTTGTTCTACAATGATTCCCAAGTACGTGTTACTGGTCTGGAGTGGTAAAGTGTCCTATCATGGAGGACGCAATAAGGCTGCCCTCCCCAGAAACCTTTTGCAAAGGCTTTTGGGAGTACATCCAGGAGAGCAGCGAATGCCAGGGCAAATTAATCCTTTCACATGCTTGCTTTTAAACCATGTATAGTATTTTATAAGGTACACTCACCAGAGGTCTCTTCTCCGCCTGCCGGGTCCAGGAGGCAGCCTTGGGTGGGTTCAGGGGATACTGGCTCCAGGTCCAGGGTGAGAAACAGTTCCTGGCTGTTGGGAAAACCAGTTTCTCCGCTTGCTTGCTGTGAGCTATCTACAACCTCATCATCATCATCTTCTTCGTCCCCAAAACCTGCTTCCGTGTTGCCTCCATCTCCATTGAAGGAGTCAAACAACACGGCTGGGGTAGTGGTGGCTGAACCCCCTAAAATGGCATGCAGCTCCTCATAGAAGCGGCATGTTTGGGGCTCTGACCCGGAGCGGCCGTTCGCCTCTCTGGTTTTCTGGTAGGCTTGCCTCAGCTCCTTAAGTTTCACGTGGCACTGCTTTGGGTCCCTGTTATGGCCTCTGTCCTTCATGCCCTGGGAGATTTTGACAAAGGTTTTGGCATTTCGAAAACTGGAACGGAGTTCTGATAGCACAGATTCCTCTCCCCATACAGAGATCAGATCCCGTACCTCCCGTTTGGTCCATGCTGGAGCTCTTTTGCATTTCTGGGACTCCACCATGGTCACCTCTGCTGATGAGCTCTGCATGGTCACCTGCAGCTTGCCACACTGGCCAAACAGGAAATGAGATTCAAAAGTTCGCGGTTCTTTTCCTGTCTACCTGGCCAGTGCATCTAAGTTGAGAGTGCTGTCCAGAGCGGTCACAATGGAGCATTCTGGGATAGCTCCCGGAGGCCAATACCGTCGAATTGTGTCCACAGTACCCCAAATTTGACCCGGCAAGGCCGATTTAAGCACTAATCCACTTGTCAGGGGTGAAGTAAGGAAATCGATTTTAAGAGCCCTTTAAGTCGAAATAAAGGGCTTCATCGTGTGGACGGGTGCAGGTTTAATCATAGAATATCAGGGTTGGAAGGGACCTCAGTAGGTCATCTAGTCCAACCCCCTGCTCAAAAGCAGGACCCATCCCCAATTAAATCATCCCAGCCAGGGCTCTGTCAAGCCTGACCTTAAAAACTTCTAAGGAAGGAGATTCCACCACCTCCCTAGGCAACGCATTCCAGTGTTTCACCACCCTCCTAGTGAAAAAGTTTTTCCTAATATCCAACCTAAACCTCCCCCACTGCAACTTGAGACCATTACTCCTCGTCCTGTCCTCTTCCACCACTGAGAATAGTCTAGAACCATCCTCTCTAGAACCACCTCTCAGATAGTTGAAAGCAGCTATCAAATCCCCCCTCATTCTTCTCTTCCACAGACTAAACAATCCCAGTTCCCTCAGCCTCTCCTCATAAGTCATGTGTTCCAGACCCCTAATCATTTTTGTTGCCCTTCGCTGAACTCTTTCCAATTTATCCACATCCTTCTTGTAGTGTGGGGCCCAAAACTGGACACAATACTCCAGATGAGGCCTCACCAATGTCGAATAGAGGGGGACGATCACGTCCCTCGATCTGCTCGCTATGCCCCTACTTATACATCTCAAAATGCCATTGGCCTTCTTGGCAACAAGGGCACACTGCTGACTCATATCCAGCTTCTCGTCCACTGTCACCCCTAGGTCCTTTTCCGCAGAACTGCTGCCTAGCCATTCGGTCCCTAGTCGGTAGCTGTGCATTGGGTTCTTCCGTCCTGAGCGCAGGACCCTGCACTTATCCTTATTGAACCTCATCAGATTTCTTTTGGCCCAATCCTCCAATTTGTCTAGGTCCCTCTGTATCCTATCCCTGCCCTCCAGTGTATCTACCACTCCTCCCAGTTTAGTATCATCCGCAAATTTGCTGAGAGTGCATCGATTTAACGCTGCTAAATTCGACCTAAAGTCCTAGTGTAGACCAGGGCCTAGTCTTAATTCTTTTAACCAGTTTATTTCACTTCTAGATGGAGCATATCCATTCCCCATATGCCTGGTCTGCAAAACGAGATCACAAGACAGTTTCAGTGAATTCTGTGGAACTGAGAAAGTACACACTGAAGCCTTCCTTGGACCCATACAAACATTCAGCACATTAACGATCTATCTATCTACTACCTGAGAGCACATAACTGTAAATATGCTTTATAGAAATGTCACATTAACACACAGAAAAAAAATTGCACATTTTAACAATGATTTCAAATGAATTGTGCCTGATTATACAAGAAGTGAATTTGGTCATCACTGTAAGTCTTTCATTTTTTAACATTGCTCTAAACAAAAGCCAGTTTTTCTTTTATCTACTTTGCATTCTGTATACATATGGCTAATTAATTACATATAGATAAGGATAAGATTATGTCATGGAGGTCACGGATTCCATGACTTTCAGAGACCTCCATAACATTTTCCAGCCCCCGGGTGGCAGGCCGGAGCTGGTCAGATGGCAGGGGGCTCCAGCAGCTCCTAGCCACCATGGGCAGCAGCTGCTGGACACCTCAACTTCTGCAGCGGGACTCGCGCTCTCATCCCCCCACTCCCACTCATGCTTCAGGACTCCTGCCCCCCATCAGCCCCATTTTGTCACAATTATTATTAGTAAAAGTCAGGAACAGCTCATGGGCTTCCGTGAATTTTATTTATTGCCCATGACCTGTCCCTGACTTTTAGTAAAAATAACCATGACAAAATCTTAACTTTACACATGCAACACCAGTTTACTTTGTTGTTTTCTCTCAAACAAATAGTGACCATATTAAAGTATCAACAAAAGAAGATGCTAACATATTAATCCTGTCCTTATTGTGATGGTTGCTCATTCTACACACCTCCCATATCGCTCAGTGTGAATGAGAGTGGTGGGACAGGGAAAGAAAGAGTATTCCAGACTGATTGGAACATCTGCTCAATTGCCTTTATTACTAAAATATTTTATTCCCACTATTGACTGAGTTATGCCATCAAAAATTAATATCATAAAACCAAATAAAAGGTAAATATTCTGAGCAACAGAAGACAAAAGTGACTTTTCAAATTATGTATTCGCAATTGACATGATTAGCATATTTTTAGTTTCTCTTATTAACTTAATATAGATTATATAAATCACTATTTTAAAATATGTATATATATGCAAATGTTTAACATTTTAAAACTCTCCCACAGGGCTTTTATGGAGAGGATTTTTTGGGGGGGGGGATTACCACAGTAAAACAAGAACTATTTAGTTATATGTATTTTCTTTCAGATGAATTTTCTTGAAATCTAATGCTGTATCCTGTGAATCTAATGTTCATGAACAGTGATGCCTAATTTCCCTATTACTCTTATTCTCATGTGGCTCATTATTAGTTAAAAACATTGTACAGACAACTTTACTTCTCCAATGACAAGATTTTCTGGTTTTGATTTCTTGTATACTTCACCCTGAGTACTCCATATTCTACATTATCAATTTTTAATCATTGCTTTGGTAATACACTACCTATTCAACATAGTGTCTTCCCCTCCATCACTTCTTCCCTTTATAGCTTTCTTAATTAAGGCCTGATCCAAAACCCACTGAAGTCAGTCTCTTTCCATCAGGCTTCAAGAGTCTTTGGATCAGGCCCATATATTGCACTTACCCACACAGACATTTGAGTTTTGAAATTCACTCTTCCAGGTTTCTGAATTACTTTTTTAGAAGAACTAGCTAAGGAACATATTTTATGTCAAGATTCTGTTACATGGTCTCTTCTAGTGCTTAGAAACAGGACTGATCCATGAGGCTATATATAGGTTACCTTCAGTTGTGTTTTTGCCTTCCTCTGAAAAGAAAAACCATACAGTGTGTTGAAATTTGTTTCAACTCTATTTCAGCAATACTGCACACCGCAAATATGTTAGTGCTACGGACCTTGTACAACAAAAGTATTTTATTTTTACATTTCCTTTTTTCAGAACTGGCAAAAGTGTATGTAAAGGTAATAAAAAGTTACTAAGATTATTGGAAACCAAACTCTTGAATGAAAAATGGAATTTTGACAATCTCAAATTTATTTTGAACATTACATATATTTTTGCAACATTGGGAAACCAGTATACACTGGGTGGGGTCAGACTGAAACGAAACACCTTAAAGCAGTGGAGAAGAGGCTGGAGACCTTAATTCTCTTCCGCAACCCCTCCACTCCTCCCCAATCCCTTATCCCCTTCCAATACCCTGGACCTCCTACACATTATCATAGAATCAAAGAAGTATAGGACTGGAACGGATCTCAAGAAGTCATCTAGTCCAGTCCCCTGCACTCAAAGCAGACTACATAATAACTAGACCATTCCTGACAGATCTTTGTCTAACCCGTTCTTAAAAACCTCCCATGATGGAGATTCCACAACCTCCCTAGGCAATTTCTTACAGTGCTTAACTACCCTGACAGTTAGGAAGTTTTTCCTCATGTCCAATCTAAACCATCCCTGCTGCAATTTAAGCCCATTGCTTCTTGTCCTATCCACAGAAGGTAAGGAGAACAATTTTTCTCCCTCCTCCTTGTAACAACCTATTATGTACTTGAAAACTGTTATGTCCCCCCTCAGTCTTCTCTTCTCCAGAACACAACCCAATTTTTTCCATTCTTTCCTCATAGGTCATCTTTTCTACACCTTTAATCATTTTTGTTGTCCTCTGGACTTTCTCCCATTTATCCATATCTTTCCTGAAGTGTGGCGCCCAGAACTGGACACAATACTCCAGTTGAGGCCTTATCAGCGTGGAGTAGAGCAGAAGAATTACTTCTTGTGTCTTGCTTACAACACTCCCGCAAATACATCCCAGGATGATGTTCACTTTTTTTTTTGTTACAGTATTACACTGTTCACTTATATTTAGCTTGTGATCCAATATAGCCCCCAGATCCCTTTCTGCAGTACTCCCTTCTAAGCAGTCATTTCCCATTTTGTATGTGTGCAATTGATTGTTCCTTCCTAAGTGGAGTACATTGCTTTTGTCTTTATTGAATTTCATCCTATTTACTTCAGACCATTTCTCCAGTTTGTCCAGATCATCTGAATTTTAATTCTACCCTCCAAAGCACTTGCAACCCCTCCAGCTTGGTATCGTCTGCAAACTTTATAAGTATACGCTCTATGCCATTATCTAAATCACTGATGAAGATATTGAACAGAACCGGACACAGAACTGATTTCTGTGGGACCCTGAGACACCCGGACACCCCAAAATTCATCACTATCATGTAATTAGGATATGTTTGTACAAAGTATGCCTTGTGAGGTATCATTCTAAAGGTCTTGATCTGGTAGACATTAATATCTCATGGGACTATATGTGCTACTGTCATATGTGCAGTTATAAAGTTTGGCTATTTATGTGTTACTGAAACATTGTGAGACTGAAAACACACACAAGCAGCCTTTCAGGCACAACAGTAAAAAGGCCAAACAATGTTAATGGCTTAGTTGGGAAATGCACACAAGGATTACTCCACAAACTGTCTCAGTAGAAACCTCTTAGAGATAGCACACACACAATGGGAACTGTTTGACCCAGGTCTCAGCAAAATAGCTTTTCAGCAAGTGGGAAGAAGCTACAAAAGGGGGACAATGACAACATGATGGTACCTCACTCTCCCTATAACAACACACATGGAAACACCTGAGGAACAAGGACCAAACTGTGGGAAGTGATGGTCTCAGGCTAGCAGGATTTTTAGCCTATGTATGAAAACCTGGCAAAGCCAAGGCAGTCTGTGCCTTAAGAATCTGCCAACTTGCTTATCACTCAGGGTGAGAATTTGCTAATTCATATCCTACCTATTTAGTGTGTTAAGCTCAGTTTGCGGTTTTGTTTATTTACTAAGATAATCTGCTTTGATCGGTTTGCTATCATTTATTTAAAATCTATCTTTTGTAGTTAATAAACTTGTTTTTGTTTTGTCTAAAACCAGTATGGGGAAATCATATCGGGGGGTGGGAGGGGAGCGGATGAAGGTGTTGCATATCTTCCTCCACACTGAGGGAGGGGTCAAATTTTATGAGCTTATGCTGTACAGTTCTCTATGCAGCACAAGACAGTATAATTTTGGATTTACACTCCGGGGGGGATGGCACTTGAGTATCTGGCAGTTCCTTAGCTGAGCCTTCCCATGCAGAGCTGATCTCAGCATGTGTGCGTATAGCTGCAGCTGGGTGTGTCCCTATCTGTATGTGTGCTGGTTAAGTGCAATCTGAAGCCTGAGGGAGGGCTTGGCTGGCTTGCCTCGCAATACAGTGTAAAGTGAGCCCAGGCTGGTGGGTCAGGCGGGCTCAGTGGTACCCCAGTTCCAAGTGGTGCCCCAGGGGGAACCCATCAGAGACCCCACTTGATATGCCCTTCAAGTATGACTGTGAATCACTGATAACTACCCTCTGGGAACTGTTTTCCAACTAGTTATGCATCCACCTTACAGTAGCTCCATCTAGGTTGCATAACCCTAGTTTGTTTATGAGGTCATGTGAGACAGTATCGAAAGCTTACTGAAGTGAAGATTACCACGTCTACCGCTTCACCCCTATTCACAAGGCTTGTTACCCTGTCAAAGAAAGCTATCAGATTAGTTTGACACGATTTGTTCTTGACAAATCCATGCTGTTACCTATCACCTTATTATCTTCTAGGTGTATGCAAACTGATTGCTTGATTATTTGCTCCATTATCTTTCTGGATACTGAAATTAAATTGACTGTTCTGTAATTCCCCGGGTTGTCCTTATTCCCCTTTTTATAGATTGGCACTATATTTGCCCTCTTCAAGTCCTCTGGACTTCCTTCTTGAGTGCTCTAGGATGGATTTTATTAGGTCCTGCCAATTTGAAGACATCTACCTTGTCTAAGTAATTTTTAACTTGTTCCTTTCCTATTTTAGCCTCAGATCCTATCTCATTTTCACTGGCATTCACTATGTTAGAAATCCAATCGCTACTAACCTTTTTGGCAAAAACAAACAAAAAAAAAGCCATTTAGCACTTTTGCCATTTCCATATTTTCTGTTATTGCCTTTCTCTCCTCACTGAGCAATGGCCTACTCTGTTCTTGGTCTTCCACTTACTTCTAATGTATCTGTGTTATCACAGTACCTAGGAGCCCTCGTCATGAAGTAGGACCCCATTGTGCTAGACACTGTACAAACAGAGCAGTAAGACAGTCCATCCCTGCCCCAAAGAGCTTAAAATCTAAATATATCAGACACAGAATGTGGGAAGGGGTATAGACATCTTTCAGTATCCCCCTCCATACCCTGCCTTTCTCCTGAACGTCTGAGAGAATGTCAATCTGGTAGGCAGGCAACTGAGCTAAGATGGGGTATTCAAGCTAACAGTCTTCTGATTTATTTTGGAGGGAGCTTAAAGGAAGGGGCATTCAGGGTCCTTTTGAGATTCAATTTTCCATGCTTCGTCTCAACTCAAAGACAAATAATTCTGGAAAGATAAATGGATGAAGTGATTTTGCTCTTTGAGTAAGACAAACATGAAAAGCTTCCCCCTTTGATTATAAACTCTCTAATTATGCAAAAATGGCTGAAGTTTATAATGGCAAACTTTGCATGTCTCTGGACATCTCCTTTGGTTAATTCTGAACAAAACTGGTTTAGTAATTTTGAAGGTAAAACTCAGTTAAAATGAAATGTAACAATTCATCCACTATGTGAATGCAGTAGGTAGCATTGCATCAGTATAGGCTGTCCATAATCTGCTGGCTGTGCAGTAGGTAACTTACTGCAGTAGAGGGCTGGCAGGATAGCAAAACACCTTCCCTGGGCCACAGAGCCCTCCCCAATCTGAGGAAAGGAGTGTTACTATTCCACACATCTCCTGTTTATTAGGATACAAGTTACACAACATAAGTGGTTCACATGATGTTACATGTTACCTACTACAGTTTACTTGTATAGGTCAAGCTGGAAATAAGCGAAAAAAGTCTTTACTTGATATAGATGCAACGGAGAAAACTGTGAAATTTTAAAAAAAATGTAATTCACCTTTAAACGGATAAATAATTCTGTTTTATTACTGGAGGTTTTACTGGTGGTGCATACCAGATGGTACTAGTATTTAGAATATAGTGGGAGGATTTTGTTTGTTTTTGCCAATGAGGAAAATTAGAGCAGACAAACTCTAGATGGTTCTCTCTCAGGATGGGGGTCGGTTCACAAAATCTGCAGCTACTGGGATTCTGAGGAGGCATTTGGGGGCTAAAAGGGTTTCTTTTTCCCAGTCTGCTGGTGTCTCTTCCCCCACACTTCATTTCAGTAAGCAGCCTGGTCCCGTCCCCGTCTCCCCCCCCCCACTCTCTCCAACTATGAAGACTCCCTGTCCATGAAAAGTGAGAGTGCAGATCCCAGATCCACCATGGCTTCTTTACCATAGTCTCTAGAAAGGATAGCAAAGAAGTGAATTGCTGGTGGGCCTGAAGATGGTGTCCCTAGCCTCTGTTTATCAGAAGCTGGGAATGGGAGACAGGGGATAGATCACTTGATGATTAACTGTTCTGTTCATTCCCTCTGGGGACCTGGCATTGGCCACTGTCGGAAGACAGGATACTGGGCTAGACTGACCTTTGGTCTGACCCAGTATGGCCGTTCTTATGTATGATTTCAGCCAGCACTGGCTTCACCCCCTGCTCACGACATCTTTCCTTTACCTTGATTCTCAGCTTTGGGTGGCAACTCAGAGGTCTTTTATTCCTTCTTCATGATGAAGTCTTAGGAGGGGACCTGCTGGCCCTACTCCCACATTTTGCTTCTTCAGCGGGCCAACAGTCAGTGCACTCCTGGTAACAAATGCTACTGGCTGCAACTTTAGGGGAGTGGATGGTTCTGCCTACCTACCATTCATTCTCCCTGTTCCCATTTGTATCTAGCAGCAGCAGCATTGTGGAAACATGTCAGCTGCATCTCGCCCTAAAATAATCTGTGGTTCCAATGCCCTATAGGGGCAGCGAGTTGTATGGGCCCAGGGTGCCTGGGCTCCAGGAATATTCAGGGCCCGGAGGCCCGGACCCCTTCTGGGCACCAGCAAAAATTATCCAAACCTGCCGCTAGTGATGCCCTACAGTGCACTGAGATACTAAGAAATCCTGTCCCATTACCATACCTGCTCAATTTCTCAAAGGATCCTTTTGCCCAACATGGAATTTTAGCTATCATCAGGTTGAAACATCATAACCATTTCACAGCACACAACAATACTACATACATATTTCAGGTAAGAAAACCGAGGTACCCAACTGAAACCTCATGCATAATTTCAGGAATGCAAAACATAATTATCCAAATTGGATTTAACCTAGCACAGCAGAGTACATCCCTTCTCTTTTAAAAAGAACTGTAAGATTTGTAATGAACACCTAATTTTTCCATCTCACCAAAAGAACTTATTCTTGCAGCATACAGTGTTCCCCTCATACTATCCGAGGGGCACTGGTCAAATACTGACATAAAGGGAAAGTGACACAAATACTCAACACAGCTACCTGCAGCATGGTGACTTTTTACTGGGAAAAGTTCCTTTCCTATCTAAGTATTGTCCTAGAACAACCCTCCTTATTTCGTGAGATCCGACAAGATTACAACCCAGGCTGGTACGGCTGCAGGCACACAAATACCATTATAACCTGAAATGATGAGCAAGGAAAGACAGAAAGAGTACAGGATCATTAAGAGGGAGTTTGGCTAATGCTCAACTTCTTAAAAAAAAATGTTAAAAAATGTTAGCTGTGGATGTTTAAGTGTGCTCCTTTGAAGAATACAAATTGCATATCTTAAGAACCCATAACAAAAATCAAACAAAGTAATGAAATATAAATTCTTGCATTTCAGTTTCATTGAACTGAGGGAGGGACCATTTCTCTTATCTAAATTAGTGTTACTGCAATTGTGTAATGCAATAAATATAAGCAACTCATCTACTGTTTACTATGTATTTTTAATGTTATGTTGGGGAATTTACTGATAACATAAATCTTGTGATGGAGAATTTGACACATGCCAACAAACTGCATGCATGAGCCTACAACATTACTATTATTTATACTGCAACACAGACTGAAGTCCATACATATTTCAAAGATAGTTTAGAATTTACCTAAAGCTTTTGTCTATGCTGGAAAAATATGAGTGCTCCAGAAGCTAAAACTGTCAGAATGTTTTAACAGATGTAAACTGCATAGTTGACTTATATTGATCCTATTTAACATTGTCTTATTGGATTTCAAGTGCTTGGATTATCTGTCTGGGTCAAGACCATTGTGACAACCACAGAATGTTAAGGTCTTTAAGATCTACCCGGCAATGAAAATGTGCAGTTTAAATCCTCAAAAGACCTTAAGCTAGCCAGCAGTAAAACCAATGGAAGCTTCCTTTTGATTCTCAGCATTCCAATTAACCCTAAATTAAAAATCCGCAGGAAAATGGTGAAGGGTTCTTTTTTCCCCCTGAGAAATTCCTTTTGTCTTTTGAAAATGATCTGTTGATACACAGTGTTTTCTATTTTTATTTTCTTGCTACTTAAATTTAAAAGGTTGAGCAATGGCTATTAGCCAGGATGGGCAGGGACGGTGTCCCTAGCTTCTGTTTGTCAGAAGTTGGGAATGGGCGACAGGGGATGGGATCACTTGATGATTACCTGTTCTGTGCATTCCCTCTGGGGCACCTGGCATTGGCCACTGTAGAAAGACAGGACACTGCGCTAGATGGACCTTTGGTATGACCCAATATGGCTGTTCTTATGTAAAAGGCTAAGGTAAAAAGTGAAGTTAGATCAAACAACAACAACAAAAAGATCTAGAGCAGACGAACCTTTGGTCATCTCTGTGTTTCATTTGATTTATGTTTTCTGTCTTCACTAGCTGCTCAAACTAACGCTATTATCCTCATTCTGATTAAGCATCTTTTTTAAAAATTGTATATGTCTCCCCTTTTAAATTCAGTACTAGAGCTGTCCAGGAATTTTTCTTCACAACATTTTTTCAACAGAAAATGTGGCTACTGCAAAACTGAAATTTTCAATGAGACCGTGTCAATTTTGCTAATGTTTCTCAATTTTCTATTTGGAAAAGCAAAACAAAGTTTTGTTCTGGTCTGCGTCAACCTGATTTGAAATACTTCAGTTTGTTGAACCACATTTGAACATTCCGTTTTGAGTCAATTTGACATTAATCTGTGTCTGCTTGAGCTGCTGCAGTGCCTTTTGCCCCTTTCCGCCCCCCTTGCACAATGGGCTAGACTGGCTAGACTACATCTCTCATGATGCACTGCAGTCTCCATTTTGGCTGCACCCACACGGTGGTTCATGGGATTTCCATGACTGTTGTGCATCACAAGGTGAGGTAGTCTGGCCAGGGATCCTGGCCCACAGAGAAGAAAGGGGGCATAAATTACAAGACAGGTGGACACAGTTTAATGTCAAATTGTCCCAAGACCAAATGTTTCAACATTTCAAAAGGATTTTACCACAAAACTTTGCATTCCACAAAAAAAAACATTTAGATTTTTCTTCCTGATTCATAACGACAACAAATGTCAAAATACTGAAGTTTCACATAAATTAGAAATTCTAATTTTTGCTAAACTCTACTCTGTATCCCTTCTGGTTACTCTTTCTTGACATGGACTTGTCAGGGATGGGGGGCAGGAAAGAGTCTGTCGCATATTACCACTTTCTCCATCAATCTGATGTTTCCATCAAGTTGAGAATGGGACCCAAAAAGCAATTTTTAATAATTTCAACTTCTGGAAATGAGAGCATGTCTTGCTGAGGATTTTGTGCACCTGTGTTAAGCAACCTGCAACAAGAATTGCTTGAGTATACACACCACACTGTTTTCCCATGATTAAGGTACCTTTGCCTCTTATCACTGAGGCTACACAACACTGCAATGTTTCAACATCAGCACTCAGTATTCTGGTCAGATATCCCATGGTACATTACTCTAACACTCTGCTACACATATAATGGACATTGTGGCATACCCACTGGAAGGCAATGGCATTCTGGGGCTTGGGGATCAGCACTAAATAATTTCCATACCACCTCTCATTTTATCCCATTATCCAGCCACGTTTTCAAAGTACTGTCAAGCCGCATGGAGAAAACATTTGCGATTTCTGTGGTCTTCACAGTGATGACAGGCTGCTGCTAGCATATCTGAAGTCATACAATAAATTCAGAACAAGGGCATTAAAATAAACTGAGAAGGTAATGTGTGATAAATGAAAGGGGGTGGGGGGAGCTCCTTTTTATGGACACCGAGCCAGCCAGTTAACTATGAAGTCCCTCTTCATGGCTGTTCTCTGCTTCCTTTACCTGTAAAGGGTTAAAAGGTCTCCCTTGTTAGATAAAAGAAAGGAAGTGGGCACCTGAGCAAAAGAGCCAATGGGACGGCTAGAACTTTTTAAAATGGGAAAAAACTTCCCCTTTGTCTGTTGTTGTTCTCTGGGGAAGAGAGGAACAGGGCAGCAGTTATGCTATGAGAAGCTTTAAACCAGGTATGAAAAATCATTAGATCATACCGAGAACTACTTATTTGAAACCCCCAGATAGGTAAGTAGATGGGGAATGTCTAGAAAGATGCAATTAGGTTTATTTCTTTTATTTTGTAAGGCTTGTGGACTCCTCTGTGCTAACTCCAGATGCTTTGTTTTAGTTGTAACCTTTAAGCTGGACCTCAGGAAGCTTTCTTGCTGCTTAATCCTTGTATTGTTTTAATAAAATTTACCTTTTTTAAGAACAGGATTCAATTTGTGTGTCCCTAAGAGGTTTGTGCATGTTGTTTAATTAGCTGGTGGCAACAGCTAATTTCCTTTGTTTTCTTTCTCAGCTCTTCCCCGGAGATGGGTACCCCACAGGAAGGAAGGTAAAAAACCACTTCTTCAGATGCAGTTTTTTACCCATGAAAGCTTATGCCCAAATAAATCTGTTAGTCTTTAAGGTGCCACCGGACTCCTTGCTGTTTTTGTGTATACAGACTAACACGGCTACCCTCCAATACTAGTCTGTGAAAGAAGCTTACTGGAACATCTCTGAGGGTGAGATTTTACCTGTAGTCAGTTTCGTAATGTATTAGGCTTAGACTTGTGTGTTTTTGCTTTATTTTGCTTGGTGACTTACTTTGTTCTGTCTGTTATTACTTGAAATCACTTAAATCCTACTTTTTATTCTTAATAAAATGACTTTTGTTTATTATTGAACTCAGAGTAAGTGATTAATACCTGGGGGAGCAAACAGCTGTGCATCTCTCTCTATCAGTGATATACAGGGAAACAATTTGAGTTTACCCTGTATAAGCTTTATATAGAGTAAAACGGACTTATTTGGAGTTTGGATCCCATTGGGAACTGGGTGTCTGGGTGCTAGAGATAGGTGACCTGCTGAGCAGCTCTTGGTTAAAGTCTGCAGCTTTGGGAGCATGGACCAGACCTGGGTCTGTGTTGCAACAGGCTAGCACATCTGACTCAACAAGGCAGGGTTCTGGAGTCCCAGGCTGGCCGGGAAAACAGGCTCAGAGGTAATCTCAGCACGTCAGGTGACAGTCCCAAGGGGGTCTCTGTGACCGAACCCATCACAACTGGAACATGCATTTGGAAGACTGAAAACTAGATGGAGCATCGTGATAAGAAACATCTTCGTTATGACAGCTGTTTGCTGTGTTTTGTGCAACCACTGTGAAGGCAAGAGAGAAAACCTTGCAAATGGATGAAGCAGGTGGTGGGCAGATTTGGTGAATGTTTTGAATGGCCTGATTGAAGACCTCTATGAAATGATGCAACTACTCAAGGGCACAGACTGAGAGCCACATTACAGTCGTAGTTCAAGTATAGGTGCCATTTGTAAACAGCGTACATGCTTTTGTAGAGGGCATCTATCAGCATTACTGACTGTGCATGTCTTCTTGTGTACTTCCTGGTAAAAGGAGTTAAACAGACTTGGTGTGTATGTTATATCACATTTCTTGTTGAGTTTTTAGTGCACAATATGTGAATGTCATATAATGCTTGTAAACAGGATCCTTTTTGTGCATGTGTGGCTGTTATGACCGTGATGATGCATATTTCAGGGAATGGTGCAAAACTCAGAACCATGAATGTAAACACATTTTCAGTGTTTCGGTAGCAATGAATACACCAAGCAGAATGGGATAAGCTTGTGAACAGTAAAAACACAAAAAGAACCTATTCAAAATTCAAAGTTGCTCAAAGCTGGAAGGATTCAAAGGCCCTGTGCTCCAGGAGTGTTGTTTGCCTCTACATCATCCACAACAGTTGTGTCTGATGTGCTAGCCCTCTTCCTGCCCTTCCTCTCTCTCATGCCAATACTATTGCAGAAAAAGAACAAGTTATTGTCCATTAGTCTCCATGCCAACATTGATAAAATGTTACTTTTCCCTCAGTTTTGGAATTCCATTTCCATTGGCTATTTCCAGTCTTTGTGGGCTTGGAGATGGTAAGATGTTTACTCAGTTTCTCCCCTTTGCATAGGATCCCTTGGGCCTGTGATATGATGGGTGTGGGTGGAGGGTATTAGTTCTGCCAAGCTG
This sequence comes from Lepidochelys olivacea, assembly GCF_965140295.1. Taxonomy (NCBI): domain Eukaryota; kingdom Metazoa; phylum Chordata; order Testudines; family Cheloniidae; genus Lepidochelys; species Lepidochelys olivacea. The sequence goes on along the minus strand of NC_140411.1, from coordinate 46,005,690 downwards.
GGAATAGGATGATAAAATCCAGGTAAGTTGTGGGCTAGTTAAAGTGGGTGCAACAATGGTTAGCTAGTAATTGCATGTGCACTTCCGTAGGCTGACCTTACTTTGGAGAACATTATCCCCAAAAGACAGAAGGATTCTGTTCAAAAAGGTATTGGGCAAAATAGGATGATATGCTTGCTACTGTTTGTCAAGATGGTTCCCCCAGGCTGGCTTCCCCTCCACAGGTTAGGTTTCTGCCTGTGGTTCAGGCTGATCATCCAGCTGTGATCTGGGGTACTCCTGGATCTCCACCACTGTAGCTGTCCCAGGGTGTCAAGGTTCCTCCCCCACTCTGAGCTCTAGGGTACAGATGTGGGGACCTGCATGAAAAACCTCCTAAGCTTATCTTTACCAGCTTAGGTCAAAACTTCCCCAAGGTACAAAATATTCCACCCGTCGTCCTTGGATTGGCCGCTACCACCACCAAACTAATACTGGTTACTGGGGAAGAGCTGTTTGGACGCGTCTTTCCCCCCAAAATACTTCCCAAAACCTTGCACCCCACTTCCTGGACAAGGTTTGGTAAAAAGCCTCACCAATTTGCCTAGGTGACTACAGACCCAGACCCTTGGATCTTAAGAACAATGAACAATCCTCCCAACACTTGCACCCCCCCCCTTCCTGGGAAACGTTGGATAAAAATCCTCACCAATTTGCATAGGTGACCACAGACCCAAACCCTTGGATCTGAGAACAATGAAAAAGCATTCAGTTTTCTTACAAGAAGACTTTTAATAAAAATAGAAGTAAATAGAAATAAAGGAATCCCCCCTGTAAAATCAGGATGGTAGATACCTTACAGGGTAATTAGATTCAAAACATAGAGAACCCCTCTAGGCAAAACCTTAAGTTACAAAAAAGATACACAGACAGAAATAGTTATTCTATTCAGCACAGTTCTTTTCTCAGCCATTTAAAGAAATCATAATCTAACACGTACCTAGCTAGATTACTTACTAAAAGTTCTAAGACTCCATTCCTGGTCTATCCCCGGCCAAGACAGAATATAGACAGACACACAGACCCTTTGTTTCTCTCCCTCCTCCCAGCTTTTGAAAGTAGCTTGTCTCCTCATTGGTCATTTTGGTCAGGTGCCAGCGAGGTTACCTTTAGCTTCTTAACCCTTTACAGGTGAGAGGAGCTTTCCCCTGGCCAGGAGGGATTTCAAAGGGGTTTACCCTTCCCTTTATATTTATGACACAGGGTTCACCAGGTCAATGATGCAGCAGTTGAGGTGGACCGTACCACTGATCTGGAGCATCTAGGTGCCACGGCCAAAGGTGTCTGATGATACCATCAGTTCCTGCAAAATTGTAAGTCTGATGTAGACAGTGCCATTCTAGAAGAGTGTATGTCCTGGGCCTCCCTTTCCTTTGCAGATGGTCTCGGGGGGAAGGAGGGGGTTGGCTTGCTGGAGCTGCACTTTTCCTAGTGCTCCAGGATCTCCTGGCCCTAACAATTCCAGAGGAAAAATCCTTCACCTCCTTGGTACTGAGTTGAGAGGCCAAAGCTTCTAACATCACAGACTTAGCGGGAAACCAGGACCCTTTGGGAGCCAGCCCCTTATGGTGGGAGACAGAGCACCGCCTCTTTGGAGCTTTCCCTGAGTCCTCCAAAGTCTCCCCCTGTCATAAATATAAAGGGAAGGGTAACCACTTTTCTGTATACAGTGCTATAAAAATCCCTCCTGACCAGAGGCAAAGTCCTTTTACCTGTAAAGGGTTAAGAAGCTCACGTAACCTGGCTGCCCCCTGACCCAAAATGACCAATGATAGGACAAGATACTTTCAAATCTGGAGGGGTGGAAAAAGGCTTTTGTCTGTCTGTGTGATACCTTTGCTGGGAACTGATCAAGGATGCAAGCCCTTCAACTCCTGTAAAGTTAGTAAGTAATCTAGCTAGAAAATGCATTAGGTTTTTTTTGTTTTGGCTTGTGAAATTCGCTGTGCTGGAGGAAATGTGTATTCCTGGTTTTGTGTCTTTTTGTAACTTAATATTTTGCCTAGAGGAATTCTCTATGTTTTGAATCTGACTGCCTGTAAGATTATCTTCCATTCTGATCTTACAGAGTTGTTCTCTTATCTTTTTTTGTTCTTCTAATACAGTTCTGTTTTTTAAGAATCTGATTGAGTTTTTTGGGTCTTAAAAATCCAAGGCTGGTCTGTGCTCATCTTGTTTATTCTCAAGCCTCCCCAGGAAAGGGGGTGTAAGGGCCTGGGGGAATATTTTGGGGAAACAGGAACTCCAAGTGGTCTTTTCCCTTATTGTTTGTCAAATCACTTGGTGGTGGCAGCATTTTACCTAATCCAAGGGCAAAGACTTTGTGCCTTGGGGAATTTTCAACCTAAGCTGGTAGAAATAATCTTAGGGGGTCTTTCATGTGGGTCCCCACATCTGTACTCTGGAGTTCAGAGTGGGGAAGGAACCCTGACACCCCCTCTTAAAGGACACCTTGGCTGAGGTCAAAGGGGTACTGGGTCAGTCCAGAGACAGACATACAGGAGGTGGAGGTATTCTGACCTAACTCAGAAGCAGGTCAAAGGGAACACTCCTTCATCAGAAGCCTCAATTTAATCTCTCGATTCTTCCATGCTCTAGATTTGAGAGCTAGGCAGAGGTTAAACTTTTCTTAGACATGGGACTCTCCCAAGCAATGGATATATGTAGTGGCCATCACTGACCATGATAGCCTCCCAACAAGAGAAGTAGCATTTGTAACCTGGCAGGCCAGGCATGCCCAGCCAAAACAAGTAAGTCCCCCGCCCCCCCAAAAGAGGTGGGAAAAGGAGAGGAAAAAAACAAGCCTCTCACTAAAATTCTATACCAACAACTAATAATAAACAAAAACATTACACTAATTAAAAAAATCAATTGTAGAACATGCTGAGGCATGCACACTTGGACGCGCTACAGCTCTGTCGCAGGCCAAGGAGGAAGAGAAGAACTTAAGGGCAGTTTGGCCAGGCAGCTCAATATATCCTTGGTGTGCGGCACGAGGTTGTATAGAGCACGTGCGCAGGCTGAATGGACACTGCTAATGGAAAATCTCCGATGAAGGTCTCCAGAGGTGCATGTGCACCTGAAGTACAGAACTAACAGGGATGATACTCAAAGAGGAAGTTTTGGTATTTCAACCTTTCATCCCCATTCAGTACAAAACTATTTCAAAATACTTGGATTTCCCACAGGACAGAAATGCTGGCTTTTGCTGAGCTCTAACTAACATTTCTAAAAAGTAAAATATTGCAGTGTTTATTTTAGGGAAACAGTTGCACATTTCTTCAAAAGATTAGAATTTCCCCCCCACCCAATACATGCCATTTAGTATTAGCAAAAATCTTCTTTTGAAGTTGTTTTAAAATATATTTCCCATTTAAGCATATACCCCAGGTTCACTACACTCATACAAGCTGTGGAATAGACCACAGACCAGTTCACATATGACAAAATCATTGACAATAACAGTGCAAAAAAAAAAAAAGTTCAATATTTTGTTACAAAGGGAATCTACTTCCAAAGAACAATAATCCATAAAGAAGAAAAATACATGTAAAGAGACATAAGTTAAAATATTTTAATACATTATTAAAAAATAAAAATAGCTGTTTTGACTATTCCAGTGCAAATCTGTGGAATCTAACTATATTTACGAGTTTAGGTTATTCAAAAGAAGGGGGAGGGAAGAAAGACTAGTCAAAGCTAAGTAACCATGTGGAAAGGCGGTTTGATACACAAGCTCTTCTCTCAAATCCCTTTGTATATATCCAATAATTTAAAATGCAATTTACATCACTTCAGTTAAATAAAAAGACAATAATTAACGACAACATGACAAGATGTCAATCACTGAGCGTAAACAAGTCCCATAAACACCCTCAGAAGTGAATTATAACCTAACAACGTATATGCTTAGTGCTTATTAGCAATCCAGCTGAATCATTCCCTTCCCCAACCCTTGCATCAGTATTCAAAATGGCTTTTTAAATGAAATTAGAAGGATAGTCATGCGTATCTTTCAGCAGGAATAGCAGCTTAAAACAGATGGATATGAAGTCGCGGGGGTGGGGGGGAGGGGGGAAATCAGGCTTCCTTAGAGCTTTCTTCTATTTTACAATCAACATAAGTACACAGTACACAGAAAGTGTAAAAGGTTAAAGTCAATAGATGGGTGAAGTGGATGCCATGTTAATCTCCCTTGGTATCTCTAGCTTGTTTTCCACAAATCTTCCTCCTTCCCAGTATCTCAAATTCTGATTTCAACAGGTTTTGCACACAAGCAGCTCACTAATCATTTATTTTTAATGATTCCTGTCTTAAACTTCAAAGAAAATGAAAATGTAAGGCAAAGCCAGGTACGGGGGAAGCACCATTGGAAGTAACACGTGAGTCAATATGACTATATGTTTCAGAGTAGCAGCCATGTTAGTCTGTATTCGCAAAAAGAAAGGGAGTACTTGTGGCACCTTAGAGACTAACAAATTTATTTAAGCATAAGCTTTCGTGAGCTACAGCTCACTTCATCGGATGAAGTGAGCTGTAGCTCACGAAAGCTTATGCTTAAATAAATTTGTTAGTCTCTAATATGACTATAGTAAAACAAAGATGCATATGCTGCATTTTCAAATGCTTTTGTAGCTACATACACAGTAACTCCCATTATGAGATAAATAAGCCATTATAAATCCAACAGAAACCTCAGACTGAATAACTCAGTTGGGATTTTTAGGAGAAAAGACTTTTTTAAGACTTGAAGGCTGAAAAGCTGTGCTCCATGAAATCAGATATTGTGTCAAAGGATCTCCACTGAGCTGGCGGGATAGAAATGTTCCAGAAATTAACTTAGAAACAAAGGCAAACAGCATTTCCAAATAATCACTTACTAAAGTGAGGCTTCAGCAACTTTCTCCAGTTAGGGTCATCAAAATCTTAGTTTACGTTGCTGCAGATCCTGAAGATTACCAAGGATAACACTGAAAAGTCAGAAAAATAGTAAAATCAACTTTCATTTTAACATTTAAAAAAAATCTAATTAAAATATTTTGGAAACATACGGTTTTTTAAACACAATCAGAACCTATAATTTTTTTTAACTCCGTTTTGGAAATGAAAACCCCTCATGAAAACTCATGAAATAGCAGAGCTTTAAATTAACAGAGCATCTGTGAATAGTGTATTGGCTTACAGCTGACCCCGAAATTCTGCTCTACCAGAATCAGTGCTAAATGTGCATGTTGGCAGGGTTGGGGGGAGCGGGTAATGGGGGGTGGCTCAGTTTCACTTTGCTTTTCAGCCAATCAGCTGGTCAGATGAAGTTATGGAAAGGATCTCATGCAGCTGTGAGCAACTGCTCTACATGGAGGGAGCGGCTAAAAAAACAAGGGCTACAGCTTCACCTCTCTTCCCTGTACCCAAAACATATACTCCTCCTCAGCCACTGAATATCTGAGGGAGGGAGGGCAGCTTTAAGTCCAATGTTCCCATCTAACCAGCAGCAATGCAACAAACATGCAGCTGAAGAAGTGTATCGGTGAGGGAGAAGTTCATCTTGCTGACAGGCAATCTTGCTTCAGTTCTTGGCTATTTGGCCAGTATAGACCAACTAACTAGGCCTGAAGGGTGTTAGTGGCTTGGTAGCCTGCCTACCCCAATATTGTTACAGTTGTGACAGTCCATCCGGCTGCTATCTTTCTAGGTAACTTAAATGGCCCCAGTTACAACAGTATGTAAGCATTTAAACAAACATTTATTTCTTCTCAGTATTTGGTGAAAGGAAAGCAATGTCCCCATTTTACAGATAGGGAAAATGGCATAAATTGACTCGGCCATGGTCACAAAGAAGCCTGTAACAAAACCAGGACTTGAACCTACGCCTCTCAAGTCTCAGCCCTAAGTGCCTATGAGAAGCATAACTAAATTGTTGTCTCAGAACCCACGCCACCACAAGTTGTGGTTCGCTAAAAGTAAGCTAAAGTCTCTTGTGCATGAAGAATTCCCAGGGAACCCATTGGCACTCAGCCACCTCTTGAGTCCCTAGGGCTGCACTTAATGCATCCTCCTAGAACCCGAAAACACAGTCACCAACTCCCTGATTAATTTTAATTAAAGGTAATTCTGCTCTCCACCTGCCTCCCCAAGCCTTCAACATTGCAGACTCTGGAGGTTTAGGTGCTGTCTGAACTATTTTCAGGACGGGAATAGCAGATGTAGAAGTGGCCTGGATGGTCTCTTTTGAAGATCTGCCACAACAGAGTAGTTAATTAGGGGGAAGACTAAGTCCATTGTATGGGAGTTAGAGGAGACCAGTCCCTCCCAGCCAGCCACTTTTTTTAAACACACTTGCAGTTTAATGTAAACTGATGCATTTCAAAAGGCAAAATAACTAAGGTGGCACTTGAGATTAAGTTTTTAAGATCTAAGGACGAAAAAGTTAACCTTCACAGGAAGATAAGGTGGGTGAAGCCTGAAGAAGAGCTCTAGGTAAGCTCGAAAGTTTGTCTCTCACCAACAGAAGTTGGTCCGGTAAAAGATATTATCTCAACTGCTTTGTGTCTCTAATATTCTGGGACTGACACAGCTACAACACTGCACACAACCTTCTTAGGGACAGTATAAGCCATATTCGGAAAGAGCATGAATCCCATCAGAAAAGGATTTAGGGTTTATTATATATATATATATATATATATATATATATATATATATATAAATAAAAGACACATATATATACACACACACACACACACACACTCTATGTGCATGACCCCATACTCTTGGAAGAAGAGGCTAGCCCCCAGTTCTAACCCATCCTGATCGTCACTGGAAGCTGATCGGAGGTGGAACTGAGGTAAAGCACAATCCAGAGTTCTGATTTTCTCAAATTCTCAGCCTTCCCCACTCAAAAAAATTTTAATCCTGCTAGAAATCCCAGCAAAAGATCCAGAAAAAACCCTATAAAGGTTTCATGGAACGAAAAGCACAGACAATGTAATTTACTTCTTAAGTATATTTATTTTTCAAACATACAAAGGCATACACTGTGCTTTGAGATTGCATTATGTGTTCTTTCACAACAAAATTTTAAGTAGCATGTAAACAACCATACATAAGTAGCTTAGGATGACTGCACATAAGTTCTCTATTCTTTCTCATTTTATTTTCATTATCAGAGAAATGGCAAAGATACTTTTCTGTGCATTCTTTAACAGCATATTCAAAAATCTGGATTCAATATTCTGTGGTTTTCTTTCCAGTCACAGAATCAACAACATTAAGCAGGAACACATTTTTCCATACGTGGATTCTTACAGCTATTATCAGGCCATTTCAACCAATCATCTTGCATTAAACATCAACGTTGATTCTTCGAGTTTATGTCTATCTGGAACAGTATATCCAAGGCTAAGCACATCAATCATTGCTATATATTCCTCATTCATACTATACATTCACATCTTTGAATTTCAGTTCTCTTTGAAACTTCTGGGGCATGAAAGAAACCGATTACTTCCAAATGGAGATAATGCTTCAGAGCTGCTGGAAGGACAAGAATAGGGTCTTAAATTATAATTGTGGCTAAATTTCATATATGACAATAGCATCCAGACTGTCTACTGCATGATCAAACTCATCAATATTCTGATGTTCCGATTCAAAAGACTAATTCAATTGAACACTTTACCCTGAAAAAATTCAAAGGCATCCATTTTCTGAACTTTTTGAGATGACTACAAATCTTCTTGCTTGATATTTAAGACAGAATGTTTATATTTTACATAAGAAATATTGGTTTTAATTACTTCAGTACTTGTTTCCTATTACCACCTTAAACTACAGACAAATTAAATTGGATACATTTATGTACTGATGTTGGTAACCACCCATAGGGAGGAGTGATCACCAAATTCCACATTTACTACAGTTAGAATGAGAAATCACCACCCAGTGAATTCAACAAACAAAGACTTAAAAACAAGATGAGCTAATCAGCATGATATAGAACCATGTTATCAGATGGCCTGCCTGCATTCCAGAAGTTTCTAGAATCTAGCAAACTTAAGTCCTCACTAACATTTAACAACTCTGCCCACTCCTTTTCAACATCTGACAGTTAGCATGCCTCTTTTTCTGATCTCTTTTGACTCCACCCATGTCCCTTCCCTCCTGTTCTTTTCTCTATAATTTTCTTATTGTACAGAAGAGTCAAAATAGGAACAATAAGAACCCTGTTCTTTTCACTTCTTTTTTAATATCACAGACTGAATTTAAAGCCCATTTCTAGTATCAAAAATCTTTACACACACTCTAAAAACAAACCCTATATATATATATATATATATATATATATATATGGGGGGGGCGCATGCTTGTTCATTCTTTTCAGATAGGTATACTATAGAATGACAAATTCAAAATCCAGAAACAAGACTACTGAGATGAAGTATTTGGTTCTGAGTGTTGGCGGGTGGGGATGTTTGGAGGAGTTCTTATTAAACAAACAGAGCACCTACTGTTCACCCCAAGAGTGTGAACATGTTCATCCTAGGGCTTTCAATTAATCGCAGTTAACTCATGCGATTAACTCAAAAAACTTAATCGTGATTAATTGCAGTTTTAATCGCACTGTTGAACAACAGAATACCAATTGAAATCTATTAAGTATTTTGGATATTTTTCTACATTTTTATATATATTTTATTCTGTGTTGTAACTGAAATCAAAGTATATTATTTTATATTATAAACATTTGCACTGCAAAAATGATTAAAGAAATAGTATTTTTCAATTCACCTCACACAAGTACTGTAGTGTAATCTTTTTGTCGTGAAAGTGCAACTTACAAATGTAGATTTTTGTTACATAACTGCACTCAAAAACAAAACAATGTAAAAACTTCAAAGCCTAAAACTCCACTCAGTCCTACTTCCTGTTCAGCCAATGGCTAAGACAAACAAGTTTGTTTACATTTACAGGAGATAATGCTGCCTGCTTTTGTTTACAATGTCACCTGAAAGTGAGAACAGGCATTTGCATGTCCCTTTGGTAGCCGGCTTTGCAAGGTATTTACGTGTCAGATATGCCCCTTCATGCTTCAGCCACCATTCCACAGGACATGCTTCCATGCTGATGCTTGTTAAAAAAATAATGCATTAATTAAAATTGTGACTGAACTCCTTGAGGGACAATTGTATGTCCTCTGCTCGGTTTTACCCTCATTCTGCCACATATTTCATGTTATAGCAGTCTCGGATGATGACCCAGCACATGTTGTTCATTTTAAAACCACTTTTACTGCAGATTTGATAAAACGCAAAGAAGGTACCAATGTGAGATTTCTAAAGATACCTACAGCACTCGACTCAAGGCTTAAGAATCTGAAGTGCCTTCCAAAATGAGAGAGGGAAGGGGTGTGGAGCATGCTTTCAGAAGTCTTCAAAGAGCAACACTCCGATGCGGAAACTACAGAACCCGAACCATCAAAAAAGAAAATCAACCTTCTGCTGATGGCATCTGACTTACATAATGAAAATGAACATGCGTTGGTCTGCACTGATTTGGACTGTTATGGAGCAGAACCAGTCATCAGCATGACCCCTGGAATGGTGGTTGAAGCATGAAGGGACATATGAATCGCATTTGGCACGTAAATACCTTGCAACGCTGGCTACAACAGTGCCATGAGAAGGTCTGTTCTCACTTTCAGGTGACATTGTAAACAAGAAGCAGGCAGCATTATCTCCTGCAAATGTAAACAAACTTGTTTGTCTGAGTGATTGTCTGAACAAGACGTAGGGCTGAGCGGACTTGCAGGCTCTAAAATTTTATATTGTTTTATTTTTGAATGCAGGGTTTTTTGTATCTAATTCTACATTTGTAAGTTCAACTTTCATGATAAAGAGACTGCACTACAGTACTTGTATTGGGTAAACTGAAAAATACTATTTCTTGTTTTTTTACAGTGCAAATATTTTAAATCAAAAATAAATATAAAGTGAGAACTGTAAATTTTGCATTCTGTGTAACTGAAATGAGTATATTTGAAAATTTAGAAACCACCCATATATATTTAAATAAATACTATTCTATTATTAACAGTGCGATTAATCACAATGAATATTTTTAATTGCTTGACAGCCCTAGTTTATCCACACAGTGAACTATAGGATATTAACAGGCTTCAGATTAAGCAACTTCCTGGAAAGAGTCTCAATACAACATCAATTCATCCCTCTGAGTTACAATAATTCATTATTATTAATGCCTATTTAAGAGGTATGGCAGCCTTTAATGTGCAGACAAAGACTGCAGTTCCAACCGGCTAAAAAGCAACTTTAGGACAAGCTGCACAGTCAGCTTTATCTTATAAATACACTAACAAACTACACAGAAAAAAAAAGAGGAAGTTGTGACTTAAATATTAACAACGTACAGAAGTCAGATGGTTGGTACTGTGAATATTTTTACAATATACGTTTTAAGTTTACACTTTTTCGTGTCTGCAGCTTTAAAAGGAAATAGGAATATTAATCACTTGGATGTTATAAGCATTTTAATATTACCAGAAATTCAGTAGAAGAAAGCAGTTTTAAATCAGTTTTAACTGAATTAATCTTTGCCAGAAAGAATTTTAAACCACTGAGTTGTATTCCTTTCCCCAGCCCAACTCCATACTGTTTAATCTCAACTTGTGCCAAACCATGAGGAGTTTTCTTCAGTATCTTCTTTTGGATTGGACCAAAACATTTTCTTGATAGTGATTTCAAACTAAAAGTTTTGCTCAGAAGAGCTGCCCGATAAACCCACTCCATCAACACGAATACGAGGACAGACAGGTCTTTAGAATATTATCTGTAAATTAATTCTGATAATGTGGTAACAATGAATCTGACAACTCTACTGAAAAGAAAAATGAAAAACTAATCCTATCATACAACCCCATTCATAAACTTAAGCTCTATTTTGAAACCAGTTACATTGTTTGCCCCCACTACTCCTATTGGAAGGCTATTCCAGAACGTCACTCCTCCAGTGGTTACAGTGTCTTCTAATATCCAGACTTTAAATTTACTCATGGCCAGTTTATACCCATTTGCTCTTGTGTCAACCTTGTCCTTTAGCTTAAATAGCTCTTCTCTCTCGATGGTGTTTATCCCCCAGATGTATTTATAGAGAACAATCATGTCCCTTTCAGCCTTCATTTCACTGGCTAAACAAGCCAATCTCTTCAAGAAGAAAAGGAGTACTTGTGGCACCTTAGAGGCTAACAAATTTATTTGCGCATAAGCTTTTGTGAGCTACTTATGCTCAAATAAATGTTAGTCTCTAAGGTGCCACAAGTACCTTTTCTTTTTGCGAATACAGGCTAACACGGCTGCTACTCTGAAACCAATCTCTTCAGTCGCCTCTCATAAAACAGACTCTCTAGCCTTCTGATCTTCCAAGTAGCCCTTCTCTGCACCTGTTCCAGTTTGAATTCTTGCCACCCTTTTGGCTCCTTCTCATAGTTGAGACATTCTACCAGGTATCTAGTTTGATTAGCACACGCAGATGGTCATATAACTTTTTATATATTTGACTACTGAAATCAAGAAGTTCCCTAGGATGCTAAAAAAAAAAAATACTTTGAGATCCCATTGTGTCTTATGTTACTGGGTTATCATACCTTTTCTGTGGTAGGTTTTAAGGTGCTGAAATATATTCTACTTAAAAACATCCCTTCTGTTTTAAAAATTTTAAAAATTGGCCCAAAGATGTCTTAGTAGGACCATTATTGGGTCCCTTCTCCCTTCATACATACATGGCCAGTGATATCTGTGATAAATAGAGGACCTTGTGATAAACTCCATTTACATGCACCTTTGCCCACTTCCCCTCTACCTTATTCTCTAATCCATCTCATCCAGGACTACTGCCACTACTCCGTATCTCTGAACAACTTCCATCAGTCACTGCATTTATTTTTCCCAGTAGGGAAGTATTTCTATCTAAACCTCCATATATAGACGTTCACCAAAATAACACAAGCTCAAGTCCAGAATGGACAATATTCAGTCCTAGACCAGTAACTGATTTAAAATCTAATTTTTCAATCCATCAGCACTATAAAAACAACATGCTGGCTATAGAAAGGCAGGCAGGCTTGCTTTCAGATGGGCGTCACAGAGTTAGGGGGTGCAATGAGGAGTTGTGTCATCACTTGTTCTGCAAGTCTGGATGCCTTTCAATGCTTTCCTGCTCTAGCTCCCAGCCTGGGAGGCTCGCAACCAGTTTACAAGCGTGCAGGTGACACCCTGAAGCGTCTGTATGCTAGAGAGCCCTGTTTCAGCAACTTGACTCTAGCAGCCTGTCTATAGCCCCACAGCTCTTCTCTGGCTTCCACCAGGCTTGGTTAACAACCGGCAAGATGATCCCAACACATTCCCAGTCCCAAATTTTCCCAAAACTGTGTGCTCTGCAAAGTCCAGCTCTCTCCTGGACAGTACAGAGAAATAATAAGGTTCATTTGTTCCCCTGAAGACACAAAAACATAACACATCTTATTAATTTAACTGGGGTAAATACGCCCTTCCATTTAAACACAGCACTGCATTAGTTTATAGTAAATAAACAAATGTATTAACAATAGCACATAGGTTAAGTGATGCCAAGTAAAATAAATAAAGTCAAAGGGTTACAAGCAAATAAAAGTGAAAACACATTTAAAAGTCTAAAACCTAATTTAGCAAAAGTACAGGCTTTATTCAAGATGGTTTCTCACCTATGTTCAGTTTCCAGAAACTTCAAATCCTCCCCGCTCCCCACTTGGTAGAAGGGCCCAGCTTTCTCAGCTTGCAAGAGCTCTGCTCTTTTGTGTCTGTCTAATGATAGATGCCAAAGAGGGCTTCAGTCCATGCTTATATATTCCAAGATTCAATTACTTGGTTTCAAGAGGCAGGATGACCTCATGCTGCTTTTCCCCGTTTTGTGGGCTTCCCATCCTGTATATAAATGGAGCATCCACTGTTTTGATTCCACCATGCTTAATTTACATAGGAGACAGATAAATAGCTGCCTTCTTCTCCTGTCTGGGAGGGAACCTGTTTCTTATCTGTTTGGCCACAGACTTTAAAGCATAGTATCATCAAGTATTCATATTTCCTGATGTAGTGTTTTTTCACAACATTAAATAACCAGTGTGTTAGCTTCCAGAAAAGACCACACTTTATAACCTTTTACAATACTTAATACATACCATGTACAAACTTCATGCAAGAATATTAATGACCAGTGATTATTACAATAGTGTGTAGGGTGTGACTACAGGGGTGCTTAGTGTCACAATGGGAGAGGGGTTTTGCGCCTACCCCTTGTAAATCATATGGTATAGAATCTTAAAATGAGATTATTAGGTTTTAGGCCATATATAGGTTTCAACGTTATAATTTTTTACATACACAACCTAACCAAGCCTATTCAGTTTGACTCCTAGTATTAAGGCTGCCTGGCTTTACAGACAGAGATGAAAAACATTATCCATTATAAATTTAAAGTCTACAACATATTTTCTGTAAAATGTGAGCCATATACAGAATACAAAATTTTGTTATATGATAAAATATTTTAGTAGCTCTCATATGTGGTTTTGCCACTTGTGAGAAATATGGTGATCCTAAACTAGTTCCAATACAATTTGTTACAAATATACAGAATGCACAATGATGTAGTACACTACTTAGCTCGAATACAGCAATTTCCGTCATAGAATCTCAAACTTTCACAAACTAACAAGCCTCCACATGTGCCAAGTAGATATAGTACCTCGTTTTTACCAGTGAGGAAAATGGAAGTTCAAAGCTGTTAAGTAACTTATCCAGGGTCACCAGACCCATACTCTAATCATAAAACCTTGCTGAATTCCATTACTGCTGCTCTACTTGTAGAGTGCCCAGAAGTATGCACACAAGGGAAGTGCCACAACGAGGATATGTATTTAGAAATTTTTCTAGCATACTCAGAAGAGGAGAGCTCCCTAGCCAGCAAGCCAGAACCTTTAGCCATGTTCTCTGAATAGTAACATGATCCTGAACCAGTAATAAGTAATATATGATGTAGTATATTAATGTTTTATTGTAACTTTGTCTTAGTAAAAAGTTCACAAAAATTAAACACAACTTTATCCCTCTGCATCCATAAGAAAAAACTCTGAAATATGTGGCAAAATGGATTTATGTACACATGTGATCTATATGAAAGTTGCTAATGGTAAGAAGGTCTGAGATATAAAAAACGAATTCTTTGGCTGCTGAGAACTATAATCAAACAAGTTGCTTAAAAGCACACTGCAAAGTCTGCATCTGAATTGCGGGACAGTTAAAGCTTCATTCTTTCAAAAAGCTGTTATGAACAGATCATACAAATGGGAGAAAATATGGGTAACTTCCAGGCAAAAGAAAACTACCACTATTATAATGAGGTATTTGAAGAAGCCCCTCCTAGTGCAAGTAATCCAAGAGGAATCAAAAGGTAGCCATGGACTTTGCAGAGACTGAGATGAAATAGGCCTTTTTTTCTAATTACTTGAACAGAAAAAAATCCTTCACTGAAACCTTTAATGTGAAAACGGGAGGCTCTACATCATAAAGCATGTTGTCTTAACTGAAGCATTTTTAAAAGAGTAAGGATTGGTCAGAATCCATCACTCACTCACTTTGGGAAATGTACCCACGTTGTCCTTTTAAGACCTTCTGTAAGTGTTGACAGACATAACTAAAAGGCTACATTTCTGGAAGTAACCTCTCTCAAATGAAAAAAATCTAAAGGGGATTTCAAGGAAAAGTATCTACATGGCTGAAATCTTAATATTCTAAAGTCCAATGCTAAAAAGTAAAGAGAGAGTAACAAAAGATAATTACTGTCCGCAAAGATAGTCCTCGGACTTGGACTCCATTACAGAAGTTGAGAACAGGAAGCATCCAGTTCCCTAACATAGTGGTTCTCAACCTTTCCAGACTATTGTACCCCTTTCAGGAGTCCGATTTGTCTAGTGTACCTCTAAGTTTCACCTCACTTAAAAACTACTTGCTTACAACATCAGACATAAAAATTCAAAAGTGTCACAGCACTCTATTACTGAACCATTGCTGACTTTCTTATTTTTACCAAATAATTATAAAATAAATCAATTGGAATATAAATATTGTACTTACATCTCAGCGACACTGAGTCCGTGTACAGTATATAGAGTAGTACAAACAAGTCATTGTCTGTATGAAATTTTAATTTTGTACTGACTTCGCTAGGGCTTTTTATGTAGCCTGTTGCAAAACTAGGCAAATACCTAGATTAATTGATGTACCCCCGGAAGACCTCTGCATACTCCCCGGGGTATGCATACCTCTGGTTGAGAACTATTGCCTTAACACCTGAAGGAGGAATAGATTCTTAGTCTAGTTTTAACCGTATCGCAACAATCTCATGGAAGGGTTAGTGGCTTGAGAACCATTTGTTCCGGCAGATCAGCCCACAGCCAGCAGTACTCACCAACAAAAGACAGGTCACTGGCCAATCCTAACTCCCTGTTAGGAGCTGGGACTGGCTGGGAGCTTCACTAGTGCTGCCTAGAAGGAGAAGTACTAAGCAGTAGGTGGAAGCAGCCTCGCATCCACTCTGTCCAAGGTCTAAAAGATTTGGAGGCTCTTACTCCATCAGCCATCCTTGACATGGCAGTTGCTGATGCTTCCCCCTCCTTCCACCGTTATTGTTACTACATTACCAGCCACTGTCCTGGACTGCATGGTTTTTTCTGCTCTTACCTCCCTTTTCTTTCCTATCCACTGATCACTGTGGCCTCACCTTCACCTTTTTTCTTATATCTGCCACAGTGATCATGACCCTGGCCTGTCTACTCACATACCCTGTCCCTCTTCTACTACTCCTTAGGGCACTCTGCGCCAAAAAACGAAAAATTCTGCAAATTTTATTTGTCAAATGAATATGGAGGCTCCAACATAGCATTAGGGAGCACAGGCCACTGACTGCACAGAGGTGGGAGATCACTCTGCAGCTCGTATCCGGGACAGACTCAGCAATGAGACTGCACCCAACCCTGACACAGTGCAAGGACCAGGCCTGCCCCAGAAACACCCCAGGGCCCTGCCCCTCTGTGCCAGGTGCACCAGGTGTGGGCAGGCAGGCTCAGCAAGGCAGGATCCAATTACAAAGGGGCTTAGTGTGGGGGGATCCAGGTGTGGATTGAGAGAGTTCTGTGTGAGGCAATCTAGGTATGCCCGGTTCAGTGAGGGATCCAGGTACGGGGGTGGGAATCTAGATGCAATGGTAATAGGACTCTGCAGGGGGGTCCAAGTGAAGGTGGTTGGAGCTCAGCAGGGGCAGGTCTGGGTATGGGGTAGATAAAGCTTGGCAGGGGGGTCTGGGGAGCTCAGTGGTATTAATGAACTGTATATTAAACATACTCAGGCAGGGGAACATCTACCTTTCCCAGATTTCTGCATCGCTTTGGGGCTATGGGGTCCAGATGCCTGGTGTGAGGCTGCAGAGGGCATGTTGAAAGACAGAAACACGGGGACTTATGGCACTTTAAAAGCAAAAATTCATGTGTATGTTCATCTTCCAAATGCTAAGCCTTTTTACAAGTTTTATACACATCCAGCAGCAGATCAGTGTGTGTGCTAGGAAGATGATGTAAATACTGAATCAAGTAAAGAGTGAGTAAAAACAAACCAGGTTTGTGTAACTTAAACTGAATCTTACAGCTGCCAAAATTTGATCAGTTTCCTTTTAAACTTCTGCCTATTTAGATTCCATTCTGGCATTAACAAATGTGTGATAAAACCTAAAAAGAGAACATATCGGTTTAAATGACATAACATCAAAGCACAAGTTAAAGAATAATCTTTAGCTTGTCAGGTGAGGAAATGGACCTCATCAGGGATACAACAAGGAGTCCGGTAGCACCTTAAAGACTAACAGATTTATTTGTCTGCATCTGTAACTTTCACTCCATGCATCTGAAGAAGTGAGGTTTTTACCCATGAAAGCTTATGCTCAAATAAATCTGTTAGTCTTTAAGGTGCCACCGGACTCCTTGTTGTTTTTGTGGCTACAGACTAACACAGCTACCCCCTGATACTCATCAGGGATAGTTACAAATACTGTGCTGACATCAGTGTCTTAGCAGATGTTCAGAGGCAGCATAGAGAGGTGACTATACTTTCAAAACATATTCAAATCTCACCTTTTCATTTACATGCAATTATTGAAAACACGTCAGAGAGAGCACTTCCAGGCTCTTACGAATGAGCATTTCCCTGATATGCACTCTGATAATACATACCTGATTTTTAAAAACAAGTTAACTGTACAATTTCACATGTTTGAATTAGCTATAATCACTAAATTAATTTTATACCAAAATATTCTTAGTTTTGGGCAGTACCTTGAACAATCCATTTGTCTACTCACAAGGCAAGAAGGAATTTGGAGTGGACTAGCAAGCTGACTGGAGCCCAGCAGCAGCACAACTGGAGCTGCTAGCTCCTTCTTCTGACGGAGGTGGTCAAAACCTGAGAGTTCAGGCCCCATTCTATATTTTTCAGGAAGGGGAGCAGAATAGCCCAGATACTACTGCTCTCTCACCAAGATGGGAGGTGGTGCCAGCTCATGCCGATAAGGAAAGAGAAACAAGTCGAAAAGCGGAACAACCCAAGGGCCACTGATCCACTAAGATGAAGGCGGTACAGAGAAGAGGAAAGTAGTCCAGGCACCAGTGCTATTTATTATGGTGTTGCCATAGCTGCACTATAGTTCTGGTTACATTAAGAACTTTCATTTCGACAGGGTCATAATTCAGGGGAATGGGCAAAAGACTCTGTGCCCACTAGTGCAGTGGTTCCCAAATGTTATTGGTTCATGTACCAACTTCATTATAAGCTTAGGTTTTAAGTTTCAAATTTCTCCCTTTTGTGTACATTTTAAGTCTTAATAGGCTTAAGTATTTATGGTCTCATAGTAAAATAATTTTTTTATTTGACTGATGGAAATTAGAAGAGAAGGGAGTTTGGCAGGAGGGTTAGAGGACGCAAGGTTTAGAGCTGGTTGGGGAATTTTTAACAAAACGGTTTTGTTCAGAAAATGCCAATTTGTCAAAACAGAACATTTTTGGAAGGATATTCCAATTTCAACTAATCTTTTGTCGCTAAGTATTTCTCATGTCCAGGATGGAACTTCTGGTCAAAGCCAGGGAGACAGTCGCAGAATACCCTGGTGGCCAGGACACTCCGTGGGATGTGAGAAACCAAGGATTGAACCTGGGGCTCCCACATTCCAGCTGAGTGCCCTAACCACCAGGCAACTGGCTCTTCTGGAATGGGTGAACATCCTTTTTATTCATGAAAAACTTCAAAAGGTCTCAAAACTTTGTCCTCATGCAGAACAGGAAATTTTTGAAATGACAAAAAGATTTGAAAGATGGAAAAAACATTTCCCACTCAGCTCTAATGAGGCTAGACTAGGGATAGGGGTTCTGGCTGGAATGTGGCGGGGCTTTTAGGGAAAGGTAGAGAAGTGAGTGAGTCTTGGTTGGAAGTGGGGCATTTACTTGGGCACCAGGCAGTTTCATCTCAAATTCACCTTGTTCCAAGGTTTGAGACTCCTGGTTCCCCCCCTGACAAGGAGCTTGCAAATTCTATTGCACACCCCAGCCACTTTGGAGAGTCTTTCTGACAGGTGTCCTCCTACCCTGATCCCTGGACCCACAACTCCTTCCTCTTGGTTAAGGGATTCCACAGCCTTCCATCAGTATCTTGCTTCCAACCCCATTCCACAAAGCTTCCCTCGGTCCTTGGACACTTCTGAGGCAGGCAGATTTCCCCAGCCCACCAGTCTCTGTTCTGGTTACCATCACAAGGAGCCTCTCTCTTGACTTGATGCTCCCCTGGAATTGTCCTCTCCAGGGATGGTGTCCCTAGCCTTTGTTTGCCAGAAGCTGGGAACTGGCAACAGGGGATGGACTGCTTGATGATTATATTTTCTGTTCATTCCCTCTGGGGCACCTGGCATTGGCCACTGTCAGAAGACAGGATACTGGGCTCACCATTTTTTTGCCATCAGCGAACAGCTTTAAATCACTCTGGCAAAGTGTCCCAACCCTCTCTAGTAATGGTACATAAAAGATGACCACCTATTACTGCTATCAGTTACTCCATCAGGTCAAATGGCAGAGGTCTGGTGAGGTACAGAAAAAGATTCAAACCCCGCTGATGATGGATGATGGCTGCAGTTATAGCGGGGTGGGGTTAGCTGAACCCACAAGTTTTGTTTAATTCCTGTTGTACCAGGCAGCAGTTTCTCTGCTCCTTCACAGCTGGCTGCTCAGCTGGTTGAAAAACTGTACTCGGTAGTTAGCAATGCTTTACTGTCCAGCTGAGAGGATGTGTGAAAGGGATCCCATCGGGTCTGTCCTGGGTCCCGTAGTAGTCAATATTTTCATTAATGACTTGGGTAATGGAGTGGAGAGTATGCTTATGAAATTTGTGGATGACACCGAGCTTGGAGGGTTGCACACATCATGACCTAGATAAAATGGAGAATTTTGCTCTGAAATCAACATTATGAAATTCAGTAAAGACCAGTGCAAAGAGCTGCCTTCAGGAAGGAAAAATAAAATGCACAAATAAAAAATAGGGAATAACTGGCTAGACAGTCATACTGCAGAAAGGGATCTTGGGGGTTACAGCAGATCACAAATTGATTGAGTCACCAGTGTGATGTAGTTGCAAAAAAGGCGAATAACATTCTGGGGTGTATTAATAGGAGTGTTGTATGTAAGACAAGTGATGTAATTATCCTTTGCTTCTCAGCACTGGTGAGGTCTCAGCTGGAGTACTGTGCCCAGTTTTGGGAGTCACACTTAAAGATATGGACAAATTGGAGAGAGTCCAGAAGACAGCAACAAAAATTATAAAAAGGTTTAGAAAACCTTACACATCAGGAAAGATTAAAAAAACAACCAACCACCATGATAAAAGAAGACTGAGACAAGACCTTATAAGTCTTCAAATATGTTTAGGGCTGTTATAAAGAGGATGGTGATCAATTTTTCTTCATGTACCCTGAAGGTAGGGCAAGAAGTAGTCGGCTTAATCGGCAGCAAGTGAGATTTAGATAGAAAAGATTTATTATCAAAAACTAACTATAAGGATAGTCAAGTACCGGGGTTTTAAGAGCAGGTTAGGTGCACACCTGTCAGGGATGATCTAGTATACCTGGCCCTGCCTCTGTGCAGATGTCCTCTCGAGGTCCCTTTCAGCCCTGAATATCTATGGTTCTGTACCCAGTACTTCTGTACTGATGTGTTCTCAGGATAGATTTAACCTAAATCTGCCAGGCTTAGAAACATTGTGACAGGTCAGTACAAATGCTTTCAGGATTAATAAACGTTTATATTCACTGATACCAAACGAGAGATCAGTAAGAAACTGTGTGTGTCTGTGAAAGTGTATTGATTGCTGATTTTTTTTTAAACTGTGTGAAAATCATGCTTCTCCCTCTCAAGGATTAAATGGTCTAATAATTATGTTTTACTATTTGAGAAGTCTGAGTGTGTACTTGGCAATATACCAGATGCCAAAAATGAACATACTTGCCTTGAAAAGCTTAGTCTAAAAGAAAGAAAAGACATGACTCATTGGGAAACCCAGAGGAGGGAGTTAAACCCTTTTTATGTATGTATGTCTATTTCATAATAATTAGCTTCTTGTAGGCATGTGGTGGAACTGAATTTTCTTGTGTTACTCAAAGGAAAGGATAGTAGCTTGGCAGAGCGTGGTAGTTGAGGGCATTTGATACACAAAGAGCAGTGTGGAAAAAGGTTTCTAAGTGGAGTGGAAGTAGGGGATAAACAGGACACCAGCATAACAGGACACCACATAGCTAAATAACTTACTGCTGTCTCAGATCAGATAACACTTGAATCAGACTACTACACTAGTCTGATTCAATATGGAACAGATAATCATTCAAACTTCCACCGTTTTGTTGTATATTTCAATTTGTCTTACACTTCCTTGTGGCTTTTCTTCTATTTTTATATTTGTACAGCTGAAACTGAAACCCTTTGGAAGATCTGTAACCCTTTGTAAATCTGCCAGTCTCAAAGACAAAATGAGGAAGGATCATGAAGAGTAAATTCAGTTCTTTGCAGAATATAAGAAATGAACAAAAAAATCCCATACTGAAGTCCTCAGTGAGGTCTGAGAAGGTCTACAGTGCTATATTTCTGAATCAGACTAACTCTAGATTAGCATAACATTTATTCTGTGAAGCAGTCTGAGACTTTATTAAAAGATGGGTGTACTGTATTCTACAGTTTTTTGTATCTGAAAACTTGACAAAACTTGCCTATCCAAATACTATGGCTCAAACAATGGTATACTGAGAGTGTAATACAAATAATAAACAATGTTGTGAAAAATCTTAAAAATATTCTCAGGGAGAATATTGGGAAGTCTACTTCTTAATTCTAATGTATTATGTAGAATTTCCTGATGAAAATGGACATCTGTGTAACAGTTTGCATATTTGCATGCTAACATTGTACCTGTTCTTATTGGCAGATATTTGGTACAGAAATATAAATCTTAAGGTACTAAAATGGGATTTGAACACTTTAACAAGCCAACTTTTCTGCTAGAAAGGATACCAATAAATTACATTATGGACTGAATCTTTAAGTACATCAGAATGACGCTCCTCCCACCTGAGGAGGTGGCAAATGGGGCGTTCCACAACATTTATACCCTCCTGATCTTGATGGGGAGCCTGGGGTTACTTCACCATCTACAACAGCTTGCAGCAACCTCAGGATTGGTTTAAGGTGTCAACAAGTGAAGGCCTCCTGGGAGCCCAAGTCCCCTACACTGGAAGACAGGGAGCAGCTTAAATTCCCTTTTGTGCTGCTCCTTTAGTGGGAGCAAAGATCTGGTGCCTTTTAAAAAAAGGCCAAAGCCATTATTTCTTTATGCAAATCTGAAAAAGTGAAGCTGTAAATAAGTTGGGAAAACCCCACCTTAACTGTAGCATTAAATGATTGGTCTATTTAGAAAACAAAAATGATCACCAGCTCTGCAGTAGACCTTAGAAAGTGAACATGTTGGCTCTTTTTCATAAGCTAACTTACTTAATAACTTTAGAGTACAAGTTAAATGGGGGGAAATACCCTAACATTCCAAAGTCTTTAATGTAAAAAAATGTTTGAAGTGTGTGTTTACGCAAAATGTATATTGTGTTTTGGGTTGGAGTCCTTGGCTATCTATTCTGCTTTTTTGTTTCTGTTTAAAACCACTGGTCCTCTTGGGAATAAGGACTCTATTTTTACTTCAGATACTTTAACTTCCTCAAACAGTTGGAATTTATTAACCAGTTATGCTTTAGGCTTAATATAGAAAACATCTGTATTCATCACTAGAGACAAACCCCTCTTCATTGTCCTTTATTTTACTCATGCCAGGCTCTTGAAGGGGACCATTACAGGAGTATGAGCCTATGCCAATGAACATAATTTATACACTTCATAAGCATTTATATATTAAATATAATACTTTAAATATTTATAAACATTTTTGGTGATTTAGCCACATCCAGAGTTGAACAATGTTTGTTTTTTTTGTGATTACTTCTTAGTTCTGTAACATTGTTTTACACAAGTACAGGCTTCATTGAGTTTAATATAATTTTCTCTTTCATAAGTTGGATTTAATTTTGTTTTATAATATGTTGTGTTCTGTGCCTGAATACCTTTCAGTCGGTATTTGAATTTACCAATAGCGGATCTTTGAGGTGAAGAAAGCTAAAACTTATTTATATTGAGTTTTCTCTTTGATCCTTTTCATCTAAAACTAATTTAGTAAACATATTAAATTGCAACTCAGAAAAGTTCAATATTGACCATTCATGTATAACAAATGTCCTAATTTGACACACAGTTTGGAAACACTACATGATCAATTGAGTCTATATTCAAACCCTCATTTACTATGCTAGACAGAAAAGTAATCTAATCTACAACAGTTCCAGTTAGATTTGTAGCATTTTACACAAAACAGTTCATAATATAAAATGAAAATGACTACTTTTGGTCTGTTCCTGTAATGTGGTGAGGTATTTTTGTTTAAATAATTTCTATTGTGGTTTTTGTCATTTCAGTTAACTTTTGTTGGGTCTTATCCACTTCCCTCTCTCTCAATTTCTCAATTTTTTGCCACAGGGCATTGTTTAAAAATGCACAGATAATGCCAAGGTTATCTGTAATATGTAAGATATGATGTCCGAGGGCCTTTTAAATATATACATGCGTGAGTAAAGGCTTTTAACATTCAACTAGAAAGCATCTGGCTAGATGTGGGAAAATACTGTTGGTCCCATAACATGCTATCTTATGGAAATCAATGCAAAATTACTTATAAATTGTTCTAACCCAACAAAGTTATGTACTATAAAAACAAAGTTATGTACTATAAAGACAGGACTGGGGTGGGGGGAACACACAGGGGGTGGTGGCTGGCTGAGTTAGGGGCTGACTACAAGGAGGCAGGAGCTCTCTACCTGCCTGAACGAACAGACCGGCAACCTGCCAGCCAACACAGCCACTGGAGGCAAGTAAGCCTTCCCCTGTCAAAGGGAACCTGTGGGTATGCCCCAATTGCGGGATAACTGGACCAGCAGGGCCAAACCCCAAACTAAAATAACTTTCGTAGGAAACAGCCCAGGATAACAAGTCCTGAACACACACACACACACACAGAGCCAGGCAAGAGACCTATCTCCCTTGTTTAGAGGGTTAAGCAACACAGGATCTTGGGCCAGGTCCCCCTTCAGCTCCCCTCCCCTCCAGATCAAAGACCCAGCCACTAGGCCACCGAAGGCTTTATCACACCAACCTTATAGTAATTTAATCTAGACATTTCCCCAGTTTGCTTATGAGAATGTCATGTGGGACTGTGTCAAAAGCCTTACTAAAATCAAGACATATCACATCTACTGCTTCCCCCGTCCACTAGGCCAGTAACCCTGTCAAAAAAGGAAATTAAACTGGTTTGGCACGATTTATTCAACAAATCACACTGGCTACTACCCATATCACCCTATAATACTGAGGGGCTTAAAAACTGGTTGTTTAATAATTTGTTCTAGTATCTTTCCAGATATCAAAGTTAGGCTGACTGGTCTATAGTCCCCAGGTCTGTTTTGTTCCCTTTTTTAAAAGGTAGGTACTATGTTTGCCCTTCACCAATCTTCTGGGACACCCCCCCTCCTCCGTCATTCATGAGTTCTCGAACGGTTCCAGGATTGCTTCAGTTAGTTCCTAAAATACTGTACGGTGAATTAAGTCAAGTCCTGTCAACTTCAGTATATCTAACATGTAAATATTCTTTAACTTGTTCTTTCCCAATTCTGATTTGTGTTCCTCCCACCTTGCTTTTAATAGTGTGTTAAGTATCTGGTCACAATTAACCTTTTTAGTGAAGACTGAAGCACAACAGGCATTAAACACCTCATCTTTATGATATTTCCATTATTAGTTTTCCTGCTGCACTAAGTAGTGGACCTACACTATCCATCTTTCTCGTGCTCACAATGTATTTATGGAACCTTTTATTTACCTTTGCATCAGGATAGGTTGCTGTTGTGCTTTAAATATTGTCTGAGAAACTGCCAGCTCTCCTGAACATTTTTTCCCTTCAGTTTTCTTCCCATGGGACACTACCCTATGAGTTCTGAGTTTGTTAAAGTCTGCTTTTTGAAGTCCATTTTCCTTATTCTGCTACTCTCACTCCTTCCCTTCCTTAGGATCATGAAATCATCGTTTCATGAGCACCTTCACCAAAACTGCCTTCCACCTTCAGATTCACAACCAATTCATCCCTGTTGGTCAGAATCAAGTCTAAAATGGCTGCCCACGCAGTTACTTCCTTCACCTTCTAAAACAAAAAAGTTCTCACAGACATTTCAAGAACTTACTTTGTGTTTTGCCAAATTATTTTTCCAACAAAATGTTTGGGTAGTTAAATCCGCCCTCATTGCTATCAGGTCTTGTGTTTTTGGTATTTGTTATAGAAATGCCTCATCCACCTGATTTGAGGGTCAACAGAAGACCCCTACCTTCATGTCACCCTGCTTTTTCCCCCCTTTAACTTTACCAAGAGGCTCCCCAATTATGTGGGGAGAAATGTGATGGTAATCAGAATGTGCTCTTAACATCTGATATCTCAAATTATTAAGACCAAAAATGTGCACTATTTTTATTTCTGATATTTTACAAAACAAGATCCTAAATGGTCAATGATCTCCTGGATTAGCAAGGTTTTTGCCATTGTTACAGACCTTAGTATACCAAGTCTTTGACTTCGGAAGTGTTATTTTCACCACTCAGTTACTCATAATTACAACTCAAAATGTTTTAAACCTTCATAAATTGTTCTGTAGTTGAAAGCACCTTAACATATTGTAATTTAAAAAGCCACTTGTAGTTTATCACACAATCTTTCAATCACAACAGTGAGCTAAATGAAAGCATGCTCAATAAAAGGAACAATAGCTCCCATTAACCACTTACCTTTTAAAGGAAGCTATAATGAGCAAATATTCTTTCTGGTCTCAAAATGATAAAAAAGCTGTTCTGTAACTGGCTAGCAAGCCTCAGATTTATGTATCTATTTATTTACAGATAAAACAATCAAATCAATCAATCCACAATTTGTATATAGCCTTTCAACTACAAACATGAATCCAAACTAAACGCATTGAAATCAGGTACACAGAGTGATTAAAAACACTTGAAAGGAACACTAACACTGTTTTGAACAAAAACAGACTAAGTGCTTGTCTACACAGCAAATTTAGTCCACAGCTTTTTGCAGCATATCAGGGAATACACATCACACAAGCCACAATATTAGCATGTACAGAGGATGGTGCACTCTGTAACTGTGCCTCATTGTTTTTACACCTGGGGGTGGCTTGCTATGAACTGAGGACGTGGAATTCGCATAGGGTAGTCCATGCTCCTTTACTTCGCTGCTGAACAGTGTGCATTCTGGAATTTCTCTCACTGCGCAATATCCTATGACTCATCTGCCTCCACCCTATACTTCCTTTGTGGGCAGGTTAGCACCATTTTCAAATTGCTGTCAACCAGCAAGTACACCGGACCCTCACTAGAACGTGGGATTTGGGATCCATACGTGGTACTGCGTTAACGCGGGGACCGTGTTAAAATGAAGTGCAATTAAAGTAATAAAATTTGGGATCCACGGCCACGACCACGTTATATGCAAATTCGCACTATATAGACGCGCGTTCTAGCGAGGGTCTGGAGTATCTAACAATGCTTGCACCGCTATGCTGGCAACCTCAACTATACAAAGGCTGCTTGAGCTGTATGAATTCAGCTTGGGACTTCAACTGCCACATGACCAAGCAAATGATGTGGCAGTGACAGCAGCTTCTCCAGCAGCAGGAGGGTCTCCAGCATTGGCAGAACCTGGACACAGATGAGAAAGAGACTGAGCAACTGACAGAGGACTTGTTCCTGGAGCAGCTTCACAGCAGTGCTGTTTCTGGGCTTGGGAAACCAGCATGGACTGGTAGAAAGGGACTGTTGTGCAGACCTACAATAGCCAGCAGTGGGGAGAGAATTTCAGGATAGGGAAGGCAAGCTTTTTGAAGACATGCTGAACTAACCTCAGAGCTACAGCAGCAGCAAAACATGCAGTGCCCAATGCCAAGTGGGTCACAATTGAGGTCTGGAAGCTGGCCAACCCCAAATGTTACTGGTATATAGCACACCAATTCAGTGTGGGAAGATCAACCATAGGGCCATCATCATGCAGGTGTGTGATTCCATGCAAAAGGTATGTTGCACCAATTTAGTCATGTTCAGGATGTTGATGGTTTTGCATGCACAGGGTTCCTAAAACGTAATAGGACAACTGATGCGACCCATGTGCTTATTATCTGTGCTCCTGCCCCCTTCTTCTCCAGGCTCAGAATTCATAAACAGGAATTGTTATTTCTCCATGGTGCTCCAAGGGCTTGTCAATCATCAATCACTGTGGCAGGTTTACAGACATAAGTGCTCAATGGTCTGGAAGGGTACAAGATGCTAAGATCTTTCAGAACTCAGCTCTATTTAAATTAATGAAGAAATGAGTGTTTGTTCCCAGGAACACTATGGACATTAATGGCATGGACACTGCTCCCAGTTATCCTGGGAGACCCAGCTTACCCTCTGCTTCCTTGGTTAATGGAGCCATTCACGGGCTGCTCAGACAGAAGATAGGAACTGTAACTACCACCTCAATAGCTGCAGAATGACAGTGAAGTATGCATTTGGCTGCCTGAAAGGGAGATGTTGCTGTTTGTGCAATAGGTTGGAAGCAGCAGGAAAAAAAATCCCAAAGATTTTAGAAGTAGGTTGTATTTTGTGCTGTATTTGGGAAGTAAGGAAGAAAGCCTTAGCAATAGGTGGGAGCTTGAGTTGCAGAGATTCATTCAGTGGTTGGCGCAGTTAGCAAGGTGTCCAATACAAAATGCAAACAGCTAGGGCAATATTGTCAGATGTCTATTGCTCTTATTTTGAGTCTCTGGCCTGAAATTGTGCAGCTGTACATCCAACTGTTAACCCATGAAGGGAAGTGGGGCAATTTTTTTTTTTTGCAGTTCACTTTTACCAGGTGGTAGAAATGCCATGTTGTGGCAATCTTTGCCTACATGTGTTTGTAAAAATCTTATGAGTTACTGAAAAAACTATTCTGTGTGAAACAAACCATCAACTCATTATGAAAAATTTTAAAGGCTTTTATTAAAACAGACTGTTATCTAACAAATGAACCTTCAACTGAAACAAAAATGGCTTTTAATGATGAAACAGTATGTTAAAAAAACAACAGTGAAACAAAACAGGGCAGGGCATAAAGGGCAGGGGGGAGGGGTCAAAGTCACAGGCAAGTATACACCTTTGCTCTGCCATTTCTGGTACTTTTGGCACGGAATGTCATGGATCAAATTTGGCTGGGGCAACAGAGGGCTTGTCATAAATATAAAGGGAAGGGTAAACCCCTTTGAAATCCCTCCTGGCCGGGGAAAGCTCCTCTCACCTGTAAAGGGTTAAGAAGCTAAAGGTAACCTCGCTGGCACCTGACCAAAATGACCAATGAGGAG
Source organism: Lepidochelys olivacea (assembly GCF_965140295.1). Taxonomy (NCBI): domain Eukaryota; kingdom Metazoa; phylum Chordata; order Testudines; family Cheloniidae; genus Lepidochelys; species Lepidochelys olivacea. The sequence continues at coordinate 45,977,439 of NC_140411.1, read as the reverse complement.
ACAAGATACTTTCAAAAGCTGGGAGGAGGGAGAGAAACAAAGGGTCTGTGTCTGTCTATATGCTGGTCTTTGTCGGGGATAGACCAGGAATGGAGTCTTAGAACTTTTAGTAAGTAATCTAGCTAGGTATGTGTTAGATTATGATTTCTTTAAATGGCTGAGAAAAGAATTGTGCTGAATAGAATAACTATTTCTGTCTGTGTATCTTTTTTGTAACTTAAGGTTTTGCCTAGAGGGGTTCTCTATGTTTTTGAATCTAATTACCCTGTAAGATATCTACCATCCTGATTTTACAGGGGGGATTTCTTTATTTCTATTTACTTCTATTTTTATTAAAAGTCTCCCTGTAAGAAAACTGAATGCTTTTTCATTGTTCTCAGATCCAAGGGTTTGGGTCTGTGGTCACCTATGCAAATTGGTGAGGCTTTTTATCCAACATTTCCCAGGAAAGGGGGGGTGCAAGTGTTGGGAGGATTGTTCATTGTTCTTAAGATCCAAGGGTCTGGGTCTGTAGTCACCTAGGCAAATTGGTGAGGCTTTTTACCAAACCTTGTCCAGGAAGTGGGGTGCAAGGTTTTGGGAAGTATTTTGGGGGGAAAGACGCGTCCAAACAGCTCTTCCCCAGTAACCAGTATTAGTTTGGTGGTGGTAGCGGCCAGTCCAAGGACAACGGGTGGAATACTTTGTACCTTGGGGAAGTTTTGACCTAAGCTGGTAAAGATAAGCTTAGGAGGTTTTCATGCAGGTCCCCACATCTGTACCCTAGAGTTCAGAGTGGGGGAGGAACCTTGACAGGGCTCAAAAGAGCTGGGGCCACAGGTGCTACTGTTCTCAGTGCCCTATGCTGGGGCATGGGAGGGGAACGTCCTCTGGAGTAATGCTGTGGAGGTTCAGCAGGGAGGAAGCGTTATTGCTCCCAGCAGCCTGTATTGTTCAGTGGCTGTATAACATCGCTAGGTGCTGGTGCACAGTACTGCATTGCCTCCTGCCCTAATAGTAACATGCTGCAACAGTGCATTTTAGCTTTGTATTGCCTCCAAGATTCACTTCTGCACTGCCCTGTCTTTCTCCAGGCTGTCTTTGGCCATAGCAACACTTTCCTGGCAACTGTCACTGGCCTTTGGCACTGCAACAATTTCCCTGGAAAGCCCCTTACTGGATTCCCTCTCTGTCCTCAAATACTGTCTTGACCTCTCTGCATTTTTCTATTTTTTGTTTATTTTGGAGGAAAGGGGAACGTAGTTAATGTGTAGTGTACCAGGGTGTGGGGGGAGGGTGCAAACCAATAGAGTCGACCAATAGAGGGAGGGAGGTGGGGACCTCAGACTCGGAAAGGCTTCTAGCTCACTTTCTACTACAGCTGCAGACATGGGGCACCCAGAAGAGAAGCTAGTATGGCAGTGTAGCATAATTAAAACTTAAATAGTAAATTATTAAACATATAAAAAACATGCCAACATCCACTCCACTGGATCAACATCTTTGGTCACGGTGTGGGCTGCTGCCTGCGAATGGGAGTTGGCTGCTACAGGGCAGGAATCAGGCTTTCATTCTACCTGGCCAACATCAGGATCCCGAGTCCCAGATCCTGGCTTCCCAGGGAAATCTCTTCCTTGTGGGCTCCTCACGCTTATCTTCTGATGAGGCTTGCTGGTCATCATTTGAGGGGGTAACAGCAGGCTCCTCAAGCTTCTCGGGTTGGGCGGTCATATAGTTATGTAAAATATTGTCCAGCTCATCAAAAAAAAATGCACAGGCTACATGTCCGCTACTGGATTTTTTCGTGACGTCCTTCATTTTAATATAGGTGCTTCTGAGCTGTTTATTCTTTATCCAGCACTGTTTGGCATCCTGGTCACGGACCCTCGTAAGAACCTGCGTTGTAATGCCACCAAAAGATCTTTATTGAGGTGGCTGTACTAACGCATCTTCTCCCCAGATGGTGATGAGATCTAGAGTCTCTGTACCACTTCAAGCAGCTACTTGAAGTGTGTTCCTGGGTTATTGTCACAGGTATTTTAATAAACTGGAATCCAGGAGCAAATTAACAAAATTAGGCTGTGCACCAGCTTATAAACAGGGGTGGGCACAACAGGTAAACTTGGCCTGAGAGCATGGGAGGGCACACAGGTAAAACAGACAAGTCAGTAATGGTCACCAGCAAAGTAGTATGGGATAGCCACTGGGCGACTGCGAAAGCAGTTCACAGAAGCATTGTGCACACACACAGAGACAGGACTAATTCACTTCACAGCAAAAGTTAGTTCCCTTTGAAAGAGGACTCCAGAGTTTGCAATAAATACAGAGTCAGAGCACTACAGTGAACTGTGTCATGTAAACAAGCATTTTCAAAGTGAATGAACTTGAAAAGATGTATATTAAACCCCTGTGTAGACAATCCCTCAAAATGTTGAAGTATTATAAACAGTGTAATGTCTCATCTCAATTGTAGTTACTGTGGTTAAGGAAGCAGTGCATTATTAAAATCTTGGTTTCCACCTCTAGTTGTTTCAGTAAGGGTCAGGTGCACTCCCCTTCTTAAAAGGGCTCAATCTTAGTGGGAGAGCCATTGCAAATGCACGTCATGGTTTAAAAAAAAAAAAAACACACACCCCAGTGTGCCAGGTTTATCTTACTTAAAAAGTTATATTGAGATCTTCCCTAAGATAGATCTAAAACTACTCAACACAAAATAAACCCACTAACAAAAAATAATCAGTAGCATTTATCTGTGTATGAATGAAGCATTGCAGTTTTCCCATTAAACCCACCATGAAGGTTTCATTTATAATTAAGGATAAGATTTTGTTGCAGAGGTCACAGAAGTCATGGTTTCTGTGACTTTCAGAGATCTCTGTGACATTTTCAGCTTCAGTCTCAAACAGCCTCAGGCAGCAAGTACCTCGATACTCTGAGCTGCTGTGGGTCCTAGAGGCCCTTCCCCACCCTCCTATGGGGGCTCTGGCTCTCATCCCCCACTGGGCTCAGACTTCAGTCATTCCCTCAGCCCCCCCCCCACCACCACCACCATTATTTTTAGTAAAACTCAGACAGGTCACAGGTTTCCACAAATGTGTGTTTATTTGCTGTGACCTGTCTAACTTTTACTAAAAATAACCATAACAAAAATCTTAACGTTATTTATAATACGGAAAGTGACATAAGTGCAGTAAAAACTTCTAGAACAAGTGATTTCCATGAAGTTAATCTCTCCTGGGAGTTTGTTTGCCCATAAGAGATTGACAGTAGAGGCATATTTTAAAAGGTTCTGCTATTTTCCATATCTTACGGATCCATGATTGAAGTCTACTAGACATTAAATTATGAAATTAGATGAGATGCCAGAAAATACTCTGCTCCTTGCAAGAATACCAGTGTTTGAAAAAAAAATCCAATGTTTGAAAAAACAAAAATTTATTAAAGCAAAACCTTCAACACATATACAAGACAGTCAACCATCCTTACTAGGTACCTTATAGGATGAAAGTTATTCCGCACACAAATTACTAAATAACCATAGCAATATCCCAGACAGTGACCTGTCTTTAGCCGTCACCACCCTTATTGAATTTCCTCTTTCCTGTTCTCCATAAAAAAATCAGAAGCCTTACATGAGATTCACATTTACAGTATTTTTGTTATGTATATTTATTTCTGATTTCCATTGCCTCCAACCAATTAAAGTGCTTTTACAAGAAGTCAGAAGTGAATATCATCCATTTTATTCAGATAGAAAAATTGATGTAGAGAAATGTTAAGTGCCTCGCCCATACAGTCACACAACAATTTGAAAATGGAATCCTGGTATCCTGGCTCCCAATTACTTGCTCTAACCATTATACACTGCTGCCTCCAAATGATATTTTTGCACTAGCTTACCCAAACTCAAAACAATTCATAAGGACTTATTTTGATTGCTGTAAAAATATATTCCCATTAAAAAAAGTGCAAATATAGCAAAAAATATATATTTACAGCAATTCTTACTAGTTTATTCAATATTTTAACTCTGCGTGGTAGATCTAGAAGTTTGAAGTTAAACTAGCTTTCCCAGTCATTTGTCAGTACTCTTTTCAGTCCCTACAAATTACCTTTTTATCATACTCCTATCTGCTAATTATTCACACAGATTCGGTTAGATTGCATGCAAATTCTTCAAGCTAGGCAATCATTTACTACTGAGTTCCATCAATAAGACAGGAGTAGAAACAAAGTTATATAGTGAAGCTTAGAAAGATACAGTATGTTGCATAATGCAAGGAAGAAGAGAAAGATACACTAGATAAAGGACATCTTGAAGACTAAATCAACAGTCTCAGTGAGCTCACCATGTCACAGAAAGGGTTAAAAGAATCCATTCAACTGTATTTCTAGCTGTTTATCTTTATGACAACCTCCACTGCCCACTTGTTACAATTTTCAAATACTTACATGCTTTCTCTCATGGTGCTCCCCATAAACATCCTCAAAGCTCTCTCATTATTCACCTTCAAATTCCTCCTCAAAACTTTTGACAGAACGCCTGCAGAACACGTCATCAGTTAAGCTACTAGTGTCCAAAGACTACTGCCTATTATGCTGAGCAAAATTGTCTAATTTTTTACTCATATTCCCGCTTGTCTATCTCCATCTGTTGGATTATACTTAGACTTTAAGCCCGAGGACACAGATTGTACAGCACCTAGCACAACAGGGCCTTGGGCACTACAGTAACACAAATAATATATAACTAGGTTCCTAGCTATTTGAGAAACAGTTTCTCCCTCCACATGCTGGTACAGTGATGAAGTGAAGGCAGTAGGGCTGTCAAGCGATTAAAAAAATTAATCGTGATTAATCGCGCTGTTAAACACTAATAGAATACCATTTATTTAAATATTTTTGGATGTTTTCTATATTTTCAAATATAGATTTCAATTACAACACAGCATACAAAGTGTACAGTGCTCCACTTTATATTTATTTTTGATTACAAAGATTTGCACTGTAAAAAAGAAAAAAGTATTTTTCAATTCACCTAATACAAGTACTGTAGTGCAATCTCTTTATCATGAAAGTTCAACTTACAAATGTAGAATTATGTACAAAAAAACTGCATTCAAAAATAAAACAATGTAAAACTTTAGAGTCTACAAGTCCACTCAGTCCTACTTCAGCAAATCACTCAGACAAACAAGTTTGGTTACAATTTGCAGGAGATAATGCTCCCCCATTTCTTGTTTATGTCACCTGAAAGTGAGAACAGGCATTCGCATGGCACTGTTCTAGCTAGTGTCGCAAGATATTTATACACCAGATGCAATAAAGATTCATATGTCCCTTTATGCTTCAAGCACCATTCCAGAGAACATGCATTTATGCTGATGACGGGTTCTGCTTGATAACAATCCAAAGCAGAGCAGACCAACGCATGTTCATTTTCATCATCTGCTGGTGGCATCTGACTCAGACGGTTGATTTTCTTTTTTGGTGGTTCGAGTTCTTTGGTTTCCACACCCGACTGTTGCTCTTTTAAGACTTCTGAAAGCGTGCTCCACACCTCATCCCTCTGAGATTTTGGATGGCACTTCAGATCCTTAAACCTTGGGTCAAGTGCTATAGCTATTTTTAGAAATCTCACATTGATACTTTCTTTGCGTTTTGTCAAATCTGCTGTGAAAGTGTTCTTAAAACAAACATGCACTGGATCATCCGAGACTGCTATAACATGAAATATATGGCAGAATGTGGGTAAAACAGAACAGGAGACATACAATTCTCCTCCAAGGAGTTCAGTCACAAATTTAGTTAACCTTGCAACAACGGCTACAAAAGTTGCATGCAAATGCCTGTTCTCACTTTCAGGTGACATTGTAAATAAGAACCAGGCAGCAGTATCTCCCATAAATGTTATTAAACTTCTTTGTCTTAGCGATTGGCTGAAGAAGTAGGACTGAGTGGACTTGTAGGCTCTAAAGTTTGACAGTGTTTTATTTTTGAGTGCAATTATATAACAAAAAAATTATATTTGTTACACTTACACGATAAAGAGATTGCATTACAGTACTTGTCTGAAGTGAATTGAAAAATACTATTTCTTTTGTCATTTTTGCAGTGCAAATATTTGTAATCACAAATATTAAGTGAGCACTGTACACTTTGTATTCTGTATTGTAACAGAAATAAACATATTTGAAAATGTAGAAAAACTTCCAAAATATTTAATAAATTTCAATTGGTATTCTATTGTTTAACAGTGCGATTAATCATGATTAATTTTTTTTAATTGTGATTAATTTTTTTTTAATTGCGAGTTAACTGATTAATCGACAGCCCTAGAAGGCAGCAATTAAAAAATGAAAAAGCAATATAACAAATGGAAAATAGATAGCAATTAAGAAAAATTAGAAGTTATGAAGTATAGAAAATTGATAAGAGAAGCTAAAGGCATCAGGAAAAAAATCCATGGTTGGAAGGGCTAAGGACAATGAGTTTGAGTATATTAGAACAATAGAAATCATAGCAGTAGTATAGGCCCATTGAGGTGGTAAAATATTTAATGATACAGAAAAGGCAGAAGTTTACAATAAATATTTCTGTTCTGTATTTGGAAATAAGCAGGATGATGTACTGGTACCACATGAGAATGAAGTACTTTCCCATCCATTAGCAACTGAGGAGGTTAAACAACATCTACTAGGGATGAACAATTTTGAAATCGACAGACTCAAGTAGCATGCACCCAAGAATCCTAAAAGAGCTGGCTGAGGAGATCTCTGGCCTGCTGATGTTAATTTTAATAAATCTTAGAATACCAGGAAAAATCCAGATGAATGGAAGTGTGCTAATGCCAATATCCACAAAGGGCAAGCAACATGACCCAGGTAACTATAGGTCAGTTTTCCAGACATCAATTGCACACAAAATAAATGAAAAAGCTGATCCATGATTTAATTGTTAAAGAACTGGATATAATGAACACCAGTTATCATGATTTTTTGAAAAACAGGACTTGTCAAACAAAACTGATTTCATTCTTTGAGATCACAAATTTGGTTGATAAAGGTGAGAAGGTTACTCACCTTGTGCAGTAATGAAGTTCTTCAAGATGTGTCCCCCTGTGGGTGCTCCACTTCAGGTGCCGGTGCATCCACAGGGGACACATCTCAAAGAACTTCAGTTACTGCACAAGGTGAGTAACCTTCTCTTCTTCCGAGTGCTGTCCCTGTGGGTGCTCCACTTCAGGTGAATGCGGGGCAGTGCTCTCATGAGGATGGAAGGGGCTTCAGAGTGGAGTTCGTTGTTGCTGAGTCTAGTACAGCGAGGCCTAGTCTTGTGTCTGAGTTTGACCAGAGAGTAATTACGTAGTGGTTCATGAATGTGTGTTCAGAGGCCCAGGTAGCCACCCTACAGATGTCTAGAATGGGCACATTGTGTAGGAATGCTATGGAGGTAGAAAAAGCTCTCGTCGAGTGTGTTCTGATGGCCGGAGGGGCTTCAGTGTTGTGTAGTGAATAGTACATATGGATACAGATGGATAGCCATTTAGATAATCTTTGGGTAGATATGGCAGAGCCCTTTGATCATTCTGTTGACACAAAAAGTCAAGGTGATTTTTGGAGGGGCTTTGTTCTGTCCAGATAAAATGCTCAGGCGTGGAGCACATCCAATGTGTGCAGGACTGCATCTTGAGCATTAGTGTGTAGTTTTGGATTAAATGTAGGTAACTGAATTGGTTGGTTGAGGTGGAATGAGGACGATATTTTGGGCACAAACTTAGGATGTGTTCTATGTGTCACATTATCCTTGAAGAATAATATGTATTGGGGGGTGAGCCATGGGAGCCCCTATCTTCCTAACTCTTTGTGCGGATGTAATGGCGACCAAGAATGTCACTTTCATAGGAAGCAAAGTAACGTGCATGTGGCTAAGGGTTCAAATGGGGCTCTAGTTAGACTTCTGAGCACCAGATTTAAGTCCCATGCTGGCATAGGTTCTCAGATGTCTGGGTATATGTTCTGTATGCCTGTGAGAAATCACTTCATTATCAGGTGAGCGAATACCAAAGTCCCGTCTACCTGCTGATGGAAGGTCCTGACGGCAGCGAGATTAACTAACTGTGCTCGTAGCAAGCCCTCAGTTCTTTAGGGATAATAAACATTGCAGGATTAGTGGAAGTGGTGCCTGGCCTGCAGATATTTCTTTGTTCTGGCACTGCAGGAAGAATTTTTTCCATTTTTGGAGGTAAGCAGTATGCGTATTGTGTTTCCTGCTGTTTATTAACACTTGTTTTACTTGTTCTGAGCAGGTTAGTCAGTCACGATGGAGACATGACGGAGCCACACCTCCAGGTGAAGTTTCTCCGGGTCCTGAGAGAGAATATTCCATAGGTGAGGGAGAGTGAACGGTGTACAGATCGCCATGCACATCAGGTTAGGGAACCATGTCTGTCTGGGCCATGTTGGTACTATGAGTATTATTTTGGCCATTGGTTCATATTTTGTGTATTACTCTGAAAATTAGGGGTATTAGTGGGAATGTGTATAGGAGAGGAGTGTTCCATTGGATGAGAAAAGCGTCCCCCAGGGATCATGCTCCTAGTCTTGCTTGTGAGCAAAACCCTGGCCGTTTCTCATTTACTGATGTTGAACAGATCCATGTGTGGGGATCCCCACATGTGAAAAATGTGTTGTGTTATTTTGTCTTTCGGTTCCTGTGTGCGCTCCTGGGAAAGCTGTCTGTTTAAGCACACGTTCAATAGCTTAAGAACTAGCTAACTGACAAAATGTAATTGTCAACTGGGAATCATCATCAAGTGGTAATGTTTTTAGTGGGGTTCCATAGAAACCCAGTGAGGAAGCAGTCACTAGTCATTTTTATCAATGATTTAGAAGTAAATATAAAATCATTAGTGATAAAATTTGTGGATGACAAATATTGGCAGAGTGGTAAATAATGAGGACAGGGCATTCAAACAGAGCATTCTTGATTGGTTAGTAATTTGAGCCCATTAACACAAAATGAGTTTTAGTGCAACCAAATGCAAAGTTACGAATCGAGGAATAAGGAATGCAGAAACTATCCCTATAGAACAGGGACTGTATTGTGGTAAACAGTGATTTTGAAAAGGATTCAGGGATATCAGTGGACAAAACTCAAAATAAGATCCCAAAGCAAAAAGGGCTGCAATCCTTGTAGGTATAAATAGGGGACTAGTGAGCAGGTGTAGGGAGGTGGTATACGGCACTGGTGAGATCGACAGTGGAATACCGCATACTGGTGTCCACATTTTAAAAAGGATATTGAAAATTGGAGGAAATATAGGAAAGAGCCACAAAAAAAGACTGAAGGCTGAAGAAAATGTTTTACAGTGAGATACTTAAGCTAAACAGATTGATTCTATCAAAAAGAAGACTGAAGAAATTTGATTACAGCATATTACAGTATCTTCACAGGGAGAAAAAGCGGGTACTAGAGGGCTCTTAAATCTAGCAGATAAAGATATAACAACCACCAACAGCTGGAAGCTTAAGCCAGACAAATTCAAATTAGAAATAAGGCACACGTTATTAACAGTAAAGGAAGATTAACCACGGGAATAAGCTACCAAGGGAAGTAAGTGGTGGATTCCCCATTTCTTAATGTCATCAGATTGAGACCAGATGTCTTTCTGGAAAGTGTACTTCAGTCTAACACAAGTTACTGGGCTCAATACAGGGACAACTGGATGAAATTTAATGGCCTGTGATATAAGAGAGGTCAGAGTAGATGATCTAATGGTGCGTTCTGGCATTAAACTCTATAAATCTATGAATATGAATACCATGAAAAGAGACTATATTAGCAGGGATGCTAAAGCTAATTTAAATACATGGTTATAACAGCGTGGTCAGGTTTTCTCTGCAGAAAGCACATCACACGGAAATTCGCTTTCTTAACTGCTATGAGAAAGCCCAAGTTTTCTGATCTTTTAAGACATGGCGCAAAGTCTATTTTTAAATGTTCTGGCCATTGCCTGCAGGTGTGTGGGTGCGCAGTTATTTCTCCAGGGGAGATGTGAGAGTTAAGGAAATATTTTCTTTAACTTTCATTTTTAAAAACTATTTTATTAAAACCATACACATGCATCCCTGGACTGTTATTGGGAAAATGTGCAAATTAATTTAAAACTAATTATACATATTAAATAAAAAACACTCAGGATAAAAGAAAGGGGTAAACAAGAGATGTTAAGAATGAAGGTGGGCAATTTGCTGACTTTTAAAAATTATTTTTTAAAAGAAGAGTATGTGGTAATGTTGATCCGAGGTAGGCTCACTTAGTGCCACCAGAGGCCTATATTCTGCTATGAACAAATATAGATCTGCAAGGATTAGTTCCCCGTTAAATTTCCTATTTCCTTTTTTTTTTTTTTAATAGAAGTCCAATAGGATAGTATTTTAACTTTTCTGCAAGATCATATTATACAGCATTAAATGTTATTTTATCTTGGTGTCAAAACAAAGTCAATGTACTTAGACAGAAACCTCTGATTTTGGAACTCTAGCGCCCAATGGATGAAGACTTTCCTGAGTACAGACTGTGGGTCGGACCATCAGCTGTCAGCCTCAAACATAAAATTAAAAACTGAAAAGTTTACAAAGTTTTACAGGTCCACTGCCTTTGGACTTGTCCAGAATCAATTAACGTTATATAACTTTTGACCAGGATGGGTATGAAGCATTGGTACAGGTGGAAGAGGAGAACAATCGCAATTAAATTTGGAACAACACAAAAACTATTATGCTTGAAACTACCAAAGCACACAGTACAAAAAGTCAGTGTCAAATTGCACCATGGTTAACTGAGAAGGTGTTTGAGCTGGTGGAAAAGTGACAGAATGAAAGACAAAAAACACAGGAGAGAATACGAGGAATTGAGCAGGACAGACACAAAGGCAGATGAAAAAATATTTAAAGGTAAGATGTATGTAACTTGAGAATTACAAAGAATAATAATACATTCAGTCAGAAGAAGTCAGGCTTCTTACCTAAAGGTTTTTCCTGCCATGATCATAATAAAAGACAATCAAGCCAGAGTCCTCACTGAGGGTGATATTAAATGTAGATGGAGAGGATACTGTGCAAATCTGTATGCTTCACCAGAGTCGCTCATAATACAGGACAATAAAAGAAATTACAGACCCAGGCCATCAATCCTGCAAGAGGAAGTGGTGGATGCTACAATGAACACGAAGCCTTGGAAAGAAGCAGGTGTAGGTAACTGTTAAAAGCAATTGGAGATCATGGCACTGATCTTATGTGAAAAATCTGTAGTGGTAACCAACCTGAGATATGCTGATGGCATGACACTCTTTGCTATGACTGATGCAATGCAATAAATATTGGAGTCAATTAGTGAGGAATATGGACTATTCCTGAACGTGATAAAAACACAATTCACGTACACTGATATGACGAACAAAAAACAAGATACAAGGAGATGTCACGATTAACAGAGAAGCTGTAGAGGCAGCTGTGACCCTAAAAAAGCCCTTCGATCCCAATTGGCAAAGGGTTTGCTGTCATAAAACAGCAACTCCTATCAAGTCTGACAAACTGACTACAGCAAATCACACATATTATTTAGAAGAATTTATTTATCAATAAAGAATGCTGAGTAGCGTATCAAATAAAAGCATGTATCATACTGATTCTAAGCATTGCAAGATGTATATATGGGTGTTATGCAAGAATCTGGATCTAGATCCTGATTTGACTGAATTCTGTTTCCACTATCCTTACTCAGTACCACTTAAAATAAGTTTAACAACAGAGTTTTATCATAAGCAGATCTCAGTACTGTAATATTAAGTAAGGTGTGAATTCTTAGTTGATTGCAGAAACAAGCTTGTGTATACTGGCTCTTTGGAGATTCTGAGCTGGTAATTTCTGAGAGCATCCAGTGACAGAGGATGGATGCTCTGGGAAGGGCTTAGGAACGGGAGTGCACCAAGTATTACCTGCAAGGCAAAAGTAAGGGCTGGCAGACCCCTCAGAAGTTTGTCAGAGGTGACTAACAGACTGGGGTCATAGGGAACTGTCACCCAGGTTAGCATCAGCAAAACTCTAGCTAAGGCATAGGTGTAATAAGGTGACCCATAATTCTGGGCTCGCCAAGAAAGTGTCTCACCAGTATCTGAATATAATTATTTGGCAACATATAAATTCAAGCAGGATGTTCCAATGAAATTGGAAGATGACTAAGGATTGCTCACTCAGCTATGGCCTCTTTTAAGGAAATGTGGAAAATCAGTGGCATCTCAAAATGTACAAAGATGACACTGGTTAAAAGCCTTTTTTAACCATGGAGATTTATGGATGTGAATCATGGGAAGTTAATGCTGCTGACAAGAAAACTGAAGCATTTGAAATGTGGTGCTGCAAAGGACTCTTGTGTATCTCCTGGATGGAAAAAAAGAAATGCCTGTGTTAGAAATATTATTGGAGAGTATCAGACCCTGATGTCAGGAATCAACTTGCATTTTAGTCACATTAGGCACAGAGATGGAAATAACCTTGAGAAAGTTATTATGGAAGGAATAATGGAAGGTTATCGTAGTAGCGGACGACCAGCAAGACGGATGGATTGTGTGTGGCATTTCCCCTGGAAGGTCAGCTGCCGAGTGCCTGAAATTAGTGATGGATCGTGAAGGCTTTCAAAAATTCTAATTGATGTCACTGGTATTCAGACATGAATAAATGGATTTACTTATTTACTATGAATAAACAGAACTGCTGAATATCAAATATCTGACTTTTAGATCTCTTGGCATTTTTTTTAAACACTGCAGAATTAACTTATTAAGAATTAAAGGTTAAATAAAGTCTCCAAACAAGCAAGAAGATATACTTAAGCATTTCTCTTCTCCCTCCCTCTCCTCTGCTCTGTATTTAGGACATATGTTTGTGATTAATAATATTTCACAGATGCAGGCTACAGGACATATCTGAATTCACTATTCACAAGTGAGTGCATTCTGTATATTGGCGGAGTGTGATCTCAGCTTTTCCTTTCTGAATGAATTCCTTATTTCCCCAGCAAATCTGTGACAGGAACCCCACCACACCTCCAAAATTGTAACAATGGAGTCTTGACACAAGCAATTTTTCATTTGTTATCAAGTGCATTGTAACTTCTTTGCCATCCGATTGCCCCCCCGGGCTCATCTAGACTGAATACACTACAAAAAGTGCTAAAGACAATCTGAACAAGAAATGAGGTTTTAAAAGATGAGTGCATATAGCACAAAGGGGGGCAAACTACGGCCAGCAGGCCACATCTGGCCTGCAGGACTCTTCCCTCTGGCCCCCGAGCTCCTGCCAGGGAATGGGGTCAGGACATGCTTGCGGAGAAGCCAGCCCAACTCCCGGGCACTGTGGTGAGTGAGGCAGAGCCTAGCCCCTGCCCTTCTGCTTCCCTTCCTCCCTCGCAGTCACAGTTCTCCCAGCACCTGGGCAGTGTGACTGCAGATCCAGCCGCGCAGCACGGCCATAGTGCCGCCAGACCTGGTGCTCCAGGGCGGTGCAGTCGGGGAGCAGGGAGGTGATCAATGGGCCTGGGCCCTGCTGCCGGTGATGGGGCAGAGCAAGCTAGGGCCCCCCTCCACCTCCAGCAGCCAAGCCCAGACAGGGAGCAAGCCCTGCCCGACTGCCAGGAAGAGCAGCCAAACGAGCAGGGGAAACACACAGGGAAAGGACTGAGCCCCCCTTTCCCCCACCCCACAGGTAACGTGGGGTGGGGAGAGCAGGGAGGGTTGGATGGGGGGGGCCCAGGGAGGTGGTCAGGGGCATAGAGCAGGGGTGTTTGAATAGGATGTGGGAGTCCTGGGGGGCAGTCGGGGGGGGACGGACTGGATGAGGGTGCAGGTTCCAGGGGGCTGGATAGGGGGTGGGGCCCAGGCCACGCCTCACTGTTTGGGGAGGTATAGCCTCCCTCAGCCTTCCCTACCCGGTCCTCCATACAATTTCTGTACCCGTTTTGGCCTTAGGACCAAAAAGTTTTCCCACCCTGGTATAGCACATCGTACCATGTGAGCGCTGGGCATAAATAAATGTTTTGAAACAAAAACAAGGCTCAACAGAAATGGGCGCTATGGTATGTATGTGATTCAAAGAACAAGCTGTCTGTCCAAGAGAGGATTCCTTCAGAAAGGAACATAAAGGATTTAAAGCAAGACAACATCTTACACAGATTGAGGATTAAAAGTATCTGAGTTGCTGATCTTCATCACAATAATAGTGAGAAAGAATTTAGATTTCCTTTTTTAAAAAATTATTTCCAGATGCCTATGGAATGCATGACACAGCATCCTGGATTGAATAAGACACTAGATGTGTTATCATTTAAAGAAAGGAGGACAAACATTTTAGATCTGTAGTGCTAACCTGCATTTTTACCTCCCTGCACCTATACAATTTCAGACTTCTGAGGGTATGTCTACACTAAAAGTTTAAGTCAACCTATATGAGGTCAACTTACAGCCACCACAGTAATTATTGCAGTGGCTCATGTCCACACTACCCTCCCTTGGTCAATGTTACGTGTCCTCACGAGCAGCAACTCCACCGACCTAAGAGGAGGAGTATGGGGAGCTGAGAGCCCAGGCTCTCCGCTCCATTCGCAGCTCCCCGCCACAGTCCTGGCTGCCCCACGGGCTCCCGGCTCCCCACCAGCTGCCCTTCCAGCCCACCCCAACCCCCCACCCTCTATTCCTTGCCTCTGCTGCTCAAACAATAACTTCAGTCCCAACACCTGTTAGTTTTCTGTTCCCACTCCCATCTGCATGTAATTTTCCCCATTGGCTCCTATGCACTGAACACCTTCACTATCCCAATTAGTCAAGTCATCAACATCTCATTCTCTCTTAAAAATCCACTTAGTCCATGAGGCCCACAAGAACTGAATCATCATTTAAATGGAAACACAAACTATGTCACATCCTGACCTTTGATTCCCCAGTATGTCCCACCTTCCATGGGTCTGCCTATTAGACCATAAGCTCTTCAGGGCAAGGTCTGTTTGTGTACTGTAAAAGAGCTACACACATTGTCAGAACTAACTGATTTCTAATCGAAAACAGTAAATCCTGTTTCATTAACCAGCAGAATCAAATGCAAAAGTAAATAAGCAGTAAAAGTAAATCATCAGGGAAGAAAGGTAAGCAGCAGGATACGGACCCTGGACTTCAGGAAAGCAGACTTCGACTCCCTCAGGGAACGGATGGCCAGGATCCCCTGGGGGACTAACTTGAAGGGGAAAGGAGTCCAGGAGAGCTGGCTGTATTTCAAGGAATCCCTGTTGAGGTTACAGGGACAAACCATCCCGATGAGACGAAAGAATAGTAAATATGGCAGGCGACCAGCTTGGCTTAATGGTGAAATCCTAGCGGATCTTAAACATAAAAAAGAAGCTTACAAGAAGTGGAAGGTTGGACATATGACCAGGGAAGAGTATAAAAATATTGCTCGGGCATGTAGGAATGATATCAGGAGGGCCAAATCGCACCTGGAGCTGCAGCTAGCCAGAGATGTCAAGAGTAACAAGAAGGGTTTCTTCAGGTATGTTGGCAACAAGAAGAAAGCCAAGGAAAGTGTGGGCCCCTTACTGAATGAGGGAGGCAACCTAGTGACAGAGGATGTGGAAAAAGCTAATGTACTCAATGCTTTTTTTGCCTCTGTTTTCACTAACAAGGTCAGCTCCCAGACTGCTGCGCTGGGCATCACAAAATGGGGAAGAGATGGCCAGCCCTCTGTGGAGATAGAGGTGGTTAGGGACTATTTAGAAAAGCTGGACGTGCACAAGTCCACGGGGCCAGACGAGTTGCATCCGAGAGTGCTGAAGGAATTGGCGGCTGTGATTGCACAGCCATTGGCCATTATCTTTGAAAACTCGTGGCGAACCGGGGAAGTCCCGGATGACTGGAAAAAGGCTAATGTAGTGCCAATCTTTAAAAAAGGGAAGAAGGAGGATCCTGGGAACTACAGGCCAGTCAGCCTCACCTCAGTCCCTGGAAAAATCATGGAGCAGGTCCTCAAAGAATCAATCCTGAAGCACTTGCATGAGAGGAAAGTGATCAGGAACAGCCAGCATGGATTCACCAAGGGAAGGTCATGCCTGACTAATCTAATCGCCTTTTATGATGAGATTACTGGTTCTGTGGATGAAGGGAAAGCAGTGGATGTATTGTTTCTTGACTTTAGCAAAGCTTTTGACATGGTCTCCCACAGTATTCTTGTCAGCAAGTTAAGAAAGTATGGGCTGGATGAATGCACTATAAGGTGGGTAGAAAGCTGGCTAGATTGTCGGGCTCAACGGGTAGTGATCAATGGCTCCATGTCTAGTTGGCAGCCGGTATCAAGTGGAGTGCCCCAAGGGTCGGTCCTGGGGCCGGTTTTATTCAATATCTTCATAAATGATCTGGAGGATGGTGTGGATTGCACTCTCAGCAAATTTGCGGATGATACTAAACTGGGAGGAGTGGTAGATACGCTGGAGGGGAGGGATAGGATACAGAAGGACCTAGACAAATTGGAGGATTGGGCCAAAAGGAATCTGATGAGGTTCAATAAGGATAAGTGCAGGGTCCTGCACTTAGGATGGAAGAACCCAATGCACAGCTACAGACTAGGGACCGAATGGCTAGGCAGCAGTTCTGCGGAAAAGGACCTAGGGGTGACAGTGGACGAGAAGCTGGATATGAGTCAGCAGTGTGCCCTTGTTGCCAAGAAGGCCAATGGCATTTTGGGATGTATAAGTAGGGGCATAGCGAGCAGATCGAGGGACGTGATCGTTCCCCTCTATTCGACATTGGTGAGGCCTCATCTGGAGTACTGTGTCCAGTTTTTGGGCCCCACACTTCAAGAAGGATGTGGATAAATTGGAGAGAGTCCAGCGAATGATTAGGGGACTGGAACACATGAGTTATGAGGAGAGGCTGAGGGAGCTGGGATTGTTTAGCCTGCAGAAGAGAAGAATGAGGGGGGATTTGATAGCTGCTTTCAACTACCTGAAAGGGGGTTCCAAAGAGGATGGCTCTAGACTGTTCTCAATGGTAGCAGATGACAGAACGAGGAGTAATGGTCTCAAGTTGCAGTGGGGGAGGTTTAGATTGGATATTAGGAAAAACTTTTTCACTAAGAGGGTGGTGAAACACTGGAATGCGTTACCTAGGGAGGTGGTAGAATCTCCTTCCTTAGAGGTTTTTAAGGTCAGGCTTGACAAAGCCCTGGCTGGGATGATTTAACTGGGAATTGGTCCTGCTTTGAGCAGGGGGTTGGACTAGATGACCTTCTGGGGTCCCTTCCAACCCTGATATTCTATGATTCTATGATTCTAGGGCAATTAGAGAAAACTAAATTTTACTTTCAAACTTTGTTATAACAGTGTATGGTGTTAACACATGTGAGGTTAACTACTCTCTCCAAAAGTAGTTATCTGAACAGTTTTACTTTAACATGTGCAAGTACTAATCAGATATATTAGTTTGTTTTGGGTTTTTTAAGTTTGTATAGAATCACAACCCTTAGGTAAGCTGTTTGTAAGAACCATGAATATCTAATGTGTAAAGATGTAGTTGAAGCACTAAGCCTAAATAGGGATGGTATAAGAACAGTGTTAGAAAATTGTTGCAATTTAATACAGTACACAACTGTTTTATTTCAATAAGTTACACAGACCATCTTGGAGGACAGAAAGCAACTTGCACCACAGGTATTTTTCAACATGGCAAGTAGGCATACTCTTCAGGCTTGCAGATGTCACACTAATATAATTTTCAATATTTTCTTTCATTGGTGATACAAAATATTTCTGTATAAATAATGTGAATTCAGCAAAGGTTTTTCTGCTATCCACGTTACCCACTCATGGGAAAGACTTTGGTGTCAAAGTTAATTTGGAACCCAGTGTGTATAAGTAGCTCAGATCATTCATTGTAACATGCATTATCTTGTACTTCATAGATCAAATTAATTCACTGTAGTCTGCTGCCCAATCACTTAGTTTTATTACCTGAAACAATGAGGAGTACTTGTGGCACCTTAGAGACTAAAATTTATTTGGACATAAGCTTTTGTGGGCTACAGCTCACTTCATCAGATGTATGGAGTGGAAGATACAGTATGAAGATATATATACACATAGTACATGAAAAGATGGGAGTTGCCTTACCAGTTCTAACGAGACAATTCAATTAAAGTGGGCTATCAACAGGAGGAAAAAAAATCACTTTTGTAGTGGTAATCAGGGTGGCCCATTTCAAAACAGTTGACAAGAAGGTGTGAGTAACAGTAGGGAAAAAATTAGTTTTTGTTCTTGTAGTGACCCATCCACTCCCAGTCTTTATTCAGGCCTAATTTGATGGTGTCCAGTTTGCGAATTAATTCCAGTTTTGCAGTTTCTCGTTGGAGTCTGTTTTTGAAGTTTTTATGCTGAAGAATTGCCACTTTTAAGTCTGTTATTGAGTGTCCAGAGAGGTTGAAGTGTTCTCCAACTGGTTTTTGAATGTTATAATTCTTGACGTCTGATTTGTGTCCATTTATTCTTTTGCGTAGAGACTGTCCGGTTTGGCCAATGTACATGGCAGAGGGGCATTAGTTTCTTAAATTCCTCACAATCCTCTCTAAATTTGATTACCCTAAAAACTGTCATCTGCAAATTTTTCACCCTGTTTGATAACTGCTAATATATGATATAAACACTATAGCTTGCAGCATAAGGGAAAATTTAAGGTCAAACTTTCAACCTTAATTCTGAATTTCCTCACTTCTGATTGATTCCTCAACCCTGACGTTGCATTACTACCAGGTTTTTATTCTTTAGTTTTGGTTATGAGATTTGTTTTGAAAGTGAATAAAATATATTTTGTATTAATATATTTTATTTACATCCATTATTTAAATACTGTATATATTCAGCATTGTGGAAAAGTTCATTTGGGTTGCTTATTCCCTATTTCTAGGACACTGATCATCCTGAGAAGCACACACTCTGTCACATATCAGTTTCCATGCAGTATTTACTAACTCAGGACAAAAATGCTAGTAAATAATATTGTTACTTACCCTGTTCTCACCAGGACAAGCCTGTTTTATTAGCCAGTGTTCTGTGTCCCTTAGAAAGATTCAGCAGTCCTGATTTTAAGTGGAAAACATTTTAAATTAAAACACTAATTGGCAGTATGATCCTACCCCCCAGTTGGGACAAGCTGGCATCTGAAATTTACATTCAACATATGCCCATGGCTGACTGGGGACATGTGAAATTCAGACAAAATATAAAGGGCAAAGCACAAATATCAAACAAGGCTTCATCATGGTGTTACCTCCAGCACAGCCTGTCCCATTTTGGAAGGAGCACCTCCCCTATAAAGTTTTCATCATTTTGTTTTTGCTACTTCAGCCTGTTTCATTATATTACCAGTATTTTTAAGTGCTCAAAATATATATCCTATGGCAACTAAGTACTTCTAAATGTAGCATTTTACAAATTAATTTCCCAGGCAATTACTACGTAGGAGATCCATTTTTTAAAAAAAGTTTAGTCTGCTGATCAAGTCTATTGTTTCATGAGAGAAGAAAAAAACCCAACTTCCTTAACAAGTATGTTACAATTAAGTTTTTCCAGATCTTGGTTCCCACCACACCTCAACCAGAATCTCCTGGTTCTGCAACTGTACATGTGCTATTATGCCCCTCGCCCAACCTTCTGGCTGCGGTGATAGAGCTATGTCTCCATTATTATGGAGCTATGTCTCCATTATTCTGCCCCTCCCTCAGCTTTCTGACTGCTGCAAAGTTATCTGTTAGCTATCCCACTCAGCCTCCATTTTCAAATCCTTTTCCAAGTGCCTGCCTCTGCTGTTTATAGTTTAGCCAACCAGCCACAAAGTAAAGTAGACCATCTTTTTCAGGTTCAGTACTATCCATATGCTTTTGAAGAGCATGAATAAACACGGACATACACTGGTTAGTTTTCACCCTGCTGTTCTATAGGAAAGCTCCAAGTAACTGCTGAGGCTCTGAAGCTACATACATGCTAACAAAGACAGGAATTCATCGGTTACACTCAGTTCACATTTGGAATGTTTTCTTTGCAAAAAGAGGAAATAGTGGGTTTTTGGTTGGGTTTTTTTGCGTGGGGAGGTTTGCTTTCATTAAATAAAAGCTCTCACCTGTAAAAGCTCGCTATTTGCTCTGGGCAATGGGGTTACACAAGTATTTAGGGATTTGAAATAGAGACACTTTGTTACCAGTGATGAAGCATAGGAAAGAACTTATCTAGCTTGACTCTCAGAGTAGGTCTACTACATGATAATTAAACACCTGCAGTTGACCCAGGTCAGCTGACTCCAGCATGTAGGGTTCGGGCTGTGGGGCTGTAAAACTGTTGTGTAGACATTTGGGCTCAGGCTGGAGCCTGAGCTCTGGGACCCAGCAAGGAAGGAGGGTCCCAAAGCCTGGGCTCCAGCCGAAGCTTCAATGTCTACATAGCAATTTTTAGCTCTGAAGCCCAAGCCAGTTGATCCATCCCAGCTGCAGCCAAGTTGCAGGTCTTTTATTCCAGTGCAGAGATACCATCAGAGCCCAGGAGGAGACTGCAGGCCTTGCAGAAAAAAAAAAAAAATTGTCACGTGAGCACATCTGAAACAGAAAAAACTGAGAAAAATATGGAAGCCCAAAATATCAATTTTAAAGGACTTTTAGGGCTAGAACTGTATTAGAATACAATCCATGTAAATGTGAAAAATATTTGTGTACCCTGACAACAGGGACACACGATATTAAATTATGTCATTTTAACTTTATAATGTCCAGATTATTTGGATTTCTACAGCAGGGATTTATGGAGGCATTTTTATAAGAATGTGTTGTTGCAGCTGAAGTACTGCAACATAGATGGACATTCATCACATTTAACCTGTGATTCAGAATAGCCTGGCATCTGGAAAACAAGTTTCAAATCATATTTTGAGATAGTAATTGATGGTTCCTAAAACCCTGCAATAAATGCCATGGCATTTTTCTCATTTGAAAAACCAAAGCTACTCTGTACACCACTCATATAGACTGAGTTGAGCCTTTACGTGTATGTCAGTCACGGCAAATTTGATTTTGTAAAAATGTTAGCATGTGAAGGAAGCCCTGCTAGACTCAAAAATCCATGCTTCAGCAGAACTTTGCTACTTTCTAGCAGACATGACCTTTCCATTTAATATTGCCATGCAGCTCTTGTATGTTAAGCTTTCAGTGATAGTTTTCATTGTCTGTTGATCACAAATTCCCCTCCATAGCACAGAATGGAGAAGTGGTGTACAGAAGATTCATAGATTTAACTTTTTTTAAGGCCTGAAGGGACCATTATGACCATCTAGTCTGACCTTCTGCAAAACACAAGCTTAGAACTACACTAAGTAATTCATGCACTGATCACAGTAACTGTGGTTTAAGAAATTAATCCAACCTAGATTTGAAGACTTGATTTACATTGTCTTTTTACAGGACCAAGTATATATATAAATTACTGTTTCGGACTGTATTCTGTTTGAAAGAAAAATATAATCACATCATGATCGCTAGATTAGTGCTCAGCTCATCTTTATTAGGACATCACCCAAGTTGATCAATCAATTTTCAATCCATGTGACAATATTCATATTCAATGCAAATTTAGTTCATTTCCTTGGATTTTTGAGTCATTACCCAGTGCTTTACTAACACTCTATTCATCTATTGATTTAGCAATTAGACAAGAAAAATAATAACTGATTAACATTATAAACCCAAGCTGTTCATTTCTAAGTGTCATTATCCTTCAGGCATACACTTACTGTCAATATTGGTTCCATTAGTGTATTATTTCTAAATATTAATCAATAAAACTCAGTACAGGTCTAAATTTCAGAGGTGTTAAGCAACCACAGCTTCAATTAAAGTAATAGGATTCGTGGATACTCAAAATCTCTGAGGGGGGAGGGAGAGGGAAATCAGACCCCAAGACTATATTCACACTATCACACAGTTCAGATTACAGGGTGCGTGAATAGTGGTGCATACCAAAGTGCCGAGCTGTAACTCTACTGGGTGAGCCTCTTCAAACAGGACTATGTAACAAAGTAGGAACCTTTTAGTTTATGCCCTCAGCAGCCACATGGGGGAGTTACAATGAAGCACTTTAGTGCACACTACTATTCATACCACTATAGTCTGAACTGTGGGACAGTGCGGACAAGCCCTAAATTTATAGTGTACTTCAAAAAGAAAAAAACGTTTTCAGTGCAACATCACAATTCCAATAATCACACAGACAAGTAAAGCTTGACTCAAAATTTAAATTTAACTTTAAAAATTACTACAGGCTGATTGTCCTCTGGACAGGCAGACACAAAAACTCCATGGAAGACAACTCTTGCCAGATACAGATGACCCATTTACAACGGTAACAGGTAACCGTGCTCGTCATTTCAACCTTGACAACCGGCTATGATTACATCATTAAGCTTAAACTTCCAAAACATTTAACACTTGATTCTGCAGAAAACACAATTATGCTAGATGTTTTGAAAATAGATCACTTTTTCCCCTTTTACAAATACATGGTGATGCCAGACATATGCTTGTTTTCAAAACAACAACTGTTAAGAAGGAAGAACGCTCTTTATGAGGTTCTTGGCAAAAATAACATTCTATGGTTTTATGAAATATGACAGCAGGCAGCTTACTAAACTCAGAGTAATGAGGAAGAGGGTAGTTGAATTTGGCATATTATCCCATGTTTTACACCCCTTTCCCTCATTTTTAAGATTCACCCTGAGCCTCTTTTGGGATCAATTGGGGAGGAATGTACCTTGCATTGCTCTCCAGTAAGCGTGTCCAGCAGACCAAAAAACCCCACACAGTGTCAAAAAGTCTAGAGGAAACCACATAAAACAGAAGGGTGTCATGATCGTTTTTTGCACAGCATTGGGGAGAAAGAAGTAGGTTGACAAGTGAAGTAAAGAAGAGTTCAGAAAAACTAAGGAAAGAAGGAGAAAGACTGAGGTATGAGGAACTAAAACAGGGGCGGGGAAAACACCACCCAAGTGAAGAGGAGAGAGATAGCAAAAAGAGAAATTAACAGCTTCATTTTAAGTTGTAGGACACAGGGAGAAGGGATTATATCAGTGCTTTTCAGCTGCCAAAAGCAACATAAACATCTTACGGTGGTGGTGGTGGTGTTTTTTAATTCACCATCACCTGTTTTCAGCAAGGTAGGGTAGTAATCCCAATAAAAACAAACAAGCAAGAGCAATATTGGATTCTCTGACAGAACTGTCAATTAGGCTGCTAAATATGATAGTTGGTTTTGTGCTGTTAGTTGGCATATCTCTACTGGATGGACGCTCCTGAACTTAGTTTAGCAGCCTGTTTATGCTGGCCCAAGTTTTACTCCACATATGTGGAATGATGGAGTAGAACAGGATGACTGCTTCCTCACACACCTGTCTACAATGTGTAAGAGGGGGAAATGTATGATCACGGGGGACTTCAGTTTGACTGACATATGCTGGATGTCTCATGCTGCCAGTGCTAAAACATCCTTGGAATTTCCAAACATTATAGATGACAATTGCCAAACTCAATAACTGTGGCAGCCAACACAGAGGAATTCTATATTACAGCTTGTCCTAACAGACAAAGGAAGAACCGATTACAGATCTAAAAGTTAATGCTAGTTTAAATACAAGTGACCATGACTTGATCACATTTATAATGTGGAAGAAGGAGAAAGTCAGTAATATATATACTTGGTATTTTAATAGGGCCAATTTCACTAAGCTGAAAACAATTATAATCTAAATCAGCTGCAAGGAAGAACTTAATCAGAAAAATTTGAATGATAATTGGCAATGATGTACGAACACCTTACTAGATGCCCGAAAAGCCACAATCAAGGAAGAAGGCTGTGCTGATTAAAAAAACCAACTTGGTTTAGAGGGGAAGTGAAGGCAGCTCTAAAAACCATACGTATACATACATACACACTACACTACACACACCCCACATGAGAGAAAAAGGAATTTGCAAATAATGAACATAAATCAGAAGTTAATAATTGTAGAAAATAAAAAAAGGGAAGCCAAAGGACACAAGGAGAGCTCTACAGCCAGCAGACTTAAAGACAATAAGGAGGTTTTTTTCATATATTAGGAACAAAAAGAATCCTGACAATGGTATTGGTCCATTACTAGTGGGAAATGGCAGAATTATCAATAATGATGCAGAAATAGTCAATAAATATTTCTGTTCTGTATTTGGGGGAACAAAAACAGAAGATATAGTCTCATCATATGGTGATCACACTCTTTCCAGTATCTCTGGAAGATCACTCCTGGGGGAATTCTATGCATGTGTGCATATTTCTTTGCTTTGCAGCTACCTGCACCCAGACTGCCCCATACAGAACCCTGCAGATTTCTTTGCTTCCCTGTAGAAAATGACAGGGAAGCCACAAGAGCATTCACGCACCCCTCCCCAGTACCACAGACATGTCATTTCAGGCGCCTGAGCAGCCGGCGGAGGGGTAAATCAATGCAGGGGGGCTGGGGATGCCCCTGCCAATGATTTCTACCCTGTGCTAGGTTCAGCTCCTAGTCCCGGCTTGGGGAGGATGGGACTGCAAGAAGTTGCTGAGGCCAAATCAGACCCATTCCCACCCCCAGAAACCTCCCAGCTGCAGGAAGCTCCAATCCCTCCCAGCTTCCTGCCCCCATTTTTCCTCGGCCGCAGGGGGAGGTGTCACTGTACGGAGAGCTGCTCCTCCATCTGCCCAACCACTATGCATCCAGACCCCCCCATACCCAGATACTCCCCAACCTGCCTCACCCGCCCTGCACACAGAAACCCCACAGAGCTACCTGCACCCAGACTGCCCCATACAGAACCCACTCACCCCACACCTGGATCCCCCCCACCCTAAGCTCCTCCACACTTGGATCCTGCCGGGCTGAGCCTGCTTGCCCCACACCTAGATTGGGAGCCATAGCTGGGCATGCAAGTAAGACTATCCCTCTTGCTTACTATCTTGGTGCGCCTGGTGCGGAGGGGCAGGGCCCCAGGTGTTTCTGGGCAAATCCAACCCTTGTGCTGTGTCAGGGTCCGTGTTCCAGGGGGGAGATGAAGGCTCCAGGGTGATCTCTCCACCTCCATGTGGCCAGTGGCCTGTGCTCCCCACTGCAATGCTGGAGCCTCCACATTTATCAACAAGTAAAATATGTAGAATTTTAAAATATTGTTTGCAGATTTGAGGTGGGGGGGGGGTTAATTTTTTGGCACAGAATTCCCTCAGAGGTAGAAGTTAAACAGAAGCTACTAAAGTTAGACATTTTTTAAATCAGCAGATCAGATAACTTACATTCAAGAGAGTTTTTAAAAAGCTGGATGAGGAGCTTGCTGAACCATTAATGTTGATTTTTTCAATAAGTCATGGAGCACTGGGGACATTCCACAAGACTGGAAGAAAGCTAATGTTGTGCCAATTTTTAATAACGAGTAAGCAGAATGACTCAGGTAATTATAGACCTGTCATTGATCTCAGACAAGATAATGAAACAGCTGATATGGGACTCAATAAAAAAATTAAAGGAGGATACTGTTATTAATGCAAATCAACATGGGTTTATGGAAAATAGACCCTGTCAAACTAAACTGATTTTTTTTTTTTAAGGATATTACAAGTTTGGTTGGCAAAAGTAAGTGTTGCCATAATATACTTCGACCTCTGCAAGGCGTTTCACTTGGTACTTCATGAGATTTTGATTAAAAAACTAGAATACAAAATTAACATGGCACACATTAAATGGTTTAAAAACTAGCTAACTGAAACATCTCAAAATGTTACCATAAATGGGAAATCATTATCAAGCAGAGGTGTTTCTAACTGGGTCCTACAGAGGTCAGTTCTTGGCCCTATGCATCTTACTGAAGACTTGGAAGAAAACATAAATCACTGAAAGTCTGCAAACAACACAAAAATTGGGGGAATGGTGAACAATGAAGAGAACAAGTCACTGATTCAGAGCGAGCTAGACTGGTAAACTGGGTGCAAGCAAAAAATATGTGTTTTAATGCAGCCAAGTGTAAATGTATGCATCTGGGAACAAAGAACATAAGAATGGCCATACTGGATCAGACCAAAGATCCATCCAGCCCAGTATCCTGTCTATCAACAGTGGCCAATGCCAGGTGCCCCAGAGGGAGTGAACCTAACAGGTAATGATCTAGTGATCTCTCTCCTACCATCCATCTCCACCCTCTGACAAACAGGATAGCGACACCATTCCTTACCCATCCTGGCTAATAGCTATTTATGGACTTAACTTTCATAAATTTATCCAATTCTCTTTTAAACCTTGTTATAGTCCTAGCCTTCACAACCTCCTCAGGCAAGGAGTTCCACAGGTTGACTGTGCACTGAGTGAAAAAGAACTTCCTTTTGTTTTAAACCTGCTACCCATTAATTTCATATGGTGGCCCCTAGTTCTTATATTATGGGAACGAGTAAATAACGTTTCCTTATTCATGTTCTCCACACCACTCATGATTTTGTATACCTCTATCATATCCCCCCATAGTCTCCTCTTTTCCAAGCTGAAAAGTCCTAGCCTCTAATCTCTCCTCAAATGGGACCCGTTCCAAACCCCTAATCATTGTAGTTGCCCTTTTCTGAACATTTTCTAATGCCAGTATATCTGTTTTGAGTTGACGGGACCACATCTGTATACAGTATTCAAGATGTGGGCGTAGCATGGATTGATATAAGGGCAATAAGATATTCTCCATCTTATTCTCTATCCCTTTTTTAATGATTCCTAACATCCCGTTTGCCTTTTTTGACTGCCGCTGCACACTGCGTGGACGTCTTCAGAGAACTATCCACGACGACTTCAAGATCTTTCTCCTGATTAGTTGTAGCTAAATTAGCCCCCCAACATGTTGTATGTATAGTTGGGGTTATTTTTTCCCCAATGTGCATTACTTTACATTTATTCACATTAATGTTTCATTTGCCATTTTGTTGCCCAATCTCTTAGTTTTGTGAGATCTTTTGAAGTTCTTCACTGTCTGCTTTGCTCTTAACTATCTTGAGCAGTTTAGTATCATCTGCAAACTTTGCCACCTCACCATTTACCCCTTTCTCCAGATCATTTATGAATAAGTTGAATAGGATTGGTCCTAGGACCGACCCTTGGGGAACACCACTAATTACCCCTCTCCATTCTGAAAATTTACCTTTTATTCCTATCCTTTGTTCCTTATCTTTTAACCAGTTCTCAGTCCATGAAAGGATCTTCCCTCTTATCCCATGACAACTTAATTTAGCTAAGAGCCTTTGGTGAGGGACCTTGCAAAGGCTTTCTGGAAATCTAAGTACACTATGTCCACCGGATCCTCCTTGTCCACATGTTTGTTGACCCCCTCAAAGAACTCTAATAGATTAGTTAAGACATGATCTCCCTTTACAGAAACCATGTTGACTTTTGCACAACAATGTATGTTCTTCTACATGTCTGACAATTTTATTCTTTACTATTGTTTCAACTAATTCGCCTGGTATTGACATTAGCCTTACTAGTCTAATTGCCAGGATCACCTCTAGAGCCCTTCTTAAATATTGGCGTTACATTAGCTATCTTCCAGACTTTGGGTACAGTAGCTGATTTAAAGGACAGGTTACAAACCATAGTTAATAGTTCCGCAATTTCACATTTGAGTTCTTTCAGAACTCTTGGGTGAATGCTATCTGGTCCCGGTGACTTGTTACTATTAAGTTTCTCAATTAATTCCAAAACCTCCTCTAGTGACACTTCAATCTGTGACAATTCCTCAGATTTGTTACCTACAAAAGACGGCTCAGGTTTGGGAATCTCCCTAACATCCTCATGTGAAGACTAAAGCAAAGAATTCATTTAGTTTCTCTGTGATGACTTTATCATCTTGAAGTGCTCCTTTCATATCTCGATCGTCCAGGCACCCCACTGGTTGTTTAGCAGGCTTCCTGCTTCTGATATACTTAAAAAACATTTTGTTATTACCTTTTGAGGTTTTAGCTAGCAGTTCTTCAAACTCCTTTTTGGCTTTTCTTATTACATTTTTTCATTTAATTTGGCAGTGTTTATACTCCTTTCTATTTACTTCACTAGGATTTGACTTCCACTTTTTAAAAGATGCCTTTTTATCTCTCACTGCTTCCTTTACATCGTTATTAAGCCAAGTGGCTCTTTTTTAGTTCTTTTACTGGTTTTTTAAATTTGGGGTATACATTTAAGTTGAGCCTCTATTATGGTGTCTTTGAAAAGTGTCCATGCAGCTTGCAGGGATTTCACTCTAGTCACTGTACCTTTTAATTTCTGTTTAACTAACCTCCTCATTTTTGCATAGTTCCCCTTTCTGAAATTAAATGCCACAGTGTTGGGCTGTTGAGGCGTTCTTCCCACCACATGAGGCCATACATACATGATGGGGGACTCTATTCTGGCAAGCACTGACACTGGAAAAGATTCGGTGGTTGTGGTGGATAAACAGCTGAACATGAGCTCCTACTATGACCAAAAGGGCTATTGCAATCCCTGGATTCAGAAACAGGGGAACCGTAAGTAGGAGCAGAGAGGTTATTTTACCTCTGTATTTGGCACTGGTGCTGGAATACCACATCCAGTTCTGGCGCCTACAATTCAAGCCAGATGTTGATAAGTTGGAGAGGGTTCAGAGAGGAGCCACGAGAACGATTAAAGGATCAGAAAACATGATAATGAGACTCAAGGACCACAATTTGTTTTATCTTAACAAAGAGAAGTTTAAGGGGTGACTTGATTACAGTCTATAATTACCTACATGGGGAATAAATATTTGATAATGGCTCTTCAATCTAACAGAGAAAAGGTATAACATGAACCAAAGGCTGACCGTTGAAGCTAAATACATTTACACCTTATTTCCAGACTGAATTTAACAATGAATAATTAGCCATCGGAATAATTTACTGTGGCAGATTCTCCGTCATTAACAATTTTAAATCAAGATTCCATATTTTTTCTAAAAAATGTACTCTAGGAATTATTTGGGGGAAGTTCTATGCCCTGTGCTATACAGGTCAGACTGGCTAACAACAGCGGTCACTTCTGGGCTTAGAATCTATCAATCTATGAAGAGGGTTTCCAAATTGTCTTTGAAGTTTCTAGGCACAGTAAACTTTCCACATCCTCCCTTGGAGCTCACCATTCCCTGCCAGTCATTAATTCGCTCCTCAGTCAAGAGATGACAGAGCAGATCCAGGACACAAATGGATGGTTATTCCAAGTCTCAGGAGGGAAACTTCTCTCCTCCCCTTATTTCCATTGAAGAAACTCAAGCAAATAACATCTTCCAATGCCACCACAGCATGAAATAATGCTAGGAGCATCACTACTATTGTTCTGGTGTCCCAGGCCTCCCGCACTACTCATGCACGCTCTTTAAAGCATTTTTTGGGAGGGGATAGGGTGGGTTAATAAATTTAAAACACTTGTCTTTGTTAGGATGGACAGGAACCTTGGAATAGAGCAACTACAAAGTGAAGAATTTCAGTCCAGAACCTCAGAAGCAGAAGGAAGGAAGAGGACATGTGGAAATCTGCAGGCACTTTGGCAGAAGGTTCAAGCTTCTGAAAGACATGCTGGAGCAGGAATGGCAATCCCAGGCTGAAGCTGAGAGAATGCTGCAGCGGGTGGCCAAGTATATTGCCCATGACTGTGCCATGAGTCAGCAGAACTGTCAGCAGCAGCATGAGGTGCGCCAGCAGCTTGTGTGCATGCTGGGCATCATGGTCAGCAAGTACAAGAACAACATGCCATCTGCATAACCTGCTGTTATGAACTCCCCTTCAGGCTACCATGGCCTGCAGCCGGTTACCTCTGGGTGAGGCAGTTAACCAGTCCCTAGATGGAAATGACCATCAACAGCTTTACCCAATACACTCCACCTCTTGCAGGCACAATGGAGTGATGATAGGTACCCTAACCATATACACTTCCCATACATGTGATACTGTGCTGTACACCTTGTGCATCTACCACATTTATGTGCAGAGCACCTTGTTAAGACAGCTGGACTGCTAATATTATTCACTTTGATCACATTCCCTTTATTCAATCCCTTTGAAAGAGTACTTGGACAGCAACAGAGAGGGAGAGGAACACAACAAATACTTTATTGCACAATCATCTTCACAATACATGCACAGGTTGTTTTCCTATAGAGGTACACCGAGCAGATTACAGCTCAATATCTATCTCATTTTCCCATTCCTCCCTCCAAGCCTACATCTAACATCAGTTAGATCACACTCTGGCCACTTGCAAGAAGTCTGTAAAGAAGTACAATCATGTCCTCAGACTGGGCCAAAGTATCCCCCCCCAAAGCACAACATGCCCTATTGACATGAATGGCATTATAGATGCCACTGAAGTCCAATCAGTTCTGTAGGCAACACCATCTGGCATTCAGTCAGCCACAATCATCCTGCACAGGGTGTGACTGAACCTTCTTCTGCCAGGCGCTCTCATGTCAAGGTACAGTTTAATGAGCCAAGGCAGTAGAGAGTAGGCTGGGTCTCAAAAAACAGCAGGCACGGACACCCCACTGGCATCCATTTTAATCGTAAATTCCAGTTTGTCCCAATTCAAAAAGGTCTGATCTTCAGAATACCCTGGTATACCCAAAATACCATGACACTTTGCCATGAATCCCACAAAATTATACTGAATATCCCTCCACCAAGGCCTGCAAAACAATGGAGTAGTACCCTTTGCAGTTGACAATCATAGGCACCCTTGTGGGCAGGGGAAGGAGAGGAGAGTGGGGGGAGGGAGGGCAAATAATGGGCATGTGTGCCATCAATGGCTCCAGCACAAGTCAGAAAGCCCATGCATTCAAAGCCTGCTACTGTATGTCAAGGATATTAGTAATCTTATCTACCCATCGGTGAACCATAGTTATTTCTATCACCACAACACCGACTGTTTCCTTGCCAATACCAAAGTTATTAGTCATTGACCTGTAACTGTCTGAGGTAGACAACTTCCAGATGGCAAAAGCTTCTGAACTGAACTGTATGTCCTAGCACCAAATGGCTGGGAAAAGCTCATTGCAGTTCCAAGAAGGTACCTGTCCTCATGTGGAAATTCTGGGGCCACTCCTGTTCTTAGTCCAAAACTACCAGTCTGAATAGGGCAGAGATCCACAAAATGTGGAGCATGGAGGAACGTTCAGAGGGGGCAGCGGGGCCTGGGCCAGCCCCCACAAGGGGCGGAGAGTGCCACTCCACCCCCAGCTGGGACCCCACTCCTGGCCCTGTTCCCACCTAGGGCCCTGCCATGGGCCCCACCTCCAGGGGGCTGCAGCCCCAGCCTCAGCCCCCTTGCCCCTGTCCATGTCCCCCCAACCCCACCCAGAGCCACAGTCCTACGCCCAGCTCCAGGGGGAGGGGCGTGACCCTAAAAAGTTTGGGAACCACTGGAAGAAGGACATGGCACAGCTCTAAAAGCCTGCAATACTTGCTCCATTGTGTCTGCAAGCCACTTGCATGATCTCCTGAGGAAATTATGTTGCCACCTTCTCAGCATGACAAGCTGCTTCTTAGTGGCCCTCTACCATATCTCATAACCTTTACTCAGTTTCCCAGTCCAAAATGTCAGCGGTATTAATGTCAGCATTTCATAAACATCATTATTTAGAATGGCATCCATGGCTTCCAACCAGAATGCAGACCACAAGCAACTCTAATAAATTGCCAGGCAAATACCGTGTCCACCCATGTGCCCAGAATGAACAAAAAAGTTCCCCCTAAATACAACACAGAAGTCTGGAAGGAGCAGCCTGGAACAGTGCAATGTTTCAAATCCAAGGGATATGGTCCCAGGAGGCAAGCATCTCCACTCAAGTCAGTACTGGGACAGTGTGCATTCAGTAACTCCAAGATGGCTTGAGTTACCCTTTGCAATGTGGCTGCGCTTACTCAAACTAGAGGTACTCCACTCAAGCTAGTCGAGTATACAAACTCAAGCTAACAATGTAATGAAGTCAATCCCTATATCCCATTAATAAAAATCCAATCCATCCAGTCTCCTGTTCTTGCTTTCTTTGTCAACAGAAATCATTAGGGGTGAGGCAGCTTTTTAAATAGCTGAAAATGAAAATGTGGCACAATCACATGAAATGATTTTGAAATGTATATGGCCCAAGAGCTATTTGAGTATTGTATGTGCTCACAGCTGAGCCAGGCAAGAGATACATGACAATGTTGTCAAAGAATGACTCGTAACTTCTAGATACGAGGAAGAGCAGGTCGAAGACGACAGTTGCAAGGTAGAAAAGTAAAAAATTAAATACCATAAAGAATATAGAAAAATTTTACTTTACACAACTTTAAGTTTAGCGGTCCCTTAAATTATAAGTTATAACTGTCTGAAATATTTTACCCACTGAAGCCACAACAGAAAAATACTAGATAAGATTAGAGAAAAAACTATTTTTCAGTTTCTTTACGTTGTGCATTTAATATTACTTCCACTGTTTTCCATGCACACTCTCAAGGAGTTCCCCATTTATGTGGGTCCTTTCAATAGGCAAGCAGAGGAGAGAAAACATTTTAAAAAACAAGAAAATGCAACTGATAGAAGACTCAGCTGAAAACATTGTTTCTACTTTTTTTTAAAAAAGCATACATCCACAGACAAAACATATTACAAATGATTGTTTGGTTGCCCTAACTATTCACAACTCTGCCCTATAATGATACCATGAAGGGGGGGAAATATGCAGCAATCTAATCTGCAGCAATCTAATCTGCAATCTTTAAAAATCAGTTTGAGACCACGAAATTGATATACATAAATCACAATTGCAGATTTAGTTCTGCCAATTTGTGTGTAAACACCACCTGAGCTGGGATCACTGGGGGAAAGCAACCAAAAAAAGTCTGATTCAGGGTGCTATATTTCTTAAAGGATCCATTTTTTAAAAAGTAACTGCAACTTACACAGGTTTACTTCTACATTCTGAGAAAACTCATTCTATATTCAAAGAGTAGGTTGCTGCAATTTTGGGGAGCAAACTATTTTTCACATAAAGTGACTGAACCCCTACTTTGAGTGCAAAATTCAACGGAACCTTTACTACAGAGCTGAGAGCACGCCTCCGTAATATTAATTACATTTTCAGTTGATAAACTGAAAGTAAACATTTTTGAAATATTTACACTCATTCTTTATACAAAAAATAAGCAAAACATAAGGCACGTGTTGTATGTACTTGCTCTATATATTTCAGTCACTGCCAAATACTGTGGTGTCAAAGTGTCTATCTGGATGTGGACAGAGAGGAAAAATTACTTTACTTTGACAAATCCAGATTTGATACATGGGGTTGTGTGTCATTTATGCATTCCAGGAAAGAACAGGAACTTATAATACCTAAAGGAAAAATAAGTTTCGCAACATTATAAAAAGTAACCAGTAAGGTGGAACAAAAAACAAAACAAAAAAGAAGCAGCCCTCAAGTCAGATACACAACTTGATCTGTAACACAGATTACAAAAAGTTGGCCTTACTACACTGGTTGCTTTTTCATTACTAATGTTGTTACTGTAGTAGTATAACCCAGACTGTTTTTCAGTTTTTGCCTGCTAGTTAATGCATCCACGCCAACTAGAAAATATCACCAAGTCACAAAAAGATAGCCACCACTCACTTGCATAATCTACTCCTGGGGGAATTCAGTGCCAAAAAATTTAAAATTCTGAAACAAAAAATTAAAAATTCTGCACACTTAAAATTCTGCAAAAAAAAATTTATTTGTCAAAACAACGCGAGTTTCAATTACTGTTGGTCATTTATTTCAAAATACCTGTCAGCAAGTATGTCTGTAACAATACAGAAAACAAAAAGAGATTCAGGAAAATGTTTTTTGACGAATAGATTCCTTACTAGGCATAATACAGAACTCTGAGTAATAATTCATTTAAACTATAACACAGAATCATATTTCCCACGCCCCTCAGAAGCAGTAAAAAGGCTTCAGGAAGTCAGGGGTAACAGACGAGCTGAGGGAGAGGGAAGTAAATTGCTGGGAAGGAGCCTGGGTGTGAACTTGGAAGGTTGTTGGGTATGGGTGGGAAAAGTAAGGAACAGGTTGGGTTGCTGGTTTTGTTTTTTGGTTTTGGGGCGGGGGGGGGGGGGGGGAAGAGAAGCGATTGTTAGGGAGTTCCTCCCATGCAGACCCTGGCTGACCCCTAGCCTCTCCCATTTAGTCAGGCACATCTGCCCGCCCCTATGTGTTCCTTCACCCTCATGTGTCCTTGCACCCCCCTGTCCGCGTGTCCCTCCACTCCCCCCACCTCATATGGCCCTGCACCCCCTCCTCCATCCCCATGTGCCTGTGTACCCCCTTCCCCATCCCGATGTGGCTCTTTGACCCCACCCAGCCACTCCCCGGTCCCTGTACCCCCTGCCCCTGTGCCCATGTGTCTCTATGTCCCCACCCAGCCACCCCATCCCTATGCAGCTCTGCATCCCCTCCCCCATCACCATGTGGCCTTGCACTCCCTCCCCCCGTGGCCCTGTGCCTCCACTCTCATTCAGCCCCTGCCCCACCCTGTCCCCCTCCACTAGCTCTTATGAGCCTGTCTGACCACCCAGCACCCTAAGCTATTGGTCTCCCCATAGCCCATCTCCTGACCTTGCTCGCTGTGAAGAAGGCAGGCTCTTTCTCTTCCCTTGCTGGGGGGGGGGGAGAGGGAGCTGCTGCTTTGTTCAATTGCCACAGTGCCCTCTGGTGGGCAAAAGGCAGAACGGCAGCAACATTTTGGCAGAAGCTTTTTTCTGCATAAAAACTAAAAATATGCAGGGCTCATTAATTATGCACACACACAGTGGCACAGAATTCCCCCAGGAGCAATAATCTAAGAAAATGTGTGTTCTAAAAAACTGAGAGAAGGTCTCTTGAAATGTGTGCAAGGAACCTGGACTGATGTAGACAAGCTATAAAAGCCAGTCTGCACTAGCAAAATGACTTGTATCCTGACGAGACAGCAGTGATGGGGGGTGGGGAGGGAGAACCAAGAAAAATGTCCTGTCCATCCAAATGCCCATTCTTCTATTTCTTCTTAGGCACAACCACCCCGGGTAGATCCAAGCAGTATTCAGATCCTCCAGAAAACTCTGCTGCTCTACTCAAAAGAGGTCAAATCTTGTCTCTGTTCCCAAAGGATTAAAGAATGACCACTCTAGATTGAGGACACCCTGAAAAGAGAACTCTGATCTGGTCTCTGAGTCCCTGCCATGGCCTCCTTCATGAATAAACCATTAGCCTATGGCTCATTTCTCACTGACACTTTGGTGTAAATGCCACAAAGGCATGCACCCTTTTAAAGAACCCCCTTCAGCCAGAAATTTGAGATATGTTTTGCAACGGGCAAAACACCTGTTTGGCAATAGGCACTTTAGTGGGGCCAGATATAAAGAAGGAGGAACCTCAAATTCTGTTCTCAGAACTCACCATTACAGAAGTTATAGCCAAGACCAATAGAGGGGGGGTGTCATAAATATAAAGGAAAGGGTAACCACCTTTCTGTATACAGAACTATAAAATCCCTCCTGGCCAGAGGCAAAACCCTTTCACCTGTAAAGGGTTAAGAAGCTAAGGTAACCTCGCTGGCACCTGACCCAAAATAACCAATGAGAGGACAAGAGACTTTCAAATCTGGAGGGGGGGAACAAAGGTGTCTGTCTGTCTGTGTGATGCTTTTGCCAGGAACAGATCAGGAATGCAGCCTTACAACTCCTGTAAACTTAGTAAGTAATCTAGCTAGAAAATGCGTTAGATTTTCTTTTGTTTAATGGCTGGTAAAATAAGCTGTGCTGGAGGAAATGTGTATTCCTGTTTTTGTGTCTTTTTGTAACTTAAGGTTTTGCCTAGAGGGATTCTCGATGTTTTGAATCTGATTACCCTGTAAGGTATTTACCATCCTGATTTTACAAAGGTGATTCTTTTACTTTTTCCTTAATTAAAATTCTCTTTTAAGAACCTGATTGCTTTTTCCTTGTTCTTAAGATCCAAGGGTTTGGGTCGGTATTCACCTGTACCAATTGGTGAGGATTATCATCAAGCCTTCCCCCAGGAAAAGGGGAGTAGGGCTTGGGGGGGGATATTTTGGGGGAAGACGTCGCAAGTGGTCTCTTTCCCTGTTCTTTGTTTATAACGCTTGGTGGTGGCAGCATACTGTTCAAGGACAAGGCAAAGTTTGTACCTTGGGGGAGTTTTTAACCTAAGCTAGTAAGAATAAGCTTAGGGGGTCTTTCATGCAGGTCCCCACATCTGTACCCTAGAGTTCAAGTGGGGAAGGAACCTTGACAGGGGGAAAAGGACACTAACAGTTATTAAGGTTAATGTAGGAAAAAACTGTATACCATAACCTCCAAAGTTGGCAAACAGACAGTAACTGAGGGACAGTCAGAGGTTGGGTTTTTCATACCCTCCCCATTCCAGAACACTGGATCAGAAACCTTATCTACCCTGAGTTCTTTTCCTAGTCTCCCACTGTTGCTATAGCTCCATCAGGGTTAGCAATGGTGGAAGAACTACTGAAGATCAGTTACTGGCATTTTTACTGTTATGAACAGGTCTAGATGACAGCGACCTATTACAATCGTGGGAGGTTATGAAAAAGCACAATGTAGACTCAACCTAAGGGATATTATGCATGAATGTCCACCAACGGTTTTTCCATTCTAAATGATTCTACAGTTCACGTTAGACACAAGACTCCTACAGTGAGGATCTGAAGAAGGTAATGTCATGAAGGAAAACTTTCAGCTACTATCCAGTTAGATGGAAGTTCATTTTATATGGATACATAGAGAAAACAACTATATTAAGTGCAAACGTTATTCTTTGGGCAACCTTTAAGAATTTTGTTGCATACTTGCACTGTGGAGAAATGCACATAAGTCATTCTAAAACTCTGTTCATGATGTATTAATAGAAGTTATGAGAGTTGGCACAGCATAAATTACTTTTTTTAAAAAATCAACAATGATGTCTGCAGAGTATGAACTCAGAACAGATATCAATGATACTTTCTGCATCTGTACATACGCTCTCTCCCAATTACCAGCATTTGTTTCAGACTTCACATCATATTTAATAAAATCTTAAAAGTTAAAAAAAAACCTCCAAATATCTGCAGAATCAGTATTAATCTACAAACTATAAAGAAACTATTTGTATGCTGCCCAACTTCAAGACAAAATGTGAAGCTAATGCTTAGCCAATTTCACACAAAGCCCATTTTGAAGCATCAGCACTCTGTTTAAGTTCTTTCAGGTAGTTCTACATACAACTAAGATCCTAGCAAACATAAAAAACTCCACAGGTTTGTAAAGAAAGTTGTTCTCCTACATATGACTGACTGACTATCAGTACTCACAAAAAAGCCACTAAATTTTTAAAACAATTACTTTGGCAATATGTAAATTACATACCTTGTATTTTAGGCTTAATAGTTCACATGTGTCATTGTGCTAAAACTTAAATGAATCTGACCTAAAATAGTTACTTAGCAAGCAATCCTTCATATCTTGCCACCTTAAAATATATAATTTAAAACATCAAAGATTATTACTTTTCCAAGTTATGCTTAGTCATATAAGTCCAATAAAGATCATAAATATGCAGAAAGAAAAGTGTTTTCAATATGTGTGGCCTATAAGTGTTGCTGGAATTAACACAGCTATTCTTAATCTCATATTAACATTCAAATTATTCCAAGACCCTTATTCTGATACTACACACACCTTTTACGAGTGGGAGCTGATATATATATATAAGCAGAGGAGAGTCCCCATAGTATTGAGAAAGCTAAACACTTCCACGAAGTGGAAATTAAAGATTTTTGAAAAAGATGAATCTAGACCCTTACCAGTATTTTGTATTTAGTTATACCTAAATTTAAGTAACATTAAGTTTAGGTTAAAGCCAGTCTGATTTGTGAAATGGGTAAAATTAAATATGGTGTCAGTTTAAGGGTTTACTGACAAGCACTGGGATTTATTGTTTGGTAGCATTTCAAAGGAGAACACATTCAGTTAACATTCATCTATTTAAAAATAGTTAGTACTTTAATATAACTTTAATCAATAGTTTGAAGAAATCAAATTTGCAAAATTATTCCGTTTCCTCTGCAAGAATGTCACATATCACAGCTGTTATAACAGCAAATAAATTAAAAGAACCATTCCAGACTTCCATTTTGATCCTTAACTTACTGCCTTTGGCTGAAATTTCTCATCTTTAGTCTCTTTCACTGATGTTTTCTGGGTCTTTTTGTTTGTTTTTGTTTTGTGGGTTGGTTTGTTTGGGGAGAATGAAGGAGACAGTTGACACTAGCAACAACAAAAAACAGTTTCTTGTGCTCTGAGAAATCAAATCCATTTTTCTGTTAAAAATAGACTACTGTGCTACCAGTGTCACTAATCACACTATGGGTTAGTTTCCAAATTATAAATTTGGCAGTTTCTAATGAAGATGTGAAAAAAAAAAATCTGTGCACAAATTAAAAAACAGATAAGCAAGTGGATGTGATGCAGTTTCAGACAATATTTTCATTACTGCTCCCAAGCATCAACTCAGTTTTCTAGGGATAAGAAGTGAAAGAATGGCTACGACACTGAACTGTTTTGTAGTGTGTATTACCCCACTGTGTAGACAGAGTGTGATTTCTAAAGCCCACTAACATGTTGTACATTAACTGATCCAAGACCCTGCTGATGTACCCTAAATGTTTCCCAGCATGCTTTGACATACTATGTTAAAAGAAAGTGGGGAACTTTTAGTGTACGTGAGCAGGGTCTACTAGACCAGTTAATATGCAACATGGTGTGATTTCTCAAATGCACTTCCATTGCCACTCTATGTAGATAAGCCCTAAGACTCACGGTCCTGCTTTGAGCAGGATGTTGGACTAGATGACCTCTCTTCCAACCCTAATCTTCTTTGATACTATATCTGGGTTCAATTCCTAGCACTGACACAGGCTTCCTGTGTGATTATGGGTGCACTCTCTATGCCTCAGTTCCCTGTCTGTAAAATGGGGGTAACAATATTCCACTTCTACCACTTTTTGTTCCCCTAACCAATTTAGATGGTAAATTCTTTGGGGGCAGGGACTGCCTCTTGCTCTGTGCTTGTCCAGTTCCTCACACAATGGGGCCCTCCAACCACCACCACAATACATATAAAGATAAACAAAAGCAATTGTCTGGAAAACGCACATTCATATACTGATCTCTCTAAACAGAGAGAATGTATCCAGATCCCTAAACTTAAGACTACCACTAGATGTCAGATATATCAATTAAAACAATGAGCCCCAGATTTCCTACTTCTCGTGAAGGATGTCCTGCTGGCATTGAGAAGATCAACAGAGCTCAACGTCATTGTAGCAAAGCATGCTGAACACACAAAATATAATATATTACTAGCATAAGTGGTGTAACTCACCACTGACAATAGCTGTGAATTGGCTGCACAAGATAGTGAACTATGTTCACTCTGTCCATACCAGTGGTGCTACCATTTTCAAAAACTTGAAGGCACTATATTGTGAAATACGGATTAATGTAGCCTGTTAAAAAAAACAAACAAAAATGAAGTACTAGGCAATCTGTTTTAGCATACAGCATGGTAGTACGTAGACACCACACAGAGACACTACTGCAAGAGCAGAATACTAGCCAGAACTACAAAAACATTTCTTGCCCACCCCTTCCCACAAGCAGGAGAGGGAGATTTGGGAAAGCATACTGTAGGAGGATTCAGAACCAACACAGAGATCTGACTGTATGCACTACACAACTTTTTTTTAAATCCCTACCAATAAGCTCAGGGAATCAGGGCACTCACTATCCTACACCCATTAACTTAAATTAGAGCAAGATCAGGCTCTCAGAGCAGAAGCCCTAAACTTAAAAGGGAAGATTTTCAAAGACACAGACAACAGTTAGGTACCAACTCTCACTGACTGTCAATGGGAATTAGGTGCCTAACTACTATTAGTTCCTTTTAAAGTCTCCTCAGAAGAGTCTATTCTACTGAGGTACTTATACTGCCCTCCTAAACACAGCATGAGTGTCATCCAGAAGTGTATTAAGCAACATGACTAGCACCTGTCGCATGTAGTTCTTCCTTCTTTCTCCCCGCAATGGAAAATTGTGTGAGGATTATGTATTATTTAATATATTAAACACTATGCTTACATGTATCATGTGTTTATATTAATAAAGGCAAGGTTGAGCAAGAGTGCTTTGCACTTGGAGCAGAAGGTGGTGAAGTTTGCGGTTGGTCTCAGATGCTGAATGATTTCATTCTACAGTTCTGGAACCACCCTCGAGGAAAGCCACATGTCCTGCACAGAAAAGTCTTAACTTGAGGTAGACAATCCTATTGTGCCGGAGAAGCAGGGCTGTTGACAGCAGTTGTTATCCATAGTATCTTATGCATGTGCTTCACAGCTTGCAGGATCACAAAATTGTTTAAAAAAAAAAATCAGAGGAATCACAATGCAATAATATTTGGAAGCTAACCTTATGCAACATACATGAACAAGAAAAATGTAATCAAAAGGCAATATTATTAAATCAACTAATAATTTTTCAGTGCAGAACTGAAATACTTACACAGCACTTCTACCCAGGAATCTTATGCTATGTCCAACATTGTTGTAGTTAAGCATTAGCCCCATTTCACAGATGGAGAAAGTGATGCACGGAGAGTATGTCTATACTACAGTGGGATCAAGCTGCTCAGAGCAGTAGACAAACTGGCACTAATGGGGCTTGAGATACCATGCTAAAAATAGCAGCGTGGATGTTCCCGCTCCAGTGGTAGCTTGGGCTCTCAAGCCCACCTGACTCCAGGAGTCTGGATACTCAGGTAGCTAATCTAAGGGCAAGTCTACACTACAGCACTACACTGACCCAGCTGCACGGATGCAACTGCTTAGCTGCAGCACATCTGGTGAAGACTAGCTATACCAACAAGACAGCGCTCTCCCGTCAGCATAATTACTCCATCTCCGCAGAGGCAGAAGCTATGTCGGCGGGAGAGCATCTCCCACCTACATAGCGATGGTGTGGACAGCGCTTCAGTCGATGTAACTTGCATCACTTGGGGGGCAGGACGTAAGTGACGTAAAGTGAGTGACGTAAATTACATTGACTTACACTGCAGAATAGACCAGCCACAAGTCTCAGTTGGAACCAGCCCCACATCCACACTGCTATTTTTAGAAATTAATATTCAACTTTTTTTTTAAAAAAATCACAACTTCTGTGAAAGTTTTTAAACTACTTTTGTTACAAGTAACACCTACTACCACTACTGTATGTGAAAAATGAGAGGAAAAAGTATTCCTCTATTTTTTCAGTTTATTTTGTGCATTTGATACGCTGGGTATATTGAGCTCACAGCTCTCCTGCATGGTCAATTTGTCTCCCAAATTTTTGAATAGATCTTTCACACAGCAAGGCACGAAGAGAAAAGTATTTTTCAAAAGGGAAATGCAACTGCAAAACCACAAAAGCTGACAGCAGGAATATTCAAACTGGTTTTAAACTGCCTAGAATTCAAGACATCAGTGTGTCTTTAAGGGACCAATTAGATTCCTGTTAAGTATTACCACTAACTTCAAAG
Source organism: Lepidochelys olivacea (assembly GCF_965140295.1). NCBI lineage: Eukaryota > Metazoa > Chordata > Testudines > Cheloniidae > Lepidochelys > Lepidochelys olivacea. Next base: position 45,935,659 of record NC_140411.1, on the reverse strand, counting down.
GGACCTAAGTAAATAAGCCAAAGACATATAATAAGCTGGTGGCAGAGAGCGAAATCAGAAGCCAAACGAGCCTTTTGTACTCTCACCACTAAACCACACTTCCTCCCACACAAAAAAGAAACAAACAGATTTCTAAAAACCAGCTGCTCCGATAAACCCACAGGTCGCTTTTGAGAAATCCGGAGGGGCAGTTTGCGGACATCTCAAATGCGCATTTTAGGAAATAAAACCTGTTTTTAAAACTCACAAATAACGAGCGTGAAGGGAGCCAGCGGGCAACGGGCAGCACCTTCGGGGGCGCAGATTCACGAGCCCCGGCCGCAGTGAGGGGCACCCGGCACGGCAGCGGCTGGGGAGGCGTTCAGGGCGCGAGAGAGTGGCCGGGATCGGGGTTGACACTATTCTCCACCCGCACCACACACACACACACCCCCTCCAGTCCTTGCGGGGGGGGCGCCGGCTCGGGTCTCCCGGGCGAAGGCGAAGCGTGGGGCCGGGGTCCTCCTTTCCCTCAGCCGGAGCCTAGGATCCAGCTCCGCTCCCCCCACAGCCCTCGCCCCTCCGCGGGCCGGGCACCAGCAGCAGCGGGGGAGGGGGAGAAGGGGGGGGGGAGAGCGCCCCTCACAGCCCCACCCGCTCCGGGAGGGAGGGGCGCGGGTCCGGCAGGAGGCCGGGAGCCGGCAAGGGGATGAGGGGGATTATCTCCCCGGGCTGGCGGGGCGGGCCGGAGCGAACCCACCACCCCTGGCGGAGTCTCCCTCGGCGGCAGCTGGTCGCTCACTGGGGAGGGGAAGGGAAGGGGGGCCGCTCCGGACAAACCCCCAGTACCCGCCGCGAAGGATGCGCGTTCTGGGTCGCCGTACCCCCGGCCGCGGCGCGCGCCACCCGCACTCACCTCGCGCCGGGCCCCCACCCGCCTCTGTAGGCAACCGCCGTGCGAAGGACTTCTCTTGTCTTGCCCCGTGTCCGAGACCCCCACCACTGGCGGCCCGCCCCAAGACACGCCCACTCACCCCCAAGCCGAGGGGGCGGGGCAAGGTCCACCAATGGGACTCAGGATTCGCACGTACACAAAATGATTGGCGTGCGCCGTGACCAATGGGGAAGCCGGAGACTGCGGTTGGGGGGAGAGAGAGGCTGCCTGTCACTCAAATGGCCCCAGCGGGGAGCCCTGAGTGACCTGCCCAGGGAGTGGACCCTGCGGGAACGGCGAGGAGGACTCCTGGTGCACAGAAGCGGGCGCCCCCCTGCGGGATCCCAGCGCAATCCGTTCTTCTCTCCACCCCCCCACGGCACAGTGACCAGGACCTCTCACCACCACAAACACAGCACCCCCCCCCGCACAGTTACCAGCCCCCCAGTCGCCAGAGCTGCTCCCCCTACACACATAAAGTTACCAGTCCCCAGCCCCAGGTTGCCAGGACCATCCCCCCCCCCCCCCCACACACACACACACAGAGTTATCAGCCCTTCTCACACCCCCCCACACTCCCCATTACTGGGGGTGCTTCCACAGTTACCAGTTCCCCCCGCCACACACACAGCTACAAGAGCCACCCCCACTTTCCCCCACACACAGAGTTTCAAGGGACCCCCCAGTTACCAGGGCCCCTACCTCTTCCACAAACACACAACACACCTCTACCAGGGACACCTGCCCTCCCCTCCATAAGCACAGTTACCAGGGGCCCTTTCTGCTGAAACCCCTATTTAAATACAACCACCACAGTCATTTGGAGTTGCCACAGGCCCCATCAGTATCTCCACCACAATCCCTTCTACAGATCCCCAATCCCTCCCTTTACCAGGGCCCCCCACAGCCTCCTCCTCTCCATTTCCAGGGTTTCCCCCACAGACCCAGTTAGGGTGACCAGATAGTGTGAAAAATCGGGACGGGGGTAATAGGAGCCTATATAAGAAAAAGCCCCAAATATCTGGACGGTCCCTATAAAATCGGGACATCTGGTCACCCTAGACCCAGTCCTGGAATCTCTCATCCCATCCCAGTTACTAAAACCTCCCAGTTACCAGGGTTCCACATGCAGATACTCCCCCACCTCAATTCCGGGGCCAATGAGACTGGGAGGGCTCCTTGTTGCACAGTTGCAGGGAGCCCATAGGACCTTGTGGCCCTGGCCCGGCCAGCAGGATGCAATGTGAGAGCTGCAGCTGCTGACACAGTATGAACAATATTTCCTTCTTTGCTGGGGTTTTGTCCTTTGTAGTTAGTCCTGTAACTGGGTCTTTTGTTTCTCAGTGCAAAGCCCTTTATAAAACATTAAGTCAGACTCTATCATGTGAGTGAGATTTTGGAGAGGGGGAAAAACAACTGCCAAATGAACTTTAATGGTTCAGGGCACTTTATTAAATAATCACCGCTGAAAATAGAGGATTAATGAAAGACATCTTAAATCAAAGGTTTCAGAGTAACAGCCGTGTTAGTCTGTCTTTGCAAAAAGAAAAGGAGTACTTGTGGCACCTTAGAGACTAACCAATTTATTTGAGCGTGAGCTACAGCTCACTTCATCGGATGCATACTGTGGAAACTGCAGAAGACATTATATATACACACAGAGACCATGAAACAATACCTCCTCCCACCCCACTCTCCTGCTGGTAATAGCTTATCTAAAGTGATCATCAAGTTGGACCATTTCCAGCACAAATCCAGGTTTTCTCACCCTCTTCCCCCCCCCCCACAATTTAGGCTTAGAGACTGGGAATGGCTAAGTCATTATGCAAGGTAGCCTATTTCCCCTTGTTTTTTTCTAACACCCCCTCCCCCCCGACGTTCTGGTTAAACTTGGATTTATGCTGGAAATGGCCCACCTTGATTATCATGCACATTGTAAGGAGAGTGGTCAGTTTGGATGAGCTATTGCTGGCAGGAGAGTGAGTTTGTGTGTGTATGGGGTGGGGGGTGAGAAAACCTGGATTTGTGCTGGAAATGGCCCACCTTGATTATCATGCACATTGTAGGGAGAGTGGGCGCTTTGGATGAGCCATTACCAGCAGGAGAGTGAGTTTGTGTGTGTGGTTTTTGGAGGGGGGTGGGGGGGTGAGAAAACCTGGATTTGTGGTGGAAATGGCCCACCTTGATTATCATACACATTTTAAAGAGAGTGGTCACTTTGGATGGGCTATTACCAGCAGGAGAGTGAGTTTGTGGGGGGGGGCGGAGGGTGAGAAAACCTGGATTTGTGCTGGAAATGGCCCAACTTGATGATCACTTTAGATAAGCTGTTACCAGCAGGAGAGTGGGGTAGGAGGAGGTATTGTTTCATGGTCTCTGTGTATATATAATGTCTTCTGCAGTTTCCACAGTATGCATCCGATGAAGTGAGCTGTAGCTCACGAAAGCTCATGTTCAAATAAATTGGTTAGTCTCTAAGGTGCCACAAGTACTCCTTTTCTTAAATCAAAGGGTACTCAACCTTTTCACGCAACTGCAAGTTTACTCAGCTGAAACCCCAGCTGTACTATCTAGAGCAGTGGTTCTCAAACTCTTTTCATGGACCACTTGAAAATTGCTGAGTGTCTCGGCGAACCACTGAATGATCTTTCCAAATGTTGTTTGTACTGTTAGCTAACTATTGTAAAGTGCTTTGGATAAAAGAGCTATATTAAAAAAATAATTAACGTTTTTTTGTTCTACAAATAAAAGCACACAACTCATATTTTAATATCCGTAGTCTTACCTTTCTAATGCAATAGATGTGCCCTTTTTCCCCAGCCGCTGCAGCCCCTGAGCTGGGGCTGGGAAGGAGGGGGGGTCTCTCACTGGCAGCTGCAACTCTGGAGCTGGGGAAAGTCACCTCTTTCTCTGGCCGCTGCAGCCCTGCACATCCCAAATTCCCCCACCCCCTCTTCTCACCCCATTGTCCCTCCCACCTATTTCCCCCACCTCACCCCACTGCCCCCTCCCACCTACCCCCTATTCCCCCCAAGGCCACCACCTCACTTTACATGTGCATCTTCTCCAGGGTCCAGGCACCTAATTAGTGGAGCTACACCTGCATGGCTCCACTAATTAGGTGGGTGGCCCTTCATTCTTTCATGTGCAGCCGCCCAGGCGTGCACCTTAGTGGGAACTATCTGCAGCCACCTGAATGGAGCTCGTGGACCACAGTTTGAGAAACTCTGATCTAGAGTCTACCAGCTCACATTTCAGATATACATACTTCTCTCCATAGTGGGAACAGAGTACAAAACTGGGGTTTGGAGCACATCATTCTCCAATACAGGATAAAGCTCACACAACTACATGAGAAGCAGGTAGCAGAGGGGCTGGGCCCTATATAAACCACAATGGCCTTGATTCTTCCACATTTATTATTAAATAATATCTTATGCAAGTGTTTCCATTAATTTTGGAAGGATGGCTTGGATATTAAGCTTCTACTCAGTGTAAAGACAGCAGAATCAGGCCCTAAGATATAGAAGTTGAACCTAGGGTCAGAAAAGCTGGAAGTACCAATAATATTAGGAACCAGCAGTTGGGAACCATTGATCTAACTCTCCAAGGTTATGGGATAAAAACCAATAAGCAGAATGGCTTTTTACATTTTTCAGTACAGATGATGGCAGCTTTAAAATCACTGATGCAAAACAGACAGAAGGCTAAGTGTCATTAGGCAACATCACTTACGTGGGGGAAAGAGATGGCCTCTTCCTCAATATCAGGGTCCAATGGGGCAAAAATCGTTAGAGAGGATGGTCAGAAGGTTTTGAGAAGAAATCGTTTTGTTAAAAAGGTGATTGCTTCCCCTAACACATACAGCAAAAGAGAAAATTATTCAGAGACAGTATCACAAGACAGCTGGAAAATTACTCAGCATTGTTAAAACACTAGTACATTAGCACTGGTTCAGTAATATTTTATAGTGGCATTGAGATTCTAGGGTTTAAGAAACATTAATTTTAAATGGATCTATTACTACCAGTAATTTTTCTCTGCTACAGCAATAGAAACTGTAAATATTCTGCATGAAACAAGAAATTAATGCATATTTATTCCATCCAGTTTCCAGTCTCCTGGATTTCTTCTCAGCTCACATTCTTCTTTTCATACTTTAGTAACATTGTTGTACCAACTTGTTTTTTACAATAATTTCTAAATGTTTGTAGAAGTGGAAATCAGAAGCAGTTTTCACATTGCTATTTTGACCTGGTCTTAGAATTTGCTAATAATGCAAACTGCCAAGGCACTTGTATTTAGTCTGTCCTACATTTATAACTTACTTTGTATTAAGTAAGGGATAAAACTTTGTATTAAGGGATAAAAATTGCAGGATAAATTATTTGCAATGACTCATTCAACCAGTTCTAGTTATAGGTATTGTTATTTTGGGGTGAAATCCTTCAGTCCTAGTTTCAGGAAAACCCTCTGGAACTAATGTCTGCAGGTCTGGGCTATTAAGAGATGTCCAGGACCAGGGGCTTGACCCTCCAAAAGTAAAACTCCCAGTGGCCTCAATGGATGCTGCAATTGGAAGTGATAATGCAGGAATATTAGACATCAAGACTGAGATATATTAACAGAGCTATTTGTGGAAGTGTGCATGATAAGCTGTTTGCAATGCAACTGACTCAGCTCAGCATTATGAGGCCCTCACTTTCTTAAATTGTATATTTCACACAAAAATATAACATTAAATAACACTTCTGAAGTCTGTTCTCTGCTGTAGCTTATAAAAACAGTTTTTATAGACAACAATATTCAGTATCATGAAAGTATAACGTTGCTGAGTAATGTTAAAATAACCAATCTTACCACAAATGATACAATCCCCTGAAAATCATTACAGTGCCTCTTATTATTAATAGAACATCGTTATGTCTCAGAAGTGTTTAGTGTTGAATCAGCATTTGAAATAAATTGCTTTTTCCTCCAGCCACACCCTACTAAAAGGCCTCCATGTCTTCACTGAGGAAATTGATTTAGTACAACTAGAAGATACTTGCAATGCACAATATAAGATGCATTACCACATTGTGGATTACTACATATGCATTAGAGGAATTTAGTTTTCAGGGCTGGTTTTCCTTAGCTTTTATAAGTATATCCATATTAAAGAAAGCCAAAGGCAAATTTTTATGACTTTTATGACTTTTCACTGACTATTCTGTAATTTTATTTGCAATTTTTTCTTCACTACTTCTCCACATTTGTGCACTCAAATTACTGGAATATGGAGAAACTAGTAAATTATATTAAGATGAGATTCAACTAGGTCCTTAGTAGAAAGATATAAATGTGAAGTGGCATTATTTAATCTCATTTGTAACTGATCTTGTGAAAAAATGCAGAAAAGCAAGAACAAAAGGTAAGACCAACAATTTTTCAATCCACATGCTTTCATCAACTGCACAAGATCTGTAATTATACAAGTAATGAGTAAGGCCCATGAGGTTAATCTCATACAAAGTATTTACAATTTAAAGCACTGTACATTATTTCTCTAGGCTAGCTCCAGGGTCCATCAGTGTTCTGTGTTAGGATATCATAAGAGGTGGGAACCAGTGGTCTGTAGCAGGAACAAACATAGTGCTACAAAACCATTAAGAACCTATCTGTTGAGCAGACTCCCTTTTTAAAAATAAACATGAAAAACCACCCATCCAAGCTCATGGTCAATCAGGAGATATTCAAGAACAAAAATAAACCCTGTGGAATATAGGAATCACCAAACCATGAAACACCTATGGTCCAATTAGTGCAGTAGCCATCTTGGATAGCAGATAGTACCAGATGCTACAGAGGAAGGTACAAGAAATTCCACAGAGGACAAGTGTGGAATAACTTACTTAAAGAAGTCTCTTCCTAACACCCACCCATTACTGGTTGGCTTATGAAGAATGAGGTTTATATCACATATAAAAAAACGTGTTCGTTTCAGTTGTCTATGTTTGAATCTTTCTTGGAGAGAAAGAACCCACTTTTGTCTAGTAAGAGATTTGGTGGGAGGGGATTCATTGACATTGTAGCAACCTCCTTTCCCCCAGAATTGGTCATCAAAACAAAGTAAGACCCAGAAGGATCAGGAAAGGATTACTGTGTCTATAATAAATATGCACCAGTTGGGATCTCCAAGATTCATAAAAATGAGAGGAAAAAGAGATAATTTAGTCCATCTGCTGCTAATGCAAGATTACTCTATGTAGTACATTTTCCAGTATTCTGTCCAATCTAGTTCCCAATGTCCCAAGTGACAGGGGTCCCAGTACTTCCCTTGGTAAAACAGTTCCATGGCCTCATAAATCTCACTGACTAGATATTCAACCTATATTTTTCTTTTCTTGGTTTCATCCCATTAGTCCTAGTTATACCTCATGTAACACAGCCAAATGATCTGCCTTCTTAGTGTTTAGAGTGCTGCATAGTCAGCTCTTTTAATCTTTCCTTGTAAATCACTCCCTTTAGTCCAATGATCACTCTTGTACTTCTCAACATGAGTCACTTTGTCAATATCTCTGTAGTAACATGGAGGAGGTTTTCAAAGGCACAAATGGCATATGCCTAGCTCTTATTGACTTGCAATATGCCTTTAAAAACCTCCCCCATGAAGCACGTAGAACAGAATGGAATATCCTCAGTGGGTCAAGAAAGTACCAGTCTAGTCACGGGAAGTATAAGAACCCCAGAAGATCAGGGAAGAGCCAGTCTGCCACAGAAAGTGCACACCAGTTGGGAACACCTTCTATGGTGTTAATATAAGAATGTGAGCCACCTAAAGGATCAGAAAGAAGATTGAGAACAATACTGGGAGTTCTGAGAGAGAGAGCTTGACCAACTGGAAACTCAAGATTCCCCTCAAGGGCTTGGAACCACACATTGAAATTCATAATCATGAAATGTCATAGTGGGGCCTACATTCTTTGGACTTTTACTGTAGTGTAGAAAATAGGGTTTAGTTGAAAGAAAGGGTAGGAGATGACTATGGTGAAGGAGATGCAATGAGGGCACTGGCGTAAATGATTTTTTTCTTTTATAAAAAACATGTTATAGTGGGTGTACATCAATGAGTGAATGCATAATGGTTTCTGTAACAAAAATACATAAATAAGAATAACATTGAAAATAAAAATACAAGCAAAGGAAGGAAAAAATAGACAAAATAAGGCTCTTATCTTGCAAACATGTACCCACATGCATAATTTTACTCACCAGAGTAGCACTATAGCTACTTGATTAACATCAGCAAGTATGAGGTTTCATTATTGGCATCAGTGGAACAACTCATGTGAGTAAAGATGTAGGATCAGAGAAATGTAGGAATGGAAGAGATCTCAAGAGGTAATCTTCTAGTCCAGTGATTCTCAACCTATTTACCATTGTGGGCCACATATGCAGCTCTCTCTGTGTTATGTGGACCACATCCACAAAATATATATACTACTTATATGGCTCTGAGGATGTCACATGGGCTGTAGCTGTGTGCTGATTGGGCCACAAGCAGCCCATAGGTTGAGAACCACTATTCTAGTCCAACTCTCCTTGCTGTTGCAAGATATGTAGACCATCCCTGACAGGTGTTTGTCTAAACTGTTCTTAAAAACCTCCATTGATGTGGATTCCACAACTTCCCTTGGAAGCCTATTCCAGCACTTAACTATCCTTATCATTAGAAAGTTTCAAAATAAGAGCCTTATTTTGTTTAATCTTGTTTTTCCTAATATCTAACCTAAAACTTCCTTGCTGCAAATTAAGCCAATTACTTCTTGTCCTATCTTCGGTGTGCATGGAGACACTTGAACACTGTCCCCATATGACAGATATGTTATCAGGTCTCTCCTCAGTCTTCTTTTTCAAGACTATACATACCCAGTTTGTACAAACCTAAACCTTTCATCATTGTTGTTGCTCCCCTCTGGAGTGTCTACAATTTGTCCACATATTTCTTAAAGTGTGATACCCACAACTGGATACAATACTCCAGCGGAGGCCTCACCAGTACCAGGTAGAGCAGGACAATTACTTCTTGTGTCTTATATACAACACTCTTGTTAATACATCCCAGAATAATATTATCCTTGTTTGCAACTGTATCACATTGCTGGCTCATATTCAATTTGTGATCCACTATAACCCCCAGACACTTTTAAATAGTACTACTGCCTAGCCAGTTATTCCCCATTGTGTAGTTGTGCATTTGATTTTTCCTTCCTAGAGCTGAGTACTTTTCACTTGTCTTTACTGAAGTTCACATTGTTGATTTCAGACCAATACCCCAATTTTTCAAGGTAATTTTGAATTCTAATCCTGTCCTTTAAAGTGCATGCAACCCCTCCTAGCTTCATGCCATCGACAAGTTTTATAAGCATATTCTCCACTCCATTATCCAAATCATTAATGAAAACATTGAATAGTACCAGACACAGAAGAGACCCCTAAGGAACTCCACTAGATATGCTCTCCCAGTCTGACAGGAAAGCATTGGTAACTACTCTTTGAGTACTGTTTTTCAACCCACTGAGCACTCACCTTATAGTGATTTCATCTAGACCACATTTTCCTAGTTTGCTGGTGATATGCCTAAGCATTTATAGAAGCAGGCCATTAGATTGTAACATTTGCAGAACTGGCATCAGGTCTATCTATGTGTTTATACAGGACCTAGCACAACAGAGTCTGATCCTGATTGGGGCCCATATAAACTAATAATAACATAAATCCTACGTGAGGAGAGGTTTCTATTAAACTAAAGATGAAAATTATTTGTATGATCAGTACACTACCCTTGTGTTATTTATTTTTATATTAAATTTGTTTAATTTTATGCTGCCCTCAAACATAAACCAGGCCACATGAATTTCTACTGGCAACAGAAAACTACATGGTAGCATTGTCAGAGGGGTGTTGGAGTGTTTGACAAGGAGAAGGCAAAGATGGGATTTGGGTACTGGGGAGGCAGTTTGGATATTTGGCATTCAGAAGGCACTTGAGGTTTTGGGCATTGAGTGGGGGTACATTTACTCTTTCCCTCCATCACGTGACTAGAGCTGAAGGTTACTTTACATTTTAGGGAGATTTGAACCCCTAGTGTCACATCCCTAAACCGCTATTTGCCAGACCCCCACCCTCACCCAGTATCCACCAGTAATACATGGGTACATTCACTGAAAATTTCTGCTAAGATATCAGCAGTGAAATAGTTAAAGTTGATATTTTATAATTTCACAATTGGCTTCAGATACCCAAATAGCCTGCTGCAGTCCCCACCTGAGCAGGCTGTGACCACAGGGCTAAACTGGCCGAGTAACCCAGAATTGAATATAGGCCATAATTAATAGTGAAGGTTCATATTTTAGAAACACCAGGGATCAGTTTTTGACCACAGTCAAACACCAGATTTTAATTTTTAAAAATAAGCAGAAAATAATTCACATCTTCATGATAGCATAAAAATATATTAAATGCTCCTGATCTGGGAGGAACATGTTATTGAGAATAATAATAATAAAGTAAGCATTTTTGAAAATGCAAAACTTAATGTATAATTAATATGTCAAAGTACACTGGGGGTAATTTTCAGCAAATAAACATAAAGCAAAGCTTTTTAACTATCAAAGCATATGTTAGCAACTTATTATTGCTTCTTCCAAAAAGATATCCCTCACCAGTACTCTTTTATTACTTCTCACTGTGAAATTAGCTAAGAGTGAGATAATGTCCACAATTCATAGATTAAGAATACACGGGGAGAGGGTGGAAATGGGATTTTTCACCAATAAATATACACATACATTTAAGCTTAAAAACCGGAATCCCTTTTTGTAACAGTTTGAGAATATCACAGTGCATGGATTTTTGGTTTTAAACATATTCTTTAATTCATCATTTCTCAAACTGTGGGTCGCGACCCCGTTTTAGTGGGGTTGCCAGGGCTGGCTTAGATTTGATGGGGCCCAGGGCCAAAGCTGAAGCCTGAGCCCCACCACCTGGGGCCAAAGCCTGAGGGCTTCAGCCTTGGGTGGCAGGGCTTAGGTTACAGGCCCCCTGGCTGGGGCTGAAGCCCTTGGGCATCAGTTTTGTCTCTCCTCTCACCCCCAGCATGGGGCCATGGGGCTCAGGCTTTGGCTTTGGCCCCCTAGCCTGGGGTCATGTAGTAATTTTTGTTGTTAGAAGGGGGCCATGGTGCAATGAAGTTTGAGAATCCCTGCTTTAATTGGTTTATACAAAAGCATTTAAGCACATGCTAAACTTCAAGCACTAGAGTAACCCTATTGATTTCAACATGGATTTTAGAATGCTTAAAGTTAAGAAGGTGCTTTGCTAGGTTGAATCAGAGTGCTTGGCACCTTGCAAGATTGAGCCCTGAATTAAGTGAACATTTAAGGCAGTGGTCCCCAAACTGTGGGGTGCACCCCACAGAGGAACATTGCTGGGGGGAGGGCACAGTGGGACCCGGGCCAGCCCCCACTGGGGGTGGGGAGGGAGCAGCACTCAGCCTCACTCTGTCCCCAGCTCCACTCCGGCCCCAGCCTCAGCCCCTGGTTCCCAGCTTTGACCATGGCTCTGCTCTCGGCTCCAGCCCGGCTGTGGTTCCGCTCCTGGCGCCAGCTCCCCACTGTGGCTCCCAGAGGTGGGTGTGCAGACAGATTCCGCTATGGGCAAGGTGGGGCCGTGCCAGAAAAGTTTGGGGACCATTGATTTACGGTAATTGTATGTGCAAGATGTATGAGTACATATTCCTCATTTTCAAATTCCTCATCGCACAAGCAAATCCTACGTATGTGCATGGAAAATGGACTGTGTAAGCAGTGTTGTGCTCAGATATCCACAGTTATGTGTATATAACAAACACAAATGCAGAACTTGCACATGCAATTAAAACTTGCTGAAAATTTGAGCCTACATTGTATACAAAATGCTGTTTCTCCTCTCTCCATTTCTGTTATGGAAAAAATGTACAAACTGAATAAAGGAAAGGTTTAAACAAGTCCTAGGTAGGTGCAGATTTTCAGCTGTAGGAAGATCTGTCATTTAGCTAATAAAATAATCTCAAGAGTTGGTAAAGGAGTGCATGAGCTGACATGTGTACCAAGGCAGAGCAAAAACCTGTATCAAGAAAAAGAAACAGAGAAATATTAGAGGACTCACAGAAAGGGAGATTGGAAATTTCTGTGAGAGAGAGAGAGAGAGAGAGAGCAAGAGAGAAGGAAGCACTGAAGGGGAAATAAAAGACTAATTTGCTTGTTTAGTTTTAACTGGAATCTGAGCTAGATGGTTTTTCTGCCATACATCAAACTGATTTCTGGGATTCAAGAAACAAGACAGTTCAATACAGACTGTCTGCTTTTATGTGTCTTTTTTGTTTCTCCTTTCAACCAATACCTCATGGGAAACATTACAAAAAACATGCTGTTTAGAAACAACTGTCATTACATAGCATTTATTTATTTATTTTAAGACATTTTAAGACCATGAAAAAAAGGTCATCTTCTGTAACTTGTCTGCTCTTTTCTGGTTAGGTTAATCAAATGTCTGACTTTTTAAATTATAATTCTCAATTAAATCCTTCTCCAAAACCAAATCTAGCTTTGTTTTATTTTATTAATACCTTCTCCTTCAATTGCCTTCCTCTTGGTATTTTATTCCATAAAGTCATTGTATAAAAGAGTTCTGCCTAATTTCCTTGTTTACTCCTCTTTGCCCGTCAATTCTTCTTTAGGGTAGGGACTTGTCTTCCTGTGTGTCTGAATTGTGTCCAGCACTCTGATGCTGTAAGTATAGTAAAATGATAATATCCCTTGTTCTTTTTTTAATAATTTACTGTGGTGTCTGGAGTTAAGTAACTGTTCTTATTTTGTTTTCTGTGTACTAGACCTCTAAATTTCTAGGAGACTGCATGAAGGAGCAGGAACAACCTACCACAGAAGAGACACACTGCTTTTTCTAATGGAGACTTTACTTTCGTTCTTTCTAGTTTTGTTCTTTGTCTGCTCTTCTAAAACAAAAGTAATTTAGATTGAAAGACACGGCTGTTTGTATGGAAAACATAACACTAGTATCAACATTTTCTATCAGCTTATTTATCCTTGTATCAATTATTGCACTAACATTTCATTAATGAATAGGCAAAGTTAAAAACAAATAAGTCTAGACTTCCTGAGACATCACATCAGCCACCAAGGAATGTTTTTTATAATATCATCCTTCTAGTGGGCATACTGAGTGCTTTTATAATTTTTCTGGTAGTCCAATAAAGGCATCTTGGAGCAGGTCCAGACTCTCTAATTAATTCACAGTAGGATGCTCACAATGGTCACCATGGATCGGAAAGGTCAAGACTTTGCCTGTGCCTTTAAAACATCAGTAAAAATAAAATTCATGTCTCTCACAAAGGTCACCACAAGCTAAATGTACAACATGATCCTCTCTCAATCAGTCTCATGCTCCCTGCTGATTATCATTATTTCTGCGGTTACCTTAAGGATTTAAAAATTTAATCCAAAAACTAAAGGGAAGTAGTCTTTCAGTGTTTATCAGCTATGTGGGAACAGAATATTAGATAGGTAGATAGATAGGATAAGTCAGAAAAAGTGAAATAGGCACTGTAAATGTGTAGAGTCATTCACTGATGAGGACACTAATTTAATTAATCTCATTTAATTCTTAGCAGGACTAAGACAGGAAAATCCAGATTGAAAAACATCTGTTGCACAGTTGTTAGAATAGTAATTCAAGGTAAAAGGCTATAAAGTGAGGCAGAATATTAATTCAGCTCCTTTTTTAAGGGAATTAAAAGTACTCTCTCCATGATCAAAATAAGGGAAAGGCTGTGCAATCATCAATTTACAGGAACATGGTGATCTGTAAAGGATTAAAGAAGACAGCACTAAGGTCAGTTACTTAAAGGATGTAGAGAATAGCTCCAGGACCTTTTATAGCTGATTCTTTCATTATAGAGCTCTCTGATCCTTTGTTAAACAGCTGATTATTCATTTCTTTGTTAACCTCTAGTCAGCACCCTGGACAGTTCACGCCTCTCTCAGCTATATACTTCAGTACAAATTGAGAGAGATTGGCAGTAGATAACAGCTTTCTGATTTTTTTAATGTTTACAAAGCACACTCACATACATTAGCAGACAGTATGTACATCGTGATATTGTTAAGAGAGGAACCCAGATAAGTTTAAAGATAATGCTGCTCTTCTATTGTTTACTCACCTCACTATCATAATACCACTTTGCATTATGGTTGGTGATAGGAAAGCAAATATGGTTTCCCATGTTACACACTGATCTGAGACTCTTTCATAGCTAGTGACATCAGTTAAAGGAGATTTAAACAAAACAAATAGCTTGTGGGCTCAATTCACTCCCTGTGTTGCACTGGCAGAAACTGGGGCAAGACAGGCTGCAGTCCTCCAACTGGGGTAAGTCTTCCAGGAGTGGGGGCACAGCGGTGCTGCGCTGGGAGTCCCAGAGCCAGGCAGAGCTACCCCATTAATGGGTAGGGTGAGCCTGGTGGAAGGTGGTGCCACCTTGGCTGAGAAGCCCTGATTCAATACCACCCTCAGAAAGCCTTACCGTGGAGTTCCTACGAAGCCATGCTCGGGGGCAGGGCCACAGTCCTACCTTATGGGTGAATCCCCCTATAACACAGCTGCTCCCACAGGAACTCAGGCTTGGAAACTGCATGCACAGGGTGTCTCTGACCCTGGGTGCTTACGTTTGGCCAAGGACAGAGATATCTGATGGCACCATGGGGATGCTTTCAGACTGCAGTGGGCAGAGTGAAGTTATTATACTGCTGTCAGAGTTTCCTTGGTGTTAGTTTGCATCATTGCCAATTTTAAATGCAGGGAAGCTTGTTCCTTTCCTTTGGTTCCCCCAATCCCCATAGCATGTAAACAAAAAGAAATCATAATCCTTAACATGTATGCAAATCAATACTAAACGTCTACAATGGACTCGTGACTTGACTGGCAGTAGTGACTCCCTAGGAGTTCTGTTGATAGATTATTAACGTTCTAGTATATGAATACTTCACCACAAGCCCTGTTTCAACACTTCTTTTATTTTTATGTATTCATTTAGGACCCATCTATTTGCACTAGGGACACATACAGGGAAAGCCATTACTAATCTTGCCAAATAAACCAGTGAAAAAGGAAAACTTCCTCATCCAATTGACCCATCAGTACTATGAATAACCATCCCCCTTAAGCCCATAAGCACTTTCCTAATCCTCCCTTCTCATGAGCCTGGGGAAACAGATAGGTCTTGCAGTGTGCCATGAAGGTCAGCAGACTTTATGGCTTGTATCTTTATTTACTGCATAAGATTTACAGCCAAGGCTCCATTCTATTTGCTGAATCTGTCATGCCCTTTGAAAAGGGCATTGTGAAATGTTTTTATAAACTGGATATTTTGGAGGTTGGCAGTTTTAAGGAGGATATGAGGAAGGCACCAAAAAGAAACCAAATAATGCGCACTTAGCCAAGCCCTCTGAAAAGAAAACACAGACCAACCAATGTGATGCACAAATTGAGGCTGACTCGAGGGTCTAGTCATACAGACTCCTCTACTCCTACCACTCAACTAATCAAAACCTCATGATCACTGTACTGAGAGGTACATCTCCTATTCCTATTGCCAGAAACCTAAGAGCCAAATTCTGTTCTAAATTACACTGGTGTAAATCCAGAGTAACTCTATTAACATCAATGGAGCTACTCTAGGTTTACATGAGTATAACTGAGAGCAGATTATGGGCTGCTGATTTTACTGTTCTGCCATTTACATTTTAAGATAAAAATGCTTGCATCACAGGTAATCCACCCTGATATTTCAGTACACGAAAAAGAAAATTAGTCTCTTTAAAATGGTGAAAATCAATAATAAAATACTGACTCATGTTAAAAGATAATTTGGCATATGGTTGTGACATCCCATTACTTAGACTGGGAGGAGCCAGAAAAACACAAGAGACAGCTTCCAGGGACCACCAGGCACTGAAGATGTCATTAGATTGCTTGCTATAGCTTTCATTCTGACCATTACTGCCCTGTAGCTCCCTCCAACCTCCTCACTCAGTCTCTTCATTTCAGGCTCACTCCACCTGCCCAGCATGCTCTCTTCTGCCATCTCTCCCTTGCTCTCCTTTCTTCTACGTCCTTTTTCTCTTCCTTTGTCTTTCCATTCAGCTAGTTCCCTCCTAATTAAACTCCATCCAAAGAATCTAAAAAAAATTAAACTCACAATCTCCTCCCACACCCCATAAATACCCATGGAACTAAACTAACAAGACATCTGAAAACCATCACATTGTTCACAGTGCTTGTATGGTATAGTCCTTTCTCTGACCCTTTTGTCTCTTGTCTACTCAGACTGTAAAGTCTTTGGAACAGAGACTGTCTACTGCTCTGTTTGTACAGTACAATCTCAGTTGGCCCCAAGGTGTTATAAATAGTATTCTTAATTCCTCTATTTTTAAATTAAGCTGTGATCTTGATTAAAGATCTAGGTAGATGGATTGTGATATAGTACTTACTATATGAATCATCATCCCATTGTTACATTGTACTTCTGCCATTCCATTATATCCATCTGTTGTCTTCCACCATATATTTCGATGATAAACACTTTGAACAGGGACTCTCTTTCAATTCCATGGGTGGACAGTGTTTAGCAAATTGGGGCCCTGGTACTAGACTGAGGCCTCTAGGCAATACTACAGTATAGATAATGGAGCTGCATCAGTATGCTCCATACCTCACTAATTCCATCACTAGACTAACTTTTAACCATGTGGGTGTTCTTGCATTGCTGTAATAAGGTGACTTGACAGGGACATACCATTACACTGCTGTGGGGCACTGCTAGAAGTGCTGTCATGTGGGTAAGACATGGAACTGGTCATTAATAATCTCATGGCACTTTGCTCATTAGTAGAGGTATAAAATCACAGCATCCTAACTATTTGGGTAATTACATTCTGCCATCGTAAATTCCCCCTGATGTTTCAATGAGCCATAGTATTTTTCACTTCCAATCCTATACTTTATGCAACTTTCCTATGCTCAGTTAAACAACTGATATATTTTTTTCAGATGTGACTGAATTTCAGTTATGTACATAAAGTGACATTACATAATGTAGGAACACAGAAGACCATGAGTTCAGTTTTGGCATCTTAGAAAAGAGAAGCAGCATTGCTAAGCTGCTGGGTTGTGATGCTTGACAGGAAAGCTTCACATATAATAAGCTATATGTGACCTTCTCCAGACAAATGGAATCCGGGTTGAGTCACAGCAGCACGATGTTAGAATTCCCTCTGAGACCTCTTTCCACTTGGCTTCCCAAGACATTCAGTTGGACTCCAGACTTGGTCACTCAAGTATCTTTATTTGGCATACAGCAATGCTCTGCTGAGGTAATCAGAATCAATTGTAGGCCATGGATGCAGGGTACATCACAGATCCATAGTTACACATCATATTGCATTTACTATATATTGCATTACACATTTTGGGACTGGCTTGGTTACTTTGTAGGAATCAATCCCTGTACAGCATGCTCTGTCCATGCACTATCCATGTTTGACCTACTCTTTACCTCATCTTTACATTCCTGACTTATCTTGTCCATTGTTATCTTGTTTTTGTAAATGGTTTCCTGGGTGTTCCTCCCCTTATCTTAGCTAGCTGTCGTTTAGCTTAATGACCCATTTACCTATCCTTACTTAGCACAAACATCCTATTTTCAGCCTGCTGATCTATTTACCTCCCTAATCCTGTCTTCCAAGAAATGAGGCCTCCCCAAGTTTAATTATTCATGTTCAGCTAAGCCTACAATAGTCAGTAAAGTTTATAAAGCACTTTTGGATCCATTGTATGAAAAGTACTACATATAAATACAAGACTCTTCTTACTCTAAAGAAAATGCATTAATGACATTTAACAACTGCATTCTTCTGGCAACCTCTCTGAGGAACATGGCTGTTAGGGACTGAAACGTAGGCGGTCTGGCCTAATAGTCAGGTCTAGTGCGCATAGGGTGACCAGATGTCCTGATGTTATAGTGACAATCCCAATTTTGGGATCTTTTTCTTATATAGGCTCCTATTACCACCCACCCCCATCCCAATTTTTCACACTTGCTGTCTGGTCACCCCAAATGCGCAGAGCAGGCTGCCAGGGGTCAAGCCAGAGTCAGAACAAGGAACTGAGGGTCAGAGTCAAGGGTCAAGCCAGAGTCTGGGTCAGAAGTTGGAGGCCAGAGCCAGGACTGGTCACTGGTGAGGTGTAAGGACAGGAGGAAAGGCAAAGATCAAGCATAGAGCAGGAGGAAAGGTGGGGTAAGGCAGAAACCAGGTTGGGTGCAGGCACAAGCAGGGTCCTATACAGCCAACACAGGAAATCACCTTGTTGCTCAGACAAGCTTCCTGTTCCTTCTCCCGTCTTAAATAGCATAGTTGGACCAATCAGTGGAGCCCGGCGATCCTCCAGTCAGAGCTCCCATGAGTGGCACTTGGCTGGGTCTAGAGCCCTAGTAGCTTCTCAGCCCACCAGGTTTTAGGAACCATTGAGTGGAGGCCAGGATATGGCAGCTGTGTGGGGATGCCCTAGTCTGAGTGCAAGACCCAGAACATCTCAATATCTACACTGTAATGTGCCCCTGGGTCAGTGGGACTTGAGATAGCTGAGCCATGTTAGGGAATTCTGGGTTGAGCATCTCCATGGTATTTAAACCCTAGGTTAAGACTTTTCTAACCCATGCTCAAACCTAGGGCACTGGCATCACACTGCAGTGCACAGACTCAAGTCAAAATAACCATATCCCAGAGTCCCTAGTGCCTCTCAAAATGTGGCCTCTCTAGCCCTAGAGCAGGGGATCTCTAACTTCATTGCACCATGACCCCCTTCTGACAACAAAAATTACTACACAACCCCAGGAGAAGGGACTGAAGCCTGACCCTATCTGCCATGCTGCCCCCGGGCGGGGGCGGGGTGCCAAAGCCCAAGCCCAAGAGCTTCAGCTCCAGGCAGGGGGACTGTAATCTGAGCCCTGCCACCCAGAGATGAAGCCCTTGGGCTTTGGCTTCAGCCCCAGGTGGTGGGGCTTGGGCTTCGGTGTTGGACCTGGGCCCCGCAAGTCTAACGCTAGCCCTGGTGACCCCATTAAAATAGGGCTGTGACCCACTTTGGGGTCCCAACCCGCATCTAGAGAACTGCTGCCCTAGAGCCACTGTGCACTGTGGGAAAATTTTACTGCCCTCCCTGCATGTTACAGGAAGTTTGAACAGCCCGCCAACACAGCCTGCTGAGCGGCATGGGTGGCACATGAGCTGCCTGTTGGAGGAAGCTAGCCCCCAGCCCTGCCCTTCTGCCCAAGGTTCCTCCCCGTCCATGGCCGGAGCCCTGAGCCCCTCCCTCCCCCCACAGCCACCAGCCCTGCTGCCCCAGCCCACCCTGCCCAAGTGGCCCCCAGCCCCAGAGTGCTGAGCACCACAGCTCTAACACCCCCAGCCCCAGATGGCACATCCCCAGTGCCCAGGGGCTCCCCAGCCAATCCAAGTCCCGGTGGCAGGCTGGCACACCCTATCCCCAGCCCCAGCGTGTTTCCAGGAAGAGGAGCAGCCTGCCTGGGCTGGAGCCAAGGGGGAAGTGGCAAGCAGGAGAGGGCCTCAGGACAGAGTGTGGGCAGGGCCACACAGGGCTGTTTGGGAAGGCTTAGCCTCCCCCAGCCTGCAACACCCACCACCCATGCTGAGCAGTCATTTTGGTCTGTGCACGCCCACCTACCAGAGCCAACAATGTGGAAGAGGCACCTTTTGACAAACTTCTCTTGCTTGCACTTTCACTCCTATGTCAGGAAGCTGAAAGAGCATCCGCAAGGCACTGGTGGACATTTTGGCTGCAGTTTTCTGTTTCACAGAAGGTACCTGATGGATTTCCTGATGGAACTGCAGGAGGAGGAGGAGTACCCTGACATCGCAGACTCTCACTGGCAGATGCTTCTTAGTATAATTGGCATAGCCACTGATGCCTCCTATGTAGACCGCTGCTTCTGGCATGGGGCCACAAGCACAGACTGGAGGGATCACATAGTCATGCAGAGTTAGCTGGGGATTAAGTCCTGCTTTAAGCAGGGGGTTGGACTAGATGATCTCCTGAGGTCCCTTCCAACCCTGATATTCTATGACTCTGAGAGACCTGGGATGGCCGGTAGTAGGTCCAGAACTTTCACATGAAGAAAGCCACATTTCTGGAGCTCTGTGAGCAGCTTGCCCCGACACTCCAACTTAAAGCACCCCATCTGAGGTTACCCCTGCCAGTCCAGAAGCAGGTTGCTATAACTGTGTGCAAGCTGGCTACCCCAGACTGCTACAGGTCCACTGCTAACCAGTTTGGTATTGGCAAATTAACTGTGAGTAAAGTGGTGGCAGAGGTAACTGATGCCATCAGGCATGAGGTTTACCCCAAGGTGGCAGGCATTCAAGATATTTCAGAGGTAATTGTGGGCTTTGCGAGACAGGGGTTTCCTAACTGTGCTGGGGCTATTGATGGGACTCGGGTGCCCCTAGTTTGCCCTCCTCCAGGAGCATGAGTACATACACTGTATAGGGTACTACTCCATTGTTATGTGGGCACTAGTGGACTACAGAGGCAGATTTATGAAAGTTAATGTGGGCTGTACAGGAAAAGTTCATGATGCCAGAGGTTTTAGCCACTCATGAGTCTACATTCATGGACAGGCTGGAAAACTATTCCCACCAAATGACATCGACATAAATTATGTTACTGTCCCCCGTCTTATTGTGGGGGACCCCGGGAACCGCCTTTTGCCTTGTCTTATGAAACCATACCCTGATTTCAGAGGCCCTGGCCAAAAAAAAAAAAAAGGTTTAATTACACTCTCAGCAGCTGCAGAGTGGTTGTTGAATGGGCTTTTGGCAGATTGAAATCATGTTAGAGGTGTTTACAAACCTATTTTGATGCCAGTGTCATCAATGCCGTCCACATTACTGTGGCTTGCTGTGCTCTTCATAATCTCTGTGAAACCAGAGGTGAGCCATTTCCCCCGAATGGCTCTATGACAGAGAGGGAACGCGGGATCGACACCCTCAGCCAGAAAGTGCAGCTACCACTGCAGGAGCTGGTTGCACCTGGGCAGCAGAAATCAGAGAAGCTTCGTGTGAGCACATTGTGGATTTGCATGGCCCAATGAAAGAGGGGGAATAGCACTTATACGCATGTGCTTGGGGGCGGGGTGGGAAACTGGTTCATTAATTTTTTGGGGGGAGAAGTGTTTGGAAGGGGTGTGGGCTTGATTGCCATGTAAGTCTGAATGGCACGATGAATAATGCCTTGGTTGGAAGGGAAGGCACAATGGCTGTACAGATGGAATTAATTGAAATGTGAATTGCTGTACCTAGCTAAATAGCAGAGTACAGTTTGCTTACTAACGCTTTTTTGCTCCTGAACCAGTTTTGAGCTTTATTATCTCAAATCATGATTGTATGATGTGATGCAGTGATAGCAATAAACTTTTCTGAAAACAGGACATGCTTTATTTGTAAACAGATCTGAAAACAGTAAACCACTCACACAGTGTTGGGCAGGCCAGCTGCCATTCACACTCCCAAAATCACACACCCCCAAAAAAGGGAAGGAAATAGTTAATACCCAACACAATGCCCCTACCACTGCATGTCCCCTGACCCCACATTCTCCTTTCCCTTCTTTACATGTTTTCTCCTCACTTGGTGGTGGGAGTGGAAGTTTCCACCAAAGAGGGCTGAAAGAAGGAAGGCTACATGGGGTTTAGTTGTCCTGCCCAGCCCAGCTGCTCACCAATCCTGAATGCATGGGCTCCTCCAACATGGAGTTGTGCAAGCTGCTGCTGGGCTGAGGGTATGTTGCTGGGGCATCAGGACGTGCTGTAGGAGAGGCTGCAGGAGCCAGTGATCTTGCTACCATCAAGACAGCAGTTCCTGGAACAGTTGTCTTTGTTGGGCTCCGTCCTCCTCCCTTAGCCACCGTTTCTGTTGCAGGAACTGCTGTGCAAGGGCCTGCTCCCTTGCTGAAACTCTCGCCTCCAGCTGGGCTGCGAGCCTCAACCTTGCCTCCTGCCTGTCAGCCTGCCATTGTTCTGTCTTTCATCCCTCTTCTTCTGGTACTGGAACAGTTGCTCTGCCTTCTCAAGAACATCGACCATGAGTTCTTCACAGAAACGCTTCCTTTTAGAATGGTCCTGAGGGTATGCTGAGCCGGAGATGGAGTTCCTGAAGAACAGCAGGTAGTATAGGATAAGGGTCCTGAAATAGGACAAGAAACAGAGGGTTATTGTTTAAAGTAGCTCTGTGGAGGAGCACAGAATTAATACCCATGGAACAACAAAGGCATAAATTATAACAATTCTAAAGTGAACCCACACATATTGTGAAGGGGATGCTGCAGTCCTCACACTGTCTCTCAACACAGCTTTGGTAGTCACAGTTACAGAAGTGCAGAGACAATGGTAAGTTTAAAATTATAACCTCTTCTCTGTTTCATTAAAATTTCAAAACTAATTGCCATGTGGATGGGGAAGTGTGTATAGTGCCCTCACTGCAACACGCTTTTTCTGTCATTTCTGGGCTTTCATTTTTTGGGAAGACATAACTGTTCTTGTGGTGGCCTATTGGCAGAGGGGATGTTATTCCAAGCTGCTGGAGGGAAACCTGTAGCATATGCAGCTGAAGTATTCAAAAGTATAGTTACCGAACGGTACATTTGTGGGTGGAGTGAATAGCCAGCTATACAGAGTGGCCCAGAAAACAGGCCTGTCCCCACAATGTGACTAACTATCTGGGGTTCCTGCTTCAGGAAAAGCTTGCAGCTACCAGCAGCCAGGACTGGGTTGGAATCTATGAGGGAATTAGCATGATCCTGGGTTATCTCACACATGGCTTACTCTGTTCCTGCTGCATGCAAAGACGCTGGGCAAAATCTGAAGTTTCACTCCACCCTGCACCCGTCATAGTTCTGGGAAATAACTGACACCACCCTTGTACTTTGG
Organism: Lepidochelys olivacea; assembly: GCF_965140295.1. Lineage (NCBI taxonomy): Eukaryota > Metazoa > Chordata > Testudines > Cheloniidae > Lepidochelys > Lepidochelys olivacea. Next base: position 45,912,644 of record NC_140411.1, on the reverse strand, counting down.
AGAAATGATTTGGTGACTCACACACTGCATGGCCTAACCCTAGCTGAAATGGACACACACACACACTCAGTTCACTGTTTACAGATGGCACCATAGACCCAGGAGGAGTGATTTACAGAGTGGCAAATTTCTTAGTACTGACAGGAAAACATGAATGACCCTGGCAAACCTCTGTGACTTAACAGTTAAAATAACCTTTGAAGCTGTTTATGAATGTTTGAAATCCCAAGTCATTATACTGAACTCCACAAAGTACAAGGGAGGGGGGGATGGACACTTAGACACTGTGATACAGTCCGCCATTAGTATCCGAACACTGGTAGCTGGGGCTTATCATTTTTGCATTTTTTCTTACAGCAGAAGTCCCTCCCAGTACTGTAATTCTGAAGTTTTAATTTGAGTGGTATACTTACCGGGCTCTGGGGCAGTTTCTGTCTCCACTGGGTTCTCTGCAGATTTGGCAGTGGACTGTTCCTTGGCAGGGCAGGGGATCAAACAGCTCTTCTGAGTAGGATCCAAGAATATGCTGTTGATTCTGATCCACTGCCTGCTCTAGGACTGGTTTCATTAAGAGAGTCACTTCATACTCCTCACTGGCAGCCTGCTGCTAGCTCCCATCAGTCCCCAGGCTGGATTTAGGGGCCAACAGGGCACCATCCCAGCTGACCAGGTCATCATGAAGCATGGTTGGCTCAGAGCTGGGCACAGTGCCCAGGACCCAGCCAAAGTCATCATAAAATGGACATGTCATTAGTGAGTTGCCTGATGTGCAGTTCTTGTCTCTGATCTTCTGGTACTCACTCTTCAGCCTCTTAATGCTCTCTCTGCACTGATCACCTGTCCGGAAAATCTGCAGAGCTTCCAGCTTTCTAGCTATCTGCTGGAACATGTGGTCATTCCTGGTGCTTTTGCTGAAGTCCACAGTTTTGCTGGCCTTGCATCAGAGATTCACCGAAATCTGGCTGTGCTCCCATGACCAGAAAGCAGCTCAATTTGCAAAAGGCTTGATTGGCTTGCTTTCCATTGCAAACCTAGGAGACTCACTGGTAGTGTGCTTGCAGACCAGTGATCAGAAGAGAATGGGTTAATACTGACCTGAGCTGCTGCCATTCACCAAGGAGTGCAGGCAGTGGCTTGTTTTCAATAGAGTGAATTGCCGATTGTTGGGATAAAGAGAACTAAAGTAGGTGTCCTATGGAATTGTGGGTATTTCTGGATGACACCTGGGACCAGAGTCAAGTGGGGCTGTGCAAAGCAATAGGGATCGGGGCCTGGGGCCTGGCTTGACTCCAACTCATACAGTCCAGAGTTCTGGGACCCTGGATCCAAACCCTGGGTTGGCACAATTGCAGTGTAGATGCAAGGAGGGTTAGGTTTGAGCCCAGGTTCAAGAGTGGACTTATGCTGCAGAGTAGCCATACCCTGAAACACAAAATGGGTAAGCATTGGTTTCTAAATTGTATTTTTCCTATTATGTTATCAAAGGGACCAACCTAGTGTAAAGGGGGTTAAAAACACTCTGCATATATCCTGCCAATCATCTGCTTCAGAATGCTCTGTTCTTAGTAGAAGATTCATCAGTTCCGCAGTATCTGGGTAGTTTTGTATATAAGCAAAATATCAAGGAGATGTCATCTATATTTTCCTTAGTGTACTTAACTGTAAGACGTTTGAGAGTTTTATAAAAAAAAATACTAATTTGTTTACAGAAAGTTAGATGATATACATGGCTATATAATCTTGAATTCATCACAACAAACTAAGGGAGTTTTACATTAGTAACGTAAGTGGCATTTGGCCCTTTGTATGGTCATTCTTTAGTAGAGTGCCAGCATTTCACATTAAAGCTTTCAAAGCTCCATGTTCAATTAAAAGGGTATATTGTAGCATTGCATGTTGTTACTGACTGCAGCATAGGCCACTTTTCTTCTTAAATCACCCCTCAGTAACCCTGCAAATCCACCAAAACACTCTTTAAACCAGTGCTCCCACTATGGGAGGTGCAGAGAAAAATCCGGGGTCGCAGCGGGGCCTGGGCTAGCCCTCACAGGGGGTGTGGAGGGAGCGCCGCCCAGCCCCATTCTGCTCCCACGTCCACTCTGGCCCCGCCCACGGCTCAAGCTGCAGCTCCGGCTCCACTCCTGGCCCCCAACCACAGCTTGGCCCCCACTGCTGGCGTCAGCTCAATCCTCAGCTGTGCCTCCAGCCCCCGGCCATGGCTCTGCTCCCAGCTGCGGCTCAGCCCCTAGCCCCCAACCCCCACCCCGGCTCAGCCCCCAGCTGTGGCCCCTGGGCCCAGACCTCGGCCCCTGGCCCAGATGCGACTCCACTCCCGGCATGGGGGATAGAGGGGGACACATTCCATTACTGGTAAGGGGAGGCATGAGAGGAAAAGTTTGGGCACCATTGCTTTAAACAGAATCCAGAAAGGGGACAAATATTACATCTTTTAAATCAAAGTCATAATTTTGATTTGTGTGTAGGGCCTGCTATTATCAGTTGCATGGCTATTTTTGAAAGCTCTTATGGTATAGCAGCTAACTAGAGATAAGTAAACATATACTAGAATCTGTAGCGTTGCTTGGAAACAAACAGCTTGGGAATGCAAAATCATATCAACCTAAAGCAGCCCTAAACTTTAACAGCATTTATGGAATTCAGTTGCAAATTCTGATTCTCAAATTAAATTATACTCTACATATATAATATTTGGAGGTGAGGGGGGCGTTTGCCTCCGAGATGTGGATATAAATGCTTAATGGCATCACAACAATGAATAATGATATGCTAAACTATTATATATTTACTTGGCATTTGCACTGATCCTCCACCCCTGCAAAAATGCATCAAATTATACACAAAAAAGAAAGAGAGGACTGCAGAACTCAAAAGATTGATAATGGGATATAAAACTCAGATTCTCTGATCTGGCCAAGCTGTGTTTGCACAAGACCAGAGGTGACACATAGATTGCTTTAAGGCACATATATTTTCCCACTTATCCTGTGGCCAGCTCAGCCTCAGCATGTCAGAGCAGCCTCAGGGCTGCTCTAATTTATACTCAGCTGCCTATGGCCAAGGTATTAATCTGGCACAATAGATTGCTAGGTTTAGATACACCCTAGTCACACTCTCTGTGCCAGGGTGCCTGCAGTGCATTTGTGTAAGAATTGCTTCATAGGCTTTAGACACAACAATCTTTATATGGCTAGTTAAGCCGGCTTTCCAGATGCTTTCCTTTCAGCAGAAGGATTCTGCTTAGAAACTTTTATGTCTAGGACCCCGATTCAGGAAAACACTTAAGTACCCATTTCAATCCATCCTTATTCAGGACAGCCGAAACATAGGCTTAAGTCCCATTTGCGTCAACAGGATGTACTTAAAGTTAAGCACATACTTTTTTGTGATTAGTTTTTTATTAATTTGGATAAAAAAACAAACACAAAAAGGTAAACAACTTACAGCTTGCATACATAATCAAATATCACACATTTCACAGGATATCCAATAACATCATGCAGTTACACAACTTCACAACATCTCAAAGCTGCAAGACCATACAATACAAAATCAGACAATATTATACAGCCATTTCTTGTTAAGGTGGAGTATCAAAAACAAACTATACACAAATAGGCAAACCAGGGAAGGCACAGGAGGGGCTCAGGGGTGGGTGGGGAAGAGGGAGGGAAAAAGCAGAGAGGTCTGATGGAGTGGAAGGCTGGCATTAGTTCATTATTTGAAATATCTCAGCTTTCTTTATGGAAACATAAAAAGACACTGGGTCTACGCCCACACCCCAAGTACATATACTGCTACCTGGCTCTGAAGGCAGAGCGGAGAGCAGTGGCCAGGCGCCCAGCTCTGAAGGCAGCATCACACCAGCAGCAGCACAGAAGTAAGGGTGGCAAGTGAGCTGTAGCTCACGAAAGCCTATGCTCAAATAAATTGGTTAGTCTCTAAGGTGCCACAAGTCCTCCTTTTCTTTTTGCGAATACAGACTAACACGGCTGCTACTCTGAAATGTGAAAAGTGATATTTGTCAATATCAGTGTTCCCAGCAGACTTCGTGCCCTATTGCCACCCTTATTTCTGTGCTACTGCTGCCTCCCTGGGGCTGACAGCTGAGCCCTGCCGCCTCTCGACTGACACCTGGAGCCCTCCCATTCCGAAAAGGGATTGGGGGGAGAAGGAAAGCCCAAGCCTGGGCAGCGGGGCTCCAGCTGTCAGCCCCAGAGAGGCAGCCCCAGGGAGGCCCTTCTGCATGAGCCCCAGTCACCCGTGGCAGAGGGCCAGAACTCTTAATTAAAAAAGAGCACACACTCGCGCCTCCCTTGGGCAGCGTGCCCCATAGTCTGAGAACCGCTGCTGTAGGCTATTTAAAAAAATGTTAAAAACCATTCTGCTTCCTGGGGCTTTTGGTACAGCTGTTCTTCCTGAAACTGAGCTGGAAATTTTATAAAAAATAGTTGAGCCCTTGGTAACATAGGTGCTGGAACTAGGGGTGCTGGGGATGATGCCACACCCTCTGGTTTCCATCATATCCAGGGTTTACAGTTTGGTTCAATGGCTCTCAACACCCCCACTATACAAATTGTTCCAGCATCCCAGCTTGGTAAGTTCCCTTGCTCTTCTAAAGGCTGATCACCAGTCAACCTCATCTTTTGCAAAATTTTGAAAAATCATTATCTTATTTTATGGCATCTCCCAACACAATTCTTTTTTTCCCACAAGCCCGCTGCATAATTTTTTCTTCTTTTACAGTAAATCTGAGAAATTTGACAACCAAAGCACAAGGTTTGGCATTTGAGACCAACTTAGGAGCCAGGGACAAATGAGCTCTCTCTAACTCAAATTTCAAATCATCTATCAGGTCGAGCAATTCTGAGAGGAGCTGGGGACTGCCTTTTTCTGCTCCTTCAGGTACTCCCATAATTCTCAAATTTCAGCCAGACCTTCCCTCGAGGTCTGCCACTTTAGATTTAAGAGAAGACAAGTTTATGCAGCTTCTCTGCACCTGGGCAAAGAGCCCTCGTACCTGATACTCCACTGATCATATTCTCCTGGCTGGGATGATTTAACTGGGAATTGGTCCTGCTTCGAGCAGGGGGTTGGACTAGATGACCTTCTGGGGTCCCTTCCAACCCTGATATTCTATGATTCTATGATTCCCTTCTGCAGAGAATATGTAAGTGCTTGCCAAGAGGAGTTAAAAGTCACTTGTATTGTGGCCTGGATAGCAACTGTATCTGCAACAGTTTTCTCCAGAAGGGCCATCATAGACACAGTGCTCTCTGCAGCAGTCATCTTGTTCAGAGGGTTGGGGTGCCTCCATTTTGCTGTGTCTTCAGCTACTTTGGGAGTAAAGTTCCCAGTTGACAAATCTTTGCTTGCTGACATTTCAGAGGTTTGGGAGTACCTCTTCCTTTACTGGAAGGTCTTGTCAGAGGCCCTGGACTCCTGATCGGAATGGGTATTAGCAGATAGCTCTGGATTGCCTCCTCCATCTCATGCAGCACTGCCTGGAGTTAAGCACATACGTAAATGCTGTCCTAAATCGGGGTGCTTCCTGAATTATGCCACAGGGGCCCACTGCTGCCAGATGGTGAAGGGCTCACTACTCTGTGTCAGCAACTAACAGGCCTGACAAACTCACTGCACCAAACACACTGTGTTCATGGTATTTATCCATAAATATTGTCTTGTAAGGTATCGAATGAAAGCTGGTGTCATGCTTGTCATTGAAATAGTTTTGAAATGTATGCACCAATATTTAAAGAATTGTGGGTACCACTAAAAAGATGTTTTAAACAATGTAACAAGGCAGTATTGACAAACAGCTTTTTCTGGCAAACAAAGCATGTCTGCTCATCTATCAGTCTCTGATGTCAAATAAGCATTGTAAACCAAACACAATGGGAGCTACATTTAGAGTCTAAATCAACATGAGGATATGAAGTCAATTTGGAGCTGCCTCACCATGAAGGGAACCAAGGGTGGGGGGCATCCTGACTTTGGGAACAAAACAATTTTGGGGAACTATAAGGAGAAGTAAAAAAAGCCATTTTGGTAGCCACTGATTGAGGAAAGCCCTTGATGAGTGTGGGGTATTTATGAATACTTGGATCCTGGATTTGACTGAAAACCAGCTGCTCTGTCAAAGACTGATTCCTTGGGAGAAAATCTCCTTTATTAATAGGAAGGGTCACCATTAATAAGTGTAGAACTAGGATTGTGTTTTATATGTATAACCATTCCTGTTCCCACTTATCTTTCCTTGCTGTCTCTGAAAACTTAACCTTAGGTCTCAGCATGGTTCCTTGTGGACAGGTATCAGCATCAGAAAACATCATGAAAACTGACACTATTTTAGACCTTGTTGACAGAATCAGCAGAGAGACCAAGGGCTAGGCAAGCCCTGACAAGGAATTGCCCTTTCACCCCTAGCTGTGGTCTCTTCAAGCCAGGGTTGAGCAAATAGGCAGGGCAGTGAGGGGACGCCAATACTGCTGTTGCCTGGGGTGCATCTGTTCCAAAAAGAAAACCTCACTCTCCAGAGCTGTCAAGCCAGCACCTTTCATGAGTTCAAAACTCACATTAGAAAGGTAAATTATATTTATAAAAGCGCAAGTGGGAGACGATTTCCAAAGGGGATTCTCACAGCAAGCAGGATGGTTCATAATAATTGCTTTAAAAGCCTTTGAAAAAGCCTTCCAAGAAAGCTCTATACAGACCCAATTTATTCCTGCCAGTTTAGCTGCCTAATTACCTTTCCCCTTCAACACCTATTTTTGTCCTCAACAGAGAACTCCTCCTTCCCTCAAGGCCTTCTGTTAATTCCATCACCCTTGATCAAGGACTGGATGGGACTCCCCCCGTCACTCCCATCAGTACAGCTCCGACTCCAGTCACAGAGCTCATTGCAGAGTGACACAAGGTGCTCTTGCCCAACCAAGACTGACAATGCTGCCAGCTTCCCCAGTCCGAGGAGTTAGAGACCAAGCCCAGCTCTCGTGTGTGGCAGAGCTAAATGCTAAGGACTGAGCCTTGTACTAATCCCATCAGATTTTTAATGCCTGCATTACCTTTTGCATTTTCATGAAATTTATCTTGTTCTGTTAGCTGACACTAGATATGACCAGTTTAACTGCCAACGAGAGAAAGAGGGACCAGGCAAGACACCTGAGCCACAAGCAATGGTAGGTTATAAATCAGTACATTTTAATAAATGAGACAGGCTCTTGCAAGCAATTTCCCAAAAAATGTCACACTAGATCCTAGATTTTCCATAAATCCTTTCTTAAATCTGAATGTAACATTCACTGCCTTCTTGTGCTGAGGCTTAATGAGTTGTTAGATGCTGTACTTCAATCCGAATTTCCTCTCCTCCTCTGCAACCATTTTCAGCACTCAGCAGAACAACTGGCCTGACCTGGGTTCTCTGAGGATTTCGTAGGAACCCTTATTTCTTCATCAGCTATTCTGTTGTGATTCTGAGGTCCTTGAGCACTTCTGTTTCCCTTCCTAGAAATCATCGACTTGTCTGTGGTACATCTGCCATCTTCACTTCTAAAATCAGAGCACCCAGATATTATGATTCTGGTAATCAGTAGGCAAAAAAAAAAAAAACCCCAACACCATTGTGTGCCTTTCCTTCGTGGCCTGTCATTAAATCTGCTCTCTATCCTACTCCTTCTGCCTGTATGACTCCTTCAATGCTTGAAGAACTGAGTAATTTCTCGTTTCTTTCTCAGTTTTTCTTATAAAATTTTAACTCACTGATTCATTTCAGAAGTGTCTCCCTCTTTCTTCCTTGTATTAGTAGTGGTTCTTCATTATTTCTTTGCTGTATTCTTCCTTATTATCTTTGTTATTATTATGCTGCTATATTTAGTTCAATGTGACAAACAGCCAGAGGTGTGCACTAAACAGCTCTGATCTTTAGCTGTTGCCCAGGAGTGCAGAGCACAATTTAGGAGGGCGGAAGTCAAGTAGCTGTAAGCCCCACCCTTGCACACCCCAGATCCTGAGCCAGACACATACGGGTTCATCCCTAGTTAGGGTGACCAGATGTCCCGATTTTAGGGTCTTTTTCTTATATAGGCTCCTATTACTCCCCACCCCCTGTCCCAATTTTTCACATTTGCTGTCTAGTCACCCTATCCCCAGTGTAAATTAAAGAAATCTTCAGCCAAGACTCATGGCATGCAAAGAAGTCCTAGCCACACTTAGATCTGTAGGAGCCATTACACCAAGTCTATGAAATGGTGGATCCCCTTCCACAGCAGTTAATGCCCTGTGGCTAACAGTGCCAGTTTTAGGGTTGCTTTGCACCAGCAAAGTGATATGAAGCAGGTACAGCACAATCAAGGACTGAGGCCAGTGGCTGGGATTTTCAAATGGAGTTAGGTGCCAAACATCCACTGGAGTTCAACAGGATTTGGGCATCTAAGATGAAATCCTGGCCTTACTGAAGTCAAATGGGAGTTTTTTCTATTAATTTCACTAGTACAAAGATTTCACCCCTACACTCTGAAAAATTCTGGCCTTTGTTCCTTGCACAATTTATAATTCCACTTTGTTGCCTCTCCCTTACTCCTCATTGTTCAGGCACTCCCTTAGTGCTTCCAAAATCTGCCCTGCAGAAATGTAAAATCCTTGGCTGAAATTTGCAAACTTGGATGCCAAAAGCTAGGCATCCACCTCTCAAGCTACTTTAGTAAGTGTCCGGATTTCTAGAGGTAATTCCTGCAGCTGCCACTTCTTTTCATTGGCTCCCATGGGAGCTGTGAATGTTGAGTACCTCTGCAAATCAAGCCGTGAAAAGATAACGACCAAGGCTGAGCATGAGTGGGGAGGATAATGATATATGAAATGAGGGGATAATTCCCTTTGAGTATGCAGGTTCCCATGGAGAACAGAATGTTAAAGCTGTTTGCTTCATAGATTTCATTTTACTTTTGAAACCTTTTAATTTTTTTATTTTATAATAAAATATCTTTAAATGTTGGATTAGCAATGAAAGCCTTTGTGGAAGATGTGAATTAAAGAGGAGTTTCAACGAGGAGAGGATGGTCAGTTGGCAAGCAAGATAAACCCTCCAGATATAGGGCATGCATTCAACTTACATTTCTCATCTTTCTCACTGCCCAATAATTTAGGGTTGCACATTCAAACAGCAAACAACTCACAGCTGCAGTAAGGAAGTTGCAGTCTATAATTTACTGTCAAACATGATTCTGAAGTGGTTTGTAATTTGTGATAATGGTATTGTTACTCTGATTCTTTTCTTGTACATCATCCTTCATTAAACACAATGCTCGACAAAACTTTCCATGTTTAGCAGCATTAGCCCCTCAAGCAAGAGATTACAATAAGAATATTCAAAATGTTATTACTGTAGCTATTTTAAGTTCCCAGCTGCAGTGAATTCAAGGTATAAGTGGGTAATGCTAAAAAAAGATCTTCACCTATATGAGGCTAAAAATAAAATACACGGCTTCTAATGCAAACTATTAATAATAAACATCACACAGCTAGTCCCTTAGTTTAGTCATTTTCTAGTTCAGTTGACTAGCAGTGATTGACATTTGCTGTATGCTATCTTTCAAATAACCATGGAGAAAGGTTTGGGGGGGTACTGTTTAGACCAAAGGAGAGTCCAGTAATTTCCTGTCTCAGAATGCACCTTTCCTTTCCAGGTTTCAGGGCATTGTGCAAAGAAAACCATCTGAAGATCATTTGGATTAAATGGGTGGTCTTGGCACAAAGCAATTTACAGCTCAGATACCAGGGTATAATCCACGTCACCACTGAATGAACCTGGAGAATGTAATCTCTCACAACATCAGACATTGATCACATGTGATCAAGTTTGAGATAGGCATTAGCTCAGTCTCAGCTAAAGAATTCACTCTTTCCTGCTCTGTCAAGAAATTTACCTTTGCTTATCCGCAGGGGAGAGGGGGTTGGATAAAGGGAATTGTTCTACAAGGCTCTAGTGGAAAAGAGTTTAATGCAGAGTGCTTTGCTGTTTGTGTAGGGCTAGAGGCTGAGGGGTGCACCTGTTTAATTACAGAGCTGGACAAATCCAGGGAGGATTTGGAATTGCTAGATCCAAGGCTCCTTTGGACTGTGGCTTGTGGAAAGGATCCTGCTGAGTTTCCCATCAGAGAGTCCTGTTACAAGTATCATTTTGAATTGTCAAGAGCCCCTTGGGAAAGAAGGAGCATGCAGCTACAGTACAGAGCTATGAAATACACAGATCCCAGATAATTGCTCGGTGTCTGTGAGATTCTACTTGACTCCTTGATTGTTCCTGGTATTTCAGGATTGTACCAACCAGTACATAGCACGTGGTCTAGAGTGTTACATAAATTGATTAAGACCCTATTCCTATTCCTCCTCCCTTGCGCTGCTTCCACTCCAGCTCATTTCTTCACTGCCCCAGCTTTCCTCTTTTAGAAATAATAACCCTTCAGAAACTCATTGTACCATGGAAATACCCTAACATTTTCCAGAGCCAGGCCATACAGTTTATAAACACTATTCACCATGGCCCTGATTCCCAGCTGCATTGCACCTCATGTCAACATTTTCACCTGTGAAAACTGTGTTCCTCTCCATGTACTGAAGGGAGCTTCTCTATAAACTGTGACACCTTTTCCCATGGAGGGAATCATATTCTGACAGAAACACCCAGTAATTTGAGATATGAATCTGCTGACATGATGGTGAATAAATCTCTCTGCCAAACAAATCGAGTTGTTTAGACATGGGTGCTACAGATGCTGGGGCTGTCACCAATTTTTTACTGGTTCTGGTAGCCTCTCGGTAATGGGCAAGGCAAGTCTTTCAGGCATGGAGGAGCGCAGAATGCTCAGAAACTTATGGGATTTTTCTTGCACTCCCTCCACAAGGATTGCTAAGGTGTGTGCCATGGGGCACAAAAGTTATTGAAATATTTGTAAATAATCTAGCTGACTAGAAGTGGAGAGCACTTCTCTCTCTCTCTCTCTCGTCTGCTGGGATCCAGTGCTCTTCCATTTCCTGCAGGTGTTCAGCCACCCTCTCCTGTTCCTCCGGGCACAGTCTGTGGGACTGTACAAGCTGCCTCTCTTGAGCAGACCTACAATGTTTTCAAGGGGAAGGAGATTAACTAGGGGGGCAATGTAGTAGAGGCAGGCTTCCTGGCCAGTTGCATACCCCAAATGGCCCAGTAAGGCTAAGACTGCATAGGGGTAATAGGTAAAAGGCCATGGGGGTGGGTGCCCCATGAGCTCCGGTGGGTTTATATTTATAGGGGAGGACTCCTGGATTCCCTATCAGATCAGTAGAGCTTATATGAATAGGAATGAGGTGAATGGGTTCATAGATGTAGTGTTCCCTGATGAGCAGACTGGTGTCAAGATAAGCCCTTTAATTATGAACAGGAACTATGCAAAGCAATGAAGTAACAAAACATCCTACTATTCTGTGTAGCTGCAGCCTGAAACTGTCCTGGGCTTCTTTTTTCCTGCCCCCAGCAGGAAGTGTGCCACAGGAGACCAAAGATTTCATCATAGAATATCAGGATTAGAAGGGACCTCAGGAGGTCATCTCATCCAACCCCCTGCCCCAACTAAATCATCCCAGCCAGGGCTTTGTCAAGCCTGACCTTAAAAACCGCAAAGGAAGGAGATTCTACCACCTCCCTAGGTAACACATTCCAGTGCTTCAGCACCCTCCCAGTCAAAAAGTTTTTCCTAATATCCAACCTAAACCTCCCCCACTGCAACTTGAGACCATTACTCCTTGTTCTGTCATCTGGTACCACTGAGAACAGTCTAGAACCATCCTCTTTGGAACCCCCTGCAGGCAGTTGAAGGCTGCTATCAAATCCCCCCTCATTCTTCTCTTCTCCAGACTAAATAAGCCCAGTTCCCTCAACCTCTCCTCATAAGTCATGTGCTCCAGTCCCCTAATGATTTTTGTTGCCCTCTGCTAGACACTTTCCAATTTTTCCACGTCCTTCTTGTAGTATGGGGCCCAAAACTGGACACAGTACTCCAGATGAGGCCTCACCAATGTCAAATAGAGGGGAACGATCACGTCCCTCGATCTGCTGGCAATGCTCCTACTTATACACTTAAGACGGAAGAATCCCATGCACCGCTACAGACTAGGGACCGAATGGCTCAGCAGCAGTTCTGCAGAAAAGGACCTAGGGGTTACAGTGGACGAGAAGCTGGATATGAGTCAACAGTGTGCCCTTGTTGCCAAGAAGGCCAATGGCATTTTGTGATGTATATGTAGGGGCATTGCCAGCAGATCGAGGGACGTGATCGTTCCCCTCTATTTGACATTGGTGAGGCCTCATCTGGAGTACTGTGTCCAGTTTTGGGCACCACACTGCAAGAAGGATGTGGAAAAATTGGAAAGAGTCCAGTGGAGGGCAACAAAAATGATTAGGGAACTGGAACACATGAGTTATGAGGAGAGGCTGAGGGAACTGGAATTGTTTAGCCTGCGGAAGAGAAGAATGAGGGGGGATTTTATAGCTGCTTTCAACTACCTGAAAGGGGGGGTCCAAAGAGGATGGATCTAGACTGTTCTCAGTGGTAGCTGATGACAGAACAAGGAGTAATGGTCTCAAGTTGCAGTGGGGGAGGTTTAGGTTGGATTTAGGAAAAACTTTTCACTAGGAGGGTGTGAAACACTGGAATGCATTACCTTCAGAGGTGGTGGAATCTCCTTCCTTAGATATTTTTAAGGTCAGGCTTGGCAAAGCCTTGGCTGGGATGATTTAGTTGTGGATTGGTCCTGCTTTGAGCAGGGGGTTGGACTAGATGACTTCCTGAGGTCCCTTCCAACCCTGTTATTCTATAATTCTATGATATACAGCCCAAAATGCCATTAGCCTTCTTAGCAACAAGGGCACACTGTTGACTCATATTCAACTTCTCGTCCTAGGTCCTTTTCTGCAAAACTGCTGCCTAACCATTCGGTTCCTAGTCTGTAGCGGTGCACAGGACTCTTCTGTCCTAAGTGCAGGACTCTGCACTTGTCTTTGTTGAACCTGATCAGATTTCTTTTGGCCCAATCTTCCAATTTGTCTAGGTCCCTCTGTATCCTATCCCTACCCTCCAGCGTATCTACCACTCCTCCCAGTTTAGTGTCATCTGCAAACTTGCTGAGGGTGCAATCCACGCCATCCTCCAGATCATTAAGGAAGATATTGAACAAAACTGGCCCCAGGACCGACCCTTCAGACACTCTGCTTGATACCATCTGCCAACTAGACATGGAGCCATTGATCACTACCCATTGAGCCCGACGATCTAGCCAGCTTTCTATCTACCTTATAGTCCATTCATCCAGCCCATACTTCTTTAACTTACTGGCAAGAATACTATGGGAGACCATGTCAAAAGCTTTGCTAAAGTCAAGGAATAACATGTCCACTGCTTTCCCCTCATCCACAGAGCCAGTTATCTCGTCATAGAAGGCAATTAGATTAGTCAGGCTTGACTTGCCCTTGGTGAATCCATGCTGACTGTTCCTGATCACTTTCCTCTCCTCCAAGTGCTTCAGAATTGATTCCTTGAGGACCTGCTCCATGATTTTTCCAGGGACTGAGGTGAGGCTGACTGGCCTGTAGTTCCCTGGATCCTCCTCCTTCCCTTTTTTAAAGATGGGCACTACATTAGCCTTTTTCCAGTCGTCCGGGACTTCCCCCGATCACCATGAGTTTTCAAAGATAATGGCCAATGGCTGTGCAATCACATCCACCAACTCCGTTAGCACTCTCGGATGCAGCGCATCCGGCCCCATTGACTTGTGCACGTCCAGCTTTTCTAAATAGTCCCGAACCACTTCTTTCTCCACAGAGGGCTGGTCACCTCCTCGCCATGCTGTGCTGCCCAGTTCAGTAGTCTGGGAGCTGATCTTGTTTGTGAAGACAGAGGCAAAAAAAGCATTGAGTACATTAGCTTTTTCCACATCCTCTGTCAGTAGGTTGCCTCCTTCATTCAGTAAGGGGCCCACACTTTCCTTGACTTTCTTCTTGTTGGTAACATACCTGAAGAAACCCTTCTTGTTACTCTTAACATCTCTTGCTAGCTGCAACTGCAAGTGTGATTTTGACCTTCCTGATTTCACTCCTGCATGCCTGAGCAATATTTTTATACTCCTCCCTGGTTATTTGTCCAATCTTCCACTTCTTGTAAGCTTCTTTTTTGTGTTTAAGATCCAAAAGGATTTCACTGTTAAGCCAAGCTGGTCGCCTGCCATATTTACTATTCTTTCTACACGTCAGGCTGGTTTGTTCTTATAACCTCAATAAGGATTCTTTAAAATACAGCCAGCTCTCCTGGACTCCTTTTCCCCCTCATGTTATTCTCCCAGGGGATCCTGGCCATCCGTTCCCTGAGGGAGTCAAAGTCTGCTTTTCTGAAGTCCAGGGTCCGTATTCTGCTGCCCTCCTTTCTTCCTTGTGTCAGGTTCCTGAACTCAACCATCTCATGGTCACTGCCTCCCAGGTTCCCATCCACTTTTGCTTCCCCTACTAATCCTTCCCGGTTTGTGAGCAGCAGGTCAAGAACAGCTTTGCCCCTATGCGGCATTTCCTCTGATTCTCAGGGCAGGTGTGGGAGTTATGTGCAGTTGCACAAGCTCTGTAGCAGCCATTGCAATGTTACCTCTCTCACTGGGTCTTCCAGCATGCTGTGCCTCTGCTGGAAAACTGTGTAATCAATTGTGTTAGTCAAATTATATATCCTAAACAATGTTAGAGAAATGAACGTTATACATTACAGGCAAACAATTGTATGTGTCCCTGCTAATGTGGCATTCCAGAATTTATCTTACAAAGCTTAAGGGTAGGCTGGATTACCCAATAGGCAGACTAAGCATGTGCTTAGGGCACCAGCAAAGCAGGGAGCACCAAAAAAAAATGAGGGTTTTTTTTGAAAAAAATTGATATTTGATATTTCAGAAAAAGCATTGAAGTAGTCATCATGGGAAAAATCAGAACTTTGTTAGATTTCCTTACACTCCACTACGCACTCTTCACCTGTTTTTCTGTTCTCTTTTTATTACTTATCCCCACCTAAACCAGGGGGGCGTCCTAATAACGTAGATCAAAATAATGCGAGGAAATCAGATCCTGTCATGTATTGCAATAAATGTATGTTTTATTATTGATATAGTCTTCTGAGTTATATGTACTTGATTTGTTTTATGTTCATATATATATATATATAAATAGTGTACGTTGTGTAATTTTTTTTTTAAGTTCAGATAACTGAGATAAGGGGCAGGATGAAACGTAACCATCTGAGTGTAGCACAGAAACATAAACTGGTGGAAGAAAAGAACCAAACTAGTGAAATTTTCCAAAATCTTCAAAGCTGACATTTTTCAAAGCGAATCCATCAGAAGCAACATCTTCTCTCAGTAGCACAGACATCATTCCAAAACCTGTAGGTGTTTCAGAGACTGACCCTTCTTCCATTGGTGAAACAAACACCATTCCAGAACATGTGGATGTGTCACAGACTGCAACTGATCATCCTGCTCCTGGTGGTAACACAGACATTGTTCTAGAAGGTGTGGATGTGTCAGAGACTGAACATGCTCATGCTGTAAATAATAGGAGAAAAGATCCTGGTATGTGGGTTGATTTCAGTACTGATGATGTAGCTTACTGGATAGATCGTGGACCAAATGACTCAACACCACACTGGGCCATTTGAGAAATCACGTCAGACTTTTACCAATGGCAAACAAACAAGATATTGTCCACAAAAAAATATGTTTCAGCATGAAAGCAAATAGTGAGAAATACACTCGAGAAATGCTACTGTATTCACCATCAACAGGGTCTGTGTACTGTTTTATTTGCAAAAACTTTTTGCATATAAACCTTCAACATCCCAGTTTGCTGCAGATGGATTTAGTGACTGGCGGAATACTGTTTTAATTGAGTATTGTACAGAGATATGTGTCTCCCACAGATGGAAAACCAGTTGAACAATTTATAACATTCCTCAAATTGAAAAGCCACACTGGTGAAGAAATGGCAAATCAAGTTCTGCATTATCTGTGCCAAGTTTGCAAAATAGATTTCTCAAAGTGCAAGGTCAATCTTATGACAACGCTGCCAACATGTCAGGGCGTTATCAAGGAATGCAGAAGAAGCTTTTAGAACAGAACAAATATGCCATATTCATACCACGTGCTGCACCCTCTCTCAATCTTGTTGGCCGCAGTGCTGTTGATTGTTGTCTGGTGGCAGTAAGTTTTTTTCCCAACAGTCCAGTTACTTTATACTTTTTTCTCTGCCTCAACACACCGATGGGCAGTTCTTAAAGCATATTTGGGCAATGATCGTGTGTTGAAATCTCTAATATTCACTGGGAGGCACGTGCAGTGGCAATATGTGCAATTCTGGAGTCCTACTCAAAGATTGTGGATTCATTAGAAAGTATAGCTGAAGATCAGTCACAAAAGGGAGAAACTATACGAGAGGCAGAAAACATTGCAAACAAGATGCAAGAACTAGAGTTTCTATTCACGTTGACCATGTGGAATGAAATTTTACAACACTTTTACCACACAAGTCAAGCTCTCCAAGAAAAAGAATTGGATTTGAAAACATGTGCAAACCTCTGTCAATCATTAGCAGACCACTTACACATTTTGAGGAATGATTTTGAAAGATTTGAAGACATATCAAAAGATATCTTGCCTGATACTAACTACAAAGAAGCCCAGTCCCGCAAGCGAATCAGGAAAAAACAAGCAAATGATAGCAGGGCAACAGAAACAGCATTGAATCCTAGAGACAAATTTCGCGTATCTACTTACTATGCTATAATTGATACACTTGAAGCTCATATGAAGAAGAGAGGTGAAGTGTACAAAGAAGTATCAAGTAGATTTTCTTTTCTGAACAATATGGACTTATCTGATGAACAATATTCACAAGGTTCCCAAAAGCTAGTTGACTCATACCCAGTTGACTTGAACATGAATCTCTGTGGAGAAGTACAGCAGTTCCACTGTTATATGTGCACAAAGTTTAATGAAACAGGAAAAATGAAATTCAGTCACATTGATCTTCATGACACAATATTGAAAGATGGACTACAATGTGCATTTCCAAATGTAGAGATCGCGCTACGTATTTTTCTAACGTTGATGATTACTAACTGCTCCGCAGAACACTCTTTTTCTCAGCTGAAAAGAATAAAAAATCCTCAGAGAACAACAATGTGTCAGGACAGACTTGATTCACTTTCCCTATTGTGTATGGAAGTGGACATGCTTTGTTGAGTTAGCTTCGATGAACTTATCCAGAATTTTGCAATCAGAAAATCGAGAAAGAAGCTATTTTAATTTCAGCATACATGTACGTTTTGTGTCATTTCAAAAAATAAAATTTTATTTTACGGTATAATATTGTTTTTATTTTGAATTACATATTGGGGGGGCACCATAATCTTTTCAGTGCTTAGGGCCTCTAAAGGTCTTAATCCGGCCCTGCTTAAGGGGTGTATTTGGGATCTGCGGGAAGTGGCACATCCCTTGGCTCGCGCCACTTCCCACAGCTCCCATTGGCCTGGAACAGTGAACCACAGCCAGTGGGAACTGCGATCAGCTGAACCTGTGGACGCTGCAGGTAAACAAACCATCCCATCCCTCCAGCGGATTTCTCAGACGGGTCATGCGCCAAAGGTGGTCGATCCCTGGTCTAGGCAGTAGTACTGCTGAAAAGAGTTGGGGGGTTATAATGGATCACAAATTGAAATCTGAGTCATGAATGTGATGCAGTTGCAAAAAAAGGCTAATGTCATTCTGGGGTGTATTGAGAGGAGTTTTGTATGTAAGAGATGGTAGGTGACTGTCCCGTTCTACTCAGTACTGGTGAGGCCGCAGCTGATGTATTGTCTCCAATTCTGTGTGCCACACTTGAGCAAAGATGTGGGCAAATTGGAGAGAGTCCAGGGGAGCACAACAAAAATGATAAAAGGTTTTGAAAACCTGATTTATGAGGAAAGGTTAAAAAAACTGGACATGTTTAGTCTTGAGAAAAGTCAGAGGGGGAAACCTGATAATAGTCTTAAAATATGTTAAGGGCACTTATAAGATACATCTTGTCATTCTGCAAAGGTGCCATCCATACATCTTCCTTATAGCTAAAAGAATGGCCTTCCATAAAGTGAATCATTACTGCTGCTTCTCAGTAGTCTGACAGGAATATCTTAATGATTCATAAAACCAAATTTTAGCAAATGGTTGTGCAATACTTTGGAAAGCAATTTAGGAACTAGCTAGCATACAGTTTCTGGTGGAACACATTTTAGATTTCTTTATAGTCTGTGATCCTGGCCCCATCTTACAATTGATTCAGTACAAAATCTTGGATATGTTTTTAAGCATAAGAAAGTCTTAAAGAGAATTTCAGATGCAATCAGATGTCCCTCGCCTAAGCCCAGGTGTGCTATGTATGACAGTGCACACTGTCCTCTGAATGCCAAACCCCCAAACCTCCTTGCACATCTTCCTAAAGCCAAATGTTCCTACTTTGCCAAAACCTCCATCTCCGCCGTGGACAGCTTTCACAATGCAGATACACAGTGTCGTCATAAAAAGCATTGAAAATTTGTGAGCTGCATAAAATATAGTGAATAGCAAAATTAGCATACAAGGAATACTATATTATTGTGTCATGCCTTTTAACATTTCATTCAATAAAAATCTCCATTTGGGTTTTATATGAATCTACCACTGAATTTCTGTTTATCTCGCTAGGTGTGTATGTGGTCCCCATCACTGTAATATCTGGCTCCTTTAGAATAGTTCCCAGTTTTCTGCAGAAGTCAGCACCTAGGTGCTACAGAAACCAGGGGACCTTGCTGCAGAATATAGGTCCAGCCTGCCACAGAATACACAGTGCCTTACCTGTGCAGCAGAATATTCTAGTGGTGATTGCCAATACCGCTGCCTTTGATGCCAACCCAGTTTTCAGGTGCAGTCTTGGTTAGACAAATCTATGGCAGCATGTTCATTTCTTTCAGGGTTTTTGTGAACACCCTGACCACAAACAGAATGAAGTGGTGCATGCCAGGTTCCTGGGTAAACTGAAAAAATATAGGCCCATATCATACACATGAGCCACACATGCAGCTGCTGTTGATTTCATTGGAAGATGTATGGGTAGAATAAGTTCATGACATGGCCCTATATGACCATGACTCTCATAAACACCACTTCATCCATCTGTTCATGAAACATAGTAAAATCAGCTGGAGCTGGAAACAGATCTAGAACAGGATATGAGCCACAGGGTTCATAAACTGAACAGTGGATCATGAAATCCAGACTCGAAAGCAAGAGATTGGATGTGCAGTCTTCTACACTAGCTGAATGCCAGACCAGCCAGAGGAAAGCCATGGAGAGATAAGGTGGGAGGTGGCCTCTTGACACAAAAGCTAGCTACTTGATGTCAATTTATTATTAGTGTTTATTTAGGGATTTGATCCAAGAACTACTGCAGTCAATGAGAGTCTTTCTATTGACTACAATGAGAGTTGGTTCAGGTCCTTATTAAGCACAAACAGTCTGGCACTGTACAGTGCAATAATAAGGTTGTGTCAGCCCAGTTAACCTGGGAAAGCAGTGCACATGAACACACATACAATCTGTTCTTCTCTACACATAGGTACCTCTTGTTTCAAGTGGATGATAATTTAAAATACTTACTATTTAAAAATTTGATTTTCCTGTGAAGTTTTTCAATATTTTAGGGTCATGATATTTTCTTTAAAGGTTTATGCCTCAAGGAAAGATGTTGTTGCATTTGTTGTATTGTGAAGCTTATTAGGAAGTAAACATAATTGGCTAAGAATTTTTTCTCCCTGATCTTTCTCACTGTTGAACAGTGGTCATTTGTGAGTTATAATATAGTTATTGTGAGACGTATCCAGTGAGTTTGTGGACTGGCACTCTCAGAAATCCAGAAAATCCTAAAATTCAGGACACTGAGCCCCAGTCTACACTACATACTTACAACGGAATAACTACGTCACTCAGGGTGTGAAAAATCCACACCGCTGAGTGACATAGTTATACTGACCCTAACCCCTTGTGTAGACAGCACTATGTCGGTGGGAGGGCTTCTCCCCTTGACTGCCTCTCATGCAGGTGGAGTTATTAAGCCAACAGGAGGACTCACTCCCATGGGCTTAGCGTAGTGTAGACCTGCCCCAATCCTCAAAACCATTCACAGAACTTAAACATTTCAGAGAACTAATTGTGGTCAGAGTCATCATATTGGGAACAGCTACCTAAAACTTACTTCCCTACAGGATGAGCTGTATTATTATTATTTGCCATCATTTGCTTTTTTTTTTTTTTTTTTTAAAAAGGCTCCCGCAACAGATCTTACTAGTTGCAACCAATTTGCAACCAGTTTCTGCTCTGTTTGAAATTTAGCAGCTTGTAGCACCCATCTATTCTTTGTTAATTAAATACACATGTCCAGACAAGGAATGAATCACCTTAAAATGAACTTGAATGACTGAAAAAAAGTGTAAACATTAATCAGTGGCACCTACAGAGATCTAGAATACATTGTGTTTAATCTTTTTATCTTGGAATAAACCCATTTTTGTTCAGACATACACACAGTACAAATGAGTGTAAATTCCCCTGGTTAATTCAAGTACAGTACAGTTCCAAAAATTCCAGTCTCCTTCAGAGTGTCAGGAAAGAGATCAGCTCTTAATTCTCTAAAGCCATAGCAGTACACAATGCCATGCCTGTAATTTCATTTTCTAGCTTCCTAAGTGTTTCCTTCTATATCCTCAGATTTCTCACTACTTCAGTCTCACTCTAGTGAGACTCCTGCAATTCTAGAAACATGGACATGAAAGAATGTTCAGCTGCCAATTCTGAATGGGGCCTATTCTGTTCCTTCAAGTTCTCTCGCCAGTCCTCTTGCTGAGATACTTCTGCCTTTCTTACATCTTCATATTGCACCGGAAAGCCTCTAATTGCCTTAGACTTCAGTTACACAAACTTTCAGACAGACCAGGGAATGAAGAACTAAAACCCACAGCACTGTCGGTGAACACAAAAACCAGTTATTTACCTGCACTGAACTGTTGTTCTTCGAGATCTGGGTGCAGATGTGTATTCCACTCAGGTGCATGTGCACACAGCATGCCATAGTCAGAGAACTTTGCTTAGCAGTATCTGTCGGGGCGACATTCATGCCCTCCAGTCCTCATAGCCCCTCCTGTGACTTTTTAAGGGCTGTGCTGCCCCAACCCGCTCAGTTCCTTCACACCAGAAGTCAAAACTGGAGGGGACAGAGAATGGGTCATGGTTCCCACATCTCGAACCTCAACAGTTTTAGTACAGGTAAGTAACTGTTTTTAATTCTTTGAGTGGTGGCAGACATGAATTCTACTCAGGTGACTCGCAAGCAATACTCGTACAAGGTGGGACTTACAGTCTATTTAAACAGGGCTGCAGAACTGCCTTTCCAAAGTCTGCATCTGACCTTGATGAAGTCATAAACGCATCGTGTCTGGTAAACATATGTTCAGAAGACCAGGTAATGGCCCTGCAAATATCCAGCGTAGAAACATCACTGAGAAACACAACAGAAACGGCTGGCCATTGTCAAATGAGCTACCAATCTCTGTGGAGGTGCAATCTGAGCTATCCTGTACACCACCATAATGCAGGACGCAATCCATCTGGAAGTTGTCTGTGTGGAAACAACCCTGACCCCTCATCCAATCTGTGTAGGAGACAAAAAGTTGAGGCAATGAAAAAAATGATTTAGTCCTTTCCAGACACAACACCAAGCGTCGTCTCATACCCAACGTGTGAAGGCACTGTTCATTTGCATTTGAGGAGGGAGCGTGGGGGGGGAGGGGAGATAATATAGGTAAGGACGTTGTTTGGTTAAGGTGAAACTGTGAAACCACTTTAGACAAATATTTTGGATGTGGACTTAGGGCCACTTTGGCTTTGAAAGACTGCATCTACGGAGGCCCTGCCATTTGAGCCTGCAGTTTTCCCAGCAGCGGTGGGCAGGACGGAGAACGCTGCCACTGAGCTTTTATATGCGCCATGCAGGTTCTGGGGCAGCTGAGGAGGCAGTATGTGCTATTCAGCTTCTCAGGTTCATCAGTAATCTCCCTGGACTCCAGAGAGATTACTGATGAACCCAGGAAGCTGAGCAGCAGATACCACCTCCTCGGCCGCCCTGGATCCTCCATGGGGCATAATAAATAAGCAAAAATGTCCCAGGCTGAAGCTGTGTCGTCATCTTAAAGGAGCGGCAAATGGAGCACGTCTTTAATATGTCCCTCTTTTATCCACAACAAGCGCCAAGTGTGGGGGTCGTTATTCAGAATAGCTGCTCCACCTGAAGGACAGTGTTTAAAATGGTGAGGGCATTACACCAGGTAAGTACTAAAAAATAGTAACTAACTACTAAATTAACTAACTACTGTACATAATTACAAGGGTACTACTAACTAAATGAACTATTTACAGAAGCTCAGCCATGCGGTAAAACCCACACTGGAAGGTCTGACTCAGGCTGTGGCCAGTGACAGAAGGAAATGAGGATGGGTGGGGCACTGCTGCCCCAAAATATGAGGGCCAGAGGGTGCAAGCACTGCCTTGACGAGAACTGCTCTAATGTGCCCAGAGCACCAAAGCCAGAGGGGAATACACGTCTGCAACCACTCAAAGAAGGACTTCTATTAACAAACAGAACTACCTTAAACTGTTATCAAAGGTAAGACCTTCTCTAAACCGAAGCACAACTGCCCTGCTGTGCAAGACACTTTGTGATACCAAGACTTGCTTGTTTAGCAGACAGCTTCCAGAGCCCTCACAGTAAATCTAGACAGACTTATTGATGACAATGTTGTTACTTCATGGAGCCCAGAGAGAGGGGGATAACTTAACAGCTCATTTCAATTTGTTGTTGTTTCTACAGTTTTAAATAAGGATTTGCAGCCTTTATCTAAATAAGGTCTGGGGGCGGGGGCAAAGTCACCATGGCCCTGCACTTCAGATGGTCGTTTACACCAGTGCAAAGCAGGCATCTCACACTCCTGAATCAGAAGCATGCTATTTCACACCCACTGTGCTGTGGGGTGAATGACTCTACAAGGTGCAGGCAAATGGAGCCCAGGCTTCCTAACTTTAGGCTCCTATGTTTTAAAAATTTAGCCACAAGGCTTAAAATTTCCTGGCACCAGAATGGAGTACGTTTCTACTATATTTCTTGAGGAAATTCATGGTGGTGTGGAGGGCTGATACAAAGCACTTCATGCATTTCAGCAGGTCTGTGCATGGGGGAGGTCACAGTGGAACAGCCACTAGAATCCAGCATACTAGAAACACATGGAAGGAAGAATAAAACAGGGCGGAGTCACCCAGCAGGGTTCAGTACTACACAATTCTTTCTTATTTATATTGTTACCTATTTCTGTCAAGTTCTGCTGTATCTTCTGCTAGCATAGGTCTATTTATTGTTATTTTAAAGCAAAGGATGGGACAAAGAAGGTACTGTTTTAAAACTGAGTTTTTAACAGCTGAAAGGAAGAACTTTGCACTGTTCTAGATGAAGGGGATTTGACTCTCAATGATTTGCAGTCCCTTTCCCTTAGAACACACAAAGTTTTTTTTCAGGTATAACAGCTTTCCTGGGACTATGCATAATAAATATCTTCACCTTCCTCCTGACACCCGTGCAGCTCCAGCTCCGGCCTCTGAGATTCAGGAAAGGATATGCTCTTAATTCCCTGAAGCCAAAGGAGGACATACATAGGTCCCTCTTGTTCCAATTCCCAGCTTTTTAGCAGTCTCCTCAGCTCCCACTTCTCTTCAGAATTCCTTTTACAGTTCTCACACTCAGTCAGTCTGTGTCTTTGTAGCGTTCTTAAACAGAGGGAGTGAAAGAAACATGTAGGCACAAAAACAGTTCCTTGCAGAACTGAACTGGACTGTAATACTAGAGGAATTAAACAGGATACAATCCCTTGTCTTTATACCATAGTTTGTGACTTCCTATCCCCACCCCTATAACTTCTCAAAGGGGCTACTGGATGCCCCTTCATGTGTCTTTCAGGGCCACTGATTTCCCACAGCTATTTAGGAACCCCAGCTCACTCTGAATCCCTTCAACATAATATGAAGGGTAGGGTCTCATGAGAACTGATGTGAAAGTGGACCTGCCCATATACATTTCTTACAGATATAAAAAATGAAATTGATGGCATCTTATGAAACACATCTGTCTTTTCCAAGTGGAGGGACCCTGTCATTCTGAAGTTCAAATAGGACATGCTACCATACTGCTAGGCCTGCTCCCTGCCTTTAAGGTTCTCTGTTGACACTGTTACCCGCACACGCCAGGGCACCCCACCCTTACCCAATTCCTATAGCTTGAAGCGAAAGGCACCTACCCTTACCCAGTTCCTAGGGCTCAGGACATAATCCTCTGCGGGTTTGCGGGGCCTTTTACCAGTGAAAGAGCCTTACACAGTAATATCCGTAACCTCTATTTTTTAACAGTTACCAAAACAGAATGTACACACTAAGCATACAATGCTCACCACTCCCAATAAGGCAGATGAACTTTTCTTGGTGGCCAGTCAAGATTAGATCATCCGGGGCTCCAGTTTCTGCACAGTATAATTGGCAGGATGTTGAGGTCTGGCAGCTTGATTTTGGGCTGTGTCCCAGAGTTAGATTCCAAAGAACTTCCTTTTGGACCCCAGTTTATACAGTTAAAACTTGGATCCTATTTAGTTTTACGATGGGTTAAGGTAGAGCTAAAGTACTACAAAACAGTATTTTTCACCAACACTAGCCCATTACATAACAATTCTTTAACTAATCATATCATAGAATCATAGAATCATAGAATATCAGGGTTGGAAGGGACCCCAGAAGGTCATCTAGTCCAACCCCCTGCTCAAAGCAGGACCAATTCCCAGTTAAATCATCCCAGCCAGGGCTTTGTCAAGCCTGACCTTAAAAACCTCTAAGGAAGGAGATTCTACCACCTCCCTAGGTAACGCATTCCAGTGTTTCACCACCCTCTTAGTGAAAAAGTTTTTCCTAATATCCAATCTAAACCTTCCCCACTGCAACTTGAGACCATTACTCCTCGTTCTGTCATCTGCTACCATTGAGAACAGTTTAGAGCCATCCTCTTTGGAACTCCCTTTCAGGTAGTTGAAAGCAGCTATCAAATCCCCCCTCATTCTTCTCTTCTGCAGGCTAAACAATCCCAGCTCCCTCAGCTTCTCCTCATAACTCATGTGTTCCAGTCCCCTAATCATTTTTGTTGCCCTTCGCTGGACTCTCTCCAATTTATCCACATCCTTCTTGAAGTGTGGGGCCCAAAACTGGACACAGTACTCCAGATGAGGCCTCACCAATGTCGAATAGAGGGGAACGATCACGTCCCTCGATCTGCTCGCTATGCCCCTACTTATACATCCCAAAATGCCATTGGCCTTCTTGGCAACAAGGGCACACTGCTGACTCATATCCAGCTTCTCGTCCACTGTCACCCCTAGGTCCTTTTCCGCAGAACTGCTGCCTAGCCATTCGGTCCCTAGTCTGTAGCTGTGCATTGGGTTCTTCCGTCCTAAGTGCAGGACCCTGCACTTATCCTTATTGAACCTCATCAGATTTCTTTTGGCCCAATCCTCCAATTTGTCTAGGTCTTTCTGTATCCTATCCCTCCCCTCCAGCGTATCTACCACTCCTCCCAGTTTAGTATCATCCGCAAATTTGCTGAGAGTGCAATCCACACCATCCTCCAGATCATTTATGAAGATATTGAACAAAACCGGCCCCAGGACCGACCCTTGGGGTACTCCACTTGATACCGGCTGCCAACTAGATATGGAGCCATTGATCACTACCCGTTGAGCCCGACAATCTAGCCAGCTTTCTACCCACCTTGTAGTGCATTCATCCAGCCCATACTTCCTTAACTTGCTGACAAGAATACTGTGGGAGACCGTGTCAAAAGCTTTGCTAAAGTCAAGAAACAATACATCCACTGCTTTCCCTTCATCCACAGAACCAGTAATCTCATCATAAAAGGCAATTAGATAAGTCAGGCATGACCTTCCCTTGGTGAATCCATGCTGGCTGTTCCTGATCACTTTCCTCTCATGCAAGTGCTTCAGGATTGATTCTTTGAGGACCTGCTCCATGATTTTTCCAGGGACTGAAGTGAGGCTGACTGGCCTGTAGTTCCCAGGATCCTCCTCCTTCCCTTTTTTAAAGATTGGCACTACATTAGCCTTTTTCCAGTCATCCGGGACTTCCTCGGTTCGCCACAAGTTTTCAAAGATAATGGCCAATGGCTCTGCAATCACAGCCGCCAATTCCTTCAGCACTCTCGGATGCAACTTGTCCGGCCCCATGGACTTGTGCACGTCCAGCTTTTCTAAATAGTCCCTAACCACCTCTATCTCCACAGAGGGCTGGCCATCTCTTCCCCATTTTGTGATGCCCAGCGCAGCAGTCTGGGAGCTGACCTTGTTAGTGAAGACAGAGGCAAAAAAGCATTGAGTACATTAGCTTTTTCCACATCCTCTGTCACTAGGTTGCCTCCCTCATTCAGTAAGGGGCCCACACATTCCTTGGCTTTCTTCTTGTTGCCAACATACCCGAAGAAACCCTTCTTGTTACTCTTGACATCTCTGGCTAGCTGCAGCTCCAGGTGCGATTTGGCCCTCCTGATAACATTCCTACATGCCCGAGCAATATTTTTATACTCTTCCCTGGTCATATGTCCAACCTTCTACTTCTTGTAAGCTTCTTTTTTATGTTTAAGATCCGCTAGGATTTCACCATTAAGCCAAGCTGGTCGCCTGCCATATTTACTATTCTTTCGACTCATTGGGATGGTTTGTCCCTGTAACCTCAACAGGGATTCCTTGAAATACAGCCAGCTCTCCTGGACTCCTTTCCCCTTCAAGTTAGTCCCCCAGGGGATCCTGGCCATCCGTTCCCTGAGGGAGTCGAAGTCTGCTTTCCTGAAGTCCAGGGTCCGTATCCTGCTGCTTACCTTTCTTCCCTGCGTCAGGATCCTGAACATATCCACCTTAGTTGATTTAAATCTTGCAAAATTAGTTATGCAAACAAATGGAAACAAAGGATCAGAGACCATAAAGGCAAAACAATAGAGAAGTATAGATTTCACAGTCACTCTGAAAACTGATAAGTGATTCCTTGCCAGACAGAATGCTATCAAAGTTTTCTTTAACCATCTTAAGCTCTGTGTCTTTATCTGGTGATGCTGGCTACTATTAGGACAGAAGTGCCTTCTTAATAGCCCGATATTACATTGTTTTGATGGAATGTGAGGACGTGGCCCTCTCTGCTTCTTAGCTCACGGCTGCTCCTGTCCTGCTGTGGCGGCTGCTGCTTACTGCAGAAAAAAGCCTCAGACCTTCCAACACAGGCATTCAGATTTCTACCTTCTTATCACTAAAAAGAAAAGGAGTACTCCTTTTCTCTTTGCGAATACAGACTAACACGGCTGCTACTCTGAAACTTCTTATCACTGGCACCCACTGGCAAGGCTAGACCTGCAACCATGTCAGAGAAGCCACAATAGAACAGCTAATGATGCAATTTGGTACTACACCTACTGTGTAATCTTTATTTTCTTTATTCTAACACTTATCATAAAGCATATTAAACTTATAATGTCACTAGTAATACTTCTCCAGCTCCAGAAACACCAGTACCAAGAACACAAACTTAAGGCATTCCATGCAGAAGCCTCAAAAATCTACCTTTCCGCCCCAAGCCAGGGACGTTATATGGTATCTAAATGCAAATAAGAGAACCCTCAGCTGGTGATTCTTATTGGCTTTTATAAAAGCTCCCTTCATATTCTCTCCCTACTCTTCTCACTGAGCTCCCACTGTTTTCTTCCACTTTCAATCTCCACAGAAAATGTTCCTGAATTCACTAATGCTTAAGTTAAACAATCCTTTAAATAATTATAGTGCCATTATGATTCTAACCTAGGCGGATTATAATTTAAATCCAAGAAGGTGATCATGCTCGCTATCTCATTAATTCTAGGATGCCTCTCATAGAAAATTTAATAAACACCCATTACATGGTCACTAAACAATAACACCCGCGATGCAGCACCTAATAGGGAGGATAGGACAAACCATCCCGCAACCTCTGCGAAAAACGGTTGGAGGAGGGAAAGGGCTACTTTTGCAGCATTGTCTTTCCTCTGTCCTTGATCCCACAGAAGCCCCTGGGGTTGTCAATGGGATTCAGAGTGAGAAAATAAGAACAGCCATACTGGGTCAGACCAATGGTCCCTCCTGCCCACTATTCTGTCTCTGACAGTGTCCAGTGCCAGAGCTTCAGGGGAGTGTACAGAACAGGGCAATTTTGGAGTGATCCGGGCCTGTCTTGCCCTCCCGGCTTCTGGCAATCAATGGTTTAGGGTCTCTGCAAGCCTGGGGTTACATCCCTGACCATGATGGACCAGTTCTCTATGAACTTATCTAGTTAATTTTTTAACCCAGTGCACAGATGGAGAGTGGGGCTGGCCAGGCATGGAAGGACTTGGCTGAAAAAGGGTAGCCACAGTCTTTGCTGGCTTGTTTCCACAGACACGCGTTTCCCCCAAGTTCATGCTGACTGTGGCAATGTTAGTGCACATGGTTCCTCTTCTCGGATGTGCTTCCACACCCTGGAGGTGGATTCTGGGGGAAGTGAGCAGCAAAGCAGCCTGGCAGCTGGGTTTCTCTGCACTGTGTGGAATATAATCATGTGCATGGATGCAAGATGGGCATTAGCGCTACAGTTGGATGCATCTCCTACAGCAGCAAGTTTTTCTAAGTTCTGCCAAGTCGTTTTACGGTAAAGAGGTTTGGCATCCCATGGAGCTTGTTAGCACAAGATTCTCTCGGTCTTCTAGTCACAGATCTCACAGCCAGAAAGATTTCACTTTGTGGACAAGAGGGGTAACAGCTGCCCATGTCCGGGCCGAGCATCACTCTGCTAAACTCTGTCCCCAGATCATTCACAGTTAATCCCTGCTATTGAGCTCCAGGCACAGCGTGCATGTCTCAGCCCTGGTCTACACTAGGAGTTGAGGTTGAATTTAGCAGCATTAAATTGATTTAACCCTGCACCCGTCCACACAACGAAGCCCTTTTTTTTAACTTAAAGGGCTCTTAAAATCAATTTCCTTACTCCACCCCCGACAAGGAGATTAGCGCTGAAATCGGCCTTGCCAGGTAGAATTTGGGGTACTCTGGATGCAATTAGACGGTATTGGCCTCCGGGAGCTATCCCAGAGTGCTCCTTTGTGACCGCTCTGGACAGCACTCTCAACTCAGATGCACTGGCCAGGTAGACAGGAAAAGGCCCGCGAACTTTTGAATTTAATTTCCTGTTTGGCCAGCATGGCAAGCTGCAGGTGAGTGCAGAGCTCATCAGCAGAGGTGACCATGATGGAATCCCAGAATCGCAAAAGGGCTCCAGCATGGACAGAACGGGAGGTACGGGATCTGATTGCTGTATGGGGAGAGGAATCCGTGCTATCAGAACTCCGTTCCAGTTTTCGAAATGCCAAAACATTTGTCAAAATCTCCCAGGGCATGAAGGACAGAGGCCATAACAGGGACCTGAAGCAGAGCCGCGTGAAGCTTAAGGAGCTGAGGCAAACCTACCAGAAAACCAGAGAGGCGAACGGCCGCTCCAGGTCACAGCCTCAAACATGCTGCTTCTATGATGAGCTGCATGCCATTTTAGGGGGTTCAGCCACCATGACCCCGTGTTGTTTGACTCCTTCAATGGAGATGGAGGCAACACGGAAGCAGGTTTTGGGGACAAGGAAGATGATGATGATTAGGTTGTAGATAGCTCACAGCAAGCAAGCGGAGAAACTGATTTTCCCGACAGCCAGGAACCGTTTCTCACCCTGGACCTGGAGCCAGTACCCCCCGAACTCACCCAAGGCTGCCTCCCGGACCCGCCAGGTGGAGAAGGGACCTCTGGTGAGTGTACCTTTTAAAATAGTGTACATGGTTTAAAAGCAAGTGTGTTTAATGATTAATTTGCCCCAGCATTTGCGGCTCTCCTGGATGTACTCCGAAAGCCTTTGCAAAAGGTTTCTGGGGAGGGCAGCCTTATTCCGTCCACCATGGTAGGACACTTTACCACTCCAGGCCAGTAGCACGTACTCGGGAATCATTGTAGAATGAGACTAAATCAGGAGGCCCAGATAATCTTCATCCAAGAATATTAAAGGAATTGGCATATAAAATTGCAAGCCCATTAGCAAGAATTTTTAATGAATCTGTAAACTCAGGGGTTGTACCGTATGATTGGAGAATTGCTAACATAGTTCCTATTTTTAAGAAAGGGAAAAAAAGTGATCCGGGTAATTATAGGCCTGTTAGTTTGACATCTGTAGTATGCAAGGTCTTGGAAAAAATTTTGAAGGAGAAGGTAGTTAAGGACATTGAAGTCAATGGCAAATGGGACAAAATACAACATGGTTTTACAAAAGGTAGATCGTGCCAAACCAACCTGATCTCCTTCTTTGAGAAAGTAACAGATTTTTTTAGACAAAGGAAAAGCAGTGGGTCTAATTTACCTAGATTTTAGTAAGGCGTTTGATCCTGTGCCACATGGGGAATTATTAGTTAAATTGGATAAGATGGGGATCAATAGGAAAATTGAAAGGTGGATAAGGAATTGTTTAAAGGGGAGACTACAACGGGTCCTACTGAAAGGTGAACTATCAGGCTGGAGGGAGGTTACCAATGGAGTTCCTCAAGGATCGGTTTTGGGACCAATCTTATTTAATCTTTTTATTACTGACCTTGGCACAAAAAGTGGGAGTGTGCTAATAAAGTTTGCTGATGATACAAAGCTGGGAGGTATTGCCAATTTAGAGAAGGACAGGGATATCCTACAGGAGGATCTGGATGACCTTGTAAACTGGAGTAATAGTAACAGGATGAAATTTAATAGAGAGAAGTGTAAGGTCATGCATTTAGGGATTAATAACAAGAATTTTAGTTATAAGCTAGGGACACATCAATTAGAAGTAACGGAGGAAGAGAAGGCCCTTGGAGTATTGGTTGATCATAGGATGACTATGAGCTGCCAATGTGATATGGCCGTGAAAAAAGCTAATGTGGTCTTGGGATGCATCAGGAGAGGTATTTCCAGTAGGGATAAGGAGGTTTTAGTACCATTATACAAGGCATTGGTGAGACCTCACCTGGAATACTGTGTGCAGTTCTGGTCTCCCATGTTTAAGAAGGATGAATTCAAACTGGAACAGGTACAGAGAAGGGCTACTAGGATGATCCGAGGAATGGAAAACTTGTCTTATGAAAGGAGACTCAAGGAGCTTGGCTTGTTTAGCCTAACTAAAAGAAGGTTGAGGGGAGATATGATTGCTCTCTATAAATATATCAGAGGGATAAATACTGGAGAGGGAGAGGAATTATTTAAGCTCAGTAGCAATGTGGACACAAGAACAAATGGATATAAACTGGCCACCAGGAAATTTAGACTAGAAATTAGACGAAGGTTTTTAACCATCAGAGGAGTGAAGTTTTGGAATAGCCTTCCAAAGGAAGCAGTGGGGGCAAAAGATCTATCTGGCTTTAAGATTAAACTCGATAAGTTTATGGAGGAGATGGTATGATGGGATAACATTGTTTTGGTAATTAAATATTCATGGTAAATAGGCCCAATGGCCTGTGATGGGATATTAGATGGAATGGGATCCGAGTTACCCAGGAAAGAATTTTCTGTAGTAACTGGCTGATGAATCTTGCCCATATGCTCAGGGTTTAGCTGATCGCCATATTTGGGATCGGGAAGGAATTTTCCTCCAGGGCAGATTGGAAGAGGCCCTGGAGGTTTTTCGCCTTCCTCTGTAGCATGGGGCATGGGTCACTTGCTGGAGGATTCTCTGCTCCTTGAAGTCTTTAAACTATGATTTGAGGACTTCAATAGCACAGATATAGGTGTGAGGTTTTTTGCAAGAGTGGTGGGTGAAATTCTGTGGCCTGCGTTGTGCAGGAGGTCAGACTAGATGATCATAATGGTCCCTTCTGACCTAAATATCTATGAATCTAGAACAAAGCATTGCAGTGTATGTTTGCTGGCATTCAAACAACATCCGTTATTTATCTCTCTGTGTTAGCCTCAGGAGAGTGATATCATTCATGGTCACCTGGTTGAAATAGGGTGCTTTTCTTAAGGGGACATTCAGAGGAGCCTGTTCCTGCTGGGCTGTTTGCCTGTGGCTGAACAGAAATGTTCCCCGCTGTTAGCCACGGGGAGGGGGGAGGGGCTAGCCACGCGGTGGGGGGAGGCAAAATGCGACCTTGGAACGAAAGCACATGTGCTATGTATGTAATGTTAACAGCAAGGTTTACTGTGAAAGAGTGTACCCACTGTTCTAGAAAATGTGTCTTTTTAAATACCGCTGTCCCTTTTTTTTCCTCCACCAGCTGCATGTGTTTCAAGGATCACAGGATCTTCTCCTTCCCAGAGGCTAGTGAAGATTAGAAGGCGAAAAAACCGCACTCGCGATGAAATGTTCTCTGAGCTCATGCTGTCCTCCCACACTGACAGAGCACAGACAACTGCGTGGAGGCAAATAATGTCAGAGTGCAGGAAAGCACAAAATGACCGGGAGGAGAAGTGGCGGGCTGAGGAGAGTAAGTGGTGGGCTGAGGAGAGAGCTGAAGCTGAAAGGTGGCAGCAGCGTGATGAGAGGAGGCAGGATTCAATGCTGAGGCTGCTGGAGGATCAAACTAATACGCTCCAGCGTATGGTTGAGCTGCAGGAAAGGCAGCAGGAGCACAGACCGCTGCTACAGCCCCTGTGTAACCAACCGCCTTCCTCCCCAAGTTCCATAGCCTCCACACCCAGACGCCCAAGAACGCGGTGGGGGGGCCTCCGGCCACCCGGTCACTCCACCCCAGAGGATTGCCCAAGCAACAGAAGGCTGGCATACAATAAGTTTTAAAGTTTTAAACTTTTAAAGTGCTGTGTGGCCTTGTCCTTCCCTCCTCCACCACCCCACCTGGGCTACCTTGGCACTTATCCCCCTATTTGTGTGATGAATTAATAAAGAATGCATGAACGTAAAGCAACAATGACTTTATTGCCTCTGCAAGCAGATATTTATTTTCTCTATATCGCCATCTGGCGTCTACTGATGGAACAACAGGTTAGCAAAATGAATCATACAAATGTAAGCCTGGAAGAGACCTCTTGAGGTCTTCTAGTCCAGTCCCCTGCACCCAAGGCAGGGCTAAGTATTATCTAGGCCAGTGATACTTGGACTGAGGCTTGTGAGCCACATGTGCCTCTTTCATGTGTCTCCTGAGGCTCTCTGCAGAATGATATTAAAACACTGTGATTTAATTATTAACCAATCCGGATGTTTTAATATGTTGTATTTCCCTAGTTTGTTTATGTAGCAAAATAATCTTAGCCCTGCATAAAGGGACCCAGACTCAGCGCCTGAAAAAAAGCTCCCCAGGACCAGACTTCTTTGGCTCCTGGCACTTACTACTAAGGGGACTGACTAGGCTTTAGAACCCAATGACCCCACTCACGTTATTGCTGGATTTGGAAGCTAGTAAAGCCTTGGTTGCTGGCTGCACATACCACTGCATATTATCAGGACTCTGTACTGTGGGTGACTCTTTGGAGATAAGACGTGCCTGAAATTGTGCTGCTTGAACACTGGCCAACATTTGTCTCCTTCTTTTATGTTATGTCTTCATCGATTTTCAGAGATTGACAAACTCATAAAACAAACACTGTGGAAAGGGAAAGAAAAAAGTACAACACATACAGAAGACCGAGCGGCTGCACCACTTTTCCTGGTGCATGACAGATGTACACATGCACACAGCAACCCAACGCTCCCAATCTGCTCTCATTTACAAAGCTTTCACATGGCGTAAATCCCTAGCACAGTATACATCATTCTTCGTTCCTCTTATAAATTAGATGATTCTAAGGAGCAGTTTCTGCCATGTTCATATACCAAACTGATAAAACTAGAACGTGAGAGATTTTCCACCTTCTAAAGATCAGTATCTGTGCAGGACCAAGTGCAATTGCAAGTGGCCAGGATTCCCAATAAACAGAATCAGAGCCATAGAAACATAAGACTGGAAGGGACCTGGAGAGGGTGTCAAGTCTAGAGCCCTGCACGGGGACAAAGCCAAGTAAACCAGACCATCCCTGACAGGCATTAGTCCCATCTGTTCTTTAAAACCTCCAGTAATGGCAATTGCACCACATCCCTTGGAAGCCTAGTCGAGAGTTTAACTACCCTTATAGTTAGAAAGTTTTTTTCTAATATCTGTCCTAAATCTCCCTTGCTGCTGATTAAGTCCATTCTTGTTCTACCTTCAGTGGACGGGAAGAACAGTTGATCACAGTCCTCTTTACAACAGCCCTTTACGTATTTAAGATTGTAATCAGGTCCATCCTCCCTACCCCATCCCACCCAACCCCCCTCTTCTTTTCTCAAGACTAAACATGCCCAGTTTTCTTAACCATTCCTCATAGGTCAGGTTTTCTAAACTTTTTTTCACGTTTGTTGCTCTCCCCGGACATTCTCCAATTTGTTCACATCTTTCCTATAGTATGGTGCACAGAATTGGACGCCGTACTCCAGCCGAGACATCACTAGTGCCAAGTAGAGCAGGACAATTATCTTCCTTGTCCTGTCTTATATACAACACTCCTGTTAATACACCCTAGAATGATATTAGCCTTTTTTGAAACTGCATCATATTGTTGACTCACATCCAATTTGTGATCCACTATTACCCTCGCCCCCACGATCCTTTTCAGCAGCACTCCCACCTAGCCAGTTATTATCCATGTTGTGATTCTGCATTTGACTTTTTCCTTCCTAAAAATTCAGACTATGAAGCATTTAACTGCAAAAAGGGGAACTACACACAAATGAGAAAACTAGTTAAATGGAAAGTAAAAGGCACACCCACAGGGGTAGAACTCCTGCAAACTGCATGGAGACTATTTAAAACCACCATAATAGAGGCTCAAACTATAGCTATACCCCAAATCAAAAAACACCAAGAGGCCCCCAAAAATGCGAACATGGCGAAACAGCCAAGTAAAAGAGGCAGTTAGAGGCAAAAAGGCATCCTTTAAAAAGTGGAAGTCAAAACTTAGTAAGGAAAATAAAAAGGTGCGTAAGCTGTGACAAGTCAAGTGTAACAAAGTACAATAAAGCAGGCAAAGAAAGAATTTGAAGAGCAACTAGATAAAGACACAAAACTAACAAGAAAAAAATTTTAGTACATCAACAGCAGGAAGCCTGCAAAACAGTCAGTGGGGTCACTGGACAATTTACGTGCTTAAAGGAGCACTCAAGGACAACAAGGCCATTGCAGAGAAGCTAAATGAATTCTTTGCATCAGTCTTCAATGCAAAGGATATGGGGGACATCCCCACACCCGAGCCATTCTTCTTAGGTGACAAATCTGAGGAACTGTTCCAGATTGAGGTCAGTAGAGGAGATTTTGGAAGAAATTGACAAATAAAATAGTAATAATTGACCGGAATCAGATGGTATTCACCCAAAAGTTCTAAGGAACTCAAATATGAAATTGCAGAACTATTAACTGTAGAATGTATATTATCGCTTAAACCAGCCTCGATCTGTTTGAGTAATGTGTTTATATTAGCACATTTGAGATAGACTATCTGTGCTGAATACTTAGTCAATTGTACTGTGGCATTAGGGGTATCAAAAAAAAAAAAAGAGGCAAGACCAAAGTGTTGGAAAAAATCCAACCAACTTTAATGCAGTCAGAGCCCTTGAACCCACAGCAGTACCTGCCTCCTCCAGCACAGGTGACAGCTCCAACCTCTAAAAAGAATTCCCCCAGCCTCTCTCAGACTACACACCCCTGCAACCCAGCTTCTGGGAGAGGGGAAGCCTATTAAAATACATTATTGGCAATTGAGTTCTCTTCCTTTGTTCCTGGTCCTGTATGTCTCCTGGGTGTTGTTTCTGTTCCCTAACTGGACAAAATTAACTGAATTTTGCCCCTTGATTAAATGCATCTGTTCCTGCCCTGATGTCGGCTTTCCGACAACATCCATGCCAACACAACTGCCGTTGTGCAATATCTGTGAACAGTTATAAGGAAGGGGAAGAGACTGTTCATCAAATTCTAAATCAAACTGCTATACTCAGTGTCTGTGAAGAGGTTCCTACACTATTTGACCAGCTCCGGTAATGATGGTGAACGGCTAGTTATTATATTGGTTCTAATGTTCCTGGGTCAGATCCTGCTGTATTCCCAGTCCCCCTGGGCTAGCCCAGAAGCACAGAGGGGAGTTATTAGCTGTTCCTGGGTTGGCCAGCATAGGTGATGTGCTGGGGGCATTTAAGAAGGGCCATGGCCGCAGGGGGGTGTCACTGCAAGGGCAAGATAGAGCAGCCCTTAAGGTTGTTCTAACTTGTACTGGAAGCCTTTGCACGTACCTGATGTTGGGCCTTTTGAGAGCATCCTGGAGAATCCTCATATTCCTCACCCAACAAAGCCCTGTACATTAAGGATTGCAAATTCTATATGTTACCATAATTGCTGGTTTGATGCCCAAAATGCTAACTGGACAGCAGAAGACCATTGTATTGCTAAACATTCAAAAATCATCAGCCAGGCCCTCAAAAAAATCGTGAGATTTAAAAAAATATAAGAAGCGTTGGGCCTCTGCTTTTAAGCCTTTAGAGTTAGCACATCTTCAGGCTTTTCTCTGCAGCCATGAGAGCTCCAAACTTCTATTTAAAAAAAATGAAAGCTGAGATTCTCACATAACCACCTGACTCAAGGAGCTGGAGCTTCAAGAAAAAAAACGGGTTGTTAGGGGGCTTATTCCTTCACCCACTTACTTCCCTGGTCCTTCTCGCATGAACAGAGAGCAACAATACCCGAAGTCCAAAGGTGCAAACAATTCAATGTTTATTGGGGTGAACTTCCAGCAAGCATGATTCCAGTTTCCTTCCTTAGTGTCCACCTTCCCAGCTCTGACACCACAGAGCCTTACACCTGTGTCCCTGTTCCCATTCCTGCCCTTAGCCAAACATGATTCCAATTTCCCCACCCCATTCCCTGTTCCCATTTCCCCTCCCCACACCCACCCACCCACTTCCTGATTGACTGCAGACTATATAGTAAAACTTGAGTTCTGCTTAGCTATACTTAACCTATTTCATTTTCCTGAAATTTAACTAACCAATCCTAACATATTGTAACATGATTATGTAACCAATTATATCCCACCACCTTAATTAGTTTACACCCAGCAAAATTAATTATACAGCAGACAGGAACAATCACAGAACCAGACAGAGATTATACAGACAAACAACAGCAAAGTGGGAACTATAATGACAAAACAATACAGAAGTGAGGATTTCACATCCCAGCTATTGACAAGTGAGTTCTTGCCAGACAGGATGCTATCAAACTAAGTTTCCTTTTACATCTTCTAGGCACTACCCTTTCTCTGGAGGCGATGGACATTATCAGGACAGGAGTGTATTCCTAACAGCCCAATAGCACTTTCTTTCAATGTGACTAGTTTGGAATGTGAGGATGTGACCGGTCGTGTCCCAGCTTATGGCTGCCTCTGTTGCTTAGCCAAAGGCCTTAGCCTAAGAACAGGGCCCCAGACTGTCACAGTAAGAGAAGGACCTTACACCGGCAGACAGTGATTTTGATTCTTTCTTTTATACCTTTAACTAGCCAAGCGATAAGAATACACCTAAATTCTTAAAGTACAGGCCTTTGCAGACAGGCCTGAATATCTATATCCTAACACGGGTTACCCACCTTTTGTAACTGTTGTTCTTCGAGCTGTGTTGCTCATGTCCATTCCACTGTAAGTGTGAGCATGCCCACTTGTGCAGCCATCGGAGACTTTTGCCTTCGCGGTACCTGTAGGGCCGGCTGTGCCACCCCCTGGAGCACTGCACTCACGGCACAGTATATCAGGAGCTGCTGGCCCTGCGCCCTCTCGGTTCCTTCTTGCCGACAACTCTGACAGAGGGGAGACGGGTGGGTAATAGAATGGGCATGAGTAACACATCTCGAAGAACAGTTACAAAAGGTGGGTAACCAGCTTTTCTTCTTTGAGTGCTTGCTCATGTCAATTCCATTGTAGGTGACTCACAAGCAGAATCTGTGGCGGTGGGCTCAGAATTCACAGTCTTGCAGATTAGTGTACTGCTCTGCTGAAACCAGCCTCACCCTGAGCCTGCTGGGTCAGCGCACAGTGCAGAGCAAACGTGTGGACGGACTACCAGGTCGCAGCTCAGCAAATTTCCTGGATCAGCACCTGAACGAGGAAGGCAGCTGATGATGCCTGCACCCTAGTTCAGTGGGCCATCACAATCACTGGAGGGGGCACCTTCGCCAGCTCATAGCAGTAGTGGGTGCAGGCTGTGATCCAGGACGAGATTCTCTGGATGGACACTGGGCAACCTTTCGTTCTGTCCAAGACTTGTGGAATGGCTTCATTCCTTCGATGAAGAAGGCTAATGCCCACCTGATGTCCGGGAAATGCAGCCTGCATTCCTCATCCGTCGCATGAGACTTCAGGCAGAAGACCGGAAGATATATTTCCTGACCAGTACGGAACTGGGAAATGACCTTGGGCATAAAGGCTGGGTGCGGGCGCAGCTGGACCTTGTCCTTATAGCTGGACCTTGTCCCCACTGTATAAGGGGGTTCAGACAAGAGCACCCTGTTCTCGGACACCCTATGGGCTGAGGTTATAGCGACCAAAAAGGAGACCTTCCAGGAGAGAAGCAGAAGGGAGCAGGATGCCAGGGGCTCAGAGTGGGGGGATTCCATTGTTAGGATATAGATATTCAGGCCTGTCTGTAAAGGCCTGTACTCTAAGAATGTAGGTATATGTTTTATCATTTAGCTAGTAATAGAGGTATACAAGAAAGAATGTGTGTAAGGGCCTTCTCTCACTGTGACAGTCTGAGGCCCTGCTGCTTAGCCAGAGGCATTGACCTAAGAACAGGGCCTCAGACTGTCACAGTGAGAGAAGGCCCTTACACACATTCTTTCTTGTATACCTCTATTACTAGCTAAATGATAAAACATATACCTACATTCTTAGAGTATAGGCCTTTACAGACAGGCCTGAATATCTATATCCTAACATCCATGAGCTTGGACTGCACAAGGTTCAAGTCCCAAGGAGGGACTGGGTCCTGGACCTGAGGGTAAAGGAACCGCACTGTCATGAGATGGGCAAAGAACAACCTACCGTGAAACGGAGGATGGAAGGTCAAGAGGGACACCAGGTGCACCTTAACAGAGGACAGCAACAGGCCCTGGAACTTCAGAGATAGTAGATAGTCCAGGATGACCTTCAGGGAGACCTGCTCCACCCGGACATGGCAATTCGAGGCCCAACACATAACCACTTCCACTTTGCTACATAGGTAGCCCTGGTGGAGGGTTTCCTGCTGCTAAACAGGACATGCTGGACACTGGCAGAACACTGCTGCTCCTCCCCACTCAGCCATGCAGAAACCAGGCCGTGAGGTGCAGCGCCTCCAGGTTCAGATGCAGCAGGTTCCCATGGTCCTGGGACAAAAGACCCAGCCAAAGTGGCAGCTGTAATGGGGTGGCTGCCGACAGACTCAGGAGCATGGCAAACCAGTGCAGACAAAGCCAGGCCTGGGCTATGAGGATGACTGAAGCTTTGTCTTGCTTCACTTTGAGCAGGACTCTGTGGATTAGTGGCACCAGTGGGAAGGCATACATAAGCACTCCAGACCATGGGATCAGGAAGGCGTCTGACAGGGAGCACTTGTCCCTGCCCTGCAGAGAACAGAACACGTGGCACTTCCTGTTCTGTCTGGATGCGAACAGGTCCACGTGGGGAGTCCCCCACCTTTGGAAAACTAGGCTGACCACCTTCGGGTGAAGTGACCACTCGTGGCGAGATGAGAAGGCCCCGCTGAGATGATCCACCAGGATGTCCTCGGCTCCAGGCAAGTGGGCGGCCACCAAGTGAATGTCGTGCTGCACACAAAGGTCCCAAAGACTGAGCGCTTCCCGACAGAGGGATGAAAACCTGGCACCGCCCTGTCTGTTGATGTAGTACTTAGTGGCCGTATTGTCTGTCAGAACCTGCACCACCTTGCCTTCCAGGCAGGGCAGGAAAGACTGGCATGCCAGGCGAACTGCTCTGAGTTCCCTGACATTGATGAGAAGGTCCAGGTCGTGCAGCAGCCAATGGCTCTGGGTACTGAGGTAGCCCAGATAGGCCCCCCAGGACCAGGTCCTACGCATCCAACACCAGGGTGAGAGAGGGACTCCCTGCAGCACCATCCTAGGATCCCGCCACCAGTCAAGCGATGAGAAGATGTGGCTCGGCACCCTGACTACTCAGTCCAGGGGGTGCCTGCTGGGAATGTAGACGGAGGCCAGCCACGTTTGCAGGGGCCTCAGATGAAGCCCCACATGGCTTACCACATAGATGCATGCAGCCATGTGGCCCATCAGTTGAAGACACATGTAGGCTGTGGTGAGCGGTTGGCTCCATATGCGGGTGATCAGGTCCAACATGGGTTAAAACTGTGCCTCAGGCAGGAATGTCCTGGCCCGCCTGGAGTCGAGAACAGCACGATTAACTCTATGTGTTGAACCGGTGCTAACGTGGATTTTTCTGTGTTTACTAGGAGGCCCAGGTCTCTTCAAGTGGAGCGCACCAGATCGAGGCTCCTCTGGACCTCCTCCAGAGACCTGCCCTTGATGAGCCAAACATCGAGATATGGGAAGATCTGGACCCCTCGATGCTTCAGGTAGGCTGCCACTGGAGCTACGCACTTTGTGAACATCCTGGGGACCTAAGACAGGTCAAAAGGCAGTGCTATAAACTGAAAGTGGCACTCTGCCACCAAAAAAAGCAGGAAATGCCTGGGCCCCGGGAATATGGACACATGGAAGTAAATGTCCTTCAAGTCAAGAGTGGCATACCAATCCTCCGGATCCAGGGAGGGGATGATGGAGACCAGGGAAACCATGAGGAACTTCAACTTCTTGAGAGATTTGTTCAGGCCCTGCAGGTCTAGGATAGGCCTGAGCCCCGCTTTTGCCATTGGGATTAGGAAGTAGCAGGAGTAGAACCCTCTTCCTTGCATACCTACTTCCTGAAAGAGTTGCTGCTCATGAGATGGGTCTCTAAAGAGGGACTGGGAAGGGAGGGGGGCGGGAAGGAGGGGCGGCCAAAAATTGCAGGGTATAACCTGAGCCACTACGTCCAGGACCCAGTGGTCTGAAGTGACCCGTGACCAGGCTGAACGGAAAGGGAAAAGGTGGTAGAGGAACGGGCGGGCAGGATCCAGGCTATTGGCTGGTGCGTCACTCCCGGACGCACCCTCAAAACGAGTACTTCTGGCCCCCTTGGTATTTCGCCGCGCCAGGCTGCACCGGAGACCAGGACGACGAAGGGCGGCGACAGCTAAACTCTGTGTCTCTTCTCCTCACAGGCCCCTGCCAACATTGCCACTGCCTAGGAGGTGGGGGAGGCCAGAACAGCTGCCTCGATGACTAAGGCGTGTGCATCCCCAGGGAGCGGAGGGATGCCTTTGTGTCCTTCAGCCCGTGCAGACACACATCCATCTGATCAGAAAACAGGCCAACACCATGAAATGGAAGGTCCTGGACCGAGGCCTGCACCTCCTGGGACAGGCCAGTGGTCTGGAGCCAGGAGTTGTGCTGCAAGACCACCATTGAGGCAACCACTCAGATAGCTGAATTGGCGGCTTCCCAGGCCAACTGGAGAGAGGACCAGGTGGTAAACTCTTGGGCCACTTCCTGGAACATGGAGTCCTTGAATGTGAGGAGAGAGTCCCACAAGTTGAATTTGTAGCATCCCAAGAGGACCTGGTGATTCGCCGCCCGAAACTGTAGGCTTGCCGTAGAATAAATCTTTCAGCCGACTAGATCGAGTCTTTTCACCTCTTTATTCTTAGGGGTGGAACTAGTGGGCCCATTTGTCCTGTTTGTTGGTTGATGACATGATCAACGAACCTAGTGGCGGATGAGTATATAGGTACTTGAATCCCTTCGCGGGGATGAAGTACTTCTTTTCCGCCCTTTTCAAGGTGGACGGGATGGAGGACAGGGTCTGCCAGATGGCCTTGGTGATATTCAGGACCCCTTTGTGGATCAGGAGCACAACCTGGGTCGGGCCAGGCTGGATGCAGACAGCACATTAAAAAGGGTGTCTATCTGCTCCTCCATCTCCTCTACTTTGAGGTCCAAGTTATCTGCCACCCTACAGAGGAGGGCCTGATGCTTGCAGAAATTGTCCAGTGGGCTAGCTCAGGACAGTCCCGCTACCACTTTGTCTGGGAAGGAGGAGAATGACTGAGCAGCCAGGTGAGCTTCTGTAGTGTCCCCACCCACCAGGGAGGGTGGCCTAGGGGTGGGTACCAACTCCTCACCCAAAGCAGTTACTGGGGCATCCTACACTGGGCCCAGTGCCGCAGGTGCAGTGGGCATTGCCTATTGTCTGTCTGAGGCAGTGACTGAGGGCTGGCGGGAGTGGGGCACTGGCATGACTGGGACACCTCAAGTGTTCCAGTAAGGCCATTGTGTCGGCCACTGAGTCTGGTGCCAGGTCAGCACCAATGTCACCGATGCGCCCTCTGGAGCCCACTTATGGTGTCCAGGCGAGGGACTGAATTCTGCCTCTGAGCCCGAGAAGTTGTCTCCCTCTGTCTTGGTTCTGGCAACTAGTGGCTCTCACCTGACTTGTGCGAGGCCTTTCCGGCGGGCTTACCCTTGCAGGGAGCCATAGCCGGGTCCCTTGCCACACGTGGCAGAGGTGCTGTGGACTCTCCTGGCGCCAGGCCCTTGAAGGGTGCCTGTTGTGCCAAATTTTTTAGGCCCTTTACTGCTCCCTGGAGTCTGTGGCAGGTCCTTTCTGTGGGAGGAACCCCCCGTGGCTGAGCCCTTAGATGGGTCCAGAGTGGGCATAAGGCCCAAACAGGGTCCCTTGCCCGGAGCCCCTTGGTCGGGCTTGGCTGGTGCGGTCTTCTTAGGCTGCTTCTTTGGCACAGGTGACGGGGATCAGTGCCAGGAAGACTCTGGCTCTGGAGGTACGCTACTTACTGAGGGTGAAGCTCTGGGTGCCGGTTCGGGCCACGCTGTCTCCAAAGCTGGACGTAGGGCCGCCTGCATCAGGAAAGCCCTGAGGAGGATGTCACACTCCCTCTGAGTCCAAGGACAAAAGTTCTGACAAATATGGCAGTGCTTCTTTATATGGGTTTCCCCAAGGCACTGTAAGCAGCTCCTGTGCAGGTCCCTAACAGGCATAGGCCTGTTACACAACAAGCAGGGCATGAAACCTGGAGATCGGGGCATGCCCCGCTGGGGGCGAAGTCCCTGCTGGGACACTCTCTAACTAACACTTAACGGGTACTTACTACTAACTAACAACACAAACTATTTACAGAAAAGCACAAGGCTAAACAGCCGAGGAAGACGCTGACCACTTGCGAAGCAAGGGACAGAGGTGCTCCGACTGACCACCACGGGTGGTAAGAAGGAACCGAGAGGGCGCAGGGCTGGTGGCACCTGATATACCGCGCCGTAAGTGTGGCACTCCAGGGGCTGCCACAGCCAGCCCTACAGGTACTGCTACGGTAAAAGTCTCCAACAGCCGCACACATGGGTGCACGCACACCTACAATGGAATCAACATGAGCAAGCACCTGAAGAAAAACAAAGTATCCCAAGACTTGTGATAAAATCACACGAGTTGGCAGCATGAAAGTCTGTAGCATCCACAACATAGTATCATAGAATCATAGAATATCAAGGTTGGAAGGGACCCCAGAAGGTCATCTAGTCCAACCCCCTGCTCAAAGCAGGACCAACTCCCAGCCAAATCATCCCAGCCAGGGCTTTGTCAAGCCTGACCTTAAAAACCTCTAAGGAAGGAGATTCTACCACCTCCCTAGGTAACGCATTCCAGTTGTGAAAAAGTTTTTCCTAATATCCAATCTAAACCTCCCCCACTGCAACTTGAGACCATTACTCCTCGTTCTGTCATCTGCTACCATTGAGAACAGTCTAGAGCCATCCTCTTTGGAACCCCCTTTCAGGTAGTTGAAAGCAGCTATCAAATCCCCCCTCATTCTTCTCTTCTGCAGGCTAAACAATCCCAGCTCCCTCAGCCTCTCCTCATAAGTCATGTGTTCCAGTCCCCTAATAATTTTTGTTGCCCTTCGCTGGACTCTCTCCAATTTATCCACATCCTTCTTGAAGTGCGGGGCCCAAAACTGGACACAGTACTCCAGATGAGGCCTCACCAATGTCGAATAGAGGGGAACGATCACGTCCC
This sequence comes from Lepidochelys olivacea, assembly GCF_965140295.1. Taxonomy (NCBI): domain Eukaryota; kingdom Metazoa; phylum Chordata; order Testudines; family Cheloniidae; genus Lepidochelys; species Lepidochelys olivacea. The sequence goes on along the minus strand of NC_140411.1, from coordinate 45,868,145 downwards.
TCGATCTGCTCGCTATGCCCCTACTTATACATCCCAAAATGCCATTGGCCTTCTTGGCAACAAGGGCACACTGCTGACTCATATCAAGCTTCTCGTCCACTGTCACCCCTAGGTCCTTTTCCGCAGAACTGCTGCCTAGCCATTCGGTCCCTAGTCTGTAGCTGTGCATTGGGTTCTTCCATCCTAAGTGCAGGACCCTGCACTTATCCTTATTGAACCTCATCAGATTCCTTTTGGCCCAATCCTCCAATTTGTCTAGGTCCTTCTGTATCCTATCCCTCCCCTCCAGCGTATCTACCACTCCTCCCAGTTTAGTATCATCCGCAAATTTGCTGAGAGTGCAATCCACACCATCCTCCAGATCATTTATGAAGATACTGAACAAAACCGGCCCCAGGCCCGACCCTTTGAAGGTTATATAGGCTCAAGAGCTGGAATAGCAGCAAGCTTTCTTCCCTTGAGCAAATACAATATAGAGAAGACTCAACTGAATTTCCACTATAGTCCTGAGGATAGTGTTGCTGGTGGTTGTCTTTATTCAGCACTTTGACACAATAGGAGTCTTTGTTTTACAAATTCCATTAGTATATGTAGATTCATTGGTTACTCATATTCACTGAACACCGTGCTGTCAATTCCTTTAATTGCCATAAGTTTTCCCTTAACAGATCGGAAGTAGGATGTCACTTCTAATTCATGCTGCAGCCTATCAGTGCTGACACTGGGTGCTGGATAGTAGGAAGCCGTCATGGTTAAGTGGATCAAATCTAGAGCTGAATAGAGGATTTGTTTTTTGTGAATCATCATGTGTACAAACAAGATAAGCCTATGTGGTGAAATCATAACTCACATTTGAACTGCTCCACTTTTCCTCAGATGCACTATGTTAAATTCAGAACGTTTTGGGGGATAGCTGACTTAGTTTGGTTACTGTGTAACTATTTTTAATATGTAGCTAATTACAACAGCTCTATATCAACATTTATATATGTTGAATGAGCAAAGTCAGATATGTTGTATATAGTTCATATGCCCTGTACATAAAATTCTTCATGGTCATCTGATCTTTAAGTGAGATCTTAGGAAACAGAAACTTTAGACAATCTGAATGGAAAATATCAGTTGGTGCATATATCTGTATTCTCTACAGATACGGGGTCTGTCGGTGCCCCTGCAACACAAATAATAAATCACTCTAATGTAAACCAGTATTTGTTTTACTGACACTGAAGTCAATTCTGTTCAGAGTTTGCAAAGGAGCTACTGTAACCACTTCACTTCCACAGTGGAATGCCACCACCACAAAAATAGTGAGCTCCTATAAATATTAATGAGTCTCAACTATCTACTCTTCTGTATTAAGGTCAGGGGTCAACTTTCTAAAGCTTCCATTAAAAAAAAGATAAAGAGGTTGACAGATACATTTTAAAAATTGTCCTACCATTCGCCCTCTAGCGGTTTCAGAAGAAATTGCAGATGACTTGCTGCATTTGTGCTTGTAAAAATGTTAACGGGATGGCAGCATCCTTCTTATCTGGTATGTGAAATATCTGATCTCACAGGCACATTTTTCACTAGAAAAACAAGGTAGAAAAATCATAGAATCATAAAATCATAGGACTGGAAGGACCTTGAGAGGGCATCTACTCAAGGCAGGACTAAGTATTATCTCAACCATCCCTGACAGGTGTTTGTCTAACCTGCTCTTAAAAGTCCCCAATGACAGAGATTCCACAACCTCCCTAGGCAATTTATTCCAGTGCTTAACCGCTCTGACAGTTAGGAAGTTTTTCCTAATGTCCAAGCTAAATTGTCCTTGCTGCAATTTAAGCCCATTGCTTCTTGTCCTATCCTCAGAGATTAAAAGAACAATTTTTATCCCTCCTCCTTGTAACAACCTTTTATGTATTTGAAAACTGTTATGTCCCCTCTCAGTCTTCTTTTCTCCAGACTAAACAAACCCAGTTTTTTTCAATCTTCCCTCATAGTTCATGTTTTCTAGACCTTTAATCATTTTTGTTGCTCTTCTCTGGACTTTCTCCAATTTGTCCACATCTTTTCTGAAATGTGGCACCAGAACTGGACACAATACTCCAGTTGAGGCCTAATCAGTACGGAACAGAGCAGAAGAATTATTTCTCCTGTCGTGCTTACAATACTCCTGCTAATACATCCCAGAATGATGTTTGCTTTTTTTGCAACAGCATTACACTATTGACTTTTATTTATCTTGTGGTCCACTATGACCCCCAGATTCTCTTCTGCAATACTCTCTCCTAGGCAGTCATTTCCCATTTTGTATGTTGCAACTGATTGTTCCTTCCTACGTGGAGTACTTTGCATTTATCCTTATTGAATTTCATCCTGCTTACCTCAGACCATTTTTCCAGTATGTCCAGATCATTTTGAATTTTAATCCTATCCTCCAAAGTACTTGCAACCCTTTCCAGTTTGGTATCGTCCACAAACTTTGCTAAGTGTACTCTCTGTGCCATTATCTAAATCACTGATGAAGATGTTGAAGAGAACCGGACCCAGAACTGATCCCTGCAGGCACCCACTCCTTATGCCCTTCCAGCATGACTGTGAACCATTGATGATTACTCTCTGGGAATGATTTTCCAACCACTTATGCACCCGCCTTATAGTAGCTCCATCTAGGCTGCATTTCCCTAGTTTGTTTACGAGAAGATCATGCGAGACAGTATCAAAAGCTTTACTAAAGTCAAGATATACCACATCTACTGCTTCCCCCCATCCACAAGGCTTGTCACCCTGTTAAAGAAAGCTTTCAGGTTGGTTTGACATGATTTGATCTTGACAAATCCATGCTGACTGTTAGTTATCACCTTATTATCTTCTAGGTGTTTGCAAATTGATTGCTTCATTATTTGCTCCATTATCTTTCCAGGTACAGAAGTTAAACTGACTGGTCTGTAATTTCCCGGGTTACCCTTATTTCTCTTTTTACAAATGTAAGCTATTTGTCAAACCCTGAGTTCCTCATCTGTAAATAAATCTCAAGACTTCATATTAAGATCGACAGCATTTCACCATTCATAGCAGCACGTTTTCCTCAGCCTTTGTGATGAAATTTAAACAGACCCAATTAATTTGTTTTCTGCTATCGTAAAACACCAATACATCTCAGGTCACATTTAAGATACAGGACAAAAAGAGAGTAATTCTAAGAGTAACGCTGGAAGGAATTTGGTGGGCAAAAACTGAGTGAAGTAAGACTTCCTGGCAAATGGTTAACTAGATAAGTAAAGATTTTAAAAATGAGGTATTTTACCAAAGAAATATTTCAAAATCTTGGTTCCAAATCTGAGCATTTAAATAGGCAAGAGGGACTGTTGAAAACTTTCTTAAAATGAGCCTGTGTTGAAAAATTCAGATCCAAATTCTCCCAAAGTTGGGGGTTGTTTGAATGCTGGGTTTTGCTTCTGTAGTTCCTAATGTTTTTGCAAGTGTTTTTATGCAACACATTTGTTATTGTAACTGTATTAATAATTGCTCTTATTACATCATAGGTTGCACTTTGCAAATGGAATTGTCTATATTCCCTGCTTTACGGAGTTTATAATCTCATTTGGAAAGATACAAAACAAAATTAAAGAGAGAGGCATGACGGATGGACAGAGCCAAAAGAGATCAGCAATGGAAAGGGAAATGACAAGCTGTTTTTTAAGGAGAGCTAAGGGGAAAAAAAGTCCACAAATATTCATTCAAATTTGAAAGTGAATTTCAGGTTAACTGTGGCAGAGACCATTGTGTGTTCCTTGTCAAAGACCATTGGAACCTTCAAGCTTTGCTTGTGTGAATTAATCATTAAATGTGGATTTTTAAATGTAATGATGAAACAGTAACTAGATGAAGTTTTCGAACCATCAGAGGAGTGGAGTTGTGGAACACCCTTCTGAGGGGAGCAGAGGGGGCCAAAAAGCCTGACTGGTTTCAAGACTGAGCTTGATAAATTTATGGAGGGGATGGTAAAATGAGATTGCCTACAATAGCATGTGGCCCATCTGTGACTGCTAGCAGCAAATATCTCCAACAGCCAGAGATGGAACACTAGATGGGGAGGACTCTGAGTTACTACAGAGAATTCTTTCCTAGGTATCTGGCTGGTGGGTCTTGCCAACATGCTCAAGGTCCAACTGATCACCATATTTGGGGTCAGAAAGGTATTTCCCCCCAGGTCAGATTGGCAGAGAGCCTGGGGGCTTTTCACCTTCCTCTGCAGCCTGGGGCATGGGTCACTTGCAGGTTTAAACTGGAATAAAGGGTGGATTCTCTGTAACTTGAAATCATTAAATCATGATTTGAGGACTTCAGTAATTCAGACAGAGGTTGTGGGTCTAGAAGTGGGTGGGCGAGGTTCTATGGCCTGCAATGTGCAGGAGGTCAGACTAGATGATCACAATGGTCCCTTCTGGCCTTAAAGTCTATGAGTCTCTGCGGTGCTTAAAGAAAATTATGGGTTATATATTTGATGGCAAAATTCAAAGTTTACAAGTCCTGTTTTGTTGATTAGTTATATAAGTCACAGGCCATCATGTCTGATCACTGATTGGATGACATATGTAATTTACCAACACAGAACAAATTGCAAAATTACAATTGAATATACAGTTACAAATTCATAGATTTTAAGGCCAAAGAGGATTATTATGATTATCTAGTCCAGTGGATCTCAACCTTTCCAGACTATTGTACCCCTTTCAGGAGTCTGATTTGTCTTGCGTACCCCCAAGTTTCACTTCACTTAAAAACTACTTGCTTGCATCAGACATAAAAATACAAAAGTATCAGCACACTATTATTGAAAAATTGCTGACTTTCTCATTTTTACTGTATAATTATAAAATAAATCAATTGGAATATAAATATTGTACTTACAGTTCTATGTATAGTACATAGAGCAGTATAAAGAAATCACTGTCTGTATGAAATTTTAGTTTGCATTGATTTCACTAGGGCTTTTTATGTAGCCTGTTGTAAAACTAGGCAAATACCGAGCTGAGCTGATGTATCACCTGGAAGACCGCTGTGTACCCCCAGGGTAGACGTGTCCCCAGTTGAGAACCACTGATCTAGCCTGACCTCTTGCATAACACAAGCTGTACCATTTCACCCAGTAATTCCAGCATCAAATCCAATAACTTGCAGCTAGAGCACAACAAAAATTATTTGCTGAAAATACTCACAAATAATTCTGACTAATAAATAGGAAAATATTCCCATCTGTGGGAGCAGAATTCACCAAGAGACATAATGGTGAAATATATTGGATAAATAATTTTGTTGCCAATTATTAGCTCAGCTCGAATATAAAGGAGAAAGAGAGAGGAAGCTTAACTCCCAGATGAAGGGTGCTGAATCATGTGAAGGAGGCAGAGTGAAAGAAGGCACAAAGCAGAGAGTGGGGAATGGGCCAGGGGAACTTTAAGGACAGGATTAAACAAAGCACAGGGTGTGAGAGGAGCAATCCAGGAAATGAGAACTGAGACAAGGGAAGGTCACACTGTGTAAAGCCTAAAAAGTGAAATCCTGGCTGCACTGAAGCCAATGGGAGTTGTGCCATTGACTGGCTGGGGCTACAATTTCACTCCTGAAGCTGAAGATCAGAAACTTGAAACTGACGTGGAAAGTAAAGGGAAGCCAGGGCTCTGGGCGGGGAGGAGAGGCACAACTGGAGCAAAGGGAGGGGTGATTAATTTAGCTGCGGCATTTTGAACAGAGGGGCAAAGGGAGAGTAGGGAGGCTGGAGCAGAGGAAGTTTATAGCAGCCAACGCAATGGAGCATGACAGCACTAAAATGCTAAATTATGGTGCTGAGGGAGTCAGTGGAGTTACTCCAACTCACACCAGTGTAACAGAGCAAAATCTGACCTCTGATTCCCACGGCAACCCTCACTCAGCCACATTGTACCGCTACATTGTGGAGAGCACAAACTGAACAGCGTATTCAGTACTAGCCCATCTTACACATGTGCAGTGCAGGGCGTTCTGGTTGCTGGGGGAACCATTACTATTTAATCATGCAGCATTAACAGTTTTATTACCCTGCATATTTATAAGGGCTGATTTTCTCAGAGCTGGAGAGAGACTTGCCATTTTCCTCACGTCATTCATATTGCCTCATGTTGTTTTACCTCCTCACAGGGTACTTCAGAAGCAGTGGATGTTAGTATTGGTCAAGACTTCAATGCCCACACCCTGTCTTAAGCAGAAAGATGACTCCATATCGCATATACTGGGCTGTGCAAAGCACCAGACTCCTTGGTTGAGGGAAATGTTTGCTCCTATAAATGTAAAATGTGCCCAGGTTCGACAGTGATGGACACTTTAATGACTAAAGAGGCACCTTAAACAAACACACAAAACTAAATTCTGGGCAGGGGACATCAGCCAGTTCATTTGCTGAGCTGGGCACATCCTAAAGCAACTTTCTGCTCCTGTATGGGAAGGTGGAGCACATCTCAAGTGCTAGCAACTTTGGGTAGCTTGATTACAGAGCAATTCTGTTGCCTTAGAATAGATGGTATGTTTTCCAAGCCCCTGGGCAAATGCTGTGATCACAACTGCCTTTGGGCCTGATTCAACTCCCCTGAAAGTCACTGTAAAGACTTCGGTGGGAGTCAGATCAGGCCTTCTGCAAGGAAACAGAGTTATTTATGGGAGAAGAGGGAGGAAGGTGACCCAAGAATGAAGAGTTAGATGGACACCCCCAAGTGCCCCTCTTTTGAAGGAATAGGCACCCTTGAGAGTTCACAGTGATTATGGGTCATCAGGTGTTCTGCATGAAGCTGACCCAAACAAATTCAATAAAAACCTCTTATTTCCTGACTAAATCCTGGAGGAACCCCTGCTCCAAAGCCCACTGTAGCCAAAGGGAGGCTTTGAAATGATGTCTATGTGCTTTGGATCATGCCACTAGCAAACAGATCAGTACCATTTATTTAAGAACTGCACCTTCTGCAATCTCGAAAGCATTGGCTAGCTGTGCTTACCTGGCATGGAGCTGGTCTACATGGAGAGTAATCTAAGGCTCACTCATGCCTGAGGGATCTTAAATGTCTCCACTCCCTGGTAAATCTGCTGGAGGTGGCCAAGAAGTGTACCAGCGTTTGCGTTCCACTTTCAGGAAGTGCTTCTACAGTCTCATTTCCACAGGCATGACTGATGCACCTTAGTCCTTTAACTTCTAATAAACAGAGGCTTCTCTATGGACTTTGAAATACATTCTTAACCCTCATCCCCGCTGCGAACTGCTCATTTGTCTAGTTGTATGAAAACCATGACACAATAAGACAAGACATGATGGGTTTAAATTGGTGCAGTTCCATTGAGCTCAATGGACCTACAGGCCAGGCACTGTCAATTACTACATGTTTGTATGGGACCTAGCACAGGGTTGTACAGGTCCCTGATCTCGGTTAGGGTCTCTGGGCACTACCACCATAAAAACGCCAAGTAATAATACTCCGGTTTACACTGGCTGAGGATCTGAGTCCAATGCCTTTCCCTTGCATATAAACACTTGTTTTAGAAAAGGAAGTATGACAGAACTCTGCAAGCAGTGGCCCAGAGCGCTGTAGTCACACTATGGTAAGCTGCTGTGTTTTGGACAACTGTTGTCAACAACGGAAAGGTTTGGTCTAGTTTGTTTTTAAATAGGGGAAAGAACGTCTTAGGACAAAGTCATTTGGGGCCCGATTTTGGAACACTATAAAGCCTGCAGTTGTGTGCCTAATTTGTCACTGTAATTACTGGTCAGTAATTACAGATCAGGTAATTGCAGATGCAACTGGCCAGTTCAATGTTCAACTTAGCTGTAATTATACAATTTGCATGTGCAGTTGCTTGCACAAATCAGACAGGCATTTTGCAAGTGTAACTGCGTGCCTAAAGGTTTCAGAGTGGTAGCCGTGTTAGTCTGTATCAGCAAAAAGAACAAGGAGTACTTGTGGCACCTTAGAGACTAACAAATTTATTTGAGCATAATCTTTTGTGGGCTAAAGCCCACTTCATCAGATGCATGCAGTGGAAAATACAGTAGGAAGATATATATATACAGAGAACATGAAAAAATGGGGGTTGCCATACCAACTCTATCGAGACTAATCGATTAAGGTGGGCTATTATCAGCAGGAGAGAAAAAAACTTTTATAGTGATAATCAGGCTGGCCCATTTCAAACAGTTGACAAGAAGGTGTGAGTAACAGTAGGGGGAAAATTAGCATGGGGAAATAGTTTTTAGTTTGTGTAATGACTCATCCATTCCCAGTCTTTATTCAAGCCTAATTTAATGGTGTCCAGTTTGCAAATTAGTTCCAGTTCTGCAGTTTCTCGCTGGAGTGTGTTTTTGAAGTTTTTTGTGTGGAATAATTGCGACTTTTCGGTCTGTAATTGAGTGTCCCAGTGCATCATCAAGGATCTACAACCTATCCTAAAGTACGACCCATCACTCTCACAGCTCTTGGGAGACAGGCCAGCCCTCGCTTAGACAGACAGACCCCCAACCTGAAGCAAATACTCACCAGCAACCACACAACCAAAACACTAACTAAGGAACCTATCCTTGCAACAAAGCCCATTGCCAACTTTGTCCACATATCTATTCAGGGGACACCATCATATGACCTAATCACATCAGCCACACGATCAGAGGCTCATTCACCTGCACATCTACCAATATGATATATGCCATCGTGTGCCAGCAATGCCCCTCTGCCATGTACATTGGCCAAACCGGACAGTCTCTATGCAAAAGACTGAATGGACACAAATCAGACATCAAGAATTATAACATTCAAAAACCAGTTGGAGAACACTTCAATCTCTCTGGTCACTCGGTTCCAGACCTAAAAGTGGCAATTCTTCAACAAAAAAACTTCAAAAACAGACTCCAATGAGAGACAGCTGAATTGGAATTAATTTGCAAACTGGACACAATTAACTTAGGCTTGAATAAAGACTGGAAGTGGATGAGTCATTACACTAACTAAAAACCATTTCCCCATGCTAATTTCCCCCCTACTGTTACTCACACCTTCTTTGAAATGGGCCATCCTGATTATCACTACAAAAGGCTTTTTTTTCCTCCTGCTGATAATAGCCCACCTTAATTGATTAGTCTTGTTAGAGTTGGTATGGCAACCCCCATTTTTTCATGTTCTCTGTATATATATATATATATATATATAGATAGATAGATAGATAGATAGATAGATAGATATATCTTCCTACTGTATTTTCCACTGCATGCATCTGATGAAGTGGGCTTTAGCCCACAAAAGCTTATGCTCAAATAAATTTGTTAGTCTCTAAGGTGCCACAAGTACTCCTCGTTCTTTTTGCGTGCCTCAAGTATTTCCAAATCAGGCACAGGGAAAAGCCATTGGGCCTATCATGCCTAGTCATTCTGGCTGCTCTCAAACTAACTTTCCTATTTCCCTTTATAAAATATTCTTATTATTATACTATACTGGTCCCCAGGAACGGTCCCAGAGGTGAAGCTTACAACAGTATTGCTTCAGGTTATTACTATAACATACTGTAGGGATTTTTTAAATAAATGAAATCTCACAATCCCTTCCTTTCCTAGAAATAAATCTGGGCATCTCACAAAGCTAGATATACTCTACTTTAATGACTGCCCCAGCAGCAGATTCAATGTGTTTATTGCCCTTTGCAAGAATGGGTTCTCTCTGAGGTCCCTGTTTACTCAACGTTGCCTCATTTATAGATTCTCTCCTCCAGTTTTGAGTCTTTCACTGGCACAAAAGACTTCTTTAGCTCATCTTCACTGAATAATGCTAAATTCAGCTCCTGGGATTACTGAGTTACAAGCATGATCTTACCAAAATGAGATAAATCACTAACACATTAACCTCCCTCTGTTAAAGACATTTCATCCTGAGGCATTTTTCCTTGCGACAGATACTATATATCAAGTGTTTGGATATCCAAGCTGCTTTCTTACAGCTAGAAAACGCTGCACAGCAGTACAGCAACCATCTCTGGAGTGCAATTGTCTAACAGATTTATTAGTCATGAGATTCTCTATGTGAGTTTTCAAAGTTAAAAGCCCAAGACAGGTTTTCAGATACATTTTTGCATAGCAGATTCTTTTTCATGCAGTGCAATATTACATGGCCAACTTGTACTTTGAGTGGAGCTAAAATGTATTGTGGCACTAGGGGTCCTTCTCTCATGCAAACTATGCTTTATATGTTTACTGATGGGGAATGAAGGTAACTGTGACAGGGGAAAGTGAGCTGATGTTTTAGTTGTTTCTAAGTTTTACAGGAAAATTCACATTCCTGAATGCTACAGCTTAATTTCTCTTTGCATGGATCATTTGGAGCAGTGGTGGCTCGGGAACAAGGGAACCTGCATGTTTGTCCCAGATTACTGGTGAGTGCCTTAAATCAAAACTGAGCCCTAGTAGTGAGGTGCATCAGAACGAGCTTTATTGATTGTATCTGCACAGCACATGCAGGCTGCCCGCCCTCCTCTGAGTCCTGCCCCAGTACACACTGGGCTCAGTGGGGAAGACTCTTCTATGGCTGCCCCGAAGTCTTGCTTAAGAACCAGTCAGGGAACTCCCCAGGATATTACACTAAGCATGTGGAGTTTGCCTACAGGTGCCAGTTCCTGGGGACATGGGACTCTGCAGGAGTCCACCAGGTCAAGCATGTCCCATGGGTGATGCGTGGGGGGGGGGCATGAGGTGTCAAGTGCTCCCCCCCTGATTTTTGCTTGGCCTGCCAGGGTGGAAGAGAGAAGGGCTCCCTTCTCCCGCTGCACCTGCTCCTTGGCCCACTCAGCCTCTGTCCCTGGCAGCCAGGCACAGGTGGGGAATGGAAGGGGCGGGACCAGCTGTTTCTCATGCCAGCTGCTCCAGGTCGCTGCTCTGTGCGATGCAGCAGTTTCCGTGAGAGATGCCTGGCAGGGGCGGTGGCCCACCACGTCCCCTCTGCTCACTGCCAGGCCCCAGCTGCCAGGGCACTGGCTGAGCGAGCCGGAAGCATGCCGCGGGGGGGGGGGGGGGGAGAAGGGGCTCTGGCTTGCTCGACCCCTGTGTTTTGTAAGAATATTTGGGATTATTTTTTCCAGTGAGCATTACTTTGCATTTGTCAGCATTAAATTTCATCGGTCATTTTGTTACCGAGTCACCCAGTTTTGTGAGATCCCTTTGTAACTTTTCAAAGTCTGCTTTAGACTCATCTTGAGAAATTTTGTGTCTCCAAACTTTGCCACCTCACTGTTTATCCCCTTTTCCAGATAATTTATGAATATGTTGAACAGAACTGGTCCCAGTGCAGATCCTTAGGGGAGTCCGGATACCTACCTCTCTCCATTCTGAACACTGACCTTTTATTCCTACCCTTTGTTTCTTGTCTTTTAATCAGTTACTGATCCATGAGAGGACCTTCCTTCTTATCCCATGACTTCTTACTTCACTTAAGAGCCTATGGTGAGGGACCTTATCAAAAGCTTTCTGAAAGTCCATGTACACTATATCCACTGGATCACCCTTGTGCACATTTGTTGACTCCCTCAAAGAACTCTAGTAGATGGGTGAGGCATGATTTCACCTTTACAAACACTGTGTTGACTCTTCACCAACATATCATGTTCATCTGTGTGTTTGAATTTTATTATTTACTATAGTTCATTTTGCCTGGTACTGAGTTTAGCTTACTGGTCTGTAATTGCCAGGATCACCTCTGCAGCCTTTTTAAATAATTGCTGTCACATTAGCTATCCACCAGTCATCCGGTACAGAGGCCGATTTAAGCTGTAGGTTACATACCACAGTTACTAGTTCTGCAATTTCATATTCAAGTTCTTTCAGAACTCTTGGGTGAATACCATCTGGTCCCGGTGACTTTTGACTGTTTAATCAATTTGTTCCAAAACTTCCTCTATTGACACCTTAATCGGGGACAGTTCCTCAGATTTGTCATCTAAAATGAATGGCTCAGGTGTTGGAATCTCCCTCACATCCTCTACAGTGTAGACAGATGCAAAGAATTCATTTAGCTTCTCTGCATAACCTTGTCTTTCTTGAGTACTCCTTAAGCACTTCAATCAGCCAGCGGCCCCACTGATTGACTGGCAAGGTTCCTGCTTCTGATGTACATTAAAAGAAGTTTGCTGGTAGTTTGTGTCTTTTGCTAGGTGCTCTTCCAATTCTTTTCTGGCCTGCCTAAATATACTTTTACATTTGACTTACCAGAGTTTATGCTCCTCTCTATTTTCCGCAGCAGGATTTGACTGATCCAATAGCTGGGGCAATGACAGCAAATCCTCACTGGCGATCCCTCGATTCAAGGATGATCTCTACCACGGATTTACATACAGATCCTGAGATGACTCAGGAGTCTGATTCTGGAACTACAGATCCGCCTGCAGTAGGTACAGACATTTCCTGGTGAGCCATCTGCCTGCTGGGAGAAAGTTCTCTTTTTCCTTCCTTCTCTCTCTCTTTTCAGCTTCAAGGGCAAGGCGCTTCTTGGGCCACTGCCTGATTGAGGATGTGGTGCCATTGGGGTCGGTTGGTGGCTTGTTCCACCCAGCTTGTGATGTCTGTATCAGTTTTCTTGAGATATGCTTTCAGTGTGTCTTTGTAGCATTTCCTCTGACCACCATGGGATCTCTGACCATGGGTGAGATGAGAGTAGAGGACTTGTTTTGGGAGGCAAGAGTCTGGCATCTGCACACAATGTCCAGCCCAGATACACACCAGGGCAGAGGACTGAGGATAGTACAAGCAAAACAAAAATAATTAAAAGGGAGAGAGAGAAAAAAGAGAAATAAAAAGCAAGATGAGAACATTAAAGTTTATTAATTATTGTCATACTATTTGTTGTTTCTATTACATTGGTAACCTCCGAGGACACACACATACTCACGAACATCTTACAATAGAAGTAGGCATACTGACAAAATCAACTTAAAATAGAACTTCCCAGCCACAGAGGCAGCTCCCCCCATTCACTCCAGCAATGCCTGATGTGACTACATAACATCTAATGGATGGCTGCACGGTCCAGCTTTGCTTGAACAGCTGGGGATGCAAATTCCAGAGTCTAGGACTGCCTCATCCCCTTTCCATCCCGTCATGCCATTGAGGATGCCTTGTATCCAATCCTCTGTAGTTCAAATCTTGGGCCAATTAGCCAGAGTATCCCAGATGAATTCAAATGCCTGGGTGTTCCTAGAGAGAGAGGGTCTCTAAGATAGGTGGGACCCAAACTGTACTAGGCTTCATTGAACCAAACAAACACCTTGAATTGCACCTAGGAACAAATTAGTAGCCCATCCAGGTGTAATACGTTCTGCGTATGTGGAACACCACTAAGCGAGCAGGCCACTGAGTTCTGCACATTGGTCTTCCCGGGTAACTTGGAGCAGAGCACATTGCAGTGCAAAGCAGCATGGAAGTAACAGGGGCTTGAATAACAGTGCCAAGATACATTGTGATACTAATTAACAAGAGGTGGACAATGCCTTCTAGGAGAGGAAAAAATGTACACACAGCATGCCCTGTACATGGCTCCCGAAGTCCAGCAGCAGCATCTCAGTATGTGTTCAGGTGTTGCTTCAGCCAACACTTTCTCATCCATGCTGCTGTTTCGTCTGGATACTGGAAACACAAGGATACCTTTCTATCTGTGTCCAATGACTTGAGATGTAGGGCTACAGATCATCTGTCTGCCTGGTGCCATTGCTGCCAAAGTTCCTCACTTTTTCAAGTCCTCTCACATGCACATTCAGCAAGAGTGACTGAATACAGCTCTGAGCCATCCCGCACAAGAGGGGTGCCATGGTAGAGGAGCAACTAATATGAAAATTTAGGTGGCTTCTAGGGAACAACTGGGGGGGGGGGCACCAATCCTCCTGACCTCCCATCACATTGGTCACTTATCTTTCCATCTTTGCAATATTCCTGTCTTAACCATGGATGAAGGGCCAGCCTCTCTGCTGGGCCCGACGTGATCCTGGCCCACTCACCTCCCATTTAGACATCAACAATGGAACTTAAGTTGCTGGAAACTTCAGTCTCACATACTGCCGGATTTGAACAGGCTCAAAGTATCATTAGGATACTCCTCTGACTACATGAAATGGATTGACACCAGGAATAGATTTGGTTCAAGAACATTTACAGTCCAATGATTTGCTTTTCTCCTTAATTACCTTTTGTTCTAGTATTTCTCTTAACTCCAATTGCAATAATTTCATCCCTGCCATTTTCATCAACTAGTTCTGCAACACCTGTTCAGATATCAATGATTCTCTGACAATTTTTGCAACTGCATCATTATGCTTGAGAGTCTGATTTTTGTTTTATTTTGTTTATATTTTGGAAGCTTTACTCCAAACAGTTTGGATTCTGAATCACTGATGTTGTAAGGTTTCAGAGTAGCAGCCGTGTTAGTCTGCATTCGCAAAAAGAAAAGGAGCACTTGTGGCACCTTAGAGACTAACAAATTAGTTGCATGACAGAGCATTAAGCCTAAAATCTGTGAGGTAAAGGCCTAATTTCACTCCCCTTGTGGCTTCATTAAAACAAGTCTCTTGTAGGCATTATTCCTTTAAGGTGAAAAATCTGCATCAAACGTTTGCAAAATCCATCCATTTTGTGCATTTTTGTTTGCCTCTTCTGAGTATGTAACTTATGGTGAGTATCATTGTCCTGTGACCATGACCCTGCAATTGTAAGAGAAGCAGTGTTAGTTTTAGTTTATCAAGTATTTCACAGCGAGAAATCTCTGCATAAATGCTCTTTGCTTACCATCCATCTTTGCCACCATTTTCAGTGGTGCTGGAAAGTTGCTTGTTTTTATCAAGCAAAAGAGACTTACCTCTTTTTTCTCTACACTTTCATAGCCTGACTCCATGAAGACTGCAATCTGAGCCCAGATGCTACCATAAATATTAGTAAACCATTTAGAAAAAACAGGCTAACTAGAGAAAGAGTGAGGGTGCTTGATCTTTATAACTGGAAGGAGATTTTGTTTAATGTAGCTCTTCACAATGTATTATAACCTATTGTTACCGGTGTCTTTCCTAGCCAGAAAAGGTATCAGGAGACAGAGAACTGATTTTCAAGTTTGTTTTCAAAATATATTTTCTTCTTTTATTTTGCAGAATGAAATTACACTTCACAAACTATTAGGGTCATGGACTGAGCTCATACTAAATTGATATTATAGCCAGAATAAAGGCCATACACAGCTCTGTGATCTGATGGTCAAAGCTGTACCCCTGTAAGTATAAACAAACAATAGCATTAAGTCCAGCCAGTGGTTTGGAATACATTCCACCAAGTAATCCTTGAAGTAAATCGTATCAGGAGCCAAGCAACCCCATTTTATTTCACTATAGTATACATTTGTAGAATCACAGAATCATAGAATATCAGGGTTGGAAGGGACCTCAGGAAATCATCTAGTCCAACCCCCTGCTCAAAGCAGGACCAATCCCCAATTTTTGAAATCCCCAGGGCAAAAGCACAACAACAAACCCCTAGAGGGTTGAGAACACATCTACTCCACCCAGCAAGTATTCAGGATGCGGTGAGACGGATGATTGTGTCCTATACCAGGCATATGTGCTACATACAGCTGCCTCCCTCTCTCATCTCAGCTTAGGGAATCAGACCTGTTGCCAGGTGTCCACCCTCACAAGTGCTCTGACTCTTTTACTATCTGACTATCCAGTTTTTCAAAGCAGGATGGAACAGGTTCCTTTGCAAATAGGTTTGTATAGACACTTGACTCACGCAGTGTTAAAAACAGTTTCCTTCATGGTCACCATTGCCATAGCAGCACTGAGGCTGGTACGCAGACTCACCTAGTCGGTTGATTAGCATCTCTTCATTTTAGGTGGTTTTCTTCTTCCTTTCATCTGAGCGGATCAACAATTTGTATGCTTCCTTGTGAACTGGAAAAGCGCATGATTGTAAATGACAGCATCATCGCTCAAGCAGAATTATTGATGTGGCAGAGGCTTGCTGAGATCTGACAAAGAAAAGGACCTGCTAATCAGCCATCAGGCTCTGAATGTAGGATGGCTTCTGTCCACTATTATTCAGAGACACATGCTGCTCTTCAAGAAAGGAAATTCTGATCTTAAGTCCACAGCACACCGCAGGAGGTTTTTAAAAACATTATGTATATTATACACAAACACACACACTTTAAAATTGCTATTTTGTAAAGTTATGTTTTAAAAAAAATATATAGGAAGGAAAAGATGCTGGTGCAATATACTGATTACATTTTTTTGTTCTTGTGCCAAGACATTAACCCCTATGTCGAGGGCCAGGACAAGGTCTTGGCACACATTAAGTTTCATTTTCAGTGGGATGTAAATAATGGACAGATCTCATGCTAGCTCTCTGCACTGAGATGAACTTCACCCTTAGATGCACACCCCTCCCTCTGCGACAATAACAGCCTTGCTTGGGCATCCAAATGCAGAATTTAGCCCTAGCAACCTATGTTCTCAAAAGCTCACCAGAAGTCTTAGGGCTTGTCTACATTACTCACTGGATCAATGGGCAGTGATCAATCCAGCGGGGGTTGATTTATCACATCTAGTCTAGATGTGATAAATTGACCACCGAGCACTCTCTTGTCGACTCCGATACTCACCAGGGCGAGTGGCACAGGCGGAGTCTACGGGAGAGCGTCAGCCATCAACTTACCACAGTGAAGACACCACGGTAAGTAGATCTAACTACGTCAACTTCAGCTATGTTATTCACATAGCTGAAGTTGTGTAACTTAAATCGATCTCCCCCCGCCCCCTCCCCGCTAGTGTGGACCAGGCTCCCAGCTCCTCACACGCACACCACAAACTGAAGTGAGCTCCTTTTTAAAACCCAGGTGCCCTGATTAGCCTGCCTTAATTGATTCTAGCAGCTTCTTGATTGGCTCCAGGTGTTCTAATCAGCCTGTCTTAATTGTCTCCAGAAGGTTCCCGATTGTTCTGGAACCTTCCCTGTTACCTTACCCAGGGAAAAGGGACCTACTTAGCCTGGGGCTAATATATCTGCCTTCTATTACTCTCCTATAGCCATCTGGCCCAACCCTGTCACAATATCTATAATTACATCACACACCAAGCTCAAATGAAACCAATAAAGGGCAGAATATTGGAGTCCAATAGCACTGTCTCTGCTATGAAAACGTTGTCACCTTGCCGTAGAATATACCCCTGCTTCCCCATCAAGCTTAAAGTGCAAATAGTATATTTAAACTGGTGATCAGTGCTATAAACTTATGGTCCATTTCCAACATGACGTAAAGGGAGAATAATTTCTAGAATAATAAGACTAAACTAAACGAAACCTCCATGAAGTTGCTCTGGGAATAAACTCAAACTGGCCCAGATTATCTGTTGAAAAGTAAACAGCTTTGAAATGCCCGTCCCTCATGCCAAAGCTCTAAATTACAAGGAAAGATACTCTGTGGGAGTGCAATTTGTTAAGTTTTTGTCTTCCAAATCAACACAATTTCTCTCAAAAATACATTAATAATATTGCTTAAATGTTCTAGCCAGCACGCTCAAAGCTATTTTCTTAAAATATATAACACAAACCTGTCTGAAAAATAACAAAACAAGACTGATCAATTCATAGCTATTTATCAGGTTATCTGCCTGAGGTATGTACTGTACAGCTGGAAAATAAATAATCTGAAAACAAACAAAAGAAAAGAATGTTCATTAGGGATAGAAATGTGCCAGTACAACTGATATGGTAAAATCCTGGTCCCAGGGAGTACGCACTACTCCACTGACTTCTGGAGTGTTACAAAGTGGTGAATTTGGTTCATCATTTCTAGAAAAGTTGGTCATTATATAGGGAGTATTTTGATTAAAATTCATTTTTTCCCAACCAAAAATGTGTCTAATCAGAAAGCTTTTTCTATATTTCAAGGTCTGACAAAAGAAGTGAACAATTTTATTATTTGGAATGAATACTTTAAAGCCTCAATATTTTAAAAGTGAAAATAAGAGCCTCATATTTGATAGGGTATATCATTTATGACTGTCAGGGATAAGACTAAAATTAATTTGACCAAACTCTGTATTACTGGATATCAGAGGTTACATAAAGCACTTTAAAACATTCTTGTTTCCCTCAAATTGCAAGAAAAAACCTAGTGCAAACCCTCACCCCCCAAGACAAGTTAAGCTATTAAGATAGTCCCCTTTAGGATCCTGCTTTGTTGATATAAATTGCAATATATCTACTAAAAGTAGAAGGCAATAATGAAACCACTATAAAGTTATCTTATAATATAAAACTAAATTATATTGTTGTCAGCTGACAGAAGCTGAAATTCTTCATCTCAGACATGTTTGTTAATAAGAAAATTAAATTAAAATGCAAATTAACAGCACTTTTTTGTTGTTAGCTGGGAAAAAAAGTATTTCTCTTTAGAGAACCTATCATTTTTAGTTGAACCCACTACTTAAAACATTTGAAGTTTGGGAAATTTCCACAATATATTGACATCAAATATAACAACCTGCATTAGTGTTTAAAAACCTGCTAAATAAACCAAAAAGTTAGGTAAGCAATATTCTGGGTCATATAAAACTTCTGGTGAAATTAAACATCTCACTTGCAGTTTCAGTCCAGGCTAGAGGTCTAGCAACATGAAAAAAAGTATGATCGCCTCAAAGCCGCTCTCATTCATGTATGAATGAAAAGAGAAAAATTAGCTATGTGTAGAGTGTTCCATAAACTGTATTTGCTTTTATTCCAAATATCAGGGAAAGCTACATACTTTACTTATTTAAACTCCCCTACAAAGAAGAGGACTGGGTATTAGATCTAAATTCAATTTAAAGAAACTGTATTTAAACAAATTCTAGATTCACAGATTCCAAGACCAGAAGGGACCACTGTGATCATCTAGTCTGACCTCTTGTATAACACAGGCCAGAGAACGTCACCAAAATAATACCTACATAGCATATCTTTCAGAAAAACATCCAATCTTGATTTAAAAATTGCCAGCGTCAGAGAATCCATCTTGTCATATTGTTCCAGCTCTTGTCATATTGTTCCAATGGTTAATTATCCTCATTGTTAAAGTTCATGCCTTATTTCCAGTCTGAATTTGTCTAGCTTCAACTTCCAGCCATTCAATCCTGTTATACCTTTCCCTACTAGACTGAAGAGCCCATTATTAAAGCTTTGTTCCCCATGTAGGTACTTATAGACTGAAGCAAGTCACCCCTTAACCATCTCTCTTCTAAGCTAAATGGATTGAGCACACTATAAAAGACAGTTACCTTTTCCATAACTGGTGTTCTTCGAGTCCAGTCCGTATTAGGGGTGTGTGCTCGCCACATGCTCTAATGCTGGAAATTTTCCCTTAACAGTATCCGTAGGGGACTGGCTCTTGCGCCCTCTCGAGTGTAAGAGGGCCCGCATGATGCAGTGTAAGGGGCGCTGCCGGCTCCCCTCACCCTCAGTTCCTTCTTGCCAGAAACTCCGACTTTGGGGAAGGAGGAAGAGTTGTGGAATGGACATGAGCAACACATCTCGAAGAACACCAGTTACGGAAAAGGTAACTGTCTTTTCTTCGAGTGCTTGCTCATGTCCATTCCATATTAGGTGACTCCAAAGCAGTACCCCTGGAAGTGGGTAGGAATTCACGGACGTGTAGACTGCAACACAGCTCTGCCGAACCCAGCATCGTCCCTGGCCTGCTGAGTGATGGCATAATGAGCGGTAAATGTGAACAGAGGACCATGTTGCGGCTCTACAGATGTCCTGGATAGGGAAGTGCACCAGGAAAGTCACCAAAGATGCCCGAGCTCTAGTCAATTGGGCTCTGACAACTGGTGGCGACGGAACCCTCACCAGGTCATAACAGGTCCTTATGAACGAGGTGATCCAATTGGAAATCCTCTGCAAGGACACCGGGTGACCCTTCATCCTATCCACTGTAGCGATGAAGAGTTGAGTCAATTTTCGGAAAGGCTTGGTACATTCTAAGTAAAAAGCCAACACCCTCCAAACGTCCAGGGAGTGAAGACACCTCTCCTCACTGGTCTTGTGCGGTTTGGGACAGAACACAGGGAGGAAGATGTCCTGGTTCATATGGAAGGTGGAGACCACCTTTGGCAGGAAGGGGCTGCAACTGAACCTTATCTTTGTAGACCATGTACAGGAGTCCTGAGGTCAAGGCTTTCATTTCATCTTGCTGACATCACCGCCACCAGCAACACGACTTTCCATGACAGGTGGGAAAGGGAGCAGGAATCCAGCAGCTTAAAGGGCGGGCCAGTGAGCCTAGAGAGGACCAAGTTAAGATCCCACTGCGGGACAGGAGTCCATACCTGTGGGAAGTGTGTCTCGAGAATCTCAAGAATCTGACCATCATGTCATGGGAAAACACCATCTGGCCCTGGATCGGTGGGTGAAAAGCGGAGATGGCTGTGAGATGCACTCGAATGGAAGAGCGTGCCAGGCCCTGGTTCCTCAGATGAAGCAGGTAGTCTAAAATAGACTGTCTGGAAGAGTGCAAGGGAGTGATGCCATGCTCGGACACCCAGTGGGAAAACCTCATCCACTTGGCCAGGTAAGCCATGCTAATTGAGGGCTTCCTGCTTCCCAGGAGGACCTGCTGGACCTCATCTGAGCGGATCTGCTCCTCTGGGTTCAACCACTCAGCATCCACGCCGAGACGTGGAAGGACATGAGGTTGGGGTGCAGGAGCCGACCATGGTCCTGAGACAACAGGTCTGGTCGGTTGGGCAGGGGTCAGGGAGGGGCTGCTGCCAGGTTCATGAGCGTGCCAAAGCTGTGCTGGCAAGGCCACACCGGGGCAATCATTAAAACCTGGGTCTTGTCTCTCTTGATTTTTTGCCAGGACCCTGCTGATGAGAGGAATTGGAGGGAACGTGTACATCAGGTTCCCTGACCACAACAGGAGGAAGGCATCGGAGAGGGAGTCCTTGCCCAGGCCTGGCCGCGAACAAAATCTATGACATTTCCTGTTTAGACTGGTGGCGAATAGGTCCACTTGGGGAGTTCCCCACCTCTGGGTGGAGCGACCACTCATGGTGAGAGAAGTCCCTGCTGAGGTGATCCACTAGTGTGTGCTTGACACCAGGGAAATGACAAACTTCCAGACGGATTTTGTGGCTGATGCAGAAGTCCCAGAGATGAAGTGCCTCTTGCAGCACCCAATTGTAGCAACCCCTTTACCTCCAGCGTGAGGAGACTTTCATGAGAAGGATCCCTGAAGAGGAATGGGGAAAGGGAGCTGGGGGGTGGGGAAGTAAACTGTAGGGTATAACCCTTCGCCACAGTATTGAGGACCCGGTGGTCTGAAGTTATAGTAGTTGATGCAGGGAGGAAAAAAGAAAGGTGATTGGAGAACAGCAGGACATACGGATCCGGGATATAATCTGCTAGGTTGCCCTCAGGCGCACCCTCAAAACGCTTGCTTGCCCCTCTGCTTATTGCGGGTCAAGCCTGACTGGGCAGAGGGTAGAGGTGGGTGGCTCAGGCAGCACTTGTAGCCCCTACACTTCTTATGGGAGGGGGTTCCTGGCAGGACTGATTCTCTTGGCCCTGAGATTGCTGTGGTTTTAACCGCTTACAGGCTGGACCAGTAACATACAGCCCCAGAGTTTTCAGGGTAGTGAGGGAGACCTTTAGGCCATGCAGTTTACCGTCCGTCTGTTCTGCAAACAGGGCCTGGCCATTGAAGGGGAGGTCCTACATTGATTGCTGAGCCTCTGCTGACAGACCCGAAAGGAGCAGCCAGGACGCCCTTTGCATGATGGCCGAGACCATGGTGCGAGCCATGGAGTTTGCTGTATCCGAGGCTGCTTGGAGGGCTGCTCTCGCTGCAGCCGTATCCTCTTTGAGGATCGCCCGGAATTCCTTCTTGGACCCTTTGGGCAGCGAGACCTCGAATTTGGTCATAGACTGCCACATGTAGTCATAGCGGCCAAGGAGGACTTGGTGGTTGGCCTCTCTCAACTGAAAGCTGGAAGACGAATAAATTTTTCACCCAAACAGATGCAGTCTCTTCGAGTCTTTATTCTTGGGCTTAGCACCGGGTTGACACTGCCTCTCCCTCTAGTTAACAGCTTTCAAGTACAAGGGAGTTTGGGGCCGGGTGAGCATAGAGATACTCATGGCCTTTAGCTGGCACAAAATATTTGCACTCAGCCCTTTTTGAGATGGGTGGCAGGGAGGAGGGGATTTGCCATAAGGTATTAATTATTTTCAATACCCCCTTGTGTAGGGGTAAAGCCACTCTAGCGGGTGCTGTGGAGCAAAGGACGTCGAAGAATGAGTCCTACGGCTCCTCAAGTTCTTCTGCCTGAAGCCCTGGGTTAGAGGCGACCCTCTTCTAAAGCTCCTGATGAGCCTTGGCATCATCTTGCAGAACTGGGTGAGGGGGACCCGTAATCACTTTGTCTGGCGATGATGAGGACAAAGCCAGTGCCAAGGGATCCACCACATCCCCTGGTGGTCCAACTGGCTGCTCTCCTAGGTTCTCATGGGCCTGGGGGGTCTTCCCCTATGGGGCCTCCACCTCCGGAGGAGGGCGAATGCTGCAGCTTATGGCCTGAGGATCCCGCCACTGATCGGGTGGCCTGGGAAGGCTGGGTAACCCCCATGGATTCCGGGGATACCACGCTGCCAGTCATTGCCTTGGAGGCCACGGGGTCAGTTGTGGTGCCGATGAGGTTGACAGTACCACTGGTGCCAGGGCCTGTCCTGCTCCCAGGGATTCCTGATCAGCACCGGAGTCGTGAGCGGAACGGATGCTCCGGAGTGACCATGACCAGCTGGCCCGGCGGCCCTACTCACCATGGAGCCGGCCACTGTGCGATACCAACCTGTCAGATTGGGACGAGTTCCTCTCATGGGACCCCATGGATCTTCAGCATTCGGCAGATCTGTTTAGGTAGACCGGTGATCTACGCCTCACACTGTTTGACATGTACTGGGATCTAGAACGGGACTGGGAGTCGGAGTGGGCCGGTCGTCGATGGAATCTTCCCGATCGAGCAGATTCGCATCTCGGCGATGGGTGCCATCAGGCGTGGGACCGGTGACCCCATTCCGCCGATCGGTCGCAGGACTGGTGCCGAGACGTTGGAGACCCAATGGGTCAGTCTCGATCCTCATGCCAGGGGGCACATGCCTCCACAGGTCTGTGCCAGGTTACCAGTGAGCTGTGCCTCAAATCCTGCTGTTGGTGCCCAGGGTCCGGAAACTGAACAGGGCTTGTCTGAGCCTGGCTCCCAAAGTCCGAGGCATGACGGCTCCATGCGGGTGAGCACTGGCGGGATGTCCCCCACAATGGGGAGTGGCGCTGCGGAGGCAGGGACTCGGAACGGTCCCAAGGCGGATTTACTCCTGGGCTTGGGTACCGCCAGAGCCGGTGTGGGCGGCACCAGTAGTGTCAGGATCTCCTGTGCTGCCTGCAGGGCCTCGGGCATCGATGGGACTTTGAACTGACAGAGGCCCTCGTCACCGTCCACTGTGGCAGGCATAGTACGGGAGGGGCTCGACTGCTTGACATGAGCTGGGGTCCTACTCCCTGACAGACGTGTTGAGCCGTCCAGCACAGGTCTTGGCTCTTCTCTGGCCCGTTCCTTTCCCTTACGGGAAGTGGGAGATCTTCCCCTCGTGGACCTCTTGGGCTTCCTGGCTGGGGATTGGTGCCAGCTCGTAGACAGCACCTGCAGGGCGTTCCGTACTGATGCTGTGGTGCTTGGGGTTGAGTTGGACCCTGCTCCAGTGCAAGGATCAGCGCTGGCTCCATCAGGCGTACCCTGAGATAGATGTCTCTCCTTTTTTGTTCTGGGTTTGAACGACTTAAAGATGCAACAATTGTCACTTGTGTGTCCTTCTCCTAGACACCTTAAACAGCTAACGTACAGGCTGCCAATGGGCTTTGGCTGCTTACAATGATCGCATGGTTTAAAGCCTGGCGATTGGGGCATGCCCGGTCCTTAGGCTGAGTCCCCTCTGGGACCAACCAACTAGAACTATATATAACTATTTTACAAAGAAACATTCATGAGACACACAGAACTAAGTGAAAGCTGGCTGAAGCAGCAGAACTTCCAGCACTGTCACTGGAGGAAAGAAGGAACTGAGGGTGGGGGGAGCCAGCAGCGCCCCTTATACCACGCCATGCAGGCACCACTCCAGAGGGCGCCAGAGCCGGTCCCCTACGGATACTGCTCAGGGAAAAACTTCCAGCACCAGTGCATGTGGCGAGCACACAAACCTAATATGGACTGGACATGAGCAAGAACTCAAAGAATAAAGTATGGGTTCTAATTCTTTAATCATTGTTGTAGCGCCTCTCTGAACCTTTTCCAAATATATTAACGTGCTTCTTCAATGGTGGACACCAGAACTAAACACAGTATTCCAGCAGCGGTCGCAACAGTGTCAAAATAACCTCTCTAATCCTATTTTATATTAACCTGTTTATGCATCCAAGGACTGTATTAGCCTTTTGGCCACAGCTTTGCACTGACACTTCATGTTCGGCTGATTAGCCATCATGACCCCCAAAACTTTTTCAGAGTTACTGCTTTACAAGATAGAATTCCCCATCCTCTAAGTATGGCCTACTTTCTTTATTCCAACTGTGTACATTTAAACTTAGATATATTAAAATGCATTGTTTGCTTGCACCCAGCTTAAGTGATCCAGATTTTTTTTATACCATTCACCCAATTTTTCTGTCATCTGAAAATGTTTTCTTTCAGGTCATTCATAAAATGTTGACTAGCAGAAGGCCAAGAACAAATCCCTGCAGGATCCCACTAGAAACCACACCCTTTCGATTTTTCCCCATTTACAGCTATATTTTGAGATCTATTAGTTAGCCAGCTTTTAATCCATTTGATGCGTGCCAGGTTGATTTTATATCATTTTAGTTTTTTAATGAAAGTGTCTCAAGGTACCAAGTCAAACACCTTACATAAGTCTATTATATCAACACTTACTTTCATCAACCAAACTTGTAATCTCATCAAAAAGAAAAAAAAATTGTTAGTTTGATAGGATCTATTTCCCTAAACTCATGTTGACTGGAATAAATTACATTACCTTCCTTTATTTTTTTTATTAATCAAGTCCCATATCAACCAATCCATTATCTTGTCTAGGATCAAAGTCAGACTGTCAAACCTATAATTACCTGGGTCATTCTATTTACCGTTTTAAAATATTGGCACAATATTAGCTTTCTTCCAGTCTTCTGGAACTTCCCCAGAGCACCAAGACTAACTGAAAAATCAACATTAACATCCAAACATATTAAATATTTTGAACACATCGATTTTCTCTTGTTTACTCATATCCTTTATTCCAATTTGATACTTGGTCCACTCCTCACCTTATCTGTGATTTAAACTTTCCTCGACATTACCATAGGCATCTCAATGAATAAGCCTTCATGTAATATAATGGCATCATCACACTGGAATAATACTGAACACTTTCACCTGTAGAAAAAGGTGGTGTAAGCAGAGGGGGATGCTGGCCCCATGAGATAGCATTGTGGGATTAGATACCAACATGACAAATGAATAAGGAAAACCTTAGATGTGGTTTTATGGATACTAGTATCTCTAGATTCTGTGTAGGACCAGTTGCATCATCGATAAAATGTAATTAATATTTTGTAACTCAGTACAGCATAGCTGATTATCTGCACACGGTTATAAAAGGGTAATCAGTAAGAGGGTTATAGTAGTTCTTGTAATACTTAAATGGATGAGATGCAACAGTTAAGAGAAACCTCTCTACTTGCTATAGAAATTACTGTTGAACTAAGAAACTGAACTGATTTATTCAGACAGTGCCTATATGGATGTTAGTGTATTAAAGTATTTCATGTCTGTTGATAACAAGGAATACAAGCAAAGTTCATATGCAGATTTATGAAAAATAAATTTATTACATAACACCTTGTTTTTAACAATGTTCAGTTTTTTATTCAGAATACTTGCGTCATTCATGTAAAATAGTTTGATACAGTACATTGTATGTTATAGTTTTTCCTCAAATTCTAAGGCTCTCCTAACACCTCATCCTTTGCTGTAATAAGGGCATCCCTAATAACGTGCGAAAATATTTAAAAAATAATTAACTGAACAAAATTTAAAATCCACTACACCAATCCATCTCTCAAAAATCATGACGAAATATCTGAATGGATGCCGCACCTTTTTAGGAAATATAATTCATGCTTTTGTAATCCCAAAGCATGCTCACAAATCAGCAACACGAATAGGAAAAATAAAACACTGTCTATGACAATCATTTCAGTTTGTTTGCTGAACCAAACATGTTTATATCAATGACAACAAACCTATTTTACTATCGAATAGCAGCTTTAATACCAGTCAAGTCATAGATTTAAAAACAAAAACAAATTTATATGTTGGAAATTAATCTTTGGGAGGCTTATAATCTGCTGGAAAAATGCAAATGTTCTCATTTATTAAAAAATCTTATTGTAGCAATTTTGTTGGTCATAAAACATTGATCAATGTGGAAAATGAACCAACGCACAAAAGTCACTAAAAATAAATGTATATCAAAATTATCTCAATTAGAGTCACGGTTATTTTGCTTTTTTGCCATGTTAACATATACTGTATGCTTCAAGTACCAGTTAAAGGATTTTGTGTACTATTGGTCAGATAATGTTGTTACATCAAGAGAATTCACCACATACAATAAAAAAAATGCTTGCCCCTAGCACATTTCACAGCTTCAACTGCTACAGACTGTCACTGAAAAAAATGCATTGGTCAGTCTGAACCATGTCAAGTAAACTATGGAAGTAGCATATCCACAACACAAACTGTGCTAGCACTTTCTTTTCAAGTCTAACCCCAAAACAGGTACAATTTGGGAGCCACTACTCCATTCTGTGAAAAGTGGTGGAACTTGGCTATCAGACATTTTGAAGGTGTGGTTGTACAGTACATTCTTGTGGCCCAAGCCAGATTCCAGGCAGACAGCTGCATGGCCAGTCCTACAGCATTAGCAACAGTGCACTGACATTATTCAGGTGCAGCTCAGTACCGGTGCGTCTGATGTGAGTACTGTGGAGGCTGCTGGGAGGTAGTTGAATATCCCATGCTGCTCTGTGGCTGCGATGTGCTTGGTCCAGGGTTGGGATATGCAGCATGGGGATTGGAACGCTGGAAACAATGAAGGAGAAGAGAATTGATCCCTACAGTGGATGCATTTATAATACAAATAAAATACCCATTCATTTTTTGAGGTCTCTGTGCTGTGTGTGGCAATAATTAACAGGTACTACAGCACAGTATATCAATCACTTGTATTTACAGTGTTCTACTTATTTTGATTGCAGTAACTAAGGATATGAGCACCAGGAATATCTGATTGAGAGCTAGTAACAAGTAATGCTGTTTGTTACCCATTCTGAACCGTTCATATCTGTCATGTCACCAATGTCTATTCAACTATCCAGACATCTTATGCTCACCACTGTGGTACATCAGTGTGTTAAAAAAAACAAAAAAACAAAAAAAAACCTGACAGTCAAAAATATCCTAGGTGCTCTCCATTGGGGTTTTCTTTCCCCTCCAAGAGAACATATTTGGGAGGTTTGTTGTGTATTTAATATCAATTATAATTCAAGGAAGTTTATCTGGGAGACCTTTGCATATGAGATTAATTTTGGTTTACTGGAGCATTCACTATAAGGTAGATGTTCTCTAGACAGTCAAGAAGAGATAGTCCCTGCCCCAAAGAGCTCAAAATCAAGCCAAAATTTTGTACCCATATAATCTGCCTAAGACCAAACGGGAGATACAAAAATAAATAAATAAATAAATAAAAGGATGTATTTGTTTAATTGTTACAGTTTAAAAGGCTGTAATTGATGTGGGATTTATTTCTTTAGTTTAAGCACTTAAACTCCTGCTTTTCATGAGTCTTCATTTAGATCAGAAGTTAAGTTAGATTCAGTAAATATATTGAGATGGCTACATACTGGGAAAATAAAAATAAAGGGATGCCCTTTATAAAGCAAGGTAGGTGGATACTTTCCACACGTGCATTTAAGGGACTGATTCACTCTCTAAGTGTGTGGTGTGGATAGGATAAGAAATGGTTATAACCGTACTTTCAGCCAGCAGGAATAAATTAGCATTGCTGTACATCATAGCTCACATGATGGCTGAGCTGTTATGACATTTATCTTCACTCTTGAGAGACACACTACTCACTTAATGAGAAGTGTCAGAGTAACAGATCAGCCATCAAATGATCCAGTTCTGTATAATAAGTAAAGGATACATTTAACAGTGCAAAAATCTCTGGGTGTACTTTTTGGCAAAATGTGCCCCAAGTATGCAGGAACTGGAAAAAAACTTTGAAGTTTAAAATTGGCCATGAATGCTTTATTTATAATATAATTAATAGATAGGCTTTCACAATATGACTACTGAAAAATGTTGCTTATTTATTTTATGTGGCCAATTACAAGATGACTCTGTGTTCACATCATGTAGAGCAACAAGTGACTTTTAAAAACAAAAGTAAAAATTCCAAACAACCCAGCCTGCTCTACCTCCAAACACCATTAACCCTCTCCTCATAAGACAAAAGCTTGTTACATCCTCCAGGGACAGGACTGCTCCAATTCATTTCAGTGTTGTCACATTAAATGTGTAAGTTGACACGTCTGAAACCAAGGGACACGGAAGTCTATATACCTGTAAAAATCCTTACCTAATTGCTTTTATGCATGACAGAAAAGGTTGTGTAGGGGGAGAATTTATAGGCCAGCTTGCTTCAGAGAGATTAAACGAAGGATTTAGCTGCTGAGGGGATGTCTTAGTAAACCTCCTCAAGGGATAGTTATTTCTCTCACTGGGCTCAGATGTAACAGTATGAGAGAACCAAGGGACAGGTGTTTGGTCAAAACAATGGTGTATTTTAAAATTTTCTCCTGCCTCCTTGGGTTGAAGGATCTTAGGGGGAGACTCAGAGAGATGTGTGTCCATCAGTAGTGGCATTTAATTGCTTTGGCCTCAGTGCTTTTGTCAGTTCCTTCCACCTGCCTTATTTACTATATGTCAACTCATGAGTGCAATATCATCCTTGCCTTCCTCAAATTCTGGGGAAAATAGACTGAATTTTTGAAAGTCAAACAATATGCCTTTCAAAGGCATGGCATAAAGGTGAGCAGTCAAGAGGAGCCAAAGCACTTGCAAGAGCTGCTGAGACAGTGAAGGGGCAGTTACCACTACTCCAAGCAAAAATCCCCCTATATGGCCCTTGCTGAAAAACACTACCCTGTCAGGCAGTAAGCTTGGTACGGATGTCAGTGGAGTGAGAAAGCTGAGGAAGGAGCACAGCTTGCCTCAACCTAGATGTGGGTGATAGGTGGAATCCCTAAGCAATCCCTGGGTACACTGAGGGTGATTCGGAGCCCCTTGGCCCAGCTTGTAGACTTCAATCCATGCTCACAGGAGAGGTAGCTTGGGTTTGCTCTGATTCCCATGCGCTCAGGTCAGCTGCCACTGTGAAGTGGGGTCAATAGTGCAAGCAAGTGGAGCTACCCTGCCCCAACACACAAGCCCTCTACACCTCTTTTCCTTAGCTATGTCAGTCAGCAGGGGAGAGAGACAAGAGGTTCTGCGGCATCTGCTTTCTTCAGAGACTCTGGCAGAAATGATGCCAAAACAATCTCTGGATAGCAACTGACTTAGCTGCCTGCAGGTTTAAGAGGGATCAACCCTCGTGTTGGAAAATATTTTGTGAATACACACTCCACTGAGGGATAGAATATTATAGTTACATTCTGAGGCAGCCCTGCTGCACAGTGGTTAAGGTTGAACAGAACTTTCTGTTTAGAACTGATTATTCAAAGTGCTCTAAAACCCACATGCATAGTGAAATGGACCTGAAAATTGATACACTAGCTGAAGACCTGGGGTAGAATTAGTGAAGAAAATTTGAGGTCATTTGGCTATGGAGCTCATGACATTCAGCTCCTGCAAAATGACTTGCCTTTACATTGTTAGGTTCTTATACCTTTATGTGTGCAGAGCCAGGGGGAAAACTATACACTTTATGAGAATCTGGGACATACCACTGGGCTACCTGAGTACATCTAGTCAATGATCCCAAGAACCAGTTTTAAAAGCTGAAAGAAAAGGAGTACTTGTGGCACCTTAGAGACTTTTCCATATGGCTAAATGCAGTGCCTTGCATAATGACAGGTTTCAGAGTAACAGCCGTGTTAGTCTGTATTCGCAAAAAGAAAAGGAGTACTTGTGGCACCTTGGGGTACTCTAAGGTGCCACAAGTACTCCTTTTCTTTTTGCGAATACAGACTAACACGGCTGCTACTCTGAAACCTTTTAAAAGCTGATTATTTCCAAGTTATTGGATTTTCATTCTTGTTTTATGTAGTAGTAAATGGGGTATGGCAAGCAAACTGACAGCAGCTATCTTACAGGGACAGAGGATCTAACCTCTCACTTTCCTCAAGTGTTATATCTTTCACAATATAAACATGCTTTATTTCCTCATTTTGAAAAACCCATCATTGACCCCACTGGCCTCTCCAACTAACCACCCATCTCCTGTTCCCTGTTCCAGACAATCACTGTCTGGAGTTCCTCTCCACCTATTCCATCTTAGACCCCTTCCAATCCAGCTTCTGCCACTTGCGGTCCACCAAAACTACTCTCAAAGTCTCTAATGACCTATTCTCTAGGCAAAGCTCAAAATCAGTACTCCATTCTGGTCAGCCACCTGTGACACTGTTGAGAATGCTCTTCTTCTTGAAATCTTGTCTTCACTTGGCATCCATGACTCTGTCCTCTCCTACTTCTCTAATCACTCCTTCAGAATGTCCTTTGGAAAATCCTCTACATCTTCCCTCCAACTTTCTGTAGAAACTGTTCCACTGCTCCAAAGGCTCTCACCTTGGTCCCTTTCTCTTCTCCCTCTATGTCTTATCTCTGGGTAATCTCATCCACAAACACAAATCCAACCACCATATCTACGCTGATCACTCACAGATGTACCTCTCTACTTCAGAAAGGTCTACTTTTGTCCAAATTAAAATCTCTGTCTGTTGCTAGACTTCGGCTCATCTCAACATGGCTAAAACAGAGCTCTTAATCTTCCCCCACAAGCCTGCCTGTTACCTTGCTTGTCAATCACTGTGGACCACCCCATCCTGCCTATGACTCAGGCCCATAATCAGGGCACCAGCTTTGACTATGACCTCTCTCTAGGTCCTCACCTATGTCTAAATCTAGCCAATTTTTCTGCATAGCTGCTCTAAGGTATGACCTTGTTTAGTCCATCCACACAGCTAAAACTCACTTCTAGGCTCTCATCTCGCATCTCAGCTACTGCAATGTCCTTTTCTCTGGCAAATGCAACTTTGCCCAAGTCATATCCATTCAGAATACTGCTTCAAATCATTTTCGTAGCCTATCACTTTGACCACATCATCCCACCCCCTTTGCATCCTTCCACTGGCTCCCTCTTCTCTATCACAAAACAAACTGCTTTTCTTTACATTCAAGGCTCTTCACTGCTCATCCCACCCTAGCTATCATCTGTTGTTCACTATTGAGATGTCAGCTCCTGCCTCCCTGGCCCATTTGTTAAATTTTCAAACAAGCACCTTCATACTTTCTCCCATGCTGCCCTACAGTATCCTTCTTCAAACACTCCTTGAAACTCTTCTTTTCCAGCTTGACAAGAGTTAGGCTGCTCTTGTCCTGAGATAACTCCCTATATCATGCTGACCAATACTGTCTCATTATTTTCTTATAATCCCTGATCTGTCTGTATCCATCTGTTGTCTCTTGTTTGCACTGCGCCTACCACAATGAGGTCCTGCTCTGTGACTCAGGCTTCTAGGTACTAAGGTAATACTAATAAATAATAATCACTAAAAGTTATTGTTTCCTTGCCACTCCTAACTTGATTCACCTCAGAAGTTGAAGTTGCAGGATTGAGAGTTTGAAAAAAAATTCTTATTTTTTTAATTGAGCGCACTTGATCTGAAAGAAGCTGAGATACAATAAATACGGAACCCCACCATGCCATTATTCAGAATAGTTTTTAGAGTAGAGTTGCACTGTAAGTAGTTTCTTCTAAGTTACAATACACAAGAGCCAAATATATAATATATGGAAAATTGAAGTTGAAATACCTGATAGTCTGAGGTCATAATAAGTCCACCTGAGGTAGTGGTAGGAGGAACAACTCTCACTTTTTTCAATGGGGGTCCCTGTGTATGACTGTTGTCTTGGTTCCCTGGATGACCAGTTCCATTAGTATGGTTATTGCCCTGCTGCTGCTGCTGGTTCTTCTCAATTGGTTAAACAAAAAGAAAAATTTCAACTCAGAAGCAGTACAAGAGCAGCAAATGTGAAATACCGAGGTAAAGCTCAAGGAGACAAGACAATACTGTATTTTAATACTTACTTTGTCTCCTTTATCATCAGGTTCTTCTTCTGTTAAAAATTCTCGTTTTGGGTAGGGGATCTGACAACCTGCAAAAACACTGCAAAAACAAGTTAGCAGACTTGGTATATCTGCCTAGAATCAGAGAGGTTAGTCGTAGATCAAGATCTAGTATTTTGTCCGGTCTACTTTTAAATTTCCTGAGCCACAGCCTAATATATCTTACTGTCAAGAAGTTTACCCCTTCTTAATAACATAATTTACTTAGCCTTGTATTTGTTTTAACTTTTTGGCCATTTCTATTCTCTTCCCAACTCCCAATTTGTCAGTGTTTCTGGATAATGTGGTGACCAGACTGGAGTCGGAGAGATGGAAGAGTCCTGTTAGATACCAGAGTCAATTCCTCTAGAAGTGCATAATGTAGTTCCCTTCATCCAGGTATAAAGAAATCCATAAAATGTTGAACTACATTAAGTAGTCAATAATTGTGGTCAAGAAGTTAAAAACACCATTACCAAATAAAAAAAAATTAACTGTGACATGATGTGGAAGCCTTTGGAGGTATGTGGTCTCTCACCTTAAACTCATGGACATACATGAATGAATTTGTTACTGCTAACCCAAGCTAAGATTTCTCCACTCGTAATCATATGGATATACCTTTATTTATAACTAGCCTCTGTTCTGCGAACATGCTATTCATTTTGTATTAAAATGCTGCTAATTTAAGGTGGAGGGAAAAGAATATTGACCTAAGAGCAGTTTCTGCAAAACCAAACCACTTGCACGACAGCATTAGAATATAAAAGACAGGTCAGGAGCCGTTATAAATATCTCACTAAGCTGAGCTGAATTTTAATTAACTGTTATAAATATACATAACACATTTTATAAATTCTTCCCTTAATAATGAAAAAAGGAATGATACGCAGCATATGCTACTGGCCTTTCTAAAACAAGGCCATTCAAGCACTGGCTGGCCATCTTAGGATGCTTTATCATAGACTGTTCACCCTTTTTGTTGGTAAGCTTTCTTATGTTTAGAAATCTCCCTGTGCAGTTGAAAAGAAAGTGTGTCCACGGAAAATGGATTTAAGCTGTGAAGTATGAAAGTACAGAGAGACAATACTATTTCTCCCCCATCCCCCCACCTCCCATCTACTGAATTTACAACAAAGGATAAGATGGAAAAATGTAAACTAATTACTAAATGTCATCTGGCATTCTAGAACAGAGAACTGGACCTGCAGGCACTTAGCAGTTGTCCACAAAGATCTGTAGCATGCATAATCACCCTGTCAGTGAATAACAGGATTAGTGCTGTGACTAACAGGATCAAAGTTTCATAAATTAATAGGAACGCTACTTAATTTTAAAAACCTCAAATGGCATTTTAGTTATTATAGTTTTTTCTTTACTTGTCAGACAGAAGGTATTTAATTCATTATTCACACACATAGGTATATATTCATAGTAAGCAGTAAACAAAGTGCATACATAAAAAAATATCTGAACATGCTAATGGATTAATAAACCGACCACTTACTCAGATGTGGGAAGTGGATCTTCTAAGAAATAAGGATCCTGCATAGCCTGTTCTGAGGTAATTCTCTTTATTGGGTCCATAGTAAGCAATTTCTGAAGCTAGGCAGAGTTTTAGAAAAAGTTCAGTATTACAAAAACTATTAATGAAAGCCTTCGTCCCAC
Organism: Lepidochelys olivacea; assembly: GCF_965140295.1. Classification (NCBI taxonomy): domain Eukaryota; kingdom Metazoa; phylum Chordata; order Testudines; family Cheloniidae; genus Lepidochelys; species Lepidochelys olivacea. The sequence continues at coordinate 45,833,914 of NC_140411.1, read as the reverse complement.
TGTATTCTGACATGCCACACTGTCACTCATATGATCTAATTTCTAGACCCCAATCACTAACGGCAAATATGAACCATATTTTCCCCTCATGTTTTAAATATTAATTGAATTTGTTATTGAACAACCACTTGTTTCTACCTATAAAACTTAAAACTCACTCAAATAATTAGCTTTGCCATAAGTGCTCTACCAACAAAATCCTCAAAACTTCCCCCCGCCCCAATAAATCAATCACTGTAGTTTTGTTAGTCTGCTCTTTCTTAGTGAAGAAGCTTTATTTTAAAATGAATTCACACACGTTAACTGAGATTTTATGTCACACTGACATGCACATTTACTTGGAAGAAATTATCTTTGAGGAATTTTCATTTGATTTACAGACAACAAATATTCTGACCAAGGCCCCATATTTACTACAGCCCATTATCAGTACTATTTATACAGCACCATTGACATTGAATACCCACCACAGAAAGTGGCAATCATAAGGTAATGCATTTCTAGATGGGATAGGAAACTCCACCTGCCCAAGTAACTCACAAACAGTGTGATCCACTGTGCGTGTACTAATTATGAGGATAGCAGGCTCACTGTATTTTAAATGTCTGAATGGTATTCAGATGAGGGGGATGAGCAAAATCTTAGATCTTAGTTTATTTATTGATCTCAAACTACAAGTGAAATCAATGGAAAGGCTCCAGCAGGAACAAAATGCAGCTGCCCGCCTCCTCCATGAGCACATCAAGCCTGTGCTCTAGTCCCTCAGCTGGGTGAGAGTCCACTTCCATAGCCAGTTTAAGGTCATTGTCTTAATCTTCATACTAACTAATAGATCAGGTATCAGCTGCATTAAAGACCATATTTCATCTAATGCTAAGAAAATCGTGCTCCTCTGGGACAATGCAGATCACAAAGCATGAGAGCACCAAGGACAAAGCAAAGTATAAGAATATTTCCAGAGGAAATCAGAGAAATTTAACCTGACTACTTTCATGAAATACTACAAAACCTTCCCCTTTGACATAGTTTTTCCATCATAACTAGAATAACTTTCAAAACTAACCCACTTCTCTCTTTCTCTTTCCGTTTCCCCCCAATCAAAACAGCACTAACCCAAGCAGAGCTTTCTATAACCAGAAAAGATAGTAGAGCAAGTGTCTCCAAGTGTCCGATGAAGTGAGCTGTAGCTCACGAAAGCTCATGCTCAAATAAACTGGTTAGTCTCTAAGGTGCCACAAGTCCTCCTCTTCTTTTTGTCTCCAAGAAGTTCTCTATGGATTTTGCTATTGTCGATCTATTTTATGTAAGTATCTGAATGCCTTCTACATAACAGGTAGCAGTACAAAATCCTAAAACAGTATATATAGAGGGGAGGGGAAAAAACAAGACTGTCCTAATCACAGTGAAATAAAATAGGGATTTAGGTGGAAACGGTTTTCAATACTCCTAACAAAGTTATGTGCTCTGAGGAAATGATTAGCCAGCAGGCAGAAACTGGTCTTAAAGCTGACTGTTACATAATCTCAAATGTATAGGCAGAGACACAAACTCTTTAGGTGTAAATTCAGTCCAAGTTGGAATAATTGATCTAACCCTTAAAATATCCAAGTGTGGTATTGCTCTTAAAGTCAATCAGCATGATTTTATGAGAGGAACACAGTAATGTTGCAGAAGCTCTCTGGGCATTTATATCGCATTGATAACTATTGCATCCTCAGCACATTACAAATTCTAAAGTGAACACATTAGGGCCCTGTCGACACAGGGATGTTACATCGCATTAGTTTGTTCGCTGTGAGTGCAGCAATTTAACTACATCAAACTGAAGTGCACCCACACCAGTTTGTCATGCCAGCCTAAGGTGCCTCTATCTGTTATTTTTTATATCCACACAGCTCTGCACTATTTGCTCAGTATTCTGGGTAGATATTCCATGGTGCACTGTTCCACCACAAAAATCCATGTTTTTGTGATTTTTCTTGTTGTGGATGCCTCTTCAGTAGGATGATTTTTCAGTAGGTGGATGCCTACTGGAAAACGCAGGAAATTTGGATGTGTGGGGGAGGGTTCAAATTAACAAACTCCCCATATTCCTCTGCTGGCATCCATTAATTTTGTCAGTGCCATTTTCGAACTGCTGTCAGGCAGCATGGAGGAGACACTGCTGAGCAGGGTGGATAAAAATCAATGATTTAAAAAAAATAAAAAAATCAGATTTTTTTGATAAAATGCTTTTTGAGGAAAAAACCTAAAGATACATTATAGCTCAAAGATATCTCATCATGGAATAGGGATTATAAATTCTGATTCTATAGTATCAGACAATATAGTCATGTAACGTTTAAGAAAAGTTTTGTAAATGAGTTCCAATAGTTCATGAACCTTATTGGGTTCCAGGGGCTTCTGTACAGATTATTTAGGTTAATCTATCTACTCAATGGGACTCAGTGCTCAGACTAGAAGATACCACCAGAGATGCTTAGTTTTGCAGTTCTCAAACTGTGGATTTGCGTCTCCAGAGATAATATGCTTGTTAAAGCAAAAATGTTTTAAATAAATAATATAGAAGTGAGAAATAACAGACCTCAACCCTATTGTCCCTCTGCAAATTTGTGTACAGAGTCAATCCCTTACCTCTCTCTAAAAGTGCAAAGTTTCAAAAAGTTCAATGAATATAAGATTGTTGGGGGCGGAATACATCAGGACAAGGAGAGTCTGGAGATAAATGTGAGAAGGGAGGGACAGGCAGTAGAAAAAAAGTGAAACTGTTTGAGCAGCATATTCCAGAAGTCTTGAGGTCTTTCTGAGTGTAGCCTTCATTGATTTGAGATCTACCATACCATTCTCTCACTAGAAGGGAAAACTATAATGGCAGTAGGCCATAAAAGAGACCCAGTTTTGGGAATATTTTAATGAAATTCCTCTACCTCTGGGCAAGACAGGCATGCCTGCAAAATGCAAATATTGCAACAAAGAAATGCAAGGCCTGGTTGCCCGAATGAAGCAACATCATGAGAAGTGTTCCTTCTCAGGAGGAAGCTGCGTTGAAGACAATGAAAGGAACATATCTGAACATGCACGATCTTCAGGTTGGTAAACTTTTTTATTTCATACTTCTTTCTTAAGAACTGCCTGTCTTCCTTCTGGACTATTCTTGAATTCTCATGTTTGAGCAAAAAAAATATAATTGTTACTCTATGGCACTATCATTTTAGATGCAGTTGTGATAAAAAATAAATAGCTGAAATAGGCAGATCTTCCTTTTACAATTTCACCTTTAAAATAGAACTGAGTGTCAGTGAATGCAATGAGTAATACTAAATGAGCAGTATGGTAATAATAATTAAATAACTGCATTGATTTATTTTGTTTAGGAGAATCCATCCTCAACATACAGGATTCTGAAGACTATCCACCTTCAAGATCACCATGATTTTCGATAGTTTCAGATTTCAGAGTAGCAGCCGTGTTAGTCTGTATTCGCAAAAAGAAAAGGAGTACTTGTGGCACCTTAGAGACTAACAAATTTATTTGAGCATAAGCTTTCGTGAGCTACAGCTCATTTCATCACTGAATGCATCCGATAAAGTGAGCTGTAGCTCATGAAAGCTTATGCTCAAATAAATTTGTTAGTCTCTAAGGTGCCACAAGTACTCCTTTTCTTTTTATAGTTTCAGAGTTATCTGCCAACGATGATGTTTCAGTCTCAGCACATGTCACATAGCCACAGTATATCACCTGTAGCAAAAAGAAAAAAAAAAATCTGTCATCCAGAAACAACTATACATAAATTTGTGATAAGAACCAGCAGATTACAAAAAGAGGTAATTGATTAAAAAATTGCCCAGTTTGTTTATGTAACAAACTCTCCTTTCTTTTTGATTGAGAACCCACACTTCATTAACATGGGTCAGTCATTAAAACCAGGATACAGTCCACCCAACAGAGCAGATGTTGCAGGCAAATTTCTGGATATAGTGTATGAAAGAAATTGAGCAGTGTGCAAAAGGTCTAGAGGGTGAAATTGTTAACCTGAGTCTTGATGGGTGGAGCAATGCCCACACTAATCCTGTTGTATGTGCTTGTGTGACAACAGAAGAAGGGAATGTCTTCCTTACAGAAACAATTGATACATCAGGAAATGTACACACAGCAGAATACTTATAAGAAGTAGCAGTAAAAGCTATAACAAACTTAAAAAAAGTTCAAATGTCTAGTATGCAGCTTGGTCACAGATAATGCTACAAATGTATCCAAGATGAGAAGAAATTATTGAGAAGAGAGTCCCAAGCTAACAACACACAGTTGCAGTGCTCATCTGATGCACCTCCTAGCCAAAGACTTCACTGTTCCAGAAATAAAGGCTAAGGTTTTTGAAATTGCAAAATACTTCTGTAACAACCACTTTGCAGCAGCTGCTCTGAAAAAAGTGGGAGGAACCAAGCTAACTCTCCCATAAGATGTGCGATGGAACTCAGTAGTGGACTGTTTTGAGCACTATATCAAGATCTGGTCTAATGTGATGACAGTTTGTGAAAAAAATTGTGAAAAAATAGATGGCACTGTCACAGCCAAAGTTCTCAACATTGGGCTTAAGAGCAATGTTGAACACATGCTGAGTACCCTGAAGCTTATTTCTGTAGCCTTCAACAAAATGCAGGGAAATGTTTTATTGCTGACGCTGTTGAAATTTGGAAGGAACTAAGTGAGATCTTAAAAAGAGAAATATGCAATGACAGAGTTAAATTACGAGAATTAAAAAAACGAATGGGACAAGCACCATCTCCAGCTCATTTTCTTGCAAATATTCTCAGTACTGGGTACCAGGGTCAAACCTTAACTGCTGAAAAAGAGGAGTTGGCTATGACATGGACATCCAGCAATCATCCCTCCATAATGCCAACTATAATAAACTTCAGAGCTAAGGGTGAACCATTCAAGAAATATATGTTTGCTGATCATGTTTTAAAGGAAGTCACACCAGTGAACTGGATTCAGAGATTGCTGAAGTGATAATTTCACTTTTAACAGCAGTAGCTTCTTCTGCTGGTGTAGAAAGAAAATTTTCTTCCTTTGGACTAATTCACTCCAAATTTGAGAAATCATTTGGGACCTGAAAAAGCAGAAAACCTTGTTTTTCTTTTCCAGATTATGAACAAACAGGAAATGAAGGTGAAGATGACAGAGTCAGCTGCAGAAGCCAATATTTTAAGTTTCTCATGTTGACCTGGCTGACAGTCGATTTAATTTTTTTAAAATATTTTATTTAACTATTTTAGTTAAAAACAATTTTAACAAAAACAAACCTGATTTAAAAAAACTTGAACATTTAAATTCAAAAATTCATCTACAGCCTATTTTGAAGGACGACCTATCACTCTCACAGATCTTGGGAGGTAGGCCAGTCCTTGCTTACAGACAGCCCCCCAACCTGAAGCAAATACTCACCAGCAACCACACAACAAAAACAGTAACCAAGGAACCTATCCTTGCAACAAAGCCTGTTGCCAACTCTGTCCACATATCTATTCAGGGGACACCATCATAGGGCCTAATCACATCAGCCACACTATCAGAGGCTCGTTCACCTGCACATCTACCAATGTGATATATGCCAACATGTGCCAGCAATGCCCCTCTGCCATGTACATTGTCCAAACCGGGCAGTCTGTACATAAAAGAATAAATGGACACAAATCAGACATCAAGAATTATAACATTCAAAAACCAGTCGGAGAACACTTCAACTTCTCTGGTCACTCGGTTCCAGACCTAAAAGTGGCAATTCTTCAACAAAAAAACTTCAAAAACAGACTTCAACAAGAGACTGCTGAATTGGAATTAATTTGCAAATTGTATACCATAACATTAGGCTTGAATAAAGACTGGGAGTGGATGTGTCATTACACAAAGTAAAACTACTTCCCCATGTTTTACCACCCCCCTCCCCCGCCATTGTTCCTCACACGTTCTTGTCAACTGCTGGAAATGGCCCACCTTTATTATCACTACAAAAGGTTTTTTTTCCTCTCCTACTGGTAATAGCTCACCTTACCTGATCACTCTCATTACAGTGTGTATGGTAACACCCATTGTTTCATGTTCTCTGTGTATATAAAATCTCCCCCCTGCATTTGCCATTGCATGCATCCAATGAAGTAAGCTGTAGCTCACGAAAGCTTATGCTCAAATAAATTTGTTAGTCTCTAAGGTGCCACAAGTACTCCTTTTCTTTTTACAGGTAAACTGCATCTTGAATAAAAGCAAAAACAATTAAGCAAGAATGTGATGCAAACTTAAGACCAATGGAATGGAGGCATGGTCAAGGAGTGCTGTAGGTGATGATCTCAAAAGGTTTCTCTTCCTCCATCTCCTGGGGTTGATTGTTGTGGGAAGGGCCTATAATTAGGTTGACTGAACTTATTTTAGAGGACATTGGACGATTGAGGTGCAAATCTTGACCTTTGTAACAAATGTGCACCATCACAGGTGTTTGCCTGTACATGGTCTGCATCATGTCCCTTTCCAGGGCCATGTGATCTCTTTTGATCCTTAGAGAATGCACCAAGAAAACCATTCCTCCACAACTCTGCCTTCATGGCCTTCTTTTGGGATGAATTTAATAGTTCCTGGAACAGATCCTCTCTTGTTTCTTCTCCCTACCTCCCATTCAGAGATTTGTCACCTTCTCTGTAGGTGATATCTCCCCTTCTTGGGAGCACCATGGCATTACAGGTGCTAAGGAAAGTCAGAAAAAGCACAAGTATTTATTGCACCAATCCTAGTCTCCAGGCCAACAATGATAAAATATTTATTTTCCACAATTTTGGAATGTCATTCCCATCTTCTCCTCCCATGCAGAGGTTCCCTTTGAAATGGTAAATTGTTTTGTCAAATTACTTCCCTTCTAGTATAGGCCCTCTATAACAAAGGTTGAGTAACTGTGCTAGTTTGAGTAGGTGTGAAGATAGTTGGTTGTCTATGCTGGTTTCAGGTAGGTGGAGGGCTACAGGAACGTGTGAATAGGGGCAGCAGTCAGCCAGCTAGTTATTCCATGTGAAACCCTGCAGGCTTATCCTCACGTTGGAAGATGTTACCCTGAGGAAAATCCTGAAGCAATGGGCAAACCAGGAAGATACACAGCATTCCTATTTACCAACACGCCTATTTATCTCGTACATGGTGCACGAGTGGAACAGAAACACTAGATCAGAGGTAGGCAATCTATGGCACATGTGCCAAAGGCGGCACGTAAGCTGATTTTCAGTGGCGCTCACACTGCCCGGGTCCTGGCCACTGGTCCAGGGGCTCCGCTGGCAGCCGGGGCTCCGTCCGCCGGCCCCACTCAGCCTGCTGCCAGCCCCGGGTCATGGCCACCAGTCCCAGGGGCTCCGCTGCTGGCCTGGGGTACCAGCCGCCAGCACACTGCAAGCCATGGTTCCAGCTGCCAGCCCCCTCAGCTCGCTGCCAGCCCCGGGTTCTGGCCACCAGTCCGGGGGGCTCTGCTGCTGGCCTGGGGTCCTGGCTGCCAGCCTGGGGCTCTGCTCCTGGCCTTGGCACGGGGCTCTGCAGCTGCCCCCAGCTGTGGCCCTCTGGCCCCAGCCTGGAGCTGTGAGGGGTGCAGACAAGGCCAAGAGGGGCGCAGCTCAGCACGGATCGCATGGATTCTTATTATTGGCATGCGAAACCTTAAATTAGAGTGAATAAATGAAGACGCGGCACACCACTTCTAAAAGGTTACTGACCTCTACACTAGATATATGGGCAATCCTGAGAGAGCTTCTGTGCATTCCAGTGTGGTGCATGACAAGACACACCACTATCTTTGCCTTAAGTTCTCTTTTATAATACCTACATAAAGTACACTTCAAAGTTAAAAGAGTTCTGGACTAGCTGTTCTAAAAGCCAAATGCCTTTTAATGTCTTATCCCTTCTGAAATGTGTCTATCACCTGTTTTGGGCCAAATACCTCAAGAAATCTCAACTTTACTAAAACTGAATGCAATGATGAAAATGAACCAATGTACCTTTTCTACTATTTTTTCCTCTTTCTGGATCTTCCTCTAAAATAAACATGCTTGCCTTGCAATGTGTTTGATTTATTTATTTAAAGCTCCTCTGGTGCTGACTTTTTGACCTAGGGATGAATGGGAGGAAGGGAGAACGAATGGGAAGCAGCTTGAGAAGGGTGGTATGGAGGTGATAAGTGTGGCTAGTGGTTGCAGGATTTCATACTGTAGAGAAATAAAACTTAACAGCTATAAGTCTCCAGTGTAGATACCATTTTGAGCATGCTGGGGAGGGGGATGTTAAATGCAAGTAGGTGGAAGACTCCCAGCTCTGTCAAGTATGGTGTCAGGAAAGAAAAAGTAGTTTAAACCACCCAAAGCAGTTATGTCATAATACTGAACACAATATTTACGGGTAGAGCTCCCCTTTGCAGCAATTTCAGTCTGGCTGCTGGTAGAGATTTTCTCCACAGCAATGTGTCCACATGAGGTTATCATGTAATGTCCAAATCTGCTGTTTCACAGTTCTTGGCTACCCTGATAAATCTCCTTCTGGTTGGAGTCCATGACAAATATGGGTTCCAGGTTTTTGGTGGGATTTGGGGTGTTGCCATGTTGTCTTGGATGCTTTCTGTTTTGTCTGGGGTCTTTTGTGGATAACTATCCACCACATAATTCTCAGGTTTGCTGGTGACATTCCTTGCAAAACACAGTCAAGATCATCAGAATATGAGCAGGTAGTGGGAGCATTTCCAGAGGTCCCTTGTGCTAGGTACTTTTGCCAGAGCTCCTTTGTTTTGACTAGGCATTTGGGACATCTCCAGGAGAGCCCCTCTTCTTTATTTGCTCTAATAGTATCTTGTAGATGTCTATATTCCAGCGACTCTTCTACAGATGGGACTGGACATGCAGCTCTTCCAAAGACAGCAATCAAGTCCAGAACTTCTGCAAGGGTTTACAGAGAACCATGAGGAAGGGGGAGCATGGCTGCTATAATGGATATGGATACTCTGGTGTGTGAACTCATTACTACTGAATACTGGTATGGAAAAGCGGTACTCCTGGCTGTTTGCCACCCTTTAAACAGAGATGACATCAGTCAAGATGACCCCAGAAAAGTGGAGGGCACAGAAACAAGCTCATCCATTGTGAAGCAATGCAGTGTGGGGTATAGTAGTTGGATGACTGTCAGAAGTGGAGTAGCTAAGAATATGTCCACACAAACATTAAAGTGGACAAACTCAGTGTGAAGTAGAGTTGCTTCCATTCCTGATGCAATATTTCTAGACAAGGCCTAGAAATTCTCTCATTTTCTCCAGCTCTCACAGTATATATTTTTGTTTTATTATGAGAAGAGTAGGTCAAAGTCGTGGGGTTTCCATTCAATCTAAAAGCGGTGAGATATGTAGTAGTTTCAAGACCAAGTGCCATATACACCGAGAACCGTGCTTTCCACACATATGAGTTTCACCTTCTCTGACAGTTCCATTAATACAGTGGAACGTAACTGTGACGGGGGAAGTTGTGTAGAATGAGATGGTCGTTCACCTACCTAGGCAAATCCCATAGTCGGCTTAGGAGATAAAGATGAAAATTCTGAACTTAATGCTTTATTGAACGATGAAGCCATGCAAAGAAAGGCGCACAAGGCAATGGGCTCTCATTACTTACATCACTCAGTATGTGGACTGCTGTATTTTCCAACCATTGTTGCTTTTATAAACAAGTGTGAATCTACTTTGAAAAGTGACTATATAAAAATGGAATCTTCTAACTCCATGTCTACTCCTTGTATTTGGTTTTTGGTTTATTTTAGTGACAAATTGTTTTTTTTCAATTGCTCTTTACTCCTGTTAGCACTGCAAAGCCAACTGTTTCTTTTGTGCATAACTGACAGAATGGTTTACTAAATTCCAGTCGCACCTAGTCACTGATGGAAGTCTTTCCAATAGTTTTACACTCAACTTTCAGCATGAGATTCACAAGCAGTTCTTCACGGTCTGCACATGGCTTTTGTGAAGTATCAGTTTGAATGGAACTCTTCTTGCACTGACTCAGGCACCAGAAAAGGAAAGAGGGAGAGCCGATTCACTGAATGGCGTCTCACAGCACAAACTAAACAAAACAACATCCTGGCATAGCATTATGGTTATTAGGTTATGAAGCTATCAGTAAGACGCTGATGAGTTCTAAGCACATTGGATCACAAACTGGCAGGAGAAAATAGAAAACACAGTGGAAATTCAGAGATGAATGACTATATAACTATCATGACACAGAAGAGACTGAAACTCAGACATTTTCTGCTCCACTCAGGGAGTGCAGAAGTATCTGTTAGTAAAAGACTTTCCATCAAAAAACAAGAGTAAACATTATCTAACCCTGGGGGAAAGGAAAGACAGTGCAGAGAGCATTTCAGCTTTGTACTGTGATGTCATCCTATCAGCACAGAGCCTAGCTGCATTGTATCTGGGAAGGGAAATGACGTTTCACCTAATTTTCCAGAAGGGACTCTGCAGTTTAGCATAGTAGGAGCAGAGTGGCTGGGTGCACTGTCTCATGACCATAGGCATACATAAGGGGAACTCAGGGAAAGAAAATAGAAATAAAAAATTATATACAAAAAAGAGATAAATAGACGACATGGGAAGAAGAACCTAGAGAAGTCCCAGATAAGTTCTACCTGGGGGGAGGGTGTGTGTGTGTGTAAGGATCAGAGTGTGAAAAGGGGAAAAGACTCTGAGAAACCAGAGAGCCTATGAAAATTTGCCCTATTTATGAAAATTGGAAAAAAGTGTTGCTGGGAGCATCACAGAACCCAGGAATTCACTGGTGCTGGGAAGAAGTTATTCACCTTATGGACTCATGTGTGATCCTTTGATCAGGAGGAGGAACTGGGTGCAAGCATTCCTGACTGCTCTTAGCTTGAACAGGTTGATGTGAAGGGATATCTCTGAGGGAGACCATTTGCCTTGTGTTGTAAGGCCATTTAGATGTGCTCCCTACCCTCTGAGCGATGCGTCGGTGGTGAGAAGCAACAACGGGGGGGAGGGGGTTTGCAAGAAGGGGATCCCTTTGCAAATGTTGGCTGGGCCTCTCCATCAGTCTAGGGAAATTATGACCCTTGTGGGTAGTGACAGGGATTTGTCTAGTCTGTCTCTGTTTGGTCTGTAAACTGAGTTGAACCAAATATGAAGGCACCATATGTGAAGCCTGGTATGAGGTATTACCACTGTGCCTGCTGACACATGCCCAAAGAGTTGTAGGCTGTTTCTGGCTGATATCTGTGGGCTCTTTTGAATGGTCTCTGTGAGTGTAGCCAGAGAGAGGAATCTGTGTTGAGGTAGGAGAGCTCTGGCGTGTAAACAGTTGAGGTTGGAGCCTATGAATTCCAGGTACTGTACTGGAGCGAGGGGTGATTTCTAGGCACTGACCTGTAGGCCCAATTCTATAAGCAAGTACATTGCAGCTTTGGTGACTCCGTGAGCCTCTTGGAGAGACCAGGTTTTGAGGAGGCAATAGTCCAGATAAGGATAGATCATGACCCCTTAGGCATGTAAGTGGGAGGCCATCACTGAGAGAATTTTGGAAATTATTCTCGGGGCCAATGATAGCCGGAAGTGGAGCACCCTGCAGTGGTCTTGTCCAAGAATGAACCTGAGAAATCACCTGTGAGTCGGTATGATTGAAATATGAAAGTAGGCATCCTAAAGGTCAAGGGCTGAAAACAAGTCTCCCTGTTCCAACACTGGAATTATCATTGCTGAAACGACCACCTTGAATTTTTGAGCTTTTACAAACTTTTTTACAAACTGAGGTCTCATATGGATCTCTAACCTCCCTTCCTATTGAGTATTAGGAAATAGCAAGAGTAGAACCCTATGCTTCATAGATGTTGAGGTACTGGTTCTCTGGCTCTTAACGAGGAGACTATCTACCTCTTGTCATAGTAAACTCTTGTGAGAAGGGTCGGGGAAGGGTGTTTTGGAGGGGGCAGAGAGGTAAAATGGGTAGAGTACCCTTTACAAATGATCTCTAAGACCCATTGGTCTGATGTTGTGTGCTCCCAGGTGCCGCAGAACGCTGCCAGCCGGTGGCCAAATGGGTGGGTAGCGATGGTTGGTTGTAGAAGTTTTGGGGAGTGATCTATCGGCACCTCAACCAACACGTTGTAAGGATAAGGCCTTTTCCTGTAGCCATATTGTAAGGCCTTTGTCAGCAGCCACATTAGGAGAGCAGCAGTCATTAGCTAAGAGACTCGCATTCCATCTAAATCACATTAAAACAATGTATTTAAAGCATCCACAACAATGAAGTTGGGTGGAAGAAGAATTCTGTCCCTCTTGCCGGGAATTCTGTCTCTCTTTTGTCCACCCGCTTGCATGTCAGAGTTAGCAATGCTGGCATATGCCATCTGGTTTTCGAAGGATCAAGGAGAGCCTCATTAATAGGGAGGGAAATTTTTGAGAAGGAAGATGAATGGAGAATGTCAAGGAGCTTGCGGTGTGTCTCCTTGACTTTTTCCAGCGATATCTGGAGAGAGTCTGCAACTCTCCTTGTGAGATCCTGGAAGAGGCAAAAATAATCTGCCAGGGATGGTGCGGGAGGCATGACAGCCTCATCTGAGATGGAAAAGGATGTGGTCTTTGGAGTCGCCTCTTCCTCAAAATCACTCTTATGATTCTCCAGGATTTCTCCTGGAGTTTCTGAAGCCCTGGATGACATGCCCGAGGGAGCACATCTCAGGGTTCTTGGGTGGGGCTAGGAGCCCCAGAGGTATGGGGGCAGTATGTAGAGCCCAGGGGTCCCAGTATGGCCACTGGGGTGGTGGTCGCATAGAGCTCGGTGGTGGTGTCCATGATTGACCGTACCAGGATAACAGTTGTGGGGCCATATGAGGATATGCCCGGGGACCCTGTTAATATCTGGCACTGTAGGGAACATGGGAGGATTATTGAGAACCCCCTCCTCTGGTTCGCTATCCGAGTCTGCACTAGAGAGCAGGGGAGCGTGGCAAAGCAATGGGTAAGACTTCTGTGCTGGACAAAGACCCGGTGTGGAGGTCCCGGTACTGAGGAGAGGAGACTCTGGCACACCAGTTATACGGAGGTCCCTCGATTACTGGAACTGCAGCAGTGCTGACCAGCTCAGTGCCACTGGTGGTGCTAGGGAGGACAGAGATCTTGCCCGCACCAGATGTGATGTTGGTAATGATAGTGCCTTCAAGTGCTTGCTCCTGTCCTTCTCCCTCAGTGCTGTTGACTCAGTGCCCATGCCCACTGAATCTGGAGGTGTATCAATGATACCTGCCGCTGTAGACTGTCCTGAGCCGTGAGTATTCAGGCTTGATCTGTCCCGGTGGAGACAGTATCGAGGATACCAACCATGCTGGGGATTGTTTGCGGCTAGCTCGTGGCTCACTGGGGGGACTTCCAGCTCTCTTTTTTGATTTACGAGAGACAGCAGCAGCTGATGTCTTCACCCCATAGCTCTTGGATGTTGAGGGGTGTGGGGAAGACTCACATCTGCTTGGTGACTCTTGTTGTGGGTCCGTAAAGGTGTGAGGGGTGCCTCTATGAATATAATCTTCTGCCTCAGCTCTGTCCTTGCAAGACCAAGGTCTAAGCTGCTGGCAGAGAGCATATTTTAGAGACATGTCCTTCCCCAAGGCAACGAAAGCATCGTGAATGTGTGTCTGCTACGGGATAGCCTTGTTGCATGAGAGGCACTTCTTGAAGCCCAGAGAACCAGGCATACCCCGTTGGGGGGGGGGGCAACAAGAAAGGGCAGGAAGAAAAACAAATACAATCTCTTTATAGGTATAGATTTTTTTTATTATTTTATTTTTTTGAGAAAAGAAGACCCACTGCAACAACTACTACTAAAAACTAAGCTCTAGGCTACAAAAGTAAGGTTGAGATAATAGTCGTTAACGGACTGCTAATAGCTCTGTCTCTACCCAGGGCGGTTGAAAAGGAACTCAATGGGGTTAGCCCGCGTGTGCTGACTAGCCTTGTGGCAAGGAAAGAGAGAGCATGTGTGGGTCTACCAGACACTGCTACCAAAGTTCCCCGATCAGCAGTGCAGGAACGCAAGCACACCTACAGTGGAACACCCATAGGAACTACTCGAAGAAGATTCTGGGTTCTGGGATACTTTCTAATTACATTAGGATGTCAGAAAGTAGTATAATAAAATATAAAGAAATTATGCAAGTGTTTTGTCTGATCTGGTTGAGAGAGAGAGAGAGAGAGAGAGAGAGAAAAGAGGGTCTTTGAGGGTACTGGGGAGTTTGCCTAAGAACACGTGCATAATAAAAAAGAGGAGTTTTGAGTAGGTCTGGGAGGGGATTGGTGCAGAGAGAGCAGAGGATTTTCATGGATCCCATAGAGTCTGATTTCATGGGTTTGCTGCAGATTGTGTTGGGGAACTGACTGAGTCTTCTAGTGTTCTGCTATGTCTATCACAAACTGATGGGACAATTTTCCTTTTACCCTTTGGAACAGGAATTAAATTAAGGCATCTTTCAACCTGAAGAGCTAGATTCCATCACCACAAATCTATCAGACAGAGACTTTGGGGGAGTGGCAGAAAGAGACCCTACCAATGTCTAGGCCCACATGAAACATTAGGCAGAACAATTCAATTTAAATTCCAAAAGAGTAAAGTTAACATGAGCTGAAAATAAGAACAAGATTCTTATTGGAATCAATAACCTTAAACCTCATTGAACTCCTTTACAATCCATGTTCCCTCAAAACAAGAGATTGCAAATAAGACTAGTGGGTAAGGGCTGAGTTCAGTGGGGTAAAACCCCCACTTATAGAATTTGAAGGGATAACAGATGAGAGGCTTCTCACTGGGACTAGTTGCTGTTTAGAAACTAGACAGCAGGATTCACCCTCTGGTGATCAATCCTTACCAACAGCTAGACTATAAAGAGGGCTTGCCCCCAAAGCAAGCAACAGAGGAGCAACCACACTGTGTACTATAAAGGACCACACTCTGCGATCAAGGTCAGAGTAGGGGTACCAAAGCTAGTTCTTTGTCTCTAAGAGGGCGCCTCACCTTAATGCATCAAGCTGAAGAGGAACAAAGGGGGAGTGAGTCAGGGGAACAATTCCAAAGAAATGCCAACTTCAAGAGGGAAAAATCAATGTGTAATTGCATGAACATATTCAGACTCAATCTTCCCTCTGGAGCTTGTCCCAAAAGCTCTGGTGGAATTAGTATGGATAGCCCTGATCTTGCACCCTGTTTTAATCCCTTCTTTTGGGATGGAAATCCAAAAACATTAGAGATAAGACATACACTGTTAAGGTATCTCAACAATTGCTGCCCTGTAGTGATACCATGGCGGAGACGAGAGGGAGGACAAATACAAAACATTTTGTGAGCACATTCTATCCATGATTACTTTGTGACTTACTGTCTCCACTGAACAGCAAAATGAATCTCAAGACCTTCAAGATTTGGAAAACAAAGGAGAAGTTTTCAGGCGAACTTGGCCAGACCATTCACCCTTCTTCAATTAAGCTAATTTGCTCTGAACCAAAGTGACCCATTGTCTTATTGTGTGGGATATTAAAAGTGCTTATTATCAAGACCTGTAGTACATGGAAAGCTTGACCTACATTTTGTAGAAGACCCTTGCAGCAGACTGGAAATGCAGCAGCTTCAGATAAATTAAAAAATTGATTTAATTCCAGTTGTGCCCCGAGGAATTAAATATGAAAATGAATAATAGAATCACTACAGTATTCCCAGTGATATTTAATTTTATATTAAATTTGTGTTATGCTGCCCATACATTTTTAATCTTAATTTTCAAAGTGGTCCAGAATTTTGTACTGGAAATGCTTAACTGTACTACAGAAGCTGTCAAGAGGAAACTAGAGATTTTGGCAGTTAGGTAGGGAAAAGTAGGGATTTTTGGCTCCTGGCAAGGAATGAAAAGCAGTTTGGGTTTATATGATAAGTGCATTACCTAATGCTGAAGTGATCAGTATGAATCAGTTACCAAGATTGACACTAAAATTTGCATAATTGGATTTGCTATTAGATTGCCTAATGGAGATCTGAAAACTTGATTAAGTGACCTCTTTTACATGCTGTAGAATTAGGATAAAATGGTGTATGTTGGGGGGAAGGGGGAGAGAAATTTGTCAGTTATTCTTAACTAGCAATTCTGTGCTTCTGTAAGATTTTGTATTACTATGTAGAGCTAGCAGTGAAATATTTTGCCTACAGTAATGTCAAATGTAATCAAACTTGCAGGCAGAAGGCAGTGCATCTCTTCTAAAGGAAGACAAAAGCATTTGGAATTATTGGAAGTATCTTAGGCCTCCAAATTCTACAAACTATAATTAACCCCACTTCAAATCACAATAATCAGAGACTAGTACATCAGTGATGTTGTATTGTCCATCTCACTATTTAAAACTTCATGTCCAACAGCACTTGTCAAAGGAGTATTATTCACTTATAGATAAGGCCGCGAGTTTGTCATGGATTCCATGACTTTCCATGACCACCACAGCGGCCGATGTGCCTGGCTCAGGGGCAGCTCAGGTAGCCCCTGCACCAGGCACATCAGCCGCTGCTGGGGCAGTCTCGTGCTTCCGCGGGGTCCCCCACAGCAGAGTTTGGGTGTGGGAGCTGGCAGGGGCACCGGACAGGGTGAGACGGGCTCGTGGGCGGCACTTACCTGGGGGACTCCCCAGAAGTGGTAACATCCCCCTCGCTCAGCTCCTAGGTGGAGGCGTGGCCAGGCAGCTGGTGCTGGGGGGGGGAGGGGGAAGAGCAGACATTGGGAGGCTCCCTACCTGGCTCCGTGCCTCCCCTCTTCCCCACAGCAGCAGCAGAGTTTGGGTGTGGGAGGGGGCAGGGGGTTAGGGCACGTGACAGGGTGTGAAAGGCTCTGGGCGGTGCTCACCTGGGGGGCTCCCAAGAGCCACGGCCAGTGGGAGCTGCGTGAGCGATACCTGGAGGTGGAGACAGCACGCAGAGCTGCCTGCCCACGCCTCTGCCCACCAGCTGAATGAGGGGGATGTATTTATCTATAAAAAGAAAAGGAGTACCTGTGGCACCTTATAGACTAACCAATTTATTTGAGCATGAGCTTTTGTGAGCTACAGCTCACTTCATTGGATGCATACTGTGGAAAGTATAGAAGATCTTTTTATACACACAAAGCATGAAAAATGGGTGTTTACCACTACAAAAGGTTTTCTCCCACTCTCCTGCTGGTAATAGCTTATCTAAATTGATCACTCTCCTTACAACGTGTATGATAATCAAGGTGGGCCATTTCCAGCACAAATCCAGGGTTTAACAAATTTGCAAATGAATTCCAATTCAACAGTCTCTCGCTGGAGTCTGGTTTTGAAGTTTTTCTGTTGTAATATCATAACTTTCATGTCTGTAATCGTGTGACCAGAGAGATTGAAGTGTTCTCCGACTGGTTTATGAATGTTATACTTCTTGACATCTGATTTTTGTCCATTTATTCTTTTATGTAGAGACTGTCCAACAGGAGAGTGGGTTTGTGTGTGTGTGAGGGGAGGTAGAGGGGGGGGGGGAACCTGGATTTGTGCTGGAAATGGCCCAACTTGATTATCATACACATTGTAAGGAGAGTGATCACTTTAGATAAGCTATTACCAGCAGGAGAGTGGGAGAAAACCTTTTGTAGTGGTAAACACCCATTTTTTCATGTTTTGTGTGTATAAAAAGATCTTCTGTGCTTTCCACAGTATGCATCCGATGAAGTGAGCTGTAGCTCACGAAAGCTTATGCTCAAATAAATTGGTTAGTCTCTAAGGTGCCACAAGTCCTCCTTTTCTTTTTGCGAATACAGACTAACACGGCTGTTACTCTGAAACCTGTATATATCTATATCTTTACATTGGAAAGAAGATGCTGGAATTCTCCAAGTTAAATCGATAGATTTGTTTCTCTTTAAACCTGCTGACAGAGGTCAGCAGTACTTTATGTCTAGGTTTTTAAATTTGCCTAAATGCTCTTTAAATATAAGCAATGTATCAACAGTTCTACAATATATCCGTTTGAAAACAACACAAAAAAATCAGTCCCCAATTCAGCAAGTTATTTAAGCAATATGACTACTTATGTCCTTATAGTTATACAAAAGCGTAAGTACATTGCTGAGTCAGAGTTTTAGTGAGGAAACATTTTGGTATGCAGCTATCACAGCTTATGAGAAGAACATTTTACTAGGAAGTATCTATAAATAAGCCACTAAAAAAGAGTTGTGCCTCTAGGAAGCAGGCTCTTTAAATTTGATAAACTAAACTTTCAAAGTTTAATACAATATTTCCCAGAGTACATATCTGATATGCTAAATAAGGAAAATATTCAAATCAATATGCATCTTCCAGATTTAATGATTTTTTGTATCACAAATAGATTTTAATTTGCTTTTTTAAAATACACGCAAATGAAAAAGCAGTAAAGTGCATTAAAAACAGAACTACAGTAACAAAAATAAAACCACAAATTTACCATGATTATTAAATATAAAAAACCTGTGATGTATTGTATTCAAGTTCCAAACCAGTTAAATTCTTCATGCAATTATTCTCTTAGTCAGGAGCAATAAATGAGAAGTACTCTGCAGTGTTTCCAGTTCGGGAAATACATGTTAATAGTTTGGAGCACTGCGAATAAATTCAGTGAAAGAGCATTTGGCACCAGCCCAGCCCCAAATTTGACCACTGCTAACATATATGTGGCTCTTTCAATTGATATGATTACCAGAAGCTTACCAAGTGGAATGCCTTACTATCTGGTTTAACTTTATGTTTTTCCATATATTTGATAAGGCTGCAGTTGGTATACCTGAAAAAAAAAAAAAAAGTATTGTATATTTCAATGTTAGTACTGGGCATTTTTAGAGAAAGTTAACCTAGTGCTTATGAAAGATGTTGACTGACAGCTCTGGAGACTAAAGCTCCATTTTTGTCTACTGAACAGGTAAGGCACAGGCACCGGCAGCGGAGGCTTCCTTGTTGACATTAGAGAAATAACACTTTTGTCCTCCTAGCATGCTTGTAAAACATACAAAACAACCACAAACAAAAGTGCTCTGAATGATCATGCATCTCAAATCCTATTTCGATTAGGCTTCCTTTTCAGCAAGTTTAAATATCATTTTATCAGTCTATACTGTTTTAGTGCCAGCGTGCATGGGGCTTAAATATTTAGTCAGCCTTTTCAACACTGCCCTAACAATACAATGGGTTGCCTTTCAGAATCTCCCAAAATTCACTGCTTTTGGAATAGGTGCCCAGAGGCAATGCAACTGCTATTGTTTAAAACATAGTAGTTCAGTCACAAGGCTAAACTGCAACAGGTCAGAATCTGCCTGGTGAGTGTGGACACATTAAGCCATTTGTATTAAATTGTTTCTATCCAACAGGTTCAAGTAGGAACCGTTCAGTTCTCTACTGCAGACAAAGCCAAACTACTCTTTCAAGGTGACTAAACCCAGTTCTAAGAGACCCCCCCTTGCCTTCACCCCCTATTTAGCTTTGACCCAAGTACTGAGAGCTTGTCTTCACTACTGGCTAAATCGGCACTGCTGCGATCGATCCAGCGGGCATCGATTTAGTGAGTCGAGTGAAGATGCGATAAATTGATGGCAGAGCACTCTCCCATCAACTTCACTACTCCACCTCTCCGAGAGGCGGAAGCTATGTAGACGGGAGAACATGTGTGATGCAGATACCATTGTAAGTCCATCTAAGCTACTTCGACTTCAGTTACATCATTTATGCAACTTAACAAGCGTAACTTAGATCCTCGTTAGTGTAGACCAAGCCTGAGACTGCCAGTTGTGCTGACAGTTTGTGTGGAAGTAGAGTCAGGCCACCAACTCTTTTGACATATTTATCACAAAGGAACAATTTTCCATCACCATAGATTTGATACAAATCTGAAGTTGTAACATCTATGAAAGGCTGTGATTAGCAACCTCAAGAGTCATCCAGTTCCGCTCACATATATCATCAATTTCACATTTGCCACTTTACTTCTCATTTCACTAAACAGTGCTTTCTGGATAACCAGTATCTGGCTTCTAACATTTTCTACACTTGAACAGCCACAGTATACTGAGTTTTAAGCATCCTAGTATTTAAGGAATTTCATTTAAATATAATTAAGTATTTCCTCCATCATCTAAGCCATAATAATTTCATATTCATCCTTTACCATATGGTTATAAGATGGTGCCTACTACAGCAAAGTATTTTTAAATAAGGTAATTATAATTAAGATGAAATAGACAACTAATCTCTCTAAAAAGCTCAGCAAAACTTTAACTTACGTGTTTCTTCTGAAATCTTTCATTAATGTTGAATGTTCAGGCATCTTTTTTATGTCCTCCCAATCTTTATCTGCAAGATCAACATGCATTAGTACTTTCTCATATGCCTTCTTTTGTATATAGAGGAAAAGACAATTCAAAATCTCTTTTTAATCTTATTTTTCTCTTCCCACATACCTAACCTGGCTTTGTCCTAGTCTCTACATTCCTTGAATGCCCTCAGTATCTCTTCACAATGGACAATAATGGAACAGGTTCTGACAATGTGCCAATTAACTCCTTAATTTAAGAACCTTAAATACCACCCCCAACTGCAATAATAGTTGCTAAACTATGTACAAGATTTCACATGAAACTAACATGCCAGCAGGAATTGATCATGTTCCAATTAGCATCCTCCCAGATCAGGTTTTATTCATTTATTTAAAGACGATACTGACGTTAAGGTAATTGAGAAAGTAGCAATACAAGATTTTGATTAAGGTTCTTTTATTTTTTAAGGAGTTTGTATCAGGGTGACAAATTTGATCTAACAGGAAATCACAAAGACACACTGACAAGCCAGCTTGAGTCAGTCCCAACCCACAGGAACTACCTTCATTGCTCACTAAGATGGATAATGAGGCCCAAAGATGCAGTATATTCCACTCCTCCTAAAAAGTTGCCTTGGAGAAGTGATTCACACCAAGTCAAACCCACCAAGATCAATCACAACCACCATATCAGAGAACCCAAAAGGAAATCAGTAGCTGTATCATTTCCTCCTCTCAGCCTTTCCTGTTCTAACTGCCCCAAGTTCCTGATGGCTTAGTGCAGTGGTTCTGCGTCATCTGTTTTGCCATTGGGGTGCTTGGGATGGCATTACCCATAATCTGCAGCAGCCACTACAGCTGCAACCTCCCTTCAACAAATATAAAAGTTTTAGCCAATTCTATCCCAGAAACATGGTGTAATTAAAGGATATATGTTAGCAATTATTAAGATATATCAAGCACAGACTATGTATAAGGAATCTATTTCTCAATTTATTAATATATAAGGCAAAAAAAAAAACACCAAATAACTTAAAACTATTTTAATGTGACCCTGAACTTTGTGATGTATTTTTCACTTTGTAAATAATTTTTAAGCATATAGTCAATCCCAAAGCTCCAAGTTGGTAGCTTCTTTTTCTTCTAAGTTTTTTCCTGTTCTCTGGGATGGCATTTACCATTTTCCTGCAGACAAAGAATCATGTTTCTGGCCTAGAGACTGTATGACAGTCTCCTGTAGCTATGTATTTGAAAAATCTACCCATCTGTATAATTTAGGTTTGTACTCCTGGAATTTTACGAGCTGCTGAACTTTACAACTGTTTATGATTGCATGGCATTAATGACAGAGAATCGACATCAACCTGAAAAACTGAGGACTTTGTTGGTCCATCTGGATAGAAGATGAGGTCAATAAAAATCTAGAAACAACTACGGAGGGAATTTATCTAATTGTTTCCTGCTTTGTATTTTGTTTGTATTTCCTTTTCCTCCCTCTCATATTTGTCTGGCTTTTGCACCAGATTAACGGTTTTATAATGGCAAATGATACAAGAAAAGGTTTTAAAGTAATAAAATGATAAACAAATATATTCTTGGGTAAGAAATGGGGACCTTCAAACCAAGATCAACTTTTACACAATCCAATCCAAACTTATTACAAAACATTAATACAGTACTATATATTTACATAGAACTTCACAAACAAAATCTCTGCACCAAAAGAGTTTAGAGTCTAAATAAAGCAAGATAAAGATGAAAAAAATAGTTTAATAGTGAGAGAAGAATGGATTGCTTAAAGATATCAGCTTTAAGGAGATTTTTTTGAAGGAGGAAAGAGAAGGCACACTAGATAGATGGGGAAAGAAAGATTGTTCCACAAGTTGGGAGTAGCATGATGGAAGGCATGAAACCAAGAGTGGGAAATGGAAATGAAGTGTTCAGAAAAAAAAAGGAAGAGTAACTAGGGAGTGAATATGACAGTGGGGACAGAGTTTGAACTTCTTGTAATAAGAGACAGGAAGCCAATGAGGAGAGTCTAACAAGGTGGTGGAAGAACAAGACTATTAGTAGAAGCCTGTTGAATGGACTCTGGATGAGGAGGGAACACACACAATGAGGAGAGAGGGATCAAATATTAAAATAAGGCCTCTATCATTTTGACAACACACCAGTAGCCACATAAACACCACAAGACATCCCATTAACCCAACAGATGTTCAGGGGCATCTAAACAAGGTATTACCAGGGGTTGAGGAGAAGGCATAGCAAGAGGCTCGCTGTTTGGAATTTGCTTTGGGTCTGGGCTTAGGCCTGACCCTCAGTTTTCTGGTTAAACTAAAGCAGTTTTTCCAAATCAAGACACACTAGTATATTTTCTGCCACAACAGAAAACTGAAAATGAAAAATCATTAATTTTTACAATAATTAAACATTTGCTAAAGATTTACCAGTGGGGTGCAATACTTTTTGCCTATATCTGTCAGTCCTCTGCAAAGTTTAAAGTATCTAAGACACAACACGGAGGAGACACGCAGAAATACTGCTCACGTTTTTATTTCCCTGTAAGAAAATTCAATCCTTTTAAATATGGTAAAATATTGAATATACACACAGATGTTACAAAGTCAATCCTATCAGTAGTAGTAGTAATACAAAATTTCACTTGGTAGCAGCATTATATTTAGACTCACTCTTGAATTTGCATTTCATGAAACAAAGATCATATTTGAACAGCTTTATTGCTTTGATCAGCTGCAACCTTCATATGCAAAGATGGCAACAATTTCAAACACACATATCTTGGTTTGAACAGCAGTAATTAAAAAAAAACACAATATGTACCTGCAGGAAATCCCATTACATTGAATATTCTGTCCAGCTGGTCATGGTGATAAGGATTACTAGTTTTGATGTCCTCTTGTCGACAGTGGAATATTGGCTCTGATGTTAGCAGCTCTGCAAATATACACCCTATCGCCCAAATATCTTTTTTAAAAAGGAGAAAAGAAATAAAATCAAATGGATTTTTCCAAAAAAAACCCACAGATCTTTGTCAGGTAGAAGTATAATTCTTAAATATCTTATAAATTCTAAGAAATAAGGCTCCTGAATGTCAAGTATTCAAGTGGAACTAGAGATTTCTATTATAAGATTGAAACACTTCAAAGTTTACCTCTAGGCTGCAATCATTTGTGTACAGCACAGTAAGTAATTCATTTTCAAGAATGCACAGTAATTTTTTATGATGAGAGCTGAGAAAGCACACAATAGCTTAAAAGTTTGCGACTACTACTCACTGGGACTAGACGTTAGTTGACTAATAACTAAATTGGGAGCCTACTGGGGAACGGTCTATAAATCTTAACTAAATAAACAAATCAAATCTTGATTTTATCACTTTTCACCTTCGCCACTTCACTTTTATGTTGTATCCCTTTCCCCTGCCCTTTGCCCTTTTTTACATTTCAAAACGTCAGAGGCCCATAGGTGCTCCTGGATACTAATAAATTCCCAAAAAGGTATGTGTTCAAAAGAAATTTTCATAAGGAAAAATGTTGACTTTTCCCTACAAAAGCTCGGAGATAACTCACTTTCAAAACTTCATCTCCCAAACTCACAAACTGAAAAACATGACATAAATAAGGAACAATCCCCCTTTTAACCACTATTAGAATGTCATGTCACATTGCCCCTTTCAAGAGCATTAAAATTAACAGTATATACATACATGTACTGTTTAGTCACATATTTAAGATACTTTCCAAAATCAATACGTGTTTAGGAAAAACTTTTAAACCTACTGATGTGCCTTAGTTTGTAAATTCTATAGACACATTGCATTTTCTAGATCACATTTCTATAGTGTTCATTTATAAGATATCTAACTAATACACCATTGTGCTCAGCAGCATCTTGAATGAGGTAATGAACAAGGTAATGAACAGGTAATAAAAGGTGATGAACAAGGACGGAACCAAATGATGTACACAGCGTAATTCCACCATTCAACGTTCACACAAAATGGAGTTTTTATCTATATTGAAAAAAAGTTATGCGGTAAAGCCTGTGAGTTTCTCTGCAGCTCCATGCGCTGTGAGCAGAAAATAAAGAGCTGATATGATACATTGCTACAGAAAGAGGTAACAACAGGATGACAAGCAAAGGTTTAGAGAAAAAGAGACGAGGTCAATAGGTTAAAAAATGTATTTAATGGTGAGAATATTCTTGGTGAAAAAGGTGGCAGTAATGGTGGAAATTTTTTTTAAGTGTTCAACTTAAGAAGGTTGTAAAATAATTAACATTTTCTATTGGAATTACACAATGGTGAGGTATAAGTTAATGCTTTATAGGAGCAATAATTTATGCACAAGTGTCTTAAGGTAAATCTACACTGCAATAAAACATCTGTGACTGGCCTGGCTCATAGGGCTTGGGCTGCAGTGCTATAAAATTGCAGTGTCAATGTTTGGGCTCAGACTGGACCCCGCAAGTGGGGAGGGTGAGAGGCTGGTCCAGCAATGGGTGTTTTATTGACATATAGGACATTATCTATGTGTTTCACAGAATGATTAAAATGCACTAGTGAAAGAAGAAAAGGTCACTCACCATGTGCAGTAACTATAGTTCTTTGAAATGTGTGTCCCTATGGGTGCTCCACTCGAGGTGCACTTTTGCCCCATGTGCCTCAGATTGGAGATTTTAGGTAGCAGTGTCCATTCAGCCCAGGCACAAGGCTATGTAGAGTTGCATAGGCAAACCTCCCTCAGTTCCTTCTCTACTGCAAAGCGGGTTGTGAAGAACTCTGAAGCAGAGAGGAAGAGGACAGGTAGTGGAGCACCCATAGGGGGATACATCTCGAAGAACCACAGTTATTACACAGGGTGAGTCTCCTTCTCTTCTTCTTTGAGTAGTGCCCCTTTGTGTGCTTCACTCTAGGTGACTATTGAGCAGTACCGTCTATGGAGGGCTGGGGCTTCGGAGTCAAGTTAAAGATTGAAAGTAGAACAGTAGAACCAAATATGGCATGAGAAACCTAGGCATGTGTGAATGTTCAAGTCACACCTCTACATATTTCTGTGACTGGGAACATTCTTAAGAAAGCCTGTAGAGAGGGATCTCATGGAGTGACTTAATACTTTAGAGGTAGGTTGAAGATCATGAGACTGATAGCAGGAGGTAATGCAGCCAAATAGCCATCTAGAGAGTCTTTGCTTCGAAATTGGAGATTCCTTCATTCTGTCTGTAATGGAGAGAAATAATCTGGGAGATTTCCTAAAGGGCTTAGTCTTGTCTAAGTAAAAAGCTAATGCCCTCCTGACATCAAGTGTATGTAATGTTGCATCTCGTTTATCCCAATGTGGCTTAGGGAAGAAAACTGGAAGGTGGATAGGTTGATTTATGTGGAAGTCCAAAGATACCTTTGTCAGGAATTTGGGATACGGTCGCAGTGTGATATTATTCTTAAAGAAGGTTGTGGCGGTGGGGTATGTCATTTTAGCTCCTATTTCACCCACTCTTAGAGCAAAATAATGGCTACTAAAGGCAGTTTTCATAGACAAGGCAGAAGGGAGCAGGTGGCTAAAGGTTCAAAGGGAGGCCTTGTAAGACATCTGAGTACCAAGTTGAGATACCATGCCAGTGTAGGGCATCTGATTAGTGGGAAGATGTTGTCCAGTCCCTTGAGAAACTTCCTCATTGTAGAATAAACGAAGACAGAAAAACCCTCTACTATATGATGGAAGGCCACAATAGCTGCCAAACGCATATTTATGGAGTTTAAAGATAATCCTGTCATTTTTAGTTCTAAGATGTAATCTAATACAAATGATAGAGAGGATGTAGGTGAAAGATGTTTTTATGTCACACCAGTGTTTGAATCTCATCCACTTTTGAGTATATGCGTCACAAGTAGATTGTTTCCTGCTATGTAACAGCACTCTCTTTACATCCTCAGAACGGGTTGTTTCTAATCCTGCAAACCATCTAGCACAGAGGTGGGCAAACTTTTTGGCCCGAGGGCCACATCTGGGTGGGGACATTGTATGCAGGGCCATGAATGTAAGGCTGGGGCAGGAGGGGGTGCGGAGTGCGGGAGGGGGCTCAGGACAGAGGGTTGCGGAGCAGGAGGGGTGAAGCAAGGGAGAGGGTTGAGGGCTCAGGGAAGGGGGTTGGGGTGCAGTAGCAGTGTGGCAGGGGGCTCAAGGCAGGGGGCTGGGACATGGGGTTCTGGAGGAGTTCGGGGTGCGGGCTCTGGTTCGGCACCACTTACCTCGAGTGGCTCTGGGGTGGCAGTGGCGCGCAGCAGGGCTAAGGCAGGCTCCGTGCCTGCCCTGGCCCCATGCTGCTCCCAGAAGTGGCCAATATGTCCGGCAGTGGCTCCTGGGGGTGGGGTCAGACAGGTGGCTCCGTCGTGCACTGTCCTCACCTGTGGGTACCACCCCCGAAGCTCCCATTGGCAGCGGTTCCCCATTCCTGGCCAATGGGAGCTGCAGGAGGCGGTGCCCGGAGGCAAGGGCCACTCACAAAGCCCACTGCTACCCTTTCCCCCAGGGGCTGCAGAGACATGGTGCCGGCCACTTCTGGGAGTGGCGTGGGGCCAGGACAGGCAGGAAGCCTGCCTTAGCCCCACTGCACCATGGGGCTGGCAATCTCGCAGGCCGGATTGAAAGCCCTGACGGGCCAGATCCAGGACACAGGCTGTAGTTTGCCCTTCCCCTGACCTAGCAGCCATGCCTTGAGCAAAAGAACCCCAAGGTTGGGGTGATGGATTTGACCAGTGTCCTGAGAGAGAAGATGGGAGACTGTCTGGAGAGTGATCAATTGACAAGCAGTGAGCTGATACAGGTAAGGAAACCAAGTTTGTCTTGACCATGTCTGAACAAAGAGAATAACTTTGGCTTTCCTTATCTTGAACAGCACCTTGGATATCAAGGAAGTCGGGGAAAATGCATACAGAAGGCTTGGACTGTAACAAAGGAGAAAGGCATCTCCCAGGGAGCGGTGATCCAGACTTCCTCAAGAGCTTCTTGTTCTTGGCTGGGGAGAACAGGTCTATCTGTGGGACACCCCAACACTAAAATATGCAGTTGAGTATAGTGGGATCTATCTCCCATTCATGATCTTACAAGAAGTGTCTGCTGAGAGCATCCACTGTACTGTTTTGTACGCCCAGAAGGTAAGCTGCTGAAATGTTGATTTAGTTTCATATGTGCCAATTCGGTGCAAAAGGAAGACAATCTTGCTCCCCCTTGACAGTTTATGTAAAATATGCATGACATTGTCCATCATGATCTTTAGGCATTTGCCCTGGTCAGCAGGAGGAAATGGATACAGGCATTTCTGATGGCTTTGAGTTCCAGCATGTTGATGTGAAGGGTGAACTGGAGAGGAGACCACCTGCCTTGAATAGTGTGAGCATCTAGGTGAGCTCCTCGTCCCAGTAGGGGTGCATCCGTTGTTATTACTGATGTTGGAGATGGCTGAGCAAAGGGGATCCATGAACAAACATTATGTGGGTTCTTCCACTAGTTGATTTTTTTTTCTCCTGCCAAAGGCATGGAGAATTGTTTGCTTGATGAATCAACAGTTCTGAGCCAGCCCTTGGAGGCAGTGCATGTGAAGTCTTGCATGTTTTATTACCAAGATGCCAGCTGCCATATGTCCCAATAACTGGAGATAATTTCTGGCTGATATTTGAGGGCTGACTTGGACTGTAGTGCCTAAATTGGTTACGGTTAGCAACCTGTGTGAAGGGAGGAATGCATTGGCTGTTACTGAATCGAGGCAAGCTCCTATGAACTCCAGAGTTTGCACCAGAGTTAAGGTGGACTTTTGGATGTTTAATTGCAGTCCCAGTCTGAGAAACAGGTCTATAGCCCTCTGAGTGGCCGTAGAAGCACTGTTAAAAGACCGCTCTTTGAACAGGCAATCGTCAAGGTAGGGGGAAAATCACAGTTCCTCGTCTGCAAAGATGAGCCATTACCACAGAAAAAACTTTCGAGAACACTCTAGGTGCAGACCAGAGACCAAACGGGAACACCATGTATTGAAAGTGCTCTTGACCCAGAGTGAAGTGTAGTAAACTTCTGTGCTAGGGGATCGCTATATGAAAGTAAGCATCTTCAAGGTTGAAAGCCAAGAACCAATCCCCTTGGTTCAGTGATGGAATTACTTCTGCAAGTGTTACCATTTTGAACCTCTGAATCTTTTCAATCTGTTGAGTAATCTTAGATCTATAATAGGTCTCAACCACCTCTCTTTTTTTGGTACCAGGAAGCACCTAGAATAAAATGCCTTCCCTCTGGGTTGCATGGGAACTGGTTCTATAGCACCCAGATTTAGGGGAGTGTCAATTTCCTGTTGCAAAAGGTGCTTGTGAGAGGGGTATCTGAAGAGGCACAGGGAAAGGGGTCATATCCAGGGAGGGAGGTAAAGTGGGTGGAGTATCCTGTTGAAACGATCTCTAACACCCACTTGCCCGTACTGATTATGATGGTCTATACAACTATGGTCACCATTTTTATGAGACTGTGATAAATTTTATAAAAAGTATGCCTTGTGAAGTATCATTTGAAATGTCTAATCTGCTGAACATTACTGTCCTGATAAAATAAATGTATCAACAATGTGTGTGAAGTTATAAGATTCTACTATGTATCATTGCTGTAACATTCTCCAAGTTTAAGAAAAGAAGACCCAAACCAATTTCTCAGGAACAAAGGACAGACTAACATCCAGCCAGGTGTTAAAGGGCTATCACCTGCTTACGCAATCATTCTCCAGTAGTGGGAAAGGTGTAAACAAGAAATTTACATTTCATCACAAGGATGGTTCAAACCTCATGTCCACAACAGACTGAGTGTCATCATGACTCAGCAAGGATGTTTCTAGCACAAAAAACTGTATTATAAAGAGGGGAGGAAAACACTTGACTTCACTCCTCCTCCTATGTCTCTGCTCATGACATCAATGAATACCTGAAGGACACTGAACTAAGGGGGAGGAGTCCCTGGCTGAAAGGAGACCCAGGATATCAAATTTACTGCAGCATATGGTGAGGAAAACCTTTGCTTTGAATTTTGCTAGTTTGTTAAGTTAGCCATTAAATTGTGTTTAATCTTTTATTTCTTTTTGTAACTGATCCTGACTTTTATGCACCATCACTTGTAAAATCTTTCTGTGTTAATAAACACATCTTATTGTTTTAGCATAACCAGTGCGTTTGGATTAAAATATGTGGGAAACTCCACATGGGATAACAAGATTGGAGCATATCATTTTCCTTTGATGAAATGATGGACTTTCTAAGAGCTTGCATTGTTCATCAGTGTACTGGACAGTACAAGATGCACATTTCGGCAGGAAAGTCTTGGACTAGAGAGACTGCAGTTTAATTGATGAGTGGCTAGTTAGCAGCACTCAATACTGTGCAGCTGGGAGCGATTTTACATGCTAGAGGCTATGTATGAACAGGCCAGAAGTGGATGTTCTTACAGCAAAGCAGTGCAAGAGGCACCCCAGGCTGGAGCACTGAGGGGACACAGCTGTACCCTGGGGAATGTCACAGTGATATGTTCCCAGTTCTGATGGAAATGAGAAAGCTGGTCACCAAAGCAAAGGAGACATCCAGACTGTTGCAGCAGATAAGAGTGGGGGTGGTAATTCAGCACCTCGATCAGCCCTTCGAAATTGGTGTTTTGAAGTTGTGGGTTGTGAGGCTGATGCTTGAGAAGTAGCTGGTTCCTCCCCTGGAACTGTTCTCTCTTATGCTGGGGTACGTAATGTTTCTGAGAGGCAGGAAGCTGAGTGGGATGAGATCTCTGTGCCATCTGGGCCTTACTGAACTTTCTTTTTTATGCAGGGGTGTAAATTCCCAGAGAGCGCAAGGTGGCTCTTGAGTCTTTTAAGGCATGCAGAGATTTGATCATTTTTTTCTGCAAACAACTATGATCCATCAAAATAAAGGTCCTCAATCAAATTTTTGACTTCCCTCAGAAAAGCCGAGTGCTAAAGCCAGGAGGCTCTCCTCATGTCTAATACCCTGAAGATTGAATAAGCAGCTGTATCAGCAGCATCCAGAGAGGCCTGCAGAGATGTTCTTGCAAACAGTTGGCTCTCTGCAATGATCGCCTGGAATTGCTTCCTCTGGTCTGTTGAAAGATGCTCAATAAAGGCATTCAGTTTTGAATAGTTAGCATGGCTGTGTTTCACCATGATGGCTTGATAATTGGCTATCCTAAATTTTAAGCTAGCCAATGAATATGATTTACGGCCAAATAAATCAAGATGCTATATGTCTCTATTGTATTGAGTCAATTTAGTGTGGTGCTGTCTGCCATGTTGATTCAGATCATTGACCACACGGGAGTTGGAAATAATTTCACAGTCCTTAGAGGAAATATAATATTTGTTGTCTTCCCTCTTACAGGTAGGTGATATTGTGGCTAGGGGTATGCCAAATTATTTTTGCAGGGTCTAGCAAGGCCTCATTAATGATGCAGACAGATGATTAAGAGTGCAGAATGTCAAGGGTTCCAAAGAGGATGGAGCTTGGCTGTTCTCAGTGGTGGCAGATAACAGAACAAGAAGCAGTGGTCTCAAGTTGCAGTGGGGAAGGTCTAGGCTGGATACTAGGAAACACTATTTCACTAGGAGGGTAGTGAGGCATTGGAATGGGTTACTTAGGGAGGTGGTGGAATCTCCATCCTTAGAGGCTTTTACCGCCCGGCTTGACAAAGCCCTGTCTGGGATGGTTTAGTTGGTGTTAGCCCTGCTTTGAGCAGGGGATTGGACTAGATGACCTCCTGAGGTCTCTTCCAATCCTAATCTTCTATGATTCTATGAACTCCTTAACTTTCTCCAGTGGAATATGCAAGGAGCTGCTATCCTTTTAATGAGATCCTGGAACCATTTAAAATTGTTGGCCAAGAACAGTAAAGGAGGCATGACAGCTTCATCTGGGGATGAGGAAGAGAAGCGGTTGACCTGTTTGGAGACCACGGTATGGGGGAATCCCCTGGCTCAGGTTAGAAGCTGGTCAGAGCGAACTCTCTATCTTGAGAAGACGTACTTTACATTCCCAGTTCTCTCTGGCCCTTGATTTTAACTGCAGACAGAAATTACACTTTTGGGGAACGTGTGACAGCCCCAAGTACTGAACACACTGGACGTGTCTGTGACTGACCAGGATAGACACTCAGCATGAAAGGCAGAGTTTAAACCCGGGAGAACCAGGCATACCCTCCCAGGGTTTAAGTTCCCCTGAGGGGGAGAAACAAAAAGAGGTGAAGGGACAATAGTCCTTATCCTAATAGTATAAGTAATATCTTTTTTTTTTTTTTTAAGAGATTTTGTTTTTAAATCTATAAATATAAATTTCTACAGCTAATACACACAAAGGAAACTAACTCTAACTAGTAAGAACAGGAGAAAAATACAGTTGAGGCAAGCTCAACTCAGATACTGCTGAGACTCCACCTCAGGTTGAAGCTGCTGAGAAAGACTTGAGGGCGGTTTGCCCACGCAGCTCTATATAGCCTCGGTGCAGGGCAGGAGGCTGCAGGGGATGCAATCATGAGCCGAATGGACCTTGCTATCTAAAATCTCCAATCTGAGATACGTGGGGCATAAACTCACCTAGAGTTGAACACCTCTCGGGACTTTACTTGAAGAAGTCCTTCTTAAGAGGGTTGCAACCTTTTGGTAACTCCCTCTAGCAAGCCAAGTAGTCAAAGACAGCATGGAATAGAGAATTCCAGTCCCACACCCCCCCCCCCTCCTTCTTTTCTTCTGTGCCTTTATCAGTCTTTTAAAAAGCTATTAAAAGCACTAAAGAGAACTTCATACTGCTATCAAGCCTGCTCTGTGATAGTTTGTACCACTGCCACACACAGTCTCCTCTCTTTTATGTTTGGCATTTTTCACAGACTGACAGCAAGTGCTGAGTGTGGCAGAGTAGATTCAGCAGTGCAGTGCTGGAGCTGTTCAAAGCAGATCAGTACCGGCAGGGGCAATACTAGGAGGAAAGTGACTTCCCCCAACTTTGGTGCTTCTTCTAGATAGACTTGAATGGAGGAAGAACCTATCTTCCTATTTCTAATAACTTATCTTTAACTGCATTGAGTTAAAAATTCTGGGTGGCAACCCTCCCATTGAACAGCAGGTTTAAACTAGTCATTTTTCACAAGAAAATGCAAAGGTTTCTTTGGGGAAAAAGAAAATAAAAAATAGTAAATGAAAGGTGTGTCACAGCCACGTCAATCTTGACAGCGTCAGCATAGTTTCAGTGCAGCTAATACCTTCTCCAATCTATACATTTCATAAACTGAAATTTTCCTTTATGTGCTTGTTAAACTCTAAGTAGTAAAAACCCAAAGTAATAAAACTAAAGTACTCTGTTCCCTGCTGTCATTTTCTGGATTTTGACAATTTTAACTGGTGTGTCAATATTTCATTCTATTGCAAGCAATAATATGCTTTTTTGAAATTTCTAGATGATAAGAAACTACATAAAATTAGACATCAAGGGCATCTGAGTTTATTATGTTTACTAGTCAGGAAACAGTTTTAAGAATAGTATTTAAACTACATAAAATGTCAGTGATTAATGTTTCCTCAAGTAATTGAATGGTGTACTTTTCCACCCGTGTTAACTTCTCCCATACTTGTATTCACATGCCAATGTTTCAGCAATTCAGATATATTTTGCCTAACTAAAACATTAATAAATTGGTACTTAATTTTACTTACCAATAGCTTTGGTATAATGCCTTGCTCCAAGAAGTAATTCTGGAGCTCGATACCAGAATGTTACAACTACTGGATCCAAGTCTGCTAAAGGCTTCAGAGGTGAATTAAATAATCTGGCAAAGCCCATATCAGCTGCAAAATTAAAAAAAAAAAAAAAAAGCTTTAAAAAGTTAAGAAAACTTCACGTTGATCAAATGAAATGATTGAGCTCATTTGTTAGGTCTACCAAAATTGTGCTAAAAAGCAAACATGTTGTAGTAAATACGAATCCTGATAGTCTAACTTTACCATTTCCTTATAGTTTATGTTGAAATTATTCAGCATCATCACCTATGAAGTATATCATTATAAATCATTACTAAAGCAAGCCATTTAGAATCAAGAATTTATTACTGTTCTGAAAAAAGCATGCCAACTTGTGTAGCTCTCAGAACATTGGGTAAGTCCTTATTGGCCAGCCATGGTCTGTTTTCAGCCTGGTGGAATATGCCATTATCACAGGGCTGTTTGTTCAGGAAACATTAAGGGGGGGGGAATGGGTGAAATAGTAATTCTGTAAAGGTTAGAATGATTTATAATACATACATGTATGATACAAGAACTACCTATGAAAAGCTGGTTGCAATTGAAGCAGGGTTTCCTTCATGCCCCAGACAAGAGGTGATTCCAATCATGAGGGTATCTTCTTCCCTGAAAGCCTTCTCTCAATTTAAACTGGTCACAGAGTATTGCCAGTACCAAGATGAAACCATTTAAGCTATGCTTTTAAAATGTCTTCCATTTTGGGAAAATTTCCCTTTACTAATAAAACCTTAAGAAAAATATTCTGTCTAAACTGCTTGTTGGGATTTGTAATCTACAGTTTCTCACAGCGCTATCTGAACTGACCAGAATTTAGATGGTACAGGACAAGATGGACAGAGGATAGAGAATGGGGGTATTCCCACTAAATCAGGTTTTCGAAGTCCCAAACACCGAAGAATTTGGTATGGTGGTATGGGAGCCTATATATACTGAGTAGGACTGGGGAGGAGCGTGAGGCCTATAGCAGTTTTGAGAGAGAACGGGTTAAACCCATGCCACATGTAATAAGGAAAACAGCTACTGAGGAAAACTTGCAGAGTAAATACTCATATCTAATTTTGCTCCACAATCTAAAGTAACTATTTGCCTCCCTACTTTAAATTATTTTATGGCATTTAAAAAGAGACATTTTATAATTTTCTATATTAAAAAAATCAAGATAACCCATGATATGAAGAATTCATAGATATCTATGAAAAAAATGTGGAAAAATACCCAGTAAAAAGTGGACTCAAAATACCATAAGAAGTCTATAAAGCTTATTTTATGTTAAATATACCAGTTATGTGTTTTTTAAAAAAGTATTAATACTGGAAGAGTGGAAGCCCCTGGTATGGGGATACTTATGCATTCTTTTCCTACTGTTGCAAAAGCATGTTAAAAAAATTGCAAAATTTTCAAACTGATAACACACTTAGAAATGAAGGCTTTTCTACTGTTGGGACTGGATGGCTCAGAGGACTGGTGGTCAGATGCAGAATCTTTCACCTGTCCCTCAGCAACGTCTGACCAAATTTAGTAGAAATCTAAAGTTACCACCAAATGACTTTTCACGTAACTACCACTTGCGAAATAAGTTGGTGGTCTGTGAGCAAATACTAATGGATAATTGTCTACATCACAAAAATCACCAACACAATTGACACTGAAATGTGCCTGGAGACTGACCTACACGCTCACTCTTGGAAGTGCATGCTCAATGAAGATTAAGGTAATGGGAAGAAATGTTCACTTCTGCTGTCCATGCTGTACCTGTTTTGCAGATAGAAGACCTTGGTCTCTATCATCAATGTTACACCTCAAAAGGGTGCTAAAATTTTAAAGCGTGGGATTTTCTGACGTGCTCAGCATTGATCTAGTTCTACTCCTACTGAAGTCAATTCCCATTGCTCTCAATGGGAGCAGAGTTAGACCAGTGCCGAGCACCTCAGGAAAATTCCACCCTTGATTAGCAATTTAGTGATCAACAGTTGGTTAAAACCACCAAAGAATACAGAGTGACACTGCGGAAGAATCGTCTCATAAAAGAAAAAGTCAGAAGTGAAAAACAATCTGTTTAAAAAAAAATTCTGCCAAACTGGACTGCCTAACTATATTAGTATAACAATACAGGGTGTGCATTAGAAGGCTACTGGTGCATCAATGATGAACTAGTGCATGCCACGGTGTGGCTCATTACTGTTAGACTATGGTTAGATTATTTTTAGTTACTTTTTAAAATAGACTTTATAGAACGATTTGGAGATTCTGCAAATTATCCTTTCACTGAGAAAAGTGGTTCACACCAGAAGATAAAATAGTGGGAAAGTTTCAGTTTCTTCCCCCCACCCTACTTCCCCCTCACCATTTTGAATATATTTAGTGTTAGTTGTTACCAAATGTCTCTCTCTTAATCAACGTTTTCTGGACTTTTTAAGACTCCTTTTGCTTCCTGTCTCCCCCAGAAATCTGGCTACCCTTTCAAGGGCAGTTCATAAATCAACAGTCACTCTCACTTTTATTATAAAATTTAATATTCGGAATAGTGAACAGTTCCCTATTTAGATTTTATAATACGGAGCAAGTTAGTGTCTTGGCACTTTGGTGGTAAAAGGAGGTCATTTAAAATCTTACTTATTTTCCTTCACTCTTCCAAGCTGACCATTATCTTTGTCCCATATTAATCCCCCTCCCAGCACGCGCCCATATAATAGCATAGGGATTTTTTCCCCCTTTTCATTGATGAGGCTGTAGCTGTGCACCATTGGGAATTGGTGCAGAGGTGTGATATCAAAAAGCCAGTCACTCAAAATAGCTTTTGATAAAGTTTCCAGTCACATACTAATATTTTAAGTAACTATCTTAAGTGATGCAACTGCACCTTCAGAACATTCTAACTTAAATGCTACACTGGGACTTATCAAAGATATAACATACCAATTTTTACTCTTCCTCGCTCAGGACCTTCACCCATAACTAAAATATTAGCAGGTTTCTGTGGAAAAAAAATAAATATACAATACATATACCAAGATAAACCTAAATAACATTTGTCTCTGAAACAATAAATTAGCTTTGTTTCACCAGTTTTAAACCAAATGCAGCATGATAAAGTCATAGATATTTACTTTATGATAAGGCTGTGGAAGTATCCAAAAGACAGGCTTTCCTTTGCTACCTCTGCCTCTCAGGTTTTCCCTCACAATCTCCTTTTTCCAGGGATATTTAAATTATGTTCCCCAGACTAACTGCCATTGTGGTGTCTTTCTTCCACCTGCAATAGCAAGCAAGCATGAGCCTTCAAGACTTCCAGAAACATCACTCTATGAACATCACTCACCAGGGTGCACATCTGGTACTTCACTGCCTCTTCCCCATCCCACTTAAAAAACAACAACAAAGAACCTGGGTGTAAGAGGTCATCTCTGCAACATATGTTTTGCCCAGGGTCATTAGGCACATCTTCAGACAGACATTTTACATTAACAAGAAAAATCTCAAGATACAGGTTGAATGTCACTATATAAATATATATGTTCCACAGAAAATCTACATGATCAGTCTAAATTTACTATCCCAGATTGATATAGTACACTAATTCATCCAGCTTTAAGACTGAAAATAAAAGCATATCCTTAAAACTATTGCCTAAATGCTTCTCCCACTGCTATAATGGCCGCCAAATATTAAGAAGAAAGACTCTTCTCTTCCTTTTCTCTATACTAAGGAAATGAGTTAAAACATTATACTATGAAGTAGCGTAGTTGAGCATAAACTCAGGTACACTGAGTTTACCCACTTCTAATTTGGGAAATAAGGAGTTAAGTTTAGGTTCGTTTACTCTGTTTAAAAAAAACAAAAAACACCACTGATAACAGACCTACACTCCACTCTCCTTCTGGTGGCATGTAGAGTACATACCCTACACACAGCCCTTGCATGGGTATAAGCAGCAGTGTAGGTGATGAGGCACTGCTTAGGTGAGTAAAGATACACCTGAACAAAGTGGGTATGTGATGGGATGTTAGATGGGGTGGGATCTGAGTTACTACAGAGAATTCTTTCCTGGGTATCTGGCTGGTGAATCTTGCCCACATGCTCAGGGTTTAGCTGATTGCCATATTTGGGGTTGGGAAGGAATTTTCCTCCAGGGCAGATTGGAAGAGGCCCTGGGGGGTTTTCGCCTTCCTCTGTAAATGTGGCACGGGTCACTTGCTGGGGGATTCTCTGCACTTTGAAGTCTTTCAACCATGATTTGGAGGACTTCAATAGCTCAGACATAGGTGAGAGGTTTATTGCAGGAGTGGGTGGGTGAGAGTCTGTGGCCTGCATTCTGCAGGAGGTCAGACTAGATGATCATAATGGTCCCTTCTGACCTTAATATCTACGAGTCTTTGGGTATGAACCCTACATGCCCAAGCAATGCTATCCCATCTAGACTGCAATTTTTAACAGG
This sequence comes from Lepidochelys olivacea, assembly GCF_965140295.1. NCBI lineage: Eukaryota > Metazoa > Chordata > Testudines > Cheloniidae > Lepidochelys > Lepidochelys olivacea. The sequence goes on along the minus strand of NC_140411.1, from coordinate 45,796,255 downwards.
GAAAGATTCCAGAAACAGAGAAAGACTCCAGCAGCTCCACCCAGCCAGGTCCCTTCCACAACCTTTCACTGAAGTGTTTCTTGTGAAAGTGTTTCAATGAAAGTGTTGCACCACAGTGCAAAGGCAGCCTGCTATTCACTATGATGTGTAGTTATACATACCCGATATGCTGCCACCAGTGGTGTGAAGCTGGATTACTAATGGGGAAATTCTGCACAACTGCGCACATACAGAATTCATGTCCCCCCCCCAATTTTTTTCTTCTCCACAGAGCTGGAACTGCGGTTACACCTTTTGCCGACCGGGGCTGCTGACACACCAGAAAAGAAGGCAGCCAGCCTGCAGAGAGGATGCATCCCCCACAGAAGGGCCAGATGGAGTCAGCATGGGACAGAGCGGGGCACACCGGGCTACTGCGGGTCATAGACCGGGGTTCCGAAGGGTTAGTGGGGGCAGACTGGGGTGCAGGCTCAGGTGCTAGTGGGGTGACAGCGTTGGGCAAGGAGCTGAATGAGAGGGGGGGCTGCAGGTCCATATGGGGACAGGGTAGGATGGGCTGCAGGGACACACCGGGACAGGGGCAGATGTGTCTGACTGAATGGGAAAGGCTAGGGGTCTGCAATGGTCTGCACAGGGAGGCTCCCGAACTCTATTCCCCCTTCCAAAAAAACAACCCTGTCCCATATTTCTCCCACCCACAACCAACAACCCTCCAGGTTCACTCCCAGGCTCCTTCCCAATAATTGCTTCCCTTGCCCTCAGCTCCTCTGTTACCCCTGACTCCCCCAAGCCTTGCAGTGCTCCTGAAGGTTGCGGGGAAATAAGTTTCTGTATTGTAGTTCAAATGAATTATTTCTAAGGCTGTCAATTAAATCGCAGTTAACTCAAATGATTAACTCAAAACAAATTAACTCAAACAAAATTAATTATAGTTTTAATTGCACTGTTAATAACAATACCCATTTACATTTATTATAAATATTTTTGGATTTTTTCTAATTTTCAAATATATTTATTTCAACAACACCACAATACAAAGTGTACAGTGCTCACTTTATATTTATTTTTGATTACAAGTATTTTCACTGTAAAAAAACAAAAGAAAAAGTATTTTTCAATTCACCTAATACAAGTACTGTAGTGCAATCGCTTTACAATGAAAGTTGAACTTACAAAAGTGGAATTATGTACAAAAAACTGCATTCAAAAATAAAACAATGTAAAATTTTAGAGGCTGCAAGTCCACTCAGTCCTACTTCTTGTTCAGCCAACTGCTTAGACGAACAAGTTTGTTTACATTTGCAGGAGATAATGCTGTCCACTTCTTGTTTAAAGTGTCACTTGAAAGCGAGAACAGGCATTCGCAGGGCACTGTTGTAGCTGGTATTTGCAAGGTACTTACGCACTAGATATGTTAAATTCTTGTATGCCCCTTTATACTTCAATCACCATTCCAGAGCATATACTTCCATGGTGATGACAGGTTCTGCTCAATAATAATCCAAAACAGTATGGACCGATGCATGTTCATTTTCATTATCTGAGTCAGACACCACCAGCAGAAGGTTGTTTTTCTCTTTTGGTGGTTCAGGTTCTGTAGTTTCCGCATCAGAGTGTTGTTCTTTTAAGACTTTTGTTTAGCATATCCGGCACATAAATACCTTGCAATGCTGGCTATGAAAGTGCCAAGCAAATGCCTGTTCTCACTTTCTGGTGACATTGTAAATAAGAGGGCAGCATTATCTCCTGTAAATGTAAGCCAACTTGTTTCTCTCTCAGTGACTGGCTGAACAAGAAGTAGGACTGAGTGGACTTGTAGGCTCTGAAGTTTTACATTGTTTTGTTTTTTTCATGCAGTTATTAACAAAAAAATCTACATTTGTAAGTTGTATTCGCAAGATAGATTGCACTACAGTATTTGTATGAGGTGAATTGAAAAATGCTATTTCTTTTGTTTTACCATTTTTACAGTACAAATATTCATAAGAAAAAATACACACTAATTTCAGTTACACCACATTATACAATATATATGAAAATGTGGAAAACCATCAAAAATATTTTATAAATTTCAATTGGTATTCTGTTGTTTAACAGTATGATTAAAACTGTGATTAATCACGATTAATTTTTTTGAGTTAATCGTGTGAGTTAACTGCGATTAATCAACAGCCCTAGTATTTTTCAATTCACCTCATACAAGTACTGTAGTGCAATCTCTTTATCATGAAAGTGCAACTTACAAATGTACATTTTTTTTGGTTACATAACTGCACTCAAAAACAAAACAATGTAAAACTTTAGAGCCTACAAACCCACTCAGTCCTACTTCTTGTTCAACCAATCGTGAAGACAAACAAGTTTGTTTACATTTCCAGAAGATAATGCTGCCCACTTCTTATTTACCATGTCACCTGAATGTGAGAACAGGTATTCACATGGCACTTTTGTAGCTGGCGTTGCAAGATATTTATGGGGTAAATGTGCTAAACATTCATATGCCCCTGCATGCTTCAACCAGCATCCCAGAGAACATGCTACCATGCTGATGACGTGCATTAAAAAAAAAAAAAAAAAGCCTTAATTAAATTTGTGACTGAACCCCTTGCAGGAGAATCATACGTCTCTTGTTCCGTGGTTTTAACCGCGTACTGCTATATATTTCGTGTTATGGCAATCTTGGATGACAACCCAACATATGTTGTTCGATTTAAGAATACTTTCAGAACATTGCAGATTAGACAAAACGCAAAGAAGGTACCAATATGAGATTTTTAAAGATAGCTACGGCTCTCGACCTAAGGTTTAAGAATCTGAAGTGCCTTCCAAAATCTGATAGGGACGAGGTGTGTAACATACTGTCAAAAGTCTTAACAGAGCAACACTTCAATTTGGTAACTCCCCGAAACACCAAAAACGAAAATCAACCTTCTGTTGGTGACATCTGACTCAGACGATGAAAATGAATGTGCATCAGTCTGCATTGCTTTGGATCACTATAGAGCAGAACCCGCCATCAGCATGGAAGTATATGCTCTGGAATGGTGATTGAAGTATAAAGGGGCATGCAAATGTTTAGCATATCTAGCGCGTAAATACCTTGCAACGCCAGCTACAACAGTACTCTGCGAATGCCTGTTGTCACTTTCAGGTGACATTGTAAAGAAGTGGGCAGCATTATCTCCTGCAAAAGTAAATAAACTTTTAAAAATCCTTTGTCGGCCCTAATTATTAGTCAAAGTTCTGTATTAATATGCCTATTAAGTAATCTATTTGTCTAAATAACATTTCCTGAATCTTTATCATCTGTATTGTTACCAACATACCTGCTGACAGGTATTTTGAAAGAAATTACTAATATAATTGAAACTGGTCTGATTATATTGTATTATTTTGACAAATAAAATATGCAGAATTTTAAAATATTGTGTGCAGAATTTTTATTTTTTTGGAGCAGAAATCCCCCAGGAGTACTAGATGTAGCCACAGAATTGGGCTACTTATCATTATGACCCTTCAATTCTTAATCTTGGTAGTTTTTCCCTGTCTCTGCCACCATTTTCTCAGGTCTTCATACAAACAATGTGTTTTACAAACTAGTCTCTGCCTTGCAATCAGATGGGCACAGATTCCTCAAATGCTAACATTTTTTGTGGGTGAATCAAAGCTGCATTAAAATAAAAAAATATGTTACGTGATTTGAGAAAAATACAGAAAATTTAAAGACTTAATGAGGTCCCTTAATAGTGGCTGATTTTATATAAACCCTTATACTGCAATACCGAGCTAGAAGGTGGTAAATTTAACAGTTAGAGCTCTCGCTTTGAATTTTTTGGTTTAAGCCACTGCAAAGAGGACGATTATTAGTTATTTTGCTACTTTTTCCCCTACCTACACCAACAAGGAAATCTGAGCTGTAAAAGAATTAATATTGTTGTTCCCAATAACTCTGAAGAGGGGACTACAATTTATCACAGAAACATGCTTTTAGGCAAGTTTTCAAATTTCATTATTAAGAATATTGGAGCCATTATCCTATTGTGTAAAAACATATTTATGATTTTTAAATGAATTTTTTGAGCAGCATCTCATAAAAAATTAGGATATATAAATAAAGCACATTAAAAATAAGTACCTAAAGGCAATTTATTTGCAGGATTAATAATTATTTCCTATAAAAGGCTCCAGCAAGGCTTTATTAGTGTAACTGCATAGTAATCATACATGCAAGGTATCAGCATACTGCAGGAATGAGTGATTACATCTTTTTTTCTGTGGACAAGTTAAAAAAAGAAGAAATTCTTTGAGGAGTGTAATAAAGCTGTACATTTTCAGTGAGGTGAGGTATGTTCCATTACCTAACAGCAAGAGAAACTTTTCATTATAAATCACACTAACACTTATACTAGTATAATGATATGCAGAAAAACTGTATTTTCCACTGAATGCATCCGATGAAGTGAGCTGTAGCTCACGAAAACTTATGCTCAAATAAATTGGTTAGTCTCTAAGGTGCCACAAGTACTCCGTTTCTTTTTGCAAATACAGACTAACACGGCTGCTGCTCAGAAAAAACTTATGTAACTTGCACAAGGAGAAGGTATGTCGGTTCCATTATTGCAATGTGTAAGTACCTCAAAAAGGGGTAATAAACACTGCTAAAATTTTTTTTCAAACTATATAGTCATAGACTCATAGAATATTAGGGTTGGAAGATACCTCAGGAGGTCATCTAGTACAATCTCCTGCTCAAAGCAGAACCAACACCAACTAAATCATCCCAGCAAAGGCTTTGTCAAGCCGGGCCTTAAAAACTTCTAAGGATGGAGATTCAACCACCTCCCTAGGTAACCCATTCCAATGCTTCACCACCCTCCTAGTGGAACAGTGTTTCCTAATATCCAACCTAGACCTCCCCGAATGCAACTTGAGACCATTGCTCCTTGTTCTGTCATCTGCCACCACTGAGAACAGCCGAGCTCCATCCCCTTTGGAACCCCCCTTCAGGTATTTGAAGGCTGCTATCAAATCTGCTCACTCTTCTCTCCTGCAGACTAAATAACCCCAGTTCTCTCAGCCTCGCCTCGCAAGTCATGTGCCCCAGTCCCCTAATCATTTTTGTTGCCCTCCGCTGGACTCTCCAGTTTGTCCACATCCCTTCTGTAGTGGGGGATCAAAACTGGAGGCAATACTCCAGGTGCATCCTCATCAGTGCCAAATAGAGGGAAATAATCACTTCCCTCGATCTGCTGGCAATGCTCCTACTAATACAGCCCAATATGCCATTGGCCTTCTTGGCAACGAGAGCACACTGCTGACTCATATCCAGCTTCTCGTCCACTGTAATCCCCAGGTCCTTTTCTACAGAACTGCGACTTAGCCAGTCGGTCCCCAGTCTGTAGCGGTGCATGGGATTCTTCCTTCCTAAGTGCAGGACTCTGCACTTGTCCTTGTTGAACCTCAGATTTCTTTTGGCCCAATCCTCCAATTTGTCTAGGTCACTCCGGACCCTATCCCTACCCTCTAGCGTATCTACCTCTCCCCCCAGCTTAGTGTCATTTGCAAACTTGCAAAATCATCCCGGAATTTTAAAATCATCCCATCATGCATTTTTGTGGATCACTGATCAGAGCTCATGCGTTAAGACTGGGTGAGTGTAAAGCCATGTCCACACCTGAAAGTTTTACTGTCAAAAGTTCTGTCTGCACACTGCTATCACCATAGCTATTTCAGTGGAGTGCATTTATATTTGGTTGCCTTTGTAATGTAGCATGTTCTCACAGCATCAGGTTGTATCAGCAGAAGACATGTGACACTGTAGATAGGCATCCTCATGTCCTCCATGCCACCATCTGGCACATTACCCTGTAAGAAATCTTTTCAGTGTATTGTGAAATACCATCACTCCTGTCAGGGAACTGTAGGAGTTTGGGGTCAAATTCCCATAAATCTCTGTCCATCCCATAAACTACTCTTTCATGCCATTTTCCATCTTGTCACATTGCACAGACCGCTGGAGTGCTCTTGTCCATTTAAAGGGCAGGACAAATCATTCTTTTGCAAAATCGTAACAGCCAGACATACAGCAGGGATATACTGATAATGAGCGGATGACAGACCACAAATGAAACTGACCAACTGCTACAGGCAATCACGGAGAACCCGTACATGATGGAGCAGCAGTTTTGGGTCTGTACAACAAGAACCAAGTGGTGAGATTAGATTGCAATGCAAATCTGGGAATATCAGTAGTGGCTTTAGAACTTTCGGATGCAGACAGATACTTTTCTGGAGTTGTGTGCCAAGTTCACCCCAGCCATGCAGTGCACAGACACCAAGATGAAAGCTGCTTTTACAGTGGAGAAATGGGTGTCAATCACTACCTGTAAATTTGCAACCCCCGATTGTTATCAATTGGTGGGCAATCTGTTTGGTTTTGGAGAGTTTATGGTAGGGGCCCTCCATCATCAGGTGTGCAAGACAGTTAAATCCACAGGACTGCATACCAAGGATTGCAAGGCATGGGCACTGGTAGACCTCTGGTCTTCATCTTTCACATATAAATTTGACCACATCTCCAGAATATTAAGGAGCATCCAATCGCAGCTGAATAGTTAATGTTGAATTCAAGTTAGGATTTAGTCACTTTGTTATGTATAAAGAATACAGCATTCCAAAGTTTTAACACTTAGTGAGTATAATATGATTTTTTTTCAGAATTTATGAGTTCATTAATAAGTCTGAGTTAATGATTTTAGAATGGATCATTTAAGAAATCGAACACCATGCATCAGACCATTTCCCCCTTCCCCCACCCATTCACAAATAATCCCAGGTAAAGTATAGTTATTTACACAAAAACTGGCAAAAAGGTGAAACTTCAGTAAATTTGGTACAATGGGCAATTTTTAATATAATTTTAAGATTATGGTCTATTTTTCAATTTAATGATCAATTTTTCCATAGTTCTTCACAAGTGAAAGTTTCTCTTTCAGCAGAATGTGAAGATAGGCCTTCAGAGAAACCCACAAGGAATTACCCTCTTTCAAAATGACTACCATCTTCCATTGTTCTCAATGGAACTCACACCACGAACTGCCTTTAAGTAAAGATGGCCACTACCTCCATTCAGTAACTGCTCATAATGCTCATCTCTGCCACCTGGCACACACGGGACATCTTCTCCAATGACGGTTTTGTTTCTCCCTGATTGAGAACAATGTGAGGTAGTTGCCATCTTTCAGACTGGGGCTTCAATCCCATTGAGAACAGTGGCAGATAGACACTCAAAAAGGGCAATTCTTTGTGGTTTCTTTGAAGAAGAAGATTTTACGTGCGAGCCTCTGCTGACAGAGAAACTTTCAGTCATGAAGAACAGAAAAACACCATTAATCCTAAATATTTATTTTCATAAACTCCCCATTGCACCTGACCTACTAAACACAGAAGGCAAGGGAAAGAGAATCGGTTTGTAAATGCAAGCACATGGAAGTGTAAAGGACTGGAGAGATGAACTGGTGTTTGTATGCATAGGCGTAATGGGATGTGAAGGAGGGAAAGGTTAGTGGACATAAGGGAAAATATATGAATGTTTTAATTATTTCACAAACACACATTACATAGCCAGGAAAATTCAGAACTACAGTTACACTTAAAAAAAGATATTCAAATGTATTAGGTATGGAAATGCACAATTAAAACACCCCAAAAAATCTAATGTCTTTAAAAATCAGTTTAATCTAATCTGGGCCCACCAGCATTAATACACTATCACAATTGTATGGTTATTGCATGACATCTCTACATAGCTGACATAAGGATGTTTGGGTGCCTGAACTGAGGATTTCCAGGAGGATAGATTGATTTAAATCAAATGTGGGGTTTTTTGCTCATAAGGAGGATTATATCTTTTACATTTAGTTAAGTAATTATATAGTTTAACATACTTTTATTCAGATTCCTAATTTTTACGTTTATGTTAGAAGACAGTTAATGACATCTCTTATTTACTAGATTATGATTATTTTTTTTTTATTAGCAATTTGTGTTAAACTGCATTTGGCTGGAAATTGGAATTTGATTAAAATGCACAAAAACTTTTCAAAATTATTTATTAATTAAATAAAATCACCTTAAATGTGCTGATACATAAAATTTTCTTTTCAAAATATTATTTGCATTTAAAGCTAACTAATTAAACAAATTAAGTATTATCTGTAATTAGTTAATTAAAGTGATTGTTTATTGTCACAGCATCCTTCAAGACTTTAAAAGTAGATGATCTCATTTTTATTCAGAAACCGGTAAAAGGAAAAACAAGCTTTCCTGCTTTTTCAACTCCCAGTCAATTTTTCAACTTTGAATGAACTAGTCATTGAACTGAACTAGTTAAAATGAAATGAAGAAAATATTCTTTGTCTCTGCAGAAGAGGCTACTGCTGTCAAAAGCTGGTTAAGCACTTCAACAAACTCCAGTTCCAGGAATTTAGCCAGGGATATCCACTACTACAGCGGTTTAGCCATCTTTAAAGGTCCATAAACAAACATGTATTGCTTGATTTTTTTATTTGATTTAAATGATTAATGGACTATACTTAGTTTAGGCCTTAACAATGGTTGTCATAATTTTAAATTGGTTTATTTTGAAAAAGAAAATTGTATTTAATTTAAAAACAATCCACTTTATTTTATTTAAAAATATTTTACCTATTCTGATTTCTATATCTTAATGTGTTTGGATTTAACAGTAACTTTAACTCTGAATTTTCCTGGGTTTATAATGCTTGTTTTTGGGATAGTTACAACATCCCCGGGATGTTTTCACTCTCAATTACTGTTATATACTTTCAGCCTTTTTGTCTGAGTATATACATGGAAGCAGGGTCTGAATGAACTGTCCTCTGACATCTGGTGATCAGCTGAGGGAAAAGACTTCAGGGACGGACTGTGTTTGCCTAGACAGGCCTACTCTGCCTAGGCACGCAACAGAATGGAGCTGCTTTGCCAAAATGCTCACGTTTGGCTGGTGTTGGGTTACAAATCACTTTAATATTGAATGCAAAGGTAATGAAATATTGTTATCTTTATTGTATGAGTAAAGGGCAGCAGAACTGCACTTACCCTGCCTTGATCGAGGAAATCACCCTAAACTGAACCTTACTCACGAAGCAGGGAGGGATACCAAATCCCAGCAAAAGAGCGAGGGAGTGTGGACAGGTGTTTCTACCTGCTGATGTGGACTCTGCCTAAAAAGAGTCAGACACCATTTGACCTTTCCCTCTCCAGTGTTTAAAGACAAAGGTAATTAAACTCAATTGAGAGTCATTGTTTCTGTCCAGTTGATTACCAGAGCAGAAGCACTGATAAGCAGGCCTAAGGGCTACACCTTAGACCTGCTGTAGGGACAGGGGTGAAAGGAAAGACAATGCAGAGGCTGTATTGGCAATGAGGTTCCCTGATACCCAGTGAAATCATTAAAGACCTGGGGTTAAGCAGTGGAACCTCAGAACGTGCCAGTGCAGAAGCCGCCGTGAGCTCCAACAGCAGCAGAGTAAAGCAATGGCAGCAAGCGACCAGCAGCAATAGAGAGAAGCAGCGGAGGCAGCACGAAACAGCCAGTTGCAGAGGTGCACAGCAACCACAGCGTCATTGCTCAACATGTGCCCCACCTTTCTGGGGTGGGAGGTGAACCCCCATGAATACACTTCTGAACTCTGGGTCTTCGCTAATCAAGGAGAGCCAACTGTGAGTTGGGTGCAGTGAATGGGGGACAAGGGGAGTGATGTGTTAAATGGACATTCATTCATTGGACTTTCCCACAACAAGTGGGAAACTGAGGCAAAGGACACTGCCCAATGCACTGTGGGGTCAGGTTTTGCTTATGGTCACATGCTTTTGAATGTGGTTGTGTTTTCTCAAACTAATTCTTGGCTCCCTTTCCGTTTTATTATAAGTTCTCTTTTGTTATACACAGACTCAGTGATTTCAAGAGCTGAAATACTGGCTCTTAGAGGAGCCTAGCGATGCTGGTTAATTTTCCCAGATTACTTGGTGGGGGCTTGAGTTGGTTCTGTTTTGTATTGTTAAGAGGAACCCCTAGATACTGAACCTGGCCCTTGTCGCTCCCGACTCCACCTGACAGAAGGGTTACATACAGAAAGGTTTAAAGTCAAACACAAAAGATTTAGTATCCCAAAAAGTTTTCTCCCAACCTCACAAGATACAGGATTCAGTAAGTCACAGTAGGAGAAGACCATAACATATAGAGAGACTGATGTGGCCCATAATACACCCACATGGGTTTTTAGATCCAAAGGCTCTTCAGTGAGCATACATATTATATATATATTTAAGTCAGCTGGGCTCCAACTATAGGCTGTAGTGCAGAGGTGGGCAAACTACGGCCTGTGGGACCGTTCTACCCAGCTCCTGAGCTCCCGGCCAGGGAGGCTAGGCCCTGGCCCCTCCCTCGCTGTCCCCACTCCCCTGGAGCCACGCCGCTGTGTGGGCAGCGCTCTGGGCAGCAGGGCTGCAGCACACCACGGCAGTGTGTCTGGCTCCGGCCGGGCAGCATGGCTGCCAGACATGCTGCTCTGAGCAGCATGGTAAGGGGGCCGGGGGGTTGGATAAGGGGCAAGGGGTCCTAGGGGGCAGTCAGGGGACAGGGAACAGGGGCGGTTGGCTAGGGAGTGGGGTCCCGGGGTGTGGAAGGTCAGGGGACAGGGAGCAGGGGGGAGGGGGGTTTGGATGGGTTGGGGGTTTGAGGCAGGCAGTCAGGGGGCAGGAAGTGGGAGGGGGCGGAGGCTAGGCTGTTTGGGGAGGCACAGCCTTCCCTACCCAGCCCTCCATACAGTTTTGCAACACCGATGTGGCCCTCAGACTAAAAAGTTTGCCCACCCCTGCTGTAGTGTCTACATGCATAACTGTCCTATCATTTTTAAAAGGTATAATAGTTTAAAGTACATTAAAGAATAAGAATGTTCACTCTGAAATTTCCTATTTATAAATCACTGATGTGTGGCCTGATAATCTTTAGTTGGTTTCAAAGAATTTCCCGAATTACACATCAATATTTAATTCTTGTGGGAGAGTGTATGTCAATAAAAGGATGTACTCAAGAGTGGTATTATTGTTCTTACTAAACATGTCCAGAAAAGTCATTTGAATCAGTTGACTAAGAGAAGTCCAGCAATTATAAACGATAATGAGGAAGTCTATTTATATGTTTTTTTGAATCAACTAAATCTGCCTACTGGAGAGAAGAAGTCTTTCATATTTGTTTATCTGAGCAATTGCAAGTCTTTTTGAAATGAATTTTCTTCACAAAAAAAAAAACAATGGACACCTACTGGAGAGGTCCAGACAGATCTCAAGCTTAAGCATTATGTTCCTTAAACCTCGGTCTTCATTTAATGGTACTGAAAGAACTTAACTGCATATGGTAAGAGTACATAAATGAAGTAAAACTGTGTTTCATTAGTATTGCATATACTGTGTGCTAAAAAAAACCCTACTTAACTGCCACATTTAAAAAAAAACACTAGGCAGTAGATACATACTTTATATTGTTTCCAGTAAAAACGTGTTTCACTTATCCCCTGAAGGGAACAATTTGCTTAAGCCTGATTTACTTAAATGCAACTGTGCAAAGGTGTTAAGATTTACATGTACAGTTCTACTTGTTCTCATTTGGTAGAATAATGCACAACTAAGTACTTCAAAGACTTAAGAGCAATAAACAAACAGATGCACAGAGAAAGAAGATATTAAAAAAATTAAACAAAACTCAGTCCTACAAGATTAATTCATTCCAATGGAAGGATGGTTTTATATATAAGACACATGATTAAATATCTACATATTCCTTCTCAGACTTCTTGCCTAACCTTTGAGCAAGTCATATTACTAGGTGCATCCACATAAAACAGAAATAATAGTTCCTCACAAAAGAGTATTTTGTGATGCAAAATTTATCAAATTGATAGTGTTTCGAAAACCATAAAGGAGGGGGCTATGAAAGTGCAATTGTGTTAAAATGCAAAAATAATAAATATTACACTTTAGAGGTAAACAAGAAATTCTAAAATATTAATGGACGGATACAACAGAATGTGTGTATCAATGAGGCAATGGGAGCTTAATCTTCTATGGAAAAATATCTGCTTCATTTTTGGTGCAGTTCTCCATGCTTTATCTAGGCATTTATACCATGCTCATCACCATGGATTACCTACAGGTCTGAAAGAAGGTTCTTAGAGAGACAATATTAAAATATTGTATGCAGTGTTGTTGAAGCCATGATAAACACTATATCATCTGCAGGTGAACACTTTTCACAAAGCTATCACACCATATCTGGCCTCTCAGTCCTCATCCTCAAAAGAAACCTGCACAACACTTTAAAAAAACTAGCCTGGGAGCTTAAATTCATACTTTGCTAGACACTAAAAATCAAGGACTGAATAGATACACTGGATTTATGGCTTATTACAACAATCTGTAACCCTTTAAAACCACCCCCCCAGCTGCTTCCCAACCCCCTTCCTTTCCTCCCTATGACTGGAGGGGTATTAATGGGCCACCTTACCGTGAAAAGTCCATTGAAATGTGTGTTAATTACTTATGCTAAACAATCTGTTCAAATCTTGTAGTTAGCAGTGACATTTTGAGTTAAGTGCTAGTGTAGACATGGCCTATGTGGGCAAATTTTTTGTTGCTCAGAGGTGTTATAAAAAAACCCACCACCCTGAGTGATGTAAGTTTTGTCTCTCACACCAACAGAAGTGGTCCAATAAAAGATATACCTCACTCAACTTGTCTCTCTAATATTAAAATATAAGAGGTCCAAAATGTAATAGAAATGCTAAATATTACATTTATCTGATGACGGGGGGAGGGGGGAGCTAAAGAATTTATTTTCTCCGATAGGACATATTTTTTAAATTGAGAAATGTAATTTTACTAGGAAGATGGTGCTAAATTCAGAAATTTTTAAAAAATTGTTTACCTGCTTGTGCATGAAGTTATTTATAAATTAAATCAAATAATATTTTTAGACATCATGGTTAGGGTTAAAAGATTAGTTATAAAGAAAGCTTTTACCCCCTTATACCATGATTTGAAACATTTACTCACCACTGATTACTGGGAAGATTTTTCTCATGAGTAATGTTAACATTTTGTCATAATTATTTTTAGTAAAAGTCACGGATGGTTGCGGGCAATAAGCAAAAATTCACAGAAGCCTGTAACCTGTCTGTGACTTTTACTAAAAATGATGGGGGGAAATGGGGCAACTGAAGCCTGAGCCCCAAGGGGGGGGGGGGATGAGAGCTCAAGCCCTGCTGTGGGGGGAGAGAGGGAATGCTCCAGCTCCCGCTGCCCATGGGGGCTAGCGGCTTGGGCACTGCGGGGGTCCCATTTAAAACAAGGATTGTAAAAACAATCTTTAAAGCCTATCAAAAACAAAATACTAAGTCATTATCCAAGTATGTAACAAGCTAAGGTTGTTAATGTTTTCAAAGTATTTTGATTTCAGGAGAGAAAGGAGGTGCAGGAATCTCTGCCACATCTCACATCTCTGTCATTCAGGACAGCTTTCTGCATCTCTGCTTCAGCCAGACGGAAGCTTTTGGATTCACTGTTATATTTTTATGCTCTGAACACAGTCCAATAGCTTCTTTGAAATACAGTCACTCAATTACTGACAACTTGGGGCAATATAAAGTATTAAAACCAGGGCTTTCTGTCACTTTGATCTGGGCTGGACTACAGTTGAAAAGAAATAGGTCAAAACATGAATATACTAGGTAATTAAACATTTCAGGCCCCCCCAAAAAAATGAAAGCAAGACCAAACTTAGAAAAATTGCCTTTCTACATTAAATATATGTAAGGAGGCAAGGAGTTGATTTCAATAAGCATAAATATATCTTTATATTATCAGTTTCATGGAAAAGACTATCATATAATAGTAGGGGAGACCTCAACATTTATGCAAAAATGATTAATAAAATTATTGTAATTTAGCAGGTTGTTGCAAACTTGTTTTTCACCTTTGCTGAACATTAAGATGTAGCTACAAGTATGTTATAGCCAGGATGTTTGGAAATAATACATATGTAACTAGGTATGTTACAAAATGTGAAAGCTAATCAAAGAAATTCCAGAAGGTTTTGCTTCCATTTCCCAAGGCAAGCAAACATCAACATGACAAACCATGTAAAACATTCATGTTTTAGGAAAAGGTCAGTCTGTGAAAGGAATGTAGGGTGTGTTATCAGAGCAATAAATCTAGGTAAAGGGCTCTACCAATTCCCACCCTCTTGCAAGAAAAACTGCTTTCGTTCTTAAAAACTGTAGAGGAAAATGTGTACTTGGAAATGTTTTAAACTTCTGTTTATGTCTTAAATGCTGAAGTGGCAATAAACTTTGTGAAATGGAGACTTGTAAATATGTTAGCTAAACGCAAAGCTCCTAATATCATTGCTATGTAAGTGGTAAAATGCTTTAATGTACCCATGTGGAACGTAACAACTTTGCTAAACTATTGTAAGAAGCCATTTAAATATAGAATCATTTATATTAATGGGGCATTAATTAGTTATTGGCAAGGCAAAAGCAAACCCTCACCCATGTAAGGAAGACAAGAAAAATCATATTTCTAAAAACTGCATGAAGAATCAACAGCTTACATAAGAATGGCCACACTGGGTCTTCTGACAATGGGCAGTGCCAGATGCTTCAGAGGGTATGTCTATACTGCAATTAGACACCCACAGCTGGCCCGTGCCAGGGGCTCAGGCTAAGGGGCTGTTTAATTGCGATGTAGACATTCAAGCTCCAGCTACAGCCCGAGTTTTGGGACCCTCCCACATCACAGGGAAGAATAAGGCAATTTTTCGAGTGCTCCATCCCATGTCATCCAGTCCCAGCTTATAATAGTCAGAGGTTTAGGGACACCCAGCGCATGGGATTGCATCCCTGACCATCTCAGCTAATATTCATTGAGGTGGATTTTGGAGCGGATTTTCTTGACTCAAGAAGAAATGAACTCTTCTCTGTTTTTCTTATCTATGACCTTTGAGGGACCTATCCTCCAGAAATTCATCTAATTCTTTTTTGAACCCAGTTTTACTTTTGGCCTTTACAGCATCCCCTGGCAATGAGTTCCACAAGTCGGCTGTCTGTTATGTGAAGAAGTACTTTGTCTTATTTATAAACCTGGTGTCTATTAATTTCATTGGGTGACCAATGAAACTTCAGCTAAAGACTTCCTAAAAGTTATTTAATTTTAAAAGAGTGTTTTGAAAGTTTTAATATAAAAGAACAGGAGCGTTTGGACTTTTTGTAAACAGAATTTCATTTCCTGTCAAACTAATAAAATGGAACAAATGTCTCAGAGAATGTACTGAATAAAAACTTTCAAAACTAGTTTTAACTCTTGCTTTCCTGCCACAAGAGCAAAGGCAATTAAAGAAACATTACATATTCATTAATAAACTACATATTCAGAAGACGAAGAGGCTCCGAAGGACTACCCACGAAGGCATGGAGCCAATGAAAGAGCAACCCACTTGAATCTAAATAAGTCTGAAAGAGCTGTTTTTTCCCTAGAATTTCATGAAAATAGGAAGGAGAAGATATTAAAGACCGATACCCTTTTGCCCCTCCACTCCCACACCTACTCTGTTTAGACAGCAATCACTCCACAACTCATCCTCTCCATCTTTACAAGAAAGCTGTCATAGATAAGAAAAACAGAGAAGAGTTCATTTCTTCTTGAGTCAAGAAAATCCACACCAAAAAGTTCAACATGGATTGACAAGAGGACATTAACTAAGATAATGCCAGGATATAAAACTCTTGTAATGATTTTATTGGGATATGAAAATGCTGTTGTAACATAAATTACTAACAATTTTTCCGGTTAATCACAAGATGGTTAAACTATATACTCCTGGAGAGGAGATGGGCTAACCATTGGCAAACAGAGTCACTTATTTGGAACTTAACTGGATTTAAGTTTCTTAATATTCAAATTTAAGATAGCTCCTTAAATGGCTTCTTCTAATTAACTAGTTTAAATATTTTCCTTGATTTCATAGGATTTAGATAAGATTGCTTACTTTGCCTAATTATAAACTGTTTAAGTTATTAATAACTAGACAGGCTTCACTTGCCCTTAAATTATTTTGCCCCTGTGATTAAACAATGGGTGCCGCACTCCTGAGTTGGCAATAAGAGAAACAATTAACAAGAGCTGGCCTACCATTTCTAAATATTTATTTAAAAATAAAATTACCTGGCATCCAACAATTTAAAGTTACCCATTTTGATCCCATACAATAGTGTCAGAAATTATATGGTTAATAAATTAACATTAAAACAAAAAAGTTGGAGTAGTATGAAATGAACAGTGGCAAAATTTCTAGATCTAGTTAACACATTTCAAATTTAAAAGTACAGGAATGAAGATCTTCAAAAGTTTAAAAATATGATGAAAATTAAATTTATTACATTGGAAAAGTGATTGTTAAATTCAATAGTTGATAAACATTTGGGAGTGCATCTTGAAACATACAACAGCTTGGAGTTTTTCATAGTAGTGACTATATATCTAGACAAATACAGCATCTAAAAAGATACAAGATTTTAAATGCAACAATTTGGGTTTCTAGTCTTGCTCAAAAATATTTTCTGCACATTTTGCTATAGGTGATCTTCCCAATTTTTCTAGACCTTGGTTCAGAGGAAGCTAATCCTGACTACTGTGAACATGCTAGAATGAGGACAGAATGTTAAAGAGGAAAAGAGCGGCTGTAGTTTTAGGAGACACTGCATAATTAAACTATAACTCTATACAGAAAATAAGGAGGTAGTCCTGGTAGCCTAGACACTGTTTGAAGATCATTTATAGACCTTTTGGCAAGGTTTCAAGGGTCCAAAACCCAATCATTGTACCCTTTTCCACCAATAGGACTCAAGAACATCTGCCTTGATGCAGACTGCATCCAAGAGAACTACCCTCTTTAATGTCTATAAATCATATAAAAATATAGCAATTGCCATATTGAATCAGACCAACTGTCCATGTAATTGAGTACCTGGTCTCTGACAGTGGCCAGTACCAGAGGCTTCAGATGCAGGTGGAAGAAACTCAAATGGAATAGCCTGCATAAAAGGGAAGTTTTTTCCTAACTCTGGACAGTTGGTGGTTGACTTGGTTTATGCCCTGAAGCAGAAGGGCTTATTATCCCTTCTATATTTATTATTTTACTTAATGAAACTGTGGCTATTTTTTATCCATTCAAATGACTAATTAGTTTTGAATGCCAGGTTTCTGGACTTACTGGTTTTTGTGACAGCAATTTCCACACAAGAGTCTGCACACTAACATTTTCTTTTACCAACTTTAAATTTATTGTCATTCAGTTTCATCAACTACTCTTGTATTACAAACACAGGAAAATAGGAGTGCCCAATTTATCATTCATTTTATGTACTGCTCATATCTTTCTCCTTCCCTGCCCACATGCCCCCTGCCTTTTAAAACTATCCTAATTTTTTTTCATTCTTCGATCATATGGACATCGTTCTATGTCATCTTCACGGCTTATCTTTGGGTCATTTAACTTGTGAGACATAAAAATATTTTCCCCAGATTGGGTGATAAGAACTGAATAATGTTCATGGTGAAAGTATTTCATCCAATTTTATAATGGCTCTATAATATTTTCAGTAGTTCCTACATTGATCTTTATAGGTTTTAACTTTTGTTTGCTTTTTGGACCACCACTATGCACTGAGTAGAGGACACATGACCTGTTCACAGTGATTCTGCAGAGGCTAGGTTCTATGCTGTTCATCCTAAAAGAGTCAGCCTGGAGGGGCAAGAGAGGAAGCGGCACAAAAGGTGACTCTACACCACTTGTGGTGGTGTGAACAATCAAACTGCACTACTGTAAGATAAAGCAACCACAGACCCAAAATCCCTGAATAATTATGTAACCTGCACATTTTGCTGTCCCATTATTCACTGCTTTCTCCAGATCACGAACAGCAGCTCTGATACAAATCTCTTGCGCACCCCACCATTAATCCTTTGAAAGGATGAAAACTGACCATTTACTCCAACTCTGTTTCCTGTCTCTTAGCTGGTTTTTGCTCCACTTTACTTCTTACCCAGTGACATTTTAAGCTTTCTTAAGAGCCTTGTCAAGGCCAAATTTAAAAAAAAAAAATCTACCAAGTCCATTATTTTGTTGAAACAGTTCTAAAAGATTCAAAGCAAAATTAAGCACACTCATTATCTTCATGTAGGATTCTCACTCCTGGATCTCAACTCCAATGACAGTTCTGTAGGAAACTATGCTACCTCTTAAGACTTTTATCCACTGAGGAATCTGAAGGCATTCTCTAGGGCTAAGTTTTACTGACCATGCTTCACCACAGATAGCGTAGAGGCTTAGGAATTTTCCAGACATTTATTTCCTAACCACAGCTGGCCACGGCTGCAGCTGTCAATTGTTCTAACTGATGCAGCTCCAGTTCTTATGGTCTCTTACTTCTGTTCAGAGGCCAGAAGTGAGAATGTGGAACTGAGACTATCTTTAAAGTTTCCTTTATGGAAGCCTTGCTTATTTGTCCTCATCCCATGCTCATTTAGGTATTCCATAAATAATTATTTCAACCAGTTTACCTGGCACTGAATTGAAGCACGCTAGTTTAATATCCAGGATCATCCCACTAGCTCTTTAAGAGTATATGTGCTGAAGTCTAGTTTTCTAGTATAGAAGATTATTTTAATGACATGCATCTTAGCCACTTCATTCTTATTCCTTCAGTTTTGTTGAAGATTTCTTGCTTCACTGTATCACTTTGCTCCAGCACCCTGATTTGATACTTGGTAATTTTATTACTCAAAAGAATATGTATCCTACCAACATCATCAGGGGTGAAGATGGATGAAAGATGTTCTTTTCTGCTCTGCTTACCCTCATTAAATTTCTCTCTTTACTCACTAGTTGTCCAGTAGATCCAGCAGTTCCCAGACAGGCTACTTGCCTCCAATATGCTTAAAGATTTTTATTTTTTCGTGTATTTGACTATTTACTTATGATTTAGTTGCTTACATTTTTGCTTCACTGGAGCTGAATTTCAATTTTTCTGAAAATTTAACTCAACAGTTCTTGTTCCTTGCCACAACTATGCTTTTACTTGCCCTTGCCTTCCCACTGCCTTTTTTATTTAAAATATACATACCTCTTCTGGCTCGGTCAAAAGTTTAGCTGTGCTGCAAGATATATGCACTTTATCATACCTAGAAGTCATACCTCTGACCAGTCCCCATCTGTGCTCAGTGTGCCTGTCAGGGAGGAACTTATGGCTGCTTGTCCTCCTGTGTCCCAATGTTGACCCCGAGTTTCACAAATCACCTTCCCCTTTGAGATATACAGTCAAATGTCCCTTCTGTCTACTAAATCCTGTATCATCTATCCACAACTCACTGGATTATTAGCAAATAAGCACCCAAAAGATGTGAAAATGCTTAACAAATGTAACCAAAGTAGTCAAAGCTTTAATACAATACAGAAAAAGTAAGTTTTATTGTATGATACAGGAAGAAAAAAGGTTTCAGAGTAGCAGTCATGTTAGTCTGTATCTGCAAAAAGAAAAGGAGTACTTGTGGCACACTTTAGAGACTAACAAATATATCTGAGCGTAAGCTTTCGTGAGCTACAGCTCACTTCATCGGATGCATTCAGTGGAAAATACAGTGGGGAGATTTATATACACAGAGAACATGAAACAATGGGTGTTATCATACACACTGTAAGGGGAGTGATCAGGTAAGGTGAGGTAAGGCGGGGGGGGGGGGGGAACCTTTTGTAGTGATAATCAAGGTGGGCCATTTCCAGCAGTTGACAAGAATGTCTAAGGAACAGCGGGGGGGGAGGGGGAGGGGGAGGGGGGACGACATGGGGAAATAGTTTTACTTTGTGTAATGAGGAAGAAAAAAGATGCTCAATACAAAATCCCTCACATCAAGCAATGGCTAGACAGGTGAAGGAACAATGTAGAAGCTATGAACAAGAGAGGCAAAGCATTTGCTTTCCCCAGGGAACTATTCAGACTTGCTGCCCTAGGAGAACCTGTGGCTCCATCCAGTCACAGCTATATGTGCAGCCTACATACAAATCTTTCATACAGCAACAAGGGACAGAACAACATTAAGAAATAGGAAAATGTGGTTGTAAACTCCGCAAATTGGCAGAGAGTCACGGGCTGGTACAGTACCTAAAACTGCTTCATTCATTTTTTAAATTAACAAACTTTGTTTATTTTAAATGAAAGCTTCAGCTAAAGTGAACGTTTAGGGTCTCTTTTTGCTTCCCTTTCCCCTGTTTGAAATCAGAGTAGTCCATTTACCAAAATAAACTAAATTTGATATATTTTTAAAAAGTCTGAGCTTGGTATTTTACTCTTTTTGAAGAATGAAAATGAATTTAAAGTTCATTTAACAATTTTGGGAGATAGTATGTGTGAAGGGGACCTAGAGCAGGGGTCTCAAACTAAAATGACCACGAGGGCCACATGAGGACTAGTACATTGGCCTGAGGGCCACACCGCTGATCACCCACCTGCTTCCCCGGCCCCGCCCCCACCGTGAGGCCCCACTCCTGCCCCACCTCTTCCCACCCCTTCCCTGAAATCTCCACCCAACTCCGCCCCCTCCCTGCCCCCAGGGGGTGTAGGAGGAGTGCAGGGTGCGGCAGGGGGATGGGGTGCAGGAGGGGGCTCAGGGCAGGGTGTTGGGGTGCAGTTGTGCGGGGTGTGGCAGGGGCTCAAGAAAGGGGGTTGGGGTGTGGCAGGGGCATGGGGTGCAGAAGGGGTGTGGGGTGCAGCAGGGGGCTCAGGGCAGAGGGTTCGGGGGGGCAGGTCTGGCCCGGCGCACACCGGGGGCAGGGCAGGCGCCCTGCCTGCCTGCCTTGCCCCCGCGCCGCTCCAGGAAGTGGCCGGGGTCTGGGGGCACAGGGGTCTGTGTGTTGCCCTGGCCACTCCTCCAGGTACCTCTCCCGAAGCTCCCATTGGCCAGGAATGGGGAACCGTGGCCAGGAACGGGGAATCGCAGCCAATGGGAGCTTCGGGAGAGGTACCTGGAGCAGCAGCCAGGGCAACACACAGACCCCTGTGGCCCGCCTCCCCCAGGTCCAGGCCACTTCCCGGAGCGGCGCGGGGGCAGGGCAGGGAGGGAGCCTGCCCCCTCCCCAGTGCACACCGGGCCAGAACCACTCTAGGTAAATGGCAGGCCGCAGAAAATAACCGCAGAGCTGGCGGACCACAGAAAATAACCCCGCTGGCCGCATGCAGCCCACGTGTTTGAGACCCTTGACCTAGAGAATAAAACTCTAGAACAGCTCAGCTAAAATAAAAGTGAATAATTTTTCAAATACATTTCTGCTCTTTCAATTAAAACTGGTTATCACAAGCTGCATGTCACTAATTCTAATCCAGCCCAGTTAAGAAGTTACCTGACAACAGTTCAGTGACTTAAACATAATGATCTCATTCCAGTAACTCCCAGTGGGCAGGTGGTCAAACATAAATTAAAAAAAAAAAAAAACCCAGTAGCTGGCATCCTTGTGCTTTGAGCAAAGAGACCAAGGACTGAATGGACATGGAGATTATCATCAGTTCACTCCCTCAAGGTGGTCCCGTCAGATCAGATTTGAGGAAAAAACAGGCAAGGCATCCTACACTGCCTTGTTTTGTTGCTAAGGTAACTAAGATTAAAAGTAATTTTAAAACTTTCCTTTTTTAAAATCTTTGTTTTAAACACCTTAAATTATTTAAACAATTTTAGGGTTGTTTTACTTTAAACAATCTTTCATTTGGAATTACAGGTGTTCAAAGTATTTCTATTTGTTGTAGGTTTCTTGAAGGTTTACTTTTTACAAAACCCAAATTTGACCTGACAATGTGCCCTCTTATATGGAAGGCATCAATCACTCTCTAGGGATATCGATTCTGCACTTCAAAGTACTACATTTCTCAGACACAAACAGGAAAAAGTCAAACTGATTATTTTACATTTTTCCCTAGAAAGTACAGTGACTCTGAACAGAATGAGGAACTATTCTTGCTTAAACTAGGCTTTCGGTTAGCAAGATTAAAATTGTATCAACTACTGCGGCTAGAAAAAGAACAAAATGTTCTAGCATAACACTTGCCCCAAATATTTCAGCAAAAAAGTACACTTTGTGAAAGTCACTTTTCACCGTCCAAAACCTCAATTTTTGAGCAGGACATTTTAAAAATCACATGCTTTCTGCCATATTTAGTATCCTCAGAAAAAAGGATTTCAGCTGGGAAAAAAAACAAGTATTGGCATTAAACTATCATTCTGCAGATACCTCAATTTCTGAGAATGCTAGACCAAGATTTTTTGTTTTTTTTTTCAAATCACACTGACAACCAGATAACGGTACTTTTCCAAACCAAATTTCTCCTAACTTAATACTGAAGATTTACCGTATTACCCTTCAGAAACAATCTAATATTTCCCCCAAAATTACCCATGATATCGTCACAACAGCAATAGAGATGGCTGCAATACAAGCCTACTACTATACATATTTGAATGGTTTACACATAATTTTTTAAGTATAAAATTATTCAATATAGTTCAAATAGATAGAGTAGTTTTTAGTTTGTTTTTACTATTGTAAAAATAGATAATGAGATCCCATTAAAGAATCAGGCAATTAAATGCAATTGATTTAAGACTAACATCTATACACTTTCAAATGAAAACCTCTTACTAAGTAACTATTCACACAATCTGCATATATTCCTGCTAGGCAAACAATGAGAACAACTTTCAAGGGAAGCTCCAATTTCTTCCAAGGGAGATGCAAGCAAACTCCTGCAACCTTCCAACCATTTAATTATACTTCTCTTACACAAGGACTTAGCAATAGGCATCACCATTTATAATGACATACTCTGGAAATGAGTTTGCTGTTGCAAATAATGACATGAAAAATCCAACACTTCCCCGATTTTACCCCTCTTATCTTTCTTATGCATTCCCTTTAAAAATATGCATATGAAGAGTTCTTCTGATGTTTTCTTTGTACATTAGGGGAGAAATGTGATAACATCTAGGAAACCATGTTTAATCAACAAGGCTCTGACACTTCTATAATCACTTTATTAGTACAGAAACTATTCAGTCTGTATCTAATTTGTGCCATGTTCCATATGCAAAATATAGTGAACCTGCAGTAAGGGGCACCTTCAATAGGCAATACTTTCCCTTCTTAAAGATGAACTGCAAAAGATTTTTTAAATGGGGGTTGTGCCTTTTATGATTAATAAAGAAGTTCTAGAAGGCTTTTAAACTTTTTATCTTAGAAATATTAGGAATGTAAAACTGGTCTGTTCTGGTTTTTTTGGAAGCTCTTCAGAAGGTCAAAGACATTTGTGAGCTCATAGCACCTTAACTGAAGGGCAAAGAGATGGAACCTTTAGTAAAGGCTTCCTTTATCCAAAATGCTAGTCATTGATTGTAAACAGGTAGTAACAAAAAAACAAGATTATTTTAAACAGTGACTTAAAAATTCAACTTTCACTCTCAGTGATGTCCCCATGTCACTTATTCTCCAGTTACTGAAGAATCTTCCAGCCTAGACAGGACCTGATTCTCTAATGGAGAAAAGAAAAATATGTAGAGTTTAAAAAGCAAATGTAAAATAGAACACACTTCTGGCTTTTTATCAGAAAGTAGCAAAAAAATTCAAGCCAAATTTTGTTTCATTGCAGGTCACCTTCTAAGATATCACTGATGTAATAACCAGAATTTCTGTACAATTTTGTTGTCCTTTTAAAGATCAGCCATTAATAGAAAACAAATGTTCAGTTATCCTTTGCACAGTTACTTCAGACAGGTTTCACTGTATAGTGGTAAAAGGTAAAATGCTTTAAAGCAAATTACTTTATTTTTAAAGAAAAACACCACAGAAGCATAGTTTGAGTGCCTGCCTGCAAGATGACAGAGGCCTCAAGTCTCTATCAAGGTCATTTCTGAGACATACACTATAATTTCTAAGTTGTCTGCTGATACAAGAAAGTGAAAAGGCAAAACAAGGTTCCTTTGCAGCAGCGTGTTTCTTAACCATATAAAAAGATTATGTGGACGCACAAATTGTCAGGAGAAAATATTGTTGACTGAATCATTTCTTCTCTAGTTCTTACTTCTGCCAGTACTACAGTAAGTACATACAGAAGTGCAGGTCACAGGTTTCACTTTGGGAAGATATTTAATAATAATCAAGGCAGTATACACAAGGCTCTTCACTCAAAGAGTACACCAAATGAGATTTGCAATCAATTTTTCTGCTCATTTAGCAAAAAGTGACCTCTAACATTTTTCAAAGACTCTTGCCTTTCACTTTATAAGGCCTCTGGAAAATTCATTTACTTGGTTGCGCCAAGTTTAGAAGCCTTCCCTCCTTGCGCTGTTAAACAGTAATGAATGAACAGGAAGCTTGATTTTCTGACTAGTTACATTCTTGTTAAGTAAATTTGTAATGTTCTTTTGTCATCTAGATCAGTGGTCTCCAAAGTGGATGCGCACACGACCATCCTTTGGGGGCAGTGCGGCCAGAGGAGCGCTGCGGGAAACAAACAGGACGGCGTGGCCAGAGGAGCACCGCCAGAGGAGGAAAAAGGAAAAAAAAAAGGCAGTTGGAGGAGCTCCGCCCTAAGATTGGCCAGAATGCCGCCCCTTACAGTGTGCCGCCCCAGGCACGTGCTTCCTACGCTGGTGCCTGTAGCCATCCCTGCGAGGTATCCTGAGGGAAGAGCGGGAGTTCCACAACGCAGAGTGATTGACAGTGGTGCCCTCACTCGTTCGTTCGCTTTCAGCGTATTACGACGTATTGCAGTTTACGTGTGCCCGGATTATGTTATCTAGTTTTAACTAAACTAACCCCTCACAAAATGGACAAGTGGCTTAAAAAGACTCCTGCAAAGAAACTGCGGATTGAAGAGAATAATAATAATGCAAGCACAAGTGAACAACAAGAAAATGGCAGAGCTGACGCTTTTTCTACTCCAAGTATGAGCTCTTCGTCAGCCACATTACGAGGTAAAAACAATGATGATCTAATCAGATCTGACAAGTCGACCCAAAAAATTTGAAATGATCAAGACTATTTGAAATATGGATTTACATCCACTATCATTAACGATGAACCTCGCCCTAACTGTATATTGTGCCTTGAGATATTAGCTAATGATAGTATGACGCCATCATGATTAGCAAGACATTTAAAAACTAAAGCATCCAGAACATGAAGACAAACCTCTACAATTTTTTTAGCAACATTTAAAGTCATGCAATACTCAATCCAGTACTTTACAAACTTTCACTAAACTTAATGACAAATGTTTAGAAGCCTCTTTTGAGGTTTCTTACTTAATAGCGAAAGACAAAAAGCCACATACTATTTGAGAATCACTTCTTCCTGCCGCGGTAAAAATGGCTGAAATAATACACGGAAAACAATATGGCGACACACTAAAATGCATTCCTTTGTCAGCAAATACTGTTGGAAGACGCATAGAAACCATTGCTGAAGATTTGAAGAAACAAGTATTAGAACAAATTACGCAGTGTGGGAGGTTTGCTATACAGTTGGATGAAAGTACAGATGTTTCTAACATGTGTCAGCTTCTGATATTTGCTAGATTCTGTTTCAATATTGAAATACATAAAGAACTACTTTTTTGTGAGCCACTAAAGGAAAGATGTACCGGAGAAGATATATTCTCAACAGTAAATGACTTCTTTAATAAAAACAATGTTTTATGGAAAAACTGTGCAAGTGTAACCACTGATGGAATGGCTGCTTTGACTGGAATAAAAAAGGATTCCGGGATAAGGTTACAGGGATAGCACCACACGTGAAATTCATTCACTGCATCATTCATAGGCAAGCTACTGCAGCAAAGAAGTTGGAGCCAGAAGTGCACAAAGTGCTACAGGATGTCATCGATGTGGTTAATTTTATAAAAACAAGACCTTTAAATAGTAAAATCTTTACAATACTTTGTAATGAGATGGGGAGTGACCATGAAAATCTTTTGTACCACACAGAGGTTCGCTGGTTATCTCATGGCGAAGTGCTTAAAAGAGTTGTCAAACTTAAAAATGAGTTGCACATTTTTCTTTTACAAAAAGACAAGTGTTCCAAATTTGCTGACCTTTTCTGTGATGACAAGTGGCTGTCAGTAGTATGCTACCTAGCAGATATTTTTGAAAAAATAAACACACTTAATCTGTCCCTTCAAGGTAAAAGTGACATTTTAACTATGAGTGAGAAAGTAACTACTTTTCGAAAGAAACTCGTGCTATGGAGAGAGCATTTTGAAAACGGATGTTTAGAAATGTTTCCATCGTTATGTGATTTTGTTGCTGAAAATGATGTGTGTCACCTATACTCTCATATCTTCACACTTAAAAAACTTTGAAACAGAATTTTCTAACCTGTTTAAAAATCTTCCAAATGAAGAGTTTCAGTGGGTTTTGAACCCATTTGTTAAAAATATAAAAATGCAACACCTTCCGATTAGTTTGCAAGAACAACTGATTGACATAAGGGAAGATGGAAATTTACTAGCCGAATTTCAACAAAAACCTTTGCATAATTGGTGGATGGGATTGAAAAATGAGTATCATGATTTAGTAAGCACAGCCAACGATGCACTTCTTCCATTTGGATCTACATATTTTTGTGAGGCATCTTTTTCAGCTATGACAGCCATTAAAACCAAGCATCGAAATAAACTGAACTTACAACCAGACCTTCGAATCGCTGTATCACAAAGTGTTAAACCAAGATTTTCAAAAATAATGAAGCATATTCAAATCACATTGCTCACTAAAAATTATTAATAATAATTTTTAGTGAGCAAAAAGGGGTTTGTACCGTTAATAAAATAAATTTTAAAAATATTATTTCATCTTTATCTCATCTTGTTTTAATTTCTATTTTTTGTGTATGTTTTATAATGTACGTAATATATTAGTACAGTAGTACATGTATATAATTGATAAATAAATATATATACATTGGGGGTGAGCGCTCAAAAAATTTTTACTGGTAGGAGTGCGCAATCAAAAAAGTTTAGAGACCACTGATCTAGATTGTGCTGCTCTCGCTCTTTCAGGCTTCAGGCAGAAATAGTAAAGCTATCTATCAAAAAGCCATCTTTGTGAATGAAGGAAAATTTATCCTCAGCGCCAACTTGTCATTGTAAAACACAGTATTAGGGCTTGACAGACATTGTTCCTAGTTCAGAAATACTTCAAGGATGTAACTGTTTTGAGACTACTCACATTTATGGAAAGGAAATAGTGATATTGTCTGAGCAGTTAAGAGGCAAGCTACTGATGGACTTAGGTTCCAAATTAGAAGTCAATACATCAGAGGAAGACTGATCAGTTCCATTGCTTTTAGGAATTACTTTAAAAACTGATGTGAGGATAAGTAGTCTGATTTGTCCTCCCCTAAGGCACCTGGATAAGGCTGGGACCTTAAAAGTGTGGGCTGGAATGAGAAAGTCCATACCACTGAGATATCAGTATGGAGATTAGGTTCAATTTATTTATTTTCCTCTGCAGTACTGCTTAAACTTTACTCATTCAGGAAAGATAATCAATAGAGCTTACTCCTGAACTGGCTCAAGTTCCTTTTCCTAACATCACCTACTCACGAAAGTCAATCAATCATTAAAGAGCATTATATCGTAAAAAATATTGCATTTATTGAGCTTCTTGGGATTTGTTTCCTGTGACTGCAAAGTCCTCTCTATTCATTGCTTGTCGTCAAACAAGACTCCCTGGTAGGCCTGCTTGCCTCACTTGTTCAATATGATATAGTCTATATGAAAATTTTTACTCTGCCATTGCCTATAGTCACCTATTTACTCATAAAACCTGCCCTCCCACACACACACTATGATTTTTCATTTAGGTAGAGGAAATTCAGAGTTAAGGTGATACAATTCAAAAATTTTATTAAAGATTTGTAACTATGGCTAGTGAAGACTTAAACTGAGCTTTTCAGATGTTAGCGTTTCTCTTGTCAGCTAAATAAGAACGTAAGAATGGCCACACTGGATCAGACCAATGGTCCACCTAGCCCAGTATCCTGTCTTCACAGTGGCCAGTGCCAGATGCTTCAGAGGGAATGACCAGAACAAGGCAATTCTGAGTGGTCCACCCCATTGTCCAGTCCCAACTTCCGGCTGTTGCAGGTTTAGAGACACCGAGCATACTTTTTTTTTTTTTAAGATTAATTTAATATGCAAGTCATCAGAAGGCTATGAAATAAAATACTGTAAAGCCCAATTATGTCTGGAGAAGTATATCAGATTAATAGTTTTTAATTTATATTTTCACAGAGTTAAAGTCGGTCTACACTGAAATCACAACTGGAAAATATCACTTCCCAGTATTTTAGCTAATGAAATCGATTGACAGTGGTGCTGAACAGTCCTAATCCAATGGGGGTACGTGAGAGGTAACGTTTCGGGCAATATAGGATTAGCCCATTTTCGACATTGCAAGCTCAAATACACCTCTTTTCAGATGTACTGTGGTTATGCAAGTGTCCTATCTCCAAAGGTGGGGAAAAATACAAAGATAGGTAGCTACAGAAAGATGTAATGTTTCTGCATTGAGAGTTAATCAAAAACATTGAGAGTTAAACTATTCTGATGCCTGTACTAAATACACTTGGTGTCCTAAAGGGGATGATATAGGGATTGTTTCTACATGCTGTTAATCAGAGCTCTAGACTCCAGCACTTCAACTCTGTGCTGCGAGCCACCATCAGCAATTAAGTAAGGCCATACTGAGTCAAAGTTTAAATAGGAAACCTTAAAGGAACCCCCAGACACTTCAGGAGGTAGAACTGATTCAGTAGGGGAACTCTTTCATTCTCAGAACGTACTTATCCCACTTCATGTAGCTGTCCTACTTCATAATCCAAAAGAGTAATTTATCTCAGCCCATGACCACTTAGGTTCCTTAACAGCCTCTTGGGAAGGCCTGCCTTTATCACTTAGAAAGAATGGTCCTGTGAAGACGACAAAAGTAAAAAAGTTGTTTGTCTATCAGCTTATCTTGGGCTGGATTTCCAATTTCTGAAAGTCTACTCTGAGTCAGTTAAAATGATTGCTTCTTGGAACAGAGATTAAATTATCAATTAACTTCCTCCACCACTTAACCTGTTTACATATATCTAGCTGAAATCACCCCTTAGATATAAAAATTATAATGATTACCTCTGATCATTTTAAGCAATGCTTATCTGAAGGCTGGTAGTATTGCAATACAACCTTGATTTTACAGACACCAATCTTACAATCTGTTATACAAACAATTTTTCCTGACGAGGGAAAAAACATAAAAATCACAAAGTAATGTCTATGAAGAACAAGTCAACTTCCCCTAACTTTCTGATGCATTCAATGTATTGGAAATTTCTTTGTCGTGGTTTGAAGGACAAGAAGAAAGTGACGTAGTGCACCACACTACATCTCATGTAATTGAGATGTTCAATTTTATTAACTGAATCCCCCATTAGTTCATAAAATAAGGGTTCTACTGTAGTATATTTATTACTTCAGGATAATTTGTATCGATGCAAACCCCCCTATAGACCTTTGCTCCTATTCACATTACAGAGATCACTGAGCTAGATATTATTTTTTCCTGTGCATCAACAGAATGTGTTATCAGATTCTAATCAGCTACAGTTCAAACAAGGTTCCATGGGTATTACTGAGAACAGGGTTTGGCCTACAGAACCATTACTGGGGATGTGCAAGAAGAAAGGAAATAGTCTGACTTAAATCTCTGATTGAGCTATATGGCTGGTAGTTGGGGGGAGGGGGAAGTGTTTACTTGCAAAAGCAATATTTTTTATAAAGAATAACTGATACAAACATGGAACCCTATCAAGTCATTTTTACAGTTATTTTTCTGCGTAGAAGAGTGCTGATCTTATGAGCATTAAAGTCATTCCAAAAAGAAAAAGTGAGAAAGCAATCCAAAACGGCAAGACAGGCAGCGAACAAGGCTCTGCTCCCGGAGGACAATAACTAACATTTAAAAAGCTATTCACGAGATACTATTTTGACAATAGTGTTTGAAAATCAGAATTAATTCTAACACAGAGAAACAAAGGTTCTAACAGACTAAATAAGAAAACACTTTACTAAACACATTCATGAACTCCTACAAGGACACAGATAGGAAGGTAACTGTTGACATAATTCAAATACCTTGAAATCTAGTACAGTACTTGACAATTAAAGCTAACACTTCACTCTTTTTGTAGTTTCACAACAAACTAAATACACATATGCTTCCTCCAGCTTTCTTTACAAACTGTGCACTTGTAGGTTATGGCAGGACAACTTGGGCAGTTTATTGCTTCCTCAGATTTCTTTGAACCCTATCAATCTGGTTACAGGTTTTAATATGGGATAGAAACTACCTGGTTTGCGTACGTTGATTTCTTCCTTGAAATGAGCAAAAATAAAGCGTCTCTGTAGATTCATTTAGAGTCTGTTAGAAACCTTTGGTATCACTGACTATGAAAAAAAATGTTGTCTAGTTAGTGGACATGAACAGAAATGGATGGAGCTGCTGAGTGGCTCTATTCCTGTCATTTTGAGATAAGCCTAAGGGTAGGTGTGGGAAATTATTTCCCCTGCTCAAGGGTTCTCTCTAGTAAGGCATCACAATGGTCTACGTTGTCGCTGATCTTGTTCAATGTGTACATGAGGCCTCAGAGAACCAGTGAGAAGATAAGGGCTGCACTGCACTTAATATGCTACTAACACCCAGTTCTACATCTTTGTCACCTCTGACCCAGCTGTAGTAGTAACAAACTACCCAGTGTCTAGACTATCATTAGCTGGCTGTGACTCAATATGGATAATGTTGACGGCCTTGGGGAAGCAGCTAGAAGAGTTATGTCAGCAGCCTTTATTGAGTAAGTATGGCTACTATTTGGTAAGAGAAGAGCATACTTGGTGGTTTGATCCAGGGCTGCTCCTTGATGCTCAGGTAGTAGCTGTGTCTAAGAATGTTTTTCTCCATCTGTGCCTTGCAGTGAGAACTTCTCACAAATAGCCATACCTTTGTCACCATGAGATTAGATTGCTTTGATGCATTCTACAGGAGATACATCTTGTGATCATTCAGAAACTGAATACAGCGCAGGATGTTACAGCCTGTTTAATCTGAGATGAACATCAGACCAGTGCACTGTGACCTACACGGATTTCCAATAAGCTTCTGGGTGGAATTCAAGGTGCTACTTTTAAAGCATAAAGGCCTACATTATTTGAGACCTGGTTACCTGAGAATTTATCTCTTTTCATAATATATTAGTTACAGTTGAGATCAGCAAGAGGAACTTGAGCTCAAGCTCCCTTAATAGAAAGTGAGAGAGATGCTGGCAGAGCCTTCTCTGTGTTGGGGGGTAGCGGGTCTCTTGTTTTGGAGCTCACTTCCACCTTCCACCTCTTGTGATCTACTAGAGTCCAGAACATTAGTATTCCAGGCATGCTGCAAAGCCCATTTTTTGTCTCTCTTCTCTAAGGCTGTTAAGGAGAGTATAGGCTGGAATAGGTACAGTAGAACACCAGAGTTACAAACTGACCTGTCAACCACACACCTCCTTTGGAGCCAGAAGTACACAATCAGGCAGCAGACAGAGGGGGAGAAAAAAAAAAGCAAATACTGTACAGTATAGTACTGTGTTAAACTACTAAAATAATAAAGGGAAAGTTTAATAAAAAAAGACTTTATAAGGTAAAGACACTGGTTCTGTGCTTGTTTAATTTAAATTAAAATGATTAAAAGCAGCATTTTTCTTCTGCAGTGAAGTTTCAAAGCTGTAGTAAGTCAAAGTTCAATTGAAACTTTTGAAAGAACGGCCACAACGTTTTGTTCAGAGTTATGAACATTTCAGAGTTACAAACAACCACCATTCCCGAGGGGTTTGTAACTCTGAGGTTCTAGTGTATAACTATGATCAGTCCTTTTCTTACTTTGTGACTTTAAAGTATGAGATTAGCTCTTTGAGTATAGGACTGGCACCTATAATTATGTTAGACATTTTATGCCACCCAATTGCATTGTTATAATAAATGTGCTCTTAATCATCCGATTTAAATGCACTATGCTATTAAAATGATAAGAGGTACTTTAAGACAAGCTCACTGAGAATTAAAAAGCCATTCCTATTCACCTCCACGTTACAGACAGAGCATTAGTAAACCAACTGCCTTTGAATTGCTGTCAGTCATGACATCAAAAGCAGAGTGTCAAATCAATATATAAACAGTTTACATCTAAGTGAACTTTGACATTTATTTGCTAAGTAATTTAGAGGTACGCATTATAAAAGTTTACAAAAAGGTGAAACTACATTTATGTTCTTTCAAAAATATTGTTCCTCGGGTAGTAGGCATCTCCCTCACATCAGCTGCTTCTTCCAATTACCCCTTCCATGGATTCTATACTAGAGAGAGAATTAAAAAAATACCATTACCTAAATATGCTTTGACTTTTTGAATTTATGTCACTAGTGTCCCAGAAAAGAACCCAACACTACACCATTTACAATATACTTGCACATAAGACTCACAGAAATGTAGAGCTGGAAGGGACCTTGAGTGATTACCTAGTCCAGCCAGGCAGGATCCAGTATAGCTAGACCATTCCTGATAGTTATCTGTCTAACCTGTTCTTAACAACCTCCAATGACAGGGATTCCACAACATACTTTGGTAGCCAATTCCAGAACTTAACTACCCTTATAGTTAGGACGTTTTTCCTAATATTTTAACCTAAATATCTCTTGCTGCAGACTAAGCCCATTTCTGCTTGTCCCAATTTGTTGGCTCATATTCAATTTGTGAACCATTATAACCCACAGATTCTTTACTGCACTACTACCGACTATCCTTTCTAACAATAGTACTTGGCCCTTGTCTTTTCTGAATTTTGTATTTCAGACCAACTCTCCAATCAAGGTTGTTTTGAAATCCAATCCTGTCCTCCAAAGTGCAAGCAACCCTTCCCAGCTTGTCATCATCCCCAAATTTTATATTCTCCATATTCTCCACTCTATTATCCCAGTCATTAATGAAAATGTTGACTAAATACCAGACCCAGAACTGACCCCTGTGGGACTCCACTAGGTGTGTGCACAAGCAGGAGAATCACAACTTTAGCTCATAGTATAGCAGTAGCCTGTGTGCAGTTTTTCAATCAATTGTTCACCATCTTTTAGTAATTTCAACTATACCATATTTCCCTGGTTTGCTTATGGGAATGTCACAAGTTACTTGAGCCTTATTAAAAGATATATCACATCTACTGCTTCCACGCTACTCAGTAGGCCAATCATGTCAAAAAAGTTAATTGGGTTAGTTTGGCATGATTTGCTCTTGACAAATCCATGTTGGCTATTACTTCTCCTATTATCCTCTAAGTGCTTACAAACTGATTGTTTAATAATTTGTTCCAGTTTCTTTCCAGGTATCAAAGGTACGCTGACTGATCTATAATTTCATGTGTCCTCTTTGCTTCCCTTTTTAAAGGTACGTATTGTGTTTGCCCTTCTCCAGTCTTCCGGGACCTCACCCACCCTCTGTGAGTTCTTGAAGATAAATTGCTAATAGTTCTGAAACTGCTTCACTACCCAGAAGTCACCTACTACAGAACAGGCCCAACAAAGAAAATAACAGAACGCCACTAGCCATCACCTTCAGCCCTCAACTAAAACCTCTCCAGCGCATCATCAAAGATTTACAATCTATCCTGAAAAATGACCCCTCACTCTCACAGATCTTGGGAGACAGACCAGTCCTCGCTTACAGACAGCCTCCCAACCTGAAGCAAATACTCTCCAGCAACCACACACCACACAACAAAAACACTAACCCAGGAACCTATCCTTGCAACAAAGCCCGATGCCAACTCTATCCACATATTTATTCAAGTGACACTATCACAGGACCTAATCACATAAGCCACGCCATCAGGGGCTTGTTCACCTGCACATCTACCAATGTGATATATGCCATCATGTGCCAGCAATGCCCCTCTGCCATGTACATTGGCCAAACCAGACAGTCTCTACGCAAAAGAATAAATGGACACAAATCTGACATCAGGAATCATAACATTCAAAAACTGGTAGGAGAACACTTCAACCTCTCTGGCCACTCAGTAAAAGACTTAAGGGTAGCAATTTTGCAACAGAAAAGCTTCAAAAACAGACTCCAACGAGAAACTGCTGAGCTTGAATTAATAGGCAAACTAGATACCATTAACTTGGGTTTGAACTGAGACTGGGAGTGGCTGGTCATTACACATATTGAATCTATTTCCCCGTGTTAAGTATCCTCATACCTTCTTGTCAACTGTCTAAATGGGCCATTTTGATTATCACTACAAAAGTTTTTTTCTCCTGCTGATAATAGCTCATCTTAATTAATTAGCCTCTTACAGATTGTATGACAACTTCCACCTTCTCTGTGTGTGTGTGTGTGTGTATTTATATATATCTATATCTATCTTCTTACTATATGTTCCATTCTATGTATCCGATGAAGTGGGCTGTAGCCCACGAAAGCTTATGCTCTAATAAATTTGTTAGTCTCTAAGGTGCCACAAGTACTCCTGTTCTTTTTGTGGTTGCATACTAACAGGGCTACTACTCTGAAACTTGCTTCAGCTAGTTCTTTAAGCACCCGAGGGTACTAACTTGAATAAACCTATCTTATCTAAATATTCTTTAACCTGTTCTTTCCCTGTTCTAGCTTGTGTTAATTTCTGCTTGCTAATATTAGCTGTGTTAATCATCTGGTCACAATAAACCTTTTTAGTGAAAACAGAGGCAAAACCAGACAAACTTCAGCCTTCTTGATGTCATCCATCATTAACTCTCCTTCCCCACTAAGTAGTGGCCCTACCTTTGTCTTTCTCTTGTTCCTAATATATTTATAAAACCTTTCCATTATCTTTTATGTCCCTTGCTAGGTGTAACTCATTTTGTGCCTTACCCTTTCTGATTTGTCCCTACATGCTTGTGCTGTTCTCTTGCACTTATACTTAGCAATTTGTTCATGTTTGCATTTTTTGTAGGATTCCCTTTTGACTTTTAGGTCATTAAAGAGCTCCTGA
This sequence comes from Lepidochelys olivacea, assembly GCF_965140295.1. Classification (NCBI taxonomy): domain Eukaryota; kingdom Metazoa; phylum Chordata; order Testudines; family Cheloniidae; genus Lepidochelys; species Lepidochelys olivacea. Next base: position 45,760,972 of record NC_140411.1, on the reverse strand, counting down.
TGGAGCCATATTGGACTCTTATTAGTCTTCCTATCTTGCCTTCACATCAGAATAGTTTGCTACTCTGCCTTCAATATTGTGTCTGTGAAACTTCCAGCTCTCCTGAGAGACAAGAGGGTAAGGTACTATCTCCTATTGGACCAATTTCTGTTGGTGAGAGAGAAGCTATTGAGCTTACACAGAGCTCTTCTTCAGATCAGACCCTGTCTAATATTCTGGAACCACCATGGCTACAACACTAACACAAGCTTGTTGAGCTCCTTCATCCCTTAGATTTTCTTTTCATTGGCCCTTACCTACCAGTTCACAAAGTTTGTTAAAGTCTACTTTTTTGAAGTCCATTCTCCTTATTCTGGTGCACTTACATACTTAATTGTACTTAAGTTTAATGCTACTAAGTTTTACTTTTGTAAACTACCTAAGGTCTATTACGAATAGGTTGTAGGCAACACCACCCATGCCATTTAAACACCCTAGAGTCCACTGCTTAGATTCACTGAAACGCTTTACTCCAAGTTTAATCCATAGCCAATTATAAGAAAACTGTCAACATTTACTGGAGGATCGACATTGTGGCAATCGAAGCATCAGCGGTCAATTTAATGGGTCTAGTGAAGACCTGTTAAATCGAGTTTGCCTGGGATTGGTGAATATCCGAGTGTGTGTTTGCTGGGAGGGCAGTGTGAGAGCCTGAGCGAGTGCCTGATTGGCTGGTAGCCTGCAGGGGGCGGGCACTGGGGCTGTCTGTTTGTTTCAGGGAAGCCTGGCTGTTTAAAAATAGTCAGAGCTTCGCGAACTAGCTGAGCAGAGGCAAACCAGCAGAGCAGCACACAGCAGGAGTTTGCCTGGGAGTTCGCCTGGAGTGAGCCCAGTGAGGCTTACATCTTGCCAACTTCTCTGAGGAAGCTCATAGTAGGAAGGTGATATGGAAGGGGGGGGTTCAGCTGTTGTGACCTGCACTGGATGTGCCATGTTTGTCTTTCTTCCACAGGACAGAAGCGACTTTGTCTGTACAAAGTGCAAGCTGGTCTCCATATTGGAAGAGAAGATTGAAGGTCTGGAGCAACAGATAACGACCCTGCGTTGCATACGAGAAACGGAGGATTTTCTGGACAAAAGTCAGGATATGCTTCTACGGGCACAAAGCTCTAAAGATTTAGAGCAGGTTGCACAGCGGAGCCAAGAGGCCAGTGAAGAAGCTTGGCAACATGTGACCTCCAGAAGAAGGGGGAATGTCCGGGTTCCAGCAATGCGGACACAGGTAACTAACCGCTTTCATGTTCTCTCCACAGGTACCATTGCGGAGAGTGGACCAGATGATATGTCTGGGAGGAGAAAGCAGAAGGAGACTCCGCTGGTTGGAAGGCATGAGACATGTGACCAGGGAAGAGTATAAAAGTATAAAAGGAATGAAATCAGGAGGGCCAAATCGCACCTGGAGCTGCAGCTAGCAAGAGATGTCAAGAGTAACAAGAAGTGTTTCTTCAGGTATGTTGGCAACAAGAAGAAAGCCAAGGAAAGTGTGGGCCCCTTACTGAATGAGGGAGGCAACCTAGTGACAGAGGATGTGGAAAAAGCTAATGTACTCAATGCTTTTTTTGCCTGTCTTCACGAACACGGTCAGCTCCCAGACTGCTGCGCTGGGCATCACAACATGGGGAATAGATGGCCAGCCCTCTGTGGAAAAAGAGGTGGTTAGGGACTATTTAGAAAAGCTGGACGTGCACAAGTCCATGGGGCCGGACGAGTTGCATCCGAGAGTGCTAAAGGAACTGGCGGCTGTGATTGCAGAGCCATTGGCCATCATCTTTGAAAACTCGTGGCAAACGGGGGAAGTCCCGGATGACTGGAAAAAGGCTAATGTAGTGCCCATCTTTAAAAAAGGGAAGGAGGAGGATCCTGGGAACTACAGGCCAGTCAGCCTCACCTCAGTCCCTGGGAAAATCATGGAGCAGGTCCTCAAAGAATCAATCCTGAAGCACTTACATGAGAGGAAAGTGATCAGGAACAGTCAGCAGGGATTCACCAAGGGAAGGTCATGCCTGACTAATCTAATCGCCTTCTATGATGAGATTACTGGTTCTGTGGATGAAAGGAAAGCAGTGGATGTATTGTTTCTTGACTTTAGCAAAGCTTTTGACACTGTCTCCCACAGTATTCTTGTCAGCAAGTTAAAGAAGTATGGGCTGGATGAATGCACTATAAGGTGGGTAGAAAGTTGGCTAGATTGTCAGGCTCAACGGGTAGTGATCAATGGCTCCATGTCTAGTTGGCAGCCGGTGTCAAGTGGAGTGCCCCAGGGGTCGGTCCTGGGGCCGGTTTTGTTCAATATCTTCATAAATGATCTGGAGGATGGTGTGGATTGCACTCTCAGCAAATTTGCGGATGATACTAAACTGGGAGGAGTGGTAGATACGCTGGAGGGCAGGGATAGGATACAGAGGGACCTAGACAAATTGGAGGATTGGGCCAAAAGAAATCTGATGAGGTTCAATAAGGATAAGTGCAGGGTCCTGCACTTAGGACGGAAGAATCCAATGTACCGCTACAGACTAGGGACCGAATGGCTAGGCAGCAGTTCTGCGGAAAAGGACCTAGGGGTGACAGTGGACGAGAAGCTGGATATGAGTCAGCAGTGTGCCCTTGTTGCCAAGAAGGCCAATGGCATTTTGGGATGTAGAAGTAGGAGCATAGCGAGCACATCGAGGGACGTGATCGTTCCCCTCTATTCGACATTGGTGAGGCCTCATCTGGAGTACTGTGTCCAGTTTTGGGCCCCACACTACAAGAAGGATGTGGATAATTGGAGAGAGTCCAGCAAAGGGCAACAAAAATGATTAGGGGTCTGGAACACATGACTTATGAGGAGAGGCTGAGGGAACTGGGATTGTTTAGTCTGCGGAAGAGAAGAATGAGGGGGGATTTGATAGCTGCTTTCAACTACCTGAGAGGTGGTTCCAGAGAGGATGGTTCTAGACTATTCTCAGTGGTAGAAGAGGACAGGACGAGGAGTAATGGTCTCAAGTTGCAGTGGGGGAGGTTTAGGTTGGATATTAGGAAAAACTTTTTCACTAGGAGGGTGGTGAAACACTGAAATGCGTTACCTAGGGAGGTGGTAGAATCTCCTTCCTTAGAAGTTTTTAAGGTCAGGCTTGACAAAGCCCTGGCTGGGATGATTTAATTGGGGATTGGTCCTGCTTTGAGCAGGGGGTTGGACTAGATGACCTCCTGAGGTCCCTTCCAACTCTGATATTCTATGATTCAGTTGGCATCACAGAGACCTGGTGGGATAATATGCATGACTGGAATATTGGTATAGAAGGGTACAGATTGCTCAGGAAGGTCACACAGGGAAAAAAGGGAGGTGGTATTGCCTTATATATTAAAAATGTATACACTTGGACTGACGTTGAGATGGAAATAGGAGACAGACTTGTTGAAATACTCTGGATAAGGATAAAAGAGGTAAAAACAAGGGTGATGTCATGGTAGGGGTTTACTACAGACCACCTAACCAGAAAGAAGAGGTGGATGAGGCTTTTTTAAAACAAACAAAATCATGTAAAGTAAAGGACTTGGTGGTAATAGGGGATTTCAACTCCCCAGACATCAATAGGGAAAAATAACACAGTAGGGCACAGATTATCCAACAAGTTTTTGGAATGTACCGGAGACAATTTTTTAGTTCAGAAGATAGAGAAAGCTACTACAGGAGAGGCTGTTCTAGATTTGATTTTGACAAATAGGGAGGAACTGGTTGAGAATTTGAAAGGCAGATGGCAGCTTAGTTGAAAGTGGTCATGAAATTATAAAGTTTATGATTCTAAGGAAAGGTAGGAGGGAATACAGCACAATAAAGATAATTGATTTCAAGAATGCACTTTAGCAAACTCAGGAAGTTGTTAGGTCAGATCCCATGGGATGCAAGTCTAAGGGGAATAACAGTTCAACATATTTGGCAGTTTTTTAGAGAGACATTATTAAGGGCACAAGAACAAACTATCCCACTGCGTAGGAAAGATAGATAGTATGGCAAGAGACCAACTGAGCTTAACCAGAAGATCTTCAATGATCTGAAACCCCCCCTAAGAAAGAGTCCTATAAATAGTAGAAACTAGGTCAAATTACAAAGGATGAATATAAACAAACACAAGCATATAGGGACAAAATTAGAAAGGCTAAGGCACAAAACAAGATTAAACTAGCTAGAGATATAAAGGGTAACAAGAAAGCATTCTACAAATACATTAGAAGCAAGAGGAAGACCAAGGACAGGGTAGGCCAGTTACTGTTAAAAATCAGTAAAAGAAAATGTGGAAATGGCAGAAGCGCTAAATGACTTTTTTGTTTCAGCTTCTACCAAAAAGGTTAGCAGCGATCGGATGTCTAACATAGTGAACGCCAGTGAAAATGAGGTAGGATCGGAGGCTTTAATCGGGAAAGAACAAGTTAAAAAATACTCAGATACGTTAAAGGTCTTCAAGTCATCAGGGCCGAATGAAATACATCCTAGAATACTGAGCTGGCTGAGGAGACATATGAGCTACTACTGATTATATTTGAAAAGTCATGGAAGAGACTGGAGAGATTCCAGAGGATTAGAAGAGGGCAAATACAGTGCCCATCTATAAAAAGGGAAATAAGGACAACCTGGGGAATTACAGACCAGTCATCTTAACTTCAGTACCTGAAAAGATAATGGAGCAAATAATTAAGCAATCAATTTGTAAACAAATAGAAGATAATAAGGTGATAAGTAACAGCACGAATATGTCAAGAACAAATCGTGTTAAACCAACCTAATAGCTTTTTTTGACAGGGTAACAAGCCTTATGGATTGGGGGGCGGGGGGGGGAACAGTAGATGTGGTGTATCTTGACTTCAGTAAGGCTTTTGATACCACCTTGATACCTTCTCATAAACAAAACTAGGGATATACAACCTAGATGGAGCTACGATAATGTGGGTGCATAACTGGTTGGAAAACCATTCCCAGAGAGTAGTTATCAGTGGTTCACAGTCAAGCTGGAATGGCATATCAAGTGGGGTCCCACAGAAATCAGTTCTGTGTTCTGTTCAATTTCTTCATCAATGCTTTAGATAATGACATAGAGAGTACACTTACAAAGTTTGTGGATGATATCAAACTGCAAGGGGTTGCAAGTGCTTTGGAGGATAGGATTAAAATTCAAAATGATCTGAACAAACTGGAGAAATGGCCTGAAGTAAACAATATAAAATTCAGTCAGGACAAATGCAAAGTACTCCACTTAAGAAGGAGCCATCAGTTGCACACATACAAAATGGAAAATGACTGCCTAGGAAGGAGTACTGCAGAAAGGGATCTGGGGGTCATAGTGGATTACAAGCTAAATATAAGTTAGTGTAACACCGTTGCACAAAAAAAAAAAGGGGGGCAAACATTCTGGAGTGTATTAGCAGGAGTCTTGTAAGCAAGACACAGGAAGTAATTCTTCCACTCTACTCCACACTGATTAGCCTCAACTGGAGTATTGTGTCCAGTTCTGGGCGCCACATTTCAGGAAACGTGGACAAACTGGAGAAAGTCCAGAGAAGAGCAACAAAAACAATTAAAGGTCTACAAAAAATGACCTATGAGGGAAGATTGAAAAAACTGGGTTTGTTTAGTTTGGAGAAGAGAAGACTGAGGGGGAACATAACAGTTTTCAAACCACATAAAAGATTGTTATAAGGTGGAGGGAGAACAATTTTTCTCCTTGACCTCTGAGGATAGGACATGAAGCAATGGGCTTAAATTGCAGCAAGGGAGGTTTAGGTTGGATATTAGGAAAAACTTCCTCTCAGGATAGTTAAGTACTGGAATAATTTGCCTAGGGAGGTTATGGAAACTCTATCATTGGAGATTTTTAAGAGCAAGTTAGACAAACACCTGTCAGGGATGGCCTAGATAATATTTAATCCTGTCATGAGTGTGGGGGATTGGACTAGGTGACCTCTTGATGTCCCTTCCAGTCCTATGATTCTATCACTGGAATTCTCTTCTGTAATTTCTCCCACCTCTCCTACATAGTTTTAAAATGAAGATAAATATTTTAAGCTATTGTTGCACATTACTGTACAAGTTATACATACCTACAATTGAGATAGAGAGAGAACGCATTTTGACTTACAGTGAAAAAGAGAGTTTTTAAAAGGAACAGAGAGCAATATTTTACTCAGTTAATGGATTGCTGTGGAGTTACAAGGCTGGCATTTTAGCCCTGCACACTCTGATATACTGGCAAAAGACATTTTTTTATAGGTGACATTTGGATTCAATTTTCTACTCCCAAATTAAGCATGAACTTTTATGCCTTTTATAGCTAGAGACACAGGCCCACCCAAGTTCTGTTTTGCAAACTCAGTTTGCTCTAGTATGGTACTGCCTCATTAAACGCCAGAAACATTGATTCAAAAAAGGAACCAAGCAAGTATTTTACAGACAGACAATCTCCACAGAAGATAGACAATTTTCCAATGGCCCCGGAATAACTAAAGAAAACACCTCTAATATATACACTATTATCCCCTAAAGTGTAACTTAAGTACATTTTAAATTGAGTGATTTTCTCTGCTGGTGAATGTTTCTGATTGACAACCCAGAAACAGAAGCTGCGTGTGAAGGTATATAGCATGGACAGCTGCAGAACAAGCTTCTGTACTGGAGGGGAGAGAGTAAAATGGGGTTCAACCACGGCTACTCCTACTTCCCAGCACCCTTTTGGTCCAAAAACTGAACAGGAGACACGCTTCAACTCTGGGAACACTTGCACCCAGGTGATGCTTCCCCTTCCCTCATCAAATGAGCCTGGGAGAAAACTGCAGAGAGGAGCCAGGCAGAGACTCCAGCCAACAGGGGCAAATGCAGTCAAAGCAGGGGCTTTCGGTCTTTAGACACGTGAACAACTTTCTACAATTTTAACTGGACTTCCTGTGCTGATCAGCTGTTTGCTCCAACTGTCCCGCTAATGCTCCCATTCCCTCACACTCTCTTCACCTCAGCTTCATTCCACGCCCTCTCTTCTCCCCTGTATTGTCCCCCTCAATCCCATTTCCCTCCCTTTTTCTTTTCATTTAACTGATACCCTCTGAACTAAATCCACACACACAAAAATTGTAGCCCCTAATATGACATTTGCTGCCACCACATTGTTCACTCTGCTTGTGTGCTATATCCCTTTCCTCACCCAGTCTCTGTCTTGTCTGTTTAGATTGGAAGCTCCTCAGGGCAGGGACTGTCTACTACTCTATTTGTATAGTGCCTAGCACAATATGACCCAAGGCTCGTTATGTTTATTACAGTGGTACCTGAAGACCTATTAAATAATTTTCTGGCAAACGAACCTCAGCAGTGTTCTGTAGGCACAGCATCTTGGAATGAAAAGGCAGCTCAGTCTCCATGCCCACCCTTGGCCTCTTTGCTCAAACTACTAAAAGGCGGCTGCCAGTTGCAATAGTGATTTTTGCAATGGGAAAACCTGCATGCTAGACTGAGACCACCAATTCATTTCACATAGGTCACCAAATAGCCATGATTTTGGCAATAACTTTTGGCAACTACCAACTTAGATCATATTCAAACCACAGACCTAGATGTGAAAGGCTGTGTCATAAATTACCCATCTCCCGAGCCATCCAGTTCACAATGTATGATTAATTTTTGCACTCTGATTAGATCAAGTTTTTTTTTTTTAAAGGTATTCATAAATTTCCTGAAACTGTAGGAAGTCAAACAGTAGCAACATTTAGCTTCTTGAGGACAGTTCTCTTGCTTTCTTTACCACTCTAACAAAGACACTGAAAGATAAAGGAGCAGGCATAAAGTTTCAAACCAAAATACGCTGTTTGGGTTTTTTGCAACAAGATGTTTCTAAACAATTACAAGAATGGATGTCTTATGTATTTCTACATACTTTTGAAGTTTACTCTTCTCGCTCATAAAAAAAATCATGAAAAAATATTAACCACAAATTTTAAAATGAAATATTTTCCTTTGAGTGGTTGAGGCTTCTTTTTTCAAGTTTATAAAACTGGCAGAGAATTATAAGTAATATCCACGCAGTACAATTATTTACTTTCATGAATAAAGTTTCCTTACATTTTCAGTTCTCTGAAAATTCAATTTTACAGAGAGGATAAAACTGTTTCATCCATTTACACAGTACCATTGGCACTATTTTAAACATTTGCTAGGCATGAGCATGAAAGATAAAATAACCATCACTGACTACATTTTAAGGAGGATCATTAAAGCTAGATGAAAGGCCTAAAAACTGACACTGCAGTAGCTAAAATGGGCTTTAATGCATTAAGTATAAATCAACACGAGCACTGTAGGCATGCGTATGTGAAGGGTCAAACTAGCTCTACATCAGAAGCTATATACGCTACTTCTATGCATTACTGAAATTTCAGTGATTAGGAACTAAATTATCATTTACAGCATTATGTTCAGAGAGAGTTTGAAAAGAATGTGCTATTAAAAACCTCATTATATTTACTGGCTTTTAGAAGAAAAGAAGAAAAGCTACAGATAATTGTGCAGTAAGAAAGGGCAATTTAGGCTTTAACTCTGAAGATGGAACAGTCAAACACACCATCTATTATTATTCTATGCAAAAAGTCATGAGCATATGTTCCAGAGGCAACTAAATACATAGTAAATGGAAAAAAGTGTTTATCAAGTTCAGATGTTAACTGCAATTTACTTGGATTTTTAATAAACACTTGTTCAGGCAGTCAAAGTTTTGCTTGTAATGTATTTATAATAAACAAGGGCTATTCGCAAAAGGCCTTCAAAAAAAATCTACAGAGCAATAACGTTGGTAGCTTTTGAATAACCTTCCATGTTTTATATTCCAAAGTATATATAGTAGTACCTCCTCTGACATTTTTAACAGAGAATTTTTTTTTAAATTGTGTGCATGCCTTTTACTTTAAAAGTTGCTAACAGCCAAATATCCACCCCCAATTACATATACATGCAACTCCTAATGACTTAACAAAATAAAAACCAATCAGACATGCATCATTTTTATAAGAATGGAACCATCCAATGCATGTCAAATAATAGCAGGCTTTACACACATAGTGTAAGTCTATTCATTAAGGTTTAGTGGACAGTATATATACACATATAGTTACTTGTTTACGTACTTAGCACATAAAGGTCTATTTGCTAATGACTACTGGTAAAGACAATAATCTTTGCTCTCAAATCTTCTACCCCGTGTTAATCCCCACTGCAGGTCAACTTACCAAATCCCTGTGTAACACCCAGTTAGCATGCAGGTAGTGAATACCATCTAGGATCTGATATAATAGTGACTTCACCATTCCCCGAGGTAACTGAACTGGTTTCTTGTTTGCTTTAGAAGCTCTGTGAAACTTGATTATGTGCTGGAAGAGAAAATATCAATAGTAACAAGAAAAAAAGTAATGTTTTACAAAAAAGAGAAACCTCCAGTGATTCCCTATGTAGGCTTGACCGTTGCTTTTTTAATTTTTTTTTATTGCTATACATTTTTAAAACCATGTAATATAAAAGTTATTACAAGAATAGCAGCATCTAAAGTATTACGATACAAAACACTCATTTTCTAGTAAGAACTAATAAGGAAATTAAAATGATAGACATTATCCCAACGAAGTTTTTTATATAAATTACCACAATCAAAAAAATTGTTTACAATGTTACTACCAGTTTAAAAGTCGGTTTTCAAAGCAATTTCCTCAATCCCTCATTAACACAGTAGCTTATTAAAATGAAAAGAATCCATCTCTAATCTATTCTCCTTAGACATGCCATTTATTTTTTGCATCTCAGCACAATAATAATAAATCAGTCAGTTTATAGTCCATATCACTTTCAGGTTCTCTTACACTAGCGCAACGCAATATTTGAGTTACAATCACTGCAAAGCAATATTTGCATCAAACTTTTTTGTTTGTAATTTTAAAAACTCTCTTTTACAGTAATTTGACCAGGAAATGCATATGCATGTGTGTGCAGCTGTTTGCTTCCACCATGAGCATTGTCAGGTTCACAATCCATCCATCCAAAGTTAATAATCATAGAGTAAGTCATAGATAGAAACTGTTTATTGTGGCTGTGACTATTTGCATACCCAGAACCAATGAAGTCCAAGAGGACCTCTAGACTATATACTGTGATGCTTGAAGGTCCAATGCTACCACCTTCAACAGAAGAGGTGGTGTCATGGTGTTAGCTGCCACTTCAAGTATTTCCTCCTTTCTACGAGTACCTTGGGGGCAGGGATTATCTCCGTTATGTGTTTGTATAGTGCCTAGCATGGTAGAGCCTGAACAATGTCAGAGTCTCCTCTAGGCACTACCACAACACAGCCAGACTCTTTTCATTCAGGTACTGTCATAATTCAGAAGACAAAACAGCCCGGGAATTTAGATGTTTACATAAAATGCAAGAGACCTCAAGCTGGGTGTTGCTCATGTGCTGCTGATATTTGGGTCAGTGTCTCCAAGGTATAACTGTCCATCACAATGCTCTGAGCTAATTCAGAATTTTATGGGGGAGGGGTTTTAAATGCCCACTTTTCTGTCCTTCAAAATCATAATAAAAAGTTACTCAAGTGTTCCTAAACATCTGTACTTTATCATTTCATGAACATGGACAAAACATGAAAAAGGAGACACATTAGCCTTATGCTCTCTATATTCCAGAATTTAGTAGTCTGTAAGATAAATACCATGATTACAACCACTTTTATACCAATGTAAAAGGTAAGCCTAAAAGTTTTAAATTTTAGTATCAGCAATATAACAAGTACTAAACTGGAAGAGAACACCTGTGTCAAGTTATAGTTGAGGATGGTTTCTCTTTGCACGTAGTCATAGCCTACTAAACTGTACCTAATTATAAGGCACATCACACATTTTAGATTCAAATTTATTTCCATCCAAGACATATGTGTTTTTATCTCACTGTCCATTATTATAAGTTACAGAGAGCAGAAATGCTACATCATGAAAGGGGTTATGGAAATCTTTATGTAAGTAAATCGCATCTCACGTCAAACATTGAGATTTTCATTGTGTCCCTGTTTTTGAAACCCTGTAACACCTTTTTTTTTTCATTAATGTCACAGTAGGTCAAAGGATTTGACAGCTATGCTCAGAATCCAAAACAAAATCTATTTTGTCCCTTTAAATTAAACTTCAGTGAACTCAAGCTGAATGACGGTGTTTTGGATACTTGTTTACCAACCTCACAGTAAAATTTTCCAGTTAATGACATGAAAATCATAGGGGAGCCTGGCACTTCTGTTGGCATTACTATTTATTTTCTCTGGATGCAGTACATTTATTTATATTTTAAAAAAACTTAATTCACAACTAAAAAGGCTAGTTATTTTACAAAAGATGAAGCCGTAGAGGGAGAACATGAGATCAGCGGGAAGACCCCAACTCAGAAATAAGTCAATGAACTTATGTCTGTACATTTTGATTGACCCTATTTGGTTTATTCACAGGTCAGATATAGTGTAAGTTAGCATGAGGCATGTTCCAGTGTACTTCACCCCTGATCTCAGTTTGTGATACATGGTGTGTGTCCCGGAGTCTTTCCTTACATTCTAAAGGATGTCAAATGGTATTTTCTGACAAAAATTACAGCAATCCAACTAAAATACAAAAGCTTTTATTAATAAAATCATGATTAGAAAGGTATACACTATATCTGAACAAATGTTACAGTAATTAATTTTGTAAATATCACTGCAAAATGCAGGTCTAAATACTACTTCTGAAAATAAAGATTAACAATGTAGCAAACACCATGTAAAGTATGAGACATCTTTCCCCCCCACACATTGTTTGTCCGTTGTGGTACACTTGTATTATTTATCAGTTTATCTGTTCCTGACTGAAACCCCAAAACCCATAATCTACAAGCAATTCATCTTACCCAGAGGTCATGTTCAGCATAGTCAAAGAGAAGCCACACTTTCCTGTCAGCATGAGACAGAAACACCTTTTGCAAAGAAATCACGTTTGGATGCTTGAGCTCTCGCAGCAGCTGCAAAACAAAGAAAATCTATTACAGAAACATCTATGCCTCCAGAGACTGCAATAGGGTCGGGTGGGATTGGCCAAATAATGTGTTTGTAATTTAAGACCTTGTAAAGAAGCCTATTTTTTAAAATTAATCTTTGAGGCCTTTAATCCACAGAAAAACAGCATATGTTTCATTTTATTTGTTTTTTCTACTGAAGGAATTAGTTGTGAATTTGAAATCAGACAAACTGGGTCAAACATCTCCCTTAAAATAGGGCCATCTATAGACTAAGTATAATTCTTTTTTAGCACTTACCTCAAACAAACAAGTAAATTAAGTTACTTAATTAAAATTTTATAACTTTTTTCACAAGATCAACAGTTCTCTACAAATATCAAGTCTTCCCTCCTCATCAGTTCCCGTACTTGTTAAAAGCCTTTGTAATTCCCCAATTCTTTCCTCACCAGCTCCTAATCACCTCAAAGCCCTGCATCCTGATCACTACTCTAAGGCTTTGTCTACACTATGTACCTTTCAGCAACACGGCTGGGCCACTACAGCTATGCCGCTAAAAGGCACAGTGTAGCTGCTGTTTGTTGGCAGGAGAGAGCTCTCCCACCAACAAGAAAATTCCACCCCCAACAAGCGGTGGTAGCTTTGTCAGTGCTGTTCACATCGGCACTTTTCGTCAGCAACACTTTTGTCGTTCGCGGTGTGTGGTTTTTTTCACACCCATGAATGACAAAAGTTTTGTCGTTCAGTTTCCAGTGCAGACAAAGGCTTACAGTCATTTAAGGATGGGACTCCTTTAGAGATTGTCAATAACAATCAATTGGAAGGAGTAAGCAACCACCTGATGAGTTTAGGTGAAAGAAGTATGAGACCTACGTTTACAAGACCAGGACAGTAGGCAGAAGAAACCTGTTTGGGTTCTCTTGTTCACATCAACAACTCTGCAAATAATGCACATTCAAAAATCATATGGTTTGTAAAGATGTTACTTTAAAATATTTTGCTCCGATGTTTCTTTAAAGAAGTGTTGCTTATTATTAAGGTTAAGATTTTGTCATGGTTATTTTTAGTAAAAGTCATGGACAGGCCACCGCCATTGGAGGGGGGCACAGCGCTGGCTTCAGCCCCTGTCGCAGCCCAACTCTGGCCAAAGCAATGGGCGCACAGCCCTGGGTCTGGCTGCAGCCACTGGGGAGGGCACAGCCCTGGCTCTGCCCCCACTGTTGACAGCTGCAGCTATGGAGGTCCAGTAAAGTCACGGAATCTGTGACAAATTGCATCCCTATTTATTATTAAAGTAGAACAGATGGATATTTTGCCAACTTGTGGGTTGCAAATGGAACACTTATTAAGACAAGCTATGGCTAACTTTAGATTTCATTTTCAATGCATATTTAAGAGGTCTCCTTACAAGATAATACATTAAGTCTGCCAGAGAAAAATCACTTTTTTTTTTTTAAAAAAAAACAGCATCTGGCTAGTTTAACAAACATAAACACAGTTAATGAAAATAGTATTTGAATATAAAATGTTGAAGAAACAAACAGATTAACATTTTCTATTTACAAAATTAAACCTGCTTCTAATAAACTGTTTTCCCTGGAAGTGGGAGTTCAAAGGAAAGATTCTGATGGAACTGGAAATATACTGCTGAACTAACAAAGGGAAAATTATAGCGTACGCCAGCCAGCTCCATTGCACTTTATCAGTCCTTTATTAGTCAATTACATATGACAATTCTAGCTCTGACTGAAATGGTGATAGGAGAATGGATGTTTGAATACATTTGTGTACTACCTTAAAAAAAAACAAAAAAAACAAAACCCTACACACCTGGCCTGATAGATGCTTCATAAAGCAAAAAAATTTCAAACCACCTCGCAAATTATCACTTATTGCTCAATCCAAAAAAGTTTTTAAACTAAAAGTTGATTTTAAGAACACAGCGCAAATATAACAAAAACAGAAGCATTTTAATATGCAGGTTCTCAATCGACAAATTTTCTGAGTTTCATATCAGATTTTCCATTCCAAGCTTGGTTTTATGTAAATATACTTTATTAAAGTTGTGGATTCTTATGAACCAAATATTCAGCTCCACAACACTAAAAGCGGAGACCAAAATGCAAAGATATGATGAAAAAGCATTGCTTTATTATTTGAAAGTGTTCTACAAGAAAGCTTGCAATAGAAAAGCCAATATATAAAGAAAGATTATACGATATTGTCAACTCTAATGATTTTATTACAAGCCTTATAGTATTTGGTATATTTCCTAAAGCCCCAGTTCCTGGAATAGGGTAATTATGAAAATCTCAGCTTTCGTTTTTTAGAAGAGGATATTTCTAGCCCTAACGATTGGCGGGGGGGGGGGGCAGGAGGGGGGAGGGAGGGAAGGAAAGTTAAAAACATGGAACAAGGAAAGGAGGGAGGGAAAGTTAAAAACATGAAATCTAAACACTCAAACCTGAAGACCAAACCCTCCCCAAACATTCTGGGTCTTTTTTATTTTAAAGTTCATGATTTTTAAGTCTCTTTAAAAAAAAAATCCCACTTGAAGTTAGAAACTCTGCTTACTTTGACAAAAACAAACTTACTACTATCCTACCTACCAACAGACTTACTCTAGACCAGTGGTTCTCAAACTTTTGTACTGGTGACCCCTTTCACATAGCAAGCCTCAGAGTGCAACCCCCCTTGTAAATTAAAAACACTTTTTAATATATTTAGCACCATTATGAATGCTGGATGAAAAGTGGGGTTTGGGGTGGAGGCTGACAGCTCTCAATCCCCCATGTAATAACTTCACGACCCCCTGAGGGGTCCCAACCCCCAGTTTGAGAACCCCTGCTCTACACCAACCATGGGAATAGATAATGAGGGCTGCAGGATGGGAGCTATAGCTTCCTCCCATCCCCCCAAAATATGTAGGGTTTGCATTAATAAATAAAGGAAACAGTGAGTTTGAAACAAAAAGTTCATTTATCTTTATTAAAAAGGTGGACAAATTCAGTCCTGGCACAAAACTACTTATTCAAAGCCTTATTTTTAAGATACAATTTAAAAAAAATATATATTTACAAAGTTGACACAGTTTCAGACAACCATCTTCACCCAAGTTTTCATTAAATTACCTCTTTGGCAACATCTGTAAGCTGTGAGTGAGTTATGTTCTTCTGTACATATAAAATCATATGCCAGTTGAGACATGATTGTCCCATTATGGATCGAAACCATGTTTTAAAACGATGAGTGCTGAAACTACACTCACATATAGCATTGGCTGCCAATACCATCAAAATATTTTTATCAACTTCATCACTTTGGAAAAGAAGCTAACATTCAGTCTGGCTGAGCAAACATATTTTTGAACTGACTTCAAACTATCTTCCTGTAAGCTGACAGTTGGTTTGCAATAGATAAAGCAGAGTAATAAGCTGATCCTACTTGAAATCAGAACCAACCACATCTTGCACCTGCGTTTTTCATGTTTTGAGTGGAGAGTTTCAAGGCTGAATAATTTTGTAGTCTGTTCAAATCTTGATTGAATACTGGACACTGTAAAGTTAATTACTGTAAAGCAGATGTTCTTCTAAAAAATACATTTTCTGTATTTAGATAGCTGAGGTCACCTGTCCCTATTTATATTTCCTTGAAAACTTCTCTTCTTTGGAAGCTCAGGCATGTCAACTATCTTTAAACTCTTCTCCCAGAATAAGTGGCGGCTTTCATCTGATCGGATGGACTGAAGTGAACATCATTTTCATAAGAAATTCACCTTCTGTTCCTGAAATGTCTGACCCTGCAGAGGCTGGACAAATTGTCTATCATATTTAGGATTTTTCAACTTAGCACAATAACAAGAACATTAAAAACTTTTCCAATTTAGGTGCAATGCCACCAATTTGTGCTTTCCTTTAAGGATTCATTGCATCCTTTGTATCCTTCCAAGCTGCAAACAGCGCAAGGTAGTTCTCAGAAATTGAATCCAATGCTACCTTACAGAGTCCATCTTGTTGGACAGAGGACACAGATTCCTGCTAACGTACTTAACACTTCATGTTTAATGTCCCGAAACACAGCATCTCATCCGGGTGAGGTTTTAATTAATTCTGAGATTTTATAAACAGTTGCACCAGTGTTTCTTAGGTTAGTATTATTTTTAACAGCATCCTGGGCATACCAACCTCAAGGCATGCCTATAGCAATAAGTAAATATAGCTTATCGTTCCTCCTGCTACAATCTGTTGCTACATTTCAGTGTTTCTCAACCTGGGGGGTCATAATCCCCGGGGGAAGGAGGGGAGTTTGAGGGACAGGTTATTGGTAAGGGGAGGGTGTGTCACAATTGAAGGTAAGAAAAAAAACCTGTGTGCGCCAGATCAAAGTTCATTTTTACACAGAAAAACTGTAAATTCACTTTTTACAAATTGCAAGTTTTACAGAGTCCTTCAATTAGGCACTTGTGCCCATTTTGTACCAGCTAACTTTTTTAACATTGGGTTGAATTGAATAAACACTCAGCAGGAGGTATTTCTCCACAGATAATTTATTTCATTGCTTTGTTTTTATCGCAACCATCAATGCGAATCCCAATTCGGATAAATAGGACATTGTGAATGAGATTAAAAACTTTCAAAGCTTCGGTTACAAGCTCGGGATACCCATGCTTCTGCACCATCCAAAACATGCACACGTCTTCTGAAGAAAATAAACATTGAAGTGTTCAATCAGATAAAAGCTCCATCAGTTTATCTTACAGGTTTCTGATAAATTCAGCAGACTCAACTACTCTTTTGTTAAGCAGATTATCCACCTCTTGCCAAGTTCATCATCAGGTGGGAAGTAATCATGGAGATGTTTTTTAAGTTCAAGAACATGTTCAATCATAATGTTTAAATTGTTTCACAGTCGTCATCGGCAATCAATTTCATAAATTCGCAACTCAGAGGAAATGACTCGAAGTTTCCACTCTGAAGCTGAGCAGACCAGGCACCAAGCTTACTTCCAAAGGCTCTCACTTTGTCTCCCAACACATTTATGTTTTTGTATGATCCTTAAACTCATATTCAGCTCATTCAGATGACTGAAGATGCCTGGCTAAGTAATCCAACTGAAGAAGTCATGATGGGTCGCCGAATGATTTAGCAAAAGGAGAACCCTGATCCTGTAAAAAACACAAGTACTTCAGCTTGCAATTAAAAAAGACTGCCTAACACTTTTCCCCATGAGAGCCACCTCACTTCAGCATACAAGGGAAGGCTTTTATGAAATGTGCCCATTTCATCACATAAAGCTGCAAACTAGTGAGCTGATAGAGGCTGTTTTTTTACAGACTCATCACACACCTGATGCAACTCAGAAGGCATTCCTCCTTTTGCAACAAGTGCTTGCCGATGTAAGAAGCAATGGGTCCAAATTGCATGCAGCATAATTGGTTTTAAACTTGCAACAAGCCCATTGTTCTTGCCAGTCCATTGCATTGGCACCATCAATGCATACAGCAACAGATTTGTCCCCAATCAATTTCAAAATATTCAGTAACTTCAGACATGTTAAATAGACATTCACCAGTCGTGTGGCTAGGCAGCACTCTACAGAAGAGCATATTTTCCTCAACAGTAGTATCTGAATTATATTGAACAAAAGCTAAGATCTGCGCTGAGCCTGAAATATCTGTTGATTCATCAGACTGAACAGACAAAAACTTGCATTTCAAAAAAAAATTTCCCAACTGCTCACAAATGTCATCAACCAGGTCATTAATACACCTCGAAACCTCTATCATTTGACAAAGGAATAGCTTTCAGCTTATTTGCCTCTTCATGGCCGAGCATGCTTGTAACCATATCTAATGCTACAGGAATTATGAGATTCTCAGCTATTGTATATGCCCTACATCTTTGGGCAATACCAAGTGACAAGATATGAAGCTTCAAGAGCATTCTTATTGACATTACTCGTATTCAACATCAGTGTTTGCTGACTATTCAAACTGTTCAATTTTCCCTTAAAGAACTCAAGAGACTTGTTCTTTAACTGTGAATATTTACTTTCCAAACACCAAATTAATTTTGAAGATTTCATGCTTTCAGAACTTTGCACTTGCACACACAACACAATGAGCTTTTTTTTCCCCCCGATCACTGTAAAACCATACATTAAAACAGATGCAATCGTATTTTCTGCACTTCACCTTCTTCACGCCTTCATTCTGTGAAGTACTTGGTTGTGCTCTTGTTACAAATTTATCCACTGCACAAGATGACCTCGCTGAAAAGTGTGCACACACTATTTGCTAGCTGGGAAGAACACCACCACTGTCTAGACAGGAAGAAGCAGTGAAATCATGTGATTGTGTGAAGCCTGTTACTATTAATGACAGCATATTTTGGGGGGTAAGAAATCTCTTTGGTAACATAAAAGAGTATAGGAACTGCAATTACTCAATATATTTGTGTTGGTTTGAAACATTAGCTTATTAATGCTTGTTGGCCAGTAAATTTCATAATTTGCATAATGATATTTAAGGTAGGAAGTCACAATTTTTTCCAGTCTTAGTGTAGGAGGGGGTCATAAGTCCAAAGGGGGTCACCAGCACAAAAAGGTTGAGAAACACTGCTACATTTGATACTAAGCCTGCCATATCAATTGTCTGCAATTGCTGATTCTCAGATTTATATGCAATAATATATCTTAATTACGGATAGGATTTCCTGCACTGATGTACAGGCAATATTGTGCAATTCAATGAACTCTTCATGAACTTCCCTGTTATCATCCACATATTGCAGGCAAAACAACACTTGCTCTTTGTTGGAGAAGTCTGTTTCCTCAAGCATAATACACTCTCCAGAAATTTTATCAGAAATATCACTCATGATTTTAAGAGCCATAATTTCAATTATCTCATTCTGAATAATCAGACTTGTGAATTTGTTCTGACTCTTTCAGATGCCCTGAAATATCAAGATCATATTCTTCCTGCAAACAAAGCAGCTGAATAAAGCTGCAGTCAACTTCGCCATATAAGGGCATATTTTCAGCTTGTTCAGTATAACTGCCTCGCAAATACTAGTCTTTGTCTGGAAACATAATTTATACTACTTACTATTTTCATTAGGATCTTCCTATTTTCTTTTTTCTTCCAAGAGTACTGAAATGACATGCTAAGTTCTTTGTGGTCTTTTGAAAAACACAATTGCTTTGTGGTGACATGAAGAAGCTTGTTGCCTCAAATTTTTCTCATCTTTTTCATATTAAGAAAACCCAGATGGTCTAAAAGCCTCATCTGTGTACTTTGTCAAAAGTAATTTGTGCCTAAAAGCTGTACAATGGTAGAAACAATTATGATATCACTAGCTTCAGAATAACAGCCACTGAAAATCATCAAAACTGGATAAGCAGAAAAAACAGCCTTGTTCCACGAAGTTACACAAAGGGACAGACTTAAGTAACGGTTGATCGGGCGTCACAGAAATGCTAACGGTATCAGGCAACTGACATTTAATTCCTGTTGCAGGTAATGGCTTAACAAAGTCACTCAGTTCTTTGTAGAACACTATTGTGGCACGATGAAGAAAGGCAACACCTGATTTGTTGATTACACTAGAAAACAATTGCTTTTATGATTTGTTTATGTAACTGCCTTGGATTCCTACTTCATTCAGAAACTTTGCCGAGGAAAGACTATAAAAAAGATAGCATGCCTAGCTTCATATGCCTTCTTTTTTCCTCCAACTCTAGTACCAAATAAAAAAAAAGTTGTCTATGCCCATGCCTATGTTTTGTGGTCCTTGGGCATGACTGCTAAGAAAATATAGACTTGGTCACAAACTGAAAACAAGTAATCACTGCAATTTTTCAACAGAAGTGTTTGAATCAGCCCATTGCTATGCTGGAAGGAGGCACCACCCTCCTAGATGCCTCCCACTTTCTTTCGCAGTCAGCTCTAACATGGACTGCAGTGCTCTGAACAGCACCGCAGCAGCTCCCCTACTGCTGCCTGCTACACCACATGGAAGGAAGAGAAGTAGTAACTCCATTGCTTAGTCTCTCTGACAGGCTGTGGAAGCCCTAAGGAGAGCAAGTTAGGAGCTCAATTAGCTCTGCCTAAGCCTAGGAGAGTGCCTAGCAAAGGACAGCTCCCCTCCAGCTAGGGCAGCCCAACAGAGTGGAAAATGAGAAGTCAACCAGTTATGGCTCCCTGATTTCTTGTTCCAGTCCTTACACAGTCAGAGCAGTCTTGCTCACAGGAGCTGGCTATGGCCCCCAAGGAACCATACACCACTGAAGATAACCTGCGTTCAGCATGCTCCCAGCCACTTCCCTCCTCACCCCATGTGAAGCTATGGGGAGGGATGCACAGGAGCCAGATACATCATCTCTTGCTTAGATAGTCTTGCTCTGGGTATGTGGTTTCTGCTCCTTATGTGCTGCTCCAGTGAAATAAAGGGAGTGCAATAGTGCAGAGAATATGCCTCAAAGCAGGAGTTCTCAAATTTTGTCATAGTGAGCCTTCCTGAACTATGAAAAAAATTACTGCTCCTCCCCATAGTTTACTAACACAATATAACAAACAAAATCCTATATGTTGCAAAAAATGAATGTACAAATGGAAGAAGCTAAAATAAAACTCCACAAATATTTTAGAAAACATGACACTAAACAAGGATATATTAATTCAGTACAATATCCAGCTGTATATTATTATTATTTAGCTGACACTAAACAAGGATATATTAATTCAGTACAATATCCAGCCTATATTATCAGTGGGAGGGGTGTGTTTCCTCACTGTCCAAAGTAGTAGCATTCGAAATTGCAGTGTAGAAAGGAAGAGATGTAAGTCATCTTCAACAGCAAGCTGGGAGCGATACTTTGTTTTGATTATGGTTAATGTTGAGAAGGCTCATTCACACAGGTAGATGGATGAAAAAGGAATGAGGGCTTTAAGAGCCTGGTGTGTTAACACATTAAACTCAGATCCCACTGATAACCAAAAGTCTGCAACTGGCATTTGTGAAAATTTGTGCTGCAGTTCTTTGTCGCTTGACAGGTCCATAAGGATTTCCTCTTCTTTTAAGGACAGCATATTTGTTGGGTTCGGCTTAAAGCTGAATGGGTTCCTGATCTCATTGATTACATTTGTCTTTGCCCACTTCAGGAAAGTATTCACAAAACTGCTCCTGCAGCCCGCCTAAGTGCTGAACAATTACGTCCTGGATAATGTCAACTGACAGATCACCGCACTGTTGCACAACACTCTCCACTGTTGAAAATATGGAAATAGATCCCTGCTTCACATGTGAAGACCACAGTTCGGATAACTACATTCACTTACTAACGTGATCATTAGCAATGAAAATATTTGCATCTCATCCCTGAAGTGACACACTCAAAGAATTAATTCACTCAAATATGTCTGCCAGATATGACAACAAGGATATCTAAGTGCCACTGAAATGCTGTACAAGTTATTATCGGCAAGAAAAATACAGACTTCCTCACGCAGTTCACATAATCTTGTCAGCACCTGGCCCTAGGACAGCCAATAAACTTCTGCACGTAACAACTGTGTTAAGTATGGCCCCCATCACTGCATAAAATGGCAAAAACCCTTGAATTAACCAGGTGCAACTTTATAAAGCTTATAATTTTTACTGCAACTGAAAGAACATTGCTGACCTCCTCTGGCATCTTCTTAGCAGCCATTGCCTGTCTGTGGATCATATAATGATTCCAGGTTGCTGTAGGGGCCACTTTTTGTAGCCTTCTCACGACCCTGTCCTGTCATAGATTGTGCTCCATCATTGCAAATTCCAAAACAATGTCCCCAATCAAGGCCTGTGTCTTGGACAAAATTATTTAATAGTTTAAAAAGCTCTTTACCAGTTCCTCGTGTTGGAAGTCAATGGCAAAACAGAAATCCCCTCTTTTAATTCTGTTGCTGTAGCAAAACGAATATATACCAGTAGCTGTGCAGCATTTGATACATCAGTAGACTCATCTATCTGAATTTAATATGGGCTCTGATGAACAGCTCTCCGCCCAGGGCAGCTTGGGCTCCCGCTGTCCCCTTTATCCTCTAACCCTGGGTTTGAATGGAACCTTCTGCAAGAGCCTCAGCTGCCCAGGGCTGACAGCCAAAGCTGTTAAACCCACCACACACACACACACACGCCTCTGTGATGGGTTCCCTAGGTTACAACCTGGAATTGGGGTACTGCTGAGCCCTCTGGCATACCAACCTGAGTTCCCTCTCACACTGTGATGCTGTGACAAGCTGCAAACCTCTCCAGGTACTGCACTTACACAGCCACCCATAGGCAGGGACACACCCAGCAGAGTTACATGAATGCATCTCCTAGCCATTTATGAACTAACAATAGAGAGGTTCCAGACAATTCCCCCAACTCTCCAGCCTAGTAGCCCAGGACTGAACTGTCCTGCCCTGGTCAGAAGCCTGACCAGTGTAAGTTTATTACCCAGCCTGCCCCTCCCTCAGCGTGGAGAGGACATGCATCAGCTTTTGTACACTGAACAGATTTCCCAAGCACTTCAACCAAAGCACACTCTTTAAGGTACAATATAAAACAGATGTACTGATTACAGAAAGATAGATTTTAAGTGATTATAAGTAGTAAGCATACAGATCAAACTTGGTTACTTAAGAAATAAAATAAATCTGCAGTCTTAGTTCTATAAACTAGACTGGATTTAAATCAAGCAGTGTCTCACCCTGATGGTATAGTTCCTTAATATACAAGCTGGGACTCTCCTTTCCAGCCTGGGACCACCTCCCCCCTTCAAAATCTTTGTACTCCAGATGTTGAGCTGGGGGAGGTGGGAGGCCAAACGATGTCACTTCCCCCTCTTATAGCTTCTTCCAGCTTGCTGGAAACATCTATGCTTGTTTCCTGGCTCAATCAGTTTCCATTGTCTACATGCTATCTCTGAGAAGTCTCCATTGCAGACGATTCCTGGGACAATCCTTGTGAGTGTGTATTCCCTTTAACAGGCCATTCGCACATCTGGCTCCTCCACTGTTGTACCTGAAAGGCTGGTTGTGGGCATTTCCAATTTCCAACGTAGTTCAGTAACACACATATAGCAAAACTTCATAACTTCAAACAAAAGGATAGCACATACAATCCAACAGGATATTAAAGTTCAACAGATCAAGACTTCTAAAATGATACCTCAGAAGGCATACTTTGTACAAATCATATAATTATGACAGTAGTGAATATGGGGGTTCTAGTGTGCTGCTTTCAGGCACAGAGTACCACAGCCTCCCTTTACACATTCCCGTACCTCCCTTGGGAGGTGCGTCCCATACTTTGAGAACCACTGCCCCAAATTATTATGATTATATTTATGACAACCTCCCCTCCCCCAGATTTTTATAAAGCATGCTCAACACCCAGGCTGAAAAAAAAGTCAGACACCACTGTTCTGGACTCTCTAGCAGGACAGAATCGGACTCTCATTCAAAAAGTTTCTGACTACCTCTGTTAAGAAAATGATGTCAATACCTTCTGACAAGGACCATTAAGTTTGCTTTGTAAGGGAGGTGCTAACATGGTTTCTCTAACCACCCAGACAAGAATTCATTACTGTGGAAAATGTTTCCTTCACCTAACCAACAGGGTTGGCGAAATACCCTTCCAGACTTGAACCATCCTTTGGCTTGATCGATCAATCATCCTTAAGAAAAGGAGTTCCCAGGAAGTTATCTTATATATGGAAAATAACTTATTACTTTCACAATTTAGAACAGTTCCTACCACCATCCAACAGGACAATGGATAAAAAAAATAGATTAAAAAAAGATTAGATGTTTTTTATTAAAAAAGAAAAATGCACTTAATTTCAAAACAAACCTATTTAAAATTAAATGTGAAATTATGACAATCTACATTAAGGTATATATGTATTAGAATTTATTGAAACCATTTAAATAAATAAAATAATATGCAATACCAATAAAAATTGAACTGAAGAGAAATGCAGAAAATATGCTGAACATACTGAATCCTATTGCCATAGCACTGGATAAATTACAAAAGGATAGCTGTTCTATTGCTGATATTGTTGAAATTTGGAAAGAACTTCAAGAAACAGTGTAGAAAAAAACCCCAACAAAGCTAAATTATAAGCAATGAAGAAGCAATTCTCTGCTGCATTTTCATAACAATATTCTCAACAATGTACAAGGGTAGATGCTTAACAGTTGAAAAAAATACACTGCTATAGCATTGGCATTTAATAATCATGCCAACTACAATGAATTTCAGGGCTGGAGGTGAACCATGCAAGCAATGTAAGTTTTCTTAAAAACTTTGGCAGCAAGGCAAACTACTGAATTGCTGGAAATCACGGGCTAAGCCCCTAGAACCACCGTTTGTTGAAGACGCACTAAATAGCTTTTGGCAGCAACAGCCTTTTCTGCAGGTGCTGAGAAAATTTTTTCTTAATTTGGATTAGCTCACTCCAAATTGAGACACCAAATGGGAGTTGAAAAAGCAAAGCTTTTTTCCTCTTCCAATCTACGAAGAGAAACAATATGGGAGAGGATAAGACCTAGAAGTTCTCAAAACCTGAAGGATTTCGTGACCAGAAGGTATCAGCTAAAATTCAAACTACAGATAATACTTCCTTTGTTTAATAAGTCAGTTTTAAATGCAAAATATCTTTTGATCAACTTTTTTCTTTATGTATCTAGCACATTCAATTTAGTTTTATTTAACTAATACAATTTTTAAATGCTGTTGTACATTTAATTGAATTCCAATTTCCAACCAAACGCAATTTGACACAAATCACAAGTTTAAAATACACATTTCTCTGTGTGTGTGTGTGTGTGTGTGCGCGCGTGTCATCATTGTCTAACATGAAAAAGTAAAAATTAAGAATCTGAATAAAGGCATGTTCAATTTTAAAACTGCTTAAATAAGTGTTTATAGATATAGTGTATCCTCCTGGTTAGCAAAAAAGAAATACCAACTTTAGTGTAGAGGCTATGTTTAGTTGCAAAGCGACATGTTTTAATGGTTACACCAAACAATGGGAATGAACCTCTCTTTAGGAAAATAAGTATAAATGCAAAACAATTAAAATAGATTACTTAAATCAAGGTTTCCTGCTTAGTGATTTAAATAAATTAAATCAAATCAGTGATTTAATCACTGGTTTAAATCATTCCACCCTATCCCAGAGCCAAACCCCAAAAGAAAAGGAACTGCACCAAAAAAAACTAGCTATAATACACAAATAGAGCACCCAGATGCAAAACAAGCTTTCCCCACACATTTTGTCTGCTCAGGACTGAGGTGGATGGACAAAAACCACCATGCCAATTCACAGAAGTCCCCATTTCACTACAAAGCTAAACTGCACAGAAACTTTCCTGATAGCAAAATACTCCTCAGCAGCCAAAGCAAAAGCGCTGATAGTTGAAACAGTTACTAACCATTATACTTCAATGGGTAGGTTTGCATCTCTTGTAGCAAGGTAGTACTTTAACAACTCTGAATTTCATCTGTGGAGCATTCCTAATCTGATCTCATGCTAAAACGTTGCTAGACTCTGCATAGTTAGAGAATAAGGATTTTTCACAGCCTACTACTCATAGCAAACTGTGGTGGTTACAGTGCATATAAAATTCCAGAAGGAAGTGGTTCTTAACCTTTACTGCAGCCTGCACCCCTTTGGTTCTCAAAATATGTTCTCGCACCCCTTATCAAAAATCGTTGAAGTAGGTCAGTTCTTTAAACCTGTTTGTAATGGTTAAAAAATATATAATGTTAATACATAGGTTTGATGAAACCAAGTAGTTGTACTTACGTGCCTCTGTTTAATGTGTTTTCAATTATTTACCTTCTTAAAAAAATGGCATGTCTCGCACCCCCAGAAAGGACATCGTGCACCCCCAGGGGGTGCGTGCACCCCAGGTTAAGAACCACTGGATCATTAGGCTATACTACATTAACAGAGCACCATTTACTATTGAAGTGCTGGACAAATATTACAAAGGAACTACAAGGTCAAGAGAGCATCTAATGACAAAGCTAATTGATAAAGTAAAAAGGTTAGGCAACAAAGTGAATAAATCAAATGACAATGCACTAAAACAGACTGCCCTAATGCAGACTGGGGGGAGGGGGAGGAATTGTCTTCCTAGGTTTTTGCACAGCGTCTAGCATAGTGGTGCAATGATCTTTTAACTCATTGTACCAGCTGGCTCCAAGATAATAAAGTCAATGTAATATAGGTTCATTTAGGGTTTTTTTTAACCTAGATTAAGCAGGTCCCTTTCCCCTGAGTAAGATAATGGGCTGTTCCAGAACAATCAGGAAGTTGTTGGAACCCATTATGGCAGGCAGGCTAATTAGGACACCTGGAACCAATTAAGAAGCTACTAGAATCAATTAGGACAGGCAGGCTAATCAGGGCACTTGGTTTAAAAAGGACCTCACTTCAGTTAGTGAGATGCATTCAAGGAGCTGGGAGCAAGAGGTGCGCAAGAAGCTGAGAGTGAGTAGGCATACTGCTAGAGAACTGAGGAGTATAAGCGTTATCAGACATCAGGAGGAAGGTCCCGTGGTGAGGACAAAGAAGGTGTTGGGAGGAGGCCATGGGGAAGTAGCCCAGGGAGTTGTAGCTGTCACGTAGCTGTTACAGGAGACACTATAGACAGCTGCAATCCACAGGGCCCTGGGCTGGAACCCAGAGTAGAGGGCAGGCCCGGGTTCCCCCTCATCCCCCCCCAACTCTCTATTTGATATAAGAGGAGTTGATCTGGACTGTGGGTCCCACCAGAGGGGAAGGTCTCTGGCCTGTTCCCTGACGCATTAGGTGGCCCAGCAGAGACTGCGGGGATTGTTCTCCTCCTTTTCCCCATGCTGGCCAGTGATGAGGTTAGCTGAGTGAATGGCAGGTTTGTGCCACTAACAAAAGGAGCCAAACTGAGGACTACCATGAACCTCTGAGGCGAGCAAATCCGCCAGAAAGCGCAGAACCCACCAAGGCAGAGGAGGAACTTTATCACAGCATGTATCAGCGCAGTCTTTAATTATATGGTCACATACTATTTTTCCCTCTCAGGAACCCAGACTCAATCAATGCACACAATGGTTGACGCTCTGGGGATGAATCAGGGTTGTGTATTGAAGGAGACTTGTCTACAGGACCCCTGCCTCACTTGCTGAAAATGTTGGAAAGAATGTAGTGAACGAGGGAGTGGATTGCAGGAAGGAATGGTCTCATACTTAAGGCAGCTGATTGCTACCCTGGAAAATTGGATTCTCTGGACATTTTTTAAAGGTAATTTTAAGGAAATTTCCTTTTTTTTTAAAAAAAAAAAAATTGAGAAACAGACTTCCATACTGTGGAACCATACTAATCCTCAGCTTGGATCATAAGAAGAGATAGAACCTTTAGATCCACAGCTGGTTATTTAAACAAACATCAGTGCCCTAAACCAAACAGAATGCTTAAAGGGCAAAGGGATGGGGCAGAGAGGCTCAGAAAGCAGAAGGGACTGTTCTTCCAGTGTGCTTAGACAGCACCTAGCATATCGTAGGTACTGCTAATAGTAATCTTCTAATTCACTTGATTTAAATGGAGTTACTGGAAGCCCCAGCTGGCTGTTATTCTCTATGTGACCCAATCCCTGGAGAAGGAAGGATGACACACTTTGCTGGTAGGTTTCACAGCTATTTGCTGATAAAGGAATACAGCAACCGATGACTTTGAGGTTCAATTCCAAGTTCTGTAAGGAAGGAACATAGACCTTTCTGCCCCTGTACGCCCACTGCCACACCCAGCTAGCTGCTGTTGCCTACCCCTTCTGCTCCTCCTGAACCTTTTGGCTCCTACAATCCATTCACCCTCCCACACCTTTTCCTGACCCCTCTGCATCCCACTGCTGTGCATTCTCCTTAGTTCCTGAATCCAGTCAGCAAGAGCACTGTGAGCATCTCCGCACTCTCAGTTCCAAACAGCTCGCACTATAGTGGCCCCTGGTGTCCAAGAGCAATTGCAGAAAGAGTCCTGTTCAGTCCCTGCAGCCCTAGGACAGAGCATGTTCAAAACTGGAATCTTTAGAGAATTTGGTATCCAAACAAGTCTCTCTTGAGCATGTGCAAACTGACATTTTCAGAGGCTCATAAGCTGGCCAAATTTAGGTGACTTTTCATGGGCACAGCAAAAGACACATTCTTATCACAAGGGTGACTCCCACTACCAAATTTCAAGACCCCGCTCCAAATCAGGGAGGGACTATAGCTTCTTGGCGCAACGGTTATGAGCATTGTTTAACATTGGCAAAAAAAAAAGTGGTTATTTTCACCTACTCTCTCTTTGAAACACCTGAACTGTTTTAGCTGTAATTCTCCAAAACAACTTCAGCCTGCAGCAGATACTCAGTATGGGCAATTTCAGCCCAAATGGCTAGAGTTTCGCAAAGTTATAAGCAACTGAGAACAGGGTCTTATAACGGGAAGTGTCAAGAAACCTTAAATAATAGCAGCATTCTAAGTATGTACAGAATGTTATTTCATAAAATGTTGAGTCTCTCACCAAAACTCTTTCATGGACCTCCACAGTCTTACTCAGTTCTATGTCACACTATCATATCCACAACAAGTTAATAAAACAAAAAAACAAACAAAAACACATCTAGGATTTTCCACTTTTAAGAAAAGGTCAAGTTTTCCAAAAGTGACTGGAGATTTTTTTGGGAGGAGGGAGGGAGACCTTCAGTGTCTGGGTGCTTAACTTGAACTGCAGTAGAATGGACCGATTTTCAGGAAGTGCTATTGAGCATTTATTCTCTAAAGTCAGTACCCTTTAAGATGTCTTAGGCTAGGCACCCAAAAATCACTAGTCATGTCTCAATCTTGGCTTAGGTCTTTAAAATACAATTCTAATCTTATATTATCTATTTCATTGGTAATAAAGTAATAAAATTATTAAAATCAAAAGCATCACACCTCACCTCTCTCATATCAACTTTTCATAAAAAAACTAAGCATTAATTTCAGGAAGATGTTTCTACCAGAACGGTCAATTATCTGCATCCACAAACAATGTTTCTGCACCATTAAGAAATCATTTGAGAACAAAATAAGAAATCAAGGGATCCACACAAATATGATCTTAAACAAAAAGATATATTTAAAGATTCATGAGTTTGTATTTTACGAAGAAGTGACAGCTCATTTAACCAAAGAAAAAAATTTTATTTAAGATTAGTGAATCACCAAATTCTTGACATTTAAATAATTAAGGGTCTTAATATCACCAAGTGGATTTGGTGCACTGGCAAATCTAAAAAATTAATCAGTGTTCTATATGAATAATAGAATATTTACAGGATGTATATATTCTGTCTTACACTGAAGTTTTATATTAACTATTTGCATTAAAATGTAGTTCTATGATTTTCCTCTTTAAATATTAGACAGGAAAAAAGAGTCACAGACCAACATAATATCCAAACACAAAATTGCATTTGATATCTGCTAACTGAAGATATTGGAAATTTGTTTTGAGCGCTCCCCTTGCGATCAGATATGGCTACATTACTCTTAAGGGTACAAGGTCTTTCAATGGGAAAGGAAATAAATTGTAAACTAAAATTAAACCATTATACCCAAACTTACTATAAACGAACAGTGCTGAAAAATATAACAAAGTTCAGATAGTTACTGTTTTAATAAAGAGAAAATCATACACTTATTTCCAGTACTAAGCAATATGCATTCAGAGGTACAGATAGTTATGATTTATTATGCTTAAATATGCAATAAAATGTAAGTTAGGAACTGCACCATTCTTCAGCGAAAAATTAATAGACAAACTCTTATATAAGGGAATTAGGTTTACTTTAAACCTCAAATTTAAGATTTTCTTCTGTATTTAGAAAGGTAGAGGATTCATTGAAACTAAAACATTAAATTAAGATGCATTCACTTCAAAAAATACTTTATTAAAATCTTACTGATGATAAAAAAGGGAGATTGTTACTTACTGCTATTTCTCTGCATGCAGACATAGAAATTCCAGTACCTTCTATTTGTTTTAAAGCATAATCTTTATCATCTTTCCTGTGAAAGAAGAAAAGAAGAAGTTTTTAAACACACTGCTATGTGCATTCAGAGCAAACTTATGCACTACTCAGATAACAGCTTCCAAGCAATTTAAGTTATGTAAATCATGTTCTTTTGATCCTTTGGTAGTTTTTAATGCCTGGCTTGCTACCTTAGAAATAAGAACTAAGCTGTATTAACTACCAGCACCTAGACTGATAACCTCAAATACAAGTAGTTATTATATTAGAAAACATTTTAAGGTCCTATTCAATACAATGACTTCAAGAACACAATTTTACATTTATCACATATGAGAAGTTAGTCTTTCAGTGAAGAAATCTGGGGTATAAACAATTTGTTGATAAAATTACAAGTACATCAGCTTACATAGAAATAAAATTTATTATTCAAACACTCACAGTACAGATTTTGAAAAATCATGCATACTTTTATATCCCAAGAGGTACATTAAATTAATTAAAACATGCATGTAAGGAAAATTCATCTTCCCTTTTCTCCAAACCTCACAAAACTAAAATTTCATACTGAAAAACCTGTTCCTACCAACCAAATCCTCGAAGCAGTTTAAAATCCAGCAGTAAATTCAGCATTTTGTTCAGCCCTGCAGACTGAAGACTCTTCTAGTTCACCATTAATAAATGTGAAATACCTGAAACTAGAAGTTGTGGACAGCGGGGGAGGGGGACACTATTTATTTTATTTTTACATTTGGTCTTGAAGCCTGTTAGCAGCTGCAGCTACAACGAGCAATAGGAGAAAAGGGCTACCTGTCCTGGACCTCTGGGAAGCCAGGTCTTTAACCACACACACACACACACCACCAGAGTCTTTCCTGTCCCACGAGCACTATGAGGCGGAACCCAGAACATTAAGTAAAACAAGGTTTCCAATCTGTTTGCACATGCTTCATAATGGTTTGTGACAGGCTAGACAATTATTCTCTGAAGATTCTGTCTACCCCAAGTATGCTCTACCTGCACACAGCTAGTAAGCATGCTCCAGTCCAGAGCGGAGTAGGACATTTTGGTCAACCGCTCCTTCCAACAGCCAGGGCCACTATGGCCCTGGGAACTGGAACTGACAATAACAAAGGCAGGCTGGGGTAGATAGCAGCAAGCTAAGGCAGGTCAGAGGAGGAGGGAAAGCAGCAGAAGAGAACAGGCTAAAGAGGGACAGCTAGGGGATAAAGGCAAATGTAGGACATGCTGAAGGAAGGAAGACACCAGTACAGAACGCTCCCCTCTCAAACCTGGAATAGAATCCAGGATTCATGACTCTCAACATTCCTCAGCTATTTGCAGCAGTTGTGAAGCCTTAATCTTCCCCCTTGTTCATAAATATTATGATAGTAATTGAACAAACTAGCTTGTACTGTTGTTTCCACAGGACCCGTACTTCATTCAGTGCATAGGAGGGACGATACTCAAGCAATTAGTCAAGACTGCAGAGTGAGTGATACAGTTATTTCTATACAGCAGAACCTTAGAGTTACGAACACCTTGGGAATGGAGGTTGTTCATAACTCTGAAATATTTATAACTCTGAATAAAACATTATGGTGGTTCTTTCAAAAGTTTAGAGCTGCACATTGACTTAATACAGGTTTGAAACTTTACAATGCAGAAGAAAACTTCTTTCCCTTTATTTTTCTAGTAGTTTACATTTATCACAGTACTGTACTGCATTCGCTTTTTTTGAAGTCTCTGCTGCTGTTTGATTACATACTTGCGGTTCCAAATGAGGACTGTGGTCAGCTCATCGTAACTCTGGTGTTCGTAACTCTGAGGTTCTATTGTATTACAAAAGTTGGAAAGTATGTAATGAATGAGGCAGAGGACTGCAGGAAGAAAAAAGATGGTCTTGTGGTTATGGCAGTCAAAGCCACCCTGGAGAACCAGATTCTATCCCTGCCTCTGCAACAGAATCTGTAGGTGGCCCTGGACAAGTCACTGACTCCAAACTTTTCACATGTGGTCAACAGTCTGTTCCTCATTTTCTGCATGCCCTGAGACACCTGGGGCTTGATCTGCAGAAGTACTGTGCATTCACAATTGCAAATAAAATCACTAGGAGCTATGTTCTGAACAAAAAAGTGCTACACAAACGCTAAATATTCTGAAATAAAAATAAAGCCCAAGGCATCTCAAGTTGGACTCTTAAAATTAGTGGACAATTTTGGTCTTAATCTTCCTGTGCTTCAGTTCCCTGTAAAATGGGAGGAAATACTGTCATCTTATTTCAGAGAGATGCTGTAAAGAAAAAAAAAATTGTTTGTGAAACACTCAGATACCTTAGTGTAGTGTCTGTGGCAGACATGTTGCTGTTTGCTATATAATAATTTTATGAAACTATTAACTATTAAAACTAAGAAAGAAAAAAAATAGTAAAACTACTATAAAACTCTGTACAACTACTGTTTTTAGAAGTGCATCAGAAAGAATGACAGAGTTCCAATCTGGACCATACGGCGATGAGAAGGAACTGGAGATGTGATCAGCCTGCCATGCCCTTTATCACCTCAGATAGAAGCACGAGGCGATCCAGGGCACCTGAGCAAATCAATGGACACTACTTTCAAATTCTCCAACTCCAGATGCATACTTAAGTCTTAGTGGAATACAACGAGGACCATTACCCAAAGTAGTACTGCTTTACTTTAATGGGAACTAATGGGAAAACAAGCAGGAAGACAACACCATAGCTCTAGAAAAGCAGCCTCCCAATAAACACAAGTTATTATAAGACAACTGCCAGGCTGTTAATGAAAATGCTACTTCCACACTCCAGCCAAAATTTAATAGCTCTTTTTCCAAGGCTGGGAGCCAAGAGGTCATAGGAACACTAAATGGTTAAACAGACTTTCTGAAAGGGGGAAAAAAGAACAGTCAGTGAACTGACATGCACAGACTGACAGGCACAGAGACAGGTTCTGTGGGAGAGTCTGAAGCAGTTGGGGACTTCCCAAGCTTGCCAAGGATGTTAAGCCCTAGGGAAGGCAAGCATGTGTACAGACTGTTTACTATTTTAGGTTTCAGAGAAGCAGCTGTGTTAGTCTGTATCCACAAAAAGAAAAGGAGTACTCGTGGCACCTTAGAGACTAACAAATTTATCTGAGCATAAGCTTTTGTGAGCTACAGCTCACTTCATCAGATGCATTCAGTGGAAAATATAGTGGGGAAATTTATACATACAGAGAACATGAAACAATGGGTGTTATCATACACACTGTAACGAGAGTGATCAGGTCAGGTGAGCTATTATCAGCAGGAGAGCGCGCCGGGGGGATGGGGGGGAGGGTGGATGGGGACGGACGGACCTTTTGTAGTGATAATCAAGGTGGGCCAGTTCCAGCGGTTGACAAGAACGTCTGAGGAACAGTGGGGAGAGAGGGGGGAAAATAAACATGGGGAAATAGTTTTACTTTGTGTAATGACACATCCACTCCCAGTCTTTATTCAAGCCTAAGTTAATTGTGTCCAGTTTGCAAATTAATTCCAATTCAGCAGTCTCTTGTTGGAGTCTGTTTTTGAAGTTTTTTGTTGAAGAATTGCCACTTTTAGGTCTGTAATCGAGTGACCAAAGAGATTGAAATGTTCTCTGACTGGTTTTTGAATGTTATAATTCTTGACGTCTGCCATTTATTCTTTTACGTAGAGACTGTCCAGTTTGGCCAATGTACATGGCAGAGGGGCATTGCTGGCACATGATGGCATATATCACATTGGTAGATGTGCAGGTGAACGAGCCTCTGATAGTGTGGCTGATGTGATTAGGCCCTATGATGGTGTCCCCTGACTAGATAGTGGACACAGTTGGCAACGGGCTTTGTTGCAAGGATAGATTCCTGGGTTAGTGGTTCTGTTATGTGGTGTGTGGTTGCTGGTGAGTATTTGCTTCAGGTTGGGGGGCTGTCTGTAAGCAAGGACTGGCCTGTCTCCCAAGATCTGTGAGAGTGATGTGTCGTCCTTCAGGATAGGTTGTAGATCCTTGATGATGCATTGGAGAGGTTTTAGTTGGAGGCTGAAGGTGACGGCTAGTGGCGTTCTGTTTTTTTTTTTGTTGGGCCTGACCTGTAGTAGGTAACTTTTGGGTACTCTTCTGGTCCTGTCAATCCGTTTCTTCACTCCAGCAATGCATCCCAAAGCCCAGTCTGAGTGGGAGATTCACCTGATTCCACTCAGAGAGGTGACAGCTTGAAGCTTCAGAGCCAGTGCACTCAAAGAGATTGATGAGGAGTTAGAGGCACAGTTAGCCCAGTGACTGTAATACTGCCACCGAAAAGACCATAAGAAAATACTGTATTGAGCGCAGGATTTGAGTGGTGTGCAATAAACATGTCCTGGGGCCACACATTCAATCAAGAAAAAGCAATACTGAATAACTACCCACTCTGTGAGCACTGTGCATCCCGTTCACTGAATGAGACAAGAGTTCTAAAATAGTATATGATCATGTAATTAGACTATCATAATGCATATGCACAAGGGGTCTTAATTAAGATTACATGAACAATTCATATATTACACAATTTGAGAGCCTAACTTTGCAAATGCAATTTTCTTGTAATGTAGCTTTTTGTGTGTGTCTAAATATAAGAAGAAATAATAATGTTTATCTCTGGCTGCCACCATGTATTTCAATACATTTCCTGAAATTGATACATTTTTTAAAATATCAAGACCGATTCATAAAAAGGAGTTTACCTCAATCTTCCAATGTGGTAACACTTGTTCTATAACGCCTCCCCCCTCCCCTTTTTCTTGCCTTTTTTTTGGGGGGGACCGCCTTCCTTGCTGTGCAAGGTCTAATTTAGATTGTAAACTTCAAATGCAGGTTCCTACATGAGAAGGAAATTAGGGACAATCCTGTGAAAAATTACCAATCTTAGGTTAAAGAACAGCACCCAACAATGTTTTATTCATGGTAAGTTTTTATCACAATGTATGAACCTTGCTGAAATATGGGCCAAAGAACCTTATATATTGGCTTGCTCAGGGCCTGGGCTATCTGACACAAAGACACAACCTTTAAAATAAGAGGAAAGGTGGAAACCCTTTAATGGGCAGGAAAAAGCAGAAAAACAATATTTTACAGAAATTGAGCTATATAAAAGATTAACAGTCAAAGTAATCTGAAATCAGTTTATAACTCACTTTTACAGCCAAATATAAGCAGAAGTAGTACAAGTGATTGCTTGCCAACCTCTGGGTTCTTGGCAGGCTCACAAATGTTGTCAACTTCATTTCCCTCTTGTAGCAGTGGGGCTCTGAGGTAGGTCAGCTCTGCACAGTCTCTCTCTCTAACACCCAGGCAAGAAAGGGAAGGCAACTCTTTGCCACACCAATCCTCCATCCAACAGCAGGACTATCTTAGGGTATGTCTTCACTACCCACCGGATCGGGTGGTGGAGTAAGCAGAGGAGGGGTAAGCGGAGTCAACGCGGGAGCTGCTGCGGTCGACTCACCACCGTGAGGATGGCCAGGTAAGTCGAACTAAGATACTTCGACTTCAGCTACTTGAATAGCGTAGCTGAAGTTGCGTATCTTAGTTCGAAACCCCCTCTCCCCCCAGTGTAGCCCAGGCCTAAGAAGGTAATTTGTGACCTAATTTTCTTTCACTCTTACCAATAGCTTTGTAATCCACAAATCACAAAACTAACCATGACTTCTTTAATATTTAACAGATTTACATTTTCAACACAACTGTAAGAAATGTCCTTGCTGGTGATGGGTAGTTGGTAGACTCTAATGGGAATAACGGAAGTTCCCTTACCATGTTGGTCTTGGGAGTATTAAGTGTTTACTATAGTTAGAAAGGTATGAAGTAAATAAGCTAGCACACTAGGGGCAAAAACATTTTAAAAAAAATATTCATTTTCACTTGCTATAAAACTACTACTAACGCATATTTCCATATAGAGCAAGTAAGTCTAGTTGCAAAACCA
Source organism: Lepidochelys olivacea (assembly GCF_965140295.1). Taxonomy (NCBI): domain Eukaryota; kingdom Metazoa; phylum Chordata; order Testudines; family Cheloniidae; genus Lepidochelys; species Lepidochelys olivacea. The sequence continues at coordinate 45,724,842 of NC_140411.1, read as the reverse complement.
CTAACTGAATATTAAACTCTTTTTTTGCACACATTCCCCGTTTCATATCTTTGATACTTAATGTAACCAACTCTGTTATCAATATCTCAATGTTAGTTAACACTGGTCCACTACACACCCAAAGGTCTCATCTGGAATATTGTGTGTGTCAAGGTTCCTTCCCCACTCTGAACTCTAGGGTACAGATGTGGGGAACTGCATGAAAAACCCCCGAAGCTTATTTTTACCAGCTTCGGTTAAAACTTCCCCAAGGTACAAACTATTTTACCTTTTGTCCCTGGACTTTATTGTTGCCACCACCAAGCGTCTAACAAATATAACAGGGAAAGAGCCCACTTGGAAACATCTTTTCCCCCAAAATTCCCCCCAAGCCCTACACCCCCTTTCCTGGTGAAGGCTTGATAAAAAATCCTCACTAATTTGCACAGGTGAACACAGACCCAAACCCTTGGATCTTAAGAACAACGAAAAAGTAATCAGGTTCTTAAAAGAAGAATTTTAATTAAAGAAAAAGTAAAAGAATCACCTCTGTAAAATCAGGATGGTAAATACCTTACAGGGTAATCAGATTCAAAACAGAGAATCCCTCTAGGCTTTGAAAGTATCTTGTCTCCTCATTGGTCATTTTGGTCAGGTGCCAGCGAGGTTGTCTTAGCTTCTTAACCCTTTACAGGTGAAAGGGTTTTTCCTCTGGCCAGGAGGGATTTAAAGGTGTTTACCCTTCCCTTTATATTTATGACAGTGTGCATTACTGATTATCTGTCTAAAACCAAGATTTTAGGATTAGCAGGGGTTCAGAGAATGGCAACAAAAATTAGTATAATGGAAGCACTCATACGAAGAGAGAAAGTTGGGATTGTTTACCTTAGGAAGGTGGTGAATACAGAGGGGATAGGATACAAGTATGTAAAATAATGACTGGTTTAGAGAAAGTAGTTCAGCAGCTTTTATTATTCCCATGTCAACACAAAAAAGGGACAGTCAATTAAATTAAAATGTGACAAATTCAAAATTGCTGAAAAAGTAACTTCACACAGCACATAAACCAAATAGGGTACTGAAATCAAAAATGTCAGGCAAACTTAAGTACAGGCAGTGCTACCAGGTCCACCCATATAAAGACCTAAGTAATGACAGTGCTAGTAGAGATTGTAGGTAAAACAAAAAATTTAGTGACCAGTGAACTAGTTAAAAGAAATATCCTACAGTATTGACAGTGCATCCATTTTTCTCTATTTTAATCTAATTTTGTATTGTGTATTATATTATTGTGTAAATACTTTACCAAAGGCATAAGAGCATGAGCTATATTTATAAAGAATGCTATGTAACCAAAATAGTTGCCGCACAGTGGAAAAGAAAAAGAAAAGTGAGTTCAAATGTACCAACTACAAATTGCTAGCTGTTAGGTAGGTAGCCTGTTAAGAGATCCATTAAAGTTACTATTCACTTACCTACTTAAAAGCCTACAAAGCTGAAAGTTGTACATGTAGGTAATCTACAAAACTCTGATTCTTACCAGTCCCCAAGGTGTTTTCCTACACCACATGTTCATCTTTTAGGGACAATTCTGCCTTGTCAGGTGGTGTTGAGTACCCACTTAAGATGGTGCTAAGCACCCCCCAACTTCTATTGCAGTCAATAGGAATTGAATACTATGCACCTCTGGGAATTGCTTAGAACTTTGTAGGATCTAACCTTTTGTACATAAGGTTCCTTGTGAGTGGACTGGTCTTCTATAGGTATGTGCAATGCCCAGCACATGGGGCCCCAATCCTGACTGGGATCTGGGACATTGTATTACTATGTGGCCTTTATTCAAATTATTTGATCATCAATGTCAAAATTAAGTAAAGTCATAAAATAGCAAGAGAAAATACTGTGCTGAAGCTTTAAAAGCATCAGTATCATGTGTGGTTTTTCCAACTAAAACATATTAAGTTACAGTAAAAAGTTCTCTTGGAATTTAAATTAAATTTGTCACACTTTAAGGACAGCTTCTTAAAACAGAGCCACATGTTTTCAACTACATATCTGACAGAAGAATACTCTTCTGTCTTAAACCCATCAAAGGGACGTCATTCTCATTTCCCTCTGAAGTGTCTGTACTATAGCAACTCTAATGAAGTGTTTAATTATCTAATGTGCTTACTCCCCTAAAGAACAGAGAAATCTTGATAATTAAAGAAGACTCTCTCTCTAGATATAGATAGATATATAAAATTCTACTCGAGTACACCATTAACAGTATTAGAATGAAAACATCCTAAAGAACTGATACAATTATTAATGACAAAGTAATTTAGTCTCAGCAGTACTAATTTAAAATTCTCCATATCTAGCTTCCTTCTAAGATACTGTAACTTGGATTTAACTCATCCAATTAGAAATGAATCTTGAATTTAAGCTATTTTATCTTGGCATGATTAACTCAGACTAGTGCAGTACACCGACCTCCCCAAAAACTGTATAATCAATAGCAGTCAGTTTAGTTATTAACAATGAAATATTAAAACACCAAGTACTAGGGGTAAATTAGTAATTATTAGGGATTTCAATTTTCAGATACACTAGAAAACTAGATAAGGGAAAAACAATTAATAGCCATGGATTCCCCTGCACACTGAAAAGCACAAAACTTTGAATAATGAAACTGGAAACAGATATTTTGTTTAATTTTTTTATATTTTATTTACAGGCATTATCACAATACATCCAAGTTCTAAAGATCAAATCTTCAATATAATGATGGAGAAATTAATACAGAATTAAACTGCAGCATTCCTACTGGTACTCGCCAAAGTAATGTATTGAAATAAAGCACCTACAAACTCATGGCATTTCTGAGCATGTGCACCTAATGGTGAGTAAGTACAGGTGGTAAGGGGGAGAGTCAGAGAAAGTGGCTGCGGATTTGAAAAGAACAAAAGATTTCCGTAAATCATAAACAGGAACACTTACAGTTAATTTCTGGCACTTCTGTCTTGTGCTAACCACAAGCCAGGACCTATATCTTCATTATGCTTAAAATGAACCAAAACAGGCTAGTTAGGCTTTTCAAAGTATTAGCCTAACACACCATATGTGTAGACCAGGCACCTAAAGCAGACAACAGCACTCACTGAAGAGCCTGAGGAGTCATGCTCAGAGAAACCCTTCCTGACATGAACAACAAGCCAACAAGACTTCCTTGGAGGGGAACTCTGATCCTATGAACTCTATTCTGTTCTCCATAGGTTCTTCTGTCATGCTCATCACTGTAGTATCTGAGCACATTCCTGTAGTGCATTAAGCGGTATGACTAATAATGTCAAGTGTTTGTTCCCTCATCCTCTCCCCAGGGGTAGAAATGCATGCAGTGGACATGGAGTGTTTTACTGCTGGATGTTTATGTTAGAGAAGGCAAGGTCAAAGAAACATGCCTTGCATTTACAGCAGAAGGAGGAGAGGAATAAACAGCAAGTCAGCCTGAATAAAGATACACATTCCCTTTTCAACCTTAAAAGCCACTAACATTAAGCAAAGAACAGATCCCCACAGGACCCCCTAGAAACATCCCCATTTCATGACTAACAATTACATTTTGAGATGCCAGTTAATGAATTTAATTCATTTAACATGTGCCATGATGATCATGTGTACTGCTAATCTTTAAATCAGAATACCATGTGATATGAAGTCAAATGCCTTAGAGAAGTCTGAATATATTACATCTAAGGCTGTTGATTAATCGCAGTTAACTCACGCGATTAACTCAAAAAGATTAATCATGATTAATAGCAGTTTTAATCGCACTGTTAAACAATAGAATACCAATTGAAATAAAATATTTTCGGATGTTTTTCTACATTTTCAAATATATTGACTTCAGTTACAACACAGAATACAAAGTGTACAGTGCTCACTTTATATTATTTTTATTACAAATATTTGCACTGTAAAAATGATAAACAGAATAGTATTTTTCAATTCACCTCATACAAGTACTATACTGCACCTTTTATCATGAAAGTGCAAATTACAAATGTAGTCTTTTTTGTCACATAACTGCACTCAGAAACAAAGTAAAACTTCAGAGCCCACACGTCCACTCAGTCCTACTTGTTTCTCTCAGGGCTAGTCTACAGTGGAAATGCTAAAGTGCTGTTGCGGCAACACTTTAACGTGGCTTGTGTGGTCGCAGTGCAGCGCTGGGAGAGAGCACTCCCAGCACTCCAAAAAAAAAAAACAAACACCACACCACAACACCTCAGCAAGGGGCGCAGCTCCCATAGCTGGCACACTGTTTACACTGGAACTTTACAGCACTGAAACTTGCTGCACTCAGGGAGGTGTTTTTTCACATCCCTGAGCGAGAAAGTTGCAGCACTGTAAATTGCCAGTGTAGACAAGCCCTTAGCGATTGGGTGAACAAGAAGTTTGTTTACATTTGTAGGAGATAATGCTGCCTGCTTCTTGTTTACAACGTCACCTGAATGTGAGAACAGGCGTTCGCATGGCACTGTTGTAACTGGCGTTGCAAGATATTTACATGCCAGATGCGCTAAAGATTCGTATGTCCCTTCATGCTTCAGCCATTGTTCCAGAGAACATGCTTCCATGCTGAGGACGCTTGTTGAAAAAATAATGCGTTAATTAAATTTGTGACTGAACTCCTTTGGGGAGAATTGTATGTCCCCTGCTCTGTGTTTTACCTGCATTCTGCCATATATTTCATGTTATAGCAGTCTCGGATGATGACCCGGCACATGTTGTTCATTTTAGGAACACTTTCACTGCAGATTTGGCAAAATGCAAAGAAGATACCAATGTGAAATTTCTAAAGATAGCTACAGCACTCGACTCAAGGTTTAAGAATCTGAAGTGCCTTCCAAAATCTGAAAGGGATGAGGTGTACAGCATGCATTCAGAAGTCTGTAAAAAGGGCAACAGTCTGCTGTGGAAACTAGAGAACCCAAACCACTCAAAAAGAAAAATCAACCTTCTGCTGATGGCATCTGACTCAGATGATGAAAACGAACATGTGTCGGTCTGCACTGCTTTGGATCATTATCGAGCAGAACCGTCATCAGCATGGATACAGGTCCCCTGGAATGGTAGTTGAAGAACGAAGGGACATATGAATCTTTAGCGCATCTGGCACGTAAATATCTTGCAACGCCAGCTACAACACTGCCATGCAAACGGCTGTTCTCACTTTCAGGTGACATTGTAAACAAAAAGCAGGCAGCATTATCTCCTGCAAATGTAAACAAACTTGTTTCTCTGAGTGATTTGCTGAACAAGTAGTAGTACTGATTGGACTTGTAGGCGCTAAAGTTTAACATTGTTTTGTTTTTGAATGCACATATTTTTGTACATAATTCTACATTTGTAAGTTCAACTTTCATGATAAAGAGATTGCACTACGGTACTTGTATGAGGTGAATTGAAAAATACTATTTCTTTTGTTTTTTACAGTGCAAATATTTGTAATCAAAAATAAATATCAAGTGAGTCCTGTACACACTGTGTTCTGTGTTGTAATTGAAATATATTTGAAAATATAGAAAACATCCAAAAATATTTAAATAAATGGTATTCTATTGTTTAATCACATGATTTTTTAAAAATCGCAATCAATCACTTGACAGCCCTAATTACATCCAAGTGACATTTACCCACCAACCTTATGACCTCAAGGTACATAATCAAGACCATTTGACATTACTTATTTTTCTTGAAACCATGTTGATTCAGTTATATTACAATTCTTTATTAACAGAGTCCTTTATCAGACATTCATTATTTTGCCTAGAATGGATATCAGGCTAGTCAGCCTAAAATTAGCTGTTGTCACAGATCTGGTTTGGCGCACCACTGATCAATGCAGAATTTTTCAGAAATTAATGTTGTGTGTGCAGAATTTCCTTCCCCCCTCCCCAGAAATGCACTGCAGTGCTGCTAGCTGCCTCCAGGGGCTACTGGACCTGCCAGAGCCCAGCTCGCACATAGAAGACACTACTAGGGGGAAGAAGAGTGAGCTAGAGGTTTTCTGGCACCTGCAGTTCCCTGCGGGAAGGAGAGGGGAGTGTGCAGGAAACTCCATGCAAGCCTGGGACCAAACATCAGGTTGTTTCTCCCTCTGGATCCCTGGGCTCTGGGGATGGAAGAGGGTGGTTGTCTGGGCTGTGGGGTAGACACAGCTGAGCTCAGGGGGGAAGGTGGTATCTGGGCAAGGGGCGGGGGGCTGTGGCTGGGCTCTGGAGGGGAGCGGGTTTGGGTGTATTGGCTGGAGGGGGGTGGGGGGCAAAAAAGGAACTGGGCTGTCACAGGGATTTCTTTAACTCTCTACCCCGGAGGGATTTTTGTGTGTGTCCGTATTGTTACGGACATACTTGCTGACAAGTATTTTGAAATAAATTACCAAAATAATTGAAACTGGCGTGACTATGTAGTGTTATTTTGACAAATAAAATTTGCAGAATTTTAAAATAGTGTGCATTTTTAATTTTTTGGCGCAGAATGCCCACAGTGGTACCCCTTCCTGGAGTCCCATCACATTGCTTAGCTTCTGAATCCCTGGGTAGGGTTACCATTTTTCAGGTCCCCAAAAAGAGGACACTGCTGGAGGGAGAGGAGGGGTGTTTGGAGGGTGCGGAGGGGTTGTGTGTGTGTATTGGAAGAGGTACCTGGGGACTCAATCTTGAGGCCAGTGTTGCTCCCTGTCACAGCGGCAGGGCAGCTGGCGCAGATCAGGGACGCAGAGACAGACAATCCATCAGCACCTTCTTATGGGGCTTTTTCCTCCTCAGGGCTGGGAGCTGGGGCCCGGGTGTGCGGGATCCAGCAACTGCAAGGGACCAATCAAATGCAGACACAGGGAGGGACCAACTGGGACTCTTTCTGAGCTGTAACACCTGCTCCGCAAAAACCCCGGACATTGCCTCTTATTTGAAAAATCCGTCCGGACAGAGGATCAAAAAATAGGCAATGTCTGGGAAAAACCAGATGTATGGTAACGCTATCCCTCGGTGTTTTAAGTCACCTGGAGTCTTAAAAGAGTGTAGTCCCTGTTCCTGTCTTGGAATCCCTAGGCACACTCTCAGATCCTGAGAGTTTAGACCACATGGCTATATTCCCAGTCCCTGGAATTAGGCTGGGTCTACACTGCCACTTTCAGTGCTAAAACTTTAATTGTTCAGGGGTGTGAAAAAAACTACCCAAGCGACAAAAGTTTTAGCACTGAAAAGCACCAATATAGACAGAGCTTTATTAACAGGAGCCACGCTCCCAGCAAAAAAGCTACCACCCCTCATCTGGGTTATTTCTATTGACCATGCTATTTGTATTTGAAATGGTAGACCATTCACATTTCACAACCCTCTTCTGTCAGCCCTATCCTGTTGGAATACCAGTCCAAGATGGAGGTAAGAGGTAACAGACAAGGTAAAAAAACCCCACATCCAAAATGGAGTCAACACAAATACATACATATAGGTTGGTCCAATATCTTTTACTGGACCAACTTCTGTTGGTGAAAGAGACAAGCTGTCAAGGTTCCCTAGAGCTCTTCTTCAGGGCTGGGAAACTAAGGCTATGTCTAACTAGCTGCACCACTGTAAGATCTTGTGTAGCCACTTTATGCTGATGGGAAAGAGCTCTCCTGTCGACATAATTAAACTATCCCCAATGAGCAGCAAAAGTAGCTCTCTTGCCAAAATAGTGCTGTCCACACCAGTGCTTGTCAGTGTAACTTAGGTCTCTTAGGAGGGTGTTTATTTCACACCCCTGAGAGACCCTAACTCAGAGGCCTTGTCTACACTACAGAGTAAGTCGACCTAAGTTATGCAACTCCAGCTACATGAAGAATGTAGCTGGAATTTATGTAGCTTACACCGCACTGGTCGATAGGAGAATATCTCCTGTCGATTTACCTTATGCTTCTCATTCTGGTGGAGTACCAGAGTCAACAGGAGACCCGCTAAATTGACCCCCGGGTGCATCGATCGCCGCAACATCAAGTGTAGACATGTCCTGAGTGTCACAGTTAAATGCATGGTGAAAGATTGTTTTGCGTAAGTGGTTAACATGTATTTCAAGGGACAATTCAAGGTGAAGTGGCCTGTAACACCCCTCCGGTAATTGGGTGGGGGGAAGCATGAGGAGGAGTTGTAAATGAGTTTTAGATTGTTGTAATAATCCATAAATCCAGTGTTGCTATTCAGTCCATGGTTTTTAATGTCTAGCAAAGTTATTAATTTATGCTCCCAGGCTCGTCGTTTGAAAGTGTTGTGCAGTTTTCCTTTGATGAGGAGGACTGATAGGTGAGAATGATCACTTTGTGAAAAGGTGTTCACTCACAAGTGATGTGGTGTTTTTGTTTATCATTTTCTTGTGAGAGTTCATTCAAGAGTATAGTAACTGACTGGTTTCACCACATAGTTGCTATTGGGGCATGTGGGACACCTCATTCAGTGCACTACAAAGTTGTGATAGGCATGTGTAGGACCCAGGGATCTTGAAAGGCGTGCTATAGGGGGAGTTGATCATTGTAGCAGTGGAAATATATTTTCAGGTTTTGTATCTGTTCTGTCAGAATCTAGTGCTGCTTTGAGTTGGTGTCCTCCATGGGGAGCTCACTTCTGATGATGAGCTTGGAGTGGGAGCTCACTTCTGATGATGAGCTTGGAGTGGGCAGGGGTTGTTTGAAGGCCAGAAGAGGGGGTTCAGGAAAGATTTTTCAGGATGTGGACCCCACTGAATATGGGTTGCAAGTGTTTGATGCTATTCCATTATGGGTTCCAATGTTGTCATCTACCACCCCACTGGGGATGTGCATTGAGTTTTATTTCTGTGTTGAAGCAAGTTCTCTCAGGGTGTTTGGGTGGCTTGTTCCATGATGCAATCTACTTCTCTGGTGGAGTGTCCTTGTTTGGTGGAGATGGTTTTCAATCATTCTATATCTGACCCAATCAGTCGTCATCCCCAAAGGCAACCTGCACAACACTTTCAAAACATGAGCCTGGGAGAGTAAATTCATAACCTTCTTAGACACTAAAAATCATGGACTGAATAAGGGCACTGCACTTATGGCCAATTACAATCTATAACCCATTTACAACGCACACCCCCAACTGGGGGGTGTTAACGGGCCACTTCACCTCGAATGATCCCTTGAAATACTTGTTAACTACTTATGCTAAACAATCTGTTCCATCTTGTATTTAGAAGTGAGAGGGAGTTTCCAAGACCTGAGGAGTTCTGTGTAAGCTCCACAGCTTGTCTCTCTCTCACCAACATAAGTTGGTCCAATAAAAGATTTTACTTCATCCACCTTCTCTCTATTATCCGGGGACCAACACAGCTACAACACTGCATACAGATACATACACACAGTCTTCAATATCAAACAGAATTCCTAAATTGTACAGATTCTCCAAATCACCATTGACAAAACACCAGCTTTTCTTCCCACCCTCTGGAACATCCCCAGTTTTCATGATCAGTGGTCCAGACAACTATTAACTTAATTATTTTAAAGAGACCTGCCTTTCTCCCCTAGTAATACTGCCATAATTGCAGTCCACAGAGGAGCTCAAACCATAGTCCCTTTCGTTTAAAAGGATGTGAGGTAGTGACAGGGTATTCTCCGTTAACTTTGGAATCCCACCCTGTCCAAAAGCAGCCAATATTGAACTAAGATTCAGAGCACGCTGCAAAGCCACTCTCTTTCCTAGACTTTTGGATTAAAAGGCTTGCACTAAGGGCTGAAATTTGTGTACCAAGTCATGGGATTTGGTTTTGGGGCAGTTTTAGTTTTCCCTCCTAGTTTTGCAGAGGTTGCAAGGCAAGGTTTACTTCTGTTTATACGGCTGCAATTTTAATTTTAATATACCGAAAAGATGCCTAGTGCCTTGGATAGAATTTTCTTTATGTAAGTAAAAATGCACATTTAAATAAAAACTGCTCTTCCACCCATCTCCTCTCCTTTTGGTACATTATGATTATGAATATATGTTTTATTTAGAAAACCGATTGCTTGTTGCCAAAATAGACACAAAATCTGCATGTTTTAATAGCCCATGTTACCCATCTTTCCTTGCTTTGTTTTCTGAGTCTCCACACTCCTGAAAAGCACGATACATATGAATATCATTATTTTCCTGATGCAGGGAGTAAAAGAACAGATATCATACGTATTGTAACAAAATACAAATTTTAAAATATGAATTGGGCTTACAGAAGGACTGGGGGGAGGCTCATTATTTTAATTGCTTATGTTCCAGACAAGATATTCTTTACTTAACTTAAATCCTTAGAATAACTGTCCTTTAAATAATCAATATTTTAGTTAGTTCACTTCTTCCTTAGAAGCAGTTTACTACAAGGTAGTAGTAATTTAGATTTTATATTACATACAAAAAAAGCAGTATTAAAAATAAGACTAAGGTTGCAGAGTCAAGCACTCAACATCTAGGAATGCCAAAATTTAATTCAGCCCCCTTGTGCACCTGCATTATGATTCAGTCTTTAATTATATGATCACATTTTTTTCCCCACGTGACACCCCCCACCACAAAGGGTAAATGGTGCACACTGAATAAGCAGTTATTCAATATTTTAGCCCCAATGCCTTACTCACTGTATACTATTCAAATCCTGCTCTGAAGACAGAATTATTTAATTTCTATGGCTTTTCTACTATGCTCATCACTATAGTGCCTGAAAGTGCTTCAGAAATATTAATTTATCTTCACAACACCCCTACGAGGTGAGGGGGTAGTATTATCCTGATTTTACAAATGGGGAAGCCAAGACAGAGATTAAAGTTAAAAAAAATCCACTAATTTTGGGTGCATAATTTGGGTTAGATTTTTCAAAGATCTTAGCATCATATAGCATTTTATATGCCCAAAGCACTGCACCCACTGACTTCCGTTGCAGATATGAGCGCTCAGCACTTCAGGGTCTCAAGTCGGGCATGGTGAATATGAAGAGAACACAATTAGTGAGAACCTGTGAAACATTTAATTTACGTGACATCTCCATCATCTGGGAACATTGTGGCAGAGGCAGGGATAGAATCCAATTCTCCAGGATGGTGTTTAACTGAGAGCCCATACATTTTTTTCCCTGTAATCCCTTATTCATTCTCGATACACCTTCCAACTTCAACGACAAATGAGGCAGAGGTCCTACAGTGTCCTTTACTGCACAATCCTGATTCCCCCTCCTCTCTCTTCCCCACTCAAGCACCATGTGCATTGAGTGAGCCAGGAAAGCAATTTACAGAAAAAGTTCAACTTTGACCCCACAGCACCAGGCTGGAGCATATTCAGTCACTCTGTGTGGATAGCACAGAGTCTGGTCAGCAATGGGACCTGGCTCAGCAAGGATGAAATCTAGAGATTTTAGCTGCAAAACTCTCAGATCTCTAAGCATGTGCATACAGACTTCTCCCCCCCCCCCGCCCCCCCAAAGGCTTACAACTAGGCCAAATTTGGACAGATTTTCACAGGAACAGCAAAAGGTACATCCCTGACACTGTGCTACGTCACCTGTCAAATTTCAAGTCCCTGTTCCAAAGTATGGGAGCACTAGAGAGTTTTCTTTTTCTTTTTCTTTTTCTTTTTTTTTTTTTAAGAAAAAAAGCAACCAGAATTATTTTAACATTGCAAAGCAAAGTATTTTTACCGAACCTTTTCAAAGGCCACAAAAACCAAAAGTTTCAGCCTGAGACCGACATCCAGCATGCAGCCCAAATGATTAAATTTGGAAGAGTTATAAGCAACTGAAAACAGGATCCCACTAAATTAAAAAAAGGCACTTATCCAAAGCATCTTCACCATATATTAAAAAATCCACAAAAATAAATGTAGCGGTATCCATGAAGCCTAGAAAATTTTTTACTCCAGCCACAAATCCCTGCCCCAATGCACACAGCTCAGACCACAGTTCATCATCCCCTACCTGGCAGTATATACTGAAGGTTAAGGGAGTTGGACTACTTTGGACCTGGGAGAAAGGTGGGTGAATTCCAAAAACTGGCTCCCCCTGCATAAGATGCTGTGTCAGTAGCCCCTCTAAAAAAAGAAAGGGAGCTTTATTTTGAGTTGACAGAACTCCATTGACAGAAGCTATGGCAGTATAACATGTGGAATGCGTATAATTATGAGAATCTTAATTTAGTTATCATGAATAAGTATTTCAAGTTTGGAACTGAGGTATATAGTCTTTCCTCACTGAACAAGTATAACTCCTATAAGTTATTTTCAGTATGTGCGTTAAATGTACCCCCAAAGAAAATAAGAGTAGAAACGGTTAGCAATTCAGCCTGATTTGTGTGTGCATGCAATGCACTCATCTTGGGCTCTACCTCTCAAAAGTTTAAACATGGCGTAATCACTTATGTCCAACAGTGCTTGTTGATGCACATATTTTTCATCACTGCAAAATACACCATTAGATAAAAAGTGTTCTCTTAGCTTTCTAAAGAGATATTTCGTTTAGAAACAGCAGTATGAATTTAAGACCACTTGCCGAACAGAGCTGCTCTTTTTACTTCTTTAACAGTCATTCTTAAGCAATCTGCCATGGACTCAACATTGAGGTACAGTATTTTATTTGTAAGAAGGAAATAAGTTTGACCTTTAGTACACCTTTCACTCTACACACAGCTGAAACCATGCTCACAACCCAGTGTTTATCCAATCACACCTATATTTGTTTCCAGAGTAACTATGACATTTAAACCGGAAACAGAAGAAAAGGTATTAAAAAAGCAAAAAATGCTTTCATTTTTAACACTGATTATTTTATCATTTGACAAGTTGTTTTTCTTTTAGAAGTGGTGTAATTTTATTCTATCACTTAACATGTAACAGGAGAAAAAAATAACTTCTCTAGTTTACTACTGAAGGGAAGACCTAGTTCACGGAAGTAAAAAAAAAAAAATCTATGATCCTCACTGGTGCACTGGCAGATATAAAATTAATATCTCATTGTCACCCATTATGTACATACATCAAAATTATAACAATGAAAATGGCTATGAAGAGAAAATCTAACACAATCTTCGGTAATCAACTTGTGGTTTCCTTTAGCTAAGTCTGAGAATTTCTTCTCTTGTCACATTCTTCACTCAGACATGTGTCCATAACCTCCAACTCCGTTGATTCAGACCTTCCATGTGCCTTCACAGAACTGTACAGAACCATGAACTCATTCTTGCCTCTTCATCCCATCTATTTTGATACAAACCTACTTTGCAGAATTTCCTGTATATGCCAATGTGGTCTACTGCTGAAGTCTTAATTCATACCACCTTCTTCAGTAGTCCTAACCACTGCAACTCTTCCATAACTTCCAAATTCCAACTCTCTAGATTCTATTATGTACAGAATGCCACTGTTCACTCTTATACGTACAAGTGGTAGAACCACATATTCTCTTGTTAATCACTGACAGTTTTTAGTATTATACAGCACACAGTATTTAGTATTATACAGCAAACCTAAGGGCTTACAGTTTAAGAGGGACATACTGAAGGTAAGATTCAGTGGGAACTCTAGAATGGGAAGAACATGGAACAAACTTTTTTAAATCAACTCAAACTCATTTCTTGTGGGCATTGCAGAAGCAAAAAGTTTTTAAGAAACTATAAGAAGCAAGCAGTAGTGTGGTGAATTGCGATGCAAAGTATCATCCACAGGCCGCTGTATAGAAGAATGCATGAAGGCTGGAATGGAAGGATATTTCATGTTCTCTGTATGCATAAATATCTTCTTACTATATGTTCCATTCTATGCATCTGATGATATGGGCTGTAGCCCATGAAAGCTTATGCTCAAATAAATTGGTTAGTCTCTAAGGTGCCACATGTACTCCTGTTCTTTTTACAGAATGATTTGATACAGTCAGATACAGGCTGCAGCAGAGCTCTGTGTGGCCTCAAAGGATAAGAAGTTTAAACATGATGCGGTGTGTGACAGAGACTCAGTTATTACAAGATTGAGGACAGAAGTGGGTGGGAAAGATATGTGATCAAACCAGCAACACTCCACAATCCACAGTGGAACAGAGCTTACTGAACTGGCTCACTGGTGATAGAAAAAACAAGAAAAAACACTGATGCAATGGGTTCTGAATAACTTTTAGCTTTAATTTGTTATACTGAGTTATGTATAAATGGAATTAATTTTAGTACCACACTGTTTACTTTAAACCTAAACTTTTACATGTGTATACAAACAGCTCTACAACTAAATTGAATTATACTTATCGTATTTTTAAAGCTAAATCCAACACTGGAAGTGTCCAAGGTTATGATGGCAACATTACATCTTTTAGTAAACTCTTTAGATCAATTGCAAAGAGAGGGGGCGAAGCCATTAAATCCTTGGAAGAAAAAACTGGAACAAATTAAGCCCAGAAGAAAATTGAAACAAACTGCTTTAGTAATTTTAGAAGTTCTAAACTGAAAAAATAACCACCAAGGATACCACGAACAGGAACTTCTGTATTCAGCACTGTACAAACCAAAAAAGTAACATTTCCTGCCTCAAACATTTTATAATCCATGGCCCCAAATCCTGAAATCTGATCTGTACAAACAGAAATGTATACCTGCAGAGCATCACTGAATGCAGAGATCTGCTCATATGGATCAGTTTTCAAGATCAAAACCTAAAAGACAGACAGCAGGGAAAGGGAGGTAGCTTGATAAACCACACATGTTCTGGAAAGGGGCCTGCAAAGTAATAAGGTAGCAAAATTGACAGATTACCATGTAATTTACGTTAGTCAAGACCAAGGAGAACTGTGAGGAATTCCAGAGATACCAAAACAACCTTAAGGAGTACTTGTGGCACCTTAGAGATTAACAAATTTATTAGAGCATAAGCTTTTGTGAGCTACAGCTCACTTCATCGGATGCATGCAGTGGAAAATATAGTGGGGAGATTTTATATACACAGAGAACATGAAACAATGGGTGTTACCATAAACAAGAGCGATCACGAAAGGTGAGCTATTACCAAAGGAGAGCGGGGATGGAACGGAGAACCTTTTCTAGTGATAAGAAGGTGGGCCATTTTCAGCAGTTGACAAGAACGGGGGGGGGGGGGGGGGGGAGAGGAATAAACAAACAAGGGGAAATAGTTTTACTTTATGTAATGACACATCCACTCCCAGTCTTTATTCAAGCCTAAGTTAATTGTGTCCAGTTTGCAAATTAATTCCAATTCAGCAGTCTCTCATTGGAGTCTGTTTTCGAAATTTTTTTGTTGAAGAATTGCCACTTTTAGGTCTGTAATCGAGTGACCAGAGAGATTGAAGTGTTCTCCGACTGGTTTTTGAATGTCATAATTCTTGACGTCTGATTTGTGTCCATTTATTCTTTTACATTGAGATTGTCCAGTTTGGCCAATGTACATGGCAGAGGGGCATTGCTGGCACATGATGGCATATATCACATTGGTGGATGTGCAGGTGAACGAGCCTCTGATAGTGTGGCTGATGTGATTAGGCCCTATGATGGTGTCTCCTGAATAGATATGTGAACACAGTTGGCAACAGGCTTTGTTGCAAGGATATGTTCCTGGGTTAGTGTTTTTGTTGTGTGGTATGTGGTTGCTAGTGAGTATTTGCTTCAGGTTGGGGGGCTGTCTGTAAGCAAGGACTGGCGTGTCTCCCAAGATCTGTGAGAGTGATGGGTCATCCTTCAGGATAGGTTGTAGATCCTTCATGAAGCATTGGAGAGGTTTTAGTTGGGGGCTGAAGGTGATGGCTAGTGGCGTTCTGTTATTTTCTTTGTTGGGCCTGTCCTGTAGTAGGTAACTTCTGGGTACTCTTCTGGCTCTGTCAATCCTGTTTCTTCACTTCAGCAGGTGGGTATTGTAGTTCTAAGAACACTTGATAGAGATCTTGTAGATGTTTGTCTCTGTCTGAGGAGTTGGAGCAAATGCGGTTGTATCGTAGAGCTTGGCTGTAGACAATGGATGGTGTGGTGTGGTCTGGATAAAAGCCGGAGGCATGTAGGTAAGTATAGCGGTCAGTAGGTTTCCGGTATAGGGTGGTGTTTATGTGACCATCGCTTATTAGCACCGTTGTGTCCAGGAAGTGGATCTCTTGTGTGGACTGGTCCAGGCTTAGGTTGATGGTGGGATGGAAATTGTTGAAATCATGGTGGACTTCCTCAAGGGCTTCTTTTTCATGGGTCCAGATGATGATGATGTCATCAATGTAGCACTAGTAGAGTAGGGCCTCAGGGGAGGAGAGCTGAGGAAGCATTGTTCTAAGTCAGCCATAAAAATTTTGGCATACTGTGGGGCCATGCGGGTACCCATAGTAGTGCCACTGATTTGAAGGTATACATTGTCCCCAAACGTGAAATAGTTATGGGTACTGTTCTTGTAAAGTGCTGGAAATGGCCCACCTTGACTATCACTACAAAATGCCCCCCTCCCTTCCCCCTGCTCTCCTGCTGGTAATAGCTCACCTTTCCTGGTCACTCTTGTTACAGTCTGTATGGTAACAACCATTGTTTCATGTTCTGTGTGTGTATAGAATCTCCCCACTATATTTTACACTGTATGCATCCGATGAAGTGAGCTGTAGCTCACGAAAGCTTATGCTCTAATAAATTTGTTAGTCTCTAAGGTGCCACAAGTACTCCTTTTCTTTTTACGGATGCAGACTAACATGGCTGCTACTCAAACAAAACAACTACATATATGGGTAACAATAGCAAATTAAATTCAATGTTAATAAATCCAAAGTAGTGCACATTGTGGAAAATTTCAGCTACTCATACACCTCACAAGGACCTAAATGAAGTGTGCCAACTCAAGAAAGGGACTTTAGCATTACTGTGGACAGCTCAATAAAGACCTCTCCTCATGGAGCAAGTAGTGGTTCAAAAAAAGCCAGCACAACGTTAGGATGCATAAGGAATGGGATGGATAATATAGAAAATATGCCATTTGGTCTTAAATGGTGTGGTCTCATCTGAAATATACTGAGTAGTGTTGCCTCCTCATCCCACCCTCAAAGGAAGTTACAGAATTAGAGGCGGGGGGGGGGGGGGGGGACACGGTCAGAGACAAAAATGAAATAAGGACATGGGGGGGAAAAAAAACTCTTAGAGAGTGAAAAGACTGGAAATGTTCACCTTAGAAAACAGACAAATAAGAGAGCACATAATATAAGTATGTAAAATAAACAATGGCAGAAAAGGTCAGCAGGAAACTTCCTCTGTCTCATAATGCAAGAAGACTACAACATTCAGTGAAATTCAAAAAGGTGGCAAAGTCAAAACTGATGGAAATATTTTTTCCACACAGTGTATAACTAAACTCTGGACCTCACTGTCACAAAGTTATTGAGGCCAAGAACTTAACAAGATTCAAAAAGGCATTGGAAACATATGGATACAATAATATCCAGAGATATTAATAGTAACAAATTTTCAAAAAGATTAAACCTCATGCTTCAGGGCTTAAGCCAATATCTGAATCATAGAAAGCAGGATGAGACCTAATGTGCAGGACAGATTATCCCACATCTACCTGTTGTGGGATTCTTACACCTTCCTCTGAAACAATCTGTTGTCAGCCACTGTCAGAGACAAGATACTGGATTAGATGGACATCAGTCTGAACCGGTATGGCAATTTTTATGTTCCAGGAGGCCAAGTGCAGCAATTACACATTTCAAATGTGTGTAAAGAGATTCAACTATAGATAGAAGACTCTGAACTCCTGTAGTGCTAAAGTAACACTTCATTCTGATATAAACAAAAATATTACGTGGTGTACTGCACATCTGAAAAACCTAACAAGATAACAAATATCAGACTAACACATACCAGCTTTCTTAGAGAACATGGAAACGCTATTGCAATTCAGCTGGGCAGAGAGGTAGGTATGCTGGAGGGTAGGTATAGAGTCCAGAGCGACCTAGACAAATTGGAGGATTGAGCCAAAAGAAATTTGATGAGGTTCAACGAGGACAAGTTCAGAGTCCTGTACTTAGGAAGGAAGAATCCCATGCATCGCTACAGGCTGAGGACTGACAGGCTAAGCAGCAGTTCTGCAGAAAAGGACCTGGGGATTACAGTGGATGAGAAGCTGGATATGAGTCAACAGTGTGCCCTCACTGCCAAGAAGGCCAATAGCATATTGGGCTGTATTAATAGAAGCACTGCCAGCAGATGGAGGGAAGTGATTATTCCCTTCTATTCGGCACTGGTGAGGCCACACATGGAGTACTGCATCCAGTTTTGGGCCCCCCCCACTACAGAAGGGATGTGAACAAATTGGAGAGAGTCCAGTGGAGGGCAACAAAAATGATTAGGGGGCTGGTGTACATGACTTTATGAGGAGAGGCTGAGGGAACTGAGGTTATTTAGTCTGCAGAAGAGAAGAGTGAGGAGGGATTTGACAGCAGCCTTCAACTACCTGAAGGGGGGTTCCAAAGAGGATGGAGCTTGGCTGTTCTCAGTGGTGGCAGATGACAGAACAAGGAGCAATGGTCTCAAGTTCCAGTGGGGAACGTCTAGGCTGGATATTTGGAAGCGCTTCTTCAGCACCCTCCCAGTGAAATGGGTTACATAGGGAGGTGGTGGAATCTCCATCCCTAGAGGTTTTCAAGGCACGGCTTGACAAAGTCTTGGCTGGGATGATTTAGTTGGAGTTGGTCCTGCTTTGAGCAGGAGATTGGACCAGATGACCTCCTGAGGTCTCTTCCAACCCTAATATTCTTTGATTCAGTATCCAAGTTTGTTCATCACTTGAATGTCATTCAGCAGAAAGCACAATAGAATTTCTTCTTTCTAGTAAATGTGTTGCACCACATGGCTTGATACAAGGAAAACTCAGAAAAGAGATAAAAAAAAGTATCTGAGGTTCAGTTTAGTTACAAAATAAAACTTGGTTTAATTTTATTAAATGTTAACCCAAAGAATAACCATAACGTATGACTGGTGATTGATCTGGTATAGGAATATGTTACAGGGTTGGCCTGAGATTTTCAAAGCAGAGTAAGAGGATTGAGCTGCACATCTTGGAGATGCATGGCTAAATTCTCTGTACTACTTTGGAAGTCTCAGCCACATTTCTTGACTTTGGCTGGAAAGAGACAGATATTGTGATTATGCATTGCTGCACATCCTGGGAACTAGTGGTGTACTACGAACACAGTTGCTGTCCTGTTTTTTTTCTCCCCATAGTAAATGCAAGAATTGTGCCTGCTGGAATGAAAAACGGTTAAAATAAGATTGGGCAATGGGAAGACTGGCAGCCCAGAATAAGAAGTTACAGAAAACAAGCCCATCCCAATCCACAATGCTTTAAGGCTTGAAAGAGAAGGAGGGGAGGGAGGGGGGAAGTGATGAAAGCTGATTATTTTCATTCAAATTTCTAAGCATGCTGTTTTGCTTATCTAGTTGAATTTCACTTTTGTGGGGACTGTGGTCTTATTTTTCCCTTAGTGCATTTGTATAGATCATATTTGCCTGACAGACATTTTTGTTCTTAAAGTGAGTGAGCTAATAAATCTATATGAGTAGAGGCATTCAGACTTGAGTCTGTCACTCCATCCTTTAAATACGTAGGATTATCCAAGTTGTTTAAGTCCACTGCAATGCCTATAAGTAACCGGGTGAATTAAGGACATGGTGATATCTTTAATGCTGAATTAACCTGCTTTTTGTGAGTTGAGGTTAGGCCTTTTATATTTACTTTATCATTTTTATATTAAATGTAATTTGTTAAGACAGTTTTGAGAATCCATTTTCAGTAATAAATGCCATATAATGCTGTACTCGCAGAAGAGAACAGTTCACATTCCAGTTGCAGGTCATGAATTTCTTAAACTGATCATGCAGGTACCAACCTAAAAGTCTAAACAAGAAATCAAAGACGCTTAAAACATTAGAAACCAAAAAAAACTAAAAACAAAAATAACACACCATCCACTTTACGATACCAATTGTAACTGCTACAAAAATGGCTTATTCCCATAAAGAAATACAGTCTACACTTAGGCAAAAAAAAAAAGTTACTCAGTGCTACAATCAGACTTATCCCAAAGCAGACTAGGCACGTACAAAACCTACTTTGGAAACCGTTTGCAAACCTCAGATCCCATAACAAATGGAAACACGGAATGCAGAAGCAGAAAGTCAGTGAAGACAGACAGCTAAAACATTCAAACCCCACGCAGGAAAACGACACCAGGATCAGAATAGTATGCTTGCTCATAAGCAAACAAATCTTTTACAAAAACAACAAGGAGTCCGGTGACACCTTAAAGACTAACCGATTTATTTGAGCATAAGCTTTCATGAGTAAAAAAAAACAACAACAAAAACACTTCTTCAAATGCACGGATATAGACTGGAGGACAAGTGCTAGTAATAACAACAGGGCTCAGATTTTCCTAGATGCGATAGCTGATGGATTCCTTCATCAAGTAGTTGCTGAACAGACCAGAGGGGGTGCCATTTAAGATTCGTTTCAGAGTAACAGCTGTGTTAGTCTGTATTTGCAAAAAGAAAAAGGAGTACTTGTAGCACCTTAGAGACTACAGAATTTATTTGAGCATAAGCTTTCGTGAGCACAGCTCACTTCATCGGATGCATACTGTGGAAAATACAGAAGATCTTTTTATACATACAAACCATAAAAAAATGGGTGTTTATCACTACAAAAGGTTTTCTCTCCCCCCACCCCACTCTCCTGCTGGTAATAGCTTATCTAAAGTGATCACTTTCCTTACAATGTGTATGATAATCAAGGTGGGCCATTTCCAGCACAAAACCAGGGTTTAACAAGAACGTCTGACTTTACTAAAACTAGACAAGCCATTTACAACACACACTTTGCTTCTCTACAAAAAGAAAAAGGACACTAAACTTTCTAAACTACTACATGCTACAAGGGGCCACAGCAATGGTTCCCTCAACCAACCCAGCAATATTGTTAACCTATCCAACTATACTCTTAGCCCAGCAGAAGCAACTGTCCTATCTCGGGGCCTCTCCTTCTGCCCCTCCACCCCCACGAACATGATACAGTTCTGTGGTGACCTAGAATCCTATTTTCGACATCCCCGTTTCCAACACACCTCTGAACAACATACTAATCCACAGAGACCTCCCTACCAACACTACAAAAAGAACGATTCTAGGTGGACTCCTCCTGAAGGTCAAGACAGCAGACTGGACTTCTACACAGAGTGCTTCCACTGACGTGCACAGGCTGAAATTGTGGAAAAGCAGCATCACTTGCCCCACAACCTCAGCCGTGCAGAACACAATGCCATCCACAGCCTCAGAAACAACTCTGACATCATAATCAAAAAGGCTGACAAAGGAGGAGCTGTTGTCATCATGAATAGGTCGGAATATGAACAAGAGGCTGCTCGGCAGCTCTCTAACACCACTTTCTACAAGCCATTACCCTCTGATCCCACTGAGAGTTACCAAAAGAAAACTACAGCATTTGCTCAAGAAACTCCCTGAAAAAGCACAAGATCAAATCCGCACAGACACACCCCTGGAACCCTTAACTAGGATATTCTATCTACTACCCAAAATCCATAAACCTGGAAATCCTGGGCGCCCCATCATCTCAGACATTGGCACCCTGACAGCAGGATTGTCTAGCTATGTAGACTCCCTCCTCAGGCCCTACGCTACCAGCACTCCCAGCTATCTTCGAACACCACTGACTTCCTGAGGAAACTACAATCCAACAGTGATCTTCCTGATAACACCATCCTGGCCACTATGGATGTAGAAGCCCTCTACACCAACATTCCACACAAAGATGGACTACAAGCCGTCAAGAACACTATTTGATACTGTGCCACATGGGGAATTATTAGTTAAATTGGAAAAGATGGGGATCAATATGAAGATTGAAAGGTGGATAAGGAATTAGTTAAAGGGGAGACTACAACGGGTCCTACTGAAAGGTGAACTGTCAGGCTGGAGGGAGGTTACCAATGGAGTTCCTCAAGGATCGGTTTTGGGACCAATCCTTTTATTACTGACCTTAGCACAAAAAGTGGGAGTGTGCTAATAAAGTTTGCAGATGATACAAAGCTGAGAGGTATTGCCAATTTAGAGAAGGACCGGGATATCATACAGGAGGATCTGGGTGACCTTGTAAACTGGAGTAATAGTAATAGGATGAAATTTAATAGTGAGAAGTGTAAGGTCATGCATTTAGGGATTAATAACAAGAATTTTAGTTATAAGCTAGGGACACATCAATTAGAAGTAACGGAGGAGGAAAAGGACCTTGGAGTATTGGTTGATCATAGGATGACTATGAGCCGCCAATGTGATATGACTGTGAAAAAAGCTAATGCGGTCTTGGGATGCATCAGGAGAGGTATTTCCAGTAGGGATAAGGAGGTTTTAGTACCGTTATACAAGGCACTGGTGAGACCTCACCTGGAATACTGTGTGCAGTTCTGATCTCCCATGTTTAAGAAGGATGAATTCAAACTGGAACAGGTACAGAGAAGGGCTACTAGGATGATCCGAGGAATGGAAAACTTGCCTTATGAAAGGAGGCTCAGGGAGCTTGGCTTGTTTAGCCTAACTAAAAGAAGGTTGAGGGGAGATATGATTGCTCTCTATAAATATATCAGAGGGATAAATACTGGAGAGGGAGAGGAATTATTTAAGCTCAGTACCAATGTGGACACAAGAACAAATGGATATAAACTGGCCACCAGGAAATTTAGACTAGAAATTAGACGAAGGTTTTTAACCATCAGAGGAGTGAAGTTTTGGAATAGCCTTCCCAGGGAAGAGGTGGGGGCAAAAGATCTATGTGGCTTTAAGATTAAACTCGATAAGTTTATGGAGGAGATGGTATGATGGGATAACATGCTTTTGGTAATTAAATATTCATAAATAGGCCCAATGGCCTATGATGGGCTATTAGATGGGGTGAGATCCGAGTTACCCAGGAAAGAATTTTCTGTAGTATCTGGCTGATGAATCTTGCCCATGTGCTCAGGGTTTAGCTGATCACCATATTTGGGGTCGGGAAGGAATTTTCCTCCAGGGCAGATTGGAAGAATCCCTGAAGGTTTTTCGCCTTCCTCTGTAGCATGGGGCATGGGTCACTTGCTGGAGGATTCTCTGCTCCTTGAAGTCTTTAAACTATGATTTGAGGACTTCAATAGCTCAGACATAGGTGAGAGTTTTTCGCAGGAGTGGGTGGGTGAAATTCTGTGGCGTGCATTGTGCAGGAGGTCAGACTAGATCATCATAATGGTCCCTTCTGACCTTAGTATCTATGAATCTATAATGCGGGTTTGCATACAACACGGTAAAGCTCCGACACGCTGCTCTGAGCAGCGTGTTAAGGGTGCTGGGCCGGGCTGGGGCCGAGAGGTTAGATAAGGGGCAGAGGGTTTTGGGGGCAGTTGGGGGCAGTCAGGGGCTCCCCACACCCCAGGGTCTGGGAGGCAGAAGCTGTGGGGGGGCACTTTTGGGGCCCCGCAGTTCCAGAGTGCCCGGGGGATTAGCGGGGGACCAGGAGCAGCCCGCTCCACTCGCCTCGCCTCGGCCCCAGCTGTGTCACTCGGGGGAAGGGATCCCCCCCGCACTCACCGGCAGCGGCGGAAGTGGTGCAGCCCGGCCCCAGCCCTCTCCACTCTGCCAGCTCCCAGGTGCGGCACTCCGTTTCCTGCCACAAGCGAGTGAGGGACCTTTCCTGAATCCCCCCACCCAGTGATACGGCTGGGGCCAGGGCAAGGAAAGCGGAATGGGCTGGGGCCACTGCGCTCCGCTTCCCACCACAGGTGAGTGGGGGGGGCGTCCTTTCCCCAATCTCCCTGCACTCACCAGCGGCAGGAAGTGGAGCGCCGCGGCTGGGAGGTGGCAGAGTGGAGCAGGCTGGGGCTGCATTGCTTCTCTTCCCGCCGCTGCCGGTGAGTGCCTGTCAGGGGACGGGGGGTGTGGATAGGGGTTGGAACAGTCAGGGGACGGGGGGCTTGGGTAGTGTCCTGGGGTCTCTGGAGGGGACGGTCAGGGAACAAGGAACGGGGGTGGGAGAGAGAGGGGGCAAAGCAAGTTTGATATAATGTGATCTCACCTATAATGCAGTGAGATTTTTTTGTCTCCCGAGGACCGCGTTATATGAGGGTAGAGGTGTATATATTGGCACTTGAAGAGAAGGGAGTTACCCTACTAATGGAGAACCGATGTTGAAGGCCAATTTAGCCAGGGTGGATGTTGTCCACTCCCAATAATTGATGAAGATAAAAATCCTCAACAACTACAAAAGCAAAAATAAATAAGAATTTCGTAAAGTCCCAGACAAAAAGGAACATCTGCAACAGAGTTAAGGTTGGCAATATGCAAACATAACTTGATAAAATGTTAATAGGATGTCAGCAGTGGCACTCTCAGGCAGATACAACTTATCTGCTTATTTGTCTTCATTTACAGGGACAAGGAAACCCCCCCCAAACTATACCTACAAGTTATGAACATAGCTAACCTATGCACAGTGAAAATCAGAATTCCAACTATACACACAAAATTATGGGTCTAAATTACCTGTTACCACTCAAGAAAGATCTTGGAGTCATTGTGGATAGTTCTCTAAAAACTGCTCAATGTACAGGAGAAGCCAAAAAAGCTAACACTGTTAGGAACCATTAGGAACGGGACTGATAAGACGACAGAAAATATCATAACGCCACTATATAAATCAATGGTGCATCCATACCCCGAACACTGTATGCAGTTCTAGCCGCCCCATCTCAAAAGAGATACAAGAATTGGAAAAAATACGAACAAGGCCAACAAAAGTGATTAGGTATATTGAACAAATTCTGTATGAGGAAAGATTAAAAAGACTAGGATTGTTCAACTTGGAAATGAGAAGACTAAGGGGGAGAATATGACAGAGGTTAATAAATCATGAATGGTGTGGAGAAAGTGAACAAGGAAGTGTTATTTACTGTTTTACATAATACAAGAATGAGGGAGTCATCCAATGAAATTAACAGGTAGCAGGTTTAAAACTACAGTAGAACCTTACAGTTACCAACACCTCAAGAATGGAGGTTGTTCGTAACTCTGAAATTTTCATAACTCTGAACAAAACATTATGGTTGTTCTTTCAGAAATTTAAAACTGAACATTGACTTAATACAGCTTTGAAACTTTACTTTGCAGAAGAAAAATGCTGCTTTTAACCATGAAACAAGAAACAAGCATAGAAACAGTTTCCTTACCTTGTCTTTTTTTTTTTTTTTTTAAAAGAAGTTTACGTTTAACAGTACTATACTTGTTTTTGTTTTGTCTTGTTTTTGTCTCTGCTGACTGTCTGCATACTTCCAGTTCCAAACGAGGTGTGTGTGTTTGACCGGTCAGTTTGTAAGTCTAGTGTTAGAACCTCAGAGTTACAACTATAAGAAAGTACTTCTTCACACAGTGCACAGTCAACCTGTGGAATTTGTTGCCAGGGGGTGCTGGAAAGGCCAAAAATATAACGGAGTTCAAAAAAGAATTAGATAAGTTCACGGAGGACAGGTCCATCACTGGTTATTAGCGAAGATGGTCAGGGATATCCAGAGCATGGGGTTTTATCCCAAAACCTCTGAATGCCAGAAGTTAGGACTGGATGGCATCCAGATCACTTGATAAACTGCCCTGTCCTGTTCATCCCCTCCGAAGCACCTGGCACCAACTATTATCAGAAGACAAGACACTGGGCTAGATGGACCATTAGTCTTACCCAGTATGGCAGTTATGTTAAAACATGCCTGTATTACTATTACCCCATCTGGTTCATCTAGTTAAATTAAAATTATAAGGTCTGTGGGGCAGGGACAGTATGCCTGTACAGCACCTACCGTAATGGTGCCCTCAAACCTGCTGGGGTCCCCTAAGCACAACTATAAAAACCAGCATTGTTGTATTTTAATATTGATGTTTGAAGTGAATTAGAGTAAGTAAGTTTCTTTAGCCGTAATTATATTTAGACGGACACAAATGGAGAGCACCCACTAGATTAGACGTACTCATTCCAAAACAAAGCAGCTTTGGCTTTTTTGGACCTTCTCTCCTTTGAGGTATGGAGAAATAGCCAGGTTGGGCACCATGACAAATTTTGAGAGCTGTCAAGAATACAGATATCCACTGACAGACACCGAAAGCTAACCACTTCGCTGCATAACACAGAAGCTAATAGAAGGAGTGGTAAAGTAACAGGTTGGACTAAACCACACTGAAGAAGCCAGTAGGAAGGCAGATTCAGCAAACACTATCTGTGGGTTACTGTAAAAGGAAAGTCCAGTAGTTTCCAGTTTCTAAAAATCAAATTTATTTAAAGTTCCCAGAAGCACATGGGAGGAAACTTTCACTCTTAAAACTGTCTAGGTTCATGTTCTCACCAAAACATGCTCTTTTAGATAGAGGCAGAGCAGGCTGGCGTCACAATGTGGTGCTGCAGAAAAACCAAGTCTGATTTCAAAAGGAGAAATGAGGTAGCCTAAACTGCCTCTATTCATAGATTCATAGATATTTAGGTCAGAAGGGACCATTATGATCATCTAGTCTGACCTCCTGCTCAACGCAGGCCACAGAATTTCACCCACCACTCCTACAAAAAAAAACCTCACATCTATATCTGTGCTATTGAAGTCCTCAAATCATAGTTTAAAGACTTCAAACGAGCAGAGAATCCTCCAGCAAGTGACCTGTGCCCCATGCTACAGAGGAAGGCGAAAAACCTTCAGGGATTCTTCCAATCTGCCCTGGAGGAAAATTCCTTCCCGACCCCAAATATGGCGATCAGCTAAACCCTGAGCATATGGGCAAGATTCATCAGCCAGATACTACAGAAAATTCTTTCCTGGGTAACTCGGATCTCAACCCATCTAATAGCCCATCATAGGCCATTGGGCCTATTTACCATGAATATTTAATTACCAAAGCAATGTTATCCCATCATACCATCTCCTCCATAAACTTATCGAGTTTAATCTTAAAGCCACATAGATCTTTTGCCCCCACCTCTTCCCTGGGAAGGCTATTCCAAAACTTCACTCCTCTGATGGTTAAAAACCTTCGTCTAATTTCTAGTCTAAATTTCCTGGTGGCCAGTTTATATCCATTTGTTCTTGTGTCCACATTGGTACTGAGCTTAAATAATTCCTCTCCCTCTCCAGTATTTATCCCTCTGATATATTTATAGAGAGCAATCATATCTCCCCTCAACCTTCTTTTAGTTAGGCTAAACAAGCCAAACTCCCTGAGTCTCCTTCCAGATCCTCCTGTAGGATATCCCGGTCCTTCTCTAAATTGGCAATACCTCCCAGCTTTGTATCATCCGCAAACTTTATTAGCACACTCCCACTTTTTGTGCCAAGGTCAGTAATAAAAGGATTGGTCCCAAAACCGATCCTTGAGGAACTCCACTGGTAACCTCCCTCCAGCCTGACACTTCACCTTTCAGTAGGACCCGTTGTAGTCTCCCCTTTAACCAATTCCTTATCCACCTTTCAATCTTCATATTGATCCCCATCTTTTCCAATTTAACTAATAATTCCCATGTGGCACGGTATCAAATGCCTTACTAAAATCTAGGTAAATTAGATCCACTGCACTTCCTTTGTCTAAAAAATCTGTTACTTTCTCAAAGAAGGAGATCAGGTTGGTTTGGCATGATCTACCTTTTGTAAAACCATGTTGTATTTTGTCCCATTTACCATTGACTTCAATGTCCTTAACTACCTTCTCCTTCAAAATTTTTTCCAAGACCTTGCATACTACAGATGTCAAACTAACAGGCCTATAATTACCCGGATCACGTTTTTTCCCCTCTCTTAAAAATAGGAACTATGTTAGCAATTCTCCAATCATACGGTACAACCCCTGAGTTTACAGATTCATTAAAAATTCTTGCTAATGGGCTTGCAATTTCTTGTGCCAATTCCTTTAATATTCTTGGATGAAGATTATCTGGGGCCCCCGATTTAGTCCCATTAAGCTGTTCGAGTTTCGCTTCTACCTCAGATATGGTAATATCTGCCTCCATATCCTCATTCCCATTGGTCATGCTACCATTATCCCTAAGATCCTCATTAGCCTCATTAAAGACTGAGGCAAAGTATTTGTTTAGGTATTGGGCCATGCCTAGATTATCCTTGACCTTCACTCCATCCTCAGTGTTTAGCGGTCCCACTTCTTTCTTTGTTTTGTTCTTATTTACATGGCTATAGAACCTTTTACTATTGATTTTAATTCCTTTGCAAGGTCCAACTCTACTTGACTTTTAGCCTGTCTCACTTTATCCCTACATGTTCTGACCTCAGTAAGGTAGCTTTCCTTGCTGATCCCTCCCTTCTTCCACTCCCTATATGCTTTCTGCTTTTTCTTAATCACCTCTCTGAGATGCTTGCTCATCCAGCTTGGTCTACAACTCCTGCCTACGATTTTTTCCCCCTTACTTGGGATGCAGGCTTCCGATAGTTTCTGCAGCTTTGATTTAAAATAATCCCAGGCCTCCTCTACCTTTAGAGCCATAAATTCTTCAGTCCAATCCACTTCCCTAACTAATTTCCTTAATTTTTGAAAGTCAGCCCTTTTGAAATCAAAAACCTTAGCTGCAGATTTATTTTTATTAATCCTTCTGTTCAGTTTGAACTGAATTAGCTCATGATCACTTGAGCCAAGATTATCCCCTACAACCATTTCTTCTATGAGGTCCTCACTACTCACCAAAACCAAACCTAAAATGACATCCCTTCTAGTCGGTTCAGCAACTATTTGCTGAAGGAATCCATCAGCTATCGCATCTAGGAAAATCTGAGCCCTATTATTATTACTAGCACTCGTCCTCCAGTCTATATCTGGGAAGTTAAAGTCTCCCATGATCACGCAGTTTCCATTAGTATTTACTTTATTAAAAACATTAAAAAGGGCTCTATCCATATCCATATTAGATCCCGGCGGTCTATAGCACACCCTAAGCACTATCCCAGGGGAGGCTCTAATAGTTTTCTTCCCCAATGCAATTTTTGCCCAGATGGACTCTGTCTTATCCGTTCCATTGCTTCTTATTTCTTTACATTCTATCTCATCATTGATATACAATGCTACTCCACCACCTTTACCTTTATTTCGGTCTTTCCTAAATTAGCACATATCCTTCAATACCTGTAGTCCAGTCATGACTACTATTCCATCATGTTTCTGTTATCCCTATACTACGTGGTTTCACTTCCTGCACCAGAAGCTCTAGTTCCTCCATTTTGTTACCTAGGCTACTTGCATTGGTATACAAACATCTTAATTTTTGCTGTTTGGCCTCACTCACATTCTGTACCCTATTAGGCACGGTCATTCTACAGCCAGCATAACCTATTAGACTGATATTCACACTGCCTTCCTCCTTATATACATTCTCCTACCCATGGCTGTATCCTTTCTTACTTTGTTTTCTTCCCTCTCAATGCTAAAATCCGGCGTGGAGATTACCTGGACGTCTCCCAACCATCTCCCCCAAATTCCTAGTTTAAAGCTCTCTTAATCAGTTGTGCCAGCCTCCATCCTAGAAGTCTATTTCCTTCCCTACTCGGATGAAGTCCATTTCGAGAGAACTGTCCTCTATCCATGAATGCCTCCCAGTGGCCATACATCCTAAAGCCCTCCTTACAGCACCACTGCCTAAGCCATCTGTTGACAGTCATAATCTTGTCACACCTTTGTTGCCCTTCTCTAGGAACAGGCAGAATCCCACTAAAGATCACCTGAGCCTCAATTTCCTTAAGCGTCTTCCCCAGCCTAGCATAGTCTCCCTTAATACTTTCCAACGAGAATCTAGCCGTATCATTTGTTACCACATGAAGGATAATTAGGGGATTCTTTCCCGTTCCCTTTAGAATCCTTTTCAACCTCAGGTCTATTGTGATGGAATGAACAAAATATATTAAAAATATTGGTGCATTCACTGAGCATCAAGCATCCCGTACACTGACTGAGACAGAAGTCCAGCAGAAAAATAGTATGCAATCATGAAGCTAAAGGTTAAACTTTTCAGAAGTAACTAGCAATTTTAAGTGTCTTCCAATTTGAGACATCTTAACGGGACCCAATTTTCCAAAGAGTGCCAAGTACCCACATTCTGAAAAACAATCAGACCCTTTTAAGAGGTCTCCTATTGGGGAGCTAGAAGCATGATCATGTGCTCCACACACAATGCCCTGTAGTCTGGGAGAAGGTGCACTGAACTTCAAGTCAAAAGCCCATGAACTCTGACCCCAACTCTGACTTAATTTCCATACCTTTCAAAACCGTTATTAACGAAGACCTAATGCCCCTACCTTACGGGAGGCAACTATCATTCAGGTTTCAGAGTAACAGCCGTGTTAGTCTGTATTCGCAAAAAGAAAAGGAGTACTTGTGGCACCTTAGAGACTAACCAATTTGAGCATAAGCTTTCGTGAGCTACAGCTCACTTCATCGGATGCATACTGTGGAAACTGCAGAAGACATTATATACACAGAGACCATGAAACAATACCTCCTCCCACCCCACTCTCCTGCTGATAATAGCTTATCCAAAGTGACCACTCTCCCTACAATGTGCATGATAATCAAGGTGGGCCATTTCCAGCATAAATCCAAGTTTAACCAGAACGTCTGGAGGGGGGGGGTAGGAAAAAACAAGGGGAAATAGGCTACCTTGCATAATGACTTAGCCACTCCCAGTCTCTATTTAAGCCTAAATTAATAGTATCCAATTTGCAAATGAATTCCAATTCAGCAGTTTCTCACTGGAGTCTGGATTTGAAGTTTTTTTGTTTTAAGATAGCAACCTTCATGTCTGTGATTGCATGACCAGAGAGATTGAAGTGTTCTCCGACTGGTTTATGAATGTTATAATTCTTGACATCGGATTTGTGTCCATTTATTCTTTTACGTAGAGACTGTCCAGTTTGACCAATGTACATGGCAGAGGGGCATTGCTGGCACATGATGGCATATATCACATTGGTGGATGTGCAGGTGAACGAGCCTCTGATAGTGTGGCTGATGTTATTAGACCCTGTGATGGTGTCCCCTGAATAGATATGTGGGCACAGTTGGCAACGGGCTTTGTTGCAAGGATAAGTTCCTGGGTTAGTGGTTCTGTTGTGTGGTATGTGGTTGTTGGTGAGTATTTGCTTCAGGTTGCGGGGCTGTCTGTAGGCAAGGACTGGCCTGTCTCCCAAGATTTGTGAGTGTGTTGGGTCATCCTTTAGGATAGGTTGTAGATCCTTAATAATGCGTTGGAGGGGTTTTAGTTGGGGGCTGAAGGTGACGGCTAGCGGCGTTCTGTTATTTTCTTTGTTAGGCCTGTCCTGTAGTAGGTGACTTCTGGGAACTCTTCTGGCTCTATTAATCTGTTTCTTTACTTCCGCAGGTGGGTATTGTAGTTGTAAGAAAGCTTGACAGAGATCTTGTAGGTGTTTGTCTCTGTCGGAGGGGTTGGAGCAAATGCGGTTGTATCGCAGAGCTTGGCCGTAGACGATGGATCGTGTGGTGTGGTCAGGGTGAAAGCTGGAGGCATGCAGGTAGGAATAGCGGTCAGTAGGTTTCCGGTATAGGGTGGTGTTTATGTGACCATTGTTTATTAGCACTGTAGTGTCCAGGAAGTGGATCTCTTGTGTGGACTGGACCAGGCTGAGGTTGGTGGTGGGATGGAAATTGTTGAAATCATGGTGGAATTCCTCAAGGGCTTCTTTTCCATGGGTCCAGATGATGAAGATGTCATCAATATAGCGCAAGTAGAGTAGGGGCGTTAGGGGACGAGAGCTGAGGAAGCGTTGTTCTAAATCGGCCATAAAAATGTTGGCATACTGTGGGGTACCCGCATGGCCATACACATTGATTATCATACACATTGTAAGGAGAGTGGTCAGTTTGGATGAGCTATTACCAGCAGGAGTGTGAGTTTGTGTGTGTATGGGGGTGGGGGGGGTGAGAAAACCTGGACTTGTGCTGGAAATGGCCCACCTTGATTATCATGCACATTGTAGGGAGAGTGGTCACTTTGGATAAGCTATTACCAGGAGGGGGGGAGGGAGGGAGGAGGGGGGGGAGGGAGAGAGAGAGAGAGAGAGAGTGTGTGTGTGTGTGTTTTGGGGGGGCGGAGGGTGAGAAAACCTGGATTTGTGCTGGAAATGGCCCAACTTGATTATCATATACATTGTAAGGAGAGTGATCACTTTAGATAAGCTATTACCAGCAGGAGAGTGGGGTGGGAGGAGGTATTGTTTCATGGTCTCTGTGTATATAATGTCTTCTGTAGTTTCCACAGTATGCATCCGATGAAGTGAGCTGTAGCTCACGAAAGCTTATGCTCAAATAAATTGGCTAGTCTCTAAGGTGCCACAAGTACTCCTTTTCTTTTTGCGAACTATCATTCAGCTACTTTACAGATAAGGTAATAGATGCACAAGATCATTACAGACAGAGCTGGGACTAGAACAAAGGTCTATCCTATGTCAGATGCAAGCTGCACGCACTTTGCCTTTGAAAGAAGTGGGCCAAATTATGCGCTTGTCTAGCTCGTGATAACAATTATGGATCTTTGTCCCTCCGTAACTGCTAGACTGCTGAGGTATTTTAGTCTGTTACATTAATATGCATTGTCCTTTAGCTCAGGTGGTAGAAGCTTGTGCTTTTGCATTCAGAGATCCCAGGATCAGCGCCTGCAGACAACAGAAACATCCCCCACATCCTGTACAATACTCTTCCCAGAGTGAGGAACAGAACTCAAGAACCCCAATATTCTCTAGAGCTAATTCACAACAAGTTGTATAACCCAATGATAGTGTCTCCTCCTTTATGATCTGCTCCTTATAGGAGATAAAGCATGCCTCTCCAACCAATTACTTCAACTGCTGAAGGGGCAGAAGTCTGTGCTGTGAAAGGTGAGAGTTCAAATCTGACAGGTGACCCATGGGCAGCATAAAAACATATGCAAGTTAGTATGAGAACCCTAGAATAACTGTTGAAACACTGAAACCATTTTATGTCTTAAATTGTGACGTTTAGAGATAAATTTGGATAATATGTAAATTTTGGTAATATGTTTTATTATTGTATTTTTATTGTTATTTGGTTAATGGGAGCTGTCCCTTTAAGAACAGAATGAAGCACATTATACATTTTGTTTGCAAGAGACACATTAATGCGCAGGAGATATTGCTTGTAAACACAAAGAAAAGACCTTGCCTATGTAAATTCCACAAAGGTCAGAACTTGATATAAAGAAGTTTATTTTTCCAGAAAATAAGCTTTACTTGTAACATTAGCATTTTAGGAAACTGAATATCTCAGGGCATCACTGATAAGCTTCAGAGCCTTTTGCCTGTAGGTCACCTGTATGGATCCAGCCCAACTCAATAGGGATTAAAAGCTGTTCCCATCTAATGAATATCTGGTAGTCCCTATAGGAAATGAGTTTGGTCGATGTCAGGTCCAAGCTCCCATATCACAAATCCATCACCAGGCCTTGCCTTAATTGGCAGACTCAGAAGAGAGACCAAGAGCTTCATAGGCCATGGAGAATGAACAACCCTTGTGTGATAAATGAACAGGGGAACTAGCTCCCTTTGATGGACACCCAGCCAGCTATCTGCAAAATCCCTCTTGGTAGCCTTTTTTTTGTTTTTGTTTTTTGTTTTTTAAAACCTGTGGGCTTGTTATTCCTTTACAGGTAAAGCAAGCAGAGGAGTGGGCACGTGACCAAAAGAGCCAATGGGAAGGCTACTTTTTAAAATGGGGAAGAAACTTTCCCTTTGTCTGTTGCTCTCTGGGTTGAAGAGAGGGGGCAGCAGAAATTCTGTGTCAAGTCTGAACGAGATATGAAAATCATCAGATCATATCTAGAACTACTTTTAACAACCCAAAGGTGTTAGTAGATCAGAATGTTTAGCTAGATGTGATCAGGTTTATTTCTGTGTTTTGTTTTTTTTTTTTAAGGCTTGTGGATCTCCTCTGTGTTAACCCCAGATGCTTTTGTTTGCTTGTAACCTTTAAGCTGAACCTCCAAGAAAGCTATTTTGGGTGCTTAATTTTTGAAATTGCTCTTTTAAAATCTAGCAAAAGCCTAAGTTCCAAATGTATTTTTTCCTTTTTGTTTTTAATAAAATTTACCTTTTTTAAGAACAGGATTGGATTATTGGTGTCCTAAGAGGTTTGTGCATGTTGTCTGATTAGCTGGTAGCCACAGTTAATTTCCTTTGGTTCTTTCTCAGTTCTCCCCCCCCCTCCCCCCGGGGGCAGCGGGGGGAGGGGGGATGAAAAGGCTTGAGGGTACCCCACAGGGAAGAATTCCCAAGTGCTCCTTCCTGGGTTAAAAGGGTTTTTTGCATTTGGGTGGTGGCAGCGTTTACCAAGCCAAGGTCAGAGAAAAGCTGTAGCCTTGGGAGTTTAATACAAGCCTGGGTGGCAAGAATTAATTTTTAGAATCTTTGCGGGGCCCCACTTTCTGCACTTGGAGTGACAGAGTGGGGATTCAGCCTTGACACCTTGTTACCCCTAAAAGAAGTTGCCCCTGAATCAAAACTGCTGCCTGCTGGCACTGCAGTGTGTGGGAAGCTTGCTCCTTCGCTGCACATGCACTAAAGCCACACGCACACAAAAGTGGTGTTTATGGTTAGACACAAGTTAGCTGAACCTGCAAATAAGCTCATGAAATAACTTGCAAAAATGTGGCACATGGAGTTGTACAAATCTTGATAGCTATGCAGCAGGCACCTAAAAACAAGCATCTCCTTGGAATACAGGTAGCTGTAACAGGTCTACAGAATAGAGTGTAACAGCCATAAATGCTGTCCATGAGTAGAAAGAGGAAATTTTAATAGAGTGACACTGGTACAAATTGCAAGTCTTACAAAAGGCATTATAATAGGCACTAACTTTCACACACAGGCAGTTTCTAGTTTTAATGTCTTACCACAAAAATGAATGAAGCCAGCTGCATGGAACTCCTCCTATCTGACTTAATGACAATAGCTAAGCCAATCCTAACTAGTTTTGAACCTGTAGCTTCAGGAAGTTTTAATATAGTTCAAACTTTCTATAGTGGTGTAAGTTAGAGTAAAACTTTGCTAATAAAATGAATGGTTTAGCAAACAAAGAATTGGTACAAATGCTACAGTGACATCCCATATTACTACAATTAATTGTTTGCAGGCTAGGCTATAATAATATAGTAGAGTATCAAATATATATAATAAAATTAGAGTTAAAGTGAACAAAGGACTGCTATACTCATTGCTAGAGGTGCTCTCCTCCAAGTCAAGTTGGCTGAGACACTGTATTTACATGTATGTGTGGAAACACACAATGTGTGTTGTACTGGTTATGGGATATAATTTCCATTTGGCAGAACACTAAATACTGCAAAAGAAACAGGTAGTTTTATTTTTAAGGTATGCATGAAAACAGCTAACCCTGGCAGGACCGTCCCTAGCAATTCTGGGGCCCTACGCTTGTGGGGGAGCAGGTGGGCTGGCCTCAGGCCTCTGCCGGGGAGAGGGGGCAGCTGAGGCCGGGTCGCTGCACTGCCACTGCAGATGAGTGCAGGCCCAGCCTGGCTGCAGAGCTCAGGAGAGTGGGGCGGGGCCTGCACTCACCAGCAGCAGAAGTGCAGCGACCCGGCCTCAACAGCACTGCCGGTGAGTGCTGGGGGGAGGCTGGGGCAGGGAAAGGGGGACGGAACAGGGGCAGGTACCTGGGGAAGAGTGGAGCAGGGGCTGGAGCAGCACACAGCTGCGCAGGGCACCATGCCCTATGCAGCTGCGTGCTCTGCGTATGGGTTAGGACGGCCCTGAATCCTGGAACTGCCCCTCTTACCCCGTGAGCATTTTTAATGTCCACTGTTGTAGTATTTAGGTGTCATATACAAACACATTTATCCCATTTGAATGAGATATATAAAATTCATTTCCTCTTTGGAATTCTTTTTATTTAAAAAAAAAGGTCATTTACATTAGCAAATCACAATAGCATTAGCTAAAACTCCTGATTCCTGTTGGTTTAACTGAGACCTACAGTGGGATACACAACAATTTTAAAATGGCATAGTCTAATTATCAGTTCTTATTCAAGTCTTTCCACAAATGTGTTGAAGAAACTAATTAACTTCTGCATAGTTTGCTTATGTATTATCAAAAACTATATGGGTTCTATTTTAAAGGAAGATTTTTCGTAACTGTCACCCAAGTTGCTAACAGGGTATCTAATTCAAATTTCATATTATCCATAGCCACAGTACTTGATTGCATTAAAAATCAGCTTAGATCTATGTCACGAGATTGTTGTTTGCTCTCTTCGCACAAAACACCCAAGAAAACAAGGGTCATTCACAAGGAAACCTGCTCTCAAAACTGATGTGCTAATAAAAGCAATTATTTTTAATAACCAATAGTGACAACCAACTCAGATAACAAAACAGATTAACAGAAAAAACTAGCAAAAGTTTTCATCTTTAAGGAAAACTGCTTGTTTCCCTACTTAACCTCATAGCCTCACCAAAAAAGCTTGATCTGAGAGTGCTAGCATCATAAGTAAAATGGGTTAAAAAAATTTCAGTAAACAGTAAGTTTGCTGAAAAATACACTTTTCTGGGCACTAAACTATTCCTAAGTTTGGGTCAAATGTGGTCAATAGTTTTGGCCAACAAACCCGAAGACAAAAATAATTCAGAAATGTTAATTCAATTGGGCACTGAAAATATTTTGTTTTGACCCAACAAAATTTATTCTGTTTTTTTGCACTTTGTTGTGAAAATCAAAAACAAATCAGTTTTGGTTCAAAACTAAACAAATATTTTTTTCCTGTTTGGCCTCCAGATCAAAAAGTAAATTATTCAGTCAGCTCTAATTGTAAGCTGTGTCTATTCTATGAAAGTCATTTCTTGCTGAAAGCCTGTCAGCAAGTGAAGACGAACCAGTGCCAAACGTTTAACGGCATATGGAGACAAAAATAAACCCACTTTCTGAAATGGTGGTGAACACAATTTATCTTGCCTACACTACCATTAAATGGCATTTGGCACCCAGTCAGGTGCAGCACTGCGTACTTTTTAAATAGAGCAGACAAGGCTAGTGGGGCTCCTGAAGCTATATAGCTCTGCTCACTCCCCAGGGGAAATTTCATGGGACTGGCTCTCTCAATAGTCCTTCAATTTTAAAGTACAGAAAATGAACACTGCCTGCTTTCTCCCCTCAGATGACTTCACACACACACTTGGTCCACCTGGCTTTAAAGAACTTTAGAAAACAAACCACAATCAAAGGAGCATTAAAAGTGTATTGAAAAATGTATCAAGGCATGGAGCCCAGGATCAGCTGAGATAACTGGTTTGTATACCTATATAATAATATTACAGTACAAACAGGAAGAGGAAGCAGGTGTTATTCTTACACCTCCTTCCCCTACTTCTGAATATCCCCAGAACATCGTTAAAAAGGAATGACTAAGGGCACATCTTCACTGGCAATGTTAAAGCGCTATTGCGGCTGCGCTTTAACTTGGCTTGTGTAGTCGCAGCATAGACCTGGGAGAGCTCCCAGCGCTGTATTTTAAAAAAAAAAAAAAAAACACACACAAACACTGCTTCCACAAGGGGAATAGGTCCCAGCGCTGGTGCACTGTCTACACTGGCACTTTACAGCGCTGAAACATGCAGTGCTCAGGTGGATGTTTTTTCACACCCCTGAGCGAGAAAGTTGCAGCGCTGTAAAGTGCCAGTGTAGACAAGCCCTTAGTGGAACTTCAGACAGAGGTTAAGTCCTCAAACTAATTAATGTTTCTCTTCCTGACAACTATATTTCAACAAATCTTTCAAGCAGCATTTCTTTAATGAATTATAATTTCAATAATTCATTTTACTTTCACAGTTCTAACTTTCAATTGGAGAGGGGAAAAGAGCAATCATTTAGAATCATAGAATATCAGGGTTGGAAGGGACCTCAGGAGGTTATCTAGTCCAACTCCCTGCTCAAAGCAGGGCCAATCCCCAACTACATTTAAGACCTTATCAAGTTGACACAATGTATCCTTTAAATTTATAGCATTATTAGAAGTGTGTCTGAAATCTAGGTTTCATCTGCCGATGAAGTTTAAAATATTTTCAGTTAACACACATAGTCTAACCACAGTGATGAGTTTCAATAAGATTTAGAAAGCTCACCACAGTCATGCCATGAAATTTAGATATACTCCAGTGTTTGAAGATGACAAAGTTGAGTTAAAATGTAAAAACATAACGACCATATTGGGTCTGACCAAGCTGAAAAGACCCAGTCTTATTAATCTGTCCTCAGATGGAAGCCGTTCCATAACCTAATCGTTTTTGTTGCCCTTTTCTGTACCTTTTCCAATTTATCTTTTTTGAGATGGGGCAACCACGTCTGCACTCACTATTCAAGATGTGGGCATACTATGGATTTGTATAGAGGCAATATGATATTTTCTGTCTTGTCATCTATCCCTTTCTTAATGATTCCCAACATTCTGTTCGCTTTTTTGACTGCCATTGAACACTGAGTGGATGTTTACAGAGAACTATCCACAATGACTCTAAGATCTCTTTCTTGAGTGGGAACAGCTAATTTAGACCCTATTTTATAATATGTACAGTTGGGATTATGTTTTCCAACGTGCATTATTACTTTGCATTTATCAACACTGAATTTCATCTGCCATTTTGTTGCCCAGTCAGTTTTGTGAGATTCCTTTAACTCTTCGCAGTCTGCCCGAGACTTAACTATCTTGAGTATTTTTCTAGCATCTTCAAATGTTGCCATTTCTTTGCCCCTTTTTCCATATCATTTATGAATATGTTGAACAATTCTGGCCCCAGTACAGACCCCTGGGGGACGCCACTATTTACCTCTTTCCATTCTGAAAACTCACCATTTATTCCTACCCTTTGTTTCCTATCTTATAACTAGTTACTGACCCCATGAGAGGGCCTTCCCTCTTATCCCATGAGAGCTTACTTTGTATAAGAGCCTTTGATGAGGGACTCTGTCAAAGACTTTCTGAAAATCTAAATACACCATATTTACTGGATCCCCCTTGTCTACACACTTTTTCACCCCCTCAAAGAATTCTACTAGATTGGTGAGGTATGATTTCCATTTATAAAAACCATGTTGACTCTTCCCCAAACATATCATGTTCATCTATGTGTCTGGTAATTCTGTTCTTTACTATAGTTTCAACCAATTTGCCTGATATTGAAGTTATGCTTAGTGGCCTGAAATTGCTGGGATCTCCTCTGGAGCCTCTTCTTAAAAATTGGTTGATGAGAATTATCAATATAGCCAATTTTTAAAAGTCAATGCACAACATTAAGATATCAATACATATTGGACACATACAAAATGGGAAATAACTGTCTAGGAAGGGAAAGGGATCTGTAGGTCATGGTGGATCTCAAACTAAACATGAGTCAATGTAACACTGTTGCATAAAAAGCGAACATCACACTGGGATGTATTAGCAGGAGTGTTGTAAGCAAGACACAAGAAGTAATTCTTCCACTCTACTCCGCACTGCAGAACTGTGTGCAGTTCTGGGCACCACATTTCAGGAAAGATGTGGACAAATTGGAGAAAGTCTAGAGAAGAGCAATAAGAATGATTAAAGGTCTAGAAATCATGACCTACGTGAGAAGATTGAAAAAATTGGGTTTGTTTAGTCTGGAAAAAAAGATTGAGAGGGACATGATAACAGTTTTCAAGTACATAAAAGGTTGTTACAAGGAAGAGGGATAAAAATTGTTCTCCTTAACCTCTGAGGATAGGACACTAAGCAATGGGCTTAAATTGTAGCAAGGGTGCTTTAGGTTGGACATTAGGAAAAAAATTCCTAACTGTCAGGGTAGTTAAGCACTGGAATAAATTGCCTAGGGAGGCTGTGGAGTCTCCACCATTGGAGATTTTTAAGAGAAGGTTAGACAAAATACTTATCAGGGATGGTCTAGAAAATACTTATTCATGGCTTGAGTGCAGGAGACTGGACCAGATGACCTCCTGATGTCCCTTCCAGTCCTACGATTCTATGATTTTAGTCACATCTCTGCTGTGTAAAAACAGTGAAGGGGAGAGAATAGGGAATCTGGATATAAGAAAGACAAAAATGAAACTCAGCCAGATGTACAGTTGGCATTTACCTCTTCATTGCTCAACCAAAGCCTACTCATTCTGAGCTTACTCAGATTCTGGTAATTTTTTGGCTAAAGAGAAGTAGCCTAATTTATTTTTCAAAATATCTGCAAATTACAGTTAGAGGCTTATAAACATTTCGGGGGGGGGGGGGGGGGGGAGAGAGAAGCAATTCAGTTTATATATTTCCCCCTCCAAAAGAAAACATTTCCCAGAACAAAAGTAATCCACTTGCCTCAACAATGCTACTTGCACTTCATTTTCTCCCGGAACGTACACAGCAACAGACTAAAATTCAGCATACAAGTTTTGGATCCAGAGTTTGGTTCTGGCTTTTTAAACATACAAAATGTTAATTCATAGTAGCACAAAGAAAGTAAGCTTGTGGTTGGACTGCACTTCATATCACCATAGCTCAAATACAGCTTTTTTTTTTTAAATGACATTTTAAAAGTTGTCACATCACTACAGTATCTTAAAACAAAAACAGGGAATAGGACCAACTGGGCAATTTTTGGCCAGGCAAAACATATTAAAAGGTTCTGTACTAGGACTGGTGTTAATATATTGCACACAAAAACCTACATTAAGAGATCACTAAAGTTTGCAAAGTCAAAGCACTCAAAAAGTCAGGGTATGCCAGAATTAAGGTGACCTGTGCAACCCTAATTCAGCCCTTTTGTGTGTGCGCGCGCATTACAGTTGTTAATTACCCAATCACTTACTATTTTTTCCACAGGATCCCTGCCTCATTCAGTGGACAAGGTAACTACCCGTTTTGTGAAAACTATTTTTTGTGTATTTCACTCAATATGTGGCCGCAGGCCTCGTTCACTGCACACTATCCAAGCCCTACACTGAACATAGCATTAATCTCCTCTGCCATTTAAAAAAAAAAAAAGCCTATCTCCTGAGTATTGGAGGGCTTCACAAGCCTTAAATGAGTTTTAACTTCACAGCACTTGAGGTAAGAAGGTATTATCCCCACTTTACAAATGAGAACTCAGCAGTTGGTTTTTCACTCATGGTAAATTCAGAATAAAAAAAGATTGTGAAAAAAAAGTTACTTACATGCTTTACACAATATGGAAAAAATTATAGAAATCTCAAAGAGATAATAAAATTTATCACAATTCCAGTTTTTCAATCTACTGTGGAGGTCACTCTAGAGACGTAGAAAATTTATATGCAGAGAAAAGGGTAACCACCTTTCGTAACTATTGTTTGTCAAGATGGGTTGCTCGTGTCCATTCCATGCTAGGTGTGTGTGTGCACCGCATGCACAGTTGCTGGAGTCCCCCCCCCCCCAGTGGTATCCATTAGGCTGGCTCTAGCACCCTTTGGAGTCGTGTGCACACGCGCCAGTATAAAAGGCACCACCAGCTCCCCCCCCCTTTCAGTTCCTTCTTGCCAGCAACTCTGACAGGGAGGTAAGGAGAGTGGGTCATGGAATGGACATGAGCAACACATCTCGAAGAAGAACAGTTACAAAAGGTTAGTAAGTCTTTTTTCTTCAAGTGCTTGCTCATGTCCATTCCATGCTAGGTGACTCACAAGCAGTACCCCCAGAGGTGGGCTCAGAGTTCATGGACGTGCCAACTGCAATACTGCTTTCCCAAAACTGGCATTGTCACAGGCCTGTTGGGTGATGGCGTAGTGGGAGACGAAGGTATGAACCAATGACCAGTTGTGGCTCTGCAGATGTCCTAGAGTGGTACCTGTGTGAAGAATGCTGCCGACAAAGCCTAGGCTCTTGTAGAAGGAAAGGTGACGATGGCTGGAGGCAGAACCTTCGCCTGCTCATAGAAAGCTCAGATACAGGCAGTTATCCAGGACGAAATTCTTTGGGATGATACAGGTAGCCCTTTAATCCTCTCTGCTACTGCTATAAAGAGTTGTGTGTGGACTTGCGGACGGACTTAGTTCTCTCAATATAGAAGGGGAGAGCCAGCCTAACATCCAGCGTATTAAGCCGATGTTCCTTGGTGGTCTTGAGAGGATTTGGAAAGAACACAAGCAGAAGAATGTCCTGATTGTTGTGGAACTGCAACACCACAGCTGGACCTTGTTCTTGAAGAACATCGTATAAGAGGGTCCTGATGTCAGGGCTATGATCTCCAAGACCCTTCTGGCTGAGGTGATCACCACCAGGATGGCGAACTTCCAAGACTTCCAAGTCTTGTTTTTCCAAGACAAAATAGGGAGCACGATGCTAATAGCTTGAAGGGATGCCCTGCGAGCCTCAACAGGACTAGGTTTAAACCTGAGTAGAGTCTTTTCAGTCCCTTGAGAAACCTGACCGTCATCTCCTGGGAGAACACTGATCTGCCATACACTAGAGGATGGAAGGCTGAAACGACTGCCAAGTGAACCTTAATAGATGAGAGAGCCAGACCTTGATGCTTTAGGTGGAGCAGACAGTCCAAGACAGACTACAGAGAAGATCAGCATGGAGAGAGATTCCGTTTCCACTTGGCCATGTAGAAGATGAAAGGCTTTCTACTACCAAGCAAGACCTGTCGAACCAGCTCCAAGCAGGCCTGCTCTTCAGGGTTCAGCCATGCAGTCAGGTACAGGGAGGCGATGTTCAGGTGAAACAACCAGCCATGGTCTTGTGAAATCAAGTCCAGGCGGAGTGGGAGCATGAGTACAGCTGCCACTGAGAGGTCCAGAAGCATACCGAACCAATGCTGGTGTGGCCACTCTGGTGCTATCAGGATAAACTTCGCTTTGTCCAGATTGATTTTTAGGAGGACTTTGTGAACCAAAGGGATCGGTGGGAAGGCGTACATTAGGTGATCTGCCCAAGAGAGCAGGAAGGCATCGGAGTGGGAGCCCCATGCTGTGCCCGCACAATGAATAGGTTCACCTGGGGAGGCCCCCACGTCTGGAAGATGACACTGACTACCTCCAAATGAAGGGACCACTCATGGGGAGAAGAAAAGGATGTGCTGAGGTGATCCGCCAGTGCATTTTGGACTCTCGGGAGACAGGATGCCTCCAGGTGAATGGTGTGTTTTGTGCAGAAATCCCACAGCTGGAGGCCTCCTGGCACAGGACTGAAGATTGAGCCCCTCCTTGCTTACTGATATAGAATATTGATGCAATGTTATCTGTCAGGACCTGCACCACTTTGCCTGAAATCTGGGGAAGAAACACCTGGCGAGCCAAGCAGAGAGGACTCAGGGCCTCTGGTCCCAGGAAGAGCCAAGTCTCTTGAGGTGGGTTCCCCAGC
This sequence comes from Lepidochelys olivacea, assembly GCF_965140295.1. Classification (NCBI taxonomy): domain Eukaryota; kingdom Metazoa; phylum Chordata; order Testudines; family Cheloniidae; genus Lepidochelys; species Lepidochelys olivacea. The sequence continues at coordinate 45,681,413 of NC_140411.1, read as the reverse complement.
CCAGCTCTGATATGCCTGAGACTAGTGTTGTCAATGCTTATGGGGCAACAAATGTTACCCCCTCCATTATGGATCCTGGGTGTCTCTACCAGGTCAGCAAAGCAAGGACCGGAGGTGGAATCGTGAGTATCGAGTCCAGGTGGTGTCTGTTCGGGGAGTAGATGGATACCAGCCACATCTGAAGAGGTCTGAGGTGTAGCCTTGCACGCTGCACCATGTAGGTACATGCCACCACGTGACCCAATAGTTTGAGGCAGACCCAAACGGTCATTATTGGGTGGATCATGACCCTGGAAATCAGGTTCAACATAACCTGGAATCAGGCTTCAAGGAAGGAGGCTTTGGCCTAGGTCGAATCGAGCACTGCCCCGATTAACTATTGTCTGAACCAAAACCAGGGTTGACTTCTACTCATTTATCAACAGACCCAGTGCCTGAAAGGTAACCCACACTGTACTGATGCTGTTCTGCACCTGAGCCTGCAACAAACCCACTTGATCTGTCAGTCATCAAGATACAGATAGACTTCCATGCCTCAACACCTGAGGAAGGCTACCACCACCGTCATACACTTCTTGAAGACCCATGGGGCTGCCGATAAGCCAAACAGAAGAGTGGTGAATTGGCAGTGGCGTTGACCCACTACAAACCTAAGACTCTTCTGTGACTGTGGAAGATAGAGATGAACAGAAACAGTCCAAAGCACTGGGAAAGAAGCCTTTCTACAGCAAGAGAGGGTTATTCTAACAACTGTCATGGGCAGTAAGAAGGAACTGAGAGGGCACGGGGCAGGCTCTTTATACCAGCACACGTGTGCGACTCCAGAGGGCGCTAGAGTTGGCCCAACAGATACCACTGAGGGAAAAATCTCTGGCAACTGTGCACATGGCACACACCCACCTAGCATGGAATGGACATGAGCAAGCACTCAAAGAACAACAAAAAAGTTACAGGAAAGTCTCCCTTTCTAAACTATTCCCTATGTCTAGATGGGCAACGTCTCAGACAAGAAAAATATATTCCCTATTTACATATTTTGTAGTTTTCATTATCATGAACATATTACATGATACTAGCCTTAATCAACAGGATCACGATCTGTGTATCATTCCAACCCACCCCACCCCCTCAGTATTTTACTATTAAATCGAGCCTTGAGAAATTTGTTCGTCCAGTCACCCTGAGATACTTATATTTCTGATGAGCAAATAAGAAAATTATCCAACAAAGTTAATAGCTCATACATACATCTATACACAGTTGATTACTTGGCGGCAAAGTCAATTTGTATCTGTATTGCTTTCCCAAAAATGACTCTGCTGAGGTAGAGGAAAATTAACCAGACTTCTCTTCTCTCTTGAAAATACCCTAACCACCTTAGACTGTTTGGCCTACAGCTATGAGGATCATTCTGCCTTGTTCTTGCTTTAGCTTGATGATAACTCTGTGAATGAGCGGCAGAGGTGGTTATACAGAAGGCCTTGTCCTGTGGGAACAGGAAAAGGTCCTAAATGGACCAAGGATTGACTTGCTCTTGAACAGAATTGGGGACATATCTTGGTCTGCCATGTTGTGAGCAAATCCACTGTAGAAATCCTCCTATTCAAAAATCTAATCCTAGAATGGCTATGTTAAAAGACCATTTGTGATCCATGTTGAAGGATCTGCTCAGACAGTTTGCCAAAACATTCTGAACACCAGTCATCTCAAACGGGCCTAAAAATTTAGATTTTTGTAGAAACAAGGTTTTACTGAAGTATCAAATAAGGGTTTCCATGGATTTAAATTTCAACTGACTTTTTTTAAACAAACATTTCTCTACAATAATTGCAACCAAAGTACTTAAGCATTAGACACCTAAGAGTAAAACAAGCAAAGTTTTTTGTTTACTTTTTTACTTTTCCTCTGCATAGGCAAATATTAAATCTTGAGAAGCAGACTATTGAAATATTCAGTTTTAGTCCTTCAAGTGGTAATATGATAAAAATTGGTTTACAATACCATTTAAATAGTCAGAGTCCAGTGAACACAAGTTTATCAGATATACCAATACAAAATTGTAGCCTGTTACACACTGAAGAAACAAATTTTTTCCTGACTTCAGTGCATTTACATTTTAGTTTAAGAACTTTGCTTTAAACATGTTAATAAGTATTTGATATGCCAGTCAGAGTGAAATTAAGATAAACCTGAACTAGGAAGACAATTGAGTCATTCCACTAGGAATCTGAGAAGTTAATTGGACAACTGGCTGATAGTAATAGCTAAACAAGCTGGCTGGACTATGTTAAACAGGTACGTATTAGGATGAGCTGTTTGCTTTTTTTTAAAAAAAAAAAAAACACCCCCTCCACACAGAGGAAATTACTCAATATTTCTTAAACAGAAAATATGAAACATCTTGGACATTATCAGCAGAATAGCTGTCCACAGTTGTGCACCTAGCAAGAAACAGGTAGTGCATTATCAGCTCTGCCAGCAAAAGGAATCATGAATTCAATGAGCAACTGAAAAAAAAGCTGATTCTTGGCTCACTCAGTCTCTGGCTGAGCAGCTTACAATAGATGAAGTCGTTTTCAAATTTAACATAAGACATCCCAAAGGAACTCTGATCTGAAGATCAAAGTGTTCTTGTGGAAAGGCTTCTATTCCAGTATAACTCAGATTTTAGATAAAAGATTAGCATAAAAATCCTTAATTTTGTAAATCAAAACTTAATTTTTAAGAATCAAAGGGATGAAACATTCCTCATAAAGCTACAAGTTCTGTTATTTCAAGTGGCCATTTCTGTAAATACCAGTAAAAACTGCTAACATGACCCATCAGAATAGAGTCTAAAAAAACCAAAACCACATCAAGACAATACAAAGTTAAGTGAATTGTTAATTCAACAAACAAATTGAAGGCCAAGAACAAGAAATTCAACTTCTCCCTAGATCATCAAGATACTTTTAGAGCATTAAGGCTGACATGCTAAAACAATTATTTTTCTCCTTATCAGGTTGCACCGTCTGTAGTAACTGTGATATCTTTCCTTCAAATAAAATACTTTAGTGTTCATCTCTATACCCAAAAAGAGAAAGTTGATGCCTACAGACCATGAGAAACACTATAACAACATTCCAGTGAGCGTGTATGAAGCTTATCCACAGCTGATAAACTCTGAGGAGAAACTGGCACTTATTAGCCCTTCAGAGACAGCTGTAATGTCATGTGTTTGAGGACAACCACTTGCTCAGCTTTGATTCTCTTTTAGAGCAAAGAAAAAATAATAAATACCCTCTGTGACAGTGTGTACAAACCCCCCCACTAGGAAAGAAGGAGTTAAGGAGCAACTTTGGGTCCACACAGCCCCATCTGCTATATTGGAGAGGCATGCTTGAAGGAGCCTTAAAAAGGGAGAAGCTCAGTGTGGAAGGCCCAGCCTTAGGAGGTGGACAGACCTCTTATCTTCAGTTCCCAGAAAGGAGCACAGCAGAGAACCAAGCTAGCGAGGCCCTGGTGCAGGACTCCCCACCCAACTGAGAATATGAGTTCCTTGGGGGAAAGGTGGTTGCATTTGAGGAAGCAAGTAAGGTCTGACGAGACAGACCTTAACTTGCCACAAAGATCCCTGGACTAGAAGCCAGGGAAATGGGAGGGACTGGGCTCCCCTTCAGCCTCACCTGGAGGAATAGCCAGAAGACCCCAAACCAAAGGGTCAGCAGGATTACTGGGCCTGGACCAGGACCATCAACCTAGTATAAAGGCCTAAGACTACTTGTTAAAACCATGGCTTGCCACGAAAGGGGTCTGAGACTTCATCATTGGTTGCATGGGTTATCGCTCATGATGCTAGGAGTGTTCAGCTGAAGTTCTGGAATAGGCCAAAACATTCCACATCTTTTCCTTGTAGCTGAAAAGCTTCTTACCAAGAGACACAGTGGGTGAGATAATCTCTTTTATTGGACCAACTTCTGTTGGTGAGAGAGAAGCCTTCACGCTTACATGGAGCTCTTCAAGTTTGTAAGCTCAAAAGTTTCTCTCTCTCACCAACAGAAGTTGGTCCAGTAGAAGACATTACCTCACCAACCTTGTGACTCTAACATTCTGGGACCAACATGGCTACGACGACACTTCTTATCAAAGCATTTTGATATTTCACCAGCACTCTTAGCTGCTTTTTTTTTTTAAATATAGCATAAAGAAGATTCAGCTTCAGACATACTTTGATTTTTGAAACAGCCAATTTAGAGTTGTTTTCACTAGAAGTGTTGCAACCATTGAAAATACTTTCCCAATAAGGTATTAAATTATTTGAGTACTTCACAGATTACTAGATAAAGCAACCTGGAGCTTGTCTTATTAAATCACACAACAGTTTTAGCACTATTTTCATTCAAAAGTAATATATAACTAACTATCTTACATAACCATGTGTCTTTCGTAAGTGGAAAATATTGCTGCATTTAATTAGTTATTTCAGTTTTCCTTCCTCAAGGAGCTTATAAATTGCAAAAACGTTACATGTTTATAGCAGTCACTCCAGAAACTTGGAAGAGAATATATATAAAGTTGCATAAGGATTGCACGAAGCTCAAAAACTCTGAAAGACAGTCAAGCTAGTAAAAAGATGTAGAAACATTTACCATGTTATTTGTATTTAAATGCACTCCTCACTAGTAATTTCCAAACCCATTTTATTTATCCTGTGTTTTGCTCATATTGGAGAAAACAGCAAGTTTATGCTGCTTTAAAAAAAGGGTTCTCATTAGTGCATTTAAAAATCAGAAATTTTAAAACATGTTACTCTGCCAACATGCTATACTATTCAGTTTAATACTCTTCTAAAGCAGAAGTTTGCCTCAGTTAGTTAACAAAGTGTTGTCCCTTTTTCTCTCTCTGTTTTTTTAAATCATGAGACTTGCAAATGTCTTAATTCCATATACACTTGATATACAGAGGAACTTCCCATTGATACCAATGGAAACTGAATGTACAGAGCAATTTTCTCTCCTCATTTTATATAACCCACAGGAACAGGTCGTGTTGTAATGATGGATTGCTATGCTTGACCCTGCTGGTTTTTGTGATACTTTACTGAAGCAGATTCAGGTAACCTTTTTAAACCAAAGTTAACATAAGAGTAAAGAATACAATCTGTAAAGATCACTTGTGCATTTATTTCAGTATTAAATTTTTTATTTTTTTTTACTCTGCCCCTAAACATGCAGATTGTGTCCCAGACCATTTATTTATTTATTTGGACAGTGCCTAACATTCACTGGAGACATCAGGGAAGGGATAAGCTGGAGGTTTTACCAGCCAAGTATGGGACAGTTTGAATTTTTAGGACCCAGAAAGGTGTGGAAGACTGTTTGGAGTTATGGGATAAGCACATTTGCTGGATGTTTCTGCTAAAATGATTAGACTTGAAGCAGTCAATATGGAGATTAAAAAAAGACTGGGACAATATCCTCAAAGTTATTGCTTCAAGTTTTATGCAGATTCAGAAAGCTAATGCTGCATAATTTTAAAATAGGTTCACTTTTAGTAGTGTTTATTACAATAATGCTTAATCAAGAATGGACTCCCATTGTGTCAGACACTATACTAACAAAGGATTAGGCATTCCTGTGCTAAAGGGCTTGCAATCTAAAAAGAGATGAACATAAGCAACCAGTTAGTTACTGTACAATTTCTCCATACTTAACATCCTCGTAACTACCCCCTCCTCCATAGCCTTAATTTACCCACAACTGCCCTCCCACTGCACCCAACTCAGCCTCCTGTAGAAGATTTTTTAAAAGCCTGCCAAAACTGTGCTCCCAACTACTTCTATCCCCAGCGGGTCAGGGTCAGGGAACCTCACTGCTGCTCCCAAGGGCAGGGGACCCACATGGCTCTCCCTTCACCTGAAAGGGATGAAAAAGTTATATTTGCGAAGAGTGCATGAAGTGCGCTCAAATATAACAGCAATCTATATATGCTCCTCACCACCATACTGTCAGAACACTTAGTCCTTTGAAGTTTGTCTAAGATTTTGCGAAAAGTGTATCTTAAGATGTTGTTAGATGAATGAACACCTGATAACATGAAAAAAGAACAGGAGTACTTGTGGCACCTTAGAGACTAACAAATTTAAGGTGCCACAAGTACTCCTGTTCTTTTTGCGGATACAGACTAACATGGCTGCTACTCTGAAACCTGATAATGTGAAGAAGTTTGGTTTTCTAACTCATTGCTCTCAAAACACTGGATGCACTAGTTAAAAATATAAAAAGTCAACTACTTTCACAATGTTAGAACTCCTGCATGGTTAGTATTACCAGAAACCTAAGGAAGGAAATAATGTCTTGCTCCCCTTAGTTCAGCTGAGAAAGAAAGGAAGATTATATGGGGTGCAGGGACAGAAGGGATACAGTGAACTTTTGCCAGTAATTAGATATCCTTCAGAATGGGGGATGGAGTGGGGGCAGTTGGAGGACTTAGAGCTACACAGAGAAAAACAGAAGAGGCAAGTTTCCTCTAACATTCCAGCTATTTTAAAAAATATCACTGTCTGAAGTGGCAATTCTACTCTTTTCTGTAGAGAAGTCACATTCAGCTTGCGACAGTGTTAGCCCTGCTTCACCAGAGCACATACAAAAAGGGGGATATCACATTCTTCCCCTGAATTCAGTACTATTACTACGAGCAGGGGACAGGATTTCCAATGCATCCTTTCTCCAACTGGTGTCACTCCCACAGACATTGTAGTTCTAGATTACTTTATGCAATATTCCTGGAGATAATGTTCTGGTGAGGAAGAAGGGGAATGATTGTTTGAGGCTACATGTGTCCCCGCTGCACCACACCCACCGCCTTTAAAAAAAGTTTTAAACTGGAAGAACAGTTTATCACCCCGCCTTATCCATCTCACTCTGCCGGATACTGAATTTGGCAATGGCCAAGGGGCGTGGCCAAGCCAAGTCTTAAATAACCACCTAGGGTACTTGCAGGAAAAGATTCATCCAAAATGTCTCGGACTGGGAAAATTAAAAAAAAAAAAAAAAAACACCCCACAATCTTTCTGGCTTTTGGCATATCTGCCAGCACAGCAAACATACTGTAAACTCAGAATTAAGCTACCTTCCTTACTAGATATCACAAACAAGTTCTGTAAGCCAAATTCTATTCTCACACTTCTTGCAACCCCAGTGTCTTCAAATTTTGCCCTCAGTAATACCTCTGCAATCTCATTGTATCAAATGGGTTTGCACAAGTATAACTAGTTCTAACTGGACATTTGTAAACAACTGAGATACCTAAGAAGGAACAGAATCTGGCTCAGTCTCATATTGCATAGATGACACAGCTAATTGCAGTAAAAAAAAAAAAAAAAAGAGTCATCTTACTTTATTCACTAATGTAAGCAGATATGTCCAGATAACCAGTAGATGGTTCTCTGTGTAAAGATTATGCTAGTTTTCAGCATACAACCACACTCAGCCCTGGTCTACACTATGAGATTAGGTCGAATTTAGCAGCGTTAAATCAATTTAACCCTGCACCCATCCACATGATGAAGCCATTTTTGTCGATTTAAAGGGCTCTAAAAATCGATTTCTGTACTCCTCCCCGGCGAGGGAAGTAGCACTAAAATTGACCTCACTGGGTCAAATTTGGGGTAGCGTGGATGCAATTAGACGGTATTGGCCTCCAGGAGCTATCCCAGAGTGCTCCATTGTGACTGTTCTGGACAGCACTTTCAACTCAGATGCACTAGCCAGGTACACAGGAAAAGCACCGGGAACTTCTGAATTTCATTTCCTGTTTGGCCAGGGTGGCGAGCTCATCAGCAGTGGTGACCATGCAGTCCGAGAATTGCAAAAGAGCTCCAGCATGGACCGAACAGGAGACACTGGATCTGATCACTGTATAGGGAGACGAATCCATGCTATCAGAACTCCGTTCCAAAAGAAGAAATGCCAAAATATTTGAAAATCTCCAAGGGCATGATGGACAGAGGCTATAACAGGGACCCGCAGTAGTGCGGCGTGAAAATTAAGGAGCTCAGGCAAGCCTACCAAAAAAACAGATTGGCAAATGGCCACTCGGGGTCAGAGCCCCAGACATGCCGCTTCTATGATGATGTTTGATGATTAATTTTCTCTGAAGACTTGGGATGCATTCGTGGCCAGTACAGCTACTGGAAAAGTCTGTTAACACATCTGGGGATAGAGCGGAAATCCTCCAGGGACATCTCCATAAAGCTCTCCTGGAGATACTCCCAAAGCCTTTGCAAAAGGTTTTTGGGGAGGGCAGCCTTATTCCATCCTCCACGGTTAGACACTTTACCATGCCAGGCCAGTAGCACTTAGTCTGGAATCATTGCATAACAAAGCATGGCAGTGTATGGTCCCGGTGTTTGCTGGCATTCAAGCAACATCCGTTCTTTATCTCTCTGTATTATCCTCAGGAGAGCAATATCATTCATGGTCACATGGTTGAAATAGGGGAATTTTATTAAGGGGACATTCAGAGGTGGCTGTTCCTACTGGCCTGTTTGCCTGTGGCTGAAAAGAAATCATCCCCGCTGTTAGCCACGCGGTGGGGGGAGGATTGAAGCAATCATCCCAGGGAATTGGGGAAGAGGGGGTTAGTTGGGTTTGTGCTGCACATTAACCCGAAAACCACAGCCCCTCCTTTCAAATGGCCAACCCAACAAGTGCTTGGTGTGGGAAATGAGGGTGCTGCTGTTTGAAACCATTCCCACGTTATGAAGGTTGAAGAAACCAAAAGAATGTGGTTTCCCATGGCTCCCTGCAAGCCGAATTCTCTTGCCCAGCCCTGCATGTGTGATCTCACACCAAACCAGCAGGCCCTCAATATAAGAGGCAAAATGTGAAAGCACATCTGCTATGTAATGCTAACAGCTTGGTTCACCATGAAAGAGTCTACCCATTGTTCTCTAAAATGTGTCTTTTTAAATACTACTCTCCCTTTTTTTCTCCCGCAGCTGCAAACATTTCAACGCTCTCCCTATCATCTCCGTCCCAGAGGCTAGCGCAGATAAGAAGGCGAAAAAAAACACTTGCAATTAAATGTTCTCTGAGCTCATGCAACCCTCCCGCACTGAAAGAGCTCAGCAAAATGCGTGGAGGAAAACAAGGGGAGAGTCCAGGAAAGCAGGAAATGAACGCGAGGACAGGAGGGACGAGCAAGAGGAGAGGTGGCGGCAGTGTGATGAGAGAAGGCAGGATGCAATGCCGAGGCTATTGGAGGATCAAACTCATATGCTCCAGCATATGGTGAAGCTTCAAGAAAGGCAGCAGGAGCACAGACCACCGTGGTCTGTGCAGAAACACTGAAAAGTACCCCTTGCGGTTTATGTACCGGCTGCCAAGGTGGTCCGGTACCAAGATATAGATATGCGTTCTGTCTATTGCCCCACCACAGTTGGGGAATCCCATTGCAGCAAAGCCATCCACTATGACCTGCACATTTCCCAGAGTCACTACCTTCAATTGCAGCAGCTCAGTGATTGCCTTGGCTACTTGGATCACAGCAGCCCCCACAGTACATCTGCCCACTCCAAACTGATTCCCGACTTACCGGTAGCTGTCTGATGTTGCAAGCTTCCAGGGGGCTATCGCCACTCGCTTGTGAACTGTGAGGGCTGCTCTCATCTTGGTATTTTTGCACTTCAAGGCAGGGGAAAGCAAGTCACATAGTTCTATGAAAGTGCCCTTACGCATGCGAAAGTTTCGCAGCCACTGGGAATCATCCCAGACCTGCAACATTATGCGGTCCCACCAGTCTGTGCTTGTTTCCCGGGCCCAGAATCGGCGTTCCATGGTATGAGTCTGCCCCACTGCCACCAGGATGTCCAAATTGCCGGGCCCCGTACTTTAAGAGAATTCTGTGTCCATGTCCTCATCACTGCGTTGCCAGCACCTCCTCACCTGATTTTGCAGGTTCTGGTTCTGCACATACTGCAGGATAACGTGCGAGGTGTTTACAATGCTCATAACTGCCATGGTGATCTGAGTGGGCTCCATGCTTGCCATGGTATGGTGTCTGCAGGAAAGCAGAGTTGCAGCAGAAGCGGTGGCTGACGACGGATGCCAGGAGAATAGATATTTATAGAGAATGATGAGAGGACCTGTGAGGTGGATTCATGATACCAGGAGAGCAGAGTTGCAGCGGAAGCAGTGGAGGACGACAGTCAGCACCACGCATGTTTCCCGAGGAAGAACACATAGACCCAGGAGCCCGTGGCAGATAACATGGAGAAATTCACTATGGAGACAACAGCAGCAGAGCAGAGTTGCAGTGGAAGCGGTGGATGATGACGGTTAGCAGTCCTACTGCACCGTCTGCTGAAAGCAGTATGGCGTCCTCACGAAAAAAAGGTGCGAAATGATTGTCTGCCGTTGCTTTCACAGAGGGAGGGGCGACTGACAACATGTACCCAAAACCACACGCGACAATGTTTTTGCCCCATCAGGCATTGGGAGCTGAACCCAGAATTCCAATGGGTGGCAGAGACTGCAGTAACTGTGGGATAGCTACCCACAGTGCACAGCTCCGAAAGTCAACACTAGCCACGGTACAGTGGACGCACTCCGCCAACTTAATGAGCTTAGTGGGGACACACATAATCGACTGTATAAAATTGCTTCTATAAAAATCGACTTCTATAAATTCAACTAATTTCATAATATAGACATACCCTAAGACAACTCCCAAACTTTTACATCACTACCATATTCTGTACCTTCTTATGTGTCACAGTTGTTTGTAAAGTTTGAATTAGAGCTAAGTACAAACTTCACTAAGGGGCTAGTGAACACTGGCAACGCTAACGTGGCTTATGTGGTCGCGGCACAGTGCTCGGAGAGAGCTCTCCCAGAGCTCTAAAAAATCCACCTCCACGAGGGGCGTAGCTACCAGTGCTGGTGCACTGTCTACACTGGCGCTGCTTTACAGGACTGAAACTTGCTGCGCTCAGGGGAGTGTTTTTTGAACGAGAAAAAAGTTGCAGGCCTGTAAATTGCCAGTGTAGACAAGCTCGAAGTTAACTCGTTCTTATCACTACTTTATTCTAATATCACTGTTTTGCACATGAGGTGTGAAGGGTAGACAGGGTGGACTGTTTTTGGAAGAGGTTACATTTGTTTGGGTGACCTTAACTATGCATTTCCACATTCTTCAATGGGTGCATGTGGTTTTTTCAAACTTAGCTTTGAATACTTAATCTATCATTTGTTGTTTGATAGAGTTACTATGTTCTCTTAAGGATTTTACCCTTTCAATAACTGATATTAGCAACCTTAACTCTGGCTTAACATTTTTTGCTTGGGTACCAGAGTTGAGAAGCGATGTAGTTTTGCTATACTACCACTTGGTGACCAGGCTGCTTAAGATGCAATTTAATGGAGATTGTGGACTCAGAATAAGCCTGTGTGCTAAATATTACATGTCACCTCTGAATATTCCTAGTACATCTGTGTGATGAGGTGCCCATTCCACACAGGGCTGGAAGGGGTTAAGGTGGCCAGGTATACCTATTAACTTTACAGGCTGCAACTGGAGGAAGAGCCAGGGCACAAGACTTGATTGCAAGCAGGCTCAGCTGGGAAGGAAAAGGCAGAGCCTATAAACCCAGGAAGCTGGCAACAGACTGGGGCAGCAGTCACTCCCTGGGAAGAGGGTTCAGAGCTAGTACTTTGGGTCGGGAGGGGTACCAGAAGAGTAGGAAGCAGACCAGGGAAGGAGTAGTGAGGGCTGGAAGAGCAAAGCCCAGAATTGCTGGGTTGAGGGTCCATGGACTGGAACCCAGAGTAGAGGGCAGGACTGGATTCCCCTACCAGCCACTGAAGTGACACCTGAGACAGTAAATGGGACTGCTGAAGGGAAGTTTTTGATAAATCCCAGAAGGGAGGGAACGCTGAGTGACCTGGGCTGAGTCATGAAGAGGACACTGCAGTTCCTGGAGTGTTTTATCCAGGGCCATTCTAAAACTGCAAATTAAATTGGCAAAGAAGATAGCATTTGGTCATTTTATTAGTGGCTGTGTATATAAAGAAAAGTCAGTACAAGCAAAATTAGATATCTATAAAATACAAGAACAAAACAGGACTAATTGTGGCTTTAATTTTATTAGTTTCCAAATAAGTCTGCTAAAACTACCATAAGAAGTTCACTTTTAAAACTGAGTTAGATTGGGAGTGTAGTGCAATATAGCACATTATATTTGCAACATGTAAACCGCAGAAAAGTAACTTCCTCCCTTAGCCACTGTATACCAAGTTCTAACTAACGTGCTCTCGAATGACAAGATTTATTTCTGCCTTTCAATTAATTTGGGCAGGTGGCCAACAATTTATGAGATTGTTCAGAAGACAAAGGTGTGTGGGTAGAAGCCTTCAGCCTAATAGTTCTTTTGAGAAACAACTTCTGACCACAGAGCTGCAATTTCAAGCCTCTAGAATAATTTTACTCTGCGAATCTCTCAGCTTGAGCACTCTATACAGCAGCAGCAAATTATGTATTCCATAAATTATTAAAACAACATTTTCACTATTATGCTGAGCTTTAGACCTCATCTATTCTCTTTATCTATGCTAGACCGGATATCTTTTTTTTTTTTGTAGGAATATCACTAAATACCAATTTCACAGAACAGTTATTGCACTGCAGGAAGACAGACAAAATGCCAGGAATGTGTTTTAATTAGGCCACAACTCTAACACGTGGGAAACAGCCAGCAATAATTTGTCCATTGCAGGTGGCCTTTCCTATATAATCCATTCCAACTGGTAGAGGGCTGCCTCAGCCCCAACCACCCATCCCCCAGCCTCCATTCCACCTGTTGCTAGCACTACTGCTGAGACCCCTCCACCCTCCCCTCCTATTAGGTAAAGAAGGTGGGGAAGAGGGCATTGTCTCCTCACTGTACCAGACATTAGGCATTCCAATGCCACTCTCCACCTTCTTCAGAACATGTCTTTTCCCAATGCTTTCTCCACTAATCTGGGAACCGAACCCCCTATTGAACAATTACTTGCACTGGGCACCTGCCATCAGGCAGCACCAACAATTTGCTTGGCTGCTTCTCCTCACCCTGCCAGATTCCCAGATTAATTCTTCCTTCCTTAATAATGATTAGAAGTCATATCCACTTGTCAGTCAGAGAAGTGTACCACCTCTTCCCTGAATTACTCAGGTTACAGTCACCCCTGCCCCACAAAAGAAGGACCTGGTTCTGCCTCTAATCTTTGACCTAGTCCTTTACTCCACCCTTTTACTAAATCCCCAAATAGTTTTCCCCCATGGGCACAGTGATCCATTTATGTGATCCCTCCCTGGCCAAACATGAAAGGGCATCCACTAATCTCCCTCCCCCTGAAGCATGCCCCTCCGTCCACGCCAATTTAGAGCTGCCTCACCATGAAGGCCTAGCTGTGAACATCCCGGGGCAAGTGGCTGACTGAGCCAAATACACAACACTATGCCCGTACATTCAGATGCCAACTCCTGTATCCCATCCTCTTGAACCTGGAGGCACAAACAGGAAAAGCTTACCACCCTTATATTACTGAATCATCATCCCAAACAGTGGCCTCCATACCCTTGTATGCATTCAGATGCCACTACTGATAGAATCCAATTGGCTCCTGTCAAGGCTGATTCCCCACTCTGGCATTTTGAGTGCCAAAGGTGGGGGCCTGCAAGGACTCTAAAAATTACTACTTGCCACTCCAGGCTTGTCTTAAACTCCCAAGGTTACAGCTTCTTTCTGACTTTGGATTGGTAGATGCTGCCACCACCCAAATTCAGACCCCTCTGAGAGCCCACAAAGGCGCACTTGGGGATTCCCTCCTGTAGGGTACCCTCAGGCCCTTTCACCCTCCCTCCAGGGAAGAGCTGAGAAAGGGGAAAAAAAAGGAAATCAGCTGTTGCCACCATAGAATCATAGAATATCATGGTTGGAAGGGACCTCAGGAGGTTATCTAGTCCAACCCCCTGCTCAAAGCAGGGCTGATCCCCAATTAAATCATCCCAGCCAGGGCTTTGTCAAGCCTAACCTTAAAAACTTCTAAGGAAGGAGATTACACCACCACCTAGGTAACGCATTCCAGTGTTTCACCACTCTCCTAGTGAAAAAGTTTTTCCTAATATCCAACCTAAACCTCCCCCACTGCAACTTGAGACCATTACTCCTTGTCCTGTCCTCTTCTACCACTGAGAATAGTCTAGATCCATCCTCTTTCAGGTAGCTGAAAGCAGCTATCAAATCCCCCCTCATTCTTCTCTTCTGTGGACTAAACAATCCCAGTTCCCTCAGCCTCTCCTCATAAGTCATGTGTTCCAGTCCCCTAATCATTTTTGTTGCCCTCCGCTGGACTCTCTCCAATTTTTCCACATCCTTCTTGTAGTGCAGTGCCCAAAACTGGACACAGTACTCCAGATGAGGCCTCACCAATGTCGAATAGAGGGGAACGATCACGTCCCTTGATCTGCTGGCAATGCCCCTACTTATACATCCCAAAATGCCATTGGCCTTCTGGGCAACAACAGCCAAGACTCATATCCAGCTTCTCGTCCACTGTAACCCGTAGGTCCTTCTCTGCAGAACTGCTGCCTAGCCATTGGGTCCCTAGTCTGTAGCGGTGCATTGGATTCTTCCGTCCTAAGTGCAGGACTCTGCACTTGTCCTTGTTGAACCTCATCAGATTTCTTTTGGCCCAATCCTCCAATTTGTCTAGGTCCCTCTGTATCCTATCCCTACCCTCCAGCATATCTACCACGCCTCCTAGTTTAGTGTTGTCTGCAAACTTGCTGAGGGTGCAATCCACACCATCCTCCAGATCATTAACGAAGATATTGAACAAAAACGGCCCCAGGACCGACCCTTGGGGCACTCCACTTGATACTGGCTGCCAACTAGACATGGAGCCATTGATCACTACCAGTTGAGCCCGACAATCTAGCCAACTTTCTACCCACCTTATAGTCAATTCATCCGGCCCATACTTCTTTAACTTGCTGACAAGAATACTATGGGAGACAGTGTCAAAAGCTTTGCTAAAGTCAAGGAACAACACGTCCACCGCTTTCCCTTCATCCACAGAACCAGTTATCTCGTCATAGAAGGCAATTAGATTAGTCAGGCATGACTTGCCCTTGGTGAATCCATGCTGACTGTTTCTGATCACTTTCCTCTCCTCCAAGTACTTCAGAATTGATTCCTTGAGGACCTGCTCCATGATTTTTCCAGGGACTGAGGAGAGGCTGACTGGCCTGTAGTTCCCAGGATCCTCCTCCTTCCCTTTTTTAAAGATGGGCACTACATTAGCCTTTTTCCAGTCGTCCAGGACTTCCCCGGATCGCCATGAGTTTTCAAAGATAATGGACAATGGCTCCGCATCACATCCGCCAATTCCTTTAGCACTCTCGGATGCAACGCATCCAGCCCCATGGACTTGTGCACGTCCAGCTTTTCTAAATAGTCCCGAACCACTTCTTTCTCCACAGAGGGCTGGCCACCTCCTTCCCATGCTGTGCTGCCCAGTGCAATAGTCTGGGAGCTGACCTTGTTCGTGAAGACAGAGGCAAAAAAAGCTAAACAAACAACAATATGTGCACAAACCTCTTAAGACACACAAATCCAGTTCTGTTCTTAAAAAAGAGAAACGTTATTAATAAAAAAAGAAAATACACCTCTACCCTGATATAATGCAGGTTTGCACACAATGTGGTAAAGCTCTGACACGCTGCTCTGAGCGTCGTGTTAAGGGTGCCGGGCTGGGCCTGGCTGGGGCTGAGGGGTTGGATAAGGGGCAGAGGGTCTCGGGGGCAGTCAGGGGCTCCCCACCGCCCCCCCAGGGTCTGGGAGGCAGGAGCTCTGGGGCGGCACTGTTGGGGGCCCCACAGTGGCCCAGGGGATTAGCGGGGGCCTGGGAGCAGCCCACTCCCCATCTCTCGCCCCAGCCCCATCACTCGGAGGAGGGGGCTTAGGGGAGGGTGTCCTTTCCCCAATCTCCCCATACTCACCAGCAGCAGGAAGCAGAGCGCCGTAGCTGGGAGGTGGCAGAGTGGAGCGGGCTGGGGCCGTGTTGCTCTGCTTCCCGCCACTGCCGGTGAGTGCCTGTCAGGGGCGGAGGTGTGGATAGAGGTCGGAACAGTCAGGGAACAAGGAATGGGGGGGCCAAAGCAAGTTCGATATAACACTGTCTTACCTATAACGCAGTGAGATTTTTTTGTCTCCCAAGGACCGCGTTATATCGGGGTAGAGGTGTACGTCTGGGAACTTAGGCTTTTGCTAAATTTAAAAAAAAAAAACTACAAGAATTAAGCATCAAGAATAGCTTTCTTGACGTCCATCTTAAAGGTTACAAGCAAAACAAAAGCACCTGGGGTTAGCACACAGGAGTCCACAAGCCATAAAGAAATAAAAAGTGATAAACCTAATCACATCTTCCTAGACATTTCCTGATCTAATTACATAAATGGGGTTTAAATGAGTAGTTTCTAGGTATGATACTGAGGATTTTTCATACCTGGCCCAAAGCTTCTCACAGCATAACTCTGCCCTGTCCCCTCCCTCTGGTAGAACCACCACAGACCAACAAAAGGGGAGTCTTTTTTCAATTTTTAAAAAGTTCTAGCCTTCCCACTGGCTCATTTGGCCAGGTGCCCACTCACTTCCTTTTACTTATGCATAGCAGTGAGACTTTTTAACCCTTTACAGATAGTAGCTGTTCTCTAATTGCTCTAAGAGAGATTTTATAGCTATTGGCTGGCAGGCCATCCATAAAAGGGAGCTACTCCCCTCCCTTCATTTACCACAGCTCCTTTTCCCAGCTCTACTGTGGATGTAGCCATTCCAGTCCTGAATAAATGGGATCCCAATTCACCAGAGGAACCTCAATACATGCTCTTCAACATCACCACAAATTGAAGTTTCTTTTTCAGAAGTAACTCTTCCCCATGAAGAAAGAGTGGCCTCACACCAGCAGACCTCTGCGCTAAACAAATAGATAAGTTCACAGGGCAAATCCCACCCTCCCCACATTTTTGTAATACTAGGACTCACTTTGCCATACCTTAATTGTGATTTTTGTTTTTGACACTCAGACTCAGTGACAAATCTCCATCCTCTACCCATCTCCCAACCCTCCACAGCAGATTCTTAACTTCCCTATCTAAATCCTACTTTGCTAACCTCTTAAACAGCCCTGACTGAGACCACAGTTCCTAGAGCCTAACTAAAACCTGCCATTAGGGTTCCAGTAGCCCTGTATAACCTCCAACAAAGCTAACTGCTCAATAAAAGACCTGAAATAGCATATGATGCCTGCCCACAGCATACCCATGACACCACAGATTGTGGTATCCAATTCAGAACTAGGTCAAATTCTGAGAGAATTCACACCTGACCTCCAGTTGGCAGAGAGTAAATTCCTCAACACCCCACAGCATAGCCTGGATGTTTATGGTGCTAATTGCTTTGCACCAAATAGAAAGAATGCTCTTGGGGGAATTCTGCACAATGCAGAATTTTGCAGAAATTAACGTTCCCCCACAGAAATGGGATGCAGTGCTGCTAGCAACCAGTAGAAGCCACTGGACTCAGCAGAGCCCAGCTTGCACATAGAAGACAATGTTGGGGCGAGGGAGAGGGAGCTAGAGGGTTCCTGGCAGCTGCAGTTCCCAGCATACCCTGAGGGAAGGAGAGGGTGGCGCGCACAAGAAACTCTGTGCAAGTCTGGGTCCAAGCATCAGGCTCTTTCTCCCTCTGGATCCCTGGGCAATAGAGGGGGACAGGTGTCTGGGCAAGGCGGGTGGGGGCTCTGCAGCTGGGCTCTGGAGGGAGGAGGGCGGTTCAGGTGTATTGGCTCAGGGAGCCTTGTAGGTGCTCTGCGTGGGGGAGGGTTTGTGAGTGTCTGGTTACTCCGAGCCAATAAACACGAAGGGGGCAGAGAAACAGCAACTGGGCTGTCATAGGGGTTTCTTTAACTCTACTCCTGGGGAAATGTGTCCCCCCCCCCCCCCGTATTGTTACAAACATACTTGCTGACAGGTATTTTGAAACAAATTACCAAAATAATTGAAACTGGCGTGATTATGTAGTGTTATTTTGACAAATAAAACTTGAAGAATTTAATTTTTTGCCACAGAATGCCCCCAGGAGTAAAAGTTAAACAGTCAAGAACCAAGGTTCCAGAAGCCTAGCCATGTCTGAATGGGCTCCTTGCTAGCTCCCAATACCAAGTCTCAAATTCTTCCCACCTTATACTGAGTGCTTTAAAGAAAAGGAGAGATATCAACATGGACCACTGTCTGGTTAAACTTCAGAATCACCTCTCTTCGTTCTGACCTTATCCCTGTAGGTAGTCACTGCCATTAGGATGGGGAAAAACTCCCAGACCATTCTCTCTTTCATTATCCAGATCCAATCAGCCCTGCTTGCTCTAGTGGAAAGCTATCCCCCAGTACATCCAAATTGGCTTTCAGATCTGACTATGGCTTCCAATCCTCCCTTCAAAAGAAACCCTAGTGCACTGATGCAAGAACTATCCAACAGTTAATAAATCCATCTGTGACTTGGGGAATTTATCTACGTACAGCTTATGAATTCTGTTTGATATTAGGGAATCTTCTCTGTATCTATATCAAACTGCAGAGAAAGCATAAGAAAGCTTGCTCTAGCAGACAGAGATGCCATGATTCAGAGAAGCCCTGTGTAAGAGGAAGAGAATCCTAGAGACTCTGACCAAATCCCAAAGGACACTCAGTGGTGAGGACACTGAGGCAGGAAACGATGTACAGGTGTTTTACTTCGATCCATATATTTCTTGTGATAATTAAAGTAATGAGTAATTGTTAAACCTTACAATGCCTATGTGTTATGTGCTTCAACTATCACATGTCCCTGAAGAGGGAAATTGTAAACCAGAGAGTGTCCACAAGGTTGGAGCTCTGAGAAAGGATGTGCTTAACTAGTGGGGTGTTAGCACTGGTCCCAGGGCAGAAGTTCCCACTTCTCCTGAAGGAGTATCAGAAAGTCTGTGACCAGGAAGCATGCCAGAGACAGCAAAGAAAGAGATTGCTGGAGCCTACCCAGGCCAAGGAAAGCTTAAGAGTAGTACATGGGTTCAACATGTGGAAACCCAAACACAGCAGCTTACTGAGTGTTCAGCAGGGGGAACTTTAATAGGGCTGTGACATCACAATTTCTCTACCAGTTAATAAATTAGATCTAGCCATGCCCAAGGAAGCAGCTGACGGCAGAGTGCAAAACACCCATCCCAAGGACACCAACAGGTATGTCAAATTGAAGATGACCAAGTTTGTATTTCATGCAAAGCAGCCTTCTCAGATACCCCAGCCATCCCAGCCAACTGCCACAATCTTGGCAGTATATTAGCAGAGAGTAGATACACCCACCTCTGTATCTAACTCAGTCTTCCAGATAAGCCAGCATAGTAAGGCTTGAGCTCCACTTTTCCATTTTCTTTTGCTAGCACTCCTAACCTACCATCTAATATACCTGTATCTTTTGAGTCAACCCTTGCTGCAAATAGAAATGTGTCCAGGTGGCCCACCACCTGTGAGATGCCAACCTGACCTGCATGCCACTATCCACTCTGACACGGTGTTGAACCTTTAAAGGCTGAGCATGATCACGAGCACCCATGAGCTTCGCCTATCAAAATAATCTGACCTTTATAACAAAAATCAGCAGATTGAAGTCCATGGGATATTGAAAATAACCAGAAAGCTACCCAATATGATACTTTACTCCTAATCTACAACTGGACTAAGGAAAAATGAGAGAGTTACTGTTGGTCCTTCCCATCTTTCACTAGCTTCCTCATATGAAGCTAATATTCCACACGTACCCTTTAGGGCCAAAAGAGGCTCACAGATTCACTATCCTGAAAATCCCTGAACTTTAAAACAAAAATGTTACCTCTAACTGAGATGTAAACCTTCTTAAGGACTTCAAAGTTAGGAATTATTCTATCAAGTCTACCTCTAATATCTTTAGTCCTAGTGAGCACTCTTCTCCACTATACCATGACAAGGGAGAGCAATCCGACAGAAGTACCCATAGTATCTTGAGGTCATTTGTGGAGGAGGCCATTCCCATACTTCTGCTACTGATCCTGAGCCTAAATGGGGGATCATCCAACAACCTCCAACCCTGTTTAGAGGATATCACCCTCCACTGGACACTGCGGCAAACGTGAGCTCTGTGAGGCACCAATTTTTCCCACACTCACACTCCCTTTTCCCCTCCACATTTGTATCTAATATAAGTTCCAACATTTGCTGTCAGTGAAGGCTCTTCATAGTTAAGGCTACATTTAGTCACAGGTATTTTTAGTAAAAGTCATAGACAGGTCACGTGCAGTAAACAAAAATTCATGGCCCGTGTCCTGTCCATGACTTTTACTATATACCCCTATATAAAACTTGGGCGGAGAACTTCAGGTGCTCTGGGGTGGACGGGCGATCCGGGGGCACGGTGGGTGCTGGGGGAGGTGGCCCAGGACCCCTCCTGGTGCTGGGGGGAGGGGGATGGGCTGCCAGGGGCTCCCTACCTGGTTCCGCGTGTCTCTGCAGCTCCTATGTGGCAGATGGAGTAAGGGAGCTCCGTGCACTGCTCCCACCACAAGCGCCAGCTGCGCAGCTCCCACTGGCCAGGAACTGCAGCCAAAGGGAACTGCAGGGGCGGGAAGCAAACTGAGCTCCCTGGCCCCTCTGCCTAGAAGCTACAGAGCCATGCCAGTGGGAGGCGAGGAGCCCCCCCACCCCAAGGTAAGCACCACCCTACACTCCAACCCCCTGCCCCAGCCCTGAGCCCCCTCCCACACACCCAAACTGCTGCTGCTGGCCCAAGGGCTGCCCAGGCCACTGCAGAAGTCACGGAGGTTACAGAAAGTCACGGAAACTGTGACCTCCATGACAGACTCACAGCCCTAATCATAGTTACTAGCTAAGATGAAGTGAGCTGTAGCGCACGAAAGCTTATGCTCAAATTGTTAGTCTCTAAAGTGCTACAAGTCCTCCTTTTCTTTTAGCTTTATAAGTGGAACTTATAACCCACTATCAGTACAAAGGATGGACACCAGACAAGCCAAAATCATCTGTTCTAACTATTTCATGTTCATTTTGGTCCCACTTCATTCCCATACACAGTGGAGCCATCAATCTAAGTTCCTCCAAATGGACCCATGCTATATCCCTAAATGTATTGTGGATCTGGCAGACTGATTTGCTATATTTTGATAAGGGAAAGCCTCTCTTCAATTATTTGTTTGACAACATCTGCACACCTCAGATAGGCGACACTCACCTACCTAGATCCAACTTACTCTATACCCTTCTTATTGCTCTCTGCCCCACCGTCCATCATAGCTTTCTATATATTGCCCTATTAACTCGGTTAGTATTGAGAAGGTACACTATGATTGGATTATGGTTAAGCTTGCCTTGCTGAAAGACTGGGACTGTTAGCTGCAGTGGCACTCACTACACCATGCTCCTCACCCCCAAGCCCCCCCACCCCCAAATACATGGAAAGCAGTCCCAACCGCATTGACCCATGTCCCTACTTCCCCTCTGAGGGGATCTGAAGATGTTTGATCTGCAATATTCAGCTGCTGGAAGTACCCACACTCTGTGGGGTACTAACCATTACACCAGTCATGTGTCTACGTACAGCCTAGAGGGTGGGGTCAATGCCTGAACTCCACCACGGGGGTGCTTGCTGTGCCGGCCCCCTAATGTCTGGACAGGGCCCTGGAAATCCACTATCCCATCCTAGTTTGGCAGTCCAGCTGCTGGCACCAAGGGGAGCCTGCACTCCAGGTTGCTGCTAGCTCTTGGAGAATCTGGGGAAGGGGAACCCTTCAACACTCAAACCTTGTGTAGGAACTCCTAAGCCCCCTGCCAAAGGGAAACCTGTGATCACCGGAGCTGTGTCACTACTCCTGAAGTTCCCTGAAAAGGGACCTTCTCTGCCGTTTCCCCCACCCACCCATCAATGAGTGGCTGAGTGCAGTCAAGGCTGCCTCCTGGACCCGGCAGGCGGAGAAGGGACCTCCGGTGAGTGTACCTTTTAAAATACTATACATGGTTTAAAAGCAAGCATATGAAAGGATTAATTTGCCCTGGCATTCGCGGCTCTCCTGGATGTACTCCCAAAGCCTTTGCAAAAGGTTTCTGGGGAGGGCAGCCTTATTGCATCCTTCATGGTAGGACACTTTACCACTCCAGGCCAGTAACACATACTCGGGAATCATTGTACAACAAAGCATTGCAGTGTATGTTTGCTGGCGTTCAAACAACATCCGTTCTTTATCTCTCTGTGTTATCCTCAGGAGAGTGAGATATCATTCATGGTCTCCTGGTTCAAATAGGGTGCTTTTCTTCAGGGGACATTCAGAGGAGCCTGTTCCTGGTGAGCTGTTTGCCTGTGGCTGAACAGAAATGTTCCCCGGTGTTAGCCGGGGGGAGGGTTGAGAGGGTAGCCACGGGGTGGGGGGAGGCAAAATGCGACCATGTAACAAAAGCACATGTGCTATGTATGTAATGTTAACAGCAAGGTTTACCCTGAAAGACTGTAGCCACTGTTTTATAAAGTGTGTCTTTTTAAATACAGCTGTCCCTTTTTTTTTCCCTCCACCAGCTGCATGTGTTTCAATGATCACAGGATCTTCTCCTTCCCAGAGGCTAGTGAAGATTAGAAAGAAAAAAAAAACCGCACTCGTGAAGAAATGTTCTCTGAGCTCATGCTGTCCTCCCACACTGACAGAGCACGGACAAATGCGTGGAGGCAAATAATGTCAGAGTGCAGGAAAGCACAAAATGACCGGGAGGAGAGGTGGCAGGCTGAGGAGAGTAAGTGGCGGGCTGAAGAGAGGGCTGAAGCTCAAATGTGGCAGCAGCGTGATGAGAGGAAGCAGGATTGAATGCTGAGGCTGCTGGAGGATCAAACCAGTATGCTCCAGTGTATGGTTGAGCTGCAGCAAAGGCAGCTGGAGCACAGACTGCCACTACAGCCCCTGTGTGACCAACCGTCCTCCTCCCCAAGTTCCATAGCCTCCACACCCAGACGCCCAAGAATGCAGTGGGGGGCCACCGGCCAACCAGCCACTCCGCCACAGAGGATTGCCCAAAAAACAGAAGGCTGGCATTCAATAAATTTTAAAGTTGTAAAATTTTAAAGTGCTGTGCTTAAAGTGCTGTGCGGCATTTTCCTTCCCTCCTCCACCACCCCTCCTGGGCTACCTTGGTAGTCATCCCCCTATTTGTGTGATGAATGAATAAAGAATGCATGAATGTGAAGCAACAATGACTTTATTGCCTCTGCAAGCAATGATTAAAGGGAGGAGGGGAAGGTGGTTAGCTTGCAGGGAAGTAGAGTGAACCAAGGGGCGGGGGGTTTCATCAAGGAGAAACAAACAGAACTTTCACACCGTAGCCTGGCCAGTCATAAAACTGGTTTTCAAAGCTTCTCTGATGCGTACCGCGCCCTCCTGTGCTCTTCTAACCGCCCTGGTGTCTGGCTGCGCGTAACCAGCAGCCAGGCGATTTGCCTCAACCTCCCACCCCGCCATAAACATCTCCCCCTTACTCTCACAGATATTGTGGAGCACACAGCAAGCAGTAATAACAGTGGGAATATTGGTTTCGCTGAGGTCTAAGCGAGTCAGTAAACTGCGCCAGTGCGCCTTTAAACGTCCAAATGCACATTCTACCACCTTTCTGCACTTGCTCAGCCTGTAGTTGAACAGCTCCTGACTACCGTCCAGGCTGCCTGTGTACGGCTTCATGAGTCATGGCATTAAGGGGTAGGCTGGGTCCCCAAGGATACATATAGGCATTTCAACATCCCCAACAGTTATTTTCTGGTCTGGGAATAAAGTCCCTTCCTGCAGCTTTTGAAACAGACCAGAGTTCCTGAAGATGCGAGCATCATGCACCTTTCCCGGCCATCCCACGTTGATGTTGGTGAAACGTCCCTTGTGATCCACCAGAGCTTGCAGCACTATCGAAAAGTACCCCTTGCGGTTTATGTACTCGCCGGCTTGGTGCTCCAGTGCCAAGATAGGAATATGGGTTCCGTCTATGGCCCCACCACAGTTAGGGAATCCCATTGCAGCAAAGCCATCCACTAGGACCTGCACATTTCCCAGGGTCACTACCCTTGATATCAGCAGATCTTTGATTGCGTGGGCTACTTGCATCACAGCAGCCCCAACAGTAGATATGTCCACTCCAAATTGATTCCCAACTGACCGGTAGCTGTCTGGCGTTGCAAGCTTCCACAGGGCTATCGCCACTCGCTTCTCAACTGTGAGGGCTGCTCTCATCTTGGTATTCATATGCTTCAGGGCAGGGGAAAGCAAGTCACAAAGTTCCATGAAAGTGCCCTTACGCATGCGAAAGTTTCGCAGCCACTGGGCATCGTCCCAGACCTGCAACACTATGCAGTCCCA
Organism: Lepidochelys olivacea; assembly: GCF_965140295.1. Classification (NCBI taxonomy): domain Eukaryota; kingdom Metazoa; phylum Chordata; order Testudines; family Cheloniidae; genus Lepidochelys; species Lepidochelys olivacea. Next base: position 45,656,931 of record NC_140411.1, on the reverse strand, counting down.
CCAGTCTGTGCGTGTTTCCCGAGCCCAGAATCGGCGTTCTACCGCATGAACCTGCCCCATTAGCACCATTGGCAGGGCCCATGCTTTCAGAGAAATCTGTGTACATGTCCTGATCACTCACGTGACCGCGCTGACGTTGCCTCCTCGCCCGGTATCGCTCTGCCAGGTTCTGGTGCTGCATATACTGCTGGATAATGCGTGTGGTGTTTAATGTGCTCCTAATTGCCAAAGTGAGCTGAGCGGCCTCCGTGCTTGCCTTGGTATGGCGTCCGCACAGAAAAAAAGGCGCAGAACGATTGTCTGCTGTTGTTCTGACGGAGGGAGGGGCGACTGACAACATGGCTTACAGGGTTGGCTTCAGGGAGCTAAATCAACGAAGGGGGCGGCTTTACATCAAGGAGTATTTCAGGCAGGACTTCACGGAGGGTTCCAATAAGAAATGGTGTACCTAAGTTATTGTTCTTATTGGAACAAGGAGGTTAGTCTGGCCTCTGATTGATACATGGCTAGATTTACCTCGCTGCACCTTCTCTGTGAGTGACTGCAGTGTGACCTAGAGGAATGAGTCCCCTAGACAGGGGAGGGGGGAAGCAAATGAGTACAACACAAATCTGGTCTATTTCTTGTTTTGATCTACTCCATCTATCTTTTACGTCTTTGGCTGGCAGCAGACGGTGCAGAAGGACTGCATGCCATCCACATCTCATGGCTGCTCAGCAGAAGATGGTGCAATACGACTGCTAGCCATCCTCATCTCTTGCCTGTCCGGCAGAAGATGGTACAGTGCTAGCAGTCGTAATCCGTATCGCCTGCCTGCTCACCATAAGACGGTTCAATAGGACTGACTGCACGACTAAAGAGAATGACCTGGTCAAGTCACTCCAAATTTAGTCCCTGCACCCATGTCTGCCCAGGCGCTCCTGGCCGACGTGGCCAGGAGCACCTCGGACATGACAATAACGGCTACCAGTCGTATTGCACCATCTGCTGCCAGAAGGCAATGGGTTGCTGCTACTGTGTAGCAATGCAGTACCGCGTCTGCCAGCACCCAGGAGACATACGGTGACGTTTACCTGAGCGGGCTCCATGCTTGCCATGGTATGGTGTCTGCACAGGTAACTCAGGAAAAAAGGCACGAATCGATTGTCTGCCCTTGCTTTCACGGAGGCCTGACGATATGTACCCAGAACCACCCGCGACAATGTTTTAGCCCCATCTGGCATTGGGATCTCAACCCAGAATTCCAATGGGCAGCGGAGACTGCGGGAACTGTGGGATAGCTATCCACAGTGCAACGCTTCGGAAGTCGACGCTTGCCTCGGTACTGTGGAAGCACTCCGCAGAGTTAATGCACTGAATGCACTTGGAGCATCTTCTGGGGGACACACACACTCGAATATATAAAACCGATGTCTAAAACATCGACGTCTATAAATTCGACCTAATTCCGTAGTGTAGACATACCTTAAGAAAGAATTGGGAAGAACACAAGAGGAAACCACTTTTTAATTTCAGTTGCTTTAGTATGGTTATGATAAAGGATCATTGTCAAGTGTATGATTTACAACTCTTAATCTGTGTTACGCTATCCCTAATTCTGACTCCATGAAATACTGATTAAAAAAAAAGTTGTTAAATTTTCTACTGGCATAAGCCAAATTTTAATAGAAAGATGGTCTCATGACATCTGCCTTCTTGTTTGCACTAATGCTACTGTGTAAGATACTACAGCAATTGCTTACATGGAAGGAAGTTTAGTGTACTTTACGCCTCTTAATAAAATTAAGCAGCTTGCAACAAAAGCAGCTAATACCACATGACTAGCCAACTGTGCAGACCACCAGCAAGTGGCGGGGGCGGGAAGGGAGGTTGGCAGGGCTGGCAGATGCTCCCCACCCAGCTCCATGTGTCTCTGCAGCAACTAGGTGACAGAGGAGCCAGGGGGTTCCTCATGCTGCTCCCACCACATGGACAGGTCACTGGCAGTAAAAAAAATTCACGGGCCCATGACCTATTCATGACTTTTACTAAAAATACCCCTGACTAAAACCGGGGGGAAGGGAACTCAGGGGGTGCCGCAGGTGCTGGGGAGGGGGAAGCGGGCGCTCGGGGGGCGAGTCGCAGCATGGGGGGACTGCTGCAGGTGCCAGGGAGGGGGGCAGACTCCTTACCCAGCTCCTGGGAAGTGGCTGCCTCAGCTCCCCAGCTCCATGTGCTGCCTCAGCTGCACCCCAAGCCTCAGTTCTGCAGCTCCCATTGGCTGGGAACTTTGGCCATGTTGTCCTCTGAAAGAATTTTCTTTGAAATAACTGCACCAAAGATTTGTGCATCCCCTCTGTCAAATAGCTTGTTGAATAACTGATGTCTAGAGACTACAGAATACATGAGAACCTTCTCTATGCTATTATGTTTCTTTCCTAGGAATGATTTCTCCAGTGAGGAGGGACGGTCTTCTGCTTAAGACATTAGGACTCAGGATACACAAATTCAATTCCCAGCTCTGTCAGAGACTTTGCTTGACCCTGCACATGTCACAACTCTCTGCACTTCAGTTCTCTCTCTGTAAAATGGGTATAATACCCCTAAGTGAAGGATAAAATTCATTAAATGTTTTAAGTGTTCAAGTACTATGACAATCAGATGAAGCCTTATAAAGTATCTGACAGCTATTGAGAACATCAAAGTAAATTTTTAACTATTTAAGACCATTTTGTCCAACTAACATTAGCACTTTTTTTTTCCCAAAAGGAGGAAACTGCTGCTAAAAAAAATATTGCCAGCAATGGTTCATTTTCCTATTGTGCACTTGGCTCACATACAACCTTCCAAGAAAGCTACAAAAAACTGGTGCTAGTCAGACATTGCTAGAGTGCAAGATTATATGACTTAACGTGGTCTGGAAGTTTCTTTGCCTGGGGTTTGTACAAGTGAAGTCTCATCTTCTCCTATGCACAGAACTTAGAAGTTATACTTTGTATTGCTAATGTAATATCACCCACCTGAGTGCTGGCACATTAGCCTAATTCATATTTAGGCTTAGATGGTTTTCAAACGAGTTATTGACTCTCCAATATTTGCACTAGACAAGCTACTTGATACTCATGATCCTGCTTTCCAGTGCTCACCACAGTCTAATTTAGCGCTCTGATTCTGGAGCCAAGAATTTGGATGCTAACTTTGTTTTCCAAAGTACCATAAATATGTACTGCACTTTTGATTATACCAAATAGAAGGATTAGGGATGGCAAGACCTGAGCCTGCTAGAGTTGCAGCTAGTCTCTTACCTCATTTTTTAAGACATCTGGTCTTTCCAGAAGATCTTCTCTACCTGGACAATTATCTATCTTTACATTTTATACTGCCACTCACTGCAGTAGCTAAGCAACTTCCACGTAAAATCAATAGCAACAGTCAAGGTCCCAATAGATTTCCTGGAGTCTTTATCATTTTACCCTTAAAAGGGAGAAGCATCTGTTTGGGGCAGGGCTGGTTTTTAACTTTTTAGCTGGGGGCGGGAGGGGTGAAGATTGGTAGGGATTTTTTGGGTAGAATGGAGCGTCAGTGTTGAGTGTCATTCTTATTGTAGAAAGCCCTTTTCAAAGAGATTTTGAAATATTTCCTGAAGATTCTCAGACACTGGATTCACCTAAACTGCTGTGGAAGTTTCTTCCATAGCCACAGTTCCCTCACCTGAGAAAGTTTTATCCCCAGCTCTCAGGAGTTTTGTCCTGGTCTTTATAATTTGCATTATCCTAGAGGAGCACAGCTGTTGCAGAGGTTCATAAATCAAAATTCCATCCTTGATGTAGCTGGGGCTTGATCCATTAGTTGCTCTGACAACTAGAACCAAAGCCTTAAACTAGTAACAAAAGTTGACTGGGAGCCAGTAGAGGAATTTGAGCACAGGCCTCATATGCTCTCAGCAGCATAATCCATGTAGAAGGTGGGCATTTGCATCCTGTATCAGCTGAAGGCTGTGCTTCGTCCTTACTTATTTAGCTTCAGATACAGTAAATTTCCATAGGTGATGAATACTGAGGCTCGCTCCTCACTGGGAGGAAGGAGCGAGGTTTCCAAGCAACCTGGTTATAGAAAAAGGCTTTTTTTATTTATTTTTTTTAATAGATATTGATGCTACCTGGTCACTCACACTTAGTGAGGAGTGTCAAACAGGATCTCAAGGCTTCACACCACTTTGACAATTGGGAGCTGTATGCCTTCAGTGGAAGTTGGAGACATCTTAGCTAGTTCGACAAAGCATTTCCTCTTTCTAATCAGCATCACTTCAGTCTTGCCCAAATTCGGCTTGATTTCTTGTAAGCATTCTGACATTTTAATAGTGGCTGTGGTTGCATCAGTGGAGAATCATCAGCATACTGTTGGCAGCAGAACTCGTGGAGTCTCACTATCTTTTGCAGTGGTCTCATATAGATATTGAAGAGAAATAGGGATAGTATGGATCCCTACAGGATCTCCAGATGAGAGCCTTCAGAAAGGAGCTATTACACATCACTACTTTGAGTTCTGCTGGAAATAGCCAATTGCATCCACTGTAGTACTGGGCCATCTACTCCTGCTAAATCATATAGGTGGGTTAACAGCATCTCATGGTCCACTGTGCCAAAAGCTGCAGAGAAGTTTAAGCAATACAAGAATGGAGATCCTGCAAGCGTCCATGGTCATAAAGAGATCTTTTTCATGCCAATAGACCTGTCTCTGTGTTGTGCCCTGCCCCAAATGTGAGGCATCCAGGATGTCAGTTAATGTCACAACACATGCTGGAGTTTGGTGGTCGCTACCTTCTCTGCTGCTAAGCTGTAGAAGCACTAAACTGCTTAACCACAGTTACAGTTGTGCACTTTGGCCTTGACAAATCTCCACATCATTGTGCCCCACAAAGCTGTTTTATGTACAATCAGGATGATGATTAAAAAAATCTAATGAAACAAAAGCCAACGTTCAATGACTGCATCAGTTACAATATTCCCACCATCAGATCAACAAAACCCTGAATTATTAAATAAAAGTTTAGAGAGCAACCTTTAGCAGATTTTGAAGTATAAAGGTCAAGAATACACCAAACCCCTGTTAATGAAACAGAATGCTCATCTATCACTTGACCTAGAATACCAGGCAGCAACAAGGGGATTGCTGACTTCCTTCTAGCAAACTTTGTCCATTATTTCCCACAGGAGAATCTGGTCACTGTGGTCCATGCATCTGTCATTTCCAGACTGGATTACTCAACTTAATGCATCTGAAACAAAGTAGAAATGGGTACTTGAGGCGCTTGTTGAACACATCGTCCCTGTATTCCTCTCTCTATGCTGGCTTCCATTACCAGATGGAGACCTTGATCATGAACTTCAAACCAGGAACAAGCTGCATCAACAGTCTCTCCACCTATACATGAGGCACTCATAAGGGAATGACAGGGTCATGTTTGTGTGTCCCCTGTCCCTTAAGGGCTGAAGGTCGTCTGAGGAGGTCAAAGGGAACAGTCCCAAAGAGTGGGGTGTGATTGCAGCAGCAGAGTTTGGGGTGTTCCAAAAGGACTCAACAGCAACAGGGACTGAAAAAGCTGTGTTTCTTCAATACCCAGTTTTATTAAACTCTAGGTTTTTTTAAAAAAAAAACTCCCTAGTCCAGAAGTAACATTCAAATGTACAGCTGTACTCCTCTGGGACAACACACCAAAAAGGCCAAAATGAACCACATGAGGGACAAAGATACAAATTCTTGGTAAGGAAGCTAGGCTGTAGGCAAGTTTCTAGAGAAGATCAGACTAATCCAGAGTGAGTACCTTTCGACCCTCCTTGAGAAAACTCTAAACAGAATAAATGGGGTGAGAGAATGTGAGGAAGAAGAAATATGTATATCATGAGTACAGCCTCTTACTGGAGAGCAGACAGCTCCATGAAATGTACTAGGATCCTCATTATGCAAAGCTAGTTTAACTGGGAAGTGTTTAGCTATTATGGTAACGGAAATTACAGAAAAACCTAGGACAAATATTCTAATTTTAATTAGAAGCCATGTGCATTTTACGTATACAGCAAGCAAAGCAAGTGGAATTTGTAAATTCTATACTCTAGTTCACAGAAGTTAAATGCTGCAGGTTTACCTGCTGACTTTGTAACTTCCATGCATTGCTTGCAATTTGTAATTTGCAGAGTCTCAGCTGCTCCAGTTCAGCAATTTCAGATGCTGTATGTGATGCACTTAACTGAAATTTCAACCTCTTCTCTAGCATTTTGTCTACGAATACTTGTTCATTGTCATTAACAATTATACTTCAAAATAAATCTTCACCTTCCCGGTACAGCTGAAAGACGAAGCTAAACCAATTCAGACTGGAAATAAGGAGCAAATTTGTGTCAGTGAGGGCAAGTAACCTTCTCTACACCATTCGTTTTTATCATGTCCCCTCATTCATCACTTTTCTAAGGTAAACAAATCTCAATCTTTTCACTCTTTTATACAAGAATTTTTTCCATGCCTTCCATCGTTTAGTTGGATGGATCCCCCTCTTAGGCTGGGGGGGGATCCTTTAGCAGTGGGCGGGCTTCGCCAATAGGATCATTTAGTTGGGGATTGGTACTGCTTTGAGCAGGGGGTTGGACTAGATAACCTCCTAAGGTCCCTTCCAACCCTGATATTCTATGATTCCTGCTCTTCTCTGCACTCACTCTAGTTCCCCAATATCCTTTTTGAGATGGGATTGCTACTATTGCACACAGTATTACAAATGGAGGCCAAACCATTGATTTATACAAAGAATAAGAAAGCCTTCATATTATTCACCATCTCATTCCTTATGCAATTCCTACAGACCTTCATGAAGAAGTTTTGTATTGGATTTGATTGGGTGACAGGAAACAACTGGTAATATTTTCAAAGTTTGATATACCCAGATGAGATACTCTCTCTTCAACTTTAGTTAACACTCCTAAGATAAACGACACCTAATACACATTGGAAGTTACACCTGCTGAAACGTTATTACAAAACAACAACAAAAATTTTGCTATGCTGCCTCCATTGAGGAAAAGAAAAAAGAAAAAAAAAAGTGGCACTGCAAGTCTGAATTAGAACAATGATGAAGAAAATGTTAGCTAGCTTAACTCCACTCACCACATATATATCTCTTCCCCAAAAAGAGAGGAATAAAGAAAACAGTTAATAAAAACACCAGATTTTGCTATATTTCAAGATTGCCCTCAATGGATTTCATTGTTGTTACACTTAAATAGGTAATTACTACTTGTCACCTACTGGCTATACTTCATAATTTTCTATTCTTACCCTAATCCAACAAATTTTCTCTTTGTAAATTGACTATTTAGAAACATTTTCATTAAGTGCTACATAAATATAATTGTGCCTTGCCACACAGAATAGGCTTTCAGAAATTGTCAGGGTCCTGAGAGACACATACATAAACCTGAGAAAAAGGAGGGGGAGAACTGAGTTTAATTCAAGCAGGCAGAATTCCAGCAGCAGAGTTTATTGCTCTAAATGCAGAATGTATGATTTTTCTGCCTTGTAGGCATATGAGTTCATTTGGGGCAAGTAGCTCATGACCCTCAGAGTCTGAGTGGCTGAACTGTAGGAGCTAAGGGGAGATACAGAGATGAGACTTTCAATGAAACAGTAGAGAGGTCCCACTCTCAATCTGACAGCGTCTGTTGTTAAGGAGGATGAAAGCCTCAAGGAAGGAGAATATCTTGAAACCCTCCATCCAGATGATGTCACTGTATCCTCTCACACTGAGGATACCTCTCCGAGGGAGGGAACCCCAGTTATTAGGAATAGACAGGCACTAGTAATGGGGGATTTGATCATCAGAAATATAGATAGTTGGGTTTGTGATGACCAGGAGAACTGCATGGTGAATTGCCTACCAGGTGCAAAGGTTGTGGACCTCCTGAAACATCTAGACAGATATGCAGTGCTGGGGAGGATTGGTGGTCATGGTAAACATAGGTTACAGTGACATGGAGAAAGACAGAAGAGAAGTCCCGGAGACCAAAGTCAGGCTGTTAGGAAAGGGCTTAAGGTGCAGGACCTCCATGGTAGCATTCTCTGAAATGCTTCCAGTTACACGCACAGGGCCACATACCCTACAGTTCTGCCCGTCTCTAAATGTGTGGAAGAGATGATGGTCTTTGGAGGAGGGATTTAGGTTTATTAGGAACTGGGGACACTTTTGGAAAAGGAGGAGCCTGCATAGCTTCCTAACAAACCAAGAAATCATGGCCTAATAGCTATAATCAATGCTCTATGTACTTCATACCAGATTATACCTAATTTATGCAGTTTAAAATGTTGGTGCCTTGAAGTTTGCTCCCCAATTTAGCAATCAAATGCCCCCAGGCCTCCCATTCCAATACGTGTAATTTAAACAGTTACAAATGAACATGCTATTTTGATATTTCTTTTAATGTCTGAGCAGAGAAACAATTCATGTTTACATTTGAATTGCCATCATTGGATTTCATAGTTAACAAAAACATAATTGGGACAGTTCACACTTGCCTTGCAACTGTTTGTAGTTCTTCCAAAATTCAGGGAGACAACTCTGTTTTGGTTTATATTCAGAAGATGCCTTGCAGCCATGAAGGCTGCAAACTTATTTTTTAAATATGAAAATTTAAGTTCTGAGTACAATTTTGCAGCAGGCAATGAATTCCACGGCATATTTGTAAAATACCTGGAACTTTGGCTGTACCACCATAGACTGTTATTGGGATGATCTCAAACTAGTCAGGTTCAGGTTGTGTCAGTACTTATGTAAGAAACCTTCATGAAATTAGATGCTGGTGATTCAGTAAATGATAATCTCTTGACTGACTCAGTCCTGAACAAAAGTCCTCACATATTGTGCCAGAGGGCACAGCACAGCTAGAGTAGCTGTCTGTGGGATGTGGCATAAAACCTAACATGACCTCATCAAGTTACTAGAGAGCCCATGACACTTTTCAGAGAGTACAGAAGTTCAGCATTTGGTTAGGACACCAAGATTATTACATTCTGCCTACTTAAAAATATTCCCTTGATCCAGAACCTAGATCCAACTAGATTTTTATTTTATAATTCCTTTCCTATGGTTGTGATATAATGCTGCTTAAACTGGTATATTTTCACCTCAGAGGTGACTGTGAAAGCCATCAGTGAGAATGACTGGTGAAACAACTGTCATAGCATTTTAGAAGAAAGGTGCCCTAAATATAACAGATCATTTTTGCTACTACTAGACTGATGTCAAAAAATCCAGCCACAGCCTTCAAATGTATAGTAGCATATGTTGGTTTATTAAAATTAGTTCTGTTGAATGTGTTCATGCTGTTTTTATAACGTAATTACTCATGAAAATACTGGGCATCCACATGCAGGGAACTTAAACACACACACACATATATATATATATATATATAAAAAATCAGTTCCCAAAGATTTAGTTCTCTTAGTTTCATAAAATGCCCAGAATACTGAGATTCTTACAATTGCACATTTATGCCTGTAAAACAATGTTCCTTTTATTAAGTTAATACAACAAAAAAGTCATGTTTCATATTTAAATTAATCCCTGCCTCTCCCAAATCCCAGCAAAAGAGTTAGATTTTTTTTAAGCACACATTCAAGAAGAACACTGATTACATATTGGTTTGAATATTTATAATTTACCATGTGATAGGCAACTAAAGCAAATCAATGAGCTACTTCAAAGGCTTTTTTTTTTTTTTTTTTGAGGGAGAAGGGAGGAAAAAGGAAAAAAGGCAGCAATAGACCAAGCTAGAAAAATGTATAAAGCAATACATCAAATATCTTGATATTTTTCTTCTGAGGACTGGGAATTTCAAAGTGTATACAAGTATAAACAGTCATGAATAAAATCCTGTTTTAAAGACCATGTTTGCATAAAATTAGCTAGACTTTTTTTTTTAAAATGCACATTTATTCTGAGTCATATGTCAGGAAAAATGTAATTAGACAAACGATAATGCAGCCAGCAGTAACTCCAGACAGTAATCTCTTAAATGTCACTGACTGATGATTCTGCTGAAAAAACTACTTTTAAAACATGTATCACAAGTAGTATCAAATTTTAAATTTCCTATCACTGCAGAGGTCCAATATGCTTAAAGACTACAAAAAAAAATTCCAAAGTAGACACAGAAGCTAGTTACAATTACCCTTCAACACCTGAGGCTCTGTGCTTGAGGCTACAGACTGGCATTCCTTTTGAAAAAATCAATGAAAAAAACCACACATCAACTTCAGAAATGTTTGCTAAACAGTACATATCCAAAACAGGGGAACAGCGCTTCACTAAAACTTTGTTAAATAATTTTCACCTATATTTCCACTACAACTGTCAAGATTTTGCATTGTTTCCAAAACAGATACCGTAATGATTATGCCAAGGTCATTATAAGCATGCTTAAAATTCTCTTTAAAATTTAAATATTAAAGTGTGAAAAGTTTCCCTTACGTAAAAGTTCTCTGTGTAATAATGACATTAGCGTTCAGATAAGGATACAAGTATATAAAACCAAGCCTAATAAATTTTCACCCATAACTGGCAAGCAAGTGTTTTTATAAGTCAGTTTATTGAATATAAAAACATTGCCACTTTAAATGGTTAAAATGCACCATCATAACATTCATGGGAAAATTACCAGTGACAGACTAATAAAGTTATCCCAAGGGGGTAGAGGGAGGGAAAGAGAAAATCGGAGACGAGAATTAAGATAAAGGGAACAACCCAAACATTGCTAAAATTAAGGGGAACAGTGAGAATACTGAGCTCTGCATTTCCTATATCTCCTGCTCCCCACTTCCTACTGCTGTGCTATTGAAAAAGTGATGCTTTGCTATGGATTAATAAAACTAAATGACAGTTTGCCATATGTATTCTTTCAACAATTTTTACAGATCACTCCATTTTCCTGTACCTCCATCTCCCAAAAACTGTACTATGAATCGGCCATAAAAATAGATCATCTTCAAAAATGCTTTAAAACCCTTCAAGGACTAAGATTTCAATCATAGGAGCAACCAGCAAGAACACTCAAAATGGTGACTAGCAATAATAAATCAGACACAAACCCACCATGAAAATTAAATCCAATCTCGCAAAAGAGATGGTGGCAGACAGGCTTTTCTAACATACAGCCATTTACCCAGAAGTAAAAACCTGAAAGTTATATGGATTATTTTTCAACCAAAGAAAATTTTCCACTCAAATGCTGCCAGTACTAATATGAGACACCAGCATTAAGGTTTGGAGAAAGTGTATTTTCATCTGTGACTGTTCCTAACAATGACAGGTGGAGACAAACAGAGTAAAGAACAAGGAGATAGTTACGGCTAAAGGAAAGAGATACAGCCACAGAGCGAGGGGAAACAATATTAAGGGTGCAAGGCAGAGATAGGGCACACAAACAGAGGGCCATTGGAATCTGGCAGTCATGGGGGTGGGAGAAAATATGAGGGGGATAGTAAAGCAGCAATGGATAGAGGCAGTGGAGGAAAGGGTATAGAGGAGTAAGATGTGATGGGGTATGCAAGGGCACAGCTCAGGGAGCTGGACTGGGATCCAATGAACTGGGGGCAGAAAGGCAACGTGGGACTGGGACAGGACACAGACACATTGGGGGGGGCGGCAGCAATGAAACAGGGCACAGACATAGCCAGGAGGAGGTGATGGGTGGGGGGAAAATGAGGTAGCCAGTACAGGGACAGGGCACAGACACTGGGGACGTGACAGGGGACAATGAGGCAGGAGTGACAGAGGCAGGATACAGACACATAAGAGGACAAGGGGGCCCATGAGGCAGGAAGAACGGGGGCAGGCTGCAGGCACACGGGAAGTGGCTGGGAATAACAGCAGCAGCAGCAGCGATGGGGCAGAGCGCACATGCAGGGTGGTGGGGATAATACGGCCGCAGAGACGGGGCAGGGCACAGACACAGGGGAGGTGGCAGCGGGGGGATAAGCTGGCAGCAGGGACGGGACAGGGCACAGATAATGTGGCGGGGGTCAATGAGGCAGCAGGAACGGGGCAGGACGCAGACGGGGAGGTAATGCGGCAGCACGAACGGGGCAGGGCGGGGGTAACACGGCAGCAGGGACTGGACAGGGCGCAGACACAGGGCAAAAGGCCGGGAGTTAATGAGGCAGCAGGTTCCGGGGAAGGAAGGCAGGCCAGCAAGAGGCGGGCGAGGGGTGGCACGCACGGCCCGGGGATGACACGAACCAGGGGGCCGGGGCAGACCCACGGGGAGCCCCCTCCTCACTCACCCGTCTTTCCGCTTGGCTTTGTAGACGTGCCCGTAGGTGCCTCTCCCCACCTTGCAGCCCTCGTACTCGAACAGGTCCTCCACCCGCTCCCGCTCCCCGGTCAGCTTCACCTTGAAGTCATAGTCCATCTTCAGCGCCCGCCGCCGGGACCCGCCGCCTCCGGCCGCCTCACAGCCCGCCGCGCCGCCGGACACCGCAGGGACCAGGGAGGAGGAGGCCCCGCGCCAGCGATACGGACCATCCAGGGGGAAGCCGGCGGGCGTGAGGGCTGCTCCCTCCCCTCTCTCGCCCCGTCTCCTGCCGCTCCCTCCCCGCCTCAGCCAGGCAACGGCACAACAGCCGGTATTTTCACCCGGAATACGGCAGCCCCGCTTCACCGCACTGTTGAAAAAGCGTCGCAAGCCGCTCTCACAGCGACACCTCCCCAGCAGCAGCGACTAACGCACCACGTGGAATCTAGCGGGCTGAGAGCGCCCACTCCAGCTCCGGGGCCGGCATGCATTGCGCCAGCGGGTGGCGGAGGAGGGGGGTTTGCATGCTGGGAGTTGTAGTACAGACTGGGTTAAAGGCCCCTCTTTGCATGCTGGGCGTTGTAGTCTGGGGTGAGCTAATGTTAGAGCGTTGCAGGCTGGGATTTGTAGTCTGGGGGGTGTATTATACCAGGCGATGTAATTGAAGTGGGGAAGAGCGAGGGCAGAGCAATGTGTAGTGCTGGGGGTTTATTTTGGAGAATGGTCACAGTGGAGTGCTGCCTGCTAGGGCTGTAGTTTGGAAGAGCACTGGTGAGGCCACAGCTGGAGTATTGTGTCCAGTTTTGGGCCCCCCACTACAGAAGGGGTGTAGACAAATTGGAGAGTCCAGCAGAGGGCAACAAAAATTATCAGAGGGCTCGGGCACATGACTTATGAGGAGAGGCTGAGGGAACTAGGCTTGTTAAGTCTGCAGAAGAGTGAGGGGGGATTTGATAGCAGCCTTCAACTATCTGAAGGGGGGTTCCAAAGAGGATGGAACTTGGCTGTTCTCAGTGGTGGCAGATGGCAAAACAAGGAGCAATGGTCTCAAGTTGCATTGGGGGAGGTCTAGATTGGATATTAGGAAACTCTATTTCACTAGGAGGGTGGTGAAGCACTAGAATTGGTTACCTCAAGAGGTGGTGGAATCGCCATCCTTAGAGGTTTTTAAGGCCCAGCGTGATAAAGCCCTGGTTAGGATGATTTAGTTGGTGTTGGTCCTGCTTTGAGCAGGGGGTTGGACTAGATGACCTCCTGAGGTCTCATCCCACCCTGATCTTCTATGATTCTAAGGGTGTGGGTGTGTGCAGTGGGGTGCTGTACACTGGTGACTGTAGTTTGGAGGGTGGTGTCAAGGTGGGGCACTGCATGCTGGGGGGCAGGGACTGTAGTTTACAGGGGGAGAGGAGTTATGGTTGGTTGTGCATGCCAGGGGCTGTAGTTTGGAATGCAGGTCACAGTGAGGCGCTGCACGCTTAGTTTACAGCCTTAAGGGACAAACTCCAAGCGTCTCAGACATGTAGGGAGTGCGCCAAAGTCTTGAGAGTGAAATCAAGCAGTGGAGTATAGGGGTCATAGGCAGCAGGTCCTTGCTAGCCTGGCTGCCTGTTGTGACTCACTTGAGCTCACTGCCCGTGGAGCGGCATGTGGGGCACAGAACACTCCTCTAGCAGAGCCAAGGCCAGTGGAGAGGGGGCTGGGCAGTGATGCCCACATGCACACCCTATTTTTACTGTGAGCTGTGGTCTGCAAGGCAGAGTCTATGGGTGCCTCACATATGGGGAACGTGGTCTGAAGATTCAGGTTTGTGGATACTCTGGGATTTGGTGTGTGGGGTCCTTTTTATGGTAGGATAAAAGTTTTTTTTATTTTGTGTCTACCACTTCTGTTTTTGTCTTCTCTCCTCCCTGCTGTCATTCATACATGGATTCAGCAAAGTATTAAACACAATGCTTAATTGTTTGCTTAATTTAGGGCTTCATACCTCTTCTCCTCCTACTCCCATCCTTTGCCATTCTTCATAGCCTTCTTGCCATGATCTTTTTACTCCAGGTTGTGCTGTGTTTTTCGATCCCCACATTCCTTTTGTAAGCCTCTTCCTATTACCTTGCCTGAAAGGCCAACTCTTCTAAATAAAGCCAGTTATCAACTAGAAGTGACTAATCTTAGCATTGATCATGGAATTAAGTGGATCAGTGGAGATGGGTACTAAAGTGAACAGTTTCTGTTCTGAGAACAGAGCAGGGAAGTCACAGGGAATCATCATTAACAGCTTCTGAATGTAGGGAATTGTATTTACAAGCAAAAGTCCTGAAGCATACAAGCCTGGCTGAGCTCTAGCAGCCTGCTAGACTGTTGGAGTAGGACACTAAACAAAGTAGTAGCAGTACTGGACACCCATTTTGAAAGACAGTAGGATGTTAAATGTGCTTAAGTATAGAGCAAATAACTCATTGGACAACTAACCACACCTCAACCTTTAGCTTTATAGGAGTTATTGCCTCTATATTTTGCAGTCATTACAGATGGAGAAAAGAAAAGAGGAGGAACACAGTTTTAGACTCAACATATATCAAATGGAGACTTAACTCCCTACAGTCCAAAAATATGAGACAATTCAGGCTACATCTATACTACAGCTGGGATTGATGCTCTGAGATCTATCTACCATTGGTTGATTTAGTGGGTCCGGTGAAGACTTGCAAAATTGACAGCAGATCGCTCTCCAGTTGACCCCTGTACTCTACCCGCAATAAGAAGAGTAAGGTAAGTTGACGGGAGAGTTTCCCCCATAGATGCTGCGGTAACTTGACCTAAGGTACGTCCACTCCAGCTATATTATTCACGTTGCTGGAGTTGCCTAGCATAAGTCAACTTACTGCGGTAGTGTAGACATAGCGTAAGTCAGAAGTACTGAAGCAGGAAGCAACTGCAGTGCCACACTTGGCAAGAAGAGGTGTGATAAGGCAGGTACACCCTGTGACATTACTTCAAAAAAAGCACCACTTCTCAGACTAAGGCAGAGGTGGGCAAACTACGGCTGGCAGGCCAGATCCAGCCCACCAGCTATTTTAAGCTGGCCCTTGAGCTCTCACTAGGGAGCGGGGCTTGTCCTGCTCTGGCACTCCAGGGTCGGGGGCTGCTCCAGACGGCTTCTGGAAGCAGCGGCATTGCCCCACCGTGGCTCCTATGTGTAGGGACTGCCAGGGGGCTCCATTCTGCATGCTGCCCCTGCCCCAAGTGCCACCCCTGCAACTCCCATTGGCCAGGAACTGCGGCCAATGGGAGCTGCAGGGGAGGTGCCTGTGGATGGGGCAGTGCACAGAGCTACCTGGCCGCAGCTTCATGTAGGAGCTGGAGTGGGGACATACCTCAAGCAGCTCCCAGAAGCAGTGGCCAAGCGCTCCCCGGAGCCTGCATCCGAGCCTCTCCCTACACTCCAACCCCCTGCCCTGATCCCCCTTCTGCCCTCCAAACCCCTTGGTCCCAGCCCAGAGCACCCTCCTACACTCTAACTCATCGCCAGACCCTGTACCCCCAGCCAGAGTCCTCACCTCCCCTGCACCCTACTCCCCCACCCAAGCCTGGAGCCCCCTCCCACACCCTGAACTCCTCATATCTGGCCCCACCCTGGAGCCCCCACCCCCTCCTGCACTCCAACCCTAATTAGGTGAGCATTCGTGACCTGCCATAGGATTTCTATTCCTAGACATAGCCCTCATGCAAAAAAGTTGCCCACCCCTGAAGAAAACCAGATTGAGGTTTTTTGATTCTTGTCATCTTCATCAACTGCTCCACATTAAGTATAGGGTTGACAACTTTCTACTCATGGAAAACCAAACACCGTTGCCCTACCCATGCCCCACTCCTTCTGAGGCCCCACCCATGCCCCATTCCATTCCCCCCTCCCTCTGTTGCTTGCTCTCCCCACTCTCACTTGCTCATTTTCACCAGGCTGTCTCAGGGGGCTGGGGTATGGGAGTGGGTGATGGTTCTGACTGGGGGTACAGGCTCCAGGGTGGGGCCAGAAATAAGAGGTTTGGGGTGCAGGAGGGTTCTCTGGGCTGGGACCAAGGGGTTCAGAGGGCAGGAGGGGGATCAGGGATGCAGGCTCCAGGTGGCGCTTACTTCAAGCAGTGGCATGTCCCCCCTCCAGCTCCTACATGGAGGCGTGGCCAGGCAGCTCTGTGCGCTACCCCATCTGCGGGCACTGCCCCCATGGCACCACCAACTGGCCAGTCAATGGTGCTGACTGGAGCCACCAGGATCCCTTTTTGTTCTGGCAGCTGCCTCCACCAGTACTGGTCTGGTTTCAGTGGCTTTCTTGGTACAGACATTAGGATGGAAGACAAACACATTCTAAAGAAGGAATGGTTTCAGAGTAACAGCCATGTTAGTCTGTATTCGCAAAAAGAAAAGGAGTACTTGTAGCACCTTAGAGACTAACCAATTTATCTGAGCATAAGCTTTCATGAGCTCACTTCATCGGATGCATACTGTGGAAACTGCAGAACACATTATATACACAGAGACCATGAAACAATACCTCCTCCCACCCGACTCTCCTGCTGGTAATATCTTATCTAAAGTGATCACTCTCCTTACAATGTGTATGATAATCAAGGTGGGCCATTTCCAACATAAATCCAAGTTTAACCAGAACGTCTGAGGGGGTGGGGGGTAGGAAAAACAAGGGGAAATAGACTACCTTGCATAATGACTTTTTTTTTGTTGTAAGATAGTTACCTTCATGTCTGTAATTGCGTGACCAGAGAGATTGAAGTGTTCTCCGACTGGTTTTTGAACGTTATAATTCTTGACATCTGATTTGTGTCCATTTATTCTTTTACATTGAGATTGTCCAGTTTGGCCAATGTACATGGCAGAGGGGCATTGCTGGCACATGACGGCATATATCACATTGGTGGATGTGCAGGTGAACGAGCCTCTGATAGTGTGGCTGATGTTGTTAGGCCCTGTGATGGTGTCCCTTGAATAGATATGTGGGCACAGTTGGCAACGGGCTTTGTTGCAAGGATAGGTTCCTGGGTTAGTGGTTCTCTTGTGTGGTATGTGGTTGCTGGTGAGTATTTGCTTCAGGTTGGGGGGCTGTCTGTAGGCAAGGACTGGCCTGTCTCCCAAGATTTGTGAGAGTGTTTGTAGATCCTTAATAATGCGTTGGAGGGGTTTTAGTTGGGGGCTGAAGGTGACGGCTAGTGGCGTTCTGTTATTTTCTTTGTTAGGCCTGTCCTGTAGTAGGTGACTTCTGGGAACTCTTCTGGCTCTATCAATCTGTTTCTTCACTTCCGCAGGTGGGTATTGTAGTTGTAAGAATGCTTGATAGAGATCTTGTACGTGTTTGTCTCTGTCTGAGGGGTTGGAGCAAATGCGGTTGTATCGCAGAGCTTGGCTGTAGATGATGGATCGTGTGGTGTGGTCAGGGTCGTGTGGTGTGGTCAGGGTGAAAGCTGGAGGCATGTAGGTAGGAATAGCGGTCAGTAGGTTTCCGGTATAGGGCGGTGTTTATGTGACCATAGTTTATTAGCACTGTAGTGTCCAGGAAGTGGATCTCTTGTGTGGACTGGACCAGGCTGAGGTTGATGGTGGGATGGAAATTGTTGAAATCATGGTGGAATTCCTCAAGGGCTTCTTTTCCATGGGTCCAGATGATGAAGATGTCATCAATATAGCGCAAGTAGAGTAGAGGCGTTAGGGGACGAGAGCTGAGGAAGCGTTGTTCTAAATCAGCCATAAAAATGTTGGCATACTGTGGGGCCATGTGGGTACCCATAGCAGTGCCGCTGATCTGAAGGTATACATTATCTCCAAATGTAAAAGAAGGAATGTTGTTATTGGTCTGGTGATCATGTAGTCACCAAAAGCTTTAGTGGCATGATACAATCACCAGTGATTGACAAACTGAATATCCAGCCAGGCCACCTCAATGCCCTAGCTAGAGATTGAGTAACACCCAGATCAATCTATAGGAAGGCTAAATCACTTTGGGATTACCATGACGATAAGTCACAAAAAATCAATTCTAAAGGGTGCCTATGGCTGCAGGACAATTTTGCCTGTGAAAACTGGTAGTGTGTTATTGAAAAAAGTCCTTTTTGGGGGCAGAAAGCTAAAAATAAAGATCTTCCTATTACCCCTCAAATACATTATGTATTGACTGAAGATAGATTTTGCTGTATTTGTAATATAAAATAAATAAATACTCTATGCTAGAGTAAATTTTTGAATAACTTTGGTGGGCATGGGGTGAAATCAAGATCTGGCTTACAGTTAGTGTCTAGCTACAGTTACTACAGCAACTCCATAATTATTTGAGTTTTGCTGCCCTCTATGGACTACTTATTTTTCCAAGTGCAGTAGAACCCTTATTTTGCAAAACAAGGGATTGAGAAGTTCATAAAATTGAACATCTCAAAATTACAATAGGCATGGTATATAAATTGTAGTATGCTGCTCTCCATCACTTTCTGGAACTTCCGTGATCTCCAATGCACTGGAATGCACTGTTTATCAATTTTCATTAGGTGACTTCCCCACCCACAATCAGGAAAAATGGTTAGTGTAACTGGTTGTTCATAAAAATCAAGGCTCTACTATAAGTATGTATTGCAGAAAATATAATCTCAATAAATATTTGGGAAAGAGTATGGATGTATTAGAGAGACAAAGTGGGTGAGGTAGTGTCTTATTGAGCCAGTTTCTGTGGCGGAGGGAGACAAGCTTTTGTGCTTACACAAAGCTCTTCAGGTCACCGAAGAACCTTCAGGCTCTGAAGAAGAGTTTTGAGTAAGCCCAAAGGCTTGTCTCTCTCACCAACAGAAACTGGCCCAATAAGGGACACTACGTCACCCACTTTGTCTCTAATGCCCTGGGACTAGCACAGCTACAACTGTGTTAATAAAATACATATTGGAAGAGAATACTGTAGATTTTCCTGTATTGTTGGAGAGATCAGTCTGATTAATTCATTGAAAATAGTTCAATTGTCATATTCTATCCCCAAATTTACTGCACAAATTCTTAGTAACTTTTCCTTTTGTACTTCAGTGTGGATTGTGTAAGGAGAGGAAGCAGGACAGATACAGGAACAGTTTATGCTTCCTCACTGTACCCTTCTAACATACCTCTCTCATCTTCTGGAGGAGCAATCCCCAGGTGAGTTTGAGGGAAGGAGACATTTTGATTTGACTAAGGGAAATTGGTGTGTGGAAAAACTGATTGCAGGGAAAAGTGGATTGTAATGAATGTCAAGTAGAATTGAGTCACACTGGAAGAAAATGGACTGATTATGTATGTTGAGGCAGGTATAGTGATTTTTATTCTGGATGGAAAATTGATTCTCATTAATTATACATTTTGGTGTGTCTACAGGTGCAGAAAATTGAGAGAGGGTGGCAAATTGCTATTGAATGTGGTGAGGAAAATAGACTATGAAGTGCCACATCCCATCTGCTGCCAGTAGATTCCCTTGGTGGGAGGGAAAAATGTGTCCTGCTGTCTGGACTGATTTGTGATTGAGTGCCTACCTCAGGGCAGACTGAGGGCACACCCCAAACTCATGGTATGGTCTATAACTAGATTTCACTAACCCAGTAACAAATGTGAACTCCTGAAGCACTGTACCAGTCTTACCAAGGAGTCACAGACAATCCCCTTGGGCATTCTAGTCTATCTTTCCACCCAGGCAAGCTGGGCCTACTTATAGTTGGTGCTATACACCAAAGATTCAGGTTGCTTCCAGTCCCAAGGGATCAGCTCAATTTGTACCTCAGATCTCACAGCAAAGACAACATTTTTAGCCAATCCTATAATAAATCCTTAGTTAACTAAACTAGGAAGAACTTAGTGTTATTTACAGGTTAAAGCAGGCAACATGTATACACTAGTTAGTCTATGGTTTTAAAAGGTGACAGAATAGTAGTAATGTGTGTTAACCCAGGTTAACCCTAGGGATCTCTGCTTCTGTTTCACAGACCCAGCCCTGTGAGAGTCTAAACAGCAAAGAGAAAGTTCTCTCTTGTCCCTGATTTATCCCCTTCTTCCAGCATTCAAGCTGATGGGATGAGCTTTTTTGCAAGTAGCACCTTCATGGGTGTGAGAGGGTTGTTAACCAAATCATTGTTTAGTGATGTTGCACAATGGCCCATTTAATTTGGAGAGTCCTTCTTGATGGGCTGAGGACCATTCCTCCTGACTGGGTTCACAGGGCAAGCATTTTTATAGTTATAAAGCAAAATTTACTTATCACCTTATAGTATGTTATACATGTAAAATTAATGTGTGCAGCAACTTACAAACATTCCATAGAGTCTAAATGCTAAACACTCTTATACCTATCTTAAACAATACTAACATTGCAGAGGAGCTGGTCTGGTATCCAGCTATGAATTTGTCAGTGCTCAGCTGACTCCTACAGCTTTGGCAAGAGCTGGAACCTGGTCTGCCAGCACCACAATCATCTATGAAGGTTCTACACCCAGTTTGCTGACAGATTTCCTTGGTGAGAAGAGAAGTGATTATGAGATGGTCTCAATGCAAAAAGGAGTCCCCACTATGAAAATTTAGGTAGCTCTGTGCCTGTGCGTAGGAGACAGAAAGAAAAACTAGTTAGGAATTGACAAGTTTCAGAAGGGATACCATTTCCTCTATTTTTGTAACGCAGTAGTTATCCCACAAGAGAATAAACTAATCCTAGAGTCTGTTGTCCAACAGGCAGCCCGCTTTTCCTATTCATTGGCGGTCATGCAGCATCCTCAGCTCACAGACCCCTTTGCTCACACAGCTGGTAAGAGCCATCTGGGCAGGGGGACCTGGCTCCGTGGCTGGCAGAGCCCTTAGGGAGCAGCTACCGCAGGGGAAGCCCTCCCAGCGCACAGCCCCTCCCTGCACAGAGCCCCTAGCTATTCCCTGCCTGCACCCTGAACTGTTTTCAAACTTTTTGAACTGAGCCCCCCCTCACCTTTGAGTTATAGTTGTGGCCTGCTGAGGTGAGTTGGCAAGGAGGTGACCTCCATACCTGACCAGCCATGCAGAGTTGGCTCGACCCATAAGTGCCAACTCTGTGGGTGCTCTGGGACTGGAGCACCCACAGGGAAAAATTAGTGGGTGCTCTGCACCCACCAGCAGCCAATCCCCCCACTGCACCCCACCTCCTCCTCCCCTGAGCATGCCATGTCCCCGCTTCTCTGCCTACCTCCCAGTGCTTTCCGCCTTGCTGCTACCAAACAGCTGTTTGGCCGTGTACTTGGAGCGGGTGGGGGGAGGGAAGAGGAGTGGGAACGTGGCATGCTTAGGGGAGGTGGTGCCCAAGAGGCAGGGCCAGGGCGGGGATTTGGGGAAGGAGTTGGAATAGGGGTAGGGAGGGGGGGTGGAAACTTTGGGGGAAGGGGTTGGAATGGGGGCAGGGCAGGGGTTGAGTCAGGGCTTCTGCTCCCACTGGTGGGAGCAGAAGTCAGCACCTCTGCACCCCTGCCCACCCAAAACAGAAGTCAAAATACACCTATGCCTGAGGCCCCACCCCCCAGCCCAGAGCTCTGAGGTTCCCCCCAGTCCCACAGGGCCCTGGAGTTTTTGTAGCATGTTGTAGGAGGGCCTCAGAAAAAAAAAGTTAAGAACCCCTGAAATAGAAGGCAGATTGTGGGTCAAGAAAGAGAAAAAGGGCAGAAAAGGTGGAAGTCCAAAAAGTAAAAAGACAGTATGGTCCAAAATGCTAAAATCCCAATCTCCAATCAATTCTACATGCTCAAACTCCTGTGCCCTGGTACACCCCACTGACTTTGTTGTGGCGTCACATTGGCAAAAATAATTCACCTTCCAAGACTGCAGCCTAACAGCTTAGAACCTAATGGTGCAATGACCTTGATTTCCCACCATGTCCCCAGCACCAGTGGGGATGATACAGGGGTCTGCCTGCACCAGCTGGCTGGTGAGTCAAGGCTGTAGCAGTCCTGGACAATGCAGTAGTGCCAACTCTGTTTTTATTGCAACTCCAGTGACTTTGGGGGCATTTTTCACCTGTCTCATGAAAACATGAGAAAAGGTTGTCAACTCACAAATCTCCTTTTACTGTTCATGGGGTTGAAGCCAGCAAAATGGCTACTATTTCCCACAGTCTACCTGCATGTGTAAGTGAGACTGGCCTTAATAAAGTTGCCTGCCACCTCCCATTGTTTTCAGTGGCAGTGAAGCCATGTCCATAGGCAAAATGACTGTCACTACTCTACAGTTGGAGAGTCTAGACAGGAGACTGGCACTATGAGAAAGAGGGGGTCTCCATTCACTGCCCGTTTTGAGCGCCAACTCTGCAGCTCCCATTGGCCAGGAACTGCAGCCAATAGGAGCTGTGGGGGTGGTGCCTGTAGGCAGGGCAGCACACAGAACTCCCTGCCCTGCCCAGGGGCTGCAAGGATGTGCCAGCTGCTTCCAGGAGCAGCACAGGGCCAGGGCAGGCAGGCAGCCTGCCTTAGCCCTGCTGTGCAGCTGCCCAGGAGCTATCAGAGATAAGTACTGCCCAGACAGAACCCGCACCCCTTATCCCCTCCCTCTCCCCAACTACCTGCCCCTGTTCTGAGCCCCCTCTCAGAGCCAGTACCCCTTGCCCCCTCCTGCACCCCAACCCCCTACCCTAGCCGAGGGAGAGAGCGAGAGCAATGGCAGGAGGGGTGCTGGCACGAGCAGCGCAAGGCATTGGAGAAGGGGCGGGGACTCGGGAAAGGGGTGGGGCAAGGGCGTTTGGGTTTGTGGGATTAGCCAGTTGGCAATCCTACCTACTGCGGTTTAGCCGTGTTAGTCTGTATCCGCAGAAGCAGGAGTACTTGTGGCACCTTAGAGGCTAACAAATTAGAGCTGCAGCCCACGAAAGCTTATGCTCTAATAAATTTGTTAGTCTAAGGTGCCACAAGAACTCCTGTTCTTTCTACCTATTGCGCTTGCGAACACTGCACTGACCAGAGAAAGGAAACCTTCAGGCGCGCCCCTCCGCCCCGCTCCCGCCGCCTCCCGGCTGCAGCCCCGGCCCCTCAGACTCCCTCACGCGCTAGAAGGTCCAGCTCGCGGGTCGCCCGGGGCCTGCCAGAGGTTGTCCGCCGCGGGAGACGAGATCCACCTGTGCGCATGCCCAGGGCGGCCCCGTCTGAGTGCGGAACGTTTGCTCGCTGCTCAGTGCGGCCACCCGGACGGGAATCACCGCTCCGCCTCCAGCGCGCGGATCTGGGGACTCGGGTTCTTTCCGGCGCTGGCGGCGGCGGCTGCTCAGAGGTGAGGCGTGAGCAGGACCGGTGTGTGCTGCCGCCCCCACGCTGGGCTCTTCCTCTTACCCTCGTTTTAGAGGGCGACTCCGCGCAGCGGGGCGGGGGGTGCCGCCTCGGCGGGCCCCTCTGCAGCGCGCGTGGTGAGTAGGGTCCCGGCTGGGGCGCCGAGACGGGGCCCACCGCGCCCTGCTGTAATTGGTCTCTGGCCGCGGCTACGACAGGTGATTGGAGAGGAGCGCTGTCAGTCACCCGCAGCGCTGGGTCTGGGAACAGGCGCCGGCCCCAGGCCATGGCTGCGCCGGGCAGGGGGCCGCGGGGAGCCCGCCCCACGGGCGCCAGAGCCGCAGCCCGGGCAGAGTGCAGCGATCCCCCCGCGAGTGCCGGGGAAGGGCCAGCAGCCTTCAGCCTCCCCGCCTGGAGGGGCCCTGAGGCTGCGGGGTGGGAAGGGCCAGCAGTCCCTTGCCGTGGTGTCTGCGTGGGCTTCGCTGAGGCGGGTGTGGGGCCAGGCCAGCGGCTCCCGCTCTTGGCGCCGCGTCAGATTTTATGCCCGTCTGTAGTTACTTGGGGACTACTTCCGTTGTTTCAGGTGTTCTTCAAAGCCCGGGCACCTCCTCTCGCCTGGAGGATCAGGCTTGACAGCAACGTCCTGTGTGCCTGTCTGCCAGGGAGGCCGCCTCCTCTAAACTCAGCTCTCACCCTCCTGGCAGCCACAGGAGGGCCTTTCAGAAAATGATCACTTATTTGAATCCTGGATACAAATTGATGGAAAGAGGCCAGGAGGAAAAGTAAGCAGCTATATAGCTGATTAAAGTGAGTGCACATTCTTTGCTAGAAAGGGTTATGGTATTGGTTCTGAATTTATAAGTGTATAGAATAAAACCATATTGGTATGTATAATTTCTCTCTCAAACTGTGGGAAATTAGAAAAGAAGAGAATTCTGAGTTTTGCCCAAGTTATTGCCATTTTTGTTCCATTTAATAGTTTAACTCCCTTAATTTAGGGAGTATCTACATTTAGTGCTGATGCTGTACAACTGTAGCACTTCAGTATAGAGGCTGTGTACAATAAGTCGACAGGAAGAGTTCTCCTGTCAGCACTGGTAATTCACCTCTGAGAGGGTGTAGGTAGGCCAACAGAAGAATTCTTCTGTAGATTTAGTACTGGCCACACAAGTGCTTAGGTTAGATTAGTCTAACTGCATTGCTCAGGGGTGTGAATTTTTCACACTGTGTGCAACATAGCTGGGTCCATCTGGTTTTTCAAGTGTGATACTTTCAAATACAAAAGTATCTTGTTTTGTTGGTGGTCAATGTTAAATACAAGATGGCATCGATACCCAGTCTGGTTAAAATAACAAATGGCAACTAAATATTTCACACTTCTTACTGTTCTCAGGTGAGACAAGTGGGTGAGAATGTTATTGAACCAACTTCTATTCGTGAGACAGACAAGCTTTTGAGTTTACACAGTTCATGTTTGTGTAAGCTCCTTTCACAAACAGAAGTTGGTTCAATAAAAAGATATTGCCTCACCCACCTTGTCTCTAATCCTGGGATCAACACAGCTACACCAACAACATTGCATGCTCTTGTGAGTCACTTAGAGCCTATTTAACCATCCTGCCGTAAGACTCAACAAAATGAGTCACTTAATTGTTTTATTCTACCACATACATGCTTTGAAGAAAGAGGGCTCGTATGTTATTGAGCATGAGAAAGGGAGTGGGGAAAAAGAAGAGAGATTAGCTGACATGACAGTTTTCAGCTTCATGAATGAAGATTTGTATATGCATCTTTCTGTGCATCATGAGATTACATTAAAGAAATTAGCTGACAAAGTTGGGAGGAGGCAGGAATAGTTCTCATTTTCTAGATATCTAGTTTTCATATAAATTCACAATTTGATTCTCACCTTTTGCTGTAAGCAGGATCAGATTTGTAGGTGCATAGAGATCTCTTTAATATTGGAGAGAGAAATACTACCAGAAATCGTCTGTGTGAGATTTTAACTTCCCAGGTAATAAATTGGAAAACAAATGCTGTTAATAATGGTCAGGCCTAGTTATTTGTGGGTATAACAGACCAGATTTCTTCAGCAAATAGTCACTTAACAGGAGGTAATGCTGTTTTGGACTTGCTTTAGTGAGTAGAGATGACATTATAGAAGAGCTGGTCATAAAAAAATAAACCTTGGATCAGGTGATAGCTAGTTGACTCAGTGTAAATTAAATAGAATAGTCAAAACTAGGTTGTAACTAAGGTTTTTGATTTAAAAGGGCAGATTTTGGGAAATTAAGGGAACTAGATAGTAAAGTAATCTGGATTGAAGAGCTCAGGGACTTAAATGTGGAAGCTTAGTTTTTGCATCTTTGCTTTAAGAAATTCCATCTGGAATTTGCATCGCAGGGGGGAGGGGAGAGAAGACTTGCATTTTATTCCTTTGTTTACCTCCATGTAACATGGGTTTGTCAAGTTTGGTTAGTCTGGCAACATCTGATACCTTTGATTAGATAATGGATATGTTTAGACAAGGGAAATGCAGGAGACCTAATCTGTCTGTAAAGTGTTTCAGTAAAGTATTTGACAGAGTCCACACATGAAATAAATTAAAATGCAGATGATGGGGATTAGTACAAGATCTGTAACTATAAAGAACTGACTATTACAGAGTATGACAGGGCCACCCACCTCTAATGAGCACCTCCATCAGGTGGGTGCAGATGTGTGCTCGCTACATGCAGTGTCCCTGTTTACAGTAAACCTTGATAGGCAGGTCTTCAGGGGCTCACCACTCCAGCTAAGCTATGCATAGTCTACATGTCTGACCACACAAACAGAAAGCTCTAACAGGGCCAATCACAGTGTCTTTGGAATGTATTGAGCCCTGTCTCTAGGATCAGTTTTCAGCCCTTTCTGGGCTAGCCTAAAATCTGTTCCTGCTCTGTTGTAGAGTAGTGACCCCATGGCCTTCTCCCTGGAGATGGAGTCCTGACCTTCACTGGGGCCTCTAAGCAACATTTGTCCCCTTCTCAAGGCTTTGGCCACTCTACCAGTGGCCAGACCTGGGCCCACCCACTACTCCAGGTCATGACCCAAGGAGCCTGTAAAAAGCAACTACTTACTGCTTTCTGTAGTAGATGCTGCTACTGTTCCCTGGGCTGCTTCCTACACACTTCACTTTGACCTCAGGACTGCCACTCCCACAGCCAGCAAAGAGCACCTTCCTCACCTCCCAGGTCCCAGCAAGCAACTGATCTCTTCAGGCCCTGCAGCTCCTTTTAACTGGGCCTGCTGTGTGCTGATTGGCCACTTTACTGCAGCTTCTGTAGGCAGCCATGGAGGACCCACCTTCGCTGCTCCTTTTCTGGGGGGAAGTGTAGTAGGACAGCAAGGCCTCCAGCAGGGGGCCTCAAAGGTCCTGGTATACCCCATCACAGGGAGACAGGGTTATGCTGAAAGGAGAGCTATCTATCTGGAGGGAGATTACTAGTGAAGTTCCTTGAGGATCTATTTGGGGACCAATCTTTAATATTCATTAGTGACCATGGCACAAAAAGTAGAAGTGTGCTAATGAAATTTGCTAATGACACAAAGTTGGGAGGCATCTGTACAGAGGAGGACTGAACTATTATATATGAGGAATTGGATGATATAGAGAATTGGAGTAATAGAAATTGGATGAAATTTAATAATACAAAGTGCAGGCTCATGCACTTAGGGAATAACAAGAATTCCTGCTTTAAACTTGGGGCTCAGCCGTTGGAAACAAGAGAGGAGAAAGACCCACATGCATTAGTTGATCACAAGATGAGTATGAACTACCAATATAATGTGGCTGTGAAAAAGTCAAATATGATTCTACAATAACATGTGAGCTATTTCCAATAGAGGAATACATAAAGAACTAATGCTATTGTGCAAGGCATTGGTAAGATCTCAGCTGGAATTCTGTGTACAATTCTGGTCACCCATGTTCAAGAAAAATTATTTAAAACTGGAAAAGGCGCAGAGGAGGACTACTAAGATAATCAGGGAAATGGAGAGCCTATTTTACTAGGCTTGAGTTGTTTAGCGTAGCAAAATTTAGGCTGAGAGGGAATATGATTGTTAACTCTAAATACATCAAGGTGGCAATCACCATGGAGGGAGAAGAGCTATTTAAGGCAAAGGACAATGTCAGCACAAGCATAGAAGGGTATGAACTAGCCATGAATAAATTTAGGCTGGATATTAGAAGGAGGTTTCTAACCATCAGAGGAGTGAGGTTCTGGAACAGCTTTCCAGTAGGTGTAGAGGGGGAAACAAGCTACCTAGTTTTAAGGTGGAGCTTGATAAATTTAAAGTACGGAATTGTCTGACTGGATTGTCTATGATAGTAGAGGACTGGACTCAGTGACCAAGAATGTCCCTTCCTGTGCTATGTATGTTGTTTGGTCGTTGTTTTGGATTATAAACCTTTTGCGTCTGATTAAGCTTTGTATAGCAGTACTTGCCAGACAATAATTAGCATGGAAGAAGGTGCAAAGACAATTGTGGGAGAAGCAGACATGATGGGCTAGTGAGAGCTAGCATCAGTGCAAGTGTGGAAACTTGGGTGAATGTGAAAAGAAATAAGATAAGTAGAGAGGGGGGCAGAACTCTGAAGGACCTTGATAACAAGAAGTTTGAATTTAACATTGTGAACAAAAGGGAGCCCACGGAGGAACTTATAGCCCAATCCAACTCCTGTTAAAGTCAGTGGGAGAGACCTTTCTTAGTGGAAGTTGGATCTGGCGAAGTGGTGACATGGTCAGGAAGATTGACTTAGCAGCTATGTTTTGAACAGATTGAAAGGGGCAATGTGTATCGTTTAAGAGGATGCAATAAGCAAGGTGGGGAAGATGAGGGCCTGGACTAAAATTTTGGTTGTGGATATAAATAAGGTGTTTAATCATAAAAATATTATGGAGAAAGAAACAACAAAATTTAGCCACAGCCTGGATGAAGGAAAGAGAAGTCAGTGATGACTCCAAGCTTATGGGTGTGAATGATAGAAGGGATGGTATTTCTGTCAAAAGAGACAGCTAATAGGGGCTCAATGGGCAGTGTTTCACTGGGGGAGAAAGAAATTCCATTTGACCATTTTTAGTTTAAGTTGATGAGACATCCAGGAAGGGATGTTAGAGAGACAAGCTGAGATGCAGGATTGAATAAAGAGAGACAGGTCAGTGGGAAGGTAAATTTGGAAGTGATTGGAAAGACAGTTAGCTGAAGCCCTCGGGGCAAATAAAATTACCCAAGAAAAGAGTGTAAAGTGAAGAGACAAAGGATGGGACAATAAATGACCCTCCACCAGGGATTGTGAGAAGGGGATATTAATTAACCTGTAACCAGTAAAAATGGACTATTAAAATGCTGCTCTGCCAGTACAAGGGGGCTTGCTCACATTTTGTTAATAAGGTTTGCAATCAGTGTATCCTTGATTTCCTGTCTTTCTTGGCAGCAGAAGGAACAAAGAGTGTGTGTGAGAATCCAGTCTTTCCTCTCTGATTCTGAGCTTGACATAGTTATGCATCCATTTGTCAGTCTGCAGTTTGGATGAGAGACTTGAAAGAAAAACCTAAAAACACTATCAGAAGTGAAGCAATTCCCTAGCATGGTGCTATGGGTCTTATATTGCTGGAAGTGGCATCCCTTAGATGTGCTGTAAAACTGCAGTCCTAGCTATTTGTCATTAAAGATCGAATGGCTAGTACTCTTCTCTATAGTAATAACTCTGTTATCTCATCAGAATTCTATGCTGGGTAATTACATTTGATTTACCAAAATTTCCCATGCTATTTCACCTTACTCCCAAACCACTGCTGTGATTCACCTCAGAGTGGCTCTATTGCAGTGAGAGGAAGGAAACAAACTTTTGTGTTTATTTCTTTATATTTTTAAGGTATTCTTATAAGGCTAAGAATAAAACACTAATTGTTTGATTTATCTTTAAGAAGTTGGTATGTTAACTTATTTGTCTTTTCACCGAGAGGGTGACTTTCATTATTGTTTTAAACAGCCAAGAAGCAAAATATTTGCCCAATAAACTCTTTGTTGGTGAATTGACCTGGCAAATAGGGACATACAACTTAGTTTATGTCGAGTTCATATTAACAGGTAAACTAGTTTAAATGAGAAACTGAGCAACTGATAACCTGGAGTTATACTTCACAGTACTGATCTTTGGTTTTGTTCAGAACAGCCTGTTTATCTCAGCATGGATCGATCTAGGTCTCGTTTGCGGGGAGGTGATGAACAAGCCTCTCCCCTAGAACACAGTCATGGTGAAGAGGAGAGACAGTGGCAGCAGGAGCGCCTTAGCAGAGAAGAGGCCTATTACCAATTCATTAATGAACTCAGTGATGAAGACTACAGGTTAATGAGAGACCACAATCTTCTTGGCACTCCTGGTAAGATATGGATGGCTACAGCAGATGAGACAGTACACCGGTATAAATGAGGAGTGGTGTTATGCCAGTGTAACTGAAAGTACAATTTGGTCTGTGTGTCTGGGGAATGACTGAAGAGTGAGATTTTTTTCTTTTAAAGTTGATGGCCTCTCTCTTAAAAAACAAACAATTTTAAATGGATATTAAAGCTTGAGAAACAAAAATTCATCCTCCCAGCATAATGTTTAGATTTATAATATGCATCCAAGTTACAACCTCTGGGCACACATACAATAATTAAAATATTCATTTACAAATATCGTACTTAAAGTACACCTTGTATAGAAGAGAATTTCTTCAGCGTCTGAATTCTTAGAACATACTGATGCTAATAGGTTGGCAGGTTATAATGACATGCAGTCTTCTGCTTAGATACATGTAGCCTCTTTATTTCTGGTGCCTACTTTTTATTGTATTGTCTGTATTTGTATTGATTGTAATTTTATAATCATGCTGATGTCTCTCCAATGTTTTACTGTTTTTACTTTATTTCTGAAAATTGTCAGTAACAAAAGAAATATAGGAAACTCTTTCATTGTTATGCTTGTATAAACAAGAAATATGCAAACGTTTTTGAGACAATCAAAATATCTTACTGAAAGGCTGAGGGCATATATTACCTAAATATGTGAACTATTTCAGGAGAAATAACAGCAGAAGAGCTACAGCAACGTCTAGAGGGGGCAAAGGAGCATCTAGCATCCCAAACTGATGTAGAAAATAGGGAAGGTGAAGGAGAAACTGCTGGAGGTAAGCTTTCTTTATTTACTTCTATAGATAAAGCATTAAATTTTTCTGTATATTAAAATACTGGTCTGTTCAAGTGACATCCATACTAAGTCTGTTTCTTCTTTGTTCTATGTAGCTCTTTTTCTCCAAGTAGCAAAATGAATAGAGTTTATATCCTAATGATGTGAAAGTAAATTAACTTATAGTACTTCATAATAACTGATTTAGATTTGCAACAAATTACTTACCCTGACCATTCTCCTTCAAAAAGCAATAGTTGCACAGAAATAATTTACTTATTTGTTTCTGCCTCTGAAAAATAAGGCTAGATTAAGCTATTTTCTTATTTATTATAGAAGTTGGCAAAACAGCTAACATAAGAAGAGAAGTGATTAGCCATCTGAAAAACTAAAGTTAATCTTTTAAAAAAACAACAACAACAAACTTTCCCTTCTTTAGAACAAGGTAAATTCTGTGTTGAAATTAATACTAGCTCCCTAGATAGATGTTTAGTCAAAAAAGACTATCAATAGTTAAGTGGATATTCCCAAATTAATGGCCCAAAATTTGATTAACTTCTTCCCTTCATGAATCTGACTGGGCCAAAATCTTGTTCCATTTGTATAGGGACAAGGGGTTTCATTTTTCAGAGTGGGGAATCTTTTTTTTTTCTGTAAACAAAATCCTGCCAAAACTTACCATCCCTCTCTGTGGGCAGGAAGGAAACCTGTACATATAAGTGGGTGGAGTTGGGCAGGGAAACAGACTTAATTTCCCAGAGTCCAAGGGTTATTAATTCTAAGTAGTCAGTAAAAATGTGGCACTTTAAAATTGAAATATTTTGTCTGTGTCTTTATTAACCATTGAGAGAAAGCTGAATGATTAGCCAGTTTTTCTTGATGAGGACTGTAATGTAGTGGCTTCAGTTGTAGTAGTATTTCTAGTGTTGTAGCAGCCAGGAGCCCCACTCATGGATTTAGAATCCCATTGTGCTAGGCACTGTACAAATGCTTAATAAAACAATAGACCAGGGGTAGGCAACCTATGGCACATGTGCCAAAGGCAGCACGCAAGCTGATTTTCAGTGGCACTCACACTGCCCGGGTCCTGGCCACTGGTCCGGGGGGATCTGCATTTTAATTTAATTTTAAATGAAGCTTCTTAAACATTTTAAAAACATTTAAAAACTTTATTTACTTTACATACAACAATAGTTTAGTTATATATTATAGACTTATAGAAAGAGACCTTCTAAAAACATTAAAATGTTTTACTGGCACACAAAACCTTAAATTGGAGTGAATAAATGAAGACTCGGTACACCACTTCTGAAAGGTTGCCGACCCCTGCAATAGGCAATCTAAAAGTAAGAGAAGACAACAGGTAGAATCAAACAAATGAGGAAGGATAAAGAAAGAGTAGTATATAATACATAATAGGCATCTCAGCATACCAGCTACCTAGCAGCTCTCAAGTAGAATAAATTCACATAATCAGAAGACAAATGCTTATTGACTCCATCCCTACAGCATATGAATGCTTTCCAAATTAAACTGAAAATAAGTGTCTTTATTCATCCCAGCTTGCAGGAGAAATACCTTGATTGAGTCATTATGTTTAACAGGTTGGGAAAGCAAAGTCATAGATGTTGTGGGGCATATATCTTTCATGTATGCTTTTCATATACTTGAGAGCCAAACTAAATCAGACCATTAGTCCTTGTAATCCAGAGTTTTTGTTTCTGACCGTGGCTAGTATTCAGTACTTTAGAGGAAGATGCAAGAAAGTTCATACTACCCAGTTATTAAGTAACCTGTCCAGGTGGAAGCTTTTTTTCCTAACCCCAGACAGTTAGTGGCTGGCCTGTGCCTTGAACCATGAAGATTTATACTTCATACATTTTCATCCTGTATTATGACTGTATATGATGACTTAATCAACAGCTAAGTGATATTTTATAATCTAATTAAACTATTTGCAATGAATTGTTTTGTTTATATTTATAGCCAAGATCTTATGAAACTGAAAATCAGTTAATCATATTTGACTATCTGTATATAATCCCCAGTGCACTTGTGTGGGCTTGATGATTCCATTTGACTTCTTCCCCCACTTTTTAAAACAATTTAATCCAGTGGTACCAGAGGAAACTTTTCCTCTTGCGTCCGCCCACCAGAAGTAATGGAATGTGCCTGTGTCCCCCGTGCCATGTGTGAAGTCACAGCCTGGCCAGGGTCTGTGGCCAGGAGTGGGAGTGGAGGACTAGCGGCCAGGAGTGGGGGCCGGGGCAGGGCGGAGCTGGGGGCAG
Source organism: Lepidochelys olivacea (assembly GCF_965140295.1). NCBI lineage: Eukaryota > Metazoa > Chordata > Testudines > Cheloniidae > Lepidochelys > Lepidochelys olivacea. Next base: position 45,623,840 of record NC_140411.1, on the reverse strand, counting down.
AGGAGGGCTGGGTGGTGCTCCCTCCTCCATAGGGTCAGGCCCAGGCCCCGCTGCACCCCTTGGATGTTCCTCCATGCCCTCTAGGAGGGCGTGCCCCACAGTTTGGGGACCACTTGTTTAATCAGTGGGAATGGGTGCATTGGGAACTCTTCTTTATAGCACTGCAGACATAGGAAAATCGAGCAAATGGAAACACTTCTTGGTAAAGCAGAAAGTATAGTGCCTTTTTCTCCTTATCCATAATTACAACTTGGACTTAAAAAATGCTACAAATAAATCCAGTGTGGAGTATCTATATGGATCTCATTTAAATCTTCAGAGGCTTCAGAAGCTGTTGAAAACCATGATTAAGTTGCAACTTCAGCATCATATGAATGGAATTAGAATCCATTATGTGACATCTAATAATTACTACACCTTTTGTAAATCACTAAAATCCTGGTCTCCTTTAGTTACCTTTTTTCAGCTTGGAGGTTGATTAGTTGGGGAGGGTTCAGAGAAGAGTCATGCGAATGATTAAAGGATTAGAAAACATGCCGTTCAAATTGCTCAGTCCATTTAGTTTACCAATGAAAAAGCTAAGGGATGACTTGATTACAGTCTATAAGTACCTACACAGGGAACAAATATTTGATAATGGGCTTTTCAGTCTAGTAGAGAAAGATATAAGGTGAGCCAATGGCTGGAAGTTGAAGCTGGATAAATTCAGACTGGAAATAAGGCATAAATTTTTAACAGTGTGGGTAGTTAGCCATTGGTACAATTTACAAAGGGTTGTGGTGGATTCTCAATCACTGGCAATTTTTAAATCAAGATTGGATTTTTTCTAAAATACATGTTCTAAAAATATTTTGGGGGAATTCTATGGCTTGTGTTAAACAGGTGGTCCAACTAGATGATCATAATGGCCCCTTCTGACCTTCAGAATCTATTAAATCTTTGCCACAAATCTCACATACTACTGAAACAATTATCAGAGGGGTAGCCATGTTAGTCTGGATCTGTAAAAGCGGCAAAGAGTCCTGTGGAACCTTACAGATTAACGGATGTGTTGGAGCATAAGCTTTCGTGGGTGAATACCCACTTTGTTGGATGCATGAAACAATGTAAATCAAGAAGAAAGCTTTAAAAAGGCTTGTAGGTAATATATGGTTTAGAGTGCATCATGATATGCAAAATGTGTAAATTAGAGTTCTTTATCTGCTTTTTACAGATTCAGAGGTTCTTGGGGAAAATTCAAATGGTGACTCTCTGCTAGAGTGGCTGAACACATTTCGTCGCACAGGAAATGCTACTCGCAGTGGACAGAGTGGGAACCAAACTTGGAGAGCTGTGAGTCGGACAAATCCAAATAGCGGGGAATTCCGGTTTAGTCTTGAAATCAACATAAATCATGAACATAATAATAGTTTTGAAGCTTCTAGTGATGAATATATGGACATTTCACACTTGGATACTAGCACAATGCATATGGACAATCGACATCAAAGAGCAGTCAGTCCTATAGCTACACGAACTAGGAGCAGGACATCAAGAGATTCTCATGGTGAAACTTCTAACACTGCAAGAACCAGAACTGTGAGAAATTCTGTGGTACAAAGTGTTGAAGAAACCTCTTCTCCTGTCTTGGGAAGGCTCAGAAGAAGAACTAGGGAGTCAACAGGCCTTTACAGAACAAGAAGCACAGCACATAATATTTCTTCAGATACTGGTGAACACAGTGTTGTTAGGCGAAGAGAAATGCAAGAAACAGTCACATCCACTGATCTCCAGAGAGGTAGAGCTAGAGCTAATGTTCAGATGAGTACAAGACAAAGACTAGGAATTCTAAGGTTAAGATCTACCTTGAGTAGTCGAAGCCGTTCTCCATTGCAAAGACAAGATGGCTCTACTAATTCTGAGGAGCAAAGTCTGAGGCAAAGTAGAAATTTACAGCAAATCTCTAGAAGGTCTACTAGGAGATATACAGCTCAGCCTCCCTCTGAGCCAGATGAACAAACAGTAGGTAGCACACAGACGCCACAATTTTTTAGTTCAGCCCCAACATTAGGAATAACATTGGAAGAGGATGAATCTAGTAGATCAACAGCTGCAGTTAGAAGACATCCAACTATTACACTAGATCTTCAGGTAAGAAGAATTCGTCCTGGGGAAAATAGAGATAGGGAGAGTATTGCTAGTAGAACACGCTCTAGAGTGGGAATAGCAGAAAACACAGTTACTTTCGAAAGTGATAGTGGTGGATTTCGCCGTACAATTTCCCGATCAGAACGTGCAGGTATACGAACCTACGTTAGCACTATACGGATCCCTCTTCGTAGAATTTCAGAAACTGGTGTTGGTGAACCTTCATCAGTGGCTCTTCGATCAATTCTAAGGCAAATTATGACTGGTTTTGGAGAACTAAGCTCCTTAATGGAGACTGAATCAAATTCAGAAATTCAGAGGGGCAGTCAGCACTTATTAGATATACAATCAGAGTTGAATAACTCACACACAGTAAATGATGATAGTGAATTAAGTGAGACTTCAGTTAGGCATAGATATGTTGAAGAAGGTAGTAGTGAAACAAATGGAGAGAATGATGGGACTCAACATTATAGTCTCAATAATGAAAATCGGGAAAGCAGACAGTCTCAAGAGGCAAACAACTTGGTTGAAAATGGAACACTGCCCATTCTTCGTCTTGCACATTTCTTCTTGCTAAATGAAGATGATGACGACGAGCACTTGAGAGGTTTAACCAAAGAGCAGATTGACAATCTGTCTACCCGGAACTATGGGGACAGCCACACAGAGAGTGAAATAAGTAAAACATGTAGTGTTTGTATCAACGAATATGTAACCGGGAACAAGCTAAGGCAGTTACCATGCATGCATGAGTTTCATGTTCATTGTATTGATCGCTGGCTTTCTGAAAATTCTACTTGCCCAATTTGTCGGCAGCCTGTATTAGGGACTAACGCAGCAGACAATGGATAAAGTTATTTATATTGTTTAGTATTCAATGAATTGCTATATTTATGGTGAGCCAAATAGGATGAATTATAATTTGGATAAAGGTACATTTGCGTGGAGATTTTTGTTTGACTTGTTTAAAGATACAATATAGGAAAGTTGCCTAAACTTAGTGTAAATACTATGTTTCTCCTTCCAAAGCGCAGATCTAGTAGTATGTGTAGAGCCAAATGATCTTAATAAAATTTATATTTTTTTAGGTAATATTTTTATGCTAAGCACTTTTGTATATATAGAAATGTAATAGTTAATCAGTCCTGCTAAATGTATGTTTGTTTTTAACGGTGGACTCACTTTATTTAGATTACACATAGTTTCACACAGGCTTGCTACTGTGTTGAGAAATTGGTGTCTAAATAGCCATTCATTAGCTTTTTGTTCTAAGAACAATTTCTTTTAAAGAAGGATATCTTGCTGGACATGTTTGCTAAAGATATTTAAGTTACTTGAAATGCTCAATTTAATACACAGTATATTTTTTTAATATTGAAATATCCTTTCTGAAAACCTGCAAGTTTGGTTCTATTTAAGCTTCTTTATAGCAATTTTTGCATGTGGTTTTACACAATGCTTAATGTTGACAAGTTCTTATTTGAAAGTGGATTGGATTAGTGACATTTTGAAATGTACATAATTCTATGCAGTGTCTCTGACAGTTGTTGTCTTCCAACAGACAGCAGTCAGATCAGTCAAAATGACAATTCTAAGAATGCCTGCCTCATTTGAACATAAACACTTGTTGAAAAAATAATAAACGTTTAAGAAGCTTTTATGCAACTCAAAATTATTTAATCCTAGTGTGACAGGTTTCCCCTGGGGTGCCACCTGGAAGTGGGGTACCACTGAGCCCTCTGACCCACGAGCCTGGGCTCCCTCTCACACTGTGCTGCTGTGATAAGCTGCAGACACGCTCCTGGTCTTACACTTGCACCAGCATACACACATGTAGGGACACACCCAGCTGAAGTTACATGCAGGATCTCTGACTAGCCACTGAACGAACCAACAGTAGAAAGGCTAAAGCCAAGGTAACTCTCAGCTCTCCAGGCATGTGCTCCCTCTAAAGCATAAACCCAAAATTATATTGTTTTGAGCTGCACAGGGAACTGTATAGCGTAAGCTCATAGAGTTCGCCCCCTCCCCTCCCTGTGTGGAGAGGAATATGCAACACCTTCTCTGAGCTAAGATTCCCAGGCACTTTAGTCCAAAATTTCTGGTTTAGATTAAAACATAAATTTTATTATTTACAAAAGATAGCTTTTAAGTGATTGAGTGATAGCAAACAGATCAAAGCAGATTACCTGGCAAATAAACAAAAACATAACCTAAGCTTAATATACAGTACTAGATAGATTGGATATGAATAGCAGATGGTACAGGCAGACTTGTAGATTCTTAAGGCACAAGCTGCATTAGCTTTACAACTTGGGTTTCTCAGGTCTTCATACACAGGCTAGAAATCCCTTTAGCCTGGGTCGAGCACTTCCTCCAGTTCAGTCTTTGTTCCTCAGGTATTTCCAGGAGTCTTCTTGTGTGGGGAGTGAAGAACACCAGATGATGTCACTCTCTGCCTTACATAGCTTTAGCATATGGCAGAAACCCTTTGTTTCAAAACTTGGTTTGTGGAAAAATACTGACATCCCAAGATGGAGTCCAGAGATATGTGGTCTGTTCACATGACCGTGCATATCTTGCTGAGTTATAGCAGCCATTACTTACAGGCTGTCTGGAATGTTCACAGGAAGGTTAAGTTTTTTCACGGTCCATTGTCTTTGCTGATGGGCCATCAGCACTGTCTGGCTTCTTCGTTGTTGTACCAGAAAGGCTAGTTGTGGGTGTCCCCCAGAGTAAGCACGATTGAAATACAGATACATAGTCAATATTCCTAACTTTAGATACAAAAATGATACATGCATACAAATAAGATAATCATATTCAGCAAGTCATAACTTTTCCAATGACCTCTCACATGACCCATCTTGCACAAAATACATCATAATTATGCTATGATCATATAATATCACTATGAAGAATATGGGGTGCAGTGTCACACCTAGCTCATGTTTCTTTTTAAGATCTGACCTGGCAAAGCCTACCAGTGCTTTGTTGGTAATCAGGATCCTTTCAAGTTTAGTTATTAACTAGAGTTCTTACAGTATGGGGGCATATAAGAGAGTAGACCAGATCATATGGAGGTTTCCACAGCCATCCTGTCAGCACGGAGCAGGGTGACTTATGGTTTGGGAAGTTCACAGAACACACTAGCATACTGTACTACTCACCCTCACAGCACCATTTGTGTTGCCAAAAGCAACATATGCCTGGGTGGAGTAGGAAGAGGGAGAGGCCTAGCTACATGCTGCCCCTTGGGTCATGGTGACACTAGCAGTGATGTTAGCTGCTCCACTTACTGCACTAGGTTGGAATCCTGGCCAGCTGTTGTGCATGGATGCAGTAGGAGCAAAGAGAGATTCATTGGGCCTTGTCCCATGCAGGATTTTGCCACAGTGAGGGAGCAAGAATTGTTATGCATCCTTAGAAAACAAATGTCTGTCTATGAATGAGCTGCTCTTCAGACACATGCCAAAATGCAGGTGGGGGCTTTCCATCAAAGACGTAGGCTAAGATTGATATGTATTTCTGTTATTGTTAATACAAGCTTGAATTTCCATAGGTATGCATGAAATATGATCTTTCAGTGGGTCTTACAAAAATCACAGTGCTGATTAAAATTACTTCAGAAACTGTGCCTTCTTAATCGACAGGACCACTCTGTGTACGTGAAGTCAAGGTTTTAGTATTCAGGTTGTATATGTGAGAATTGGGCAGCCTGTACTGATCAGAGTGTTCCTTGTACATCTTCAAGAGAGTTTAAGGGCCAGTTCCCCACACCCCTGCACAAATGTATGGAAGACAATTGGGGTTCTGCAGCTGTAAATAATAGTATAAGTTGGCTTGATTAACTTTCATTCTGGTGGTGATGGGAGAGGAGGAAAGGACCTAACTTGACTTGCTGACTCCAGCTTGAGTTTGTAGGTCTGGCATTTGAAAGTTGGAAATTACATCTCTTTCCTTCGCAGATAATCATATATTTGCTGGACAGGGGGAAGTTGAAAAAAGCTCACCATGCCATTTAAATATCACTCTTCAGAATACCATGGCACCTACACCTCTATTAAAGTTATTAGGAGTTCTACCCCTGAATTCAGTGGAAGCAAGAACAAGCACATCATTTGTTCCTTTTTCAACTGTCTAAGCAGCTGATGTTGAGCAGTAGCTGAAGTCTCACCAGCAGTGTAACAGCTGCTTGTTTGATTTGGTGCGTTTGCTCCTGCTGCTAAAAGCTCAAACTCCAAACTTCCTTGTTTTTTATGTTACGCTCTAACTATTTAAATTGTCCCAAATGACTTCTTTGCTGTTGGGTTTCCCTTTCAGAGTCTGTTTAGAAACTTCCTTCTGCCTTCAAATCTTAATGTCTTCTGTTGGAGATTCACTCAGATAGAAACATCTCTTTTTTCAGAAGTCCACTCTTCCGGGACTAATTATGGTGATGATCCGTTAGCTTTTTGTATACACACCTCTATTCCTAGATTTTTTTTCTCTCATTTTCAATTATCACAGCCTTCTGTTCCACTAACATATAAAGGATCTGAAAACAAGCTGTCCTTCTCCCCAGATTTTTTAAAAATGTATGTAGAAGAGGAATAATCTTACTAAGTATAACTTCAACATAAAGCTGCAGTCGCCTTCACTTATTTGTTTTCTCCACTGAGCTTGGTATCTAAACACAGCCTTACAAAGGTGCTGTCTCCCCTAAAGGCAAAAAGAAACCTGTAATGTGTAAATTAACACACCTTGGAGACAAATTGTTCAAGTTTATGCACCAGTAACTGAAGTGTCAAGTATTTTCATGCATCATGTTCAAATTCAGGAAAACAGTCTAATGCTTGCATATACTGAAGGCATACACAAAAGCAATTGTGTGTAAATGACACTTAATTTGGAAATAGTTATGTTCGCTTAGCAGTACAGCAACACCACCATTCTCATTTGCAGTGTATCAGTCAACTTCTGCGTAGCAGTAGAAAGTCCAAAAGGAGTGGTTCTTGTTGGTGGATAATGTAAAAAGAGGTCTGATTTGTTTTCAAAGAGGTTCTTGTTGCCAAATACAGACTCACAGAAATGTAGGACTAGAAGTCATCTAGTCCCGTCCCTGTCATTGAGGCATGAGTAAATCTAAGATTTTGTCATGGTTATTTTTAGTCAAAGCCAGGGACAGGTCATGGGCAATAAACAAAAATTCACAGGAGCCCATGACCCGTCCCACTTTCACTTAAAAATAACGGGGGGGGGCTTCTTGTGGTTCCAAGGGCCTCTTCCAGCAGCCAGAGATCGCCAGGAACAGAGACCTCCTAGCCATGACCCTTTTTCTTTGGAATGCTTTCTGAGCTAGGGTTTGAGAGATGAAATATAGGAAGTACCCCTGGATCATCTATGTGTTAGGATAGGGGGAAATTCAGGAAATTCGGGAACCAGGCCCTGGGTATGAATTGGCGGGGGGCGGTGCTCTTAAAAATATCTCTGGACTTACTTAGGTACATTACTGGTTTTAGTAAATGTGATTGATGGTAAAGATGTAATTTACAGATTATATTGCTCCATGCAGTCACTTCTAAACAACATTCCTCAGCTTTAACTTATATAAATGCTTACTTACTGTGACCCTATTCTGATCCACTGCAAGCTCCCATGAGGCCTTCAGTAAACACTGAAATATGGAGAGTGCAAGGGGCCTTGTGAGGTTGAGACTACACCTCTTAATACAGCGGTTCTCAAACTGGGTCAGGACCCCAAGTGGGTTGCAACCCCATTTTAATGGGGTCGCCAGGGCTGGTGTTAGACTTGCTGGGGCCTAGGGCTGAAACCAAAGCCCGAGCCCCCACTGCCCGGGGCTGAAGCCCATGGACTTCTCAGCCCTGGATGGCAGTGCTCGGGCTTTGGCTTCAGCCCTGGGTGGCAGGACTGAGACTACAGGCCTCCTGCCCAAGGCTGAAGCCCTTGGACTTTGGCTTTGCCGCCCCACCCCCACCTCTACCTGGTGTGGTGGAGCTCAGGCTTCATTTTTGACACACACCAGGGCAGCGGGACTCAGGCGGCCTCAGGGTTCAGTCCCCCCTCCTGGGGTCGTGTAGTAATTTCTGTTGTCAGAAAGGGGTCGCGGTGCAATGAAGTTTGAGAGCCTCTGATAATCCTTGCTTTTATGAACAGGGCCTGTGGATTCAAAGTCTGCAGTGCTCAATGGGCCATTCCACTTAGTGAGTACAGCCAGCTGGGAAGAGTGAAGCTTTTTGGCAGTTACAGAAGTAGATGTGGCAAGGTGGGTGTGTGCATTTTGAAGAGAAGGAGCTGTGCAGAAGAGGCCTTGCACTGGCAGCCAAAGAGGTGCCAAGCTAATCAGGGTGATTCCACTTGATGTCAGTATAATTTGTGGAGAATTAATATACTTGTTATGAGGAATCCTATATAATGGGCTACGCCTGTAACTTTTTATCCAACCCCCAATTCTGCTCCAATTTATATTTTGGTTGAGTGGATATAACAGAAACCAAGGATGGTTCATATCCAGTTCCATAAAACCAAAACCTGGTGACCAAGGTTTTTCAAGCCCTACATGCAGCATGCTTAACCCATCTCATTGTAAAGGTTCAAGCATAGGGGAGGGTCTTACACAAGAATGTAATGAGTAAGGCTTAACCCTTGACACACGTTGGGGACACAATAAGGCAGGAAATCAAATACAATAGCTGCCAGTCAGTTACAGGCAGTTAAATATACTGCTGTTGTCAGGCTGGTATAAAATATGACTGCCAAACAAGCAGTGAGACCTAGAAATATCAGAACTCCACTGGTGCCGAAAGTGCCTGCAGTACATAAAATAAGTAAATGAACCTCTAAATATAACCACCCTTCCCTGAAGACTTATTGCTACACTTTCACAGTGTACTAAAATTAATTCTAGGAATCTAGGCAGTTCCATCATCAACCCAGAATCCTAGAAATGTAGGACTGGAAAGGGCTGCGATAGCTCATCAAGTCCATCCCCTCCTCTGAGGCCAGACCAAGTATACCTAGAAAGAAGTAGCCTCATAAATTAATTCAGGCTATAGCCGCTCCTAAATTTTATCACATCAGTAACACAGCATGCTGAATTGCTGAATTTAAATGGTCACCCTTGTAATTAATAAACCTTTAACATTTAATTACTATACAGAAAGAATGAACATAAATTAGTCTAGGGTTTCCCAATGGATTTAGTTACTAGCGCCATTAAAATGCTCAGGCATTTTTTTAAACAGTTTTGGTTGCATCCCTGGAAATTGTTGCACAAATATGGGCAAAGGAACTGAATTGTTGCTGTAGGAAAGTGGATCAATGATGTGTGTATAAAAACATCTTCTGTATTTTCCACAGTATGCATCCGATGAAGTGAGCTGTAGCTCAGGAAAGCTCATGCTCAAATAAATTGGTTCGTCTCTAAGGTGCCACAAGTCCTCCTTTTCTTTTTTCTTGGGTATGGTGTACAGGAAATTATAAAGTATATTCTGGGATGATTTGGGGGTTCTGCCTGTACAAGTTATGAGTTCTGGGTGTAATAATGAAGTTACTATGAAAATTGCTGTAGCATGAATGCTCTTCCAGCTATGTGTACCAACCATGGGCTAGCAGGGCTGTGTCACTAGACCACATACAATGGAGGATCATTAGAACTCAATGACCCTATTCAGGTGATAACATCTTGGAACAATGGGTGAATTTAGGCTGAGGAAAAAACAGTTTTACCCTTTCTCTGAGGGGAGGCAGGAAGTGGAGAGAGGAATTTAGCAGGAGCAGAACAAAGGAAGCCAGGTGAGTCCAATTAGCGGCTTCAATAAAGATTCAAAGGGTAGAAGAGAGAGATGGATTCTCAGGAAGTTTAGGAAGGAAGGGCATGGATTAGCCAAGGGCAGGGATAGGGAGCTAGGGGAAACTGAAGGACCCAGATGGCCTTAGAGGACCCTAACCCCACCCCAAACACTGGTACTGGTACGCCTCTGGCCTTTTCTTGTAACCTGTGGCCCAGTGGTTACAGCATTCACATAGGGTGTTGGAGACCCAGACTCAATTCCCCCCTCTGCCTGGTGTAGAGCAGGGATTTGGACCCACATCTCTCACTTTTCCAGAGACTGCCTTAACCATTGGGCTGTTATGGGTTGGGGTGGGGGTCTCAATTGCTCCTTTTGAAGCCATTCCACTTTGTATAAGTAGTTAGTGAATGGGCCAGGAAGAGCGAGATTGACTATAAGCTGGTGGTTAGACCATTCAGCGGGATGTGGGAGGAGACATACATTCAAATTCTTATTCCAGTGTATTTTTATATAAAGTGGAAGGCTTCAACAGGAGAGAGTGAGACACCCTCCAGAATACCCCATAGCTTAGAGCACTCTCCTGAGGGTTGGAAGACATAGGTTTAAATCCCTGCTCTACATCAGGCGGGATTGGGGATCTCCACTTGCTGAGTGAGTGCTATAAGGGGAGGTGGCATCATCCCCTCTGACCTGGATTTAAGCATGGAGGTCCCCTGGAGAAGAGGTGCTTAGGAAATGCGAAGGACAGAGGTGTGGCCTATTGGTGATCTTAGGTAGCTTCCAGCTCAGCGTGCTGTCTTTTGTGGATCCCATTTTTAAGGGCCTAACTCTTCCCATGCCTTGTATAGGGAGCCTGGGTACCTAACATGGAGTTGAGGACATGGGTGCTGGGTGGAGCCCCCCTTTGGGGAGGCTAGTCCCCGGCTCCGCCCCTTCCATCCACACCCTCCCCATGGCCGGAGCCCGAGACCCGTCGCCGCCCCCCCTGCCACCCTCCCACACAGAGCGCCCCCCCCCCAGCTGCAGGAGCCCTGACCAGCCAAAGCCTTGAGCGCTCCCCCCTCAGCCAGAGGAGTCCCGGACTGGCCGAAGCACCAAGCCTCCCTTCCCAGCTACTGCCTGGAGAAGCCTTGGGCTGGCCGAAGCCGTGCCATGTCTCCCCTCCCCTGACCTAACCCACACAGGGGAAAAGCATCTGTTAGAAGATGCTTTTGATATGCCCCATGCAGGTTCCAGGGCAGCTGAGGTGGTATGTGCCTCCTCAGTTGCCCCAGAACCTGCATAGGGCATAATAAAGCAAAAACATCTCTGCCAAACCCTGCAAATGGGGGTCTGGCGGCTGCAGCAGCACTGGAGGAGGCAGAGCCTCCCCTGGCCTATTATACCCGCCGCCCATGGTTGAGGATGCCATTAAGTGGCAGGATGCCTAAATTAAGCCATTGTAATGTTGAGCTTAAGTCCCCTTTGTGGATCTACACAAGCACTCCCCTGCACTCCTCTCTTTGTGGGAGTGGGCCCTTAGGTTGGAAGTATTTCAGGGCAGGGTCCATGTATTTCTGTATGTTTTTGTTGCACTTAGCACAGATAGACCCAGATCCTGACAGGACTTTTCGGGTGCTGAAGTTGTCTAAAGTTAATTTTCCTCAATTGATGGGGTACATTTGAATTAACTATATGTGGTTTCCTTTCAGGATGAAAAGGTACAAGAGGCTTGAACAGCAGTAAATCCTTGGAAGGATCCAATAGAGCAAAGGAAGAAGCCATAAAATCTGACACAATACTGACAGGCTCTGAGCCAGTCTATACAGAGCCGTGGTGAAAACACTGGTGGCAGACTTACATTAGCCCACTGATGGAGTTGCCTTGGTGCATTGCATTGGTGTGAGATTTCCCTAAAGCTGCCAGGGTAGACAAGGCCTTAGGGTTATTACTGACAATTATTTTTAAAACTCATGGCTAAGGGAGCGAGGTACTGAAAATCTGGAGAAAGCAAATATTGTCCCAATTTTCAAACAGAGAAAGCAAAGCAGTCCTGGACATTATATAATAAATCTAACTTATGTTGCTAATATGATGAAAGAACAAATGCTGAGAGAGAAATTAAATATCTGATATTAAACTAAAAGGCAGTTACTTTCATATTTTTGAAATTTAATGAAGGTTTAGAAATATTATTATTTATCTACCTTGGGGTTGTACCAGTGTCTATCCTCATCGTATCTGAGCACCTTAAGAACCTAAGAATGGCCACATTGGGTCTGACCAATAGTTCATCTAGCCCAGTATTCTGTCTTCTGAAAATGGTTGGTGCAAGAGGTTTCAGAGGAAATGAACAAACAGGGCAATTATTGAATGATCCATCCCATTGTCCAATCCCATCTTCTGGCAATAAGAGGTTTGGGGACATCCAGAGCATGGGGTTGCATGTCTGACCATCTTGGCTAATAGCTGTTGATAGACCTATTCTCTGTAAATTTATCTAATTCTTTTTTAACCCAGTTATATTTTTGTCCTTCACAATATCCTCTGGCAACCAGTTCCACAGGTCGACTGTGTGTTGTGTGAACAAGTACTTTTTTATGTTTTTGTTTTAAACCTGCTGCCTATGAATTTCATTGCGTGACCCTTGGTTCTTGTGGTATGTGAAGGAGTAAATAACACTTCCCTATTCACTTTCTCCACACCAGTCATGATTTTATAGATTCCTGTCATATCTCACCTTTGTCATCTCTTTTCTAAGATGAACAGTCCCAGTCTTTTTAATCTCTCCTTACACGGAAGCTGTTCCAGACCCCTCATCATTTTTATTGCCTTTCTCTGTAGTTTTTCCAATTCTAAGATATCTTTTTTTTTTTTTGAGATGGGGTGACCAGAACTGCATGCAATATTCCAGATGTGGGTATATAATGGATTTATGTAGTAGCATTGTGATATGATACCTTCTACTTAAACAACTAATTCAAATTTGCATACGTAAGTGTAAACCATAAGCACAACTGTGTGGTTTGAAAATTGGCTAAATAACAGGGCTTAAATTTAGCCAGAGATGTCCAGAGCAGAGCTCTGGTAAATATTTTCAAACCTGCAGGGCAGAAGCCCTGAGCCCCGGCCCACCCCATGAGGCAGAAGCCCCACGACTCCAGGAAATACTCTATAAGAATTTAAGCTCTGCTAAATAATAAATGTTAATGATAAATTGCAATATATCATCAAGTTGGAGATAGCACCTACTAGGGTGGTGCAGGGACTGGTATTGCTATCAGCCTTAACAACTTAATTAGTGATCTGGAGGAAGGAGTAAATAGCATGTTCATTACATTTGCAGAAATGTTACATTAAGGAGCTGTGAGCACTATTCAAAACAAATGTAACATAAAAGAGCCTAGAGTTTAGAAGTATGGGCAGAAAATAATAAACTGAGATTCCAGTTGGAAAATGCAAGCTCAGTCATCTGGGGAAAACTAATCCAAACTAATGTATGCAAAGAAAGGGACAAACTTGGGATGCTGTAATGCTGAAACAGACCTAGAACTAGATTTTCAGAGCTCTAGGAAACATATAGAACAATCTGGCACTCTCAGTCAGACGGACTAGATCTAATAGGTGATCTAATAGGCCTTTTCCATCTCTAATGTCTATGACTGACTTTCTAAGTGGTTTACTTGTCCTATATTTCTCTCTAATGGTTCCTGGATGTCTCGTGTAACCCAGAAATAGATCCCTGCTGTCTGATTTAAAGTCACATAACCACAACGTGGACAGAAATCTTGGACAGCTTCTTTCTGCTCCACAGCCTCTTTGCTCTTCCTGTTTCTAAGCCACCAAGTTTCCATCCCTGCTACTGTTCTAAGCCTTGTCATGCTTCTAACAGCAGCATTTACTCCTTCATCCTAGAAGCACACTGTATTCCAAAAAGTGCCTTCCTCTGGCACTACCAAAGAATTCCAGGTGAACTCCAGGCGACCAGCTTGGCTTAATGGTGAAATCCTAGCGGATCTTAAACATAAAAAAGAAGCTTACAAGAAGTGGAAGGTTGGACATATGACCAGGGAAGAGTATAAAAATATTGCTCGGGCATGTAGGAATGTTATCAGGAGGGCCAAATCGCACCTGGAGCTGCAGCTAGCCAGAGATGTCAAGAGTAACAAGAAGGGTTTCTTCAGGTATGTTGGCAACAAGAAGAAAGCCAAGGAATGTGTGGGCCCCTTACTGAATGAGGGAGGCAACCTAGTGACAGAGGATGTGGAAAAAGCTAATGTACTCAATGCTTTTTTTGCCTCTGTTTTCACTAACAAGGTCAGCTCTCAGACTGCTGCGCTGGGCATCACAAAATGCGGAAGAGATGGCCAGCCCTCTGTGGAGATAGAGGCGGTTAGGGACTATTTAGAAAAGCTGGACGTGCACAAGTCCATGGGGCCGGACGAGTTGCATCCGAGAGTGCTGAAGGAATTGGCGGCTGTGATTGCAGAGCCACTGGCCATTATCTTTGAAAACTCGTGGCGAACCGGGGAAGTCCCGGATGACTGGAAAAAGGCTAATGTAGTGCCAATCTTTAAAAAAGGGAAGAAGGAAGATCCTGGGAACTACAGGCCAGTCAGCCTCACCTCAGTCCCTGGAAAAATCATGGAGCAGGTCCTCAAAGAATCAATCCTGAAGCACTTGCATGAGAGGAAAGTGATCAGGAACAGCCAGCATGGATTCACCAAGGGAAGGTCATGCCTGACTAATCTAATCGCCTTTTACGATGAGATTACTGGTTCTGTGGATGAAGGGAAAGCAGTGGATGTATTGTTTCTTGACTTTAGCAAAGCTTTTGACACGGTCTCCCATAGTATTCTTGTCAGCAAGTTAAGGAAGTATGGGCTGGATGAATGCACTATAAGGTGGGTAGAAAGCTGGCTAGATTGTCGGGCTCAACGGGTAGTGATCAATGGCTCCATGTCTAGTTGGCAGCCGGTATCAAGTGGAGTGCCCCAAGGGTCGGTCCTGGGGCCGGTTTTATTCAATATCTTCATAAATGATCTGGAGGATGGTGTGGATTGCACTCTCAGCAAATTTGCGGATGATACTAAACTGGGAGGAGTGGTAGATACGCTGGAGGGGAGGGATAGGATACAGAAGGACCTAGACCAATTGGAAGATTGGGCCAAAAGGAATCTGATGAGGTTCAATAAGGATAAGTGCAGGGTCCTGCACTTAGGACGGAAGAACCCAATGCACAGCTACAGACTAGGGACCGAATGGCTAGGCAGCAGTACTGCAGAAAAGGACCTAGGGGTGACAGTGGACGAGAAGCTGGATATGAGTCAGCAGTGTGCCCTTGTTGCCAAGAAGGCCAATGGCATTTTGGGATGTAGAAGTAGGGGCATAGCCAGCAGATCGAGGGACGTGATCGTCCCCCCTCTATTCGACATTGGTGAGGCCTCATCTGGAGTACTGTGTCCAGTTTTGGGCGCCGCACTACAAGAAGGATGTGGATAAATTGGAGAGAGTCCAGCAAAGGGCAACAAAAATGATTAGGGGTCTGGAACACATGACTTATGAGGAGAGGCTGAGGGAACTGGGATTGTTTAGTCTGCAGAAGAGAAGAATGAGGGGGGATTTGATAGCTGCTTTCAACTACCTGAGAGGTGGTTCCAGAAAGGATGTTTCTAGACTATTCTCAGTGGTAGAAGAGGACAGGACAAGGAGTAATGGTCTCAAGTTGCAGTGGGGGAGGTTTAGATTGGATATTAGGAAAAACTTTTTCACTAAGAGGGTGGTGAAACACTGGAATGCGTTACCTAGGGAGGTGGTAGAATCTCCTTCCTTAGAGGTTTTTAAGGTCAGGCTTGACAAAGCCCTGGCTGGGATTATTTAACTGGGAATTGGTCCTGCTTTGAGCAGGGGGTTGGACTAGATGACCTTCTGGGGTCCCTTCCAACCCTGATATTCTATGATTCTATGATTCTATGATTCTAACTGGCATCAGTTGTGTGTATGAAGGGAAGAAGAGGTTTGGGGGAAGTAAGATTGTCACTGTGACCAAGAGGGACAGGCCCCGTGAGAGGACCTGAAGTACTTTGAAACCTTTGGGGGTCTCCAGGTGGAAAACAGGTGATGCCTGGCAAGCTAGGAATGAATATAGACTGTTAATTGTTTTCAAAATATGTTTTCTCTGGCATGCTTTTGTTCAAGTTAAGAAATAATGTGTTTTATGAAGGCCAGCTGGTGACTGGTTAACCTTGTCATTCCCCCTGAGAGAACAGGACTGTTGGTGCTGAATTAAAGTCAGATTTGGTGAGGTGAGCACAATGAATTGCAGGAATCTGCTGCCTAAATCCCTGGTCTGGAGGGAGTGGATCATGTGATCCCACCCCAAGAAAGGTGACTGCTGGAGGCCTGATGGGGATGTTCTTAAAGAGATCATAAAGGAATCAGAGGTGCAGTTACCTCAGGAACTACGATAGCCACATAGCCCCATCTTCAGAGCTCAATCCTAGTCTCAAGGGTTGTTAAACTGAAAGTGTCCCAAAATATTTTTTGGACCAACATAATGACATTGTATGTTTTATGTTGTGACAAGGCTATGTTGTATCACACAATAATGATATTTATTGTAATATAACAGTGTTTGCATTGTGCTTTCTGCTTTGACTTCACATATATGCATAGTCAAGGAGGGGAGTGAGAGATTACAAATCATAGAATCATAGAATATCAGGGTTGGAAGGGACCCCAGAAGGTCATCTAGTCCAACCCCCTGCTCAAAGCAGGACCAATTCCCAGTTAAATCATCCCAGCCAGGGCTTTGTCAAGCCTGACCTTAAAAACCTCAAATCATGGGCTTGATTCTGCAAGTTGCTGAGCACCCTCAAATGCAAAGTGATTTAGTGGGAGCACAGGACACTCAGTGCCTCAGAGTGACTCAGCATCATTATCTACCTTATTTCTGCTGTAGGTCATAACCTCCTACTTCCCTTCTATTAGAAGAACTATTCTTCAAGCATAGTGTCCTTGGAAATGAACTATTGATCCAGAGAGATCTCAGAAATCTCTGGGAGTAACAGCAATCCAAGACTCAAAGATATTATTTCTTTCAGACATCTGCCATCTGGGGGAGTGAAGTCACTGGCATTAATGAGATTAGGTTCTGCCCACAGGGTTTGTAGGATGAGGACATTGGGTCTGATTCCCCTCTTGAGTGCACCATAAGAACACCGGAGCTGCTCTGTTGGCTTCAGTGGGTTCACATCAGTGTGAGTGAAAGAAGACTCATTTGCGCCCATTACATTTAATACATCACTCTTCATTTCCTTTAAAAAAGGATAAATTGGAGAGAGTCCAGCGAAGGGCAACAAAAATGATTAGGGGTCTAGAACACATGACTTATGAGGAGAGGCTGAGGGAACTGGGATTGTTTAGTCTACAGAAGAGAAGAATGAGGGGGGATTTGATAGCTGCTTTCAACTACCTGAAAGGGGGTTCCAAAGAGGATGGCTCTAGACTGTTCTCAGTGGTAGAAGAGGACAGAACGAGGAGTAATGGTCTCAAGTTGCAGTGGGGGAGGTTTAGATTGGATATTAGGAAAAACTTTTTCACTAAGAGGGTGGTGAAACACTGGAATGCGTTACCTAGGGAGGTGGTTGAATCTCCTTCCTTAGAGGTTTTTAAGGTCAGGCTTGACAAAGCCCTGGCTGGGATGATTTAACTGGGAATTGGTCCTGCTTCGAGCAGGGGGTTGGACTAGATGACCTTCAGGGGTCCCTTCCAACCCTGATATTCTATGATTCTATGATTCCTTAGCAAAGCTCTTCCCCATACACCATTCTGCTGCTCAGGCTTCAGATTGCATTCCCAACTATTAGAAGGGAACTGACATGAAGGGAAATGCATTACATGATGGCTACATTGCTGTGATCTCCCCCTGCTCCTTCAGGCTGGTCTAATTTACAAAGGATTGGCCCTGGCCCCAGGATCAGGGGAACACAAATTTGGCTTAAAGCCATTTTTCCACCAGCCTCTGGGGTCTTGTGCCAAGAATAGCTCAGGCCTGATTCAAATCTCAGTTGAACTGGTTTTTCAAGTATAATTCCATTGACTTCACTGGTCTTATTCCTGATTTAGACGAGTCTGAATGAGACTCACTGTGTTCCAAATCTGTGTAGCACTGTTTTGCCTTTTACACCCATTCTCTGAGTAGCTTACACCACCACTTGCTTTTCCACTGAATTTAGCCCACAATGTCAAGGGGTTGAAAGGCAAATACGAAACGTGTGTATCATTCAAAAAAAACCCAGATCAATTTTCTTCTACATCTTTATCAACAATGGGATGAATGAGATTAATCTGGCCTATTATTTTTAAGCATGTAGAATCCTGGGCTTTACAACAAACAGCCAGTGTGTGTTCTCGGTAGTTTGAGATAGAAATGGTACATTTGTTACTACTAAAGGCTCTGCAAAAGGCCCATTAATTTTTATTCTAAGATCCTCCCTTCCCAGCTCTAGCCTGCTCCCTTAGTCTATTAAGCCTTTGTCCATAACAATTCTCAGTATAATCTCTCTCCCTATGCAACATTAGTTCTACATTGCTAAACACCCCCAGAACACACCATATGTAGCCATGTGAGATATTTTTGAATTTAATCCAGCTCTGAGCTCGATTAATGGTGGCTCATCCCTTTAATCTTAAGCATGGATGCTCAGGAAAGTGTACTGTGCTGCTATTTCAGTGTGGGAATCCTGCCCTTTCCCTGACAATTGATCCACAGATAGGACAGCTTGGTTGCCTTAATAAAAAAAGAAAGAAAGAAAACAACACAAAAAAAAACCCTCACAAAACCAATTTTGCTTGCAGGTTCCTGTATTAGGGCCACACTAAGGCTGCAGCTAGAAGCACTCAAGGGATAGAAAATGCAAACATTGCATTTGAGCAAACAACTTTAACTTGGGTGTATGTACTATGGTACAGTCTTTAATTACAGGATTTCATTGTATGAACTGAGAATCTAATATTGTTGAAAAATAGCATTTTATTGCATTGAATTATGTAGGGAAAGGTATGTGATTACAAGAATGGTATCTTAGTGCAAGGATTAATGGTGCTTGTTCAGCCTTAACTTTTGTATTTCTAGATTTGTGTCCCTCACTGCTTTTTTATTGTACTAACTTAGGGCTAAATCCTGATTTCCTTACTTAGGCAAAACTCTCACATGAAGTAAATGGGCTAAATCCTATCAGATGCTAAGCACTTGCCTCTCCAGTTAAGTCAGTGGGCCAAAGCTGAAGCCTTTATTAATATTTTTCTTACCCCATCTGTGACAGTTTGTCCCTGCTCTGAATGCCACTGGATGTCCTGGGATGCCACTGAGTCAGCCTATTCTGTCAGCCTGGGTCCCCTTTTCCTGGCCTTGCTGGGCTAGGCTCACAAGCCTCTTCCAGCCAAGCACACAGGCAAGGCCACTCCCAGCTGCACAGAGAGACAGAGATCCACTCTGGAAAGATTCAGCCTTAGGGGCTTGCCCCAACACTCTGGTGCCCACTCCATTTAAGGGGTACAAACCCAACGGTTTTATGAAATTCACCCCCTCCCTCAATGTGGAGGGAGATATGCACAACTTCTTGCCCCCTCCCGTTAGAAATTACATAAACTGGATTATATTATAAACAAGAAATAAGTTTATGAACTACAAAAGTGAATTTAAGTGGTAAAGAGGTAGCAAACAGAACAATGCAGATTACCAAGCAAATAAAACAAAGCATGCAAACTAAGCTCGATTCACTAAAGAAACTGGTTACAAATAGTAATTCTTCACCCTAGATATTGTCTTAGGTAAATTCTTTCACAGGCCAGATATCTTTCCAGCCTTGGTCAAGCAGTTCTTCCCCCTCCCCTCAGTTCCAGTCTTTTTGTTTCCAGGTGTTTTTAAGTATCTCTTTGGGTGGGGAGACGGAGGAGTAACAAATTGAAGACCTTGATTGTTTTCCTCTCTCACCTTATATAGGATTTCCCCACCTCCCAGTGGAAAAGTTCAGCAGTCCAAGATGGAGTTTAGTATCAGGTGACCAGGTCACCTGACTCTGTAGTATCACAGCGTCCATGAGTCAGTGGCAGTATAGAGAGTCCACAAGAAAGCCAAGCCTTTTCACAGTCCATGGTCCTTGCTGAAGGGCCATCAGCCCTGTCTGGCTTTTCCATTGTTAACATTGAAGACTTAGCAGTGGGTGTTACCCAAAGTAGCATAGTTGATAGAGAGATACATAGTCAATATTCCTAACTTCAGGTACAGAAATGATACAGGCATACAGACTGGATAATCACATTCAGTAAATTATAACCTTTCCAATGATATTTTACAAGACCCATCTAGCATAAAGTACATCTAAGTTATATTATATTCATATCATAAGCATGTTTTCATAAAGAATATGGAGTGCAACATCGCATCATCCTCAAGCAAATGCTTTTTTGAAGCTTATGAGGGATTGCCTGAGTGAAAATGGAGTAAGAATTTCAGGATTTAGCCAACTGGATTCCCCTCTTTCTTTATAGAAGTGAACATTAAAATCAATCAGATGGAAAATAAAATTATTCTCTAAGCCAGGGGTTCTCAAACTTCATTGCACCACGACCCGCTTCTGGCAACAAAAATTACTACACGACCCCAGGAGGGGGGACCGAAGCCTGAGTCTGCCTAATTTGCGAAGTCTAAGTCAAAACCTGAGTCCCACTGCCCTGGGTGGGGAACGGGTCAAAGTTGAAGCCCAAGGGCTTCAGCCCCGTCAGGGGGCCTGTAACTTGAGCCCTGCCACCTAGGGCTGAATCCCTCAGGCTTCAGCCCCAAGCCCCAGCATGCAGCAAGTCTAAGACAGCCCTGGCGACCCCACTTTGGGGTCCCAACCCATAGTTTGAGAACTGCTGCTGTAAGCTATAGAAATATTGTAAGCGCAAATAAAACTGACCGTATCTTTCTTTTTCACTCCTTTATCCTTTCCATGATCAGAATTGTGAAATGTTCAGATGTGCACAATATATTGAAAAAAGAAAAGGAGTACTTGTGGTGCCTTAGAGACTAACCAATTTATTTGAGCATAAGCTGTCTGAAACAATATATTGATTTGTTCCAAAAGCTTTGTACTCTTCATGCTAGACAACTAATTGGACCAAATCTCAAAATCCTGATTCAGATTCACTTGTACTTTACTTAGGAAGCACTGAAGTGCTATGGCTGCATAATCAGGCCTGCAGCTGGTAATGGAGGATGCAGTGGGAGAGAGTATGTGAGACATACACTGTGGAACTATCCATGGTGCTGTAGTTTCTCTTGGTTTTCATACAGAAGACATGTAGATTCCATATAGACTCGTGTTTCTGTTTTCTTCCAGGCCTACACTATGGGAACTATAGCAGCATAGGCCTGGAGCACAGATGCAGACTACAGGCTTGAAAGTGATTTTTCTGTTTGTGTAAGAACACCACCTCCCTGAGTGACAGTAGCTAAGTCAACAGAAGTACTCTTCAATTGACCTATCAGTGTCTATATAGGGGGTAGGCTGGAACAGCTGTGTCATGCAGGGTTGTGAATTTTTCACACCCCTGAGCATCACAGCTATGTTGACCTGAATTTGAAGTGTAGACCAGACCTTTGTACCTATGGACTGTATGGGTATAATACATTCATCCTGATGTCACTCATAAAAGCAATAATGTTTACTATATGGGACACAGGTAGCTCAGGAGATAAAGCATTGGACTGGGATTCAGGACATCTGGGTTTCTATTTTCAGCTCTGTCACTGGCCCTCTGAACAACCAAGGGCAAGCCACTTTCTCTCTGTGTGCTTCCCCCCTCTAATTGCAAAAAGGGAAGCAATGATACCTACCTCCTCTGTAAACACTTTGAGTCTATGAATGCAAAGCCCTTTATGAGAGCAGTATTCTTGCTATGCCTAACAAACACACTTCTGTACTGCAGTAGACATTCTCAGACATGAAAATAATCTCACTGTCATATACTAGAGTCACTTTGTAACAGTTTCCCACATAGCAGTGATGAAGGGGATCACTATACACTGTTCCCAAGTAATCCAAAACACTGAAAGAAGGCAGTTAAATAAACTGGGCTTGGTAGAATATGGGGGAAAACACTCTCAGTTGTCGCAAAACCATGTATTAGCCTAGTGGTTTATGCTTTTCAATGAACCAGCTTATGTGAAACACTACATTTTAAATTTTCCTATGTACATACATTTTTAAAATAATGGTAACTAATTGTTTTACTCTTGACTTACACTGACCTCTGGTGCCAACAACCTGACAGCTCTGAACAATTCTGAACATACAGTTAGAGAAGAGCTATTACATGTATTGCAGTATGTAGCTTTCCCTGAATATGTCTGTATTTAAAAATTAGTCACTCACTAAAAGATGTTTCGAATGTCTGATTATATAAAAATCTGATACAGTGACACTTGCAGTTCTAGTATTAGTTGCTTTATAGTCACTCTTTAGCATGTAATCTATGAAGGGCCTAACTTTTCCTCTGCCTTGTTTTTTGTATAGCCCTCTACAACAATATTTAACCAATTAGAATGGTTGCATTTTACATCTGCTTTGCACTCCCTTTGCACTGGTGTTGATGCCAACACAACATATAAGGCAGTCTCACACTTGTATTTCCTGCATTTTAATAGAGGTCTAAGAAAATGACTGGAAATGGTGAAAACACATCTAATACACAATAATTATCTAACAAAATCCAAATCTACTTTGAAACTTATGCTTTTACTTAAATTCTTCAATTATTTAGCCCTTTTCTTTTTTGTTTCAGGTAATTAATTTTTTGTTCAGTACTACTCAGTCCTTATGCTTTTCAACATTCCAAGTTTATATCTCATATTACTTATAAAACAGATGTTAAAACAAGCCATTAACACTCTTCAAAACATAAACATTTAAAAAATAAAATTATATGCACAATTCAGAATCCTGCCACCTAGAGGGCATCTCCTGCAGTTCTTATTCAGTATTATGTATAGCTCTCTGCCTAAACCATTTCTAAGGGCTTGTCTACACATGGAGTTATTTAAGAGTAGCTAGTGTGCTATAAATTCATCTCCCATCTTAATCCAAAGTAACCTTCTTGTGTACACAAGCCATGATAGTCACCACCACAGTATCTAAGGCCCTGACTACACTAGAAAAAATAGTACCAGTTATTCAACAGTGGTGTGGTTGCACTGTTCAAGTGTTAGAGTAGAAAGGGGTCAGAGTTTTGATGGGGGTGTTTTCATCATGTCATGAAAACTTGCAGTTCAACTGTTTTTCAATAATGTATTCTTAAGCATTTTCCCCTGCTTTTTATTTATTTAATTTTTCAGTTATGCAAAATTATGGGTTTTAAGCATTTTCCCTATTTTTTATCAATTTAAATGTTCATATTTGCAGGAAATTATGGGGCATCAGACAAATATTTGATGACAGATGTTGAGATTAAAAAAATTAAACTTTATAATTGGTACAACACAAATTGTCAACATCACATATCAAAATGTACACAGTAAATATCCTTAAATCAAACTAAGTTTTCAAGCAGCATTTTTCATTTTCTTTCTATCTTTAAATTCCAACTGTTATCAATGGAAATATTTTTTCATCAGTTTGTGTGAGTATGGTGAAATCGACATTTACTGACAATAATCTAACCCTTCCAAGCCTAATTATATATGGCTATGGATGTTATTTAATGCTCTGCCTTGGAAAATAGATCTTATAATCTAGCCATTAAAAGTGATTTTTGCAAAGCATTTCTTTGTTACTGCTGACATCAGTAAAACAGAAAGCCTAGTGAGCCATTCATTACATTGACATAGCTTTTTTACATGAGCAGACATATTTTGAGGTTGTTATTACATTTAAATTTAACTCATGTTTTACATCTTTCTTATTGAATAGATAACTGGTATAACTGTGTGTCACATTGTCTGGAGACAGGTTTCACTGTGTGTCACGGAGTCCCCGGGCGATGGTCTGGAACTGCTCCCTATGAAGCCAGTCAGTACTCTGATGAAGTCTCCTCTGTGCGAGCAGACTGTCTTCAGGGCAAAAAGCTCACACAGCTTCCACCTTCCTGCGTCTGACCTTGGAGCATTCAGCATCCTCTGCCCCTCCGTGCGCTTCCCACAGCAAGTCTGCCCAGGTGGAGTCCTGGGGAAGCCAGAGGGTCCTGCACCCCAGCTTTGCAGTCAGATGTGACTCTTAGCCAGCCAGTAAAACAGAGGTTTATTAGATGACAGGAACATGGTCTAAAATAGAGCTTGTAGGTACAGAGAACGGGACCACTCAGCCAGGTCCATTTTTGGGGGCAGTGAGCCAGACAACCACATCTGCACTTCATTCCACGTCCCCAGCCAGCCCAAACTGACTCACCCTCCACCCCCTCCTCCTCTGGGCTTTGTCCCTTTCCCGGGCCAGGAGGTCACCTGATTCCTTTGTTCTCCAACTCTTTAGCTATCACCTTGCAGGGGGGAAGGGTCCAGGCCATCAGTTGCCAGGAGACAGAGTGTCGGCCATTTATGTAAACTGGCCCTTTGCTCTGCAACAATTACACCCCCTTATCCCACCACCTAGAGACTTACGAAATGCATACGGGAAACTGAGGCACCCCTACAGTATTCAGAGGAAACATTAAGAACAGTCCCACCTCGTCACAGAGTGGTAGCCATGTTAGTCTGTATCAGCAGAAAGAACAAGGAGTACTTATGGCACCTTAGAGACTAACAAATTTATTTGAGTATAAGCTTTCGTGGGCTAAAGCTCACTTCATCAGATGCATGCAGTGGAAAAAATAGTAGGACGATATATATATATAGAGAGAGAACATGAAAAAATGGGGATTGCCATACCAACTCTTAACGAGACCAATCGATTAAGGTGGGCTATTATCAGCAGGAGGAAAAAAAAACCTGTTGTCGTGATAATCAAGATGGCCCATTTCAAACAGTTGACAAGAAAGTGTGAGTAACAGAAGGGGGAAAATTAGCATGGGGAAATAGTTTTTAGTTAGTGTAATGACTCATCCACTTCCAGTCTTTATTCAAGCCTAATTTAATGGTGTCCAGTTTTCAGATTAATTCCAGTTCTGCTGTTTCTCATTGGAGTCTGTTTTTGAAGGGTTTTTTTTTTTTGAATAATTGTGACTTTTAGGTCTGTAATTGAGTGTCCAGGGAGGTTGAAGTGTTCTCCAACTGGTTTTTGAACGTTATAATTCTTGACATCTGATTTGTGTCCATTTATTCTTTGGCATAGAGACTGACCAGTCTGGCCAATGTACATGGCAGAGGGGCATTGCTGGCACATGATTACATATATCACATTGGTAGACGTGCAGGTGAACGAGCCTCTGATCGTGTGGCTGATGTGATTAGGTCATATGATGGTGTCCCTTGAATAGATATGTGGACAGAGTTGGCAATGGGCTTTGTTGCAAGGATAGGTTCCTGGGTTAGTGGTTTTGTTGTGTGGTTGCTGGTGAGTGATACATGCCATCATGTGCCAGAAATGCCCCTCTGCCATGTACATTGGCCAGACTGGTCAGTCTCTACGCCTCTTTATGGGTGTGAGAGGCAATTAGCATAATCTTAGTATGCTTAATATTTATTATAGTAGTGTCCCACAATGGCCCATTTAGTTTTGATAGGCCTTCTTGATGGTTAGACGATCCCTTCTGACTGGGTTCAAAAGTTCAGAGCAAACTTTTTTTACAGTCATAAAGCAAAACAATTAAATATTACCTTATAGCTTGTGATAAAGATGTTGTAAGTGAGACTAATGCACGCATCAACTTACAAGCATTTCATAGTCTAAACATGTTATAAGTTCAATACCTGTTTTAACCATATTAACACACAGGTGACCTGGACTGGTTTCCAGCAATGAATTTGTCAATATTCAGCTGAGGCCTAAAGCGTTGGCAAGAGTTGGCTCCAGGTCTGCCAGCATCACACTGTGTATTTCGCAAAATTCAAAGAATTGCAGCATACGATCTAGCAACCATATAACTCAATTCATGTAGCTCCCCTCTTGTGTTTCCCCTTATTTGTATATGTAATTAATAATTTCTACCTGTTAAATTTAACCTGGTCCCTAAGCATTGTCCCTATTTTCTTTCAGGTTTCTCAGGCATAGATTCCTAGTCTTCCATTGTTTCACCTTTATTATACTCACAATACTTTTCTCCACATGCCTATTCTTCATTATTCAAAAATTATCTGAAATGTCTTGGTTCGACTGCTGATGAACACTTGAGTCCACTGAAAAAGTTCCGTTGATTTCAATGGGCTTTGAACAGGTCCTAAATAAAAAATTAAAAAGACACCTCAGTTTCCAAATGTTTGTCTCTTTTTTTTTGTCTCCATCATTTAGTTCAAATGTGGTGTTTTCATTTTTCCATTTCCACTACAACTCGCATACTACCATAGCAGCATACCTTCTTTGTTTCAAGCTTCAAGACAAGATCAGTCTCACAGCTACAAATAACTGTGAGACTGATATATTGTGGAATCAAAGATCTCCACAGGTGTAGACAAATCTATGAGGAGTTTACTGGATCATTTGAGAGACTGCATTTGGTGTATGTATATATTAGTGTTTCTGTGTATGGCTCTAACATTTTACTGATGCCCAGAAATTGCATACCTTTGGGCAAGTCCACCATCAGTGTATAAAAATTCCATGTTCCTCCAAATAAGACCATAGCTATTTTATACATTTGTTTAAGTTTAACAAAATATACCTCCAATAAACAATCTTGAAGAAATTTTCTCTAGGATGCTACAACTAGTAAATGCTGCCTTTTTGACCTCTTTAAAGTGGGTGATGAATGATTTGACAGGCACCTCTTTACTCCAACATATCCTTTTCAGCATGCTGTTTTTGAGCTCACCCATGTAACTGAGAGTGAAATTTGGCCCTGCAATGTAGAGTCTGTTGAAAACTGCTACTGACAGTCACTATCTCTTAGAATTGAGGAGAGGGAAGCCACTCCAATGGGAGTTATGTGGGTTCAGAGCCACTCAAAATCAGGCTAGTGATCAGATGACTAAATATGAATTGGGGTGCCTAGTTTAAAAATTTTGGCTGAAGTGACTTTGTTTTTTATTTTCCTCCTAACCTTGGCTATCTTTGGTACCTCTGTGCTGTAAACATTTGCACAACATACTGAAGAAATAAAATGTTACGTACTGTAAAAGGTAAGCAATATTAGGATTAATATTTTTCTTAATTTACTTATCCTTGATTTACTTGGTGGTTACATCTATGTAAGAACTACATATTTTGGATAAACTCTGTTTATAAACTGGAAGGAGGCGTGCAGTTTGCTGCACAGGAGAAGGATGGTTTCTGAATGACTGAAGGTACATTCTTAGGAGTCAGGAGATCTGGGTCCTAGGCCTGGCTTTGCTGCAGACTTTCCTGTACAATCTAGGGCCAATCACTTATTTCTGTGTGGGGATAATTCTCCATTGAATTGAACCTTGTGCAAATTAAGTTGTAAGTCGATATGAGATCACAACAGTAGTACTTTGCTCAAGCACAAATGGCTACCTGAGGTGCAAGGCAGTAGAGAATCAGTCAGATTCCTCTGTACTATCTATGAAATAGGCCAGTAATGTATACATACCTCTCTGTATTGCTGTGAAGCATTAGATTCTTCTACCATGGTGATGAGTGCAGTAACTGGGTATTTTTACAAAGCATCCTGAGCTTCTTCTGACAGGTGCTATACATTATTTTTATTAATAGCAATAGCATGGGTAGTAAAGAATTGGCTCTATATCGTGCCTTCGATTTTTCCACAATGCTCCTGTTGCCTTGAGTGCGTGACCTTGGTGAACACTGTGATGTCCCTTGTGATAATGCAGCGCCCATATTTCGAAAAATAACTCTTAAAAAAAAAAAAGACACATGGCTTTGTTGCATTAGCTGAGTGAGTCACGCCCAGCCAAGGCTGGAGGTTCATCCAGGCACTTGATAGTTTTATCTCACTGCCAGGAGCAGGCCTCTCTACAGCCCAGGGGGCTGCTTTCACGTTGTGATTGCCTCCTGCGCAGTGCCCAGCCACACTGTGTGTGGACAAGAGCCTTGCACCCATGTTGCCGCCCTGCTCTTGCCCCCACTGAAGTGCATGGGGACAGGATCGGGCCCACGTTGCCAAATGGCTGTCACTGGGGGCTCCAGCCCTGACCAGGGCACGGGGCAGCCCCTGGCCCCCGCTGACACTAGGCAGACGCCCCCCCCCGGCCATAACGCCCCCATGCACAGGCATCTCTCGCCCTGCGCCCTCCTGCGGGCTCGCGGCTCCAGCTCAGCTCCCCCGCCCGAGCTCCCGTCCCGCGCAGCCGGGCCAGACGTGGCGGCGGCGGCGGCGGCAGCGGCAGCGGCGCGGCGCGCGCGTGTTGCCCGGGCCGCTGCCTTCGCCGGGGCCTGCGGCCTTCGCCCCCGCCCGGCGGCGCGTGTCCCCCCGCCGCTGGGCTCGCCCGGCGGCAGCATCATGC
Source organism: Lepidochelys olivacea (assembly GCF_965140295.1). Classification (NCBI taxonomy): domain Eukaryota; kingdom Metazoa; phylum Chordata; order Testudines; family Cheloniidae; genus Lepidochelys; species Lepidochelys olivacea. Next base: position 45,595,382 of record NC_140411.1, on the reverse strand, counting down.
CGAGCCGGGCCGGCCTGGGCAAGGCGCTGAGGATGTCTCTGCAGAGGAAGTCCAGGATCCATTCCGCGGCTGGTAAGGGCAGGAGGGGCGGGGGCGCGAGGATGCCCCGCCGCCTGGGGGGGGGCAGGTCTGGCGGATGAGGGGGAACCTCCGCCTGTTACCTGCCCCCGACCGTCGCGCAGCAGCCGCCTTGTCCTCTTTCTCTTGGCCGCGGGGGGGTGGGGTGCGGGTTGTTGTTAATACCCTGCAGCTTGACGTTAGCTGTCAAGCTAATTTATAGCAGTTGCCAATTTAATGACACACAGTAGCAGCGGGAATCCTGTTCAGGGTTAGACACCCCCCCCCCCAGCGCCAGGGCAGCCAATGAGCGCATTGATTCGGGGTACAATCATCTCCCCTTTTGCTGCGGGAAGCCACAGTTCTCTCCGCAGCAGCGGTTTCGCGGTGTGCTTTTGATGCCGTCTCCCGGCCGGGTGCCTTTGTTTGCTCTGATGCAGTGTTGTTGCATATGGGACTTGTGCAAAGGGCTTGCTGCAGTCTGCAGAGCTACGAGCAGGTCACAGCGCTGCAGGTTCGGGTGGGTGTGTAATAGCCTCCACGCTGCGCACACACACACACACTCCAATAGATCCGCACAACACACAAATACACACCCAACACAAGACAATACACTGGCTCTGCCATACCGAGAACGCGTAATGGTACATCCAAAATCACACAAACAACACGTAGAATATCAAGGTTGGAAGGGACCTCAGGAGGTCATCTAGTCCAACCCACTGCTCAAAGCAGTGACCAATCCCCAATTTTTGTCCCAGATCCCTAAATGGCCCCCTCAAGGATTGAACTCACAACCCTGGGTTTAGCAGGCCAATGCTCAAACCACTGAACTATCCCTCCCCCCAAATCTGCACCAACACACCAAGACAAAGTCTACGCAAACATACACATGATGCATATGAGCTTTGGTAACCTGAATTGTCTTTCATAAGGATGATCCCTCGCCGGGTACGCTATGGAGCGTGAGTTAAGCAGTGAGTGTGGAGAATCTGGGGCTCATAGAAAGGATGCTGCCCTTTAGACACAGCATAGCTAAGGACATGTTCTCTAGGTTCAGAAGCTGTGTAATCAGTGCCCCCCTCTGTTTTTGATGGTTTGTTTTAGGCAGAGGAATTCCTTATGCGCCTATAAAATTGTTTTATTTCCTGCAGTGGGGGGTGGGGAAAGGATGAGGTAAGTATTCTTTTTACTGGAGGTAAACCAGCAAGCACATTCATAAGTGAATGTGCTTGCACTGAAACTCTGATCATGACTGGAGAAATCTTAATGCAGGCACTGGTCAATAAAGGGACAGTAAAAAGAAAAGGAGGACTTGTGGCACCTTAGAGACTAACAAATTTATTTGAGCATAAGCTTTCCTGAGCTACAGCTCACTTAGTAGTTACTGGAATTTCACTTGTGCCTTCACTTGCATACGATGAAAGTCAACTTTATTGCAATATGCCATTTGATATAACTGTAGGATTGCCTAGGGGTGGATTATAAAATTTCCTAAAATGTCCATGTAGGTGAATTCCTTTAATCTGATTCATAAGAAAGTAGAGGAAACTAGAATAATTTGGGGTGAAATCCTGGCTCCACTAAATCCCCAGTGAAAAGGTTCCCATTCTGATCTCACTTATTCCAGTCTTACTGTATTATATACCTTCAATAGCCTCAGTGGAGGTACTTCTGATTTAATCCTTGTTTACACCCAGGTTTAAACTGGTGCAACTTTTATGTCTGGACAAGGCTTTACACTGGTGTGAGAGCAGAATTAGGCCTTGTCTGCAGAGTTTTGTTCACAAAAGTCAGCTTTCACCGACAAAACAGTGGAGGTGTACACACTACAATGCTTTTGCCTTTGACAAAAGTCTCTTCCTTTGCGGATATAATAAAACCACCTCAGTGAGAGGTGAAGAGCTTTTTGTGGGAAAGTTAGATAGACAAAGTGTCAGTGTAGACACTGTTCTTGGTTATGTTGCTGTAAATGACCTCCAGGAGATGTGCCACAACGCCAATCCTGACCGCTCTGGTCAGCAGTTCGAACTCCGCTGCGCTGCACCTAGGTCACAAGCATCCGCCCCATCCCTTTTAAAGGACAGGAAATTTTTGAAATTCCACTTTCTGTTTCCTTGGCGTGGAGAGCTCATTCCCACATTTTCCCACGGCAACTCCACACAGCAAATGCTCTCCCATTTGGAGCTCACCTGAGTTGTTGGATCTGCTCGCTCTGTGGGGAGTGGAGGCTGTGCAGTTCCAACTCTGCTCCAGCTGTAGGAACTTCAGTATCTATGGTCAGATTTCTCGTGGCATGTTGGATAAGAGCTATGAATGGGACACGCATCAGTGCCGTGCGAAGATAAAGGAGCTAGAGGCAGGCATACCAGAAGACAAGGGAGTCAAACTGTAGCTCTGGTGCTGCATCAAAGACCTGCCACTTCTATAAGGAGCTGGATGCCATCCTTAATGGCAACTCCACCTCCACTGCCAAGAGCCCCAGGGATACTTCAGGAGGGTTGGAGACAGTGGACAGCAGACTCAACCCCAAGGACAAAGTGGTGGACGAGGAAGTGGAGTTGAAGGACAAGATGGGACAGGTGACAGGGTCGTCCAGTACTGAGGCGAGCCAGGACGTCTTCTTGACCCTGGACGGTTTGAGCCAGTCCTAGCAGTCCATCTCTGGTGTGCATGATTCAGGAGAGGGGAGCTCTGGTAAGTTATCTTTTTGAGTAGATGCTGCTTGGTTATATGAGGTAGAGCTGTCCTTTGCTTTGTTTTATGCTAGAAGTGGGTTAAGGGATAGAAATGTACAAGACTAGCTGTGTTTGCCTGTGCTTCACGTTTCCCTGTGCAGCTACGCAGTGGGTCGGAACAGTGTGTTAATACACAAGATTTAATGGGAATCATCCAGAGATCTCTCTAGGACAGTGGTTCTCAAGCTGTGGGTCGGGACCCCAAGTGGGTCACAACCCCATTTTAATGGGGTTGCCAAGGCTGGTGTTGTCCCTGGGCCCCAGCAAGTCTGAAGCGCAACCCCACCGCCCAGGGCTGAAGCCCAAGCCCCACTGCCTAGGGCTAAGGTTTCATGCTCCCTGCCCAGGGCAGAAGTCCTTGGGCTTCAGCTTTGGGCCCCCCCGCCAGGAGTGGTGGGGCTCAGGCAGGCTCAGTCTTCGGTCCCCTCTCCTGGGGTCATGTAGTAATTTTTGTTGTCAGAAGGGGGTTGAAGTTTTGAGAACCGCTGCTCTAGGAAACTTTCCTGGAGGTACTTGCTAATCCTCTGCCGAAGGTCCCTTGGCAGAGCTGTTTTGTTCCTGCCCCCGTTGCAGGAAACTTTCCTGCTCCAATTGGCAATCACTTGTGGAGGGCCCAAAGTGGCACAAAGGCAAGCAGCATAGGGAACTGGTCTGAAGCCACACACATGCAAGAGATGTACCCTTGCATACTTGCTTATCCTCAGGAGTGAGATTTTTGGCTTCAAGGACCCTTGCCCGTGGAAAATGGTGGCAGAATTTACAATTTTGTCCCTAGTCGCTTGCAGTGATCCTGTTAAAAGAACACCAAGACCCTTTTCCCCATATTGAGGCCCTCCCCCACCCACGGTCAAACTCACCATATGTTGGGCATTTGCTGAGCTGTGTGCCTGCCAAGGGACAGTGAGAAAGAGGTGTATTTTACTATTATGATTCGATGCAGTGAGTGCAGTAACAGTCATGCTTTCGTTTATTGTTTCTTGTGTTTCTGCAGATGTGGCCTTCAGGGAAACCCCCTACACACTGGTGGTGCTTGTCTGCCACATAAGGAAGTGACTGAGGTGGAACAAGGAGGACGTGTTTTGGGAGGTGCCCCAATCCTCTGATGAGGCGAAACAAGAACACAGGATGTGAGAGAGACAGTTAATGAAAATTTTAAAATAGATAGGCAGGAGAGGAAGGAGAGCCAGAAGCAAATTTTAGTGGGCCAGGAGCAGATGATAAAAGTGATGGAGGAGGAAACAGAGATGTTGAAGTCCCTAATCATGCTGCAGGCAGAATACATGAGTTCTCACCCCCACCGCCCATCCAGAACGGCTTGCCATGCCCTCCCCAAACTCCTCCCACACATTCCTTGCAGGTTCCCATCCTGTCCCAGTACCCCGTTCACTCCACCCCTTCGGCCAGCTTCCAGAATGCTAGCTGGAGTTACACACAGCTATGGGAGACTCCATCAGGAGAGTGCCCTTCACTGTTATCTCCCTTTCCAGCAAGCATTTTCTGTGTGTTGTTAATTGGTATTTAATAAAAAATACTCTCTGAAAGATGATAATCAATCTTTATTTGTCTCCTACACACGGTGGTTGCTGCTGGAATACATACACAGTGGTGATTGGTACATTTGCAGACTACAAATCACAGGAAGTAATCATCAAAATTTTCATGCAAGGCAGCAAGTTAACAAATCATAGGAGAAGGCTTTATAGAAAGACACATGACTGGAGCTCATTGTCCAATTTATCTAGGTCATGCTGGACCCTATCCCTTTCCTACCCTACCCTACCTGATCATCATACTGCATGATTGGCCACATTGTATTCATAACAGTAACCACAACAGTAGAAAGCAGTGCAGGATCCATCCTTTCAGGCAGAGACAGTGGGCGCATAGTAAACGGGTTGCTGAAAAGTAACATGAAACATAGTCCAAAGCCCATGGAATGATGAGACAGAAAAAACTGCATCATGGGACATTGAGCCCACACCCATGATGCTCTGTGATCCACTCTGCCTTCCCACAACTCCTAGCTGCAGAAGGTGGCGAGTTGCACAGTGGGATAGCTACTAACCAGGCGCTACTCTCGCTGTCAGTGCTGGAGCACCAACTGTGGATGTTCTTGATGGACAGAAGAAGCGTTCTGTGAACAGCACAAGTGATGTAATTATACCAGTTTTTGATTGTAGGTGTAACTTGCATCGAAAAAACTCTGTAGTGTAGACAAGGCCTTAGATGCTATTTAGGAAAGTGACACAAAGGTTGCTTGCTGAAGAGCTACAAAGTGTTACTATCATAATTGCTTGGTGAATGGGTCAATGACCTTTTATTTTGAGTATTTATCTGGAGGATGACAGAAAACTTTGAATAGTCACATGCATCTCTTTTTCACTAAATGGACTAGACAATTTGCCCAGGAAAAGTTAACTATGCTGAATGGAACCTGCTATGCATTTTCACAGTCAGGAACTGTCTGAGGCTACACACAGTCAGGATCAACTGAATTTCAAAGTTGTTTGTGTGATGGCATTGCAAAATGCAGGGACCCTTTCAGAAGCGATGGGATGTGTGTGTGGGTGTATCTTTTTGAATATATGGTCTGGATCTGGTAACCCTGTCTTGATCCATTGCTATTCACGCTTTCCTTAGTTACCACATTTCAGACCTTTTCCCTCTCACAGTTCAGCTCTGAGAACAGAACATTTCCAACCTAAAAAGCACTGATTTTTATTTGCCTGTTGGTAAAAATTTAGGCCCCATTTATTTTTATGGGGACTTTTCTTATTTTAATGTAAGCGGGGGAATAGTCCCGCTATTGTGGGGAACTTTCCTGGCTTCTGCATTACCCCGGTGAAGTGGGCGAGTGAAAGGATCCGAGTCCTCACTCCCACTTCCTTTACCCAGTGGCCTCCCTGCCCTTGAAGACTTCCCTTCCACTCTCCTGTCTGGCAGAGTCCTCTTAACCCCAACAAGGCTGGGCCCAGGATTCCTGGGGGGCTTGACCTCCAACCCTGCTGCGGTCACCTAGGATAGGGGTTAGGGTGTCCCCACTCCAGAGTACTCTCTCTGCACTGGACACTTCACTGACCATTACGTACAAGTTAAAGCAAATGCAAGTTATTTAATCAATTAATTTTAAAAAGAATAAGGGAAAATGAGAAAGGTTAAAGGAAACACATCACCCCGCTCTGTGGCAGGGAACATCACAAACCGTGTCTCTGGAATGTCCGGGCAGTTCACAGTCTGTTCCGTGTAAGTCCCAGGCCTTCTTCTCAGGCCCTGGCTGTGCTGCAGGGATGCTGTGGGTTGGACACTTGCTCTGGTGGTGGCCACACGCTCTCAGGCTCTAAGTGGTAGGACCCTTCTGCCCAGTGTCGCCTGGGCCCTGTCGGGGTTACGATCCACGTCTGGCCTGCAGAGCCTCTTGGCTGAGGCATCTCCCTGTGCTGGGCCCGCTGCCCAGGGTCCCCCTTGCTCTCCCCAGCTGCTCACCGCACCCAGCTCCACCACTCTATCTCAGCACTGCTGCTGCTGCTGCTCTGCCTCCAGCTCCCTGGGCTGCTTTTCTGGCCCCTCTGGCTCTGGTTGCTGCAGCTCTCCTCCCAGGGCAAGTCTGCTCTCTCTGGGCTGTGCCTCTGGCTTTGGGGCTGCAGCTCTGCTCCCAGGACTGGGTCTTCTCTCTCTGGATCTGGCACAGCTCTGCTCCCCAGCTCAGCTCGGGCCCCAGCTTTCTCCTTAGCTCGGCCCCACTCTGCCTGACCCAGGCAAATCCAGCTCACATGGAGGACGGGACCTCCCTGGCCTCCTGACTCCCTGATTAGCCTACCCGCCCTGTCATTCAGGCTGACCTGGAGCATTGGCCAATCCCCATTGTTCCTGGGGACTATCAGTCTCAGGGTCCTGATTTTCCATAGACCCTTCCCCCTTTTTAGTACTGGGAGCTAGCCAACCAAAACACCCCCACTGAATGTTAGTAAGGGGGCAACAGTCCCCTTACATTAAGGAGTTAACTTTTTGTCTAGAATATTCTCATTTTGATTCTTACAGACCATAGTATTCTCTCTTTTTTGAGTGTTTCAGTGACTTATAGCTGGACAGTGTGAAGCAAGTACATGTACTTTGAATAAATAGGAGGTGCCCTACTACACTAAATTGAAAAGACTTGTAGCATGTCTAGTCATTTGCACCTGTGCTAAGTGGGTGTAAAGCACAACCAATCTATTTGGTAGCAGGGGTAGCACAGATGCAAATAACTACACAGAGTGCCAGGCAGTGGAGAGTCAGACACCATGAGTGCATAGCCCCTCCTGCCACTCAAACAATTAGCCCCGTTGGCCAGTTATATGCATTTCTTCATTGATTTTTTAATTTTGTTTACTTTGCATATCTAAACCCTAATTGCAATGATGCGGTACCAGTTAGATCAGATTGATTAGATTTAAATTATTCTCTAAGAAGCCTCCAACTCTTTGCTTTTGGAGCCAAAGACATCAAAAGATGTACCACTTCCTTTCCTTCCTGGCTCCTTAAGTTCACTAAAAATAAGCCATTGTCAATAATGCACTAGATGGTTGCAAAACAGGGTTTTGGATTTTTATTTTTAGGTCAGTAAAAATGTAGAGATCAAATGGATTAAAAATATATATCCTGTTATCATCCACTGTGGTCTATCCCCACAATCTTCAGTGGGTATGACCGAAGTTGGAATGTACTCTGATAGAGAGGAAATTAGTTTTTCTTCTCAAGAATTTGAGAACTGAACTATAAATCTTGGATCTGTAGCACAAAACCATCAAGCTTACTGAAAATACTCTCCCCACTCTACCTAAATTTCTTTTCTAAATATTTATTTCATTTGTTCATGTGAAGAATTTGGTCTTTCTTAATACAGTGGCCCAGAAACCTACTACATTTTGGTTGGTAAAGGCTGCTGCTCTTTACTTCATAAGAGAAATGCTGAGACTGATTATACTTAGATTGTAATCTCTTTTGACTATCTTTTTGTTCTGTGTTTGTACAGCATCTAGCACAGTGGGGTCCTGGTCCACGACTAGGGCTCCTAGGCACTGCCACAATATAAATAATTAACTCTAATTATGCACAAAGTTCTGCTAAATGCACATAGTAAAAGGCTGAAATAGAGAAACTTTGTTCCTCTAATTGCTTTCATTTATGGTCATTTTACAGGTTACCTGTAATTCTAGTAGATAAAATATTTTCAGATAGGAGTGTGATATTTAGGTTGACGTTGTCCCTTTTAGGAAATGACCTCACTAATTCTTTTTATTGTGAAGATCAGCTTCAGAAATAAGCACAATGAAGTCTGAGGCTAGGTCTTACTGCAGAGGTAACAAGTTATATACACTCGACTTTACCCTTCTCGAGTCCACATAGTTTGAGTGAGAGCAGCCACATTAGGTATGTCTATACTGCTCAGTTAATCCTGGGTTTGAAGGTGCTTTAAGCCTGGGCTAGTTTATCCAGCTGGAGGTGTGGGTAGACCCCAGACTCCACTTTAATGTGAACTGGAAACCATCCACTTTGCAGTGAGGACACAGATGAAATTACTTGAGTGCTGATAGTCCTCTAATGTCCTTCCCAAAATTCCCCCTGAAGGAAGGACAAGTTCTCTTGCAATTGATACAAGATTCCTGGAGGAATCTGGCACAAAGAACCATGGGATATGCCTCTCCCCACCCCGGATGCATACAGGCAAGTGTAGAAATGGTGAGGACACAGTAATGTGGGCAGGGCTTTGCTGTGGGAGTACTCACACGTAGGCTAGACTAACCCTGGTACCAATCACGCAAGTTAACTATGCAGTGTAGACATATCCAGTGTGAAATAACACTCTAGGACAGTGGTTCTCAACCAGGGGTATGTGTACTCCTGGGGGTACATCAATTCATCTAGCTATTTGCCTAGTTTTAGAACAGGCTACATAAAAAGCACTAGCCAAGTCAATTAAAAACTAAAATTTCATACAGACAATGACTTGTTTATACACCTCTATATACCATACACTGAAATGTAAGTACAATATTTATATTCCAATTGATTACTTTTATAATTATATGGTAAAATGAGGAAGTAAGCAATTTTTCAGTAATAGTGTGCTGTGACACTTGTATTTTTATGTCTGATTTTGTAAGTAGTTTTTAAGTGAGGTGAAACTTGGGGGTATGCAAGACAAATCAGACTCCTGAAAGGGGTACAGTAGTTTGGAAAGGTTGAGAGCCACTGCTGTAGCAGCCCAGAGTGATTGTGTTAGCAGCTGACAGGTTGTGCTCTCTTGAGCTGTAGCCTGTATCCCCTGGTGGGGCTAGTGAGCTTGAGTGAAATGCACCAGCATGCTTGAAGTAAGGATTTTTGTGTGTGGATGGGTCTCAGGTTATAACTCGAGTTAGCTGCAGCATAGACAAATCCTTACAAAGTGGGTCTGCAGGAGCACCAATGGGAGTGTGAACTTCACTGCTATTCAAGTGAACAGCTCAATGGGAATTTCCCGCATGGACTGACCACAGGAACAAGCTCCTAAAATGGTTAGCATTTTGAACTCCTAACCAAAGGCAAAGGCACTGCTTTAGTTTGTGACTGAACGTTAATAGCCAGTTTTTGTGACTGCTGGGCCCAAATTTAGAGGTATGGGTTTTCCTTAGCATTGATATGAGTTACACATGCACATCCAGAGAAGAATTTGTTGTACCCACGTTGCTTACCTGTCACAGTGATAGATTGAGTAGAAATAATTAGGGATGACAGATAATTTGGCAAGGAGATTCAAGACAAATAACACCCCCAAACAGAGGTACACGCATACACGGGAGCACACATACGCATGAGCTGTCTGGTGGCAATTAAATAAGTGTTATTGAACTCTGAATCTTCTTTTTATCCATGTTTAACTGGCACATTATTTAATATGATGAGCAGCTTATTCAATCAACATCAAAGGCCTGACCTCTATTCCATTAAGATCAATGAGAGTCTTGCCTGCTTTCAGTAATAACTGATGGTAAATTAACATACATGTTGCTTATGGTGTTGTAATGGTGTACACTAGTGTCTTGGTTTATAATATCACAAAGGGTAACACAATGCAGTCCATTCTCATGCAACATGTGATCTTACACAATTGTAAACTATAAGGAGAGAAAGGCTGGTCTAGTGATTAAGGCACCCGCCTAAGACTTAGGAGAGTTGGATTCAATTCATAGTTCCACCACAGTCTTCTTGTGTGGCCGTGGGTTAGTTTTGCTGTGCTTCAGTTCCCCATCTATAAACTTGGGACTGTAGTACTTCCCTACCTCACAAGGGTGTTGTGTGGTTAAGTACATTCAAGACTATGAGGTCATCAGATACTGTGGTGGTGGTGGTGGGGGGGGGGCTATATAAGTACCATAGATTGATAAGCATGTATCATTTCCACACAATTCTGAATAGAATATTCAGACACTTTATATAGTCCTTCCTCTGCTTTGGCTTTAGTAACTCAAATATAAACAGCCAGATGTTCCACAGTCTAAGCTTTCCCCCTAAGATTGGCTGTTCCTAGGAATTGTTTTTCCTGCAGGACCTCTCTGTCCCAGCCCTAGTTCCTTATGTCAGGCTTGATAATTCAATGCCTTTTATAATTTGGTTAGAGCTAGCAAGGCTCACCTGCTAGTAGGACTTAAAAGTTTATCTTCATGAAGGGTTCAAGCACCTGACAGTAGGATGGTTCCAAGGAGCCCTGCATCTCTGTATAAGTACCTAGAATGTCAGACATTTAAAACTGCCAAATAACAATTCATTTTCTGTAATGGAAAAACATTCTTTCCTAGAGAAAGATCTTAGGAGACTAGGAAACCGTATTAACGAAGTTTTCATTGTAGAACTGTTGTAAGCAGGTATGAAAGAAGTTGTATTCACCCTGGCTGTCAATAGAGTGACGATTTTATATGTAAAGGCCCAGTGTTTCAAAAAAGCCAGTGTGCCTAATTTTTTGTGGATTTCCAACCTCAGACATTTTGGGTTTGCTGAGCTCCTGCAACTTCCACTAGCTTCAATCGGAGTTTGGGTACTCAGTACTTTTGAAAATTGGCCCTAAGGAGTCTCAAGTTGAGCACTCAGAAACTGCAGCACTCAGAATTAGTAACCATGTCTGACATTTCAGCTTTTACACAAGATCTTTGCACTGTAGTGAAAGTTTGCTGAGACACTATGGTCCACTGTACCAGCATAGCAGCCATTCTCAGTCTACTGAAGATGAGAATCCTCCTCCTGTGCATCTGATAAACTGAAGAGTTTAGCTAAAACTGCACTCTGTGTAGCCTACGCAAGTTGGCACTCTTAGCCAAGTCTGTTTTCCCTTTGACCTTTCTCCTGTGAACTATCATTCCAAATGGCACTCTCCAGGTCATTTTTATTGCTGCCTACCTCCTAATATACAGTAATGTCTTAAGCTCTTAGGACAGCTGCAGTATCACAGAAATTTGTATTTGATGTTTGTTTGTTTTTTTCCTGTATCATGTTGCATTGTGGCATATTTGAATTAATTTTCACTAATATGTGGTAATGCAAATGTTAGAATACCAATTACTGACAATTATCCGCAGAACTTGAACAGCGGTTGTAGTACCTTACCTCTGTGAAGGAATGGTTAATCACTCCCCTTCTCAGCAGCACTACAAATGTTGCTGAAAAGGCATTGAAAAGTCAGCTGGGTATCTCTGCAGCAGCAGTAGCTTTCTTCTCCAGGGTCAGTCATTAATTAGATCTGACCTGTCCTTTGGATCAACATATATAAATTGTTTTCCTTTCAGTTTACAATTACTGCATAATCTATTCCTTACCTGGCTGAGCCTTTCAGAGGAATTGCAGATGATAATTTACGTGAGAGCACGAGACCGCGGAAAGCTTTAGATCAGCAGCTCTCAACTAGAGCTGGTTGAAACTTTTTGGTTTGTTTTATTGAAAAATGGCCTTTTTTCCAAGATAATTTTCTGTGAAAAATTGCTTATGTGAAGTGTTGTGCCTTTTTTTCAGTAGTTTAAGAGAAATTGTTGAAAATATCAAAATGGTTGTCAATTTTTTTTGCTTTTCTGTAAACAAAATATTGTCTAGTGATTTTGATAAGGTTTTAGTTAGTTAGAAATTGCAAAAAAAATTCACAGAAAAACTGAGAAAATATGTTTCAGCACTGCACGCTTCAATGTGAAAACAAGTTAAACGTTTTCACTTTTTTTGGTAAAACTATGTTTGGAGTTTTCAGCCAGTCCTGTTCTCAGCCTTCTCCATACTGTGTCCCCCATGTCATTACAGAAAAATATTTCAGGACACTGCCTCTTACTCAACCATCAACAAAGGGAGGGTCATCCCTGTCCCCTGTACTTCTGTGAAAAACCCAGGGCATCGTGACCCCCCCCCCCCCCCGCCCGCCCAAGGTTGAGAACCCAGGCTTTATTTGAATCAGTAAATGTTGCCCCAGCAAGATTTTTTTTTTTTTTTTAAAATAATGAGATCTAGTGTTTAGTTCAGGGGAATAGATGACAGGAAGCAAGTGTTCTTTTGAAGTCAGTGGCAGATCTGCCAAATGCAGCCCACCCTATCCTAAAATGTGGCTTGGGGTTGCAACTACAGGTTGAAGACAAAGCTGATCGAATACAGCTTTTATTGTTGAGGAACTCAAACAACAATATATGACTGTTAATTTCTCAGGGAAGAAGGAAACAATCCTACAACATCTTTTTAAAATTCAGTGTACATATGTATGATACTTAGATGAGGCCTCTGGCTCCTAAGAAGTTTCCTAGGTGGCCCTTGGTGTTGAAGTGTAGTAGCTCTTGCCTTCAGCAATAATAACAGCTGCAGCCAGAAGAAATGAGAAAAGAAAGTAGAGGTATAACTTATGATGGATTGCTCGGACAGCTACTGAGAACAGTCTGAACACCATCAAATCATGATTGATTCAACAGCAAAAAAATTTGTGGATTATTTTTATATTTCCATTCCTTCCCCTGCCTCCCCTCCTTCATGTACTATGTTTTCAAAAGTTTTTTTTTTTATTCTTTTTTAAAGCCCAGTTGTCAGAACATGGAAACCATTGGATCAGGATGTCACTGTGAAGTGGAGGTGAATGGGACCTTACCTCCCAAAGCAGAGTGGGGATTAATCCGTGATGTTTAAGACACTGGGTCAGATCCTTGGCCGGTGCTAACTGAGCATAGCTCCATTGACTTCAATGATCCTATGCTGATTTACACTAACTGAGGATCTGCCCCACTGGATCTCGCTCTCATTTACATTTGTGTAAATCAGGATTAGTTCCACTGAAGTCAGTGTAAAACTGGTGTAAGGGAGAAGAGAATAAAGCCCTGTAACTCTGTAGAGAAAATTGACCTGTGCAACTCTGCTTTTAAATTCCTAATCTATCGAATGCAGCTTGTTAGAGAATACTGGCTTTACTCATTCACTTTGCCTCAAATGGTAGGAGTGTTCAGGTTTTATCTCCTGCTAACTCAGTGTTCATCTAGTCATTCACCTCAACCCCTCTGGAGGCACATAAATCCTATATAGTGTGCAACTGACCCCTCTAATGGTTCAGGCTTGGATCTTATGTACAAAGAGCATTTGAAACAAAAGCTATAGTGGTATTGTGTTTGTGTTCAAAGACTCCACCCCAAATCAATGTCACCTTGTGATAACTGTAAAATACAAGCAGTTTAGTATTATTATTTAGGAGGAGTAACAAAGGAGAGACAGAATACCAAATACAGGTTTCAGAGTAGCAGCCGTGTTAGTCTGTATTCACAAAAAGAGCAGGAGGACTTGTGGCACCTTAGAGACTAACAAATTTATTTGAGCATAAGCTTCTGATGAAGTGAGCTGCAGCTCACGAAAGCGTATGCTCAAATTTGTTAGTCTCTAAGGTGCCACAAGTACTCCTTTTCTTAATACCAAATACAGTTATCACCATAGTTCTGAAGTGCAGATGTAGAGCCTTATGCATGATTACATAGGCATAAATCAGGTCTTACTCCAAGAGTTTTAAGGGGGTGAAGATTGTTGTGTTGTATAATCACAGACCCTGCCTGGCATATGTCCTAGAAAAGAGCAACACATTTTCTTCTTAAAGACTATGGAAGGCAGCTATAATTTAGCGTATGAAGAACTGGTCCAGGCTGACAAAAGAACATTTGTACATCCCTGCCGGGTGTACTTCACTCAGTCCAAGAGCAAACAGGCAGTCCTCATCTTTTCTGTTTTTGATAATGACAGTGTGCGCAGAAGGAAGCACAACATGCTGCTGTCTGGAATGCTCCAGCTGACACTCTGAAACACAAGCAGGCTATTCACTAGTGCTTGGGGTATAGGCAGGTTTCTAAATTTTATGATATACCTGATGATCAATGACCAGAAATGGGAGAGTTTCTTATGCCTCCTCAGGTCCTGCAATCCTGCTAACGTCTATCTGATTATTATGGAGAGCTCCTCTGCCATAATTCTTAGTACACATTGTCCACCTAATTCTCTAGCTAATGCATTCAACAGCTATGTGCAGAGGAGGTTCTTAATACATAGATCTCCCCTGCCCTGTATGGAAGTGGTGCCAGTTGCCTCTCTGGCACCGTATCTTCTTCCTGACACCCTACAGAAGAACAGGAGGGCTTTTTAGTTTCAAGATCTCCACAGGGAGTGTGGGAGTCTGAGGGGTCACCCTATATTGTCTCCCCCACTTGCCCTACAGAGGAAGAGGTACTGCCCAGTCTGGATTATTCTCCTCATAGACATCTCAGTGCTGTGAACTGCCTGCGCCTTGTAAATGCGGGAATCCTGCTGGGATTCAGACCCATGTAACACAGCTTCTTTAGAGCAGAGCTATTAGGAAGCTGAGGGGAGTTACTGGAGGTCCTGAAGCCCATATAGAGGTCCTCATGGAGGTTTCTTCCTCCCTCATGCTTCTCTGGGAGGAGGTGCACTGGGCCAGTATTTTGTATATCTCATTAAGTCCATTCAGCTTAGTGCCAGTCAGTTTTATAAAGAGAGAGGGAAATGGAAAAGCTAAAACCATCTTATATTCCAAAAATATTAAAGTGTCCATATGCTCAGCCTCCACAATGGTCCCTCAGCATGGGACCTTAATCAGATTTACTCAGGTAAAACTGACTTTGGTGGGAGTTTGAGTAAGGACCCAGGATTTGGGTCCATAGCAGGATAAAGCAATTAACATTTTGGACTTGTATTTTAGGTCATGATCTCAACAGTGCTAAACAACTTCCACTATCAAAAAACAAAAACAAATGTAAGCTCCTAGGAGAATACGATTCTGCTGTCTTGAGCACTGGGCAGGGTTTATGTGGCATTTTGGCCTGGCTGTTCAGTTAAAGTATTTTTTGGAAGGATAGCAAAAAAGAATTACAATAAAAATGGAACAGAATTAGAATATCAGCAACAATAAATCTGACATGAGGAAGATTTGGCAAATACAATGCAACTTTGTGCTGGGTAAAAGACAGCACATGGCTTAACTCGCCCCCAGGAAACAACTACACACTCCTTGTACTGCTGCCCTAGCAGTTAGTCGGCCAGATCCTCACTCCTTTGGCCTCTTAGTGTCCTGGTTTCTGTGGTGCAAAGGGGCCAGAAAGTGGTGTATTTCCTTATGCAGGGGAACCCTGATAGGTAAAGAGTTGGAATAGCCAGCTCTATACCTCTTTCTTACATGGCACTGGTGTAGGGGGTCGGGGGGCCAGGAGGGAGCATGGCAGGGGTTGGAGGGAGTGTGGCCAGAGTGCACTTCGCTCTGGTAATCCCTGGCCCACAGAACAGCTCCTAGGGGCTGTCCAAACCAACATGGGTTAGAGCAGTCTGAGGTCAGAAAGCAGCACTGCACTATAATCTCATGTTGTCCCCCTCCAGATTTTCTCAGACACTAAGGCTAAGTTCTTCTTTCACACCTTATGCATTATGGCTGATTTCTGATTGATTGTTCTAACTGAAGAATTTAGCTATGTGGGCCAGATTGCAATCTCACCTTCACTGGTGTAAATCCTGAGTTTCTCCACTGAAGCCAGTGGGTTTACTTTGATTTACACCACTGTTTTTGAGAATAGAATGTGGTCCAGTGTCTTTAAATTCCTACAACCCATTTAATATTCTTACATCTCACACAGAAGTACATTAATTATCCTTTTAGATATAGTATATACCCAATGAATGGCTACTCTACTGTTGAACCTGGAAACATACATGGCCTGCTCCTCAGAGCCTCTCTTGAGAGGTGCCGAATACTCCCCACTCCCATTCCTTTCAGCACTTTGCCAGATCTCTACTTCACTCTCTTGAAAGGTCCAGAAGAACTTTGACATACTTACACTCTTGTGCTGTATAGCTCACAGGTGTAGTTTTGTCCCACATGGCACCGAGAGGTGCAAGTTACATCTCCTGGGCAAATTCAGCCTGGGGGATGGGGGGTAGGGTGAGGGGGTGTTACTGGAGCCTATGCTCCCATTGATTTCCTTGCGGAGGAGCAGCTTTAAGCTGTGATAGGAGGAACCTTCTTGATGGAGGCTGCTCAGGAGATGCCCTGAATTAACAAACCTCCAAGCTGCCCCAACTTCAGCCATACCCAGCCAGCATTGCCAACCTTTGGGACTATGCTGGCCTCTGTGGTGCCCAGTAGAAAGGGTGTTGCTGCCATTTTGAACCATCACAACCTTCCTTGATGCAGTTTCTGTCAGGGCCTGTCCCAAATGGAAACCAGAATGAGAGCAGTTAACTTATTTTCAGTTGTGACCAGAGTTGGTGCATGCATGCAGTGATTAAAAGGTTAATGCTGTAAGCCATGGGTCACAATAACTGCTGAATCACAGAAAGTAAAGAAGATGGTGACAGGCTAGTTTCTATGACCTTTTTTTGTAGGTAGTATGGGCTACAGAAAATGAGCTGTTTAATTGTTATCACAGCTTTGATACTGGTTTGCAGTGTGGCTCTAGGCAGGTCACTTCATTTCTCTGCCTCAGTTTCCCCTCTGTAATATGGGAATAATAATACATAGTTGCAGGCTTCACAGGGGTGCTCTGAGGATTAGTTAGTTAATGCCTGTTCAGTGCTGTGGCTATGGAAAGCTCTTAAGCTTAATTTTTCTCTCTCTGACACTACTGTAACTCCATTGACTTCAGTGGAGCTACACCCGATTTGTATCAGTGTTAAGTGAGAGGTGACTCAGGCCCATTGTGGATATTCTGGAGTGGTGAGGTGAGCAGAAGTGACCTTTCTTCTCATCCTTGTATTTGTTAATAAATTAACTGCGAGGAGTCTTCCTTAAGAAGCTTGGTGATGCTTCAGTCATGAGCCAAAAATAGAATTGGATTAGTAGGAGAGAACAGAACATGGGAAGTAAATAATCAGGAATAAAGTCAAAGGAGAGGCGGGGGCTGGGGAGAGACAATCTGGAAAGGTTTGCCTAATAGGCAAAAAATAAAAAAGGAATAGAACAGGTGAAGCTGTAGATTGAAAGAGTTTGTTTATTGTCTACCTGTGAAATGGAAAATGGATTGGCACAGAGGACGGTACAAAGGGATCAAAGAGTAAAAAGCCAATTAAGGGATCAAGGACCAAGCTCTGAAATATGAGAGATAATTATAGGCAGTTCAGAAGGATTAGAGAGAGTTACAAAGAAATGATTGGGGTAGGGTTGGGGGGGGGGGGAAGGATGAGAGCAAAATACAATAAAATTAGGAACAATGAGAGTAAAAAGAAAATAAATAAAATATGAGTGACCTGTTTAAGAGAACAGCCCAGAGAACACAAGTATCCGTGGAGGTGAACATGTCATGTTTCAACTGTTTGGCAGAAGATGTGTCTTGAAAAATGGGGGCAGATCCTTTGCTGATGTAAATTGTCATAGTTCCATTGAAGTTAATAGGCCAGTTGAGGATTGGCTCTCTGGTGTATAGCCTGAGAGGGGGCCATGGGAGTAATAATTATAAAAGGAGAAAAGAGGAGCAGGATGGATTTCGAGGCATCACTATTTTAAACCTGCTCAAATTGTACTGCACTTCAGATCTATCTGCTAGAGACTTGAATTTCAGTGTGGCGGGTTATTTTAAAACTTTTATAGTATCTTCCTTCTAACTCTCTTCACGCATTTTACTAACATGAATGAGCTAAACCTCACAACAATCCATCAGGCAGCCATCATTAACTCCATTTTAGAGAGGGAGAAAGTGAGGCAGAAAAAAGTGAAGTGACTTGTTGAAGGTCACCCAGGGAGTTGGTGGCAGAGTCAGGAATAAATACTAGGCATCCTGACTTCCTGTGCAGTACCTTAAACAAAAGAGCATCTATCAACCTATGACTGGACACTTCCTTGAAAGAGCACAATACGGTCTAGGGAAAAAATTCTGTCAATATGGAGTGAAGGGAAATTGTTTAGGGCTATCGGAAACACATACATGAGGTTGTATAATTCTATTTCTTATTAAAAGGAGGATGCTATAAAAATGGGTTTGTTTAGTCTGGAAAAGAGAAGATGGTGAGGGGACATTATAATGGTTTTCAAGTACATAAAAGGTTGTTACAAGGAGGAAGGAGAAGAATTGTTAACCTCTGAGGATAGGACAAGAAGCAATGTGCTTAAATTGCAGCAAGGGAGGTTTAGGTTGGACATTAGGAAAAAATTCCTAACTGTCAGGGTGGTTAAGCATTGGAATAAATTGCCTAGGGAGATTGTAGAATCTCCATCATTGGAGATTTTTAAGAGCTGGTTAGACAAACACCTGTCAGGAATGGTCTATATAATACTTAGTCCTGCCATGAGTGCAAGGGACTGGACTAGATGACCTCTCGAGCTCGCTTCCAGTCCTATGATTCTATTATTGGCATTAATTATATTACCCTCCTTTAATTCTTTAATAAAGTCCTGTATTAGCCACTCCATTATCTTGCCTGGGATTGATGTCACGTTGACAGGCCTATAACTACCCGGCTTACCCTATTTACATTTTATTAATATTGGCACAATATTAGCTTTCTTCCAGCCTTCTGGAACTTCCCTGATGTTACAAGGCTTATTGGTTCAGTGAGCTCCTCATCCAGCTCTTTTAAAACTCTTGGACTTGCTATCTGGACTTGCTGATTTAAAAATGTCTAACTTCAGGAGCTGCTAAGCTGATAATGTAACATGCTTCCAAGATACTAGGGGAATGAAAAGAGTGTTACCATCATCATCATGATAATCATCATAGGATATTTATTTGAGCATAAGCTTTCGTGAGCTACAGCTCACTTCATCGGATGCATTCGATGAAGTGAGCTGTAGCTCACGAAAGCTAATGCTCAAATAAATTTCTTAGTCTCTAAGGTGCCACAAGTACTCCTTTTTCTTTTTGCGGATACAGACTTACACAGCTGCTACTCTGAAACCTATCATATATCATAGGATATAACTCTGTCACCTGTTTCCCCTCCCCCCAAATTCAGAACAGAAATATTTATTGAATACTTCTGTCTTTTCTGCATTATTATTAATGATTCTACCATTTCCATCTAGTAATGGTCCGATACCATCGTCAGGATTCTTTTTGTTCCTAGTATCCTAAAAACCCTCCTTCTTATTGTCCTTTACTCTGCTAGTCATAGATTTCTAGTTGTGTCCCTTCACTTCCCTTATCAGTTTTGTACAATTCCTAGCTTTGATTTATATTCATGACAATCAACTTCCTCTTTCTTCCATTTGTTATGTACTATTATTATTATTTTTTTTTAGAGCTGCCTTCACTTCCCCTCTAAACCAAATTTGTTTTTTAACCAATATTTTCTTCTTCAATCATGGCTTTTTGGGCATCTAGTAAAGAATTCTTAAATAATTCCCTATTATCATTTACATTTTTCTGATTAAATTCTTCCTCCCAGCTAATTTGGCTCATAATTGTTTTCAGCTTTGTGAAATTGACCCACCTTGGTCACATGATTGGCTTTGTTGATCACATGATAGAATCATAGGGTTAAAGCTTGAAGGACTGCAAGAGTCATCTAGTGTTTTCACTGGTATGAGGATGGGCATACAGAAACTGTAACAAAGATGGGGAAGGTGTCATTAAATCTGTGGACCTTTGAGAGGATGACAAGGAAGGGGCAGTTTGTGGGGTGAGGAAATGCCAGGCTGACAGGATTAGGGAATTTTTGAACATTTTAAATGTTTTTTTTTTCTTGGCCACTCTAGAGAGACTTGCCTGAGACACTTCCATTCCTCCCAATTGATTTGGCTAAAAAATACTACCTTTACAGTGTAATAGATTGCTAGGAGCAGTATCAAATGGTGACAATGAAGCTAGAACTGCCACCTGACAGATCTTTTCAGGGTCAATCTGTGTCGTAAAAAATTGTTGCTAGGTTCCTGCTCCTGGAGTCATGTGACATCAGAATTTCAGTTTTCATTAAAAAAATTCTCTCAATTAGGGCTGTCAAGCGATTAAAAAAATTAATAGCAAATTAACCGCGCGATTAATTGCACTGTTAAACAATAATAGAATACCGTGTGTTTAAATATTTTTGGATCTTTTCTACATTTTCAAATATATTGATTTCAATTACAACACAGAATGCAAAATGTATAGTGCTCACTTTATATTTATTTTTGATTACAAGTATTTGCACTGTAAAAAAACAAGAGAAATAGTATTTTCCAATTCACCTAATACAAGTACTGCAGTGTAATCTCTTTATCATAAAAATTGAACTTACAAATGTAGAATTATGCACAAAAAACCTGCATTCAAAAATAAAGCAATGTAAAATTTTAGAGCCTGCAAGTCCACTCAGTCCTACTTTTTGTTCAGCCAAATGCTCAGACAAACAAGTTTGTTTACATTTGCAGGAGATAATGCTGCCTGCTTCTTGTTTACAATGTCACCAGAAAGTCAGAGCAGGCATTCTCATGGCACTGTTGTAGCCAGTGTCGCAAGATATTTACGTGCCAGATGCGCTAAAGATTCATATATCCCTTCATGCTTCGACCACCATTCTAGAGGACATGCGTCCATGCTGATGACGGTTCTGCTCGATAACAATCCAAAGCAGTGTGGACCAACGCTTGTTCATTTTTATTATCTGAGTCAGATGCTACCAGGAGAAGGTTGATTTTCTTTTTTGGTGGTTCGGATTCTGTAGTTTCTGCATCGTAGTGTTGCTCTTTTAAGACTTCTGAAAGCAAGCTCCGAACCTCATCCCTCTTAGATTTTGATTAAACCTTGAGTCGAGTGCTGTAGCTACCTTTAGAAATCTCACACTGGTACCTTCTTTGTGTGTTGTCAAATCTGCAGTGAGTATTCTTAAAATGAAAAACATGCTGGGTCATAATCTGAGACTGCTAGAACAGGAAATATATGGCAGAATGTAGGTAAAACAGAGCAGGGGACATACAATTCTCCCCCAAGGAGTTCAGTCAGAACTTTAATTAATGCTCCTTATTTTTTTAATGAGCATGGTCAGCATGGAAGCATGTCCTCTGGAATGGTGGCCGAAGCATGATTGGGCATATGAATGTTTAGCATATCTGGCACGTAAATACCTTGCAATGCTGGCTACAAAAGTGCCATGCAAATGCCCGTTCTCACTTTCAGGTGACATTGTAAATAAGAAGCGGGCAGCATTATCTCCCTTAAATGTAAACAAACTTGTTTATCTTAGTGATTGGCTGAACAAGAAGTAGGACTGAGTGGACTTGTAGACTCTGAAGTTTTACATTGTTTTGTTTTTGAGTGCAGTCATGTAACAAAAAAAATCTACATTTGTAAGTTGTACTTTCACTACAAAGAGATTGCACTGCAGTACTTGTATGAGGTGAATTGAAAAATACTATTTCTTTTATCATTATTACAGTGCAAATATTTGTAAGCAAAAATACTATACACTTCGATTTCAATTACAACACAGAATACAATATATATGCAAATGTAGAAAAACATCCAAAATATTTAATACATTTCACTTGGTGTTCTATTATTTAACAGTGCAATTAAAACTGCTATTAATCGGGATTAATTTTTTTAATTGGGATTAATTTTTTTGAGTTAATCGCGTGCATTAACTGTGATTAATCAACAGCCCTACTCTCAATGCATTTCTATCCTGCATGGATGCAAAGAAAAGCTTGAAAACAAGACGCAAACATAAATGATGCCTCTTTGAGTCTGCCAACAGCCTGAAACAATAGCTTCCAGAGGACTGAACTGCCCCACCTATCTTAACTCTGAAATTTGTTGCCACTTCAGTGAGGGATGAGTCCATGGGGATACCATGTTAGGTGTGCTTAGGGCCCCAAATTGACTTAATTCAGCTGTGAGTGCAGCTCTGCCCAATGGGGATAGGGCCATGGAAAGCAGCAATGTTGGTTGCTAAAATGCAGTTATTATAAACTAATGCCTTCTGTTGTGTGTATTATTTTGGACTATGATGAGCATACCTGCAACCTGAAGTTAATGCCTCTTATGATATAGGAGTGACATCTCCCGAGCAGTGTGTATGAAAGAAATGTAAAGTAAAGATGCAAGGTCCTGGTATCCATATCATGAATAAGACATTTTGTTGAGGAGAAAACACTCCTCTAATAATGGACTGTTCCTTCATGAGGAAAACTGACCTTGCCAACCAATGGGGATCATCCAGCTTTCTGAGAGCTTCTTGGAATGATGCTCTGATTTGCAGAATCCTAGATTCTCATTGGCTGCTGGGGGAAGTAATGACTTTTTATTGATCACGCTCATCATATGTAGCCTGTGCTGCAGTGCCCCAAAGGCAGAAGCAATTCTATCTAGGAGTTTCATTAGTAAAATCATGGTTTTTCCTCCAAGATTACCTACTGAACAAATGGCTGGTTTAATCTGACTTTGTAACAAAACCAATAAAGTAGATAAATAACAAGGCAGCCCAATTTGGTTAGTTAACAGCGTAATGTTAGTATTACATTTGTTTTTCTTGCTGCATTTGATCTTTCTCCATTTCCTCCTCTTGTCAGTTCATATGTTCATTACATTGTGAAAATGCCTAATAATGTCAGGTCCTGACAGAGTAAGGTCATGTAGAGCAGGTGTGCTCTGTAAATAATTAAACAGCAAGGCGCGTGTGTTTCTCATATGCCTAACCAGTGGCAGATGAGAAGATTCCTTCTGCAGCTTTACTGAAATGTTGAAGGATGCATAAAGCCAGATTGTTATCTCACTCAGATGAGAATCTGGATTTCAGTCAAATTACTCCAGATTTACACTGCTGTAACTGAGTTTAGGGTCTGGCCCTTAGTCTGTGGGAACACTGATAATTAACAATCACCACAATGTAGCTGTGACAGATTTAATAGTGTCTATGATTTTTGCCCAGCTCAGCCCTTTCTCTGTGTATCTGTCATATTTTTGTGTGGGGCCTGATACTGTATTTCTTGAATACACAAAACTCCATTTGAAGTTAGGTGTGTGTGTATATACACCAAATCTCCACAGTTTGGGAACTTGTGAAGAATATGGGATTAGGCCGTGTGTGTGTGTGTGTCTTCAGGAATTACAGTATTTGTGAGCCTTAGTCTAGTATGCAGGCTTTATAATAAAGAATAGAAACATTGCCGGAAAGCATTGTTAGAAAGGAGAACTGTCGCTAAGTGGTACAATACTAATTCTTTTTAGCGGGTTATCCAGCATTAGTAGACAGCCTATGCTAAAATTTCTCACTTATTGGATAAAAGTCCTGTATTGGCTAGCTAGTGACCTCTAAAATTTCTCACTTATTGGATAAAAGTCCTGTATTGGCAAGCTAGTGACCTCTTCCTGTTGGCCCTTGGAGACCAGTTAAGTGCTGGTGCCACAGGGCTTGGGGTCCTCTATTCTATATTGTCCATTAGGGAGCAAACTTACGTGACATGTCATTGATCCTGCATAGATTTTGCTATCTTAAATGTTCATTTTCTTTACAGAAATCTTAAGATCTTGTCTTTAAAATGAAATAATCAACCAAATCCTCTTGGAAACATTAGTTTTGTACTAGTACTGTCACTATTAGGTTAATACAAGACATCAGTAAAAACACAAAATGCTGTAATGGCCACAGACCACTTAAAATAACTCAACCAGAGGGATTTTAACATTATTAATATTTATGAGTTGTCTATATTATGTCTCCTTTCCTTCCCTTTCAGTGTCTCAGGGAGTAAAGAGAATTTATTTATTGGTAATTTTTCATCTTTTGTGGAGACTTGCTCCTTTTGAAATACTAATATATTGATTGTAGATGAAAATGAAAAGGCTTTTCCACATTAAAATAATAAATTACCTCATTTTAGGAGACAAAAGCATTGATAAGTGAACTGCACCCAGAATTCCTATTTAAGGGCCCAATTTTCCTCTCTCTTTTACCCCTGCAACTCCTGTGAACTCACTGGAGTTGCAGCAATGCAGCTGAAGATAGACTTTGGCCCATAAGGGTGGTGCGGTATTTTATAGTCCAGAAAACTGGAGCACAAATGTACCCGTACTGTCATCCCCAAGCACTCAGAAATCACGAGTCAAGTCCCCAAAATAAGATAGGCTTAAAAATAATGAGATTTAAAGTTTTGGGCTTTGTTTGCTTCCAGGTTTTGAAGCATTTAGAGTTCACATTTTTAAGCTTTTCTTCTTCTCAGTGAGGGCTCAGCAGCTGGGGTTTTAAATAAAACACCAAATATCTTGGGATTCATGATAAAGTTGTGAGAGTTGGCAACATAGTGTTATGCTTGGGGCCAAATCCCACTCTCCCTTATACCCATGCAACCCCAGACAATGAAAATACAGGGCTAAAAATCAGTAGAGTCCTTTGGACATAAGTGAGGCCAGAATTGCACCATGTGTTCTAAATTGTGCAGATGGGGGCCAGGTTAGCTGGGGATGAGGACAAGGTATTCAGATACCTTTAGCCATGCCGGTCAAATCCTGCAAATATCTGAGGGCTTGTCTCCACTTATCGGGGAATCAATGCGCGGCGATCGAACCATCGGGGGTCAATTTAATGGGTCTTGCAACTGACGATCACTCTCCTGTCAATTCCGGTACTCCTCCGGAACGAGAAGCATAAGGTAAGTCAACGGGAGAGTTTCTCCCTTTGACCCAGCATGGTGTAGACACCGCAGTAAGCTGACCTGAGCTACGTCGACTTCAGCTACATTATTCACGTAGCTGGAGTTGCGTAACTTACGTCGACTTAACCCTGTAGGGTAGACCTGTCCTGAATCTGACTGTTAAAAATACAACAATGGGCTTGATTCTACATTTCTTTGACAGAGAAAATTCCCATTGAAGGCTGTTCTGGGTATGTGAAGAATGCAGGATTGGGCTCCATGATATAACTGACTTGTTGCCAAGTTTGGTCTTGTCACCAAGGATTGTGGACATGGTTTTTCTCTTCTGTAAGACAAAGGTTAAATAAAACACAGGTCAAAGCCCCAAACAGGTGTTTTTAACATCAAATTGATGTTTGTGATTTTTTTGCTTCAAATTTCTTAATTATTAATTGTTTTTATTTATTATTTTTGTATAATATTGTAGTACTGTAGCTCCCAGTCACAGACCAGCACTCCAATATGCAAGGTGCTGTACAAACACAGAGCAAAAGGATGGTCCCTGCCCAAAGAGCTTACAACCAAGTATAAGACAAGAGACAACAGAATGAATTCTTTATCTTTCAATAGCATAGAATGACTGGGGTGCTCACACCAAATTGTTTAAACATGAATACTGTGCTCTATGGGGGAAAACTTTTCATTCCACGACACGCCTTTTTTATTGTGTTTTACATGTATTTTTTTCTCATTACCTGTGGCCACAAGATGTCCTTAACTATGGTGCCAGCTTCCAAAAACAAAGCAAACTTCTTCTGCCTCCAGTTACCCCTTTGGGATATTTGCTCTGGAGTGTAACTGCCTTTGACAAAGGCAGTCTTTGAATTTGAAGTATTTACTTTATTGCTTTGATTCCTCCTCCCCCCCCCATCTTGATGCAGCAAATTCTATCAGAGACCAGAAGCAGAACTACAATACCATAAAAATGCTATTCTTTAGGTATACGCTACCTAACTTAAACCAAGATATACTGACAATGTCATGGAAAAGTCTGTTCTCACAAGATTTCCAGAATATAAAGACAGGATACATTCACATAGTACAGGATACATTCAGATTGGCATCAAGCCTGGATGACAGTGAGACTACTCACCTGCTTGAAGCTAATCACTTTCTTAAGTGCCTTGCTGGATTGGGGCCAGAGGCCTCATTGAGCTCTTAAAACATGGAAAGTTGTTTAAAGTGAAGTTCATTTTACTTTCTTTTAGTCCGAATGATTGAATTTTAGCTGGATGAAATGTGTGTGTGCATGCATGTGGATCTCCTACGTAGGGCCAAATCACAGGATTGCCTTTATTCCGCTTACACCCACTACTCAAGCCTGTGGGAGAAGTACCAGAGACCTCCCAGGCTTGTGCTGCTTGGCCAGGATTCTGGGACTACCAGGTTTGCATAATCATGGATCCCATGAGCAATCTTTTGACCCACCCCCAAACATTACCCTCCATGCTGGCTTATGTGAGGCTGATGTGGAGCCCTCCTACATGATGTAGAAGTAGTATGGAGAACCTGCTGCACAGCCCCTCACTGGCATGACACTGGCAGTTCCACCGCATTCTTTGCAGGACCTCTGAATTCCACACACACCCAATAAGCAGCAGTGATGACTTTTATCATCACAGGTAGGCCATAGAGTCAGAATTCAAGGTCCAAAGGGACCACCAGATCATCAAGTTGGACCTCCTGTATATCACAGGCCACTAAACACCACCCAGCCACCTCCACACCAAGCCCAGGATTCAGAATTAGATCAAAATATTACAGCCCTCAGGAGACTTTTTTGTGCCACAGGTAGAGAACCGGAGGGATTGAGGTACACCAGTGCCTGAGGCCCCTCCAATGGCAGGGAATTGTTTTAGTGAGGTATACTCAGATAATCCTAGCAAGTGACCTGGGCCCCATGCCACAGAAGAAGGTGAAAAACTTCACAGTCCCTGCCAATCTGAACTAGGGAAAATTTCCTTCCCAGATAACTCATGACAAGTAAAGTTATGAGTCTCATGAATGAGGTGGTGGGTTTCCTAGATCTGAAGAAGAGCTCTGGGTAAGCTCAAAAGCTTGCCTGCCTCATGAACAGAGGTTGGTCCGATAAAAGGTATTACTTCATCCACCTGGTCTCGCTAATATCCTGGGACCAACATGGCCACAGCAACACTGCATACAACAATGGAAGGGGCAGTCTAGTCCCCATTGGAGAGGCAGCCACATCACAAAGCCCACCCCTGTTGGTACTGTCTGCATACTTATGAGCACTTCAGCACAGAGGGCAAGAACTGAAAGGACCTGGAGCCTGCCCTGGCTCCGCATAGCTCCCTGAAACAGCTGGTATCTCCCTGCAGCTCCTAGGAGCAGGGGCCAGGGGACTCCGTGTGCTGCCCCTGCCCTGAGTGCTGGCTCTGCAGCTCCCATTGGCCAGGGACTGCTGCCAATGGGAGCTGTGGGGGCAGTGCCTGTGGGCGCGGGCAGCCTGCAGAGCCCCCTGCCCCCTCTGCCTAGGAGCTGGACATGCCAGTTGCTTCCAGGAGCTGCCTGAGGTAAGTGCTGCCTGGCCAGAGCCCGCACCCCCTCCTGCACCCCAACCCCTTTCCCAAGGTCGGAACCCCTTCCTCCCCTCTAACTCCCTCCTGGAGCCCGTACCCCACACCCTAACCTCCTGCTCCAGCCCTGAGCCCCCTACCACACCCAACTCCCTCCTGAAGCTTGCACCCCCTCCCACGCCCCAACACCACTGCCCAAGCCCTGAGCTCCCTTCCAGAGCCTTCACCCCTCCCACACCCCAACCCCCTGACCCAGCCCAGTGAAACTGAGTGAGGGTGGGGGAGAGCGAGCGATGGAGGGAGGGAGGGATGGAGTGAGTGGGGGATGATTCCTCAGAGAAGGGGCGGGACAGGGGCAGGGCCTCAGGAAAGGAGCGGGGCAAGGGTGTTTGGTTTTGTGCGATTAGAAAGTTGGCAACTCTAGACTGAACACATCTAGAGGTTTTCCTACCAGGTCAGGTTTCCTACTTTTATTAAGGTTTGAACCATGTTGGCATGACAGTGAGGAAAAACTTGCACTGTTGCTATCCAGATTATACTTGTTCTTATAAACAAAGTACTTGCCTGCCCTCTTGGGCAGCTTTCACAAGTACTAAATCCACAGACACAAGCTTCATGAATGATGCAAACCATTGTGCATGATATAGTCCCAATTTAATTTCCCCAGTGTTTTTATAAGGATATATTCTCAGTTATTCTATTTTGTGATGAATAAATACATGAAAAAAGTTAGTCAAGAGAGGAAACATTTGTGGGGGAAAATACACTGATGAAAGCAAGGAAATTCAGAGTTTGGGTTGAAAGCCCTCCTTAATCCGTTCTATTTTGCCAAGGTATTGCAGGCACCTCTGAGCATCAGTTGACCTCACATATCATATTTGCTGGATCTCCTAGGCACAGCGGGACAGGTAAAAGATGTAATTTCTGCCAACTCTTAATTTTTTTCTTCTTATTGGTTTGTGTCAAAAACAGGTTGTTATTTAAAAAGCTTTTAAAATCACCCAGTGTTTTATCGAGGTTAGTGAGAGTGTGAATACAAAGATATCCCAGGATTGAATAATTATGCCTTGAAATATTATTCAAAACATTATCATTATCCCATGAGTGGGGTATTTTAGTATGGGTATTGCTAATCCCACCAGTTGAGGTTCTGCAATCCATAGAATTCAAAGGGGCTGCTCATGTGAGTCAGGGTTGCAGGACTGAGTTGATAGATTGTGCCCTGTTATCTGGAACCATTATGATTAATTTAGTACATTTGAAACCAATTACCTGGTAAATCTGAATAAGACATTTTTCAGGAAGTGGGGTGTTGACCTTATAGCAGATGGCCTCAATCAAGCCACCATGGCTTCCCAATCTTTGCACATTTCATGTGCCTATTTTGAGGTTTATAGTCTTGCAGATAGGTTGCACTCCTTCCAGGAAATCAGGTTTGTGATAGAGTGTGACTAGGCATGTATAATACTGAGTGCAATGTATTATTCTGAGACATAATAACACTTAGCTTTTATATATCTGAGGAAAACATCTCACTCGGTTTAACACATGCTACAGCTCCTCTGGTCAGCTCTCAAATCCCTGGTCTGCCCACTTCATTGAGGCAGTAGGGGAGAGCTGATGATCAATGGCTGAAGGAGAAATCAACTCACAACCTGAAGAACGGGAAGATGTAGGGCAGGAGGGAGGGAGATTAAATGGTAAGAGACAAAAACAAGGGAGAGAGCAAAGCAGGAGACACCAAGAGGGGAGAAGTGAAGAGTGAGACAAACTCCCAGTCTCCCTCAGCAATATGCAAATCTCCCTGGAGCTGAAACGTGGCAAGGTTGGGTTCAGAAGAACACAACTCCTTTCTTAGTCTTCATTTATCTAGCCTTTTAAATGCTAGTAATCAAAGGAGTTATTGTGTAGAAAGGTCTAAGATTTAGATGTAGCACTACAGGGTAGCAGCGAAAAAGAGAAGAAATTTCTACAGTTACATGTCTTGTTTCCAACTCGCTAATCTTAGTGTAAGTAAAATTAAAATAAGACTGGAGAAGAGTACCTGCAGCAAATTCATTTTACATTCTTGATTACATCACTAGTTGACTAGCTCAGTTCTAAGGTCCCAGGTTTTATTTTTGAATGTCATTTTCTAGACTGAAATTATGGTCCTGGTTGTGGAGGAAATCAATCCCCTAAGATAGGGAGAAATGTTTTTAAATTATGCATTGCTTCCTTTTCAATAATGCTTCAAAAGTACAGGGCCTGCTCACAATGTGCAGGGCTAGATGGCTCAGTACTGACACAGAAGGAAAGTTTGCGAGGAGCGCTACTGACTGAACCACCAACACCCCTTCGAGCAGCACCCAGGTGTTCTTGGGAGGTCTCCCATGCTAGCACTGACGCTGATTAACTTGCAAGATCTTACAGGAATTGCTGTAACTAGTCTTTTGTAAAGAAGAAAACCAGTCATGCTGGAGGAAAATGACCTATGAGGGGTCATATGAGGGATGAAAGTGTGAGTGAAGGTAAGGCCTCCCTTATAAAAGATTCAGCACGTTCTGCTGATCTTAGAAACCTATAATATCATGATTATATGTTCAGCAGCTGCTAAGTCCTCTGTTTTGATGTTGTGGCAATATGGCTTTGGTGCATAGTTGTTAATTATACATAATCTTTCCATAAACAGAGAGTCTTTGACTGTTTTTAATTATGACCTTTACCTTCAACAAATAACATAAAAGCACAGTAATATTTTTTTTCTTATTTAAACCACATCATCAAGTAGATTCAGAGAATCAGTTTTAGTGGCCATTGATGGTTTCTAGTTGGAATAAAGTTATTAACATCAATAAACTTTTATTAAAAAGTTTTTTGAGCCGGATGCAACCAAGATCACCAGGGCTCTTAATCAGGGCCCCTGTGGATTCCATGACTGCAGAATTTGCTATAGATTTAACCCTGTGTGCAGTTTTGTGCTTCAGATTATGAATTTATTTCATAGCCCTCATGATTGTGAAGATAATCCTGAAAAAGTAAATGTAAGGTTAATTGATCCAGTATTGTCTTTGTGAATCTTCAAACAGTGTGAAACAATGGCTCTTAGAGATGTGAGTGGCCCCATTCATTGAAACAAGCTGTTCACTCTGAAACCTAAAGATGGCATGCTGAATCCTGTTCATGATTTCATGGCTCATCCTTTTAGCAGACATATCCTGCCAGTCTATTTATCTCATAATCTCAAACTGTCTACCATGCTTCCCAAGTATCAGAAGTCTCAATCTAGCTCCCAAAATCTCCCGCTCCCTCCTGAAAACTTCTGTGGTTCACTAAGGCATTGTCAATGCAAAAATCTGTGGTATATTGAAAACATAATATGTGAGGACCGCATAAAATAAATTGAATCAAAATAACTAACAGAAGGGCTACTCTAACAGCTGTATAATTCAAGAAATTAGCAAGATTTTAAAAAAGGGATTGAACATGTATATGAATAACAAGAGTACCCAGAGTTCTCATAATGACAATGCAAATTCTGGAAGGTACACTGTATCTCATACATCAGGGTTTAAGACAATCTCTGTTAAAGAGCAGGATGAGACCGGATGTGGGGGGCAGATTATCGCACATCTGCTTCTGCAAGGTTCCTACATCTTCCTCTCAGACAGGATACTAGACTAGATGGATCTTGAGGCTAAGCCACTCTGGCAATTCCTATGTTCCTATTATTTATTTTATTTTTAATGAATTAAAAAATCTCAATTGTTTAAATTTTTTTGAAACTGCCACACAATCTCCCAAATTTCTATAGAGCCTGCAGAACCCAGGGGCTGTGCTGCAGAATATAGGCCCAGCTTGCCATGCACTATATGGGGCCTTGTTCTTATTATGCAACTGCCCCTTCAATACACTAGGCTGTAGTAATTGATTTGACTTTTGTGTAATAAAGTCATAGGCTGGCAGATACTTGTTGTTTCTCTCTTCTTGTTGATAGAAAGAAGACAAAGAAGAAAAAAGGAAAAAAATATTGATAATGGAGGGGGGGAAAATAGGGAAGGGGAAAAAAAGCCCTAAGCCAACCCAGAACTCTAAATATGTGCAGATAGAGCAAGCATTAGAAAGCAGACTCCTTTATTGAAACTGTATTGTGATCCTTATATTTGTATTTGTTTCTTCATGCCACTGCAATTAGATGTTTTATAAACAGCTAAATAGAATTTATCTTAGGGATGGTTCTGCTTCCATTGAAGTAAGTAGTAAAACTCCCATTGACTTCACTGGTGCAGGATCCAGCCCTAAATTAGGATGTAAATGCACATTATCTTCCTATAAAATAACTGCTAAATCATTTTGTCTTTTTTATGAATTAATTTATTATTGTAAAAGTCTCCATTGTTACATTATGTAGAACAATGGACTTTATTCCAGACCACATGATCCCTTGGAGTAATCCTGCTAAAAATACGGGATAAGGTTTGTGGTCTCTTCAAATTAAATCAAGAGCCAGAGAAGAAGTAAATGCCACACTATGTGCAATTGCTTTTCTTTTTCTTAAGGGCAGTTCTTCATTAATTTATGGTTTATATCACTAGACTGACTCCTAGCTTCAGAATATTTTGAGCTAAGTGTAAAATGTTAAAAATGCCTGCTATTATTGTTTATAACTTTAGTAAAGCCTTCCTGAAATTGAGGTAAAGACTTAGCCAGTGATATTTTGAAAAATTAAAGTTTTATACAGTTCAAACAAAGCTCTGTACTTCATGAGCTTTATGCTGCTCTTCAACAATACTCTGTATTCTTGTCGATTTACATATTGGTGAAGCTAATGATCAGGAATACAGGGCCAGATATTCAAATGCTCAGTACACACTATTGCTTTTCAGAAATTCTCAGCACCCAGTGTGTTGAACTCTTTTGAAAATCTGCAGCTGATTATGAATGCTGAACACTTCTGAAAATCTGGTCGTATACAGCATAAAAAAACTGGAAAGTGATATACAGACAAGGATACATTTGTAATAGAGTATTTACTGGAGAGATCTCTGCTAACATTTTTAGTAAAAAGAAAAGGAGTACTTGTGGCACCTTAGAGACTAACCAATTTATTTGAGCATAAGCTTTCATGAGCTATAGCTCACTTCATCGGATGCATACTGTGGAAACTGCAGAAGACATTATATACACAGAGACCATGAAACAATACCTCCTCCTACCTCACTCTCCTGCTGGTAATAGCTTATCTAAAGTGATCACTCTCCTTACAATGTGTATGATGATCAAGTTGGGCCATTTCCAGCACAAATCCAGGTTTTCTCACCCTCCGCCGCCCCCCCCCACCCCAAACTCACTCTCCTGCTGGTAATAGCTTATCCAAAGTGACCACTCTCCTTACAATGTGTATAGTGATCACTTTAGATAAGCTATTACCAGCAGGAGAGTGGGGTGGGAGGAGGTATTGTTTCATGGTCTCTGTGTATATAATGTCTTCTGCAGTTTCCACAGTATGCATCCGATGAAGTGAGCTGTAGCTCACGGAAGCTTATGCTCAAATAAATTGGTTAGTCTCTAAGGTGCCACAAGTACTCCTTTTCTTTTTGCGAATACAGACTAACACAGCTGTTACTCTGAAACATTTTTAGTGAATTTCTTACAAATGGAAAACCTGATAATAGGCCAAGCTGCTGTTCTAAGCATGAATGTGATGCAAAATAAATATTCAGTAAGAAAATTGTTTTTGTCATCAGTAAAATCCAGCTGCACTGAAGCATAAATCAACATATCATTGAGATACAGCAATTAGAAAAATATGAAAGTAATTTAAAAATACCCAAAGACCTGTGCAAGTACATTAAACATGTCTTTGTCTGCAGCCATACCTCCATGTGGGGTGCTCAGAACATCCTGACTAAGCAGAGTCAAGCCTTCCTGGTAATTGATGGGAGATCTCCTAGAAAAGCCTACGTGGTGTTATTGGTGATTCAGTAGGTTACAATTCCCTTTGAGTCAGTACAGGCGCATTGTCGCAGTCTGGTGATGACTGCATCCGATGAAGTGAGCTGTAAGTGAGCTCACGAAAGCTCATGCTCAAATAAATTGGTTAGTCTCTAAGGTGCCACAAGTCCTCCTTTTCTTTTTGCGAATACAGACTAACACGGCTGTTACTCTGAAACCAGTCTGGTGATGGAGGCACTATATTGTTGAAGGTGTGTGTGGTCATTGGATGAGAGTTAAACCAAGGTAATTGTCAGAGATTCCAGTGCATTTTTGCAAGAAAAGGGATGCTAACTGCAGTGATGTTGGCCAGATCCAGTCTGTGTAATTATGTTTTGTCTGCCTAAGTGCCATTTACGATTTAATTTGGATTTACTATTCTTCATCACTTCTTGACCTAAACTATCAAGCAGTGTTTTGTGTGCTGCTGAACAGTTGCCACTTGTTACCTCAAAAGGGACTGCACTACAAAGATGTGTGATTCTTATTCTGTAATCTGCTAAAGAAAGAGACAAGAAAAAGTGTTCTTGAAGCCCAATAAATTAATTGCTTTTTATAAATGGAAGCCAAACCAAGGATAGATAATCCCACAAAGAACTTACACTTACTGCGGTTAGGAATGATTTTGAAGGGACTGTTGTATAAGTGACAGGCCGATTTTGATTTCCTGAGAGCTGATTTGTTTTCAAACAACATTTAATGATTTTTCAAAATGTTCCCTCTGTTAAGAGGTCAATAGACTGTTTTTAGCACCAACTTGCTTATGTACTGCTTCTAATTTTGAGCCAGGATGTTTCTACCTCACCCTTAGTGTCTGCAAGCTCTTCTATTTCAGTTACTTAAAAACCTTCCTGAATACATGACTGTTCTTCTCCCCTTCTAATCTTTTCAAAGTCATTTTGCCTCTTAATAATTTTTGTCTCCTTGTCCATTTGTCTATATATTGTAGAATTTGGGAGATTTTGTATAGTTAGGGTAAAAAGTAGATGTTTGGTTATTTTGATATTTGTAATAGTAATTATTATTGACTGTCTTCTTGTGTGCAAATTGGAGAACTGGAGAGCAGAGTTAGACTGGAGGTCTTGCAAACCAGATTTAGGGCTCAATCCCGCTCTGTTGACTTCAATAGGAACAGGATCGTGCACATAAACAATTATGAAATAAGCTTATGGGCAGGCTCTTGAGCCTAGTTTCCTCCCAAATTACTAAAGAGACACACTGTAGAGGCTGGTAAACTGAAGCAGATTGGAAACCTGAAAATAAGTCTGGAAAGTTTTTGCAGTTCAGAACATGTTTATAGAGCATTGTGGAATATTTTGGAACTGATGTAATAAACTACAGTGGGAGAGGCAATGCTGAGTAGAAGGGGTACTGATGTGCTGACAAGGCAGAGGGGAGGTAAAAAGCTATCCGGACTGTGAAACAGATAAAAGATCATGCTAAAAGAAAGGAAGAAAACCAAGAGGGAAAAAAAAATTCCTTAAGTAAATCCATTTTGAACCATGGGCACAGAGAGGATTCAGATGTAAAACAAACCACAGTTTTATGGGCCAGATTCTAACACCTTTACTCATGTACCAGTCTTCATGTAGACTAGAGCCTACAGAACTACTCAAGTAATAAGCTACTTCTTCACATAAGTATGTTTGGCAGAGTCTGACTCTGTGATATTCGTTACAATTAATTAGTAAGTTGCTAGATGCTTTGCAGATGGCAATGGAGACTGGTTCCCTCCCTGGAAGAGACTAAAATGTAGATAGATAGTGAAAAAACATTGAAGGTGGAATGGGAAGTGACAAAAGTAGGGAGTTGCAGCTTTCTATCTGTTACCTCTCTAGCCTAATTAAGGGGTAGATTTTGCTACAAGGGCACAGCCCATGATAAGGGGTGCCATATTGCCATGTCAACCAGGAGCATTCCAGGGAAGGAACGTGATACAGGACACCACAATTTCCTCCCTGCTCCCTCCTGGCTCCAGAGTGGTGGTAATTTCCTATCGACTTATATCAGCAGCAAGTTCCTACCCCCTTTTGTACGCCAAACTGTGCTGGTTGTACAGTGGAAGTAAAAGAAAGGTTCCACCTGCCTTCGATTGGAGGGGAATAGTGGATGTACTGTATCCACTTATCCATGCAAGCTTAGACATAAGGTTCATGTCGCCCATTGGTTCCCAAACTTTTCGGCATCACGCCCACTTTTTAATTTTTGAGAAACCCTCACACCCCCCACCTCTTCTTTACCATCATCCAACCCCACTTTTAAAAAATTCAATTCGTAATTTAAAATTAAAAATAAAAGCAAAAACTTGGTATAAAATTTTTTATTTAAAATTAAAAACACAAATAGTTTTTCTTGGCACAAAAATTTAATGAAAATGTAATTTAAAATAAGAAATAGGATAAACAAAATGAATTTAATGTGAAGGATCTGCTGCATTTTCTTCACGAGTTGGGAAATCCTAGGTTTGAAAGACGAAAGTGCGAAACGCAAATTGTTTTCAATATCCAGTCGATTCCTTTGTTTTGTTTTTATTATGACTAAACTTGAAAAGCTTTTTTCACAGAGGTATGTCAACGAAAATGGAAGAATAATACGTAGCATTTCTTCTCCAACTTTCGGGTAAATTGGGAAATATTTTATCCAAAATTCCTCCAGGCTTAAGTTTTCGAAAATATTTTTCGCACTTGAATCTTATTTCATTTCAAGTGCTTGTTCTTGCAGTACTTCTGGCAATGAATTGACATCAACGTTGAACGGATTACGTGCTAATTTATGAACGGGGTTGCCAGAAAAGTTGTCTGGAAAAAAGCGGATGAATTCGTCAGCAAGTCAGTTCAGATGCAACGCAATTTTGTTCTTCTCATCCTCTTTACAGAGTTCTTGGAAACCTTCACTTTCAACAACTGATGAAAATGTTGGAAAAGACAAAAAGTTAGGCTTCTGAGCTTGCGTTAGACATTTCCAAAGCTTGATTTTTTCCATAAACGCTTTGATGGCATCATGGTGCGCTACAATGTTTGCAGCGTTGTTTCCTTGCAACTTCAATTGAGATTGTTCAAAGATTCAAAAATGTCCACGAGGTATGCCAGTGAAAGTTGAAATGTTTGGTCCATAAACGCACAATATAACTCTTCTTTTTTTCTGTTGCTTGAGGAAAATTTCCATTTCGTCTTTCAGTTCAAATAATCTTGAAAGCATGTTCCCTTTGGAAAGTCATCATACTTCCATGTGAAACAAAATAATTTTATGACCTGCTCCCAAATCCGTGCAAAGAGCTGCAAAAAGTATTGTATTTAAAGCGCTGTTTTTCACAAAATTGACAACTTTGATTGCCAAATTCAATGAGTCACGTAGGTCATCTGGAAGGATTTTAGCAGCCAATGCTTGTCTGTGTATGAAGCAGTGAGTTGTGGTTACGGCTGGATTTTTTTTCTCTCATCAATGTCACAAATCCAGAGCGAGAGCCAAGCATCACTGGAGCACCGTCTGTGCATACACCAACCAGTTTTTCCCTTGAAAGTCCATTTTCTTCAAAAAAGTCAGAAACCATTTTCATAACATCAGAACCCTTTAATGTGGTCGTCAATTCCTTCGAAAAGAGCAGTTCTTCTTTCACAATTCCATCGTTAATTAATCGAACGTAGACGAGCAACTGACAGCATTGTGCTACATCAGTGGTATCATCGCACTGAATTGCGAAAAAAGGAGACGTTTTCACTGCCTCCACAACTTGAGGTTTTAGATCTTTCGCCATGTCATCGATGCGACGTTTCACGGAATTGTCGGAAAGCGAAATTTCCAATATTTTTTCTTGCTTTTGGCACCAAGCACAGTATCAGCTGCTTTCCACAAGCAAGGGTTCACAAGAGTTTCTCCTATTATGTGTGCTTTCTTGGGTTTAGCGATGAGAAAAGACAGTTCATAAGATGCTTCTACCACTTTGGCTGACGCTTGATGAAAAGCTCCAGTTGCGTCCTGCTTCATGCGTTTTAAATTTTGAAGTTTAGCAGCAAAAAACTCTTTTGGTTTGTCTTTCAAAGCGCTGCAGTTCTTTGTCAAGTGTTGCTCAAGACGACTAGGTCTCAAGGCATCGTTGCTGAGAACTGTGTGGCATACTACGCATTGAGGATGATCGATCCCGTTTTTATCCATGACAGTGAAACCACACTTAATGTAGTCTTCATTGTACTTCCTTTTCTTAATCGTGGTCATAATATTACTAATAAAAAAAATCTATAAAAATAATTTTCCTGATTTGTGAATAATAACGGACACAAGTTAATTTGAGTTATTGCGAACATTTATTTAGTACTACTATTACGTATGGACGCGTGCTGCCCTATATATACCCCACCACCAGTCCAGCAAGTAGCCAGTCTTGCACGGTGAGTGGTGGAGGTAACTACTCCCACAATGGAACAGTCTCGAACAATCTTGCGAGTGAGCTAGGAAGTTTTAAAAAGTTCCATCGCTTTCTACATCGTTCTTCGGCCTCCCCACTGACCGAAACGGCACTCCTAAACGTTGAAAGGCAAAAAAATAAAAAATATTTGCATTTTGTGGTATGAAATTTGAAAACATTGCAGTTATATACTTTTATTTATAGTTGTATTTTTATTATTATTGTACTTGTCTACTTATATTCATAATAAAAATGAGAAGATTGTTAATACTTTATTGTAGTTAAATAATATAGGGCTGTAATTGGACAATTTTATGAATAGTTATTTTGCATACAGAATATGTATAATTTGTCAGTCTAGTAAATAAAATTTTTTTTTCACATTGATAAAAATATTTTTGTTATGAAAATTTCACAGCCTTGCACCCCCCTTGGAACTGATGATGTAGGGGAGTAAGGAGGATTTTGTTTCCTCTTATTTACTGTTGTGGGGAACAGTCCAGGTCATGATCCAGCTCTGTGACTTACAGTCCCAGAATACATATGACCCCGTACGATATACCTGATCTCATTCACTGTACTGTAGGATTTTGTATAAGCAATTTCCATTCTGATGTGTGATCTGTCACACCTCTGTTCTTAAAAATTACATGAAGTCAACAATATAGGATACACTTTTTGTCTGCGATAGATGGAATTACCACATGTACATCTGAATATTGTTCCCAGCCCTTTCCAGACATATACTGCAAATTGAGTTCACAGCATGACTGGATGGAAGGAGCTAATGATTAGCTAGGTAGAAGAATGCATGCTGACAGAATGTTGACTTCACCAGATACAGTTTCATTGAGCTCTCCTAAAATGCTAAGTGTCTGGAAAGTGGAATGAATTCTTTCCTCTGCAATCATATTTGCAGTCTCTGCCTCATGGTCTTTGACAGCGTTACACCAGTGTAAAAGAGGGCAGAATTTGTCCCTTAAATTATATTCCATATTTAATTTGCTCCATTGTTGCGCAGAACTTATAACTTTTATATAATTAGGCATGGCAGAATTAGATTTTTATTTTTATGATGATTGGATAATGCAGATGACACTAAACTGGGAGGAGAGGTAGATACGCTGGAGGGTAGGGATAGGATACAGAGGGACCTAGACAAATTGGAGGATTAGGCCAAAAGAAATCGGATGAGGTTCAACAAGGACAAGTGCAGAATCCTGCACTTAGGATGGAAGAATCCCATGCACCGCTACAGACTAGGGACCGAATGGCTCGGCAGCAGTTCTGCAGAAAAGGACCCTAAGGGTTACAGTGGATGAGAAGCTGGATATGAGTCAACAGTGTGCCCTTGTTGCCAAGAAGGCCAATGGCATTTTGGGAAGTATAAGTAGAGGCATTGCCAGCAGATCGAGAGATGTGATCATTCCCCTCTATTTGACATTGGTGAGGCCTCATCTGGAGTACTGTGTCCAGTTTTGGGCCCCACGCTACAAGAAGGATGTGGAAAAATTGGAAAACAGCCAGCGGAGGGCAACAAAAATGATTAGGGGACTGAAACACATGACTTATGAGGAGAGGCTGAGGGAACTGGGATTGTTTAGTCTGCGGAAGAGAAGAATGAGGGGGGATTTGATAGCTGCTTTCAACTACCTGAAAGGGGGTTCCAAAGAGGATGGATCTAGACTGTTCTCAGTGGTAGCAGATGACAGAACGAGGAGTAATGGTGTTAAGTTGCAGTGGGGGAGGTTTAGGTTGGATATTAGGAAAATCTTTCTTTTTCACTAGGAGGGTGGTGAAGCACTGGAATAGATTACCTAGGAGGTGGTGGAACTCCATCCTTATTGGTTGTTAAGGCCCAGCTTGACAAAACCCTGGCTGGGATGGTTTAGTTAGTCCTGCTTTGAGCAGAGGATTGGACTAGATGACCTCCTGACGTCTCTTCCAACCCTAATCTTCTATGATTCTATGATATCATGAACTCCCAATCTGAACAGGAATCTATGAATAGATGTTTTTGTATGTGCTGTAGATCCCTGAAATCGATGAAAAGTGTTTGAACACCTACATAGTCGACAGCTTATTGTTTCCTGAAGATAGGCTGCTCAAAAGGTTAAGGTGAGCATGAGTGGGTTGAAAACTGATTAAGAAATAGAGAAGCACAGGAAGAACTTACATTCTTTGCTAAAGCTGTCAATTTTGGGAGAGATTCACCAAATGCAAAAGGAGTGTGGCTCTGGAGAGTTATGAATTTCAGAGAAGACAGAATATCAGTCAATGTTAATTTAAGATGTTAATCCAAAGCCAACCAAAGTCAGTCTTCAGTGGGCTTTGGATCAGGCCCTAAGTGAAGAGGCTGCTGTCAATACCTTAGTCAATTAACTTAACACAGATTTTAGATATGGAATGTAGACCTGAAGCCAGAATTTAGCTTCATTATGTTTATTTCAATGTAATAAAAAACACTTATCTAAACTTGAACCACTATACAGAATTCTAACTATATAGAAAACTTAGCTGGAACAAATATCCACAAAAAGTCTCCCCATCTACCAGATTCTCCCGCCTCTCCAGCTCCTATTAAGCTCATCTCCTTAAGGAAAACTGGAGAAAATATACACCTCTTGCACCATTCCTTGAAGGTTAACAAAGCCAAGGCAGTTTGTATGTTCCAGAGTTAAGTATGTTCTCTTAAATAAAACTACACAACCA
This sequence comes from Lepidochelys olivacea, assembly GCF_965140295.1. Classification (NCBI taxonomy): domain Eukaryota; kingdom Metazoa; phylum Chordata; order Testudines; family Cheloniidae; genus Lepidochelys; species Lepidochelys olivacea. The sequence goes on along the minus strand of NC_140411.1, from coordinate 45,554,852 downwards.
TTACTCCCTTATGTTTAAACTGGAGAGGCTCAGGAGACTACTAGCTTGAGCCCCTTCCCTTGGTGGATCTCATACCATTTAGCCTTAGGCCCCACTTTCATCAAAGCTAAATAAGCCCAACCCCAACCGTTGCAAGAGCTATCGCTCTGCTGATCAACTCTAATATATCATCGAGTCATCAACCCTCACTTCCTTTCCGGCCATGATACCAGCTCTCATCGCCCAGTAGTCCGATTTTCTCTCAAGGACTTTCCCTGGCAGCCTCCAAATCTGTGCAGAGCTCACTGTAAAAATCGGCAAGGCTATTGTATTGTTCTCTTTCAAATCTCTGTTTCAAACTCACCTCTGCACTGATGCCAGCAAGACTCTAGACACGGGGTAGGCAGTTGATGCAGTGATTATTATGCCAAAATCAGTTAGCTGACCCTTGTCCCCCCTCTCTCTTCACTACCTCGTCTGTTTGTTTTTCTCTGCCTGTTGTCTCTACTGAGATACAGAGAGAAACTCTTTGGGGCAGAAACTGTCTTTTATATGATCTCTGTGCACAATACGCAGAACACTGACCTTGATCCCTGTGATGATTCTTCCTCTATATGAAGGGCTGCTGTGTCGCCACCTTTGTGCTCAGGTGGACCCTCATCTTTCTTTTCCACTTGGTGCTCTTCTGGTGGTGCCAAGCCAGTGTGGAGCTGCTGAGGAGGGGAGAAAGTGGAAGGAGGAAGGGGAGGTAGCAGCCCACTGCCTTATGGGCAGGGAGATGAGGGGAACAGGCTGGGCGGACAGAAATGGGGTAATAGGAGCTCAAGGGGAGGCAGGCCAGGGCAGTAGTGGGTCCCTGTGAACCCCTGTTCTAGCCTTCAGCCCTTTTGTCCCCCAGGTGCACTCCCCCTTGAGCTCTTGTTCCCCTGGGGACATTGTCCGGTGTCAGTTTGACGTGAGATGAGCTCTGTGCATGGAAACCAGCTCTTGCATCCCATTGAAACATGTCACAGCCAAGCTATTAGAATTGTTCTGTCATCTGCCACCACTGAGAACAGCCGAGCTCCATCCTCTTTGGAATCCACCTTCAGATATCAGAGTAACAGCCGTGTTAGTCTGTATTCGCAAAAAGAAAAGGAGTACTTGTGGCACCTTAGAGACTAACCAATTTATTTGAGCATAAGCTTTCGTGAGCTACAGCTCACTTCATCGGATGCATACTGTGGAAACTGCAGAAGACATTATATACACAGAGACCATGAAACAATACCTCCTCCCACCTCACTCTCCTGCTGGTAATAGCTTATCTAAAGTGATCACTCTCCTTACAATGTGTATGATAATCAAGGTGGGCCATTTCCAGCATAAATCCAAGTTTAACCAGAACGTCTGGGGGGGGGGCGGGCGTAGGAAAAAACAAGGGGAAATAGGCAACCTTGCATAATGACTTAGCCACTCCCAGTCTCTATTTAAGCCTAAATTAATAGTATCCAATTTGCAAATGAATTCCAATTCAGCAGTTTCTCGCTGGAGTCTGGATTTGAAGTTTTTTTGTTTTAAGATAGCGACCTTCATGTCTGTAATTGCGTGACCAGAGAGATTGAAGTGTTCTCCGACTGGTTTATGAATGTTATAATTCTTGACATCTGATTTGTGTCCATTTATTCTTTTACATAGAGACTGTCCAGTTTGACCAATGTACATGGCAGAGGGGCATTGCTGGCACATGATGGCATATATCACATTGGTGGATGTGCAGGTGAACGAGCCTCTGATAGTGTGGCTGATGTTAGGTTGTAACCTATCCTGAAGGATGACCCAACACTCTCACAAATCTTGGGAGACAGGCCAGTCCTTGCCTACAGACAGCCCCCCAACCTGAAGCAAATACTGACCAACAACCACATACCACACAACAGAACCACTAACCCAGGAACCTATCCTTGCAACAAAGCCCGTTGCCAACTGTGCCCACATATCTATTCAGGGGACACCATCACAGGGCCTAATAACATCAGCCACACTATCAGAGGCTTGTTCACCTGCACATCTACCAATGTGATATATGCCATCATGTGCCAGCAATGCCCCTCTGCCATGTACATTGGTCAAACTGGACAGTCTCTATGTAAAAGAATAAATGGACACAAATCAGATGTCAAGAAGTATAACATTCATAAACCAGTCGGAGAACACTTCAATCTCTCTGGTCACGCAATTACAGACATGAAGGTCGCTATCTTAAAACAAAAAAAACTTCAAATCCAGACTCCAGCGAGAAACTGCTGAATTGGAATTCATTTGCAAATTGGTTGATATTAATTTAGGCTTAAATAGAGACTGGGAGTGGCTAAGTCATTATGCAAGGTAGCCTATTTCCCTTGATTTTTCCTACCCCTCCCCCCCCCAGACGTTCTGGTTAATAAACTTGGATTTATTCTGGAAATGGCCCACCTTGATTATCATACACATTGTAAGGAGAGTGGTCACTTTGGATAAGCTATTACCAGCAGGAGAGTGGGGTGGGAGGAGGTATTGTTTCATGGTCTCTGTGTATATAATGTCTTCTGCAGTTTCCACAGTATGCATCTGATGAAGTGAGCTGTAGCTCACGAAAGCTTATGCTCAAATAAATTGGTTAGTCTTTAAGGTGCCACAAGTACTCCTTTTCTTTTTGCACCTTCAGATAGTTGAAGGCTGCTATCAAATCCCCTCTCACTCTTCTCTTCTGAAGACTAAATAACCCCAGTTCCCTCAGCCTCTCCTTGTAAGTCATGTGCCCCAGCACCCTAATCATTTTCATTGCCCTCTGCTGGACTTTCTCTCCAATTTGTCCACATCCCTTCTGTAGTGGGCGGACCGAAACTGGACACAATACTCCAGGTGTGGTCTCACCAGTGCCAAATAGAGGGGAATAATCACTTCCCTCAATCTGCTGGCAATGCTCCTACTAATACAGTAATATTATTACTCAGTTATATGTATGTTTGACCCTCCCCTAGGGGATTTTGGGGAAGTGAGGCCAAGTTAACCTATCCAGGGATTATACTGATCTGTTAATAGTTTAATTTTTCTCTTTATTTTATTGGTATATTAAACACAGTATATGCTGTATCTTTGTATTCATTGTATAGGTTCAAAGGTCGGGCACACAAGAGTAAACTACATTCATTAGGAGTACAGTGACATAGAGGAACAAGTCTAACTGAAGGCCTAAGTATCTTGAATATGACAGCTATGTTTACAGTTCAATACATGGGAATTTTTTTTTATAATGTGCAAGTGCACTTTCTGTGTGGTAAATGGAGTCAGTGGAGAAGAGAAAATAATCACAACATAAGACTGAGCTCAGATAACCTGCTTGCTGGAACATTGGGGCTCCGTGTGAGCTTTGGTTTCACCAACACTTATCATTAATGCAGCCTTACAAAATTCTTCTTTCCCATTTGTCGTGGGACAACTTTTTTTTTTTTTGAAGGATGAGTAAATCATTTGTTTTTTTCATTATTATCATCATAAATGTTATTATATTTTTGCAAGCGTGCATGAGTAGTTAAATATGACTAGAGGATAGGAAACAAGGGACCAAAAGAACATACTGTATATACCTTGGAGAAAGATACTTTGCTTTTCCATTCTAGACCTTGCTGTCTTACATGTGAAACAGGAGCTATGTAATCTGCATATTTATGTCTTCGTGAAGTTTCCTCTTTCAGGCAATTAGCTTCTTGGTATCTTTTAACAAAAGGGAACACAGCTCACAGTAATTATTCCTCAGGGGACTATGCCATATGGATACCAAAAGGAATCAAGGCCAGGGAAAGGCCAATGATTTCTCTACTAAATTCTTGGATGCTTTCCCAGAACTCCTGTACTCTGGGAAGGGAACAGTGGAAATGAACTACAATGCTGTGTTGGTCACGGTTGGCCAAATTCTGATGTGTTTCGTGATTCCCTACTAAGTTGTATACAGAGCATTTTTAAAGTATCTCTCTGACAAAAATCTGTCAAGTTGGAATATTGTGATACCCACCTCTTTCTATTAGGCTTTCAGTTATGAAAGAGAGGGAGTGGAGTCTAGAGAGTAGAGGAAGGGGTCTGGAAATCTGGAGGATGCATGAGCCCTATTCCAACCTATCCCACTGAACTGCTATAACTTTGGACAAATCACTTAACCAGTGATGAGCTGCCAAATCCTAACAACTGGTTCCCTATAAAAAGTTCTGATTTAAGGGATTTGCCAAGAGGTGGAGAGGGTGGGGGTGTAGTGGCAGGGAAGAGATTGCACAGAGGCAAAAGGGGCTCGTTGCAGTGGCAGGGAGGGAGTGGCACAAGGGAGAAGTGGGCAGAAGAGGGTTGGTGCAAGGGGCTGGCAGGCGGGGTGTGTATGTGCCTGGGGTTGTTGCAGGGGGGTGAAGGTGGCAGGGAGGGGTTTGCACAAAGGAGGAGTGGGCAGGAGGGAGATGGCAGGCGGAGAGGGGGTCCTGAGGTTGATTCATGGGTGAAGGTGACCGTGGCTGACTTGGGGGGGCGGGTTTGGTCAGGTGGAGGTTGCCCAGAGGCAAAAGTGGCAGGACAGGGTGGGTTGCTGGGGTGGGGGGGTGCACAGGGGAGAAGGTAGCAGGTCGGGGGTGTTGGAGGGGGTGGCACTGGCTGGGGGAGGGGTGCCCGGGTTGCTCCCACATACACCATTCCCCAGGCTCCCAATGGCCCGGCTAAGTACCTTGCAGGCGGAGTAGACACCCAGCTTCTCTTCCTGAAGAGCAGAGCGCCTTCTTACCCGCAGCCCCACCTCCTTAGCATGCCGCTCAAAGCGGCAGGAGCTGCAGAGCTGCCCAGGAGAGGTCCAGAGCCCTGGCGCCGGTGGTGTGGCACACTGAGGCTCTGCGAGAGGGGGCAAGGCGGGGGAGGGGCTGGAGGAGCCTCCCCTGGCTGGGAGCTCAGGGAGCCGTACCAATTTTTAACAACCGGTTTTAAAACTGGTTCAAAATTTAACAACCGGTTAGCGCGAACCGGCGTGAACCGGCTCCAGCTCATCACTGCACTCAACCCTATCTGTGCCTTTGATCTGCATCTGCAAAATGAGGTAACAATATCTGTCTGATAGGGGTTTTGTAGGCTTAATTCATTAATGTTTGTAAACCAAGTGGTTTAACATTCCCAGATAAAAAGTGCAATATTAATAAATGCATATTTATCCTTGTCGTATTAGTGAAACAAGAGATCCGCTAAGCAAGTGTTGGTTCACTATGCATCCTTGTTTTTCAGTTTGTCCCAACACATAACACTGTGATTGCATAGATATAAAAACAAAATCCTGTCTGCCATTTGTGCAAGATGCCAATTTGCAAGCACAATTTTTTGTGTTTAATATCTGGTATATAAAAAATACCTGCTTGCGAGCTGCAACTTAATGTTTTGCATGTCTAAGGTTGCAACAAGACTTCTGGCACAGTTAGATATTAATAAATCATAACAGGTGAGAGACATAAAAAGAGAGAAGAATGAGTAAATATCAGCTTTCTTCAGGACTTTGGCCCAGATGAGTTGGCCATTGTGAATGTGTCAATCAGTGCTAACTGCAGTCAGGGCACACCACAGCTAATCTACATTACATTGGTCAGACATGAAAGTAGAGAGGTAGACATATCTGTAAGCCATTCCATAGACTGTGGCATAACTGCCCAGTTACGGAAATTAAAAATTGTGTGAGAGAACCCTTCATTCTTTTGGATCTGCAGAAAAAAATTGTCCTCTCCCTAATTGCCAGGGTTGCCAACTTTCTATTTGCAAAAACCGAACACCCTTGTTCTGTACCCTTCCCCCTGCCCCAGCCCTTCTCCAGGGTCCCACCCCTTGCTCACTTAATCCCCGCTCCTTCCATCACTCACTCTCCCCACCTCGCTCACTCACTCATTTTCACTGGGCTGGGGCAGGGGGTTGGGCTGTGGGAGGGAGTACGGGTGCTGTGCTGGGGACTCCAGAGTGGGGCCAGAAATGAGGGTATCAGGGTATGGGAGGGGGCTCTGTGCTGGGGCAGTAGGTTGGAGCCCTCACCCCCTCCTGCACCCCAACTCGGGGTGTGGGGTCTGGGGTGCAGGAGGGGGCTCTGGGCTGAGGCCAATGGGTTAGGAGTGTGGGAGGGGTCTGGGGCAGGGGGTTGGGGTGTAGAAGAGGGGGAGGGCTCCAGCTGGGGATACGGGCTCTGGGGTAGGGCCAGGGATGAGGGGTTTGGAGTGCAGGAGGGGGCTCTGGGCACAGGCTAGGGTTGCCACGTGTCTGGTTTTTCACCAGAATACCTGGTCTAAAAGGGACCCTTGCAACTACAGTCAGCACTGCTGACTGGGTTGTTAAAGGTCTGGTTGCGGTGCAGCGGGGCTGGCAGGCTCTCTGCCTGGCTCTGCATGGCTCCCAGACTGGCGACATGTTCCTCTGGCTCCTAAGAGGGTGCCAGGAAGCTCCGTGTGCTGCCCCCAAGCTGCGTGGGGTGGTGCCTGTGTGGGGGGCAGCGCATGGAGCCACCTGGCCGCTCTGGTGCCTAGGAGCTGGAGGGACATGTGGCTGCTTCCAGGAGCCACCCAAGGTGAGCGTTGCCCAGAGCCCGCACCCCAAATCCCCTCCTGCACCTCACCCCCTCCCATACCCCAACCCTGAGCCCCCTCCCACACCCAAACTTCCTCCCAGAGCCTGCCCCTCAACCCCTTATCCCAGCCCAGAGCCCCTTCCTGCACCCCAAATCCCTCATCCCTGGCCCCACCCCAGAGCCTGTACCCCCAGCCAGAGCCCTTACCCGCTCCTGCACCCCAATCCCCTGCCCCAGCACAAAGCCCCCTCCTGCACCCTGAACTCCTAATTTTTCATCCCACTCTGGAGCCCTCAGCCCAGAGCCCTCACCCTCTCCCACACTCCAACCCCCTTCCCCAGCTCAGTGAAAATGAGTGAGTGGAGATAGAGTGAGCAGGGGGTGGGGCCTCAGAGAATGAGTGGGGCAGGGGTGGGGCCTTGGGGCAGGGCAGGGGCCAAGGCAGGCGTGTTCGGTTTTCTGCAAATAGAAGATTAGCAATCCTAGCTGGAGTTGAGAGGTTCAGAATGTGGGAGGGGGCTCAGGCCTGGGGCAGGGGGTTGGGGTGCGGGAGGAGGAGGGGGTGTGGGCTCTGAGACAGAGTTTGGGTGTGGGAGGGGGATCAGGACTGGGGCAGTGTGGGGAAGGGGGTTTGGGGTGCGAGCTCTGGGCAGCGCTCACCTCAGGCTGCTCCCGGGAGCAGCGACATGTGTCTCTGGCTCCTAGGCGCAGGGGCGGCCAGCTGGCTCTGCGCTCTGCTCCCACCCACGGGTGCCACCCCCCGCAGCTCCCATTTACTGCATTCCTGTCCAATGGGAGCTGCACCTGGCTGCACCGGCATCCGCTTAGGAGCAGGAGAGACATGTCGCTGCTTCCAGGAGCCGCACGGAGCTGTGGACTTTTAATGGCCTGGTCAGCGGTGCTGACCGGAGCTGCCAGGGTCCCTTTTCGACCAGGTGTTCCTGTCAAAAACCGGATACCTGGCAACCCTACTAGTTGCTCTGCCATGTACATGTACTTATTTAACCTACTTTGTTCAGTTTAATAAATACCAAATCAGATTCCGATCTGAGTTATCCTGGTGTAAATCTGGAGTAATTCTGTTCAAGTTACTGGGGTTACTTCAGATTTACACCAGGAAAACCTGAGGGTACAGAAGGGATAAGCAATTATCACGAAAAGCTACTAATAAGAGGGGTGGGGCAGGGGGTGGGGTAAATTAAAATAATTAAAAACAAACAAACAAAACCCCAAAACAAAAGCCCAGCCAACCACAGGAGGATGTAAACTATCTGACTTCTTCCATTCCCTTTGTGTAAATTACTCATTTTGCACACTCACTGAATGCCAAATAGGTACAAGTTACAATGCTTGTTCACTTACCCCTGTTTTTGATTGATTTGCATCCCGTGGCCCAAATTCTGCTCTAATTTCCACTGGTGTAAATCCAGAGTAACTATTTGGCCTGACTTTCACTATGCTTATGTCATCACTGATTTTGACTCAAAGACTGCTATAGCTATTATATCTGATTAGATCCAGGGTGTCAAAACAAATTCCCAAATCTCATGGTTTTAATTTAAGCCTTGCAATGTTGCTGTTTTACTTAAAGCTCCAGCTCCTGGAATCAAGTTATCACATTAGACGCTCAGCTTGCATTACAAATTTTTTCTAGCCCTCATGGTTTATGGAGAAAAGCCTGAAAACATGGCCTTGAGTGTACCTTAAAGGCTCAGAAACCACAAGGCAAATAAAAAGAACCCAGAGGTTTTTTATTATTTAAAAAAAAAGTCATGATTTTTAAGCTAGTCACATAATTTTGAGACCAGACTCAGGATTTTTGAACCCTTAAGCTGGCAATAGTGAATTCCTAATAAAAAGCACTGAAAAACATTCAGTGTGCAATCATCAAAACTATATTAATAACAAAGAACATAAACAGTGGTACTGTAACAGGCTGGCAAGTGTTTGTCTGAAACACCCCCTTCTGTGAACAGGTGTTGATCTTTGTGGGAATAGCTTACATGGATTCTGCTGATTCTGAGACAGATGGCTCATTACACCACCTGGAAATAGGTGAGGTTGGAGTAGTTTTGTATGGAGTGAGGCCTAGATTCTGAGAGGTGTTTAGGCTCCTAACTTCCATTGATTTCTGTGGCAGTTAAAAGCCTAAATACTTTTGTGGATCTAGACTAGAGCCCATAAAGTGTGGTAAGCTGGAGAGAGAAACCCTACGAGTCAAGCTGGGCAAAGGCTTGAGCTGAATTTTGTTATCTGAGGCCTGGATACACAAAAGTACTTTGGTGCCTAAACCCAGATTTAGATGTCTAAGCCCTGTTTTTAGGCACCACTTCGATTCATAAAAATTCCACTCGGCTGCTGCCCAACTCAGTAGGTGCCTAAACTCACTCAGTGCCTAAGTTTTGGGAGCAGAAGTTCTCTACATGCCTGTAACGCGGTTCATGCACCACTCTGGCACCTTCTGTTGGCTGTCTTGGGAATTAGCTCCTCATGTTAGTGAACCCTCTTTTAGTGGTGCCTTCCTGCTGTCACTCCTGCTCTAGGACCCACATCTCTCCAAGGACCGCGGCATCCTCTTCAGTGACGCAGCCCTCTGGCCATGCCACACACTGTGCTCCCCCCTTCTGGGGGACCTGGAGTCCACTTTTCAGCCACTTCTCTTAGTGGCTGCTGCTGAGAATAGTCTGGCCACTTCTTCATAGCCCCAATATCCTCTTTGCCCTTGCCTCATGGCCTCAGCCTGCAAACCCCAGCAGCCAGCCAGGAGCTGTCTCTTGCTCCCCCAGTCCTTGCTAGCAGCACAGCTCTGTCCAGGACACTGGCAGTTCTCTCAGCCCTCCAGAAACACAGTCCTACTCCCTACTTGGCCCTGATTGGCTGCTCCCTTCAGCCTTTCTCTGATTGGCTGCCTCCAGTGCAGCCTGCCTAGAGCTGCTTTTAACCCTTTTTCTGCCAGTGAGGGGCAGCCGCCCCATCACAGTGCCTATGCTCCTGCCTCAGAGCATGTACACTTCTGCCTCAGTCTAGGCACTGGGGCACCTATCTCCTATGTAAGCCCCAGAGCGATCTGCAAAATAGGGAAGACAGGCAATCCTCTGCCTAATTTGCGTGTGGGGCCTGATCCAGTAGGCATGCTTAGAGGCCCCCTAGTTCCACACAAAACAGCTGTGGGATGGGGAGGAGAAAAGCCCTGTCTTTAGCCCAGTGGTTAAGGTACTCAGCTGGGATGCGGATGAAGAGAAGGGATTTGAACATGGATCTCCCACCACTCAGGTGAGTGATCTGGACTGTAGGATATTCTGATGTGGAGTTTCCCAGTCTGTCCAAATAAGTTGTTTCACTTGAATTAAATAATATTTAGGCCAGAGAGAGTGAGGATCACTTTAAAGCCTAGTGGTTAGATCACTCAGTTGGGAGATGGCAGATCCCTGTTCAACTCCCTTCTCATCAGACAGAGAAGGAACTTGAACTGGAGTCTCCCACATCCCAGGTGAGAACCCTAATCACTGGGCTAAAGGTTATAAGGGAGCTCCTCATCTTCCTCCCCCCACCCCCACCCACCATCTTCCCCTGGTTTGTGGGTTGCAAACTGAGCTAGGCGGCTCCCTGCAGCCTGGATTTAGGCGCCTATCTTTGTGAGGGGGTGGAGCTTAGCACACACTCCTCTCACCAGCATCTCCCATTGGGTAGATTAGGCAGTTCCCGGCCTACCTTGCTGGCTTTTGTGGATTGCATTCTTAGGCGCCTCTCCCCGTGCATTGTACAGGGAACCTAGGTGCCTAGCCCAGGCTTTGTGGATCACAGTGTTGTTCCTGTGATTTTTTAGGGACCTAAAAGATAGGCATTTTAGTGCTTCATGTCACAATGCCTAAGGCCCTTTGTGGATCTGGGCCTTACACCTAGTTTCATAAGAAAACCACACTCCAGGATGGGAGGTGTTAGCCATGGGATTTGACTAAGTGTGGATTTTATTTTAGAGTAGTTTGGGAAAGGCACCCTGATGGTAAGTACCCAGAAATTAATCTGAATTATGGGTTGTCAGAGAGCCAATGACATGGAAGAACTCCCCATTAAAGCAGGAAAGATGTAAGAAAAATACACACAACTTCCAGAACTTCATAACAGATACAGTCAATAAAGATATTCTGAGAATTTGCCAACAAAACATAGTAATCATAAAAGATATCATTCAGTCTCTACTCCGTTGTGAAAGGGTCACCATCTTGGGAGTGTCCTCTTCTGGCCCGGCAGGTGCCCTACCCTGTTTCCCTTCTCAAGAATACTTCTCCAACACAGACTGCAGTGTGCAACATGGACACTTGTTATTAATGGGCACCTCAAATCACAAAATAAAGTTCAATACCTGAACTCAAAGGGTTCTGGCTCTGCCACCTTCTGTGACACCAGGCTCTTTATCAATCTCAATTATCCTTGAGACTGCAGGGCTCTTGGGCTTACCCCCAGAGCTCCCTGCTAGAGTCAAAAGCGCAAATGAAACAATAATACAATGTCCACCCATCCTAGGCTTAATAAAAGTCTCACATCATCCTGGGCTTCTCCCAGCTCCCAGGCCCTTGTACAGGACAGTGGCCACAGGGCACTCCCCTGGGCCTTCCTCTTGCTCTAGAGTCCTCTCTCAGGCAGTGACAGCCCCATGTTTGCTCTCTCTGCCTCTTTCCTATCTAACTCTTTCATGTGCTCAGACAGCTCTCACCTGCCCCTTCCTGTCTTCCTTCAGGGACCTCTCAGGCAGCTTTCACCTGCTCCTTTGTCAGCCCAGTTGAAGTGAACCGATTAGTCACAGGTGCACTGGCCTCTTCCCTTTTGAAAGACTCAGGTTTGGCCTAGTTCCCCAGGTTTGCAGAGTGAGGGAGGTAGCTGAGCCAAATTTGAGTGAGCGGCTCTGTGACCCCTTGTGTCAGGGACTAGATTGTAATGCTGGGAGCAGGGGAGCCAAGGCCAGCCAGCCAGGAGCTGCTTCAACGGGGACACAGGGTTTATGGGGTCAAAGCAGGATAGTTGCGTGAAACCCAGGACTGTTGGGAGGTATGTGCCTATCTTCTCCTGGTTTGAGGATCATGCTGGGGCTTAGGTGTCCAGGAGCTTAGAATGAGGCTGCAGTGCACATGTCCAGAGGCAGGACCTTAGGTTCCTACAGGGTTAGACAGCAGCCGAGTAAGGGTTTTGTGGATTGCAGTGGTGCCTAAATACCTTTGTGGATCTGGGTTCCAGTTTATATGTGATTCTCAAGCAGACGGCGTGCTGAGCATGATGCTACAGGGAGCATGTTATGAAGCAGAAGGGAGCAGAGAGATTTGCCTGGCTTCTAGGAAGATGATCTGCAGAGCGTAATCCTGTGGTGCGTAGATAGGCCCCTGCAGTGGTCTCTGTTTTGGGGAAGATACATGACTGATGTGATAAATTTGTGTTATTTTGAAGAAATAAAGCTGAAGCCCTTAAGAGAAAGGGACTAACATGAGGTGGGTGCAGTGTTTTCTTTGGTGCAGAGGCCGGTGAGCTAGCTCACTGGCTTACACCTCTCCAGGTGTGAGAGATGCTGCCTCCACAAACCGTAATCCTAGGTGCTGCTGGCCTGGTGAGTGAGAGACAGGGAGAAGGTTAAGGTGTGACTTGATTACAGTCTACAGGTATCTATGTAGGGAACAAATATTTAATAATGGGTTCTTCAGTCTAACAGAGAAAGCCAATGTGAACCAATGGCTGGAAGCTGGAGCTAGACAAATTCAGATGGGAAATAAGGCATAACTTTTTTAATGGTGAGAGTAATTAACCGTTGGAGCAATTTACTCAGGGGTACATGAGGTTTTACAGTTTTGTTTAATTGCTTTCAGCACCCCTACTATAAAAATTGTTCCAATGCCACTGCAAGATTCAATGTTTTTCTAAGAGATCTGCTATAGGAATTATTTTGGGGAAGTTCTGACCTCCTGTATCGCACAGGCCATAGACTACAGGGGCATAATAATCCCTTCTGGGATTGTAATCTATGAATCAAAACCAGGTCTCCCACATGACATACAGCAGGGTACTACAACCAAACCACTGGACAGGCTGGCTCTTGCTAGCTTTAATGTGAGGATTGTTGACAGCAGTGTTTCTGAAAGCACACACAAATAGCTATATTTTATTGTGTTTATGGATTCATCTGTAGAGGATGGATAATGTTCCTGAGAATTTGAGGATTCCTCATATTTGCCCTAGGATCTCCCTCATGTGTTATGCAATAGTAATATCTTAGGGATGGGCAGAGGTGAATTAAGGCTAAATGGGAGCTGGTGAGATTAAAATCTCATGCTTCTTCCCTCCAAGGGACACCTTTTGTTGCCCGCCCCCAGCAGGTTCTTCCTCAACACCTCTGCCCCCCCACCCCACCACCCAACTCTTATCTTCTCACTCCTGGATGTTTGATCTTACTCTCATGTGAGACAACCGTACTCACTCTACCTTAGCAATCAGCCAGTCTGCTGTACCTACTACTTTACTTTACTCACTGTTCCATCCAGTCTCCCTCTGACTGTGGGTATTGGATCCCACGGATCCTGCTTTAATCCATCCCACTAAAGGGAAAGTCTGAAAAGATCTGGAGGTATGCTTTGGATAAGCATCTGAAAATTCAGATGCTTGTTGAAACTCTTGGGAGCTCCTTCCACCTCCCTGGGTCTATAACCTCAGGGTTCAGAAGGGGAGGGCAGTTATCTCAGGAAAAGCAACTAAGGAAGTTGGTGCAAGTTCAAGTAGTTCCTAACCTCCAGTTGTCTTTTTCAGTACCCACTCCTGGTTTATAGATTCCACAGCCTTACCTTCCTGCCAGTGCTTAATTGGTAATGAAAGAGGTGCTGGTGCTCAAACAATTTTTATACATTCATAACTGATGCAGCAAGCCCAAAGGTGCTGGAGCTATGAACTGCCAAGCCTAGAGGCGCTGGGCCCAGCTCAGCCCTGGCAAGCCCTGGCACAAATTAAGTACTGCTTCCTGCACAACAGTCCTGCAATCAACCTCTTCTAACACCAAATATGCCACTGAGGCCTAGTTGTATTGCAGCCACTCTGTTGGGTCTGGCTACCAGAGATTTCAAAGGAAATCCTCTGGAGAGTATGTACTGAGAAGAAGGATGGTCTTGTGGTTAGAGTGGTAGCCTGGGAGACAGAAGATATGAGTTTTCGAGAGACTTCCTATATGACTGTGGGCAAGTTACTTAACTGTTCTTTACCGCAGTTCCTGGTCTATAAAATGGTCTACACACTTATGAGGGTGTTGCGGGAATAAATACATTGAAAAAATTGTGAGGTGTTCAGCTATGATAGTAATGGGGCCCCCACAATGGAGCGGGCAGCTATCACAGGTCTTGGGGAGGAAGGAAGCAAGGAATGAGGGCAGGACCTTCTCCCATCCATTCTGAACTCAGAAGAAAGGATTTGGTTCAGTTCAAATGATTGCTGAATGTTTTATGCAGTGTTGTTGTACCCGTGTTGGTCCCAGGATATGAGAGAGACAAAGTGGGTGAAGTAATATCTTTTATTGGACCAACTTCTGTCTCTCTTACCAACAAAAGTTGGTCCAGTTATATATATTACCTCACCCATTTTGTCTCAGCTGAATGTTTTGGCTTTTTCAGCTGGTTGGTTGGTTTGTTCACTCAAGATCCCAAACATATACCATATACTTTGCTATGTAGTATCAAGCTTTTTCAAAACTGAAATGAGGAAAAAAGCTAGGTAAAAAAAGAATAAAAGCACTTAAAATCTCTACCCATTCTAGGATTGCCACCTTTGAAAGCAAAAAAACTGGCAAACCCCGCAACACAAGCTCTCAGCAATCCCAACCACAAGGCAACTTCACAATCCCTCTCCCCTTCAACAGCTACTTATAGTCTCTAGAGAGAAAGCACATATAGATAAGATTGATAACATTATTTTCTTACTTAAACTCTGGAAGTAGGAACACTGCAGCATCTTTAGTGGGACACTAACTTTTAACATTAGATATCCTAGTGTAATGTGATAATAGTGCAAATCTTTAGACCCAAGAAAAAAATGACAGATTAAGTTGTTTTTCTGGCAACTGGCAAATCCATTAAAAAAACCATCCAAGCTGGTCAAATACAAGCCAGGTGGTAACCCTACCCCACCCCCAATTAAACTGTCAGAATTCTTAAAACATACAATTGCATCCCTTCCAAAGGTCTTTGCTTAAATTCTGTTTGGATTTCCTTTTGTTCAGAATTATGCTGCTTTAAAACTCCAATGGAGAGGGTGGGGGCAGAGGGAATAAATGGTTCAGATTGTTATTTTAAAAATTGAAGTGCAGAACTATGCCTGTAATGTTTTTTAAAGCTGAAATCTATCAGAATGTTCCAGTCAGAGCTACAGCCCTCTCTTTATGTACACACATACTCTGCACCTTCCTTCTGTAAATCAAACACAGAGCAGTTTGAAAGTGCAAATCATATATTTCACAGATTTACCAGAGGGATCATTTTAATCAGCTTTGAGCCCACTAATGCTGTAGAAACCTTTCAAGCACTGCTGCTGTTTTTATCTTCACGCAGCCAGTGCAAAAGCCAGACTGAACACCATGCCTCTGATAGTCCACCGCTGGAAGAGATTCATCTCTGTAGGTAATTGTACAGTTGTCAGCTGCTTTTGTTGTGCATGTAATGTAAATGTGGGTGAACACAGAAATAATAAGATCAATGTTTTTTAGCAGAAAGTCAGCTGGTATTCAGTAAATCTTTAATCTGGTACTAGCTATAAACTGTAGGTTGTAGGCCTCAGATTTTACTAGGCACCAGAATACAGATAGTTTTAAATTTTAGATATACAAAATGATAGTGTTTGGTTTTTGGTTTTGTTTTTCATTTTCTGGTTCAAGTGTTAGCTTTCTAGAAAGCAAGATCATAACTTCTTATACCTTAGTCTGACAAATATGAGAGCTGTTAATGAATTCCACAGGAATGGATACATTGCAGTAAGAAAAGAATAGCAGTTGTGTGCTGGAATATTAATAGAGAGATAGTATGAGCCAAGGATATTTTTAGCCTCAGCCAATATTAATAAAGTGAAACAAGGCACAGAAAGAAACATTGTTGCTCATCTCTTTTAAAGATTAGCTGTTTCTGGTAGTTGTTTGGGGGAAATGTCTGATAAGTATGTTTTCAAATATTTCTCTTTATTCAGCCTATTAGATCTATTCTATGCATTTTATTTATTCATTTTACCTCCATGGCTCATAAATGACAGGAATAACTAACTAGCTAACTCTAATAGGCATTATTGGTCCGTGTTATTATTTAGAGCCAGATTCTGATACCCTCACTCACCTGGAACAGTATCTTATTTGAAATCAGTGGAACTACTCAAAGAGTAAGGAAATACTCTTTATGAATAAGGGCTTCAGAATCCTGGCTTTTAGTGATTTGAAGTATGGATATAAGATGACATAAGAGGTATGGATTCATTTTAGGGCTGTCAATTAATTGCAGTTAACTCAAGCAATTAACACAAAACAAATTAACTAGATTAAAAAAATAGTCATGATTAATCACAGTTTTAATCCACTGTTAACCAATAATAGAATACCAATTTAAATTTATTGTAAATATTGTGGATATTTTTCTACATTTTCAAATATATTAATTTCAGTTACAACACAGAATACGAAGTGTACCGGGCTCACTTTATATTATTATTTTTGTGAAAGTGCAATCTACAAGTCGAAGCATGAAGGGGCATAATAATCTTTAGCATATCTGGAACGTAAATACCTTGCAACGCCAGCTACAACAGTGCCATGTGAATGCTTGTTCTGACTTTCAGATAATATTGTAAATAAGAAGTGGGCAGCAGCATCTCCCATAAATGTGAACAAACTAGTTTGTCTTAGTGACTGGTTGAACAAGAAATAGACTTGCAGGCTCAATTTTTACATTGTTTTGTTTTTGAGTGCAGTTATGTGAAAACAAAATTCTACATGTGTAAGTTGCACTTTTATGCTAAAGAGATTGCACTACAGTACTTACTTGTATGAGGTGAATTGAAAAATATGTATTTATCTTTTTTACAGTGCAAATATTTTAATAAAAATAATAATATATAGTGAGCACTGTACATTTTGTATTCTGTGTTGTAATTGAAATCAACATATTTGAAAATGTAGAAAAACATCCAAAAATATTTACAATAAATTTACATTGGTATTCTATTATTGGTTAACAGTGCAATTAAAACTGTGATTAATCGTGACTATTTTTTTAATCTCGCAATTAATTGAGATTTTTTAAAATAGTTTGACAGCCCTAATTTATTTACATGTTTTTGATCAATCTAATAACACTCTGAAACTACAACTTGTAAAAGGGAAGGAAGAAAGGCTTTAAAGCATGGAGTTTGAAAAGTATACAGTTGCTGTTATAAATCGGTGAGTATCAATGTTCCCTCTAATTTTTGACAGGCTGTGCGCACAAAAAATTTCTTCTGTGCAGATTTTTGACAGGCCATGTGCGCAAAAAATTTCTTCTTTCCGAATTGTTGTGCTTCTGTGCAAATTTTTGTGCGCGCAGTGTTTTGCTGTGTGCGCGGGGTTTAGGATCTGTGTGAATGCGCACACGCGCACAGTGGTGAGTATACTGTGAATGGGAGGATGTCTCTAGAGCGTAAAATTTAGAGCAGAATGATCTCCTATGGACAAAAGCCACTACCATCCAGGATGAGGCTCAGGTATGAGGGGTACACAGCTTGCTTTTTATTTTGCTTCAGCAATACAGTCTTCATCTGTCATGTGTTTAGTCATCATAGTGCTCTATGTATGCGTATGAAGATATGAAGGATCAGAGTATATCTTTTGTTAAATTTGAATTTCAGAGAAATATTGAACATTTTCTGTATGCAACTTTATTCTAATCTTTACGCAACATGACTTATGTCTCAAGCCTAAAATTGGCAGGCCAAAGTAATTAAAAATACATGAACTGAGTAGTAAGCAAAACTGATTTAAAATATTTTCAAAGACTTTGGATAACATGTATTTTAGACAAAGGAATCCAGTGTGTGGATGGAAACTAGGAATGAGTTAGGTGAGAAGCAAAGTCAAGAAAAGCACTCACTCCAAAGAATTGTAAATACTGTAGGAACTTCAAGCAGTTTGAGGTTAGGTGGAGACATACAATAATAGCAGTTCTGTAAGATGCATTTGAGCTAGACTATGGAGAGAAATATAAATCAGTGTCGTAGCCCAGTGCACTTTTATGGTCTCTTCAGAAACAATGTCCTATATATCCTGAAAGCCACCCTACCTGGTCTCCTTCCAATGTGCCTTTTATGTGTTTGTGTGGTATTCAAAGAAAGTATTTCAAGGCAAAGTTTTTGATTGGGTCTTATAGGACATCCTACAATCATAGGCCATTAAAGCATTTACTAAGTGGGAAATGAGGGCACACAGAACTCTCAGAAGGTGCTACACAATTTGCACAGTTAGGCTCTATGGATCAGATTCTCTTCCACAATAAGTATTTTCTCAGATTGTTTAAGACTTGTTTTTGTCTGTGATTTTTTTTTTTTTTTTGGTCAATGTCTGTTGAACTCAAATGCCTATAAACACTTGGGCGATAATACGGCTTTATTAAAGATTCTTCTCCCCCACAACACTTTTTCAGTTTTGGATTGAGAAAGAACACAATCCACAGCTGAGACCTCCAAGAAGTCCTCTAACAAAACCAGGGAAGATGAGATTTGACATTCATGATATTTCTAATATAAAAAGCAAAGTAAAAAACATATTATAAAGAAACATAAAGGGGCACAAATTCATTTTTTTCCCCTTTTTATGTTTCCTTTAAGTCTAGGTAGCCTGATGTGTCACATGATAGCACCACAGTTTCATGGAATCTGCAAAATAATAGAATTGCAGTTCTAAATCAGAGTGCACTTAGGGCCATAGCATTGTTGATGTCAATGGGAGTTTTATTGTTGACTTGAATGGGAGCAGGTTCAGGCCCTAAACTGAGTTGTGTGACATGACATGATATATCATGAGGTATATGGGAGTAACAAGGATATGACCTCTTTTTTTTTTCTTTTAAAGTGTGATATAGCCAGAAAAGGGACTGTAAAAATGGCAACACTTTATTCACCAGATTGGCTCTCTGTGTATCTTTGAGCCATAGCTGTTCACTTTACTGACACAGGGAAGTTTTTACTGCTGTTAGCAATGGAGAGCCAATACAGCTATGGAGGAAAAAGCTGGATTCTATTCCTTGTGCCTCGTCAACAAAATTGCCAGGTTTTGATTGAGGAATCTTTGTTACTAATGATGATATAGGATTTTGAAAGAACATAGCTTGATTTCCAGATCCCAGGTTGAATTTGCATGTTGAACAGTTGGAAAAATAGTCTTCTGATGTAAACGGAGCAAACTGGATATAGAGTCTGTGACAGTGTGGGATATATGTATATGAAATTGTGAACTGTATTTTATATTAGGACCACCATTTTGTATGATATATCAATTGTATTATATATATTGTATTATATATAACCTTTCCCAAAGCGAGCCTATTGTGATGTAGTCCAGAGAGCTCCCCTGCCTAGGAAAGACTTCTTGAAGGACTAACACTGAGAAGCCATCACAGAACAATATGGAGCCATCACCTTTGATTTTCTCAACTGCTGGCCCAACCCCAAGGAACAATGTTTTTTCTACACAGGTGGCTGGTCGATCTGCAGCATTTCAGCCAAGAGATGTGGCAAAAAGAGACAAACTGTATTTAAGAGGGCGCTTTTCTGAGCAAGGGCGAACGCACGTGGCCTCTTGTAAGAAGGACAGGCTGGAGAGAGAGCCTGGAGGAGAGACTCTTCCTAGCCTGTAATGCTGACAAACCTCAGACTCCTAGAAGGGGTGAGATCAGACTAGGGAAGGGTACATTCCAGGGCTTTTATTTTGCAAAGATTTATACCGTTCTGTAGCTTTTTAAGAGTAAAGTGACTGTAGTTAAGAAATTCCATACTAAACCTGTGTTCCACCATGTTGCCTCCGAAGGGGTTAAGCTAGAAGCCAGTGTGTCCACAGCTAGGTGAAACTCTGAAGGACCATTGGTAGCAAATAGGGGGCTCGGGAGGTCTGAGGTGCTGCTTTTGGGGACTAGGGCAGCTGAACTGCAGAGTCCCAAGACCCAAGGAAGGGCTCTGACAAGAAATCTGAATTTGGGGGTGTTCCCTAGAAATCCAAAGTTAGAAACAGTGACTAGACACAAATCCAGTTGACTTGAAAGCATGTATGACCCAGTGTTTCAATTATATACAACAGACTGGTGACCCTCTAGAGAGGGACTGGGCCAGGTTGTAACAATCAGTAAGGAAGATTAAACATGGACCCCCAAAAATGTTACTGTTCAGAATGTAACTGCACTATAAATCCAGCCACTCTAGCTACCTAGGTTCTTATATGGCACCTGTGACTGTAATCTGTGTTGATCATCGCTGAATTGATTCTTTCTAGTTGATTAGTGCAGTTTCTAAACATTGCTGAAACACAGGAGGTGTTTCAAAACACTGGGGATGGAACATAAAGGGGAAGATTCTGGCTGTTAGTCAGGTATTCAGGTCAACTCTGAATACCGTCTGTTACAAAAATGCTTTTGTTTACTTTTTGTGGATCTCTTCTGTTTCTGATATATTCTCGTAAAGTAACTAGTTTCTAAATTCTGTCACCCCTCTGCTAAGTGGCAGTAGATTTCAGGGCCTTGCAGGTTGGTTTCATATTGGAGGAGAAATCAGTGATGCTGAATTTGGGTATTTTCTTACTGTAACTTGTGTTACATGCCGTGTCAGCTGACTTGGGCTCACATGTGATGTGACTGTGAAAAAGGCAAATGCAGTCCTAGGATATATCAGGTGAGATATTTCCAGTAGAGATAGGGAAGTGTTAGTACCATTATATGAGAGCTGATGAGATCTCATCTGGAATACTGTGTGCAGTTCTGGTCTCCCACGTTTAAGAAGGATGAATTCAAACTGGAATAGGTGCAGAGAAGGACTACTAGGATGATCAGAGGAATGGAAAACCTACCTTATAAGAGAAGACTCAAAGAGCTTGGCTTGTTTAGCCTAAGCAAAAGAAAGCTGAGGGGAGACATGATTGCTGTCTATAAATACCTCAAAGGGATAAATACAAGGGAGCGGGGAGAGAGGGGGACATAACTGACCTCAAGTCTGAGCTTGATAAGTTTATGGAGGGGGTGGTATGATGGGACTGCCTATGGTTGCATGTAGCCAGTCTTTGGCTGCTAGCAGCAAATATCCCCAACGGCCAGTGATGGGACACTAGAAGGGGAGAATTTGCCTGGGATGGAAAATAGCAATCTTAGCTCATTCGTCCATTCCCCACAAACCAGTGCAGGACTACTTGCTGCAGCATATCTTATACTCTTTTTCTCCAGTCTAGTTTTAAATGCCTCAAGTGATAGAACTTCTGCCCCCTCCTTTAGGAGACTGTTCCAAACCTATTTGATTTCATCATTTACACATTTTTTCCTAATATTTAGCCTAATTTTTTTAATTAATTCCCCATTAGCCTTATTGGGATCCAGGAAGTGCTAAAGGATCTCCCCCCAGCCTAAGGGGGGGGGTCCACAGGACCTGGGAAACCAAATAATTACGGGGGACAACTAATGAACAACAGGGACAGGAGTGCGGTCAAAGGGTCAGACGAAGGGAACCTGACGGGCACACCGAGCAGAGAACCTCGGACAGCGCCCACTGCTCCTCAAAGGTGTCAAAGGAGTCAGTGGATGCCGCCCAGAGGAACTCTGCCCAGAGGCATGAACTGACAGAGGATCGGAATTCCCCATTAGCCCTAGGTAGATAAACCCCTGCCTCAGAAAATCTACAATCTTTCAAACTTAAGTACATGTCAATAGTTGTCATAAGCACGTTCCTCATGAATCATTTTTTGGTTAAGCTATTTCTTTAGTTATTCTAATGAATCCCTGAAACTGCTTAATAATTTTGTTTGCTCTTTGAATCCCCAGTAATTTGAATTGTCTACATCTTTTTTCTGGGGAGTTGTTTAGAGTTAAAGACTATTCTAATTGTATCATTGGAGCCATGTAGAGAAAAGCTAAAACTTCCATGTTTCATGAAGGCATAAGATGGTGTATACAGCCCAAAATTGCACTGGTATTTCTGCCACTATATTGCGTTATATCTCTTATACTACCACCACTAGACCTCTGTTAGCATTACTTTCTCTAATTAAATCTGTGGTTTTGCTTATTTTTCCTCAGATATGTTACCATCCAGGTTAAATCTTATTTGGCAACTTTCCATTTTAAGTCCTTCTGTAATGTTTCTCTGGACTTACCTTGTGTTGAAAATGATGTCTATTTTAGGCCTTGCTCCAGCAACTGACTCAATGTGGCTGGACCCTCCGCTGATTTTGAGTTCATTTACCATGGTACTCATCTCTTCTAGATCAGGAATGAAATGGTTAATAATTTTAGGCTGATCACATATCTAGGTGGCAGCCTGATGGACACCTAGCCATAATTTGAAATATTGACCCCAATCATTGTTGTCTGTGTTGCCTTTCTGGCATTTTGCATCCCATGTAATAGGGAACATAACCAAACCAATTTGGATTAACTTGTAAACAAAGATTTCATGAAAATCTTCATCTAATTTACCCCCAACTACATTACGTTTCCTTCATCCGGTAATATTGTAATTCTGTCCAAAGAAGTGAGCACATTTATATGAATAATTTAACTTTTCTTAAGTTCGCTTATTTTGTCGGCGTCTGAGAGTGCATGTCTGCTGACTAGAGAAATGGCAGCTTTGAGCTTTCATTTATAACTGTGCTGTTTTGGTATCTTCACAGTTGCACTAGCACAGTGTTATTTTAAATCAGTTTATGGGGAAGTGGGACTTGAACTTCTAAGGAAGGAGATTCTACCACCTCCCTTCCTTAGAAGTTTTTCTTCTAAGAATCTTCTAGAATCTCCTTCCTTAGAAGTTTTTAAGGTCAGGCTTGACAAAGCCCTGGCTGGGATGATTTCATTGGGGATTGGTCCTGCTTTGAGCAGGGGGTTGGACTAGATGACCTCCTGAGGTCCCTTCCAACCCTGATATTCTATGATTCTAACTTCTATGTTTTCCGTTTATATTAATACGATCTTAGAAGATTGTCCTCTCTTATGTCAGTTTCCTGCTGACAGAAAAAAATATTTTTGAACCTTACTTGAAATGATATTAGTAACAACAATTGGGGCATCCTACAGAGGCACTGGTGTGACTTCTTTGGTGGACATAGTGCTAATTTGGTTGGTATGTTTTGTTGCTTTGGACTTTTTAAAAACAGTGCTAATAGTACTCTGATTCAGCCTGAGCTGTAAACCAGACAGTAGTTACTCTTCTCTCTACCAAATATTTTTTTACTTAAATTATGAAGTACCTCTCCTCACAGTGAAGACTCGTGAAAAATAGGTGAGGGAGAATTATGCAGTTAAATGAGTGAAATATTTAAAAAAATATAAGCTCTATTTTTGGGATGTGTTGGATTTATAAAGTAATAAAACTAAAAATGGGACATTAGCAGCCTGTGCAACAGAGCACAAGAAGTGCTGTATATGCTGCAACCTAGTGGAACTGGATTTGGGGACACTTACCTCTTTCTAGGGCTGTTGATTAATTGCAGTTAACTCATGTGAATAACGAAAAATATTAATCACAATTAAAAAAAATAATCCTGATTAATCGCAGTTTTAATCACACTGTTTAACAATAGAATACCAATTAAAATTTATTAAATATTTTGGATTAAATATAAGGTGGATAGAAAGCTGGCTAGATCGTTGGGCTCAACGGGTAGTAATCAACGTCTCAATGTCTAGTTGGCAGCTGGTATCAAGCGGAGTGCCCCAGGGGTCAGTCCTTGGGCCAGTTTTGTTCAACATCTTCATTAATGATATGGATAATGGGAGGGATAGTACCCTCAGCAAGTTTGTGGATGACACTAAGCTGTGAGGAGAAGTAGATACACTGGAGGGTAGAGATAGGGTCCAGAGTGACCTAGAGAAATTGGAGGATTGGGCCAAAAGAAATCTGATGAGGTTCAACAAGGACAAGTGCAGAGTCTTGCACTTAGGACAGAAGAATCCCATGCACTGCTACAGACTGGGGACCGAGTGGCTAGGCAGCAGTTCTGCAGAAAAGGACTTGGGGATTACAGTGGATGAGAAGCTGGATGTGAGTCAACAATGTGCCCTTGTTGCCAAGAAGGCTAACGGCATATCAGGCTGCATTAGTTGGAGCATTGCCAGCAGATCGAGGGAAGTGATTATTTTTCTCTATTTGGCACTGGTGAGGCCACACCTGGAGTATTGCATCCAGTTTTGGGCCCCCCACTACAGAAAGGATGTGGATGAAATTGGAGAGAGTCCAGCGGAGGACAACGAAAAATGATTAGGGGGCTGGGGCACATGACTTATGAGGAGAGGTTGAGGGAACTGGGCTTGTTTAGTCTGCAGAAGAGAAGAGAGAGGGGGCATTTGATAGCAGCCTTCAACTATCTGAAGGGGGTTCCAAAGAGGATGGATCTAGGCTGTTCTCATTGGTGGCAGATGACAGAACAAGGAGCAATGGTCTCAAGTTGCAGTGGGGGAGGTATAGGTTGGATATTAGGAAAAACTATTTCACTAGGAGGGTGGTGAAGCACTGGAATGGGTTACCTAGGGAGGTGGTGGAATCTCCATCCTTAGAGGTTTTTAAGGCCCAGCTTGACAAAGCCCTGGCTGGGATGATTTAGTTGGGGTTGGTCCTGCTTTGAGCAGGGGGTTGGACTAGATGACCTCCTGAGGTCTCTTCCAAACCTAACCTTATATGATTCTATGATGTTTTTCTACATTTTCATATATATAATATTCGGTGTTGTAATTAAAATTAAAGTGCATATTATTTTTATTTCAAATATTTGCACTGTAAAAATAATAAAAGAAATAGTATTTTTTCAAATCACCTCATACAAGTACTGTAGTGCAATCTTTTTGTTGTGAAAGTGCAACTTACAAATGTAGATTTTTGTGTTCCATAACTGCACTCAAAAACAAAACAATGTAAAACTTCAGAGCCTACAAGTCCACTTGGTCCTACTTCTTGTTCAGCCAATCACTAAGACAGAGAAGTTTGTTTACATTTATAGGAGATAATGCTGCCTGCTTCTTGTTTACAATGTCACCAGAAAGTGAGGACAGGCATTTGCATGGCACTTTTGTAGCCAGCATTGCAAGGTATTTACGTGCCAGATATGCTAAACATTCATATGCCCCTTCATGCTTTGGCCACTATTCCAGAGGACATGATTCCATGCTGATGATGCTCGTTAAAAAAAAATGCGTTAATTAAATTTTGTGACTGAACTCCTTGCGGGAGAATTGTATGTCCCCTGCTCTGTTTTACCCGCATATTTCATGTTATAATAGTTTCGGATGATGACCCAGCATACATTTTTCATTTTAAGAACACTTTCACTGCAGATTTGACAAAATGCAAAGAAGGTACCAATGTGAGATTTCTAAAGATAGCTACAGCACTGGACCGAAGGTTTAAGAATCTGAAGTGCCTTCCAAAATCTGAGAGGGACGAGGTGTGGAGTATGCTTTCAGAAGTCTTAAAAGAGCAACACTCTGTTGCGGAAACTACAGAACCTGAACCACCAAAAAAGAATGTCAGCCTTCTGCTGGTGGCATCTGACTCAAATGATGAAAATGAACATGTGTCTGTCTGCTCTGCTTTGGATTGTTATTGAGAAGAACCCATCATCAGCATGGACACATGTTCCCTGGAATAGTAGTTGAAACATGAAAGGACATATGAATCTTTAGCGCATCTGGCATGTAAATATCTTGCGATGCGGGCTACAACAGTGCCATGTGAACGCCTGTTCTCACTTTCTGGTGACATTGTGAAGAAGAAGCAGGCAGCATTATTGTTTGGAAATGTAAACAAACTTGTTTGTTTGAGCGATTGGCTGAACAAGAAGTAGGACTGAGTGGACTTGCAGGCGCTACAATTTTACATTGTTTTATTTTTGAATGCAGGGGTTTTTTTACATAATTCTACATTTTAAAGTTCAACTTTCATGATAAAGAGATTGAACTACAGTACTTGTATGAGGTGAATTGAAAAATACTATTTCTTTTATTTTTACAGTGCAAATATTTATAATAAATAAATATAAAGTGAGCACTGTATTCTGTATTGTAATTGAAATCAACATATTTGAAAATGTAGAAAACATCCAAAAATATTTAAATAAATGGTCTTCTATTATTATTTAACAGTGTGATTATTTGCTGTGACATTACACTCCATATTCTTTATGAAAATATGCTTTTGGTACGATATGATATAATTAAGATAGGTTTTATGCAAGATAACTCTTATTAGGTATCATTGGAAAGGTTATAATTTACTGAATATAATTATCCTATTTGTATGCATGTAGCATTTGTGTATCTGAAATTAGGATTATTGACTATGTATCTATATTTCAACTATGTTACTTTGGGTGACACCCCCTGCTAACACTTCAGGTACAACAATGAAAAAGCCAGATAGTGCTGATGGCCCATCAGCAAGAGACAATGGACTGCAAAAGAGCTTAGTCTTCCTGTGAATGTGTGGGTCAACCTGTGAAGAATGGCTCTAGGGGCTCTACAGAGGCATGTGACCATGTCACCTGATACTGGAACCCATCTTAAATTCTGTAGTGTTCCAGGAGACGCGGGGGAGGGGGGCGGTCAAACTAGGAAAAAAAGGATTCCCACTTTATGCAAATCCTATTTAAGGGTGGGGAGTGAGATAATCCTGGTCATGAGTTCTCCCCTGCTATCCCACCCAAGATGACTGCTGGAAACAACTAAGACAGAACTGGGGGAAAGAACCGGACTCAGGCTGGAAGGGTATCTGGCCTGTGAAGAAGATTATTGGAACCACATTTAGAGTGAGAACTTACATGTAACCAGTTTCTTTAGTGTATTAAGTTAGTTTGTGTGTTTGATATCATTTGATTACTAATCTGCTTTGTTCTGTTTGTTACCCCTTTTACCACTTAAAATCTGCCTTTTATAGTTAATAAAATTTGTTTTGTTTATTAAACTCAGTTTCTGTAATTTCTAACAGGGTCGGGGGGGCAAGAAGTGTGCGCACCTCTCTTCATGTTGAGGGAGGGGGCAAATTTCATATAACTTTGGGTTTATATTCCGAAGGGAGGTGGTCATCTGGGAGCTGTAGCAAGCCCCTTAAACTGAGCCTTCCCAGAGCAGATCTCTGTCTCTCTGTGCAACTGGGTGCGGCCCTGCCTGTGTGCTTGGCTGGAAAAGGCTAGGGAGCCTAGCCCAGCAAGGCCAGGTAAAAGGGAGCCCAGGCTGCCAGAATTGTCTGACTCAGTGGCATCCCAGCACAGCAGGTGGCATCCCAAGGGTCCAACCCGTGACAATCGTGAGAAATTTTTTAAATCGCTTGACAGCCCTACTTCTTTCATTTGTAGTTTGAGGAATGTGCTCTGAATGGGAATGAAGATGACGTCAAGAGAGACTATTTTATCACTGACATATACTGAACTGTATTTTTACCATAAATGCTTCTCAACTTTTTTCTCATTATTTATTAGTATGTGTTGTAAGCAGCCTCAAATACATACATGTGTTTCGAGTACAATTTCATTACTATGAATTTTGTTTGAGTATTGATTATCTCAACTATTCAAGTTAATAAATAACACCTTTTTGCACTAAAATTAATACCAGTGTTGGGGTCTTTCACCAGGACCTCAATATTAGCTTCTGCTGAGATGCATTAGGTTGTTAGCATTCCAGTCTTCCAGAGGTAGAATCATAGAATCATAGAATATCAGGGTTGGAAGGGACCCCAGAAGGTCATCTAGTCCAACCCCCTGCTCAAAGCAGGACCAATTCCCAGTTAAATCATCCCAGCCAGGGCTTTGTCAAGCCTGACCTTAAAAACCTCTAAGGAAGGAGATTCTACCACCTCCCTAGGTAACGCATTCCAGTGTTTCACCACCCTCTTAGTGAAAAAGTTTTTCCTAATATCCAATCTAAACCTCCCCCACTGCAACTTGAGACCATTACTCCTCGTTCTGTCATCTGCTACCATTGAGAACAGTCTAGAGCCATCCTCTTTGGAACCCCCTTTCAGGTAGTTGAAAGCAGCTATCAAATCCCCCCTCATTCTTCTCTTCTGCAGGCTAAACAATCCCAGCTCCCTCAGCCTCTCCTCAAAACTCATGTGTTCCAGTCCCCTAATCATTTTTGTTGCCCTTCGCTGGACTCTCTCCAATTTATCCACATCCTTCTTGAAGTGTGGGGCCCAAAACTGGACACAGTACTCCAGATGAGGCCTCACCAATGTCGAATAGGCTTCAGCTACCTGCAGTTGGCCTCCTGAGTGGATCAACTAGCCCTTAATATTCTCACTTTTTTTCTCTTTCAGGAGTTTTAGTTGCCCTGAAACCAAATCAGAAAAATCTATACACATATAATTTGAAATGGGTTTGAGGTATTTTTAAAAAACAAAAAACCAAAAACTAGAGGGGACCAGTGGAATATACTTTCCTAGGCACTTTGCTGAAAATAACTGCCATTGGATGCAGTTTGCTCCATTCCAAAAACCTAAAAATATTCCTCAAGAGCACCTTTGAGCCAAGGGTAAATTCCATCATAGGCAAGGAAATCAGCCCAACCTTTCTTTGAATTTTCTGTAGAAAAGTTAACAACAGGCTCTTTGGAACCCCTAGGAGCCTCCTCTAGCACATCATTGGAGACAGTACTGGATGTCCTGTTCCATTTGTAATTTGCAGTGTTGTTGTAGTCATGCTGGTTTCAGGATATGAGACACACAAGGTGGGTTAGATGGGACAAATTTTCAAGCTTCACAGAGCTCTGCATCAGGTTTGGAAAGGGTAACCAGGGTATCACAGTTAATGCAAGGTGGGAGAGATTGTTAAGCATAAGAGGTTCACACATATTGCAAGAAACCGCTTAAAATGAAGGGGGCAATTAACAGTGATAGGATGAAGGGAGGGTTAGAGGTTACAAATCATAATGAGCCAAACTAATGTCTCTGAGAAAACAATAAAAGACAAAAACACCCTATCAGCTGTGGGCAAACACTTTTCACAAAGCAGTTACTCTGCATCTGACCTATCAGTCCTCGTCCTCAAAGCAAACCTCCATAATACCTTCATAAGATGAGCTTGGGAACTTAAATTCATACCTCTGTAGATACTAAAAACCATGGTCTAAGAGACACTGGCTCTATGGCTCATTACAGCAATTTGTAGTATTTGTAAAATGTGACTATCTTGGAAATAATCTACTTAATTAACTATATTTTTCATATACTGCTGCTTTATGGCACTGATCTTTATAAAGAAAAAGGGAGTAAAATGATACTGTTTGAAATGAAATGAACAATTTCAGGTGTGACAGCCTGAAAATACAGGATCCCAATCATAAGGATTTTCAGAAGACTTTTTCCCCACAGGTCAGATATGTACAGCTTCTTTTCTGTCCAAAAATGGCCCAGAATCTGCAGGTGAAAAAACATGCTGAACTTTTAGTCTAATTTATTATTATTTATTTGTATTTTCATATTGCCTAGGCAGCTCAATCGTGGACCAGGACTCCATTGTGCTAGGGCTGTACAAACAGAACAAAAAGACAGTCCCTACCCCCAAAGAGCTTATAATGCCCCAAAATTTGATTAACACAGAGTTGCCTAGGGGTGTCCAGTGGCATTCCCGAATGTCGAGAATGGCTAAGCTTAAATCTCTGAAAACCAAGAAATACAATGTTAAGGTACACGCCACCCCTGCACCTGGACTTTGCCCCTTAGAGCTGCAGTAATCATTGGAAATGGTTTGGTACGAGTGGTATAATAGGTAGACATGAGAAAGTTGTATGTGTTGCGCACCACAGATTTTAATTCCAGCAGTTATCTGCATGCACTCCAACTGCCTTCACTGTATGGAATACGGAAGGGATTTGTTGGAGTAGCTTGGCAGATCTGTTACTGTGATGTGTTGAAAGGTGCATGTGTGCCTCATTTCAGCACTGAATTTTGTCAGTTGTGTCCGTGGAGGTGTAGGAGGGCGTCCTCTTGCCGTGGAGATTGTCAGTTTACTGGCATACATGACTGTGGTCTTGTGGTTTAGTGAGGAGTAAGTGAAAGCAATGTCTCAGAAGGTGTCTTGTAGGCAAGGGTGAAGGGGAGGTGATTTTGAGCATGTCATAAATATAAAGGGAAGGGTAAACCCCTTTGAAATCCCTCCTGGCCAGGGGAAAGCTCCTCTCACCTGTAAAGGGTTAAGAAGCTAAAGGTAACCTCGCTGGCACCTGACCAAAATGACCAATGAGGAGACAAGATACTTTCAAAAGCTGGGAGGAGGGAGAGAAACAAAGGGTCTGTGTCTGTCTGTAGTCGTCTTGGCCGGGGACAGAACAGGAATGGAGTCTTAGAACTTTTAGTAAGTAATCTAGCTAGGTATGTGTTAGATTATGATTTCTTTAAATGGCTGAGAAAAGAATTGTGCTGAATAGAATAACTATTTCTGTCTGTGTATCTTTTTTGTAACTTAAGGTTTTGCCTAGAGGGGTTCTCTATGTTTTTGAATCTAATTACCCTGTAAGATATCTACCATCCTGATTTTACAGGGGGGATTTCTTTATTTCTATTTACTTCTGTACCCTAGAGTTCAGAGTGGGGGAGGAACCGTGACATGAAAAACCTCCTAAGCTTATCTTTACCAGCTTAGGTCAAAACTTCCCCAAGGTACAAAATATTACCCCCGTTATCCTTGGACTGGCCGCTACCACCACCAAACTAATACTGGTTACTGGGGAAGAGCTGTTTGGATGCGTCCTTCCCCCCAAAATACTTCCCAAAACCTTGCACCCCACTTCCTGGACAAGGTTTGGTAAAAAGCCTCACCAATTTGCCTAGGTGACTACAGACCCAGACCCTTGGATCTTAAGAACAATGAACAATCCTCCTAACACTTGCACCCCCCCTTTCCTGGGAAATGTTGGATAAAAAGCCTCACCAATTTGCATAGGTGACCACAGACCCAAACCCTTGGATCTGAGAACAATGAAAAAGCATTCAGTGTTTTACAAGAAGACTTTTAATAAAAAATAGAAGTAAATAGAAATAAAGAAATCCCCCCTGTAAAATCAGGATGGTAGATATCTTACAGGGTAATTAGATTCAAAAACATAGAGAACCCCTCTAGGCAAAACCTTAAGTTACAAAAAAGATACACAGACAGAAATAGTTATTCTATTCAGCACAATTCTTTTCTCAGCCATTTAAAGAAATCATAATCTAACACATACCTAGCTAGATTACTTACTAAAAGTTCTAAGACTCCATTCCTGTTCTGTCCCCGGCCAAGACGACTACAGACAGACACAGACCCTTTGTTTCTCTCCCTCCTCCCAGCTTTTGAAAGTATCTTGTCTCCTCATTGGTCATTTTGGTCAGGTGCCAGCGAGGTTACCTTTAGCTTCTTAACCCTTTACAGGTGAGAGGAGCTTTCCCCTGGCCAGGAGGGATTTCAAAGGGGTTTACCCTTCCCTTTATATTTATGACAGAGCAAGTCTGGGGTGATTTGTGGGGATAGGCCCCACAGTTGAATGTAGGCCAGTATAGTTAGCTCCTTTTTGCTATGCCTGACTTAAACCTGAGTTTTGCCTTAGGCAAAGAAAAGGTATTAGCCTTTTTCCTACACACTTCACATGCTGTATTCCCAGTGTTCTGTAACATCTGTATGGGTAGTGCTAGCACATGCTAGGATGGGATGCAGAGATAAAATTCTTAGACTGCTTCTCCATCAACGTCTGCTTCATAGAGCAGCTAGTCGTGGAACCTACAAGGGGAGAGGCAATTCCTGATTTAGTTCTAAGTGGCACACAGGACCTGGTCCAAGAGGTGAATATCACTGAACTGGTTGGTAATAGCAACCATAATATAATTAAATAAAACATCCTTGTAAGGGTGTGGGGTGAGGGCATGCCAAAAAATATCCACCACAGCAGCATTTAACTTCAAAAAGGCAACTACACAAAAAATGAGGAGGCTAGTTAGACAGAAGTTAAATGGAACAGCCGTAAGGGTGAAATGCCTACAAAGTGCCTGGAGACTATTTAAAAACAGCACAACAGAGGCTCAAGTTAAATGTATACCTGAAATAAAAAAAACACAAAGAAGACCAAAAAATGTCACCATGGGTAGACAGCAGAATAAAAGAGGCTGTTAGAGACAAAAAGACATCCTTTCAACATTGTAAGTCAAATCCTAGTGAGGAAAATAGAAAGGATAATGAACTCTTGCAGGTTAAGTGTAAAAGTGTAAGGTAGGCCAAGAAAGAATTTGAAGAGCAACTAGCTAAGGACACAAAAACTGACTTTTATTTTTATTTTTTGCTGTAAGTACATCAGAAGCAGGAAGCCTGCCAAAGAATCAGTGGGACTACTGGATGATCAAGGTGCTAAAGGAGCACTCAAGGAAGTCAAGGCCATTGCTGAGAAGCAAAATGAATTCTTTGCACTGGTTTTCACTGCAGAGGATGTGAGGGAGATTCCCAGTCCTGAGCCATTCTTTTAGATGACAAAACTGGGCAACTGTCCCAGACTGAGGTATCAATAGAGGAGGTTTTGGAACAAATTGATAAACTAAATAGTAATAAGTCACCAGGACCAAATGATATTTACCCAAGAGTTCTGAAGGAACTCAATTATGAAATTGCAGACCTACTAACTGTAGTATGTAACCTACTGCTTAAATCAGCCTCTGTACCAGATGACTGGTGGATAGCTAATGTAACGCTGATTTTTAAAAATAGCTTCAGAGGCGATCCTGGCAATTACAGGCCAGTAAGCCTAACTTCAGTACCAGGCGAATTGTTTGAAACTATAGTAAAGAACAGAGTTATCAGACATATACATGAACATGATATGTTTGGGAAAGTGCCAACAGCTTTTGTTGAGGCATGATTTCCCTTTACAGTCTAGAGGATGTCAATAAACTTGGATGAGGAGGATCCAGTGGATCTAGATCTTGGACTTTCAGAAGGCCTTTGACAAGGTCCCTTACCAAAGGCCCTTAAGCAAAGTAAGCAGTCATGAAATAAGCAGGCAGGTCCTCTCATGGATCAGTAACTGGTTAAAAGATAGGAAACAAAATGGTCAGTTTTCACAGTGGAAGAGAGGTAAATAGTGGGGTCCCCCAAGGATTTGTATGGGGACCAGTGCTGTTCAACATATTCATAAATGATCTGCAGAAATGGGTAAGCAGTGAGGTGGCTAGGTTTGTAGCTGATACAAAATTACTCAAGGCAGTTAGGTCCAAAGCTGACTGCAAAGAATTACAAAGGGATCTCACAAAACTGGCAGCATTGTCAAATTAGGCATTCCTGTGTCTGTCTTCCCTGATCTGGGGAGATCTGGTAGGTGTTTTCAGAGCATGCCTACCAGATTAGACCTCCCACACACAGCAGTCGGAGGCTGGCAGATTGGGAATTTTGGGGTGTCAGAATACCCAGGGACTAGGGCACTCACCTGGAAAGTGTAAACCCAGATTCAAATCCCTGCTCTGTCTGATTTGGAGCAGGTTTCTCATGTCACAGGAAACTGCCCTAACCACTTGGGTATTCTGGGGTTGGTCTCTCTCAGTCCCTCCTGCTGGAGCTGTTCCACTGTGTATAAAATAGGTATTGGGAATAACTGAGAATAACAGAGAATAACTGTATAGCTCAGTGGTTATGGCACTCACCTTGAATAGGGGACAGAGTAGCAGCCGTGTTAGTCTGTATTTGCAAAAAGAAAAGGAGTACTTGTGGCACCTTAGAGACTAACAAATTTATTTGAGCATAAGCTTTCGTGAGCTACAGCTTACTTCATCGGTGAGCTGTAGCTCACGAAAGCTTATGCTCAAATAAATTTGTTAGTCTCTAAGGTGCCACAAGTACGCCTTTTCTTTTTTCTTGAATAGGGGAGTATCACATTCAAGTTGCTGCTCCAACAAATAATTAAATTGTTTATACAAAATGGAAGAACTTCAGCAGGCGAGATTGAGAGACCTCCCCACCAGCATCAGAATATCCAATAGCCTGTTAGGGCATTCTTTGACTAGTGAGAGACCTGAATTCAAGTCCCTTCTATAAATCAGGCAGAGCAGGAATTTGAATCTGGGTCTACTACATCCCTAACCACTGGGCTGTTGGCTATAATTGCGTGGGTGGGGTGGGGTGGAGCTGTTGGCTATGAGTGTGTGTTACAACTTAAGACACACAGACATCTATACATCCTGTAGTTTTGCTATAAATCAGGTTTGAGGTGTGACAGAACAAATGAATGAATTTTTGCCATACATATTTTTTTTTGTCTTATCTGTAGTTAATACACACAGATTCACAAGAATATGGAAATACCGCTATAGTGTGAAATGTTTCTGTAATTACAGGTCAAGATGGTAAAACCTTTTTCAAGTTTCAAAACTGTAAAATTAAGCTAAGGGCTATAGATGTTGATTATGAAGCTCAGAGCATAAAGTGGGTGGTGGTTCATTTTTGTTTTGAATCTGATTTGAGTGTACAAGTGCTCTGTACACCTTTGAGAACCTCTCTAAGACAGCGTTTTTCAAAGTTGGGTCACGACCTGGTACTGGGTCGCAGCATGTAAGGCACTGGGTTGCTCTGGTCAGCACTACCGATTGGGATGTTAAAAGTCCCATCGGTGGTGCTGCCCAGCTAAGGCAGGCTAGTGCCTACTTGCTCCAACACCACGCTGCGCCTCAGAAGCAGCCAGCAGCAGGTCCGGCTTCTATTCATATTCATCAGCCCAGTTTACAGAATCCTCATCTTTACAATTCAGCCGTGATCCTCTGAAAATGTATGGGCATGCTTACTTTCATGTCTTGTGAATAGTCCCATTGACAGAACAACATATCACTAGACAGACTACTCACATATCTAAAGCAAATTGTGGTGAAGTTTTTGCAGGATCAAGGCATAAATGGGGCCTTACCAAAATTCATTAAAGTCAGTAAGCATCTTTCCATTGACTTAAGTGGGCATTGGTCAGGCTCACGATGCTCAAGCTGGCATGTGTTGAATAGAGCAGACTCTTCACCAGGAAGCCAAGGAGTCTCAAGAAATAAATTCTCACTATCTTTTATCTAGAATGGCTGGTTTGACCAATAGAGCTACATAGTGCAGCTGACATTGTGACTGTCTGTACCGTACCTTTGTGTGTTTGGAAACCTTTCTCTTTTATGAGAGCTGAACTTGCTCTTATTGAAGTCAGTGACCTTGTCTAGCTTAGTGAATTTTAGCTACCAACAGTTTAGCTGTGTGAGTGCTGGTCTATACAAGGCTATGACACCTTTTGGAGAACCAGGTTGAACTGACACAGTTGTAATCAGAAAAATGGAACACACCCCCCCCCCCAACTAACCAAACAAAAACCCCAGCCCAGTGCAGACTGAATGAAATTTGTAAAATGGGAATAGTAATCCCCATCTTTGTGAAAATGCTTTCAGATTCTGGTGTTTCAGGCGGGAGTATATAGATGAAAAGTTATTATTTGGATGGTAAAATGTGATATAAAATATTTTGTACACTTGTATCACTTCCCACCTAAGGATTCCAAAGCACATTGCAAACATTAAACCTCACAATCTTCCTGCCAGAGAGATGGGTGTGGGGATATCTTTTTTTTTTTAAAGAAAGGGGGGAACTGAGGCAGCCTGAGGGTCAGTTACTTTCTGACATCAGAGGAAATCAGTGGCAAGAGATAAGCACAGAACCCGGGTGTTCTGACACTCACTCCGTTGCTTAAGCCCCACCACCATCCTTCCCCTCATATTTGTGTTCTTCCTAAAACTAGGATGACCATATTTCCCAAAGGGAAAACAGGACACCATGTGGGGCTGGCCCAAACCCTCCCCTGCCCATGCAGGGCTGGTATCGCCACATGTTCCTCTGCACTGCACCCCACTTTTTTGACAAAGCTGATCAAGTCTGCAAGAGGAACGGGACAAATGCTCACTTTTGCCAAAAAAAAAAAAAAGAAAAAAAGGCAGGACGGCCGGGACCAGGCTTAAAAAGGGGATGGCCTGGCCAGAACGGGACGTATGGTCACCCTATCTAAAGCAAATGAGCAGCAAGAGGAAGCATATACTTGGGAAGCCCTCTCTGGCAAGAAAGACGCTGCTACAGCCTCTCCCCAGTACATCGCCTTAGGTGAGCCTCCTTTACACTAGTGCTTGTGAGCGCTTTTTCCACTGGAGCTTGCATTATTCATCATCAGCCATTGCTTTGGCTAAACACCAGGGAGGAAACTCCTAAAGGCAAGATCGCTTCAGTCTATCATCTCTCTCTCCCCCTCTCCCTCTTTAATCCCCAGGGTGTGTTGTTTTCTAGAGGTTCCCGTTGCCAGGGCCAATCCCAGCTCATGTATTCCCACTCACGTTACCCCCCCCCCCCATACCCACTAAGGCACCATCATGTGCAGGGGCTCTGGGGACCGGCAGAGGCTGCTGCTGCTGACAGGAGGGTGGGTTCACCCGGCTGCGACGGGCAGGGCGGGGTGCCTCCTTTTGTCGCTCTTACTTTGTTTATGATTAGCGGCCTCGGTGAGAGCAGGGCAGGGGCTGTGCCTCCCGCGGTCAGGCAGCAGCTTTCCTCTCTGTGCCGCGGCTCTGCCCACACAGGGCCGGGCCACAGGGGCGTGCAACGCCCGGGCTGCTGCTGCCGCTGCTAGCCGGCTCCCCCGGGGCCAAGAGCTGCCGGCGGCAGCGGCTGCAGCCCAGCAGGCGCAGCCCGAGGCACAGGCGGGATCTGTGCACTGGGCAGCAGCAGCATCCGCCCCCCCCCCCCCAGCCCCCGCCGCTTCTCTGAGTCTCTCCCGTGCTGCTCGCTGACTCGGGCGCTCTCTGCTGCTGTTCCCTGCAGGACCCGTTTGTTCCCCCTCGGGCTATAAGAAGGCGGATGATGAGATGTCCGGAGCCACGTCCTCAGCGGATCAGGCGGAGGCAGCCGCCCGCACCATTTACCTGAACCAGCCCCAGCAGAGCAAGTTCCGCGACAACCGGGTCAGGTAAGAGCGCGCGGCCGCCTCGCGCGGGCGCCCCCTGCCCCCTTCCCTCGCGCCTGCCCCGCGCTCATCCCCAGGCGAAGCGGCGCCGGGGCGGGGGTAGCCCGTGAAAACCCCGGCCACGCTGCAGGTCCCTGTGTTCCTCTGGGGAGAGCAGCCTGGGGCCGAGGCAATGCTTCAGCCGGCTCCCTGCTGGTGAAGTTCTGCCTCTTGGACACCCGTGTGTGGTAGTGTAGTCAGGTCAGTAGCTGGTGTGCGGACTCGGGGTGGCTGCAGCCCCAGAGGGGAGCTGCAAGCAGAGGGAGAGACGAGCGAAAGGCAGGTCGTTTACAGTGGAATCACTTTGTGGCACAAAAATGAGAGAGTCAGTTACAGGTGGTAAACTTTTCCTGGCACAGTAGTGAGAGAGAATTACAAGACTCCTTGGAGCACAATTGTGAGAGCTAATCACAGGTGATATTAAAACCCAGGGTTCTTGCTTGCAGCCCCAAAGATGAAAGGCAATAGTGGATGAGATGTAGAGATAGTAGGTCTAAATCAGATCTCACTTCTCCTGATGTAAAATAGAAGTAACTCTGGTGGAGCTACTTAGGGGCAAAACTGGTGCAAGAGAGGTCAGAATTAGGCCTACTATGTGGAAGAGGCCTCCTGGAGTCTACATATTTGCATTTTGTAACTGTTTTCAAAGACATACCTTTTTTATAGATTTTTTTTAAAAAGTGACATAATAGTAATAGGAAGTAATACAAGTTTAACTGGCTAGCATACCAGTAATATACATATTTGTGTGGGACATAAGCCCAAATAATTAAAAGATCATGGCCAATGATCTTTCTGATGAACTTGTGTAGAATGTGGAAGATCTTTAGCTTTTCTGTAACTTTCTCCACTTCACTGTTTCCTTCTTGCTAAATGCCTGTTTGTGGGCTGAGAAAATTTTGTTTTTAGTTATCGAGAGCACTTGTGCTCCTTTCTGTCTCCGGTAGACCATTGCAGGGTGAAGGGCAGAAAGTGAACATTGACCAAAGTGTGCAGGTTTTTGAGAGGCAGATTCTGTTGTCCTAGGCTGTCTTAAATTGCATGCAAAAAGGAAATACAGTGGGGTGGGGGGGATAGGAGAGAGGGTTGGTTAAAATAAACAATAAGAGATCAGTTACTGTTACTGTGTTACTGTAGTTGGGGAACTGTTGCACACCCATAGCTGCCTTTTGAGAGCCATCCAGTACATGTTGAAAAGGTTGTTTAGGCAAAGTACTACCTAGGGAGATTTTTATTTAGCAGTTCTTCTGTCTCTTTCTTTATTTGCTTCAGACACAGGGTGTTCCTGGGCTATAGGGCAGTGGTTTTCAAACTTTTTTTCTGGCGACCCAGTTGAAGAAAATTGTTGATGCCCCAACCACTGTTCCCTCACAGATCCTAAACCCTGCGCACACGGTGAAACACCTCGCGCACAAAGATTTGCACAGAAGCACCACGGTTTGCACAGAAGAAATTTTTTGCACATACGGCCTGTCAAAAATTTGCACAGAAGAAATTTTTTGCGCGTACGGCCTGTCAAAAATTTGAGGGAACATTGCCCGTGACCCAACGAAGCTGGGGATGAGGGGTTTGGGGTGTGGGAGGGGCTCAGGGCTGGGGCAGAGGGTTTGGGTGTGGGGTGAGGGCTGGGAATGAGGGGTTTGGGGGGGGCTCAGGGCTGGGGCAGGGGATTGGGGCACAGGCTTACCTCGGGCAGCTCCCAGTCAGCGGTGCAGCGTGGCTGCTAAGGCAGGCTTCCTTCCTGTCCTGGCACTGTGGACCACGCTGCACCCTGGAAGCGGCCAGCAGCAGGTGTGGCTCCTAGGTGGAAGTGTGCAAGCAGCTCCACTCGGCTCTCGCCAGGAGGCACCCCCCCCCCAGCTCCCGTTGGGAGTGCGGAGCCGGTGCTTGGGGCAGGGGCAGTGCGCAGAGCCCCGTGGCCCCCTGCCTAGGAGTGGACCTGCTTCTGGCTGCTTCTTGGGTGCAGTGCAGTATCAGAACAGGTAGGGAGTAGTCTGCCTTAGCCGGGCAGCACCACCGACGGGACTTTTAAAGGCCCGGTCGGCAGTGCTGACCAGAGCTGCCGTGACCTAGTGCCTTACATTCTGCGACCAAGTACTGGATCGCGAGCCACAGTTTGAAAAACACTGCTATAGGGGCACTCCCCCACCAGGAATAAGTCAAAATGCTAGCTTGGTGTTCACAGCTCATGCTCCCTTTCCATGAGGTGTCTGCCACACATTGACTGACTGGAATTCTGCTGTGATACCTTGAGGCACCTCGGATTCAGGTTATACCCTTCTTTACTACAGACCTGGCTGAGGCATGTTGTAGGTTCTTTCCCCTATTTAGGAGGATGCCTACATCCACTGTTCATTACCTCCTCTACAAACACACCAAGAGCAGGCACATTCCTTTTTGCCTTCTGGGTTTGATGCCTCCTCCTCCAGTTGAAAAAGGACTTTGGGGGAAGTGTGAGGAGAATTTGTGCCTCAGATTGTGGCTGTCCCTTGCACAGGAGCACAAGGGCAGAGCTGGAAAAATACACAGGCAGAGCCCGCTGCACCATCCTAAGGGGTGGTGCACAGTCCCATTTCACTTGGTCACCTAGGAGCTCCCTTTGAGGAAGTGTCGCTCTGTATCATACCACAGCCCAACTGGACTGCACAGAGCAGTGATCTGTGGACCCCAGGTGGAGCTTTGCAGACCATGTCTAAGATTTCCAAAGAAGTCTGTACCTCCATTTGAAATTTTTTAGGGGTCTGCAAATGGAAAAAGGTTGTTCTCAACCTTTTTCTTTCTGAGGCCCTCCCAACATGCTATAAAAACTCCATGGCCTAGCTGTGTCACAACTGTTATTCTGCATATAAAATCCAAGGCCAGCGCTAGGGAGTAGCAAGCAGGGCAGTTGCCCAGGGTCCGACGCCACAGGGGGCACCGCGAAGCTAAGTTGCCCAGGCTTCGGCGTCAGTCCCAGGTGGAGGAGGTGGTGGGCTGCAGTTCCTTGCGACAGGGCTTCAGCTTTCTGCCCTGGGCCCTAGTGAGTCGAACACTGGCCATGCTTGGTGGACCTCCTGAAACCTCCTCATGGCCCCCCACATGGCCCCAAGATCCCTGGTTGAGAACTGCTGTCCTAGATGATGGCCAGTCTATGGGCTAACCTCAGTGAGAGTTTGAGCAAGGACTGAGTGAAATCTCAGGAAGGGCATGTTCTTTTGTTCTTACAAAAATAAAATCAAAACCACTTTGGCTGTTTTAATGATTTATATGAGTATTTTACCAGGACAACCCCCTAGAGATGAAACATCTCGTTTCCAAGTGTGTCCTGGGAGCAGCAAAAGGAAGAAGCAGTGCTATAAATCCACTGTCTCTGAAGTGAGAACAAATAAATATAATAAGCAGTTATGCTGAGTTCCCAGTTCTTTAGATAATGCAGTTTTTAATGGTTTGCAATTAGTAGTACTTTTTGCAGAGATTAGGTAATAATGCCGTGATGCAGCCAGATAACTAAATAACAGATGATCAAAACCATATTTATGGATCTGATGGCAAATTTTAGTACTAAATTCTGATTACAACAGCTATTATAACTGGTGCGATCTTTGTTTAAATTGATACTTACAAACTGTAGGCCTGATCCTGCAGCCTGGACACAGTCCCATGATTTTGCCTGTGTCAGGATTGCAGGTTCAGCCTCTGCAAGTAGGTGTATAAAAAAGGCATAATCAGTAAGGGCAGAATTTTGCTCTCTAATACATATGGTGGATCTTGTTTCCAATATTTTGCTTATTCTGCCTGTAAAAATCTCCCATCAACAACCCTGAGAGCAGAATTTTGGGCTTACAGTCTTGGAACATGAATCTTGTGGGACTTCTTTGGTATTCTGCAGATGAGATTTTTCTTATGTACTGAGATTAACTGTCATCTTCTGAATGGACAGAAGGGAAATCATCCCAGGAAAGAAGATAATAGACCAGGGTCCTTCAGTTTTACCTTAAAAAATGTGCTTTACAAACAATGGCATAAGCCTCAAGGAGCCCTGTGAGACAGGGCAGTATTATCCCCATTTTACAGGTGTGCACACTGGCATCCAGAGAGGTGATGTAACTTTCACACAGGAAGGCTTTGGCACAGACAGAGCTAGAGTTCTTGTTGTTACAAGTTCTGTGCTTCAGCCATAAGGCCATCCATATATCTTAGATTAGTGGTTTTCAAACTTTTTTTCTGGGGGGCCCAGTTGGAGAAAATTGTTGATGCCCATGTCCCAACAAAGCTGGGGATGAGGGGTTTGGGGTGTAGGAGGGGCTCAGGGCTGGGGCAGAGGGTTGGGGTGTGTGGGTGAGGGCTACAGGGTGGGGCCAGGAATGAGGGGTTCAGGGTGTGGGAGGGAGCTCTGGGCTGGGGCAGAGGGTTGGGGTGCAGGAGCGGGTCAGGGCTCTGGGCTGGGGATGCAGGCTTTGGGGTGGGGCTGGGGATGAGGGGTTTGGGGTGCAGGAAGGGGTTCCGGGTTGGGGGGGGGCTCAGGCTGGGGCAGGGGATTGGGGTGTGGGGTTGGGGTATGGATTTATCTCAGGCGACTCCCTGTCAGAGGTGCAGCAGGGGTGCTAAGGCAGGCTTCCTGCCTGTCCTGCACCGCAGACCGCACAGCAGGTCTGGCTCTCGCACGCAGGTACCACCCCTCCCAGCTCCCATTGGCAGGAAGCCGGCGCTTGGGGTGGGGGCAGTGTGCGGAGCCCCGTGGCCCCCCTGCCTAGAATCCGGACCCGCTGCTGGCTGCTTCCGGTGCGCAGCGTGGTGTTGGAGCAGGTAGGCACTAGCCTGCGTTAGCTGGGCAGCACCACCGATGGGACTTTTAGTGTCCCAGTCGGTAGTGCTGACCAGAGCAACCCAGTGCCTGACATGCCACGATCCAGTACTGGGTTGTGACCCGAACTTTGAAAAACGCTGTCTTAGAGAGGTTCTCAAGCTGTGGTGTACGGATCACTTGCTGGTTATGGACAGAGAGCAGTCTGATCACATGGTGCTGACTCCTTATTTCCAGCTCCGAAACTGTACTAAAAGAAATAAAACATATATTAAATACTTATAGGATATTTTTGCCATATAAACAAGAGCTGTAATTGCCACAGGGATGTTATGCACTTGCAAATGGGAGGAGGTGGTCTATGTGATTGTGAATAGGGGGGAAGATTGTCATAAAGACAATCTGTGTATTAAAATGTGATTGATACTCTCAAAATGTTTTAAAATCTTGAGTCCATAGCTTTATGTATTTTCCATGTTACTTGTAGCAATGCTGATCTAGCAGAACGCTCTGGATTTGTGGTTGAAAATATGATTTAAAAAGTCAATAAGTGCAGTACTCCATGTACTGTTGATCAACATACCTCTAAAAGTGAAATGCTGCATCAATAAACAGCTCTGTGCTTGTATGTGTGACTTTGTTATTAAGCTTCCAATAAATGAATAATATTCTTGGTTACTGTTAGAAACAATAGCCAGTCGTATTGTTTTTGTACTGCTGAGAACTGAATAAAGCCAAGCAAGTATATGAAAACAGAGCACTTATTGGAGTTCAGAACAACATTACATTTTGAAATGTTACATTGTTGCTTTTTTTTTATCACAGGTTCTGAAAGGCACCTGTGATAAAAATTTAATACACTACAAAAAACTATTGTAGCGGTCTTAATCTATTTCAGAGCAGTTTGCAGATATTGACATTCCTCAAGGAAGAAATATTCCTCAAGGTTTTTTGCTTATGTATTGTTATTGTTAAACACTTGCTACATTTCACTCTAGAGGTGGAAGTATTTCAGTGGTGGGTGAAATAATGTCTCTTATTATGGGTGAATTTCATCCATGATGAAAGAGAGCCTGCAGAAAGCTGTACGACATCACTCTAGCTCTTAACACATTTCTTAAGTGGGGGATAGGACCTTGTGCAGGACTTTTACACTGGGGTGAATTTCACCCAGTACATCTCCAAATCCTATACTCAAGTTAAAGGTGAAGAAGGAGGGTGGTAGCAGCCTTCCTTCTCGTTATTGACTCCTGCATAGAGACAGGACACAGTCCCAGGGCCACTGCCCATAGCAGCACAATCCATCCCAAAATGGGGAAGGAGGAGTTGGAACTATGGTTCTACCTTCCTCTGCACCAGTCTGCAGAGGTGGCCAGGCATGCCATATGGAGCAGTGTGCACCCTCAGCCCTGGTCTACACTAGGACTTTAGGTCGAATTTAGCAGCGTTAAATCGATGTAAACCTGCACCCGTCCACACAATGAAGCCCTTTATTTCGACTTAAAGGGCTCTTAAAATCGATTTCCTTACTCCACCCCTGACAAGTGGATTAGCGCTTAAATCGACGTTGCCGGCTCGAATTTGG
Organism: Lepidochelys olivacea; assembly: GCF_965140295.1. Classification (NCBI taxonomy): domain Eukaryota; kingdom Metazoa; phylum Chordata; order Testudines; family Cheloniidae; genus Lepidochelys; species Lepidochelys olivacea. The sequence continues at coordinate 45,511,698 of NC_140411.1, read as the reverse complement.
GGTACTGTGGACACAATTCGATGGTATTGGCCTCCGGGAGCTATCCCAGAGTGCTCCATTATGACCGCTCTGGACAGCACTCTCAACTCAGATGCACTGGCCAGGTAGACAGGAAAAGAACCGCGAACTTTTGAATCTCATTTCCTGTTTGGCCAGCGTGGCAAGCTGCAGGTGACCATGCAGAGCTTATCAGCACAGGTGACCATGATGGAGTCCCAGAATCGTAAAAGAGCTCCAGCATGGACCGAACGGGAGGTATGGGATCTGATCGCTGTTTGGGGAGAGGAATCCGTGCTATCAGAACTCCGTTCCAGTTTTCGAAATGCCAAAACCTTTGTCAAAATCTCCCAGGGCATGAAGGACAGAGGCCATAACAGGGACCCGAAGCAGTGCCGTGTGAAACTGAAGGAGCTGAGGCAAGCCTACCAGAAAACCAGAGAGGCGAACAGCCGCTCTGGGTCAGAGCCCCAAACATGCCGCTTCTATGATGAGCTGCATGCCATTTTAGGGGGTTCAGCCACCACTACCCCAGCCGTGTTGTTTGACTCCTTCAATGGAGATGGAGGCAATACGGAAGCAGGTTTTGGGGATGAAGAAGATGATGATGATTGATGATGAGGTTGTAGATAGCTCACAGCAAGCAAGTGGAGAAACCGGTTTTCCCGACAGCCAGGAACTGTTTCTCACCCTAGACCTGGAGCCAGTACCCCCCGAACCCACCCAAGGCTGCCTCCTGGACCCAGCAGGCGGAGAAGGGACCTCTGGTGAGTGTGCCTTTTAAAATACTATACATGGTTTAAAAGCAAGCATGTGAAAGGATTACTTTGCCCTGGCATTTGCGGTTCTCCTAGATGTAGTCCTAAAGCCTTTGCAAAAGGTTTCTGGGGAGGGCAGCCTTATTGCGTCCTTCATGGTAGGACACTTTACCACTCCAGGCCAGTAACACGTACTCGGGAATCATTGTAGAACAAAGCATTGCAGTGTATGTTTGCCGGCATTCAAACAACATCTGTTCTTTATCTCTCTGTGTTACCCTCAGGAGAGTGAGATATAATTCATGGTCACCTGGTTGAAATAGAGTGCTTTTCTTCAGGGGACACTCAGAGGAGCCCATTCCTGCTGGGCTGTTTGCCTGTGGCTAAACAGAAATGTTCCCCGCTGTTAGCCACAGGGAGGGGGGAAGGTTGAGGGGGTAGTCACGTGGTGGGAGGAGGCAAAATGCGACTTTGTAACGAAAGCACATGTGCTATGTATGTAATGTTAACAGCAAGGTTTACCCTGAAAGAGTGTAGCCACTGTTTTATAAAATGTGTCTTTTTAAATACCGCTGTCCCTTTTTTTTTCTCCACCAGCTGCATGTGTTTCAATGATCACAGGATCTTCTCGTTCCCAGAGGCTAGTGAAGCTTAGAAAGAAAAAAAAACGCACTTGCGATGAAATGTTCTCCGAGCTCATGCTGTCCTCCCACACTGACAGAGCACAGACGAATGCGTGGAGGCAAATAATGTCAGAGTGCAGGAAAGCACAAAATGACCGGGAGGAGAGGTGGTGGGCTGAAGAGAGTAAGTGGCGGGCTGAAGAGAGTAAGTGGCGGGCTGAAGCCAGGGCTGAAGCTCAAATGTGGCGGCAGCGTGATGAGAGGAGGCAGGATTCAATGCTGAGGCTGCTGGCGGACCAAACCAGTATGCTCCAGTGTATGGTTGAGCTGCAGCAAAGGCAGCTGGAGCACAGACTGCCACTGCAGCTCCTCTGTAACCAACCGCCCTCCTCCCCAAGTTCCATAGCCTCCACACCCAGACGCCCAAGAACGCGGTGTGGGGGCCTCCGGCCAACCAGCCACTCCACCACAGAGGATTGCCCCAAAAAAAGAAGGCTGTCATTCAATACATTTTAAAGTTGTCAACTTTTAAAGTGCTGTGCTTAAAGTGCTGTGTGGCATTTTCCTTCCCTCCTCCACCACCCCTCCTGGGCTACCTTGGTAGTCATCCCCCTATTTGTGTGATGAATGAATAAAGAATGCATGAATGTGAAGCAACAATGACTTTATTGCCTCTGCAAGCGGTGATTGAAGGGAGGAGGGGCGGGTGGTTAGCTTACAGGGAAGTAGAGTGAACCAAGGGGCGGGGGGTTTCATCAAGGAGAAACAAACAGAACTTTCACACCATAGCCTGGCCAGTCATGAAACTGGTTTTCAAAGCTTCTCTGATGCGTACCGCGCCCTCCTGTGCTCTTCTAACCGCCCTGGTGTCTGGCTGCGCGTAACCAGCAGCCAGGCGATTTGCCTCAACCTCCCACCCCGCCATAAACGTCTCCCCCTTACTCTCACAGATATTGTGGAGCACACAGCAAGCAGTAATAACAGTGGGAATATTGGTTTCGCTGAGGTCTAAGCGAGTCTGTAAACTGCGCCAGCGCGCCTTTAAACGTCCAAATGCACATTCTACCACCATTCTGCACTTGCTCAGCCTGTAGTTGAATAGCTCCTGACTACTGTCCAGGCTGCCTGTGTACGGCTTCATGAGCCATGGCATTAAGGGGTAGGCTGGGTCCCCAAGGATACATATAGGCATTTCAACATCCCCAACAGTTATTTTCTGGTCTGGGAATAAAGTCCCTTCCTGCAGCTTTTGAAACAGACCAAAGTTCCTGAAGATGCGAGCATCATGCACCTTTCCCGGCCATCCCACGTTGATGTTGGTGAAACGTCCCTTGTGATCCACCAGAGCTTGCAGCACTATCGAAAAGTACCCCTTGCGGTTTATGTACTCGGTGGCTTGGTGCTCCGGTGCCAAGATAGGGATATGGGTTCCGTCTATGGCCCCACCACAGTTAGGGAATCCCATTGCAGCAAAGCCATCCACTATGACCTGCACATTTCCCAGGATCGCTACCCTTGATATCAGCAGATCTTTGATTGCGTGGGCTACTTGCATCACAGCAGCCCCCACAGTAGATTTGCCCACTCCAAATTGATTCCCAACTGACCGGTAGCTGTCTGGCGTTGCAAGCTTCCACAGGGCTATCGCCACTCGCTTCTCAACTGTGAGGGCTGCTCTCATCTTGGTATTCATGCACCTCAGGGCAGGGGAAAGCAAGTCACAAAGTTCCATGAAAGTGCCCTTACGCATGCGAAAGTTTCGCAGCCACTGGGAATCGTCCCAGACCTGCAACACTATGCGGTCCCACCAGTCTGTGCTTGTTTCCCAAGCCCAGAATCGGCGTTCCACAGCATGAACCTGCCCCATTAGCACCATGATGCATGCATTGGCAGGGCCCATGCTTTCAGAGGAATCTGTGTCCATGTCCTGATCACTCACATGACCGCGCTGATGTCGCCTCCTTGCCTGGTATCGCGTTGCCATGTTCTGGTGCTGCATATACTGCTGGATAATGCGTGTGGTGTTTAATGTGCTCCTAATTGCCAAAGTGAGCTGAGCGGCCTCCATGCTTGCCTTGTTATGGCGTCCGCACAGAAAAAAGGCGCGGAACGATTGTCTGCCGTTGCTCTGACGGAGGGAGGGGTGACTGACGACACGGCTTACAGGGTTGGCTTCAGGGAGCTAAAATCAACAAAGGGGGTGTCTTTACATCAAGGAGTATTTCAGGCAGGACTTCACGGAGGGTTCCAATAAGAAATGGTGCACCTAAGTTATCGTTCTTATTGGAACAAGAAGGTTAGCCTGGCCTCTGATTGATACATGGCTAGATTTACCTCGCTGCACCTTCTCTGTGAGTGACTGCAGTGTGACCTAGAGGAATGAGTCCCATAGACAGGGGAGGAGGCAAATGAGTACAAAACAAATCTGGTCTATTTCTTGTTTTGACCCACTCCATCTATCTTTTACATCTTTGGCTGGCAGCAGACGGTGCAGAAGGACTGCATGCCATCCACATCTCATGGCTGCTCGGCAGAAGATGGTACAGTACGACTGCTAGCCATCCTCATCTCTTGCCTGCCTGGCAGAAGATGGTACAATACGACTACTAGCAATCCTCATCTCTTGCCTGCCTGGCAGAAGATGGTACAGTACGACTGCTAGCAGTCCGTATCGCCTGCCCGCTCACCATAAGACGGTTCAATAGGACTGACTGCAGGACTAAAGAGAATGACCTGCTCAAGTCACTCCAAATTTAGTTCCTGCGCCCATGTCTGCCCAGGCGCTCCCAGCCGACGTGGCCAGGAGCACCTCGGACATGACGATGACGGCTACCAGTCGTACTGTACCGTCTGCTACCACAAGGCAAGGGGTTGCTGCTACTGTGTAGCAAAGCCGTACCGCGTCTGCCAGCACCCAGGAGACATAGGGTGACGGTTACCTGAGCGGGCTCCATGCTTGCCGTGGTATGGCGTCTGCACAGGTAACTCAGGAAAAAAGGCGCGAAACGATTGTCTGCCCTTGCTTTCACGGAGGGAGGGAGGGAACGGGGGCCTGACGATATGTACCCAGAACCACCCGCGACAATGTTTTAGCCCCATCAGGCATTGGGATCTCAACCCAGAATTCCAATGGGCAGCGGAGACTGCGGGAACTGTGGGATAGCTACCCACAGTGCAACGCTCCGGAAGTCGACTCTAGCCTCGGTACTGTGGAAGCGCTCCGCTGAGTTAATGCACTGAATGCACTTGGAGCATCTTCTGGGGGGACACACACACTCGAATATATAAAACCGATTTCTAAAACACCGACGTCTATAAATTCGACCTTATTCCGTAGTGTAGACATACCCTCATACATGCTGTAAGCAGGTAGATAGGTGTGGCTCTCCCTTGCTGTGGTGTGTGAGGGAGGCCAAGCCCCTTTGCTACACATGCTTCGGAAATGACGAAATTAGAGGATCCAGCCCCAACCTGTAGGCAGGGTAGGGCCACCTATAGTTCAGGGGCCCAGGCCCTCAGCCAGGGTGGGGCACCACACAGTCGAAGGCTTTAACCTTTAGGCAGGGTAGCCACAAGTGGTTCAGGGGGCCCAGGCCCTCAGCCAGGGTGGGGGCCCCAGCAAGCAGTCTCGGGCGCTGGCAGGGGGTCGAGAGAGAAGACTTTCAGCCTTAGAAGCCAATGCTTAAAAAGTACAGCCTGGCTTTGTACAAACAAAGCTGTTTTTTCCACTAATGTAGGCAACAAACATTGGCGCAACTGCATAAGTGTTTAGTCAGTTTTGACTTCGTCTTTACATAAGCAAACACCCATTTGCTGAAGTGGGGAATTTGCCTGAATAAGGACTGAGTCAAAACTGAGCACATCCACCAGCATTTGGCCCATACATGTTGTGTGTACAGTAGAATTCCTTTTTTTTCTGAAGTCTCCCACTGTTGATACCACCCATTCAGCTTTACTAGTTATAGCAGCTATGGAGCAGTCCACCGATGTTTTAAGCACCACAGACCAGATTTTCAGATGGTGTAAACTCATGGCTCAGAGCAGATCCACACAAAATGGGGGTTACAGTGCTGGCTGCGGGGCCTTATGTGCCCTTCTGCCTCCACTATTTCTACCTCTGGTGGAGGTGAACCAATGGAAATGGAGGGAAATATAGGGAAAATTTCCTAGTATAGACAAATCGGAGTTCTGTGGACTGAAATGTAGCATATTTGAGTGGGCTAGAAGGAGGTCCGGGCCATTTGTTTAACCAGGCTTTTGCCTGAATTGTGGCTCTTTCTATACATTGCTTTGTAGGAAGACCTTGAAAAGTGTGTTGTCAAAATGGATTACAGGTACAGCAATATACATTAACCGTATAAATAAAGTTTGTTTTTTCTCATCAGAGCCTGAACACACATAGTTCTAATGATAAGAAATTTAACTTTAAAAAATCAGAAGTTTGTTTCTAATCACTTTAAAGTGAAGATGCTGTGCTATACTAAGCTATTTTTTAAAGGTGGAATCCTCCCTGTATTTTTAGTTAGCTATCTTGCATTAATTAGTTCTAATGTGGCTCCTTTACCTATATTGTAATAAGGATCTGACACACAAGAGCGTTGGCAAGAAACTGACAGTTTACTTCTGGAACACAGTTAGGTGAGTGGGGTATATCCATTGACTTCAGTTACTGCTACCCTTCCTTTGTTGGACAGTTAGTATTTCCAAGTTAACTACCACAACCAATTATTATATTTTTTTATTCAAAGTTTCCAGCTGACTGTAGGGCTAGGTACATAGTCACTACTTCTATTGTCAGCGAGAAGATGTTTGTGTTACTGTGGCAATGACATTTTGCAGTGAAACATTGCCAACATGGGGCTGTGTTATAAACAATACCCTGTTTCTGTGCAGTTTGTGCAGCTTTTCCTGGTCGTTCTGGTTCATAAACCATCTTAGCTGTCAATAAATTCATAACTGAAAATACTAATCAACTATGTCTGGTTTTTTTGTAGAGGGTTTGTGTCAATAAAGAGAACAAACAGCAAGGAGAGTCCTGTTGCTTGGATGGCAGGATGTTTAACCAAATATCCAGAATGCGCAAAGTTAGGAGTAAAAAATACTGTCGTTTCTTTCTCAAAAACCTGATACCCATTATGCCAAGCTACACACTAGTCTTGAGTATATATTCAGTACAGCCCTTTTTATTTTGTAACTCTCTTCTTGGACACTACCAGAGGAAGCTTTGAAATTATTTTTGTGAGATAGACTTTTTATTTCTGTAGCAATGTTACAGTCTCTTAATTCTATAATTTATTCCTAAATATGGGCAAAACCCTGCAATCCACATTTAGACAAAACTCCCACTGAAGTCAGTTTTGCCTGAAGTAAAGACTGCAGGATTAGGCTCTGTAGAGGGAACCATTATTTTTTAAAAGGATTAATTTTCCTGTTAATGTATGGATTATTTAGAGGATTGGCATGTGTTTTCAGTGGATGATAGCCTGTATAAGCAAATTTTTACATGTGACACTTTCATACCATTATCTTAGCAACTGGCAGATAACATTGAATAGTAAGAAAAGTTGATTAAGCTGTAACAATAAAAAGATACAAGAACACTGAATTAATTCCTGGTGTAACTCCACTGAGAGATGGACATAGACCAGGCATGAATTCGGCTTATAAACTTTGTGTCCTGTTTGTGAAATTAAGTTTGTTATCTATGATTTGACAAATAATATACTTCAATAAAAATTAAAAGGTAATCAGTAAATGAGGTAGTAATTGACTCTTCATTTTCACAGTCTTACAGGATTTCATGCGGCTTGTATTAATATTTAGTAGGTGCATTACCTTTGTAATATGAAGGAAATAGTTCATTTGATCTTATTAGGATTAATTTATCACACTACATTACATTTGTATCAAATGCTATGCTTAAGTGGGATAAACATTAACTCTTGTGTGTATATATTACAGTGGCAATTGCCCATTTATTTGTTTTAAAATGTTAATTGGAAGAGAGTGTTACCTGTCACCCCCCAAAAAATTCTCTGCACTAAAATTTGTCATAAAAAATCTCAACATACACAAACATAACCATCTTTGGCCAGATTTATCCCAAGTGTAACTCCCAGTTTCATCCATTCTGTTTGATGCTATCTTGATGTAAGAATTATGCATTCCATCTTTTCTGTTCTTAAACTGACATAGAAAGGGAGCTTTGAGTGCTGTGAAAATGGCATGCTCCATTTATGGGGTAGTAGAGAGATTAGCCTTGGGATATTCTGCAGTGATAACCTGCTAACTTATTAGCATTAGGTGGACTTCCCAGGGAGTTCAATTCATCCCTGTCAGCATGAGGACTATTGTTAAAAGCAAAGCATGTGGAGTGGAAAGGGAAATATGTTACAGTTCAATCATGAAATCAGTGGAGTTTTTAGTACCCTAGACTTATTCCACGCTTTCTGAGAGCAGGGGTGCTGGAACTAGGGATGCTGTGGGTGCAGCAGCACCCTCTGGCTGGAAGTGGTTTCCATTGTATACAGGGTTTACAGTTTTGCTCAAGGGCTTTCAGGACCTCCACTATAAAAAATTGTTCCAAAGCCACTGTCTGAGAGTGGAATTTGGCCCATATGTTTGATCTGAGAATTGGTTGATATGTTTGTATAGGATTTTTGGTCCTTTTTTTCACCTTGGCTTTTATTTCCACTGCTTTCAGTAGGACACCTCACTTGAATAAAAGGATTTGCTGGATAGGGCCTTATATCTTGAAGCATCTTTGGTAGTTTCATATTTTGGGCTTTGAGTTGGAATCTGCTTTCATTTATGAACACACCTGTAAAAGCATGTCCCTGCATTGAATGAGGTAGGGGGCTGAATCTTCTCAGTGGAAGCATCAGGAAGTCCTGGGCCTGCCATCCCATCCTGGAGTGCTGCTGCACTCTGCTATTCAGAGCCAGAGGGCTATGAGCAGCCGGACATAAGTTAGAGTAGACTAAAATGGAGTCCAGCTAACATAAGGATAGGGGAAACAAAAAGGCAGCTTAAGCAGACAGAACTGGGGTCTTGATAACAGGAGGAGAAGGGCCCCCCTATTCCTCCAGCTGGAAAAGAGAATCAAACTCACTGACTTTGGTGATTTACAGTAAGAGTCTGGGACTCCTGGATTCTATTCCCAATTCTATTCCTAATTACCAGTATGACCGTAACTTTCTGTGCCTCATCTTAACTCATAGGAAATGGGTATCATAGCAGCATAGTGGGGCTTAATTTATTAATGGACTAAATTCAGCCCTGGGCCGTGACTGTTTCTGTTCAGGATGGCAGGCCCCCTTGGTGGTAAACCCATCTTGAAGGGAATTGCAGTGGGGCATGACACCTAAAATACTTGCTCTGCTGGGGAGCCTGGAGCTGGCCAGTGTGGCTTCAGAAGAGGGGCACTACTTAGGGAGCAGATGTGGCAAGTGGTGCTCTGTGGAGGATCTTTGAACTGAGGAGTTGATGTTCTTTCCCTTTGCACCACCAAGTCAGCTTTAAACTTTTGAACATGAATTGCTCCAAGGCACGGTGACCCACACTGCATATTGCACCATGCTGCACCTGTGGATGTAAATGAAGTTCAGTTTTTTAAACTACTTTGAGATCCTTAGATAAAAAGATGGCTTAGGAAAGCAGAAGATAGTTATTGTATTCACAAATAACTATGGTTTATGCATCATTAAGGATGAGAAATGAAAAACTGATATGTCAGAAAAAAAACCCCGAGGAGTCCTTGTGGCACCTTAGAGACTAACCAATTTATTTGGGCATAAGCTTTTGTGGGCTAAAACGTAGCCCACGAAAGCTTATGCCCAAATAAATTGGTTAGTCTCTAAGTTCCACAAGGACTCCTCAGTTTTGTTTTTTTTTTTTTTTTTTGCTGATACAGACTAACACGGCTATCTCTCTGATATGTCAGAAACACCCACAAGTTAATGCTAGGGCTAGCAAAGTTAATATTGCCACATTATATCTCTTATATTTGTTATGGTGTGCACATTTATAATACATGCAATATGTTAAACGTTAAATTGAACATGGGAAGGAAGAATAGAAAATACTAATAGATGCAACATGGTTAAATTAGAGTTTCACGAGCAATGTCAGCTTTTGGAGTTTCCTGTCTTTTGAGTGTGAGATTTTTCAGTCCTTATTGTTGCATTGATATAGCTTTGTATTTTCCTCTTTGCATTTAATTTCCTGTGGGGACTAAGGGGAAGGAAGAGCTATGGGATTAGAGGGTGTTAAGAGAAATCTGGAGCTTTTCAGCTTGGGAAATTTTCAAACTCTTCTTGTATTGCCTTGATCTGGATCAGAACTGCAGTCTTGCACAGTTTAGGAGCTCTTCAGGAACAGAGTTTAGCAGCTACATTCTTAACCATGGTATCCTTAATTTGCATATGCATACAGTATTAGAAACTGCTCTAGTTAAAAAGTTCAGCAAGAAACCTTGTAGAAACATTTTAATGGTCATATTTGAATTCACAACTTAAAAACACTTCAAACCATGAAAATACATAACTGATTTTCTTCTGGACTAGCCTATTTTTCTTTTTACCTCTTAGATCTACAAAATGACAAGTTTGAAGTTAGTACCTATAGCCATTTTGAGTTGTTATAGCATTAAAATTATTTTCAAAGCATATGAAAAAGTGTATTTTTTTGCATATTTGAATAATTTAGAAGTAGCAGAACTGATTTTACTCATTTTCTCCTTTTAAAAATAACCATTGGGAATTCATGGAATAGTTCACTCCAAAAGGGATTTATCTGAGAAAGTTAGAATCAGCTGAAAATGGGGTTCAACATTAATGACATTAAGTGCTACTTACATCTACCATAATTCTGTAACATTGGAGTATAATATCTTAATGATTGATATGAAAATATTATGCTATGTGATACAAGCAGAGCCTTCTCTTTGTTGTAAGTTTCCAGAATGTTATTGCCCTGGATGATTTGAATTTGTTTATGTAACCAAACTCTGTGAGACAAAAAGAAATGTCAAGAAAAAGCCTAAAATGTCATCTTTGCCACTTATGCAAAAGGAGTTACATGAGCTAGCTAATGACAAATGCTGTCTATGTATGAATAAATATGAAACACTGACTGCCAAAAAGTTTGTTCTGTACAAAATAATTTGTAGATCTGAAGGTACATAATCCTGGGATGTGGAGCATTCCTGTTATTCATTAGTGAGTCATTATCGTAAAGGGGGCACCTTTAGATCCTTCTCTGAGTGCTTTAATATCTCTTGCTGCCTTACGCTGGTAAGATGTAGTTAAATATCATTCGAGAGATACCTGCTGTGCTTCCCCACAGTAACAGTATTTATCTGACAGTAGCATAAGTTGGTGCTGGCTCTGCTCTCTGAGGACCTAAACTTGAGCCATTGAGCTTTGAGCAGGGGGTTGGACTAGGTAACCTCCTGAGGTCCCTTCCAACCCTGATATTCTATGATTCACTGAAGTCAAGTGGGAGTTTTGGTTTTGAAATAAATGGCATAGGTTTGTGTGCAGCAGCCCTGATTCTACAGACATTTTAGACAGGTGAGTAGCCTCATTGCAGTCAATAATGTTAAATAAATGTATAGGTATTGCCAGGTCAGGATCTTAGGATACTTAGGATCTGGCCAGGATTGCATTATGGAACAAAGGCTAATGCCCCTGATAAGCCTGATAGTTTTTCCAAGTCCCAATTTCACCCACAACGACCCCAAAAAGAAGCCGATTTTTGAAATTGCACAGAGTTCGGTGTCCCAGCAGGTGGCAGGATACAGTATTATGTTTCTTTACTCCCCCCTTGGACTCTCTTCTGCCTTTGTTGCCTGTGACAATGGCTTGGGCCACCCTTGCACAAGAGCGTTTTTGGTTGTATACAGAGACATGTTTAAAATTGACCTGCTAATTGAATCCAGGCAAAAACTGGGGAGTGGGGTGAGAAATGTGAAGGGGATGTCCAGGTGGACATGGTGGGCAAGGAGGACTGGGACTAGGAAGACTTGGTAGCTTGGCGCTGTGGAATGCAGGAATCAGGGGAGTAACAGATACAGGAAGTGGGAGAGTGCAGAATAGGAAGGGGATGTAGTGGGGAAATACATGAAACTGGGAAAGGTCTGGAGGATGAGTGTGTACAGGCTGGGGGCGAGAGGGCAGGAGAACAGAGTGGGGCATGGAAAAGCAGAGGGTTTTTATCTGTGTTAAACTTAATTAAAACAATTAGTTTTCAATATGGATAAAAGCTTCCTTTCCATTCTTCTCCACTACCCCAATATCCCACACAGGTATAACTCCCCTCCACCACACACACTTCCTATGGACTTGCTGAAGTCTGGAGGAGGAGAAGCCTGCTTTGGTGGGCCTCATAAGAATTGTCAGAGCAGAGCTCCCCTCGTAGGAAACATAAATAGCAACCCTATTTAAAATTATTTTATACTTTTTGTGAAACCCAAATGTCATGAAGGGAACAGTTAAGAGTTCCAGACTTTTTCCACTGCCCTGTAGTCCTTCATCCTTCTCTCACTCCACCTGATATATGCTACTCACCTACCCTTACATTTCCCATTGACATCTGAAAAATGAACACACAATAAATTACTGATTTATAAATTCCCATTTCTTATTCACGGTTCTAGTTCCCAAATACTAGAATACTATCACCTACACAATATAACTACCAAAATACTGATTGCTAAATAATAATCAGAGTTAAATACCCAAACCCATGAAGTTTGTGTATGCTGACACTTGATTATGACAGAATAGTCAACACACTTCATGATCTGTATCATGCTACGAGAATGTAGGGAAAACTGACATAACTTAGTATGCTCTGGGACTATATTATTTTTGAAATCTTTATTACACATATAATCAATATATAATTTATAAGCTATGTATAAAATCAGTAGTATACATTCAACAGCACATTTCCATTGAAGGACCAATGAAAGGGGACAAATGGTGCAAGTTGCGTGGGGTAGTAGTAAGTGATGAAAATTAGCATATTGTAGCAGGGAACTAGCTGGATCCTTTATCTGTTCACTTCAAGACTTGCTTATGTTTGTTTTGTTTTTTAAAGGTGTAAAATTTTTGTTAAAGTGTAGATAGATTCCATTGAAACACACCTTTAACCTTAGTTCTCTATAATTTTTTTTTGTTGGTAACTAATGATATTTAGTTATAATTCCATTAAAATTGACAGCACCATGCTCTGGGCTTTTCTGGACTGCTGCTTCAGAATATTTGGGAGGGCACTCTACAAAATGATCTTGTCCGATCACTGAGCTACTTTAAAAAATGTGTATTTAGCTCTTTCTACAATAGAGATATCTTTGTTCTTGTGCATCCTTAGGACCAGGGGCCTAATTACGTACTCCTTACAGAAGAAAACTCCATAGTGTGAATTTTTCTTGCATGCGGAGTATGGGGTTAGGCTCATAGGGCCAATCCCTGAAAATCACAACACAGAGTCATTATAGTACAAGATACTGCAAAAGGCAATTCTCCCTATGATCAAATCAATCCTACCGGCTCTCCACTGTCTCTTCTTCTAACATCTTGTCAGTTATAAATTAATTCCCTGATATAAATAACTCCACTGAGTTCAGTAGGTTAACACCAGGAATGAAACGTGGGATGGTTGGGCCACAAAGAGAAATGCAGGAGTGGTGTCCAGAGCAGAGACAGAGGTTCCCAAATGGGGGGTCAGCCGTTGGAAAGAAAGGGGATAGTAGAGGTTCCTGTTCAGAGGTAGTGCTGCTTAAGAGAAATGATTGTGAAGGATGTGCTGGTTCTAAGCAGCTGATATAAATGGGGAAGCTGAAATAAAGTCTAACCCACACAGCTCCTGGGTGTAGTGTTCTGTCCCATCTAGTGAAACCGAGACCACTTAGGGAGAGAGAGATTAATGAGTTTGCTCTATAGCCTTAGTTAAGGGCCATGTGGCTGTTAGCTCATGCGGTAGAGGCTCATGTTTTTAGCTAAGGCTGTAGAGCAGACTCATTAATCTCTTTCTCTCTAAGTGGTCTCGGTGCCACTAGATGGGACCGAACACCACACCCTGAAGGTGTGTGGGTTACAAAAGTATCCCAGGACCCCAGATAATGCCAGTGCTGCCAAGCCACAATTATCTTACCATTTCTTGGAAGAGGAAGGTTCCCTGAATCTTGCTGCTACTTTCTCCACAACATTTTGAAAATCTGACTCTTCCTATCTGTTCCAATGGCAAAAAAGACTTGTCTGGCGTGCATAAAAAAAAAATTGTCTAAGCCCTCATCGCTCATCTTGGTTACTGTAGCCTCCTAATCCAATCCGTATTCCTCTCCTTTCCCGACCACTAGTCTCTCCAGATTGTGGCCCCAAATTTGTCCTCATCCCCAAAATACCAACTAGCAACTGACTGACTTGATGTTAGTGCAGATTGGGTTTCAAAGATTGGTTTCTGGAGTGCTTCTTACTTCAGTGCCTTCTTCATTGCTACCTTTGCCAATGTCTATATCAAATGCAAAATAACACGACAGGTATAAAGGAAATGCAAAATAAGCATTGCCCCAAATAATGATTCGGGCAATGCACGTAAATGGTCTTAAAATGAAACCTTTTGTGCTTAGGTTTGTGTTTCATTTAAGGATAAAACAGTAATACTTAGTACTCTCCGAACTATAAATTCTGTTTGATTGATTTCCCCCCAACCCAAGTTGCTTTGTATGCTCTTTAAAGCTCTTACTGTATATACAGTGGAGGCATCATCTAGTAAAGTACACTTGGAATATGGAGCCAGCATTTTAGATTCATTATTTTGCTACTTTATCATTCCTTGCTACCATCACTAAAATAGGAACTTGTTTTTCTAATGATTCTGCAACCTCCGCTTTTCTCCTCCCTTAAAAAAATAGTTTGCATTCTAAAGCAGCGAATAGGAGTACTGAGATCAAGGGATTGGCAATAGGCAAGGCTGAGGCTTTTCCATGGAGTTTTCCTCTGTAGTTTCAACGGTTGAAATGGGAAGGGATGAGGGGCTGAGGTTTCTAGAATGGCCTCACTGTTCCCTTTGACACAGAGATATATGAGGGCCCAATGTGACTTGCCTTGTTTGCAGATCAGAGAGGCAGTGCAGGTCAGGGGATAGAGTACTTGATGGGGACTCAGAAGACCTGCATTCTGTTCCCAACTCTGCCATGGAGCTGTTGTATGATGTTGGGCAAGTCACTTCACCTCTCTGTGCCTCTTTCCCCTCCCATCCTATGCCTATATTGCCTGTTTAGACTGTAAGCTCTTTGGAGGAGGAGCTCTTTCTTACTGTGTGTTTGTACAGCATCTAGCGCAGCCAGGACCTGATCTGTTAGGCCTGTAGAAGCTACTACCATAATTCAGATGATAACCATATTGTCAGACAAGGCATTAGGGGAATAGCATGGAGCAGAGGTAATCATCTATGACCCAATTTGAAAAAAAAAAAACAGTCAGATTTTGTGCCTGCCAAGACTGTGCTTTAGGACTGCTAATGGAATACAAAGCTTCCCATCTCTGGGTCACTTGTTTATACCCAGACCTAATTAGTAGCTACTTAATAAAATTATCTCATGACTAGCTGTAGGTCTGTGTGAATGTGTTGACAGGCTGAGTCCAATTCCAAGTTTCAGCAAAGAGGCTAATGATTAAGTGAGCATGGAGACTGAATTACCCTCTCATCCTTAGAAGCTGTCTCTCCAGTTCTACTAAGGCGTGTTGGTTGAGCAGAGTAGGGAAGTCTGTTCTACATAGTCTTCAGGGAATAAAGAATTTGTACCAAGTTCTCCTTTCAGAATAGAACCCTAAGGAGAGAGGAAGCCAAGTATTAAGCATGTTGCCAGTGCTTTTGGTTGTGTACCATGATGCAGGAGCTGCTGTTCTGACACTGGACTTTAGAAACAAAGGGGACTGAGCCTGGAGGCTACAAACTGGATCTTCTAATTTTACACTGGAGGGAGGCCAACATAAATCAAATCCAGGTCTTCTGAATGACAGTACTGAGCTCTGCCACCGCTGCAGCCTAGTCCTGATTTAATTTACGGGCACAAAGTATTATATTTAAACTATAAAATAGTATGTTCAAGTACAAGAATGGACCCTGAAATATTGAATAGACAGCAGTGGGGTGAATGTTTGTGACAAGAGGTCGATATGTCACTGCTAATCAGCACTGGGCAGGTATGAATACAAGTGTCTGAGTATAGCTCTTATTTAATTTTCTCCCACTGAAGCCTGTAGAAGACAAATTTAAAGAACATTCAGGTCCAGCGTTTCCAAATAACCCATATTTTAAATAAAAATCGTCCAAGCAATGAGGAAGAAAGATGGATCCCAGATGTCTCTGCCATTGTAAATATGATTGTTTACTTTTAAAAAACAAACCCCTCTTACCTCCAGATCTGCCTGCCTGAAATGCGAGGAGCAATCTCCATGCACTTGCTTTGTTGTTGGGAACTTTCCTGGCCATTTGCAGGATAATTCAATGCAGCCAAGTTTTGCAATACCGTGGCACAGGATATTTATTTTGTGGGGAGGGAGAGGTGGTGGGAAATACAGGAACCGAAATTTGTTTAATTATACAAAAAATATACTGAGGTTGGAAAATGAAGAATCATTCTTGCATGCAAAAAAACAGGTTACAATGTTTGCTAGTATCTATATGAATATTATCAAATGATGACTCATCATTAGTGCTTAGGAGTAGCATGGTAATGAGTGGAACTAAATGAATGAAAGTAATTTGTTCAAATTATATAGGAGTTGCTTTTAGAAAATCTTAGTGCATTGTTGTGGAGACAATGGGCCATACTCTATTTTCAGCTGCACTGAAATATATCCAAAGTAATTCCAGTGGAATAACTCAGAGCATAATTGGTCCTAAATTATGTAGCAGATGTTAAGGAGGCAGATCTCTTCCAGTGGAATATTTGAACACCTACCTTTTTAATGCTGTTGACCACTGATCCACACAGTAATTTATCTTGTAACAGGTGCTGACTTAGTGCTTAGTCTTCCCTCTTCCTCCTTGTTTGGGGGAGACCTGCCTATATTACAGCTTCCGTCCTGAGGGTTGCCGTTCAGGGAGTTACCACTGAGCTGAATCGCACTCTGTACAGGCAGTATGCAACCCCTTAAATGAGAACCCTCCCTTCTCAAATGCAACATACTTTCTTATTCCACATAACCCCATTGCGATCGGGGGAGGTCCCAGAAGACTGGAAAAAGGCTAATGTAGTACCCATCTTTAAAAAAGGGAAGAAGGAGGATTGGGGAACTACAGGCCAGTCAGCCTCACCTCACTCCCTGGAAAAATCATGGAACAAGTCCTTAAGGAATCAATTCTGAAGTACTTAGAGGAGAGGAAAGTGATCAGGAACAGTCAGCATGGATTCACCAAGGGCAAGTCATGCCTGACTAACCTAATTGCCTTCTATGATGAGATAACTGGCTCTGTGGATGAGGGGAAAGCAGTGGATGTGTTATTCCTTGACTTTAGCAAAGCTTTTGACATGGTCTCCCACAGTATTCTTGCCAGCAAGTTAAAGAAGTATGGGCTGGATGAATGAACTGTAAGGTGGATAGAAAGCTGGCTCAATGGGTAGCGATCAATGGCTCCATGTCTAGTTGGCAGCCGGTATCAAGCGGAGTGCCCCAAGGGTCAGTCCTGAGGCCAGTTTTGTTCAATGTCTTCATTAATGATCTGGAGGATGGCGTGGACTGCACCCTCAGCAAGTTTGCAGATGACACTAAACTGGGAGGAGTGGTAGATACGCTGGAGGGTAGGGATAGGATACAGAGGGACCTAGACAAATTAGAGGATTGGGCCAAAAGAAATCTGATGAGGTTCAACAAGGACAAGTGCAGAGTCCTGCACTTAGGACAGAAGAATCCCATGCACTGCTACAGACTGGGGACTGAATGGCTTGGCAGAAGTTTTGCAGAAAAGGACCTAGGTGTTGCACTGGACGAGAAACTGGATAAGAGTCAACAGTGTGCCCTTGTTGCCAAGAAGGTTAACGGAATTTTGGGCTGTATAAGTAGGGGCATTGCTAGCAGATTGAGGGAAGTGATCATTGCCCTCTATTCGACATTGGTGAGGCCTCATCTGGAGTACTGTGTCCAGTTTTGGGCCCCACACTACAAGAAAGATGTGGAAAAATTGGAAACGTCCAGCAGAGGGCAACAAAAATGATTAGGGGACTGGAGCACATGACTTATGAGGAGAGGCTGAGAGAACTGGGATTGTTTAGTCTGCGGAAGGGAAGAACGAGGGGGGATTTGATAGCTGCTTTCAACTACCTGAAAGGGGATTCCAAAGAGGATGGATCTAGGCTGTTCTCAGTGGTACCAAATGACAGAACAAGGAGTAATGGTTTCAAGTTGCAGTGGGGGAGGTTTAGGTTGGATATTAGGAAAAACTTTTTCACTAGGAGGGTAGTGAAGCACTGGAATGGGTTACCTAGGGAGGTAGTGGAATCTCCTTCCTTAGAGGTTTTCAAGGTCAGGCTTGACAAAGCCCTGTCTGGGATGATTTAGTTGGGGATTGGTCCTGCTTTGAGCAGGGGGTTGGACTAGATGACCTCCTGAGGTCCCTTCCAACCCTGATATTCTATGATTCTATGGTTACCACTTCCAGGGAGACCTTCATGGCTGCAGGGGTAGGGGGTTGGATTTGTCCCTTTGTGCATAGAGCCATTCTGGTGTTAGCTTAGATACACATCGTATGGTACTGGGGAAATGAGCTGCTTAACCAGTGGGATTTGGAATGTGGAAAGTTTGTTTGGGAGAAGCTTTATGGCATGATCTCTGTACGAGGCTGTCAAGGTTACTCCCCCACTCTGAACTCTAGGGTACAGATGTGGGGACCTGCATGAAAACCTCCTAAGCTTACTTTTACCAGCTTAGGTTAAAACTTCCCCAAGGTACAAATTAATTTTATCCTTTGTCCTTGGAATATCCACTGCCACCACCAAACTCTAACTGGGTTTACTGGGAAACGTAGTTTGGACACGTCTTTCCCCCCAAAATCCTCCCAATCCTTGCACCCCACTTCCTGGGAAAGGTTTGGTAAAAATCCTCACCAATTTGCATAGGTGACCACAGACCCAAACCCTTGGATCTGAGAACAATGAAAAAGCATTCAGTTTTCTTACAAGAAGACTTTTAATAGAAATAGAAGTAAAGGAATCACCCCTGTAAAATCAGGATGGTAGATACCTTACAGGGTAATTAGATTCAAAATATAGAGAATCCCTCTAGGCAAAACCTTAAGTTACAAAAAAGACACACAGACAGAAATAGTCATTCTATTCAGCACAATTCTTTTCTCAGCCATTTAAAGAAATCATAATCTAACACATACCTAGCTAGATTATTTACTAAAGTTCTAAAACTCCATTCCTGGTCTATCCCCAACAAAAGCAGCATATATACAGACACAGACCCTTTGTTTCTCTCCCTCCTCCCAGCTTTTGAAAGTATCTTGTCTCCTCATTGGTCATTTTGGTCAGGTGCCAGTGAGGTTACCTTTAGCTTCTTAACCCTTTACAGGTGAGAGGATTTTTCCTCTGGCCAGGAGGGATTTTAAAGGGGTTTACCCTTCCCTTTATATTTATGACAGAGGCATAGTACTGTACAATAATTGGAACAAGACTACTCTATTTCAAGCCTGCTGGAGCTCAGAAACAGTGGGGCAGCGGAATATATTTCCGGGTTGTGGTGGTGGTTACCTTGTGCATATTTCAGAGTTTTAATGCAGTTTTTTATGTGATGATATTGTTGTTCAGTGATTTAATCCTAGTGAATTGACTGGCTAGGCTAGTCTGCTGGTGTGTGTTACTACTACCTATCATGCTGAACAGTATTGTCCCATTGCTTCCTTGTACTCCCCTTTCAGCTTGTCTGTATACATCCGTGGTCTCGTGTCTTATGCTTAGATTGTGAGTCTGTGGGGCGAAGGATTGTCTTTTTGTTTTGTGTTTGTACAATACATAGCACAGTGGGCCCCTGGATGCTATAATTAATACAGACCATTAATAATTTGATAGTAAAACTTTGCTTTTCCTTCTTAGTTATGCCTCTTCAACTAGAGTTCAGGTGTTATGAAAGCGTGTATGTGAGATGCTTTGTATTATCTGAGCACAAAGAAACATGGAATTCAAGATGATTTTGGTACCAGCATTCTGTGATGATCCTGAAGCATATTTAGAAAACATATGTTAATGTATACATATACAATAGAACATCAAAGATATGGACACCACAGTTATGGACTGACCAATCAGCCAGACACCATGTGAAACCGGAAGTAACCAGTCAGACAGCAGCAGAGACAAACAAACAAACAAAAGCAAATAATGTACTGTGCCCATATTGGTAGGGACACCTGGGCTGCCTGTCCCCATCCCTTTGTTTAACTTTGTTCTAATTTTATGTGCCTCACTAAAAGGTAGGGACATCTAGGCTGCCTGTCCCCACCCCTCCACCCTTGCGCATGGGGCAGTCACTTACAACAAGACACTGGGGCTGCCAGCTTTCACCTCTCCCCCGCCCCTCCCCAGCCAGGAGGGGGAAGAGCTGTTTTTACCTCCCCCTCTCCTGGGAGGGGGGACACGCTGTTTTTACCTCCCCCTCTCCTGGGAGGGACACACCCTGCAGGAGGGGGATAAACTTGCAAACTCATGCGGCACTGAGTAAAGAGTTCAGCTGCTATTGAAACCTGGCTTGGAGTGTTAGCTGCTGGATCTGGAGCCTGAACTGTGCTTTATTCAGAGTTCCGAACATTTCAGAGTTATGGACAACCTCTATTCCTGAGGTGTCTGTAACTCTGAGGTTCTACTGTACTTATAAATAAAACAGTACTTGGGATTGGGGATCTCTTTGTTACAGAAGTGACTGCAATGGTCTAAAATGTTAATTTGGTTAAACCATTCATTTTTTCCGCACTGTTTTAAAGTATGTGAAAACCATAGAGAGATCTGTGCATTTAATTACAGTCTGCATTACAAGAGTATCATGCTACACTTGGGACTATAGAAATGTGAATGAAAACTAGATAAGAATCCTTTCAAGTAATCACAGTTGATGGCAACTAAAATAACATCAACTTTATTGAAAATTCACTCACATCGTCAGGGATGCCTTCATTATATTGAAAGCATGAATATATGAAAATAATAAATCTAAATCCTGTTAATTGTGATGATTCATTAAATACAATGACATTTTGTGACCACTTGTGATTGTGTTGGAGTGTCACATTTAGTACTGTGACAAAGTTCCTGCTCTACCTTGGTGGGTCTTGCGCTTATTGGTGGATTTGCTCACCTCGGAGATTCACGGCCGCACTCAGTTTGGCCGTTTTCGTGAACCCATAGTCCAGGTCAACTCCTCCTGTGTCTGACCAGGAGTTGGGAGGTTTGGGGGGAACCTGGGCCCGCCCTCTACTCCGGGTTCCAGCCCAGGGCCCTGTGGAATGCAGCTGTCTAGAGTGCCTCCTGGAACAGCTGTGTGACAGCTACAACTCCCTGGGCTACTTCCCCATGGCCTCCTCCCAACACCTTCTTTATCCTCACCATAGGACCTTCCTCCTGGTGTCTGATAATGCTTGTACACCTCAGGCCTCTAACAGTCCGCATTCTCACTCTCAGCTCCTAGTGCCTCTTGCTCCCAGCTCCTCAGTGAAGTGAGCTCCTTTTTTAGAACCCAGGTGCCCTGATTAGCCTGCCTTAATTGATTCTAGCAGCTTCTTGATTGGCTGCAGGTGTTCTAATCAGCCTGTCTTAATTGTCTCCAGAAGGTTCCTGATTGTTCTGGAACCTTCCCTGTTAGGAAACGGAACGTCTTTTGCTTGCTCCTCAGCTATCTGCTTTCTGTTCTTTCCTAAAGCCCCCTGGCCCGGATTTTTCTTACTTTTTGCACCTGCCTTAGTCCCCCCCCCGACCGGGCCAGACGCTTTTTTTGTTTTCTTTTCATTTTTTGTGGTTTTTTTTTTCCGTCTACGTCCTTCGCCAGCACCTGCCCCCCCCCCACGCCTGCTTTCGGGCGCAGCTACTTGCCTTAGCTGAGCCCCCGGAGGAGGGGGGGGAAGATTGCCGCTTTGCTGTCCGGAGGGGGGAGTGGAAACCCCCAGACCCAGCCGTTTTGCCAGCAGTTCAGACTTTACAACATTCTTAACATGCCGGAAGCCTTGGAACACAGCCAACACAGCCGGAGAAGAAGATTTCAGCAGACAGAAGAAATAATATAAATCATCGTGAAGGGGGCCGTAAGATTGAGTAATTTTCTGAATTATACTCTCGTGGGGGGGAGTTTGACTGTGATTACTTGCGTTTGTGGCGGCACAGGGGGTGTGGCGTGGAGACCCCCACCCCCGATCCATCGGTGCCCCTACCCCCCCCCCATCGTTATTACAACTGTCACGGCCCCCCCGCAGTCTGTCCCTGCTGGCAATCTGCCATCTCCCTTCGGATCCAGCTGTTTGCTTTGAACTTTGCCTTCCGGACCGGACCTAACAACCGACCAACCGAGACTCTTTGGACAAACGTGTGTGGGTCTGCACCCCCCCCCCGGATTGCTTATCCCACAACTTGCCCCTTTTACTGGACCCCGATTTTGTTCCCCCCCTCCTCCCAGCCCCCCTCCCTCGGCATTTTTTCCCTTCCCGTCCGCAGCCAGCGGAGGGAGGGGCTATTCCGCCTTTTCCCCTCCCCCCTCCTTCTTCCGGTGTCTCCCTGTCTCTCCCTGCTCACAATGGCGGGGAACGAGAGGGGTGAGACTGCTTTAATAAAATTAGTTGTCCCTTCCCCACCACCACCCCAGCCCAACCCCCAAGGTCCCCCCCCTACTACTATTGTTAAGGTACTTGCCACCCCCCCTGCTGGGGCACCGGTAGCAGGAGGCACCAGGGTGATTGCTGCTGCTGCACCCACCCCCCCCCCAGATTCTAGGAAACCCCCCCCGGTTCGCAAGAAGGGCCAGGGTGGGTGGAAGGGAAAGGGCCCCGCTAAAACCACTGAGCCCTCCATGGCAGGAGCTGCCCCCACCGCTGCGGCCTCGTCATCAACCGTGGCGCCCCTCCCAGCGTTTCCCTCCACCAGCTCTGCGATTGTCCCTCCCCCGGCCCCCAGGACATATGCCCGGGCGGCAGCGGGCTCCCCGCTGCCTGCCGCCTCGTCATCTCGCCCCCCCCCGCCTCTGCCACCATCACCAGCGGCCGAGGCCCTTTCCCCGCCTTGACCAGGAAGCACGGCGTCCGTTGCCTCCTGGTGCCCGCCTCGCCCCACGTGGAGACATACGTGCAGGCATTGGCGAAGGTGGTAGGACCCACGGCTATTGTGGCGGCCTCCAAGATGTATGGGAAGGTCGTTTTCTTCTTAGCCTCGGAGGATGCCGCCCAGGAGGCGGTAGAGAGGGGCCTGACGGTGGGGGGGGTGTTTGTCCCCCTAGAACCGTTAGAAGACCTGGGCGTTCGCCTTGTCCTTACCTCCGTTCCTCCCTTCTTACCCAATGCTGCCCTGTTACCCGCTCTTTCCACTCTGGGGAAACTTGTCTCTGTCATTAGCCCTCTCCCGTTGGGCTGCAAGGACCCCACCCTCCGTCACATTTTTTCGTTCCTCCGGCAAGTGCAGCTTCTACCACCGGCAGGGGCGCGTGACAGAGAGGCGCTCGAGGGGTCCTTTCTAGTCCCCTACGAGGGAGCCCGCTATCGGGTGTTTTATTCTACCGGAGAGGCCCGGTGCTACCTCTGCCGTTCAGCGGGGCATGTCCGCAGAGACTGCCCTTTGGCCCGGGGGGGGAGGGGCACCCGAAACCCCCGAGACCCGGCAGGACATCGGCCCCGTCGCTGCCGACGCCCCTGGCTGCCCAGCACCTGAAACCAACCCTCCTCCTACTCGACCCATCGCTGCTCCCGTCCGGGCCCAAGAGATACCTTCCCTACAATGCCTGGGCGAGCAAGGGGTTTCCACCCTTGCTAGTACCAACCCAACAGAGCCCATGGAGGAGGGTGTGGCAAGGATATTATCGGGTATAGGAGAGGGCCCTCCCCAAGGAGAAGCCCCCGCCCCTCATGTTGCCCCACCGCTACCTTCCCGAACCCCTAAACCATCGCCTCCGCCCCCCGACACGACCCCTGCTAACCAGCCCCCAGATGACGCTATGGAGGGCTGGACCCTAGTCCAGGGGAAGCGAGGCAAGCGGAAGGCTCGAGCTCCGCTGCATCCACCCGACGCGGAAGCCCCCCAGAAGACCAGGAAAGGAGGCACTGCTATCGAGCCTCCCGCCACGGCCGCGAGCGAGATCCATCCGCTGGTGTCGGGAGGGGAAGACGGACTGGCATTGGAGGGCAGAATCCCCCCTCCACGGGAGACCCTCCCCTCCGAGACTTTTGAGGACGCCCCTTCTGCCTGGACGCTACCCGAACCCCCCGCGGACCCCGAGGCGGCCGTTGAGGCGGGCCCTAGAGGAGAGGCCCCCGGGGTGGCAGGAGTTGGCCTCTCCCCCGTGTATGCGGAGATTGAGGCCCTAGATTTGACCCCGGTCACCCAGGGAGGGGATGATTTGCTGCCGGCTGGCCTCGAGCTGGGCAGCCTTACCCCAGCCTCCCTTTCCCCATGCTCCCTCCCCCTAATTGCCTTCCCGGGTGAGCACCCTGCAAAGGCGGTTCACCACCTGATGCCATGGCCGCTAAGACCACCATGGAGCCAGCACCTAGCATTATTGGGAGCCCCCTCCCTTACCCCTTAACCCTTGACTCTGCTCAGGAGGCACTTTCCTTTAGCTGCTTGCCTCCTGCACCCCAGAGCCTTACCCCTGCCCCTGCCCCCACCCCTGCCCCTGCCCAAGGTCCCTCCTCCTGCAATGCTAATGCCGCCCCTGGGGTTATTTCCTTTCCGCCTTTTGCAGATTCCCCCCAGGGAGCAGTTTTTGCACTTTCTAGCCGCGACCCATTAGGAGTGGCAATTTTTTCCCTGCCATCCCCCTCCACCCCAAGGCGTGAAATGAATTTAATAACTCCAGCCTGTCAGACGCCCCGTCGGTGGTCCGCACCCTGTCTACCTGCCTTAGCAGACCACGAGGCTGTATTAAGAGGCCCATCAGGGAATACCTCGGGAATTGTAACCCCACCCCCCCATGAGCTGCGGCATGCACTACGGAAGTTCCTAGAGCACACCCGTGGTGCCCGCAATAGGGCACAGCTGGCTCTTCAGCTATGGGGGGACTTTGATCAAATCCTCCAGGCCACAAGGGCCCTTATAAAGGAAGGCAGGGGGCAAGGAAAGCGCGGTGCTGCGGCCTACGAGCGAGCCCGCAGCTTCCGACACGATCTACTCACCCACGGGATGGGTCATGGGTTGCTGTGCAACCCGCCGGGGGCCCTGAACCCCCCCGCCAATACGAGGCCCCCACCCCCCCAGCCCTCCGCATGACGCCTCTTATTATTGCGACCCTGAATACCAGGGGCTGTAGGATGGCTCTCCGCAGGTCCCAGGTGCTCTCTTACCTTCGGGAAGGGAGGTACTCTGTAGTTTTCCTGCAGGAGACCCATACGGACCCGGCCGCCGAGAACAGGTGGCGGCTGGAGTGGGAGGACGGGGTATACTTTAGCCACTTTGCGACCTGGCAGGCTGGAGTGGCAACCCTGTTCTCCCCCAACCTACGGCCTGAGGTGCTAGGGGTCAATGAGGCCGTGCCGGGCCACGTGCTGCACCTTCGAGTCCGTATGGAGGGGCTCGTGGTTAATTTTGTTAACATCTATGCCCCGCAAATGAGCTCCAGGCAGCCACAATTTTATCAGCAGGTGTCCGACTTTCTCGGCACCCTGGATTCGCATGAGTGCCTGGTCCTGGGAGGGGACTTTAACACCACCCTCGAGGAACGGGACCGCTCAGGGGCCGAACCGAGTCCGGCCGCTGCGAATATTCTCCAAGGGATAGTTGATCATTACTCCCTAGTGGACGTCTGGCGTGACCATCACCCAGATGACACCTCCACGTTCACCTTTGTCCGGGTGGAGGCCCATCGGTCACACCACTCTCGGTTGGACCGTATTTACTTATCCCATTTCCATCTTTCACAGGCCCACTCCTCCGCCATTCGGCCAGCCCCATTCTCCGATCATCATTTAGTCACTGTAACGGTCTCCCTCCGTGCAGAGAGACCGGGGCCGGCCTATTGGCACTTTAATAACAGCCTGTTGGAGGACGAGAGCTTTGTGATGTCCTTCCGGGAGTTTTGGCTGGCCTGGCGAGAGCAGTGGCGTGCCTTTCCCTCGGTGCGGCGATGGTGGGATCTCGGGAAGGTGCGCGCCAAGCTCTTCTGCCGTGACTACACTCGGGGCACCAGCCGACGGCGAAATGCGGCGATAGAGCAGTTGGAACGGGAGGTCTTAGAGATGGAGAGGCGCCTGGCCGCCGATCCCGAGGACCCGTCCCTCTGCGGAGCGTGCCGGGAGAAGCGGGAGGAGCTCCGGGCCCTTGAGGACCACCGGGCCCGAGGTGCCTTCGTTCGGTCCCGCATCCGCCTCCTTCGGGAGATGGATCGCGACTCCCACTTCTTCTATGCCCTGGAGAAAACGAGGGGGGCCAAGAAACACGTCACCTGCCTTCTTGCGGAAGACGGCACCCCCCTCACGGATCCGGAGGAGATGTGTGGGAGAGCCCGTGACTTCTACACAAGCCTTTTCTCCCCGGACCCGACCGATCCTGACGCTTGCGAGGTGCTCTGGGAGGAACTCCCCACGGTCAGCGTGGGTGACCGAGACCGACTAGAGCTGCCTCTCACCCTGGCCAAGTTCTTGGAAGCCCTCCGTCGCATGCCCACCAATAAATCTCTGGGCATGGATGGGCTGACCGTGGAGTTTTACCGCGCATTCTGGGACATTCTCGGCCCAGACCTAGTCACTGTCTGGGCTGAGTCCTTGCAGAGCGGGGTCCTCCCTCTGTCATGCAGGCGAGCGGTGCTCGCTTTGCTGCCGAAGAAGGGGGACCTCCGCGATCTACGAAACTGGCGTCCCATCTCACTCCTTAGCACGGATTACAAAATCGTAGTGAAAGCAATCTCGCTGCGGCTAGGGTCCGTGATGGCGGACGTGGTCCACCCAGACCAGACCTATACTGTCCCGGGTCGCAGCATTTTCGACAACCTCTTTCTAGTCCGAGACCTTTTGGAACTCGGGCGGAGAGATGGTCTATCGTTCGCCCTCCTGTCTCTTGATCAGGAGAAGGCGTTCGATAGAGTAGACCATGGGTACCTCCTGAGCACTCTGCAGGCGTTTGGATTTGGACCTCAGTTTGTGAGTTTTCTCCGGGTGCTGTATGCCTCCGCGGAGTGTTTGGTTAGGCTCAACTGGACCCTGACTGAACCGGTCAGCTTCGGGCGAGGAGTGCGGCAGGGGTGCCCCCTCTTGGGCCAGTTGTACGCTCTGGCGATCGAGCCTTTCCTCTGTCTCCTCCGCAGGAGGATGACAGGGTTGGTGCTGCGGGAGCTGGAGCTGCGGCTGGTCCTGTTGGCGTATGCCGATGACGTACTCCTCGTGGTCCAGGACCCGGGAGACTTGGCGCGAGTGGAGGCATGCCAAGCCATCTATTCGGCAGCCTCCTCCGCCCGAGTCAACTGGGTCAAGTGCTCTGGCTTGGCGGTGGGGGACTGGCGGCAGGTAAGCTCCCTCCCACCCGCACTTCAGACCATCCGGTGGAGTGCGGGTCCACTGCTCTATCTCGGCGTTTACCTTTCCGCCACGCATCCTTCCCCGCCGGAGAACTGGCAAAATTTAGAGGGCGGGGTGATAGAGCGGATCCGGAGATGGACGAGGCTACTCCGATGTCTCTCCCTCCGAGGGAGAGCACTGGTGCTTAACCAACTGGTCCAGTCCACGCTCTGGTACCAGCTCAACACCCTGGCCCCGGCCCCGGGTTTCCTGACCCACCTCCGGAGATTGATTCTAGAGTTCTTCTGGTCAGGAATGCACTGGGCCCCTGTTGGAGTTCTTCATCTACCCCTGAAGGAAGGAGGGCAGGGCCTGAAGTGTCTGTACACTCAGGTCCGCGTTTTCCGCCTCCAGGCCCTGCAGAGGCTCTTTTATAGTGCACGTAGTTCGGCGTGGAGCATACTGGCGCACGGCTTCCTGCGCCGTTTCCAAGGGCTTCGATATGACCGGCAGCTCTTTTATCTTTCTCCGAGGGGTTTTCCGCGAGACCTCTCTGGGCTGCCGATCTTCTACCAGGACCTCCTCCAGACCTGGAAATTGTTTCTAACAACCAGGTCCGTGGCGGCCACTGTGGGAGCAGATCTCCTCACGGAGCCCCTGCTACACAACCCCCAGCTCCGTGTGCAGGTGGCGGAGTCCCGCTCGGTGCGCCAGAGGTTGGTCCTGGCGGAAGTTACGAGGGTCGGAGACCTCCTGGACTACGACCGGAGAGACTGGCTGGATCCCCTGACGCTCGCTCGGCGCATGGGGCTCTCCAGCCTCCGTACCCCCTGACGCGTACTTCAGGAGGTGAAGGCCGCCTTGACCCCCGCTGCTCGGGCTTATGTTAGCCGAGCCTTGTGCAAGGGCGCACCCCGCCCATCCCTTACCCCAGGCCCGCCGGACCTTTCCATCGGGCTCCCACCCCGTAGATCCCAACAAACCCCTCACCCTTTCACTGCAAGCCGGCTGCACGAACTGCAGCCGGTTAGCTTTCAAATTGCTTCACGGAAATACTTATATACACTTACGCTTCACACCCTTCATGCCCACACCCTGGTGTCCCGCCCCGATACAAAGTGGCGGGATCTCCTGCCACCTTTGGAGGGTGAGCAACCTCGGTGGGCCAGCCTGTATTCCACCTTGGTCCCAAGGCCCGTCGGGGACATCAGTTGGCGGCTCCTTCACGGAGCTGTGAGCACGGGCGTGTTTTTGACACGGTTTACCCCCATTCCGGACACTTGTCCTTTTTGTAATGTGAGGGAAACCCTGGCGCACATGTATTTAGAGTGTGCCAGATTGCAGCCCCTTTTCCGGCTCCTCACAAATATTCTATTACGCTTCTGGCTTCATTTTTCCCCCCACCTTTTTATCTATACACTTCCCATCTGTGGCCCCACAAAGTCGCGGGATCTTCTGGTCAACCTCCTCCTAGCTTTGGCTAAAACAGCCATTTATAAAACCAGAGAGAGGAGGTTGGCCCATGAAACGTCCTGCGATTGTGGGGCCGTTTTCCGATCCTCAGTACATTCACGTATCCGGGCGGAGTTCCTCTGGGCGGCGTCCACTGACTCCCTTGAAGCATTCGAGGAGCGGTGGGCGCTGTCTGGGGTTCTCTGCTCGGTGACCCCGTCCGGTTCCCTCCGTCTGACCCTTTGATTGAGGGGAAGAGCGAGAGACGCCAGCCCCAGCCGTTGCCGCTGTGGATACCATCATTCCTGTCATCTAGGAGGGGTCCTATAATACATGGGTGTCTACCACCACCCCCCAAACCGCCCACCCCGCAGCTGTGCCCATCTTACCGGGCACTCTCAGGAGAGGGAGGATCGGTGACACTGGGCGCGGCACTGGGTAACTCGAGGGGGTGGAAGACCACGAGTGTCAAGGAAGCCCCCCGCTCTAGGCCACCAGGTAACTCAGGAGGGTGGAAGACCACGAGTGTCGAGGAAGCGCCCCCGCTCTGGGCCCAGGCTAGCCTGAACACTTCTCCCTCCTGAAAGCTGCTGTGTTATACCTTCTGATTGCGTTGTTTTGTTGCATAGTTGTTTTGTTTCCTTTGGTAATTCTGTAAGCGTTACCAATAAACTTTCTTTCTGTTTCAAAAAAACAAAAACAAAAACAAAAAAAAACCTTCCCTGTTACCTTACCCAGGGAAAAGGGACCTACTTAGCCTGCTCTCCTGCTGTTGCCCTCTGGCCGGGGCTTTCCTTGCTTTTTGCCCCTGCTTTCGGCTTCCCCCCTGTCCGGGTCAGACGCTCTCCCCCCTTTCTTTTCTTTCTGTTGTTTTTTTTTTTCTTTCTCTGCTGTTGCTAGAGTGCTGGCCAGCAGCTGGCCGGCCGTTAGCCCCGCCCCGCCCGCTCTCGGACGCTGCTGCCGCTCCAGCTGAAACCCCCCCCCCCCCCCCGAGAGAGCAGGGGCCTGCTGACCCGCTCCCCAGAGGGGGGGAGTGGAGGGACCCAGCCCCCAGACCCACCTGCTTGCTGCTTGTTTGTGGACCTGTCTCTGGCTGAGAGAATTTCTTATCATCTGCTCTGGCCTCCCTGAAATGTTGGAGCTGCGAAAAAGAAAGCCCGGACAAGGAAGGGAAACAGCCACCTACCAGAGGAACACCGCCCGGGGAATTTACAAATCGCCATGGAGGGGACCCAAGACTGAGTAACTTTCGAACTGTGCTCTCGTGTCGGGGGAGGCCTTGACTGTGTCGAGACTGTGTTTGTAGGGACACAGGGGGTGTGGCACAGAGCTGCCCCCCGATCCATCTGTGTCCTCCCAACCCCCACACTACCATCTTCACAACTGCCTCCTCCACCGTTATTGCTGGCTGTTTAACATCTGCCTCTGGACTTAGCTGCTTGCCCTGATTCCACCATATGGGCCAGAAGCACCAGCCAACCAAACAGGACTCTCTGGACAAGCGTACGGTGGTTCATGTGCCGCCCCCCCCTCCCGAACTGCCCATCCCACAGCCTGTCCCTTTTTACCTGACCCCAACTCCTGTTAACCACCTGCCACCGCCACCGCTGGGGCATCGGCAATGGAGGGCACCGGGGTGACCTCCACCGCTGCCATGCCCACCGCCTCCCCAGACTCTAGGGGAGCCCCTCCAGCCAGCGGGAAAGGCCAGGGCAAGAAGAAGGGGAAGGGCCCTGCTAAAACAACGAGGCCGTCCGTGGCAGGGGCCACACCCACTGCTGCGGCCCCGCCACCGACCACGGTGTCCCTCCCCACTGCCCCCTCCACCAGCTCTGCGGGTGTCCCTCCCTCCCCCCCAGGATGTATGCCCGGGCGGCAGCAGCCCCCCTGCCTGCCGCCTCATCATCTCTCCCACCCACCGCCTCCGCCACCATCAACAGTGGCCGGGGCCCCTTCCCCACCATGACAAGGAAGCACGGTGTCCGATGCCTCCTGGTGCCCACCTCGCCCCACATGGAGACCTATGTGCAGGCGTTGGCGAGGGTGGTGGGGCCCTCGGCCATTGAGATACCACCAGGCATGGGAGAGAGCCTGCCCCAGGGAGAATCCTCCCTCCCTTATGCCGCCCCACCGTCCCTCCCCAAGTCCCTGAGCCATCGCCTTTACCCCCTGACACGACCCCTGCTAACCAGCCCCCAGATGATGCCATGGAGGGCTGGGCCTTAGTCCAGGGGAAGTGAGGCAAGCGGAAAGCTCGAGCTCCGCCTCATCTACCCGAGGTGGAAGCCCCCAGGAAGACCAGGAAGGGGGGCACCGATGCCAAACCTTCCGCTTTGCCCACGAGTGTGTCCCATCCACCGGTGTCAGCCAGGAAAGACATGGTAGCACCGGAAGGTAGTGTCTTCCCTCCACGGGAGACCCTCCCCTCCGAGACCCTCGAAGAAGCCCCTTCTGTCCTCACACTACCTGAAGCCCCCGTGAACCCCGAGGCAACCGTCGTGGTGGGTGCCAGCGGGGAGAACCCCAGGGTGACGGCAAGTGTCCTCTCCTCCATGTTCGAGGAGATCGAGGCCCTAGATCTGACCCTGGTTGCCCAGAGGGAGGACGACCTTTTGCTAGCAAACCTTGATTTGAGCGACCTCACTCCACCCCTCTTTTCCCCATGCTCCCTCCTCCTACCTGCTGCTTCTGCTCCCACCTCTGAGGAGCCCCTGGACTCCTCCATCGACCCGGCCGCTGATGGCACCCCGCTGACGACCACCGAGCCTGCTCAGGTGACAGCCGGTGCCACGCAGCCAGGACATGAATTGCCAGGGCCCCCCCCCCATTGGTGTGGAGCAATCGATTTCCTTCCCGGGTGGGGGCCCAACAGAAGATAATCCACCTCCTGATGCTGTGGCCGCTAAATCCACCATAGAGCCCGCGCCCGATATCACTGAGAGCTCCCTCCCCACCCCCTTAACCCTCGAGTCTGATCGGGAGGCGCCACCATCCAGCTGCTTGCCTCCCGAAACCCAGAACCTCGCCTCTGCCCCTGCCCCTGCCCCTACCCCTATCCAATTTACCTCCTGCAATGTTATTGCCACCACCGGGTCTGTCTCCTTCCCTTTCCCAACTGATGACCCCCAAGGAGCGGCCTTTGTGTTCTCCTGCCTCGACCCATTAGGAGCTGCTATCTTCCCTCCACCGCCCCCTATCGCCCCAGAGCTTGAGGCAAGCCTAGAAGCTCCAGCCCATCAGGCACCCCATCGGGGGTCCGCACCCTGCTTGTCCGTTTTAGTGGACCACGGGGCTGCACCAAGGGCCCCACCGGGGAAACAACCGGGAAACTGTAACCCCATCCCCCCATGAGCTGCGAGGAGAGCTGTGGAAGTTTTTAGAGGATGTCCGTGGCACCCGCAACAAGGTACAGCTTGCTCTCCAGTGATGGGGGGATTTTTTTCAAATCCTCCGGGCCACAAGGGCCCTCATGGGGGAAGGTAAAGGGACGGGGAAGCAGGATGCCGCGGCCTACTGGCGGGTCCGCGTCTTCCATGACCAATTACTCATCTACGGGATGGGTCAAGGACTATTGCACGGCCCGCTGGGGGATGCGAGCGTCCCTGCCAGTGAGGATCCCCCCCGAACCCCCCCATGACACCTCTCACCGTTGCAACGTTGAACACCCGGGGTTGTAGGATGGCTCTCCGCAGGTCCCAGGTTCTCTCCTTCCTTCAGGAGGGAGAGTACTCTGTGATTTTCCTGCAGGAGACCCATACGGATCCGAGCGCCGAAGACAGTTGGCGGCTGGAGTGGGAGGACAGGGTCTACTTTAGCCATTCCACGATTTGGCAGGCTGGAGTGGCGACCCCGTTCTCCCCCGACCTACGGCCCGAGGTGCTAGGGGTCGCCGAGGCCATGCCGGGTTGTCTGCTGCATCTCTGGGTCCATATAGAGGGGCTCATGGTTAACCTCGTTAACGTCTATGCCCCGACATCGGGCCCGGAGCGGCTGCAATTCTACCAGCGGGCGTCCGCCTTCCTCGGCACCTTAGATTCTCACGAGTGCCTGGTCCTGGGAGGGGATTTTAATACCACCCTCAAGGAGCGAGACCGCTCGGGGACCGAGCGGAGCCCAGCCGCTGCGAACACCCTCCGGGAGATAGTTGAACATCACTCCCTAGTGGACATCTGGCGTGACCACCACCCGGATGACACTTCCACGTTCACCTTTGTCCGGGTGGAAGCCCATCGGTCGAGCCACTCCCGGTTGGACCGCATTTATTTATCACGCTTCCATCTCTCACGAGCCCACTCCTCCAGTATTCGGCTGGCCCCATTTTCTGACCATCACCTAGCCACCATGACAGCCTCCCTCTGTGCAGAGAGGCTGGGGCCGGCCTATTGGCATTTTAACAACAGCTTGTTGGAGGATGAAGGCTTCGTGACATCCTTCCGGGAATTCTGGCTGGCCTGGCGAGGGCAGCGGCATGCCTTTCCCTCGGCGCAGTGATGGTGGGACCTGGGGAAGGTGCGTGCCCAGCTTTTCTGCCGCGACTACACCCGGGGCACCAGCTGACGGAGAAATGCGGCAATAGAGCAGTTGGAACGGGAGGTCTTAGAGCTGGAGAGGCGTTTGGCCGCCAGCCCCGAAGACCCGCTCCTCTGCGGAGTGTGCCGGGAGAAGCGGGAGGAGCTCCGGGCCCTCAAGGACCATCGGGCCCGGGGTGCCTTTGTTCGATCCCGCATCCGCCTCCTTTGGGAGATAGATCGCGGCTCCCGCTTCTTCTATGCCCTGGAGAAAACGAGGGGGGCCAAGAAACACGTCACATGCCTCCTGGCAGAAGACGGCACCCCCCTCACAGAACCAGCGGAGATGTGCGGGAGGGCCCGAGCCTTCTACGCAAGTCTTTTCTCCCCGGATCCGACCAACCCTAGCGTTTGCAGAGTGCTTTGGGAGGAGCTCCCTACGGTCAGCGCGAGCGACCGAGACTGGCTAGAGTTGCCTCTCACTCTGGCCGAGTTCTCGGAAGCCCTCCATCATATACCCACTAATAAGGCGTGGACGGGCTGACCGTGGAGTTCTACCGCGTGTTTTGGGACGTCCTCGGCCCAGACCTAGTCACCGTCTGGGCCGAGTCTCTGCAGAGTGGGGTCCTCCCTTTTTCGTGCTCGCCTTATTGCTGAAGAAGGGTGACCTCCGCGATTTATGAAATTGGCGTCCCGTCTCGCTCCTCAGCATGGACTACAAATCATAGCGAAAGCAATCTCGCTGCGGCTAGGGTCTGTGCTTGCAGACGTGATCCACCCAGACCAGACCTACACTGTCCTGGACTGCAGTATCTTTGATAACCTATTTATGGTTCGGGACCTTTTGGAACTTGGGCATAGAGATGGTCTGTCGTTCGCCCTCCTGTCCCTAGATCAGCAGAAGGCATTCGATAGGGTGGACCACGGGTACCTCCTGAGCACTCTCCAGGCGTTTGGCTTCGGACCCCAGTTTGTGGGTTTTCTCCGGGTGCTGTACACTTCCGCAGAGTGTCTGGTTAAGCTCAACTGGACCCTGACCGAACTGGTCAGCTCTCGGGCCAACTGTGTGCTCTGGTGATCGAACCCTTCCTCTGTCTCCTCCGCAGGAGGTTGACAGGGTTGGTGCTGTGGGAGCTGGAGCTGCAGCTGGTCCTGTCGGCGTACGCTGATGACGTGCTCCTCGTGATCCAGGACCCCAGTGACTTGGCGCGGGTGGAGGCTTGCCAGGCCATCTATTTGGCAGCCTCCTCCGCCTGGGTCAACTGGGTCAAGAGCTCTGGCTTGGCGGTAGGAGACTGGTGGCAGGCGAGCTCCCTCCCACCCGCGCTTCAGACCATCTGGTGGAGCGCGGGTCCGCTGCTCTACCTCGGCATTTACCTTTCTGCCACGCATCCCTCTCCGCTGGAAAACTGGGAAAATTTAGAGGGCGGGGTGATAGAGCGGCTCTGGAAATGGACGGGACTACTCCGATGTCTCTCCCTCTGAGGGAGAGCGCTGGTGCTTAATCAGCTAGTCCTGTCCATGCTCTGATACCGGCTCAACACCCTGGTCCCGGCCCTGGGTTTCCTGACCAACCTCCGGACATCGATTCTGGGGTTCTTTTGGTCAGGAACACACTGGGCCCCTGTACGGGTTCTTCGTCTACCCCTGAAGGAAGGAGGACAGGGCCTGAAGTGTCTACACACTCAGGTCCGTGTCTTCCACCTCCAGGCCCTACAGAGGCTCCTCTATGGTGCAGGCAGTTCGGTGTGGAGCATATTGGCGCACGCCATCCTGCGCCGCATCTGAGGGCTCCGATATGACCGGCAGCTCTTTTATCTCTGTCGGGGAGGTCTTCCGCGAGACCTCTCGGGGCTGCCGGTCTTCTACCAGGACCTCCTCCGGACTTGGAAACTGTTTTCAACGACCAGGTCTATGGCGGCCACCGAGGTGGTAGATCTCCTTGCGGAGCCCCTGCTACACAACTCCTAGCTCCGTGTGCAGGTGGCGGAGTCCCGCTCGGTGCGCCAGAGCTTGATCCTGGCAGAAGTCACGAGAGTCGGAGACTTCCTGGACTACAACCGCGGAGACTGGCTGGATCCCCTGACGCTCGCCCGGCGCATGGGGCTCTCCAGACCTCGCACCCCCCGGCGCGTACTTCAGGAGGTGAAGGCCGCTTTGCTGCCCACTGCTCGAGCTTACCCCAACCAGGTCCTGCTTGAGGGCATGCCCCGCCCACCCTCTACCCCAGGCCCGCCGGACCTTTTAATTGGACCCTTGCCACGCAGACCCAATCGACCCCCTCACCCCTTCACTGCGAGCCGGCTGTATGAACTGCAGCCGGTACGCTTCCAAACCGCACCAAGGAAACATCTATACATGCTCGTGCTCCACACCCTTCACACCCTCACCCTAGTGTCCCGCCCCGACACAAAGTGGCGAGACCTTCTGCCACCTTTGGAGGGTGAGCAGCCCCGGTGGGCCAGCCTATATTCCACCTTGGTTCCGAGGCCCATCGGGGACATCAGTTGGCGGCTCCTTCATGGAGCTGTGAGCACGGACACGTACTTGGCGCGGTTCACCCCCGTCCCAGATACTTGTCCCTTTTGTGGTGTGAGGGAAACCCTGGCGCACGTATATTTGGAGTGCACCAGGCTGCAGCCCCTGTTCCAGCTTCTCACAAATCTCCTATTACGTTTTTGGTTGCATTTTTCCCCTCACCTTTTTATTTATGCACTCCCCATCCGTGGCCTCACAAAGTCGCGGGATCTCCTGGTTAACCTCCTCCTGGCCATGGCTAAAACGGCCATCTATAAAACCAGAGAGAGGAGGTTGGCCAATGGAGTTTCCTGTGACTGTGGGGCCATTTTCCGATCCTCAGTCCATTCACGTATCCGGGCGGAGTTCCTCTGGGCGGCGTCCGACTCCCTTGATGTTTGAGGAGTGGTGGGCACTGTCCGAGGTTCTCTGCTCAGTGTCCCTGTCCGGGTCCCTTTGTCTGACCCCTTGATTGGGGGAGAGAGTAAGGGACCCCAACCCCAGCCATTGCTGCTGCGGACACCACCACCTTAGAGGGGTCCTTTCAATGTGGGTGCACGTGCCCCCCCCCCCCGGATTGTTCACCCCAAAGCCTGCCCCTCTTGTTGGGTGCTTTCAGAGGAGGGAATTGTTGGTGACACTCAGGCATGGCACCAGGTAACTCGAGGGGGTGGAAGACCACGAGAGTCGATGAAGCCCCCTCGCTCTGGGCCACCAGGTAACTCGGAAGGGTGGAAGACCGCGAGAGTCGAGAGAGCCCCCTGCTCTGGGCCCTGGCAAGCTTGAACATTTCCCTCCCCTGAAGCTAATGAGAAAACAATTGTGACAGGTTGCTGTGTTACACATTGCATATGCTGCTGTTTTTACTTTGTAAGTGTGCTATGTAAATAAAAAAACATCTTTTGCTTCAAAAAAAAATTACTCTCCTATAGCCATCTGGCCTGACCCTGTCACAGTACATAATGTATGATCTCCCCCTGACTCTCTGTATGCAGTATAACATCTATGTGCTGGGTATGACTGTAAAGAATGTTATCTTCTCTAGAGAGAGGATGGTACACTGGTAACTGAGCTAGGCTACACCCCCCTACACCAAGAGGCTCTGGTTACACAAAGTAAACAAACTAAATTAAATGGAGCTGTAAAAATGAAATGACAAATTAATTACATCATATCAATTTTAACAATTGTGTACAGACCACAATTTTAAAAATAACTTTTTATTTAACTTTGTTCTAATTTTATGTGCCTCACTAAAGGATCTGATCCTGCTGCCATTGCAGTGAATGGCAGATCTTCATCAGTGGGATAGAATCAGCCCCAAGCACCAAAATATGCGGGTACCAGCTCTTATAATTTTGTTATTCATACTTAGATACAGCAAAATCCCATTAACAGTTGGGGAAGAAAGAGGGTTAAAGTAGAAGGATAACAGATTGCTAATCCTGGACACTTATACACATGCTTAGGTTTTCTCACATGTGAAGTCCCATTCACTCTGTAAGTAAAGTTAACATGTTCATAAGTATTTTCAGGATCGGGGATGTAATGAGACTTATATTTTATTATGTAATCATTATGCATGGCAATTAATTAAATGGAAAAAGCAGACTTTTTTGTGAATACCTGTTTTAATATGGCAATCAAGGGCACATGGTAGGTGTAATGTGTTTGGATTTTAAAAGACCATTTGATTACGTATGTGTCAGTCTTATGCTGAACCTTGCTGTTAGTTTGGATATCAGTGCTGTCGTTCAGTGAAATTGGGCAAAAGACTTCTTGGGGAGAACTGGAAATGCTCACGTGGTGCATCCCACAGAGAAGGCTGGGCTTCCTGGCATGGTACAGTCTGCACCTTCCTTATGTGCGTGCGGGAGCTCAAATGTGGTGGTGTCTTGGGTCCTGCTGTGTGGATCCTAAAGCAGGACATTGGAGACAACAATCTAACCCCTCTAGATTAAGAGCGCTATAGAGGCTGGTTCCCTTGGAAAACAGCTAGTTAAAACTAATCCGTTTGTCCCAGATACTCTGTTGGCTCTTGTAGAGATTATAGTCTCAGTCTTCAGGGGCTAGGGGATGGCAGCTGTACTGTGAATACTGCACTACTAGTACAGCTGTGGATGGGCTGTCCCAAAGAATGATACTAGCATTTCTGGAATGTGTCACGGTGAAAGCTGCTGGTATGGAAGACACACACACACACACACACACACCAATTTTGTGGGGCAGAAGGGAGTAATTGTAAATTTGTTGGATAACAAGTAATTTTATGTTAAAAATTACTAGAAATATTTAGTCCAGAGAAACAAGAAATAATGGGCCAGCTCTTACTCCTTGTTTCTCTTATTTCAGGTGATGTGACTCCCGCTATGTTAGTAACAGAGGTTCTTTGACATACCTTCATGGACGCCAGGATTAAAGCCAAGCAAAGTAATCATAGTTATTAGCCAGGGCTATTTTATTATTAAAGAAAGGAAAAGAAAACGTTAAACAAAAAAACCACAAATGACAGAATACAAGTGATTAACTGGTTACTTTAGTTACAATCTCCTCTGTATGCTTCCTTGCGGAGAGCTTTTAGGAGAGATTAAGCCTTTGACAGTGGACTGCATCTGAAGGTGTTCTTCATTTCATAAGTTAAGACCAAAGTTCACTGTTTTCCATATTTATTGTGAGCCCATCTTAGTATCTCATAGATACTTAAACTGTTTATAATTGGGCAAAAGAATTTAAGAGCAGGTGAGGCTTGTTTGGTATCTCATTGATAACTTAAACAGTTGATCATTGGGCAAAGTAAGTAATATTAACTAAGTCCTGTGAAATCAAAGAAAATAGTTAAACTCAAAAAGAGCCATTTAAGGGACAGTCTTGAGATGGGACAATTATGAATATTAAGAAATGTACATACAATTAAATCCTACTATTATTTTGTTTATCAATGTTTAGCCCCTGTCACCTCTTCAAGAATACACGGTCTGACCATCTGGTGATTAACAGGAGAAACTGTTAATATTTTTAAGTTACAAAAGCATTTCCTTATCCCAATAAATATTCAGAAGAGTTTAAATTTAATCTCTTGGCAGTGTCTAAATTAACTTCCTCTCACCAATCTGTGTTGAAGTCCTGGGGAGGTTTTCCTTGGGTTGCTTTCCTTTTGGGGCTTCTCTGTTTTTCTTAATCTGATTGTGGCAGCTTGCTTGTAGAGATGGACAGGATGAGTTGTGGAGTGCTTACTGTTTAAGCAAGGTAGCAGAGGTGTGTGTGTGTGTGTGAAGGGTGCTCCATTTGGAGTTTTATACCCTTCTTCTTTCTATGTTCATGAAGTTATAGGAAAATATGCCTCTTTCAGGCTTCCATGGATTCCAAGTTGGTTACTATCATCCTTCCCCTGGGCTCAGGACCTTTATGGGTTTCCTGTAGGAGCTTCTTCATTAAATGAATATGCAGCACTTTTTAACAGCCTTTGTTCTTGTGCTGGGAAAATCCCAGATAAACTCTAACTTCGAAAGGTTAACGTCTTATTCTTATTCAATCCATTGTCTGACATAGTCCTTCAGTTTATTTAGAGTTCGACAGGAAATGAAAGTGTTTTTAAAAAGTCCAAACAATCCTGTTCTTTTATGAATCTTTTTAGTTTTTAACAGTCATTTAAAATTAAATAATTCTTAGAACATCTTTAGTTTAA
The DNA here is from genome assembly GCF_965140295.1 of Lepidochelys olivacea. NCBI lineage: Eukaryota > Metazoa > Chordata > Testudines > Cheloniidae > Lepidochelys > Lepidochelys olivacea. Next base: position 45,472,475 of record NC_140411.1, on the reverse strand, counting down.
GAATCAACAACTCCTTGAGTAATTATTTAAGTTTTTTTGTGTAGTTTAAGTTTGATTTTTCCTGTCATCTTGAGTTGCATGAGGGAGCTATTTAGGCATGCCAATTTAATTAATTCTCCACTAATACAAATATTCTATACTTAAATAGCTTCTGTTAGGGGGCTTATTCCTTCATCCGCTTACTTCCCTGGTCCTTCACGCATGAACAGAGAGCAACAATACCCGAAGTCCAAAGGTGCAAACAATTTGATGTTTGTTGGGGTGAACTTCCAGCAAGCATGATTCCAGTTTCCTTCCTTAGTGTCCCCCTTCCCAGCTCTGACACCACAGAGCCTTACCTGTATTCATGTTCCCATTCCTGCCCTTAGCTAAACATGATTCCAATTTCTCCACCCCCATTCCCTGTTTCCATTTCCCCCTTTAGCAAAATATGATTCCAATTTCCTCAACCCCATTCCCTGTTCCCATTCCCCCCCCCACATCCACCCACTTCCTGATTGACTGCAGACTATATAGTAAAACTTGAGTTCTGCTTCGCTATACCTTAACCAATCATTTTCCTGAAATTTAACTAACCAATCCTAACATATTGTAACATGATTGTTTAACCAATTATATCCCACCACCTTAATTAGTTTACACGCAGCAAAAATAATTTTACAGCAGACAGGAACAATCACAGAACCAGACAGAGATTATACAGACAAACAATAGCAAAGTGGGAACTATAATGACAAAACAATACAGAAGTGAGGATTTCACATCCCAGTTATTGATAAGTGAGTTCTTGTCAGACAGGATGCTATCAAACTAAGTTTCCTTTTACATCTTCTAGGCACTTCCCTTTCTCTGGAGGCGATGGGCATTATCAGGACAGGATTGTATTCCTAACAGTCCAATAGCACCTTATTTCAATGTGACTAGTTTGGAATGTGAGGATGTGACCGGTCGCTTCCCATCTTATGGCTGCCTCTGTTGCTTAGCCAAAGGCCTTAGCCTAAGAACAGGGCCTCAGACTGTCAAAGTAAGAGAAGGACTTTACACTGGCAGACAGTGATTTTGATTCTTTCTTTTATACCTCTAACTAGCCAAGTGATAAGAATACGCCTAAATTCTTAGAGTATAGGCCTTTACAGACAGGCCTGAATATCTATATCCTAACAGCTTCTTACATCAATAATTATTTTAGCAAGATCATTAGAGTCTATGTTAGTGCATGAACACTTTACCATTTACATAGCAATGATATTAGGAAATTACTTTAGTGCTTTGCATTTAGTTAAAATACTTACAAATATGCCATTCAAAATGATTTGCTGTTTCACAACTGAAGAAATAAAGGTTTAAAACATTTCCAACTACACATGTTTTTCCTAGACACTTTTGAGTGAAGTTTTTAGAGTAATTATAAAATTCAACAAGAATATTTCTAGAATTATTTGTGTGGGTTTACTCTGAAATTTTTCTTGGGAGAGTGAAAAAGTCCACTTTACACCTAGATTTATTCTTTGATAACGCAACCCTACATTCCTTTTCACAAATCAGGTCTTTTCCTAAAAGGTGAATGTTTTTTGTATGGTGTATTTTCTTGAGACAAGGATTACATTTGTACCAAACTGGTATTTTACACAAAGGGAGATGTTCTGGTTTGTTTGTCTCTGGGGTGACAGAAAGCAGAAGCCTCTTGGAATTGCTCTCCTTAGTTTGAATGTTTTCTACAATTGAATAAACAAAAACATATATAGGTGAGGTACTTTTCTCCAAGTACCATGTATATGAGAGCAATGATAAATATACACTATTTTTCAGTAAAGGCACAGGGAAGCTTAATTACATAACATTAAAATAGTGTATTAATATACTTTTTGCATTAATATTGAGGTCTCTACCTCAATTTATTACTTAAAAACAAAGAGCTGAATTTTCCCCTGCATCTGGGGTTTTCTTGTTGTGAGGGGAAGGAGGTGGCCATTGGGGAGCCAGGTACAGCAAGCTCCCTCATTCAGCACCAGACTGGCCCTGACATTCCTTAGAGTAGCCCAGGTGCTACTCTAGCTTATACCACTAGATATCTTCTTCCACTGGAGTGTAGAAGAGCTCTGCTAAGGTGGAGTGAAGGGGTGGCTGGAATGGGAGCCAGCTCTACCTATTTCACTAGCTTTATGCCAACAGAGAAATCCCTTCTCCAAGGATAAATCTTCACTGGCCACTTATGGGCAGAACCCAACCAGTCTGCACTGCCCGATCAGCACAAAGTGGATGCATCATACTGCAGGATCTGGCCCAACATATTTCCATTCCAGTTCTCTGTACATTGTAGAGGTTCATGAGCCTAGGAATTCTATTTGGTACTCATATTTATGTTTGCACTGGTCACCTGTCAGCCACTTTTTGTGTTGTCATGGGGACATGGCTCATTACAAATCTGAACAATATAATATCTTGGGCTTTATAGACTTTTCTCCTGAAATTGACCAGGTTTTCATTTGTATCACAACATCTATTGTTACTTGTTAATAGATGTCCGTTATGCAGCTAGCAGAGAAAATGACACAATTTATCTGAAAATGAGTTTTCTTCCTAGTTTGTTGGTATGGCTAGATGTATATCACCTTTTGCATTACTCTTCCTATGATGTAATTACCTCAAGATATCACTACACAAAATGATCAGCAAGGCTAATTCTGAAATTATCTTTTTGTTTTTGGTAGCTTAGTGCTCACAACGAGGGCTTTGAGTTCAGCATGCTAGGTCAGTTCTGAGACAAGAAGTGACTCAGAATATGAAATAAAAGGCAGATTGTAAATTGTGTGGCACATTTCTGTAATTAAAGTAGCTGTTAATTCTTTAAAGTGTGGCTGTACTTTGAAAAATCACTTTGTAAAATATGGCGTTATGGAGTTTCCAGCCTATAGCCTGGTTATAACCGTTCCAGGATATAACAATAACAAATGTAGTATTAATTGGACTTAACCACATGCTTAAAGATAAGCACGTGCTTAAGTGGTTTTCTGAACTCGGTTCCTAATGAAGTACAAATGTAAGTGTTAGAGAGAACTGCCCATAGTACTGGAGTTTGGACAGATACTTTAAATAGATAATTTTTGTCTTCTGACTGTACCATCAGGTGATATTTGTTGTAATGATCAGAGTTACTGCCTTTCTGCGAGCCTTCAGGGTCCAATACACACTCCCTCAAAAGGGAGAACGACATTATATTTCTATACATTATACATCTCCTTAATGTTTACCCACAACTCCCTATATTAACTTTGAACAATGAAGTCATTGCTAGCTCTTGAGGCACTATCATTTTTCTGCAGTTTTTTTTTTTGTGGTTACACTACTGTACTTTAACCAAGTTTTTGTTGTTTGTTTTTGCTTTTTGAACTTACAGTACAGCTAAGTACAGCGTGGTGACATTTCTACCTCGATTCCTCTATGAGCAGATTAGAAAAGCTGCTAATGCTTTCTTCCTCTTCATTGCCTTACTGCAGGTATGGTTTTATTTTTTTAAACCTTTGATTCAAAAGAAATTCCAATGTAATTACAAAGAAACTAAAAGAAAAAAAACATCAAGTGTGCCTCAATAGAATAATTCATAGATTCATAGACACTAAGGTCAGAAAGGACCATTATGATCATCTAGTCCGACCTCCTGCACAACGCAGGCCACAGACTCTCACCCACCCACTCCTGCGAAAAACCTCTCACCTATGTCTGAGCTATTGAAGTCCTCAAATCGTGGTTTAAAGACTTCAAGGAGCAGAGAATCCTCCAGCAAGTGACCCGTGCCCCATGCTACAGAGGAAGGCGAAAAACCTCCAGGGCCTCTTCCCATCTGCCCTGGAGAAAAATTCCTTCCCGACCCCAAATATGGCGATCAGCTAAACCCTGAGCATATGGGCAAGATTCACCAGCCAGATACCCAGGCAAGAATTTTCTGTAGTAACTCAGATCCCACCCCATCTAACATCCCATCACAGGCCATTGGGCCTATTTACCGTGAATATTTAAAGATCAATTAATTACCAAAATCATGTTATCCCATCATATCATCTCCTCCATAAACTCATCGAGTTTAATCTTAAAGCCCGATAGGTCTTTAAGCCCCCACTGCTTCCCTTGGAAGGCTATTCCAAAACTTCACTCCTGTGATGGTTAGAAACCTTCGTCTAATTTCAAGTCTAAACTTCCCAATGGCCAGTTTATATCCATTTGTTCTTGTGTCTACATTGGTACTGAGTTTAAATAATTCCTCTCCCGCTCCAGTATTTATCCCTTCGATATATTTATAGATAGCAATCATATCTCCCCTCGACCTTCTTCTAGTTAGGCTAAACAAACCAAGCTCCTTGAGTCTCCTTTCATAAGACAGGTTTTCCATTCCTTGGATCATCCTAGTAGCCCTTCTCTGTATCTGTTCCAGTTTGAATTCATCCTTCTTAAACATGGGAGACCAGAACTGCACACAGTATTCCAGGTGAGGTCTCACCAGTGCCTTGTATAATGGTACTAACACCTCCTTATCTCTACTGGAAATACCTCGCCTGATGTACCCCAACACCGCATTAGCTTTTTTCACGGCCATATCACTTTGGCGGCTCATAGTCATCCTACGATCAACCAATACTCCAAGGTCCTTCTCCTCCTCCATTACTTCTAATTAATGTGTCCCCAGCTTATAACTAAAATTCTTGTTATTAATCCCTAAATGCATGACCTTACACTTCTCACTATTAAATTTCATCCTATTACTATTACTCCAGTTTACAAGGTCATCCAGATCCTCCTGTATGATATCCTGGTCCTTCTCTAAATTGGCAATACTTCCCAGCTTTGTATCATCTGCAAACTTTATTAGCACACTCCCACTTTTTGTGGGAGTAATAAAAAGGTCAGTAATAAAAAGAAATAAGATTGGTCCCAAAACCGATCCCTGAGGAACTCCACTGGTAACCTCCTTCCAGCCTGACAGTTCACCTTTCAGTAGGACCCGCTGTAGCTCCCTGTTAACCAATTCCTTATCCACCTTTCAATTTACATATTGATCCCCATCTTTTCCAATTTAACTAATAATTCCCCATGTGGCACCGTATCAAATGCCTTACTGAAATCTAGGTAAATTAGATCCACTGCGTTTCCTTTGTCTAAAAAGTCTGTTACTTTCTCAAAGAAGGAGATCAGGTTGGTTTGGTACGATCTACCTTTTGTAAAACCATGTTGTATTTTGTCGCATTTACCATTGACCTCAATGTCCTTAATTACTTCAAAATTTTTTCCAAGACCTTGCATACTACAGATGTGAAACTAACAGGCCTGTAGTTACCCGGATCACTTTTTTTTCCTTTCTTAAAAATAGGAATTATGTTAGCAATTCTCCAGTCATATGGTATAACCCCTGAGTTTACAGATTCATTAAAAATTCTTGCTAATGGGCTTGCAATTTCATGTGCCAATTCCTTTAATATTCTTGGATGAAGATAAAGTAGTCACCATTATCACAGTGTGAAGTACATAACTTTAAACAGGAAATTAAAGGATAGTTGGAGATTTTGAAAGCTGTTTGCAAAGTAAATTCCAATTTTATAAGAAGTCTTGTTGCTAATTTCACCGTAAATCACTATTAAACTAACCAAAGATACTAAAAAAGCTTCCTTTTTTGCATACATGTGCTTGTAAAGCCAGGTTGTCTTAGTTACTATAGGCCAGATACTCATCTGGTATAAATAAAGAAAATGAAGGTATGCTACTTTACACCACCTGAATGAGTTCAACTGTCTGGCCTGGGAGGGAGAGAGAAATGTGTAAGTAATAGAATTGTAGAAATTCTAAAATGACCTATGATAGCTTTCTTTTGTGAAATATGATGTAAAGGTCTGGTATATCAGGGCCTTTCAGAGCTGTAGCAAGTGCTTATAAACCATTGAGAAGCTGGGAATCTCCGCTTTCCACTGTTTATAAAACTTCCCTTTCTGGTCCTGAATCTTAAATATCTTGGTGATACAGGACTGACTATGATCTATCTTGCACCTCTGACCAATACATTTTTAGGGGAAACTTGTACACTTGGGTGGGAGGGGAAGAAGAAAACATTTCTCTGACATGTTTTTTATTGGTTTGAAAATGGATCTGTTTGAATCGTCTCAAAGTTTATTGTGTCAGAATAAGTTCCAGGATATGTGGGATAGTTTGCAGAGTGCAGCTGAGAGGGTTAAGGTTCCATCCCTTATGGCTGCTGTTCTAGTTCCACTTCTCACTTGATATATTCATAAAACACTAAACTTTACCTGATATAAATCATAGATTTGCTGCATAAGAGAGTTTTATTTTTTTCTTCCTTTACAGCAAATTCCAGATGTCTCTCCAACAGGAAGATATACCACCTTGGTGCCATTGCTATTTATTCTAACCGTTGCTGGCATCAAAGAGATTATAGAAGACTACGTGAGTATAATTTATTTAATTTGGGAAACAGGTAGGCTTCCTACCAATGAAGCACATACAGTTTAAGAGTAAATGCATCTTTAAGAGTGACACAGTAACCGTTGTTGTTGGATCAAATCCTGAGATCTTTGCTTAGTTGTTACTCAGCCCTTTTCAGGTAAATAGTCCATTGACTTTAAGAGGAGTTTGCCTGAGACAGGACCTCAGGAGTCGGCTCATTATCATTATTTAATAGTACTTTATTAAACATATGTATGTCTTCATAGGTGTGCTGTCTGTTTTGAAGAATTGAATGGATCTGGGCTGGTGGGTTGATATGAAAGCTTATGTACAATAGGAAATGCAGATGAACTTTGAACTGGGTAACGAAAACATAATATTAAAACAAATGGAGCTGCACCTATTTATATCAGTGGAGAATCTGCCTCATAGTATAGCAATAAAAATATTTGAATTTATTTTATCAAGAGAATTCCTAAGTTTAAAACATACTGAGAAAAGCAAATTTTGAAGAGGCTATACATATATTTTTATTTGGAAGTGTGAGAAATATAAATATCTTTCTGTACTTGTAAGAATAATCACACTCACTAAATCTCATCTCTTTTCACCGTCTAATACGTGTAGCACAATAATTGCACATGAAGGAGCAAACTTTCAAATTGGCTTCCCCAGAGAATGCGAATTTGCATGCCCAAATTTTAGCTTGCAGTGTTTTGTTTTGCACACTCCAAAGCTCCATATTTCTTGCACAAATAGAGCAATTAATTATCTAGTAACCCAGTTTGCACATTTGTATCCAGCAGGATCAGGGTGCAAAAAATCATTGCCTAAAATTACATGTGTAAAAAGAATTATGTGCTGTTCTGTTTGTGCAAGTTTAGGTGCTGCTTTGTAAAGTTTGGCCCAACGGCTTCTCTGAGTAGAAACAAAATCGCTTATTTGTGGCCAAGAAATTGACTCTTTAATTACATATGGCAGCCAAAAAAAAGAAAAAGCTGTTTCTCTGTTTTTTTTTCCTCTCAGGTGTAGTATATTCTCTTCAAGTAGTCAAAAGTTAGATTTTGCCATCCTGAACAGTAACTTAGGTCTGGTCTCTAAAATGCACAATGCTAGAGCCTTTAATTCTGCCCTTTCTTTAAGAAGGGAGAAGGTATAGTTGTACATTTTATTATCAAAGAGACTAAAATGCCCAATTTGTTGAGCAATAGTGTCACTGGTGGATGAATATCAGAAGGAAGATACTGAGGGCCATTGGCACATGACTGAGAGAGATCGCTAGGGAACCTTCCAATGTTTGGATATACTTTGGGTACACATACACATTTTGGATTTTTCTCTGAACAGAACCTTTGGCCCCTCAGTGGTATTTAGATTCGTCTTTGGGAAAACAGCATTTTATTTAGCAATAAATCTCTGCCAAAAAGAAAGGAAAACTGAAAGCAACATACCCTTTTCATCTGACAAATAAAAAGACATCCCTAATCAGAACTGACTTTCTTTTGTAGTAAGCCAGCATTATTTAGTCCTTTGACTTTGAAATGTAGGTAAACTCAGTAGCCAAGAGACCTTTCCTGACAAGCAGATTGGAAGACAATGTAAAGGATGACTGTCACCGGGGGCTGCTGTTTCTCCCCAGCTCCAAGCATGTGCTGCTATGCCCAGTCTCTGTCAAGGAGGCTTATAATTCTATTATAACAAAGGTTACCAAACAAACAGAACACCATCTTAAATCCATACCTGGTCACCCGTCCCAGGGGTCTCTGGCACTCCTGTTTCTGGCAGTTTCCTCCTCCAACAGCTCCGCTCCCCTTCTGGGAATGCCTACACAGCAAAGAAAAACCCATGGCTGGGTTGACTTCTGGGCTGTCTGGCGCCTGAACAATGGGACCCTCCCACCCCACAGGGTCCTAGAGCATGGGCTTGGGCATCTGCATAGCCATGAAACAGCCCCACTGCCTGACTCCTGCGAGCTTGAATCGGCTAGTATGGGCTAGCCGTGTGTTTTTCTTTGCTGAGTAGATGGACCCATTGAAGCCCAGCCACCAGGTTGGTTCCTTCTGCCCCTGGCTGCCTTGCTCCAGGGGCCCACCACCGGAGTTAGCTCTGCTCCAGCATGGCTTTGCTCCCCATGGCTCAGCTGTCTCAGTCCTTCCTTCATCTAGCTGTCTACTAGCAGACCTTTATAGGCCCAGGTGTAGCCCAGTCTTCTTTAATTAGCTGGATTGGGCTCATCTGCTCCAGTCCAGGGGGAGCTGGGCTTTGTCTGTCCACAGGGACCAGCCACCTTGTGACAATGACCCAGGGTGGTAAAAAGAATTGAAGACCTAACAAAAGCTGTGCATCTCATTGTGGTCATTTAATAGGTGCTCTCACTCCACAGGCTGTATATTCTTACATCCAACAGGCTTAGACAAAACAATACCAACTATTTTAATTGACATTCAAAGCTGCTGACTCAAATTGAGGTCCTGCGGCTAAGTGAGCTAAGTTAGGAAAAGTTTCCATTCCAGACATATGATAAACAGGGAAGGGATATGGAAAAAATTAAAAATGGAGGCAAGAGGATTTTTTCCCATACTTTCTCAAAATATTATTTCTAAGCATTCTCATCCACAATCCCTACCTTGAAAGGCACCCTCATTTGCTTTCTTAGTTAGGTATAAGTGTACTCAGCACCCTAAGATTATAAGGTAATTTAAGACAAAGCCTTTCAGACAAATTCTGACACTTGGCAAGTGTAGATGAAATATTAACAAATACAAATGAGGGGAGAAAAATTCCTGCTGAGGTGAGCAGTCTGTTTTGTAAAAAAAGGATTACAGGGTTCCAGGAAAGTAGGGTTATTATAGTCAAAAGGTCTTTCTCCTGTCAGCTCTTGAATTAATTATGTCAGGTTTTTTTTTACTGTATATTAAGAAGCTTTGAATACATAATGCTAGAACAAATTACACATAGAATATGTGTAGTCAACAACTCTAACTCCTATCATGTAGAATTATTCACTTGTTCTCATTGCATTTTTGGGTGGCAGCTTTTAACTTGCCTTGTTATCTGTTATTCAGCATAGTGAATACCACCTCCTAATTTAGATGCAAAAAGTCAATATTGGTCTTTTGTAATTCTAAGCAAAAAGGTGCATAAAACAGCATAGACGATCCAATTTAATTGACAAAAGAGAGATCTCTGCCTTGTCCTTTACTCCTCCTGTTTTTGCCTTGTTTATTCAGCACATGGGTTACTAATGTGGAATCTTCCTGAGTGTAATTAAATGTTGTTGTTTTTTGTTTGTTTCATGACAGAAACGGCATAAGGCAGACAGTACAGTAAACAAAAAGAAAACAATAGGTAAGATCCTAATGTAGTTTCATTTTTTTAAACTAAATATTATGCATTAGGAATGGCCAGATTCAAATGTATTGTGAAGATGAATCATTATTTTATGATTCATAAAATATGATTCCCAACTTGATGATCACTTTAGATAAGCTATTACCAGCAGGAGAGTGGGGTGGGAGGAGGTATTGTTTCATGGTCTGTGTGTATATAATGTCTTCTGCAGTTTCCACGGTATGCATCCGATGAAGTGAGCTGTAGCTCACGAAAGCTCATGCTCAAATAAATTGGTTAGTCTCTAAGGTGCCACAAGTACTCCTTTTCTTTTTGCGAATACAGACTAACACGGCTGTTACTCTGAAACCTGTCATTATTTTAAAACTAATCATGTATTATCTTCTGATTCTATAAATTCTAAAGAACTAGAGGAAGATGTACATGAATGACTGTTTGAATGCTAGGTGCTAATAATTAGTCGTCATTAATTTTTTGTCTCATTATGAATGATGATATGAAGAACTTGGTGGAATAAGGGGTGTGATGTCCTGGGATACGGAGACCTCTGCTTCTCTTGAACCTTATGACATCAGTCTTACTGAATAACTGCCTGGAGGCATTGCTGTTTGTTAATGCAAGCCTTACTGTTGCTATATCAGTTCATCCATAACTTTTATTAAAAATGAAAAAATATGAGCAGTATTTTGGTTGCACTTAGAATCTTTCAAATGGAAGAAATGTTTTAAATGAAATGAAATCACTGTATGTTAAGGTATAGTTTCATTACTCTTTAAAAAAAATAGCTTAGCCTCCAGAAAAACACTTTGGAGAGCAAATTTGCTAAAATTTTGAAGGTCTACTAGTGTGTGATCCTTGCAGGTATTTGCATGACCTAAGTGCAGTTTAATATAATACTGTTGGTTGGTTGCACATTGGGGTTTTGATCTCTAAGCAATGTGTTACCCAAACCAGATATAGTCTGCTATTATTCCATACTTTTGATGTTCTGTTGGACCAAAATATTCTCCAATATACTTGAACGTACACCCACTCATTCTGAGGGGAATTTCTTGTGTGAATCCAAAGGCAGATTTTGGCTTTTGGTTCTTTTCACCCACATTTTGACCTAGGGCATTCCTTGCTATGGCTTTCAAATACCGAATAGTCTTCTTACTCATTGAAACTTCTCTGTGGCTCTCAAGGGCATTTAGTTCATGAGCATGTATTGGTTAATGTAGTCTTTGGAAATATAGGGAAATATCATCCCTTCATCCATATGGGGCAGCAAAGATGTGATTAGTGAGAATCCTGTCATAGTGAGCCCGAAAATACTGGGGAAGAGGCATCTCAGGGCTTGCCTTCACTGCAAAGTTAATTTGAGTTATAATTCAAGTGTTGCCCCTAACTCAACTCCCATCCATACACACAAACCCTTAAGTCGAGAGTGGTGGTGTTTTTACCAGTCAAGGGGCATAGGCTACAACAAGAGTGAGCAAAAATTGTCAGCTGCTGTCAAGGTTCCTTCTCCACTCTGAATATCCCCCCCCCCCAAGCCCTACACCCCCTTTCCTGGGGAAGGCTTGATAAAAATCCTCACCAATTTGTACAGGTGAACACAGACCCAAACCCTTGGATCTTAAGAACAATAAAAAAAAAGAATCAGGTTCTTAAAAGAAGAATTTTAATTAAAGAAAAGGTAAAAGAATCACCTCTGTAAAATCAGGATGGTAAATACCTTACAGGGTAATCAGATTCAAAACATAGAGAATCTCTCTAGGCAAAACCTTAAGATACAAAAAGACACAAAAAGAGGAATATACATTCCATCCAGAAAGCTTATTTTACCAGCCATTAAACAAAAGGAAATCTAACGCATTTCTAGCTAGATTACTTACTAACTAACAGTTGTAAGGCTGCATTCCTGATCTATTCCCGGCAAAAGCATCACACAGACGAACCCTTTGTTCCCCCCCCCCTCCAGATTTGAAAGTATCTTGTGTCCTCATTGGTCATTTTGGTCAGGTGCCAACGAGGTTATTTTAGCTTCTTAACCCTTTACAGGTGAAAGGGTTTTGCCTCTGGCCAGGAGGGATTTTATAGCACTGTATACAGAAAGGTGGTTACCCTTCCTTTTATATTTATGACAGCTGCAAACACAATCATTCTGTGTTGCTAATACAATTACTGTGTAGTTTAAGAGTTATTTTGCCGCATGACTACTCTCACTCAATCTAGGCTAATTTGAGAGGAGTTAACTTGAGTTATCTACACTCTAGTTAACTCTGCAGTGAAGATTTCACCCCAGATGCACAGAAGCAGGATTTACTATTTATTTTGGGATTAATGTACTTTGGTCTTATTTTACCTAGAGAAGACTGACCACCTGTAAGGTATAATCTCTTGAAAGCTCTGCATAGAAAGACACACAGAAGAGATTATAACTGAAGTAATCATTATTCACTACTAGGTAGTGCTCTGTTTTTGTTTTATTTTCCTTTCTTTAGTTATAAAATTGATAAATGATTAAGTGATATTATCAATTTATTAATTAATAAAATAAGTATTATGCTTGTCTTGTGGTGTCCCCTAAGGTACAGTAATAACCCCATCTGTCTAAAATAGTGGTGGTCACATCCCGGAATTAGCATTAAGAGAGGCAGTTAAGATTTGACCTATCATTTTTTGTTTCTGTAGACGATAAATTGTTAGTAATTTTTGGAAAAATAAAAATAATAGAAAAGTTACATGAAAAACTCCAAGAGTTGACACTCACAAAGACATCCAAGAATCCTGTTTAGAAGGGTGGGTTTGCTGCCCTGTAGGTTAGGAGGAGTTCTTCTCCTTGAATAGAATGAGTGTTCCAGGATCTACAGGGAAATCCAATGGATTTCAGGGTATTAATATGTTGGACAGCTTCTCTGTACTTTTCCCAACTCTTTCCCCCTGCAGCAGCCAAACTGAAAGTGTCTTCCTTGTACCTGCATCCTCCTCCCTCCAAAACTTCACGGGGAGGTCAACGTCATGGAAAAAGGATTTGGCAGGAGTTAATGCTGACTTTGTCAGCACAAAATCCCATGAGGTGATTTCTGAATAAGGAGTTGCTGATTCATTATCAGATAACTAATTATTTCCCCAATTAATATAACAATTTTATACTTAAATAGCTTCTTGTGTTTGTAATCAGTTATAGCATAGAAAGACCTTGCTATATTTGTATATAATACATCTGACTATTCACATAATAACGGTATCTGGCTGTTGTTATATGAAATATTTACATTTAGATAGAAAATATTTGCAAATAAACATCTCAAAGGACGCTTATACCATCTTAAACATTTGAGGGACAACCTTTAAGGCAAACCCCAAGTTAGATACAAGTAATTGATATCATCTGTAAAATATTTCCAAACCATAATTTTGCCACCCTTAAACAAAGTGCCTGTAAAAGAAATCTGTTTTTTCAATAAGAATATTTTCAGAATTCTTTTTATGAATTTAAACTAAGGCTTATCTCTTTGCAAAGAGGAGGAGTAAAGAAGTCTACTTCTATGACTAAGTTTAGAGCTCTGATAACACATCCTTGGTATCATAGATTAATGGTTCTCAACTGGGGGTACATGTACCCCGGGGGGTACGCAGAGGTCTTGCAGGGGGTACAGCAAGTCATCTAGGTATTTGCCTGGTTTTAGAACAGGCAACATAAAAAGCACTAGTGAAGTCAGTACAAATTAAAATTTCATACTGACAATGATCTGTTTATATAGCTCTATATACTATACGCTGAAATGTAAGCACAATGTTTATATTCCAATTGATTTATTTTAAAAATGAGAAAGTAAGCAATTTTTCAGTAATAATGTGCTGTGACACTTCTGTATTTTTATGTCTGATTTTATAAATAAATAGTTTTTAAGTGAGGTGAAACTTGGAGGTACGCAAGACAAATTAGACTACTGAAAGGGGTACAGTATCCTGGAAAGGTATTATATCCTGTATAAAGAACATCCTCGTGTTCTTTTACACAATCAGGTCTCTTTCTAAAACATAAATATCCTAAGAATGTTTTCATGAGATAAAGAATCTGTGTAAACACACTTAGAAGCAACAAATATGGTTTCAAGCATAAACAGATGTCATCCTCTTTGACGCTTTTGGTGATGATTCTCAGCTTTCCTAGGAATTTCTTTAATTTGCTTGAACATTTTAGTGAGCAACCAGATCAATTTTTAATAAGCATGCGAATGATCATTCTTCACTCATCATGTGTACGAAATTAATGGAAATATCTCCTTATCTTCATTAAAGATGAAGGCAAGGATGTAATAACCTAAACCTGTATATAATTATAATAAAATTATTTATAACCACTTTTGCATCACTGTTGATGTCTGTTCCTCAACACAATAGAACCCTGATTTTTTTTTTTAAGATCTCAGAGGACACTCAAAAAGTTACATAAAAGTGGCAGTTCAGACAATCAGTACCTTCAAGCCTCCAGAGGTCTTCAGTTCTATAGGAACTTAACATCAGCACTGAGAACTTAGGAATCCCCTGGCAAGGAAGCCTGAAGCTAAGCTACCTAGTCCGTGCGATTTAGTAGCTGCACAGGGGTAAAGCTTCAGCCCTGTGGAACTTAAAACTCTCTAAAACTGAATCACCACCTCTGTAGAGATCTGCAGGATCTTTAGCTAGTGTAACCTCCGATGACAGAAGTGACTTTTTGTTAACTGGGATTTTCCCCTAAATGAATTTAGGAAAATCAGATTGTGGTATATTGAGGTTGGTTTTGGGGTAGAAGTGACATGAATTTTAATTTTTTTTTTTTTAAACCTATGAACACAGTGTTTGCCTTTTAGCTGGACCTCCTCCACCCTCCTGCCATGGAGGTAATAGCTGGCTTCTTTTGTTGGCTTCCTAGATACATTTTCTGGGATGAGTGAAGTACAAAAGAATGAATGAAAACATTCTAGATAAATCGTTTGGTGTGATGAAGTCATTTTTAACTTCTTTGCCATTACCCAGTAATGTACAACGAATTCCCCCCTCCCCCTGCAAGATAATGTGTTTCAGGAATGATCATTTTCATATCTCAAATGGGAGATAAGACTATGTTATAGTTTAAAATAATGGAAATTGAATGCTAGTGGGCCACTTCCTGCTCTCTGTAACATGTATGCAACTCCCAGCAGTATTTCTGGCTCTGTAATCAACATCACAATGTTGGGGTGATTTCATAGAAATAGTATGTACTGAGGGCCAGATTCTGCCCTGGGACATGTGTGCCTGGCTCTGATTCATGTGTGCACTCACACACATCAGAGGATGAAATTTGATCCCAACTTCTGAAAAAATATTTAGGATTGTATCCAGGCACATTAGTTAATTTGGACCTTGGCATATATGCTTCCTGTGCTTCAAGGTGTTTGGATAGTGTAAGTCATCTTGATTTTTGATATGCATTCTAATAAATAAAAATTAATTAAAGTTGATGATTTTTATTTCAGTTTTACGAAATGGATTGTGGCGGACCATTATGTGGAAAGAGGTAAAAAACCAATTTTTAAAATGTTTTGAGAAGAATTACTTTTGATGGACTGATTCTAGGATGGCGCAGAGCCAACGACGCTGGATTTACACTGTCTAATGAGTCCCCTGTGATGGGGGAATCCTTGGCTGCCTGTTTAGGGCAGCTTTTTGTGGCTGCTTTGCACTGTGGTAGCAATGCAGAGCTCTCAGATATGGGCTCCAAGATTGTGTCCCATTCATCTGTTTTTCCAATAACAGTTGTCTATTACTTTTATAATAACAATTAGGTATTATTGATATTGCCATAGAGACTAGAACCCTGTGCTGTTTGCTCCTTTGTAGCACATTGCTTTTATCCCAATAAAAGTTAATTATTTTCACTGCAATGGCACAGCTTTATTAATATTGTTTTTAACAACTTTATATGTTCTCTGCAGATCTAGGGGAATTTTTTCTCTGAAGTCTTAGGCCCAGATCTTCAGATTTAGGCTTTGGAAGTTAGGAGTCTAAATACCTTCAAGGATCTGGGCCTTACTTAAATACTTATTTAACTTTGGTAGTTTCTGGGGCCCAATCAATTAGAACTTTTCCCTATAAGAAGTTCAGATTTTTTGAGACCAGGTTCTACAAACCCTCAATCACAAGGATAATCTGTACAGGTATAATGAACACCTATGAAGAGAGCCAGCACAAGGTCTATGCACGATCACGTAAATCCCACTTAAACTCAATTTTTTTTAGGACTTAAGTGGAACTTCAGTGGTGCATAAACCTGGTTCTTATCCTCTGCACAATTGTGAATTTAACCCCAGGTGAATACTCTGATTGCATTTAATGAGGTTACTCGTGTGAGTACAGATTCTTCAGGTCAGGCCTGTGGCGCTTAGAAAATTTTTTATAAATCTATATTTACCAGAAAGTCCAAAATAGCTCTTTGAGCTTCATTCTGGTAAGTGATAAATAATGTACATCCCTTGTAATTTTCTGAGAAGGACTTTGAAAACCAAATCAGGAAATTAAACCCAGAAAATTATATTTAAACAACAGTAAGGCTCTGATGGAAACCAATGAATCCCAGGGAATGTAAAGCTCACACTGAGATGTGCCACTTTATCTTAATTTTTCTACCAGATTGTGAATTAGAGATGTCACATAAGGCTGAACATGGAATGTTTTCACATTGTGTTACAGTCTTCACATTTAAACAAAGATTCTTGACTATAAGTTTTTCATTTTGAGTCATGAGGATTCCAGTTTATCCATTATTTTGTCATAATTACTCAGCTGTGTTTAGCATATCACCCTTCTAAAATATCAGATCTGATTTGTTAGAAGTTATTAGACCTGATCTTGCTACCATTGAGGTTCATAGGAATTTTACTTCAGTGGGAGTAGGGTCAGGCTTGTCTTCTCCAATGAAGTTTACTGTTTAAAGCAAAGAAACTTACCATCTACTTTTGGAAACTGCTTGACTTTTCAGGGTCCATTCCGACATTAGGATTATGTCTTGATGTTCAATCTCAATCCAGCAGTTCATAATTTGTATGAACAAGGACAGATGACGTGCGGGTCCCTAAATGATTCCATTGTGTCTAGGCATGAAAGCTGTTGAGCACCTTCAACTCCCATTGAAGATAATGGGAGTTGTGGGTGCTCAGCATCTCTAGGAACAGCCCACGGAACAGCTAATCAGGTGAGATGTGAGAAATGAAACACAGTTGCTGGTAGTGTTCACAGCATCTACCACTAGTTTGTGTTGCTACATACTAGAGCACCTGCTGATGTTTAATGCTACAAGTGCTTAAGATGAAAAGCATCTAATGTGAGAAGAGTTCAGGTAAGAGGAGAGTAGCAAGCTGGTGAGTAGTGAGAAAACATGGAACCAAGAAAGAAAAGGGAAGAGAAGAGGTCAGAGGAAGAGTAAAACAGACAATAGGTTAAACAGATGAGGTAGAGACAAAAGCAAAGATAAGAAAACTTATGTCACCTGTGAAAGCATCTCTTATCAGCTATCAAGAAGAGCCACTGCCTACAGACAAGCTAGTTCAGGCAGTAGGAGTAATAGGGAGAGGCTTAATCACCTTATCTAAAGTAAGGAAAAACTAAAACTTGAAACTTACTTCTGAAGTTATGACTTGTATTTTTTGTCTGTGGTGGACACTGTTTCCCTTCATTAAATGTGTGAAATGAGCCCTGACGTTGAACTTTTATCTTCTCAATGGTATATAACCAGACTGAATTCAAAGCACCACAGTAGATGTTCTTTGTAAGATACAGAACTCTTCCTCTCTTTGTGAAGGGAATAGTTTACACATTAATAATCCAGATGAACAATCTGTGTTCATTTTCTCTTCTTCCCTGCTGCTGCACTCCTGCCCCTGTATCAATAGGTGGCAGTAGGAGACATTGTGAAGGTCACCAATGGGCAGCATCTTCCAGCAGACATGATCATTGTATCTTCCAGGTCAGATATACTGAGTGGGTGTGACATGATGCTTCTGCTGAACTGAGGTTTTAAAGAAATTATTTTCATTATTAGGCCGTGTAAACTTAGATCTTATATGCCAATCCCCTCACTGTGTGAACTGGATAACAACATTTCTACATCAAAAAGATATGTTTGCCTTATCAGGGAAAGAAGTGATCCTTTCCAGACACCCTCTCTTTCATTTGCATTGTGAATAACTTCTCAAGAGCAGCCAGGTAAGATGGTGTTCAAATTGGTGGTGCTTGAAACTGAGCTTACTGTAGCATTTTGGGAAATTGGCTCTTTCAGATTTGTAGGGAGGGGATTTGGGGATTTGACAAATGCTGAGTGCAGTCAAATTGCTCAGTGATTTTTGAAAGGCCTCTCACTTCTAAAAGGTCTTCACTGCTAAAAAAAAAAAAGTGCAATTTTTTTACCTCAGTGTAATTGAGAAGCATGAGCTGTCCTGAGGTAAAAACACACTGACACATTAGTTTTATCGTGAGGTAAATTCACTGAGGTCAAGGCGGGTGTAGAGCTGTTCAGCTCATGATAGAACTAAAGTGTCTTGTCCTCACTGTGTTTTTTACCTCAGGACTGCTCTTGTAAGTTATTCACCCCAAGGTATAAAACACACCCTTTTTAACAGTGAAGAGAAGCTTTCAGAGGATTTTGCAGCTAAGTGATTTTTGGTGGTGATCAAAAGAACTTTAGTTTTGTTTCCTTGTATTAATTGAACTGAAAAAAATCCAGCAAGTTCCCCCAACACTTAGTGCCCCGCCCCCAAGTACTTGTGCCGCCTTCTTCCACTGCAATTAACTCGAGTTATGTATGCTCAAGTTACTTCTCTTGAGTTAGCCTCGCTTGAGAGAAAGCAGTCACAGTGCAGAATAACATTCGAGCTGCTGTGTCCACTGCTCTGGTGCTTCACTTATTCATGTGTGTCACTAAAATAAGGGGGAGGGATAGCTCAGTGGTCTGAGCATTGGCCTGCTAAACCCAGGGTTGTGAGCTCAATCCTTGAGGGGGCCATTTAGGGATCTGGGGCAAAAATTGGGGATTGGTCTTGCTTTGAGCAGTGGGTTGGACTAGATGACCTCCTGAGGTCCCTTCCAATCCTGATATTCTATGAAAGTTTAGTCTATACTACAAACGTAGCCACACCCTTGGGCAACCTAGTTATACCAACCTATCCCCTGGTATAGACAGTTCGAGGGCTTCTCTTGTCAACATAGCTACCACCTCTCCGGGAGGTGGAGCACCTACGCTGATGGGAGAAGCTCTTCTTCTGGTACCGGTAGCATCTTTACTAAGTGCCACAGCACTGTAAGTGTAGACAAGTCCTGGGACTTCTGGGGGCATATCTCATGGGTCTTTGCGCTGCAGTTAGATGAGCTGCTCTGTAAATTCTTTTTTAGTGAATTATGAGAGAACTTGTCTGTCCTCTCTGGGTGCCTGGGTGGGAATTATGAGAAGGCATTGGAGGACTGTCAGCACTCGAGTGGAACTAGCCTGTGGCCACACTAGAGTGGGCATGCCAGCATCTGCTGAGTTGCGCTCTCTGAAGTTTTAGCCTGTACCCCCTGATGGACCAGCCAAGTTGTGTTTAAAAGCACCACCACACTTGAGTTAGAAGCAACATTTGAGTTATAATTTGAGTTAACTTTGCAGTGAAGATACACCCTAAGACTGCAGGTCTTCTCTTCACCACCCAAACATCAAACAAGAGATCTTGTGGATGTTCTTCTTCTCTCTAACTAGCAATGGCCATGGGTCACCCTGATCCCCATGCCCTGAAATTCCCTCCTGGAGAGGGAAACAGATGATTAACCTTCTGAGAAATGTCTTTTCTGAGCTATTGGCCTACATTTCCTGCCTTGCCCTCACTTTCTGTCTCATTCTTGTGTCACCAGGAGAAGCAGTGTCTCTGGTGGAGATAGATAGCAGGTAAAAATGAAGATTTGAAATTTCAAAAGTTACTAGAGATTTGGGGTACTGGAGTTTTAGGGTGCCCAATTGAAATTCCATAAGGTGTCCTGAGGGTGCTCAGTAAGTCTGAAAAATATTGTCCCTTTAATCATGACTGAGGTTGAGTACCCAAAAACTGAGGTACCTCAAATATCTAGTTCGTTCTAGGATTTAGGTCAAAATTTAAAAATAAGATTTATTTAAATAAAAGCCCCAAATTATTATTGATTATTTATTACTAGCCAGGTGGCTCCCAAATTTAAGTGCAGGTAGGGGATACAACCACACTCTTATCAGAATGGTAATTTCCAGTTTTGAGGGATTCTCATTCCATTTTGGGCTTTCTCCCCAAACGTTTTATATTTAAACTTTTTCTCCCACTTACCTGCTTCACTGGGATTTAGTTCTTAAGATGCATAGGCCAAATTATTCTGTCAGTACCACTCCAGAAACCCCACTGATGTCAGTGAGGTTACACTGGTGTACCTGAGGCATAATTTGGCCCTGAGTATGCTGTTTAATTTATGAAATGCTTTGCTTTTAGTACTGGCCATTTCTGTTGTGGTTTTGCTTTTACCATGGTCGCTTTGTTATGTACATAATAAATTCTTTGAGATGGTAATAATAATAATAATAGCCCTCAGTTCACCAGAAAGCTTTGCATGCTCTGCAAGGATGGATTGTTTGATTTGTGTATGGTATGTGCTGTATTAAGGTATTGTGTGTACAGGTATATTGTTTTGACTGTTAAATTGTCTATTATTTTGATTATTCACATAAAGATGACATTCAAGGGATCTTACAGACAGCAGAAATTCTTAAGGCAGAAAAAAAGACCAAAAGCAATTAAAGATCATATTTGGATCTCATTTGTACTGGGTATAAGAGGCATTTTCAGGTCTATATACAGATGTGAAGAACTTTGTGTAAAAATTTCTTGGCCTGTGATATAAGTGCTGCGTCTGATCCACCATCTAGATTACAGTAAATTTTCTGTTCATAATATGACCAAAAATATGGACCATAGTGGTTTATGTATTAGAGTCTGTAGTGTCCATTGGATCTGATCTGTTAGTTTGACCATATGTGGGAAGCTGTGAACCTGTGTTCCAGCTCCCATTGCTGTATGACTTCTGAAAGAAAATTTATTTCTCTGGAGACCACATACATATCTGTGTATATGGCTAGATCTGCATACCTGCATCTCTCTGGCATTCAGGTGTCTAGCAGTCAGGAAAATGGCAGCAATACAAGGGTTAATTTAAATCTAATTGCTTCAGGAGGTATAGAACAGCATCTCAATGTACAGAAAGTAGTCTGCAAACACGGGAAGATGAAATGCGTATCTGGGTCCAAGTAGGAAGTGAATTCCTTCATTGTGATGCATAGACATAAGTGAGGATGTCTTTTTAAAAGATATGCTCTAGGAATTATTTTGAGGAAGTTCTATGGCTTGTGTTATAAAGGGGCTCAGATGGTCATAGTGGTCCCTTCAGGCCTTGAAATCTATGAATTTATGAACTACAGGACAAGATGAATGAGTACAAACTCTGGGCAAGATTCTAATACTCCTCAGGTGTGCCCTGAGAATAGGCACTATGTGAAAGCATCATCATTGTATACCTGAATTTGACCCATACTTAACTCTCTCCCACCCTCGGACAGCCTATTCCAGCTAGGAAGAGGAGTAATTTCTGTAAGACAGGGGATGTGTGGGGATGTGTAAGGGCACAAACACTCTAGTAGACCACACCCCTTGAGTCTAACCCTGGTTCCAGAATGCCTTTCTGTGGCTCCAACCACAGGACACCTGCAGAGTAGCCTCTGCAAGTTTGGGGGGAACTAGAATCAGGGAGGTGGAACATTAACATCCTCTGCTGCCCTTACAGCCATGGCTTTTTGGTGAATTGTATGAGCAGCGTATAGCCAGATTTGGCTCTATGGGGAAAAAAATGTACAAAGGTATGAAGGGAGCTGGTGCCTAATTGTCCTTAGTAATTTGAAAATCTCCCCTGTTTTAATGTTGCTATGGTTTTCCAGCATTCTTGCTCAACAAATTTGGGGAAGAAAATTCTAGAAGGAGAACTTGTCAAAAGTGAAACAGCTGAGTTATTAAATAATGTGAAGAATTGAAGCAGAGGTTCTTTAATATTTTCTGGAAGTGATGTGTACTTATGTTAAACCTGCTTGGTTTTTTTGGATAGCATCTATATTGATTCAGATAGATGTGGTTTTTTTAAGAAATCATTTAAGTCATTTTTAACTGAAGTAATTTTCAAAGGGATTTTTAAAAAACGGCACCCTGTCATTCACCATCAGAATTTAACTTTTTGCCATATAATGTATTGAGAATAATTATAATTGGGTACTTTCAAAGCACAAGTAAGGCTCAGTGTAATTGTTTTATAAAATGTTTAATCATGAAAATTTTACTGTGCTTTCTGCAGTGAACCTCAGGCAATGTGCTATATTGAAACATCTAATCTTGATGGGGAGACTAATCTTAAAATACGACAGGTAAAATCACATTTATTTTGTTAGTGTATAATGTTAACTAGAAAGTCCTGTTTAGCAGTTAGGAAAGGGAGCTGGGTGTGAGGAGATCTGGATTCTAAATGCAGCTGTATAACTCTTGACTAGTTACTTATGCTCTCACTGCCAGTTTCTGCATCTGTTGAATGAAGGTGGTGGTAATTGCTGTACAGATTTGTTGAGAGACTGAATTAAAGAGAGGCATGGTCCAGTGGATTTAAACATGGGAATGGACATCAGGAAGATCCTGGCTATGATGCTTACGTCTAGTGTGGCCTTCAAACAAATATTTAACTTCTCTGTCTCACTTTCCCCCACTCTAATAACAGCAGTATTCTTCCCAGGGCTGCTGTAATTACATGCTTGGTAAGTGCTTTAAACATGAATTTAGTCTCTCTCCATCTTACAGGACCTGCATTTGATGACCTTCAGGTCATGTTGCAAAGCGTATGGGCCTGATTCTCATTTACACTGTGGCTGCTTTGTACAACCCTGGCCGTGTAAATAAACCTTTAAAGAGTGTGAATTAGACATATACACTTCCAGGCTTCTTTACACCGCCAGAGAGATGTAAAGGTGAATCAGGGCCTGTGTATTTTCCCGGGCTTTCTCTGACTCCTAAGTGTGAGCACCTCAGACTTTGGGTGGGGAGCAGCATGGAGCAGGAGATTGGTACTTTTGTGTGAGTAAAAATAATTAACTGAGACTCTTATGCACATCCTGCTTAAGGGGATCCCAGTAATTACAGAGCGAGAGGCCAAGCTCCCACCATCCTCCTGCCCATCCCCAATACCCCATGCCGTGGTTTATCAGAGCTGATGCAGAACCTTTGGTGTGTGGAGTCCCCTTACATGCCCTCTCCATAGCATGTGCAGCATGGATACAGTGGCTGTTCTGTACCAAGGGGCATCAGTCACGCTGTGCCCATGGTAAACTTCACCAGAAGGACACATTTTATTTTATGCAAATATATCTGTAAAATATAAGAGAATGTTTAGAGGTGAGAAAATAAGTTTCTACTTTAAATGTTTGGGAAATGTAAAGTTATCAGAGAAGAGAAAAAAAGAAAAGGATGGATCCGATGAAGTGAGCTGTAGCTCACGAAAGCTTATGCTCAAATAAATTTGTTAGTCGCTAAGGTGCCACAAGTACTCCTTTTCTTTTTGTGAATACAGACTAACACAGCTGCTACTCTGAAACCTGTCATTATGCAAGTCAGAGAAGAGGAGTTACAGATTCTCTTCTTACTTACCCCGGTGTTAGTGGGGAGTAACTCCATTTAGACACTGCAGCTGCTCAAATCTAAAACTAATGTGTGAGGAGAATCAGGGCATTGAGCACATTAAGATGCAGTTTCATGGGATTGCAGCATACCCCTGACAGTATCAAAGCAGCACTTAGAAACCTGTGTACTTGTTGTCACGGAGTCCCCGGGCGATGCTCTGGAACTGCTCCCTATGAAGCCAGTCAGGACTCTGGGGAAGTCTCCTTTCTGCTAGCAGACTGTCTTCAGGACTCACAGCTCACACAACTTCCACCTTCCTGGGTCTGACCTCGGAGCGTTCAGCATCCTCTGCCCCTCCGTGCACTTCCCACAGCGAGTCCGTCCAGGCAGGGTCCTGGGGAAGCCAGAGGGTCCTGCACCCCAACTTCGTAGTCAGACGTGACTCTCAGCCAGCCAGCTAGTAAAACAGAAGTTTATTAGACAACAGGAACATGGTCTAAACCAGAGCTTGTAGGTGCAGAGAACAGGACCCCTCAGCTGGGTCCATTTTGGGAGGCAGTGAGCCAGACAACCCCATCTGCACTTCACTCCATGTCCCCAGCCAGCCCCAAACTGAAACTCTCTCCAGCCCCTCCTCCTCTTGGCTTTGTCCCTTTCCCAGGCCAGGGGGTCACCTGATTCCTTTGTTCTCCAACCCTTTAGCTCTCACCTTGCAGGGGGGAAGGGCCAGGCCATCAGTTGCCAGGAAACAGGGTGTTGGCCATTCTCGGTGTCCAGACCCCTGCACACACCTGCCCTCTAGGGCTCTGCAACGATCATACACCCTTATCCCACCACCTAGATACTTAAGAACTGCATAGGGGAAACTGAGGCACCTCCACAATATTCAGAGGAAACAGTAAGAAAAGTCCTGCTTCGTCACATCTCTCCCCCCTTCGAGACCGAACTGAACGGGGTCACTTTTGCCGGTGACCCGGGGAAGTTCGAAGCCACCAGCATTCCCATGGATGCCCCAGCATCTCTCCTGTTCCTTGATGGGAGTTACACCAGGCCCTTCCAGTTTCACGCCCTCCCTTAGGTCGTGGTGGTCGATAGCACTCGCATGCCTCATGTGGGAAGGTTTATGCAGCCCGTGCCCTTTTGCCACCCCAAAACCCCCGGGGGTCAAACTGGGATAGGGTCTTCTCTCAGCGCTCCAGTCTGGAGGCCTGCAATTTGGGCTCTGTTGGTTAAGAGCCCCCATCTTGGCCTGGGCCACATACTGTTCACTTACAGAACTAGCATGGAGACATCCTTTTCTCCACAACCTTGTCTCCCCAACAAGCTGGCCAAACACAGCCACTTGGTTATAGGACTGTTTAACTTTCTTAACAGCTTTCACTTCATCTGAGACCTTCTCAAAGCTGTCCACACTGGATCTTTCAACAGGAAAGTCAGTGGCTTCATTCACAATAGAAAATTTCTGGCTGTTAGGAACTGAAACTTTCTTGATTAAATCACTTTCACACCCTTCAGTTGCAATAAACTGCTTGCAAATACTACTATGAGGATTCCTTTCCCTAGGGCTTTTCTATGCAACAGTTCACCCTTCACAGAAATTCAGCCCTTACCCTCTTCACCTAGGGCTTGCTCTAGAGGAACACTTTCCTGAGCAACAACAGACTCTTTCTGGGTCTCACTTACATCCAGAATTACCTCTGGCCCATCAGGAGGATTCCTACACAATCCCCTTTCAGGCAAACTTACAGACTTCCTAGGTAAAAGGTTAGAAGCAGTCTCCTTCCCTTTGCCACACACAAGTTCAGGAATCTTTTCCTTCTTGCTACAGGTTTCCACATCCTCAGTAGGTAACACAATCAAATCACCTTTCTGTTCTCCTTGTGCCCTGGCTAGGATCTCACCCTGATTAGACAGAGTTGCTACACTCTTTCCCAACAACACACTAGCAATGGGCAAAATACAAGCACCAGAATTGTCTGGTCTCTGGGATTTTACATAGACACTAACTGGATGCGACCTAGTTACAGTGCCAGTCTCCCTAGCAGACACAAACTTAGGACCATTCCCTTCATAGAATCATAGAATCATAGAATATCAGGATTGGAAGGGACCTCAGGAGGTTATCTAGTCCAACCCCCTGCTCAAAGCAGGACAAATCCCCAACTAAATCATCCCAGCCAGGGCTTTGTCGAGCCTGACCTTAAAAATATCTAAGGAAGGAGATTCCACCACCTCCCTAGGTAACGCATTCCAGTGTTTCACCACCCTCCTAGTGAAAAAGTTTTTCCTAATATCCAACCTAAACCTCCCCCACTGCAACTTGAGACCATTACTCCTTGTTCTGTCATCAGCTACCACCGAGAACAGTCTATATCCATCCTCTTTGGAACCCCCTTTCAGGTAGTTGAAAGCATCTATCAAATCCCCCCTCATTCTTCTCTTCCGCAGACTAAACAATCCCAGTTCTCTCAGCCTCTCCTCATAAATCATGTGTTCCAGTCCCCTAATCATTTTTGTTGCCCTCCACTGGACGTTTTTCAATTTTTCCACATCCTTCTTGTAGTGTGGGGCCCAAAAATGGACACAGTACTCCAGATGAGGCCTCACCAATGTCGAATAGAGGGGAACGATCACGTCCCTCGATCTGCTGGCAATGCCCCTACCTATACGTTCCAAAATGCCATTGGCCTTCTTGGCAACAAGTGCACACTGTTGACTCATATCCAGCTTCTCGTCCACTGTCACCCCTGGGTCCTTTTCTGCAGAACTGCTGCTGAGCCATTTGGTCCCTAGTCTGTAGCGGTGCATGGGATTATTCCATCCTAAGTGCAGGATTCTGCACTTGTCCTTGTTGAACCTCATCAGATTTCTTTTGGCCCAATCCTCTAATTTGTCTAGGTCCCTCTGTATCCTATCCCCCCCCTCCAGCGTATCTACCTCTCCTCCCAGTTTAGTGTCATCTGCAAACTTGCTGAGGGTGCAATCCACACCATCCTCCAGATCATTTATGAAGCTATTGAACAAAACCGGCCCCAGGACCGACCCTTGGGGCACTCCACTTGATACCGGCTGCCAACTAGACATGGAGCCATTGATCACTACCCGTTGAGCCCAACAATCGTGACAGCTTTCTATCCACCTTATAGTCCATTCATCCAGCCCATACTTCTTTAACTTGCTGGCAAGAATACTGTGGGAGACCATGTCAAAAGCTTTGCTAAAGTCAAGGAACAACACGTCCACCGCTTTCCCCTCATCCACAGAGCCAGTTATCTCGTCATAGAAGGCAATTAGATTAGTCAAGCATGACTTGCCCTTGGTGAATCCATGCTGACTGTTCCTGATCACTTTCCTCTCCTCCAAGTGCTTCAGAATTGATTCCTTGAGGACCTGCTCCATGATTTTTCCGGGGACTGAGGTGAGGCTGACTGGCCTGTAGTTCCCTGGATCCTCCCCCTTCCCTTTTTTAAAGATGGGCACTACATTAGCCTTTTTCCAGTCGTCTGGGACTTCCTCGGATCACCATGAGTTTTCAAAGATAATGGCCAATGGCTCTGCAATCACATCCGTCAACTCCTTTAGCACTCTCGGATGCAGCGCATCCGGCCCCATGGACTTGTGCTTGTCCAGCTTTTCTAAATAGTCCCAAACCGCTTCTTTCTCCACAGAGGGCTGGTCACCTACTCCCCATGCTGCGCTGCCCAGTGCAGCAGTCCAGGAGCTGACGTTGTTCGTGAAGACAGAGGCAAAAAAAGCATTGAGTACATTAGCTTTTTCAACATCCTCTGTCACTAAGTTGCCTCCCTCATTCAGTAAGGGGCCTACACTTTCCTTGACTTTCTTCTTGTTGCTAACGTACCTGAAGAAACCCTTCTTGTTACTCTTAACATCTCTTGCTAGCTGCAACTCCAGGTGTGATTTGGCCTTACTGATTTCACTCCTGCATCCCCGAGCAGTATTTTTATACTCTTCCCTGGTCATTTGTCCAATCTTCCACTTCTTGTAAGTTTCTTTTTTGTGTTCAAGCCCAGTTCCAAGTCCTTTTCCTTAGGAGCTTCTCTTAGGTGTTCAGTTGTGGGAGAGTGAAGAACAACAGATGATGTCACTCCCTGCCTTATATAGCTTTAGCATATGGCAGGAACCCTTTGTCCCAAACTCAGTTTGTGGAAAAACACTGGTATCCAAGATGAAATTCTGTGTCATGTGGCCTGGTCACATGCCCTTGCATACCTTGCTGAGTCATAGCAACCATTACTTACAAGCTGTTTGGAGCATTCTCAGGGATGTTTACTAGGTGGGGCATAAGCTTCTCCTAAAGCCTATTGTTTTTCCTAATAGCCCTTTACCTTGAGTGGGCCCTTCATAGCCGACTATCTAGACTGGAAGCATTTTGCCTAGTGGGTGTCACCCAGGTGTGATTACATGTGAAATACAGATATGTAGTCAATATTCATAACTTCCGGTACAAAAATGATACATACATACAAATATGATAATCATATTTAGCAAATCATAAATTTTCCAGTGACACCTCACATGACCCATCTTGTACAAAATGCATCATCATAATGCCATTGTAACTTACAATTCATATTTGAAAACCTTTATATTTGCCTGCATTTTAATTTTGTTTGAGAAACTGTGGTTGTATCTACAGGTCTGATACCAAGGACAGTAGTCTGGGGAAGAATCCTCTGCAGATTATATTTATATATGGGTCACTGCATTTAAAAAATGTGGACCTGATTCTCTAACTGCCTTGCAACGTGGAGTCTCACTTGAGCAAACAAGATGGAAAATGGGTTTATGGCAGTGATTTACACTCACTTTCCACTCCCTTCACTCAAGGGTAACTTTTGACACTAGGCAAAAAGCAGTGAAGAATCAGGCATGTGGTTTCTAAATTTCAGAAAATTGCATGTTAGGGTATGGCTATTGATACCTATGATAAATCTTACACTGCCCTCCCAATAAGTTAATACATTGGGTTAAATTCTTGGCTGCGATATGCAGTCTTCACTGAGTGCAATAGGATGGGGGAGCTGCAAAGGAGCTGGATGCAGTTCCTCGATCCTGGGGGCAAGAGAGGACCAGTTTGACACTCCGCATAGTTTAAGTCAAGATTGGATGTTTTCATGAAAGAGATGCTCTAGGAATTATTTTGGGGAAGTTCTGTGGCATGTGCTATACTGGGTGGGCAGACTAGATAACAATGATCCCTTCTGGCCTTGGAATCTATTAATCTGTGGTGAGTTAGCAATCAACCCTGAGCAAGGGCAGAGCATGGTTTTAGTGCCCCAGGAGCGGCCCTGGAGGGAGAGTGGGACTTAGCATACATGTGTCAAAAAGCTACATTGCCCCGTGTAGGGGTGGGGGGAGGGCAGAACCAAAGCTGCTCTCATTCCTTGTTTCTTCCCACTCCCTCCTGCCCACTTGTGCCGAGTGGGGGAACGTAACAGCGCTGTGAAGACTGTTTTCTGTGCACCGCTATGAATGGTTGTAGGGGCAGCTGGCTCAAGCTAGTAAGGAGGTGCCTTATGCCACTTTACTGCCTTGAGCGACCATGCAAGCTAGGGCAAAATCTGGTCCTTATTAAGTCAGCAATTTCTGTGGGGCTACAGAGCCCCTGAATCCCATAAGCAGCAGAAGAAGCTCGACTACTAAGTCAATGTACTAAGCTATGCCTCTGTCTCTCACTTGTTGGGATACATTATAGAACAAAATGTTGAAAATTAAACTAACAAGAAAAGTTGAATTGACAAGCATCTCCTCTGGCTTGGTCTCTTGCAGGGGTTGACTCAAACTGCTAGTCTGCAGTCGAGAGAAGACTTGATGAAAGTGTCTGGGAAGATAGAATGTGAAGGACCCAACCGTCACCTCTATGACTTCATTGGAAACTTACGCTTAGATGGCCAAAGGTATCAACTTTACTGAAAGACTACAGTTGTCTTCTGTTAAGAAATATGTCTAATGTGTATCTGTGCACTGTGGCCTCCTTGGCAACATAGAAAGAACATAAAGGTATTTCTATGGGTGACTGCTAACTGGTACATGGGCCGGATCATCAGCTACTGTAAAATGGTGTAGCTCTATTGACTTCAATGGACAGTCTTTACCTTAAGTGGTAGAGGCCTGTGAGTTCTGGAACTAGAAGATGAGGGTTCAGTGTTCCCTCTAATTTTTCACACCCATGTGCAGAATGAATTTTATGTGCACCAGTATGGAGGTGATGTGTGACACATAACAAAATTAATGTGGTAGGGGTGGAGTCGAGGAGTTTGGAGTGTGGGAGGGGGCTCAGGACTGGGGCAGAAGGTTGGGGTGCAGGGGTGTGAGGACTCCCCCAGCTCTCTCTCCCCGCAGCACCTGGGCTGGTGGGGAGAGGCACCCCTCTCTGCTGTGGCAGCTCTGGGGCTGGGGCTGCAAGATAGGCACCCCTCCCCCGGTCCCTGCAGGTCCGGGCTGGGGCTGGGTTTGGGGAGGGCCGGCCGGGTTCGGGCCAGGCCGTCCAGGTTTGGGGTCGGGCCGGGCCGCCCAGGGTTGGGCTGGGGTAGCGGCGCCCTGTCCATGGCAAGTCTGGGCCGTGCCATAGTTGGGGCCAGGGGTAGGGCTAGGTTGGGGCTGGGGGAGGGGTGCCCTCCCCCAGCCACGACAGCTCCCTGGTTCCCTGAGCGCCTGTGCTGCATGAAATAGGCCGCTGCGCGACCGCGCAGCTTACAGAGAACTTAGCCAGGGTTCCAGTCCCACTTTGCAAATGATGCATGTTTATTATGGGAGAAGTGAGAGTCCCTTCATAGTTGAGCTTGCAGCCACAGTTCCTTTTTAAGGGTAATTTAGTTCCCTCTTGTAACTCTTAAAAGAAAAAGCTTCATGCTTCAGATGTATAAATTCAAGTATTATAATCCATAGAAATTAAAGTGCTTTAAAAAGAAGTGTCATTATGCTCATTTTATAGGTGGGGAAACTAAGGCCTGTTCTACACTAGAAAATCCAGTGTAATTAAGCTGACCTAAGCTCCAGTGTAAACAGTGCTAGGTTGATGGAAGAATTTTTCCGTTGACCGAGCTACCCCCCTGTCGGGGAGGTGGATTACCTACAGTGATGGGAGAACCCTTCCCACCAGCACAGATAGTGTCTACACTGAAGCGCAGTGATTCAGCTGTGCTGCTGTTTAGCATTTCAAGTGTAGATGCCCTCAGGCGCAGAGAGATGAAGTGCCTTGCCCCAGGTAACACAGCAGGCTAGTGGCAGAGTTGAGAATAGCACTTGCCTCCCCTCGGACAGTCCACTGGATCATGCTGCTTTCTGAAAATGTTTGTTACTTAGTGACTAAGTACTTTTTAAGATTAAAAGTCTTTGTAGTGGCTCATTTTTGAAAAGTTTGCCAATTGTCTAGTGCTGTTTATGTCCCTCTGTTTGCTCAATAGAAATCACATTAGCTGGAGTGTTATTTAGGGCAACCTTGAGGCTGTTCTATAATATGCTGGATGACAAACTGGGAACTGTAGCCAGCTCCTTTGCAGCTCCCGCACTTTGCTGCACTGTGCAGAGACTGGAAGACAGTCGAGGAATGAACTCAATGTATTTATTTATGGGTGGGCAGTGGCAGATTTATGCTGGAGGTCCCAGACTATTCATTTCCTTCGAAGTGCTGGGTTTTGTAAATGATGTGAAAGGGGAGTAACAAGAAAAGAAGTATGTGTTCATATAATGAAAAATAACTTTCTTGAATTAGAGTATCTTTAGAGTCATTTAAAATATCTGTTCTTATTTTTTTCTTTGTTCTTGGCTTCTAGTCCGGTTCCCATTGGGCCTGACCAGATCTTGCTGAGAGGTGCACAACTTAGAAACACCCAATGGGTCCTGGGAATAGTTGTATACACAGGACATGACACAAAGCTCATGCAGGTAAAATGGATTGGAAATAATAACTCGTGTGTGTTTTGATGGAACTCAGTATTCTCTCTTTCTGTATTCTGCCTGTCCTTATGAGTTGATTATGCAAAATAAAGTGTCTTGCATTACAAATACAATGACTTAGCATCCAGAAGCCTCGAGTGAGATTGGGACTCCACAGTGCTGGGTGCAGTATGTGCACTTAGTACCTGCCAGGAAGAGCTTACAACATACATTTTATACATGATTAAGGTTAAGATTTTGTCATAATTATTTTTAGTAAAAGTCATGGACAGG
This sequence comes from Lepidochelys olivacea, assembly GCF_965140295.1. Lineage (NCBI taxonomy): Eukaryota > Metazoa > Chordata > Testudines > Cheloniidae > Lepidochelys > Lepidochelys olivacea. The sequence continues at coordinate 45,440,781 of NC_140411.1, read as the reverse complement.
TTGCAGTCAATAAACAATAATTCATAGAAGCCTGAGCCCTGCTGCCCAAATGCGAGGTGGAGGGTGACAGCTTGAACCCCGCTGCCCAGGGCTCACCCTGTGGCACAGGGCTGATTGCCTGAGCCCTGCCGCACAGAGCTGACAGCCAAAGTCCCATTGCCTGGGGCTTAAATTCTGGAGGTCACCAAAAATCATGGAATCTGTGACAGACTCGTTTCCTTATACATGATATATAGTACTAACTATTTTTAATCTAAATTTATAAAGTAAGTGCCATTGCAGCCTTCCCAGAGCACCACGGTAATGCAAGCTTTTCCTGACTCTCACGCAGAGAAGTATAGTAACAAGGAGAAGTAATGTCAACGGTGACTCTGCAGTATATCCCTGTTCACTTTCTGGAACAAGCAATCTTCTGTGGGCTGTAATCTAGGAAGAAATTATCTACTTCTAGAACAATAAATCCACTTAAAACCTTTCCATGCATTAATATGTGCCCTGATCCTGCAAGTAGTTCTATTCAGCCAGGTTCCACCAGACTTTAGTTCAGCTCATTTAAGATTTAAGGCTATAAAAGACAACTATACTTGGCTACTGTTTAACTGTGTCTAAAAACTTGCAGTGCACAAGAGCTGAGGGGAAGATATAAGGAGCATTTTCCCTCTTAGAGCCCTGTGCAGAAACTAGAGAAAATTCCAATCCCTGCATTCTTTTGAGGACAGTAACTGCTGCTCTCTGCTAGTGTTCCCCTGAGAGCTAGACCAGGGGTGGGCAAACTATGGCCCAGGGGCTGTATACAGCCCTCCAGGCATTTTAATCCGGCCCTCAAGCTCCTGCCGGGAGGTGGGGTGGGAGCAGGGTCTGGGGCTTGCCCCACTTCACGCAGCTCCCAGAAGCAGCAGCATGTTCCCTCCTCCAGCTCCTACACGTAGGGGCAGCCAGGGGGTTCTGCACGCTGCCCCCACCCCAAGCACTGCCCCCTCAGCTCCCATTGGCTGGGAACTGTGGCCAATGGGAGCTGCAGGGGCAGCGCCTGTGGACAGGGCAGCGTGCAGAGCCGCCTGGCCGCACCTCCCCTCCTTGAGATAAGCGCCACCCGGAGCCTGCATCCCGATCCCCTCCCACGCCCCGACCCCCTGCACCAGTCTTGATCCCCCTCCTGCCCTCCAAATCCCTTGGTCCCAGCCCGGAGTACCCTCCCGCACCCTGAACTCCTCATTTCTGGCCCCACACCAGAGCCCACAACCCAAGCCAGAGCCCTCACCCCCTCCTGCACCCCAACTCCCAATTTTGTGAGCATTCATGGCCTGCCATACAATTTCCAAACCCATATGTGGCCCTTGGGCCAAAAAGTTTGCCCACCCCTGAGCTAGACCCTCAGAGGCAGGGACATGGTCTTGTTCTTTACCTGCCTTGGCCATCAGAGTGGGATGAATAGGCTGGAGGGAGTGTGCTGAGCCCTCAGAAGAGATTGAGCATAGTACATGTCCCCTATGTCTGACTCACAACAGTAGTCTGTTAATCTCTGTGTGTCTGTGTTTGTGTATATAATACCACCATAGTGGCTAGGGGCCCTAGTCATAGACTTTGCATAAATACAATATTTAACTGGTTGGGGATGGAGTTTGAGAACAAAATAGCTAAGTCCACTGTTTTAAGACTCTGAAAATTAACTGTGTGCCAAAGAACTAAGAAGAACAGTCCCACTTTTGTAGTTATTGTAATATTATTTAGCAGTTTTTCTCACCATTTGCTATTGTTATTGCCATACTTAAACCAATTCTCAAGGCTGTTTCTGCTTTTGTTCAGAATTCAACCAAAGCCCCTTTGAAGAGATCAAATGTGGAGAAGGTGACCAACATGCAGATTCTGGTTTTGTTCTGCATTCTTCTGGTTATGGCCCTTGTGAGTTCTGTGGGTGCCTTACTCTGGAACAGAACACACGGCGAAGTCATCTGGTACCTTGGTTCAAATGGTGAGAGTTTGATTGCAGGTGGCCTATTGTCTATGTGTTAAAACAGTGAGAGCTTATAAATTTTGAGGATTCTGCAGAGCATGCCAGGCCATTTATCTTTGCCAAATAAATGCAGAGAGGCCCATAAATAAAAATCAAAGCCAGCAGCTAACTTTATTTGACAATGTATTCTAGAAACAGACTGCAGTAACTATGGAGCCCAGCTTGCCTGCGAATGTGCTGTTGAGGGATGCAAGATGTTCCCCACTCCCAAGGTTTGAGAATGCTGCTAGGCAGCTGTCCAAAAATAAAGGGGGATGTGAGACAACAAGAAGGAGAGTCAAATGCCAAGGGCCCCATACAGCAGTGCAAAATGCCACTCAAAGATGACCGAAAGGCTCCTTATTTCAGTTATGAAAAATTGTTTGGGGCAGTGTAACTTACTGAATTGGATACGGGATTTGTGGTATCATCCTCCTCTCTGTCTCTCAATCCTTTTGTCTACATACTTCAGCCACAACCTCTTTTCACCAGATCCTAGGCTGGTGTAAAGTGTCATAACTCCACTGGCTTTAATTTAATGCTGATTTATGTCAGCTGAGGATCTGTCCCTCTGCGTTTTAGTTAGCCCATCTATAAATTGGAGGAGATGATCTCCCCTATATGGATATCCTGAAGATTAATGTTCACACACTAAGAATTATTGCTGTCTTTGTATTTGCTGGACCAGGCTGTTCTAGCTTACAACAGACGGGGTAATTTTGCAATTGCAAATCTCTGATCCTGTATAGTGTGTGTGTTTCATTTAAGGACTCCATTTTTCTTCCTTTTTGCTATCTCTATTTACTTATGAGATTAAATAGTAATACAAAGGTATGGATATTGTGAAAACACTTCAAGATAGAATATAAGTCATTCTGCAGGAGAGAGATTTTTGGCATTTCAATTTATATTACAATCAGCTACAAAATGTGCAAGACATTGGCTGTTGTGTTACTGACACTATCTTGGGATGCAGACCTAAATAAATAAATGTCACTGGAATTGTGTAAATCTTTTACTGGCAGTGGTAAAACCGCTGGCAATGGCTGAGCTGTCATCTGTTTCAGATGAACTGCAATTATGGTACCTTTACTGAAAAAGATCCAATCTTTGAGGAGGAGTGGAGTGGCATTGATAGCAGGCTATACAGATCTTAAGACACATTCTTCATTGAACGAGCTTTGTCTTCAGTTTATGGCAATCATGTTCTTTCCATCTTAATCACTGTTACTGCTACTAGAGGGTGTTTTCTTAAAAAATAGTGTTGCCAGGTTTAATAAAAATTCTATACAGGAAAAATATGAAACACAAGATATCTAAATGACTGAAGGAAGCAGTGATGAAGAGAAACAAATGGAATATGATTTGTAATGGAGAGTACTCAAAGGTTATAGGGACTGATCTCACAAACTGGTGTAAATTGAGAAAAACTTTGCTGAAATCAATGTAGTATCATTCCTGAAAAACAGGTATAACTGAAGTCAAGATATGGCTCACAAGTATTGTCTCACCTAGGGAGATGCATTTTCAAAGCAGTCTCATGAGTTACACACATAGAACCAGTCATTCTTTCTTATTGTCGGAAAAGGGGAGTATACTTTATTCTTTCAAAATCAAAACTTCAAACCTGGGTGCCTAACCAGAGTGCCTAATTCTCACAAATGTCTGGGTAGAAAAAAACTTCTTTTCCCATTAAGCTTGCCTCTTGGTTTTAGTTAGAGGCTGATCCAAGCTGCAGAAGATTCTTCTCCAGATCTGGATTTTAAACACTCCCAAGTTCAGAAGCATTTGGACCCAGATTTTCGTTTAGCCTGTCATAAATATTGGCCATTTAAAAATTTAGATTTAAACTAGATTTCAAAACTTCTGAGCATTCAGGGGTGTTCATCTCTGGCTCTCAACTCTGCCTTTTCAGTTTTCTCCCAGATTCATTTGCCTGGATTCTTCAGTTCCCATACTTTTAAATGACTGTTTTTCTTATGCTCAGTTGTACTGGTTATTTCTATGCATTTATTTGGGCAACTTATCTAGCATATTCAGTGCTGGTAAAACCATTTTATTTGGATACCTTATTTAGTTTTAATTACACAACTCTTTGATTGTGATCTTTTTTGAATTCTCACCAGAGTGAATAGTTTACCGAACTTGCCAACACTGGAAGCTATAAATACAGATATTTGGTGAAAATAATTGGGACACACCTTCTAACTCTATTAACATATGTGGAACAAAACCAGCTTTTTGGAGAGTCAGAGTGAAAATATGCTGCTAGAAACAATATCTGTGGCTCTTCAGTGGGGACAGATGGTGTGTATACAGGATTACCAGATCCCTTTGGACTATGGAATATTGCACTTCTAGTAACCTGCTTACAGAACTGAAAATAAACTCAGTTACTCACAAATCTAAATCCCATGTTTCACACAGTGTCCATGTAGCATAGCTAGCCTTTCCCTTTTTATGAATTTGGATGTAATATGTGTAGGGCCCTACCAAATTCACAGTCCATTTTGGTCAATTTCACGGCCACAGGATTTTAAAAATGTTAAATTTCATGATTTCAGCTATTTAAATCTGAAATTTCCTGGTGTTGTCATCGTAGGGATCCTGACCCAAAAAGGAGTTGGGGGGGGGTCACAAGGTTATTGTAGGAGGGGTTGCGGTACTGTTAGCCTTACTTCTGCGCTGCTGCTGGTCGCGGTGCTGCCCTTAGAGCTGGGCATCTGGAGAGCGGCGGCAGCTGGCCAGGAGCCCAGCTCTGAAGGCAGAGCCACCGCCAGCACCAGCACAGAAATGAGGATGGGGGCATGATTTGATATTGCCACCCTTCCTTCTGCGCTGCTGCCTGCAGAGCTGGGCCCTCAGTCAGCAGCCGCCGCTCTCCAGCCACCCAGCTCTGAAGGCAGCAGCGCAGAAGGAAGCATGGCATGGTATGGTGTTGCCACCTTAGTTCTGCGCTGCTGCTGGCGGTGGCTCTGCCTTTTTTTTATGTAAAAAGTCTTCTTTTGTTTCTCATCTTTAAAAACAACACATTGGGTGAGATTTTCACTTTTCAGTGCTATTTTATTCTATTCAGGTTCTTACACCATGCTATCTGAGCACTTGTTATGGGAGGGGAACCAGGATAAAGAAGTTATGTGCACCGTGACAGCTCCTGGGGGCATTGCGTCTGATGGGCTTGATTCTGATCTCCATTGCACCATTTTTTACATTTTTTTTCCGAAAGTTAACTGGAGTTTGTCCTGAATTTGTACTGGTGTAAGTGAGATCAGGATAAGGACCACGGTGTCCAGGAGTGTACACAAACAGCATAGTCTACAACCATCAATAGAATGAAGCATGCTGGCAGGAGTGGAGTGGGGCAGGGCCATGACCTTGATTTAGTTTTGCCCTGCCCATTGCTGGCATTGCTTTCTGCACTGGAACCTTGTGTGCCATGAAAGCAAGAAGCAAGATTTTGCTTGTCTCCTGTGTAGGGGCTCAAGGTGGAAGGTAAATGCTTTGAGCCCTCACCTACCCACATAAGGGTAGACACAATGTAGCCCTTTTCAATAAATTGAATAAATTCAATAAATTGAAAAGGTCTGTTTTGTGGAGAACATAGATGTTCATCTGTTTATGCCATTGGTTTTAAATGGGAACTCTCCACAGTATGAACACTGTAAAACTGCATGGTTGATTGAATGCGAACACATGCCTTGTTAGTGACCTTACCCTATACCTTTCGGTCCACAGAAGAGCTCTATGTCAATTTTGGATACAATCTGCTAACATTCATAATCTTGTACAACAACCTCATTCCCATCAGTCTCCTGGTGACCCTGGAAGTCATCAAGTTTACTCAGGCTCTTTTTATAAACTGGGTAAGTAGCAAGAACAAAAAGTTGGTTAATAAATTGTGGTTTTGAATGTCGCATTGGTGTAAAACCCTTAAAATTAAGGTTTCAGAGTAGCAGCCGTGTTAGTCTGTATTCGCAAAAAGAAAAGGAGTACTTGTGGCACCTTACAGGCTCTAAGGTGCCACAAGTACTCCTTTTCTTTTTCCTTAAAATTAAATTTGTCACTTTTTTGTCAGTGTCTCTTTAGTTATTGCCTTTGCGAGACCAATTAATAGTTCAGTGAATCTGGTCAATGCTAGTTTACTGGTTCATGCCACCAGGGCTTGAAAACACCACTTGCCTGTAGAAAGGTTTCCTGCATGAGTGCCATCCACTTCTGCAGTTTCTAAGCTTCCATTAGAAAAAAAGAATAGCTTTTCGCACTTTTGGTTGCTAGGAAAGCCTTCTGAACACGAAATGAGTGTGAACAGGTAGTGTCATCTTCCTGAGCCTTTTGGCAAACTGGTTGTAGTGACTCTTCTGCAACTCATAGGTTTCCTAAGATTCAGCAGAGTGAAAAATGACCACTATCTTGTCATTTTTTCAGTTATCCTATTCAGAACCCTGGGGGCCACTGTGAAAGTAAAACGTGGTCAGGTCACTTTCACTCTGGTGATGCTTGAGCTGCAATGTTTGTCCACAGAGTGCAGGTTGGGAGTGGCTCATGTCACTAAATAGTGACCTCTCTGGTCAGGTAAGGAACTGAAGTGGCAGTTTTCATACGGATTCCCGTTCAGTCCCCTTGGCACAAAGGTGAGGGCTGTGATGTGCCTGGAGGTTGGAAGTTGTGGAAAATGTATCGTGTGCATCTGGCTGGGTGTGTGCATGTGTACAACCTCAGGGCTTCAGCATGGCTGTAGAAAAAGACCTCTAAAAAAGATAACCCCAGATGAAGTTACATTTATTTTGCCTATGCGATTTTTATGTAAGTATAACTGAATCATTTCCAAGCTGAGTCATCTGGAAAATTGCTTCTCGGATTACTGGCACATGCAGTAGGTATTTTTGCAATGTATTCCACTTAAATGCAATGATGTAAACAGAACTGGTTGTAGTACAGGTGAGCAGTTTTTCTGTTTAGAAGTAAGGACTTCTAAGTTGATTAAACTATGTATCTGTTTTCACTTTTCTTTCAGGACATAGATATGTATTATCAAGAAACAGATACACCTGCGATGGCCAGAACATCAAACCTTAATGAGGAGCTTGGGCAGGTGAGAGAACCTCATTGGGAATATCATACTTGTCCTATAACGTAGGAGAAACACATGAAAAGGTACCATAGAAAGGCAATGATTTTCTTATAATAATTATAGGCTTTTCTCTGGTCCACCTCAATGTAATATCTGACCCTGAAATAGGGAAGCTCTATTTTACAGGTAGATAATTGAGCTGCACAGCAAGATTAAGTGACTTGTCCAAGGTCACTTAATTCCTGACTCTGACATAGACGATTTGAACCCAAATCTCCTGCGTCCCAGTTCAGTGCCTGAACCAAAAGACCATCTTTCCTCCTCCAAGGGGCCAGATTCTGCCCTGGAATGTGTATATTTGTCACATTCTGGGGTGTAGTTCAGACCAGTTAAGGGCTGTGTCACCACTTGCCCTGCAAGCTGGGGTGCTCCCAATTCTTTGCTGCTGTAACTCCCAACCTGGGCTCTTCAGAACCAGCCAAACAGCATGCAGGTCACCCCCTGAGTATCTGTGTATAGCTGCAGCCTACTAGCAACACTCCATTCACACTCTGGCTCCCACTAGCCTTGGTTACCACTTGAAGGGTGACCCCCAACACACCCTGCCCTGAATTTTCCCAAAAATGTGTGTTCTGCACTGTCCAGCCCGCTCCTGGACAATACAGATATTAGAAGTCTGTTGCCCTTGCCAGGGGTCAATATTCAACAGTTTGTTTTTTAACTGGAGTTACCCAAATCATTCAGTTTAAACACAACACTGGATTAGTTTTGATTAAAACAAGTTTATTTAACTACAAAGAGATAGGTTTTAAGTGAGTACAAGAACAAGGCAGTAAAGTCAGAAATGGTTACCAGAGAAATAAAGATAAAATGCTTTCTAGTAACTAAAACTTATCGAGCTAGACTTGGTTCTAGGTAAAATCTGTACCACGTGTTCCTAACAACATTGCTTGCCAAATTTTCATGTTAGGGTCCTTCCCAAAATCAAAAGCTAGTGCTTTTGTCATCTTGGGTGAAAGAGAGAAAGAGAGATAGAAAGAGATAATATCCGGAGTGGTTTTGGCCCTCACTTTTATAGTCCAGTCACTCTTTGAAATGCATTTTCCTGATGGCTACCCCTAGATAAAGTTCCTTCCCACTCTGAGGATGGAGACATGGAGTCTGGTGGTGAAAGAGGTTCCATGTTTTTGTCTGTTAAAATGCAGATCGATCTGTCCCTGACTGCCTTTGTTGCCAAAGAATGGCCACTTGATTAATTAAACTTTGATGACACCTGGCTAGAGGTGTCAGCTTGTCCTTTGTCTTTGATAAACAGGCTTACCCCTTCCCCAGACGTGTCTGATAAACACATTTCCATCATCATCTCAGCTTATCTTCATAACTTTACATATAATGTTGCTACCCACATTTCACCATGATATTATTGATCAGCAAGTTATTAGCTTTCAAATGATATGTCACAAGGCATATTTTGTACAAAGATTGTTACAGTAGTGGGAAGGGTTTTAATACAGGGGTGCATTCAGTCAGTGTTCTTCCTGTTAATTTCTGTAGGAGCTGCTGGAGTATATTTGAGGGCACAGTTTGATCTAAAGTGTTGCCTCAGTTTTTATTAAGGTCTGTTTTAGAACATCATAAATCTACTCTGAGGCTGCAGGCTTGTACATGTGACCTCATTGTCCTACAGACACACGGACTGCATGCCATCTATTGAGATATGAGATATTGAACCCTGGTGAGTGTGGTTAACAGCGCTCAATTTTGGAAACCAGGTTGGGGGAAGGGCTGTTTCTTCCTTCACTGACCTCTGTGCAGAGTATTTGCTAGAGATGAGAGATTCATAGATTTAATGTCAGAAGGAAGCATTATGCTCATCGTAGTTCCACCTCCTATGTAACACAGACATAGAATTTCACTCAGTAATTCCTGCATCCTGCACCATAACTTGCAGTTGAAAAACAGCAGACCTTTTTAGAAAGGTGGTGACCTTTTATCTCAGGTCAGTAGATGCATGATTTAATCCCAAAGCTTTCATTCTAATTCAGCACTCTGAATCTCTAATTAAATTGTTCATTAAATCCTAGCTGTCCCTTCTAACTTTCTATAAGACCAGGTGCAAATGTTGTACTCTTTATTCTGCAACAAGGAAAATAGAAAGACATTAGTGAATCTCTCTTCATCCAATTCAGTCATTCCTGAACTGGATGAAGAGCAAGTCACTGTCACGGTTGGGCTGTAGGCAGCCGAACCTAATAGTAGGAGCCCGAGTCCACGGTCACGAGACAGGAGTCAAGAATCAATTGGTTTGGAATACTGGGAGGTCAGAAGCAGGAGAGAAACTGGCGATCAGAACAAGAGACAGGTCAAGTCAGGATACCAGTGGGTCAGAGGTAGAAAACAAACTGAAAGTCAGAAACCACAAGTCAGATGATCTGAGTAAAGGCAGGTCAGAATGCCAAGGGATCAAGCCAGGGAAGCATGAGCAGGTAGTAGGAGCTGGTAGCAGGAAGCACAAGGCCATAGTCTAAAGCAGGGCAGAGCCCACTTGTTCAGATGACCTCCTGGTCCTGCTGTTGGCTTAAGTAGGGTCAGTAGGCCAATCAGCTGCTCTGGGACTCCACCAATCTGGCCTCAGGGATGGCGCCTCCCACTGGGGCTGGGCTTCATGGATCTCAGGTAAGCTGTTGCCAGTAACTGCCAAGTGAGGAGCTGGCATGAAGCTGCTTCCATGAATCTTGCTGGCCCAGGTTTGAAACCTGTGGAGTCATGACACTTGCATTCTGACAAGAGCATTTATTGTAAGTCCTTCGAGGCAGGGACCATCTGTTTTGTTGTGTTTGTACAGGAGCTAGCTCATTGGGGTCCTGGTCCATGACTATGATAATACAAATAATTAGTGATAATAATGATTAATAATGTCTCAACCTATTCTAGTTAGTGTATAAAATATGTGCGGTCGCTCAGAACTTTTCTGTACAATTCTGAATAACAAATAGAATATTTTTCAGAGTTAAGGAACTTCCCAATCAACTTTCCCAAAATAAAATTCCAGAAAATGTGGAGACCTTACAGGCAGAATTTCTATTGTAACATTCAAAAATGTTTATCACTGTTAGATACATATATTCATTATCATTTAACTTTTTAACATGCCAAATCTTTACATTGAAAATTTATAATGGAGCTTTTTATCTAAAGCCCTTTCCCAGCAGAGTTCTAGGCTTGTGCATAGCAGATTTACTGAAAGCACAGTTTTTAACAGGGTGGTTGACACTGTTTTGACTTCTTAGAGTAAGACTGGTCTTTCCCCCATGCCAACAATTTGAATAGTGGGAATTCTGATTTTAATCTGGAATCCTTTGGATCCTCAGGGCTTTCATATCTCGTAATGAAACGTACAGTTTAATTAGGCTAGCATGCATCTAATTTACATATATCTTAATGTATCCATCAGTCCTTGATTTAATTATCATTTGCTTGAGGTAATTAGGTAACTTGTCTTGGGTTTTTTGTATTTTCAATTTGATAGCTGGATCATAAATGTCCCTCTGTCTAAAATGATAATCAGTGCTGAATATATTAGGAGTTACACTGGGTTGGAAGACAGTTTCCATTTTAAGCCCAGTTTTAGGCAACCTCTCTGACATAAAACTTTGAGTGCCTCAGTCTTTGGCTACTCATTCTGAGATATATGAATTTGAGACACCAGTTTACAGGAGGCTTTGAATATCTGTTCTCTGAATTTAAGCCCCCATTAGCTGACTCAAGTTGGGCACTCAAAAGTTGAGGCACACAAAATCACTAGTCATGTTTGAAAAGGTAGGCCTTCATGTTTAGCTGATAGAACAAGTTAATTTTGAGTTGTAGATATTCTAAAATGACCAGGGTATGTAGGTAGGTTGTGGAATTGCAGTCATTGGAGATTTTTAATAATAGGTTAGACAAACACCTGTCAGGGATACTTAATCCTGCCTCAGTGTGGGAGGATGGACTAGTTGACCTGTTGTGGTCTCTTCCAGCCCTTCATTTCTATGAATGCTTTTTTCTTCTGAGGGACATTTTTATAATTTGTTTAAATCAACAGTTTGACTTATCTACAAATGTGTCTTCCGAACTAGGACTCCATAAAAATGTGTGCAATGGACTGACTCTACTTTCTAATGTTTACTTTACCAGTTAAGTTGTTCAAAGCCAAAGAGGGTTACATAAAGTACAAGTTGTAACTGCTCAGCATATAACTAGGGCTGATCAGGTAATATTTGTGGAATAATTTTTAATGTATTTCATGGTAATTCTTGAATAGTCAAGAAATGTAAATTATATGAAATTTTATTAATACAATGAATATATTTTCATTATTAGCCCAGGTCTGTTCTAGAGGCCCCTTTTGAGGCCTCATGAAGATAAGCATATAAGGATTGGTACATTACTTTTAAATAAACCTAAGGAAATCCTAGTACAAAAGCACTGCTAAAATAGAGTTAAGGCTGAGAACAGATCTTTCTTAAAACCAGATTCATAGGAAAATTTAAAATAACAAAATAAGGACATGTTCAAAAATCTGGAAATTCTGTTGAGGATCCAGGGCCAAGTTCCTATGAAAGAAACTTAAGTTTGCCCTGCTGAATGTGTGAGTCACAACAGCATAAGACTTTTGTTTGAAGGTATGAGCCTTTCAGGTTATATCTGGTACAAGGGAATTAATATCCTTATTATAAAGGTGTAGAGGCAGTGATGAGCTGCCAAAATCTTAACAACGGGTTCCCTCCTCAACCCAGGAGGGGGTCATTCATCATCCCCGCCCCCCGGCACTCCTGCCCCATCCATGCCCTCCCCTGTCCCCTGACTGCCCCCAGAACCAGGCAGGAGGGTCTTGTGGGCCACCATAGTGGGTGACCACCCCACCCCTAAGAGCCAGAGGCACCTGCCAGGGGGCGAGGTGGGGAGTCCCGGAGGTGCTTACCTGGGGCAGCTCCCAGGAAGCATCTGGGAGGTCCCTCTGGCTCCTAGGGGTGGGGGAGCGGCTGCTCCCCCACTGATCACATCAAAAGTGGCACCTTAGGTGCTGACTCCCTGGGTACTCCGGGGCTGGAGCACCACAAGGAAAATTTGGTGGGTGCAGAGCACGCACCGGCAGCTCCCCGCCCTGCGCCCGGCCCCAGCTCACCTCACCTCCGCTCCACCTCCTCCCCTGAATGCACCGCCCCGCTCTGGTTCTCCGTGCCCCCCGCCGCCAGCTTTCCACGAATCAGCTGTTTGGTGGGAAGCCTGGGAGGGCTGAGAAGCAGGCGGCGGCTTCCCGCTCAGGCCGAGGGTGGCGGAGGTGAGCTGGGGCGGGGAGTGGTTCCCCTGCGCGCCCCCCGGGTTACCTGCTGCTGCGTGGGCGGCCCTCCTCGCACTCCCCTGCCCCAGCTCACCTCCTCCTCCTGTCAGATATGTGGGAAATGAGCAATGGGACATTGTGGTCTCTTATTCATAACAGGAATGTGAGGAGGTACTGGTCTCCAGCCTGTAAGTGATGGATAGATTTTCAGTTCACAGGACCTCATACAGAATTTTTTTGAATTAAAATTGGTGTTGGATCCTTAACTGAGAATTTACAGACACTTTTTTTTTTAGCATTTTGTTCATTTAAACTTCTGGTGCTATATCTTCAGCTGGTGTAAATCAGCAGAGCTCCACTGATTATAGTGAAGCTCTGACAATTTCTACTCGCTCAAGATCTGGTCCTGACTTGTTTTTAGAGGAAATATATTACCAACATTAACTCTTATTTTAAATATTTTTCCTGGGAATTTGCCTATAGCTTTTGTAAGATAGAACTAATCATCTCTGACAAACTGCAAAAAGTTTGCATTGGCCTGTACTGCTGTATTTCCTAAACATGCATACTTTCTTGTGATGTTTTTTTTTATTTAATGTATATTTTCCTTTTGTTTGGACTGTTCTTCTATGCAAGTTAATCTTGTGAACTTGCTACAATTGTTTCATTTGTATTCTAGGTAAAATACCTGTTTTCTGATAAAACAGGCACGCTAACATGCAATATTATGAACTTCAAGAAATGTAGTATTGCTGGGGTGACATATGGGTAGGTACTATTTCTATAAACTCCCTAGCTTAATCATTCATTTTATTAATTCCGCAAATTGGTATTCTGTTCTGTAACAAAATTAAATTTAACTGTGTGGTTATATTAACAGAAATTCATTTCTGTGCCCATAAAATAAATTGTTAGTTTCTCCTGCAGTATGAATTATGGGACGCAAAGGTTGAAATAATTTAAATGTGATGGTTGAAGGGTTTGTTTGAATAAGATGTTCTCCTCTTCCTCTTACCTAACTGGTTAGAATGAAACAAGTGGTTCTAAATGAGTTTCAGGCCTTTCATCATAGGGTTTTCCTTAGGGGAACCCAATGTTGGGTCAAGACCTTATCCAACTAAAATCATTGACTTCAGCTGAACTAGGATTTAGCCCATCGTTCATATTTAGTGACCAATTCTTTATTCTTTTGTTTGGTAACACTCCCCCAGAAAGGGCAACTACTTCTCATTTTTATGCTGTCTGCTTTAAATTGTTGGGTTTGTTTATTTTTAATACAAAGAATCAATCTGGTTTCTAGCTCCTGGGAACCTGTGCAGGGGTGCATAAACCTCAGTATGGAATCTTCTGTGGCCAAGTTTTTGACATAAAGTCTCTATGTCTTTAATTTCTTCTCTTTTGCCTCTCCTAAAAAACTGGTTATACTTTATGTGGTCTGCCAGTTTGTAAAGCTCTTGTGAAAGTATATGAATTGCCCCATTTGAAATCAATTGCCTATCTGGCCATTTGCACATGTTGTCATGGTAACTGCTTGTACAAATTACACATGCTGTTATTAGTGTGTTCTAGGGCATGTCCCTAGCATTCTGATTCCTTAAAAATCTATCCATTAATGTTGATGGAAATCAGGAAGTGTCCTCAGTATTTAAGGTCCCATCCAAAATAGCCTTTCAGGGTATGTTACATGGTATTTAATTTAAGTCTTTGGAAGGAGGAAGGTTAAATCTATGCTACAATTTGATAAAAGTTTCCAGGGTATTAGTGTTTCAAACCTGGGTTTTTTTTAACCACTTAGCTCTATGTTGTCATATACTCCCTTTCTTTTATCAAACTAGCCAATAATTATACATTTTTTCCTTCTTTTAGTCACTTTCCAGAGTTGGAAAGAGAACGTTCATCAGAAGACTTCAGGTAATAATCATTGACTGGAACTAGTTTGGGACTATACAAAGGAAGACCTCTAACACATATCTAACACATATGAATGAAAGATTATTGTTTGTCCAAATTTTAGAGCCAGAATGGAAAAGTCCAAGGGATATAGTCACTTCTGAATTGTCTGCCCCACATGGCTGTGTCCACTTACAGTTAGGGTGCAGAGGTGGAACTTAGATTTTGTCTGAGGCACTGAGGCCAGTCGGTAGAGCCCCCAAAGTGGGTAGGACTAACGTGGGAGTGAGTGGCTCAAACTGGGTGGGAGATGTTAACTCAGTGCTACTCCCCATGTGGCTTGTGAAACCACGGCCACAGTTGGAGTGAAGTTTCCTTATAGTACAGCTGCCTCCATAGATGCAGGAGTAGTGAATCTTGCCCAGAGGCTTAAATTTACTGATTGCAGAGGGAGTAAGGGAGAGGTGACTTTTGTTATAAAATGTGGTGTGTGAATATGGTTTAAATAACTAGCAAGAGGGATCACAAACTAGGGGGAAAGAGCTTTTCCTTCAGAGCATGGTACAAAACACTCATTTTGTTCCAGGTCTCTACCTGAGTAGGGAAGAGTCTTGATTTAGCGTTTGTGCTGCTTATTTAGGGGAATGCTTAAACTTCAGGTTGTTGTACCTGATGTGTTTTTAAATTTCTGAATGGCCCCCAAAGCTTTGTGATGGACACGTATATTATAAATGGTAATAAATATGTAACTATGTATGTATTAAATGTGTATTAAACTAGTGTTTCTCAAACTGGGGTCTGCAAGGGTACTCCAGGAGATCCGCGGGCCCCGCTGATCTACTCCTCTTCCCTCTCCCTGCCTGAACTCTTCCCCCCTCCCTCCCAGCACCTCCTGCATGTCGGGAACAGCTGTTCTCCGGCTTGCAGAAGGCACTGGGAGGGAGAGGGAGGAGTGGGGACAGGGCACGTTCTGGGGAGGGAGCAGAAAGCGGTAGCGGTGGAGCAGGGGCAGGAAGAGGAGCGTCGGGGGTGGGGCCTTGGGGAAGGAGTGAAATGGGGGTGGGGACTGGGGCTGAGCAGAAGGGTTGGGGGTGTGCGAAATTTTTTTAATCAAAATGGAGGTCCTTGGGTTGCTAAAGTTTGAGAACCGTTGTATTAAACAGTAATAAATCCCCAGGACCAGATGGTATTCACCCAAGAGTTCTGAAGGAACTCAAATGTGAAATTGCAGAATTGCTAACTGTGGTTTGTAACCTATCATTTAAATCATCTTCTGTACCAAATGACTGGACGATAGCTAATGTGATGCCAATTTTTAAAAAGGGCTCCAGAGGTGATCCCGCAATTACAGGCCAGTAAGCCTGACTTCAGTTCCGGGGAAACTGGTTGAAACTATAGAACCATAGAAGATTAGGGCTGGAAGAGACCTCAGGAGGTCATCTAGTCCAACCTCCTGCTCAAAGCTCCTGCTCAACCCCAACTAAATCATCCCAGCCAGGGCTTTGTCAAGCTGGGCCTTAAAAACCTCTAAGGAAGGAGATTCCACCACCTCCCTAGGTAACCCATTCGGGTGCTTCACCACTCTCCTTGTGAAATAGTTTTTCCTAATATCCAACCTAAACCTCCCCCACTGCAACTTGAGACCATTGCTTCTTGTTCTGTAAAGAACAGAATAGTAAAGAACAGAATTGTCAGACACATATATGAACATAATTTGCTGGGGAAGAATCAACATGGTTTTTGTAAAGAGAAATCATGCTTCACCAGTCTACTAGAATTCTTTTAAAAAAGCCTTTGAGAAGGTCCCTCACCAAAGGCTCCTAAGCAAAGTAAGCTGTCATGGGATAAGAGGGAAGGTCCTTTTGTGGGTCAGTAACTAGTAAAAGGGTAGGAAATAAACAATAGGAATAAATGGTCAGTTTTCAGAATGGAGAGAGGTAAATAATGATGTCCCCCGGGGTCTATACTGGGACTAGTACTGTTCAACATATTCATAAATGATCCTGAAAAAAGGGGTAAATAATGAGGTGGCAAAATTTGCAGATGATACAAAACTACTCAAGATAGTTAAGTCCAAAGCAGACTGCAAAGAGCTACAAAGGGATCTAACAAAACTGGGTGACTGGGCAACAAAATGGCAGATGAAATTAAATGTTGATAAATGCAAAGTAATGCACATTGGAAAACATAATCCCAACTATACGTATAAATAGATGGGATCTAAATTAGCTGTTACCTCTCAAGAGAGAGATCGTGGAGCCACTGTAGATAGTTCTCAGAAAACATCCACTCAGTGTGCAGCAGCAGTCAAAAAAGCTAACAGAATGTTCAGAATCATTAAGAAAGGGATAGATAATAAGACAGAAAATGTCTTATTGCCTCAATATAAATCCATGGTTTTCCCACATTTTGAATACTGTGTGCAGATGTGGTTTCCCCATCTCAAAAAAGATATATTGGAATTGGAAAAGGTTCAGAAAAGGCGTGACAAAAATGATTAGGAGTATGGAACGGCTGCCGTATGAGGAGAGATTAAAAAGACTCGGGGGATATGATAGAGGTCTATAAAATCATGATGTGGAGAAAGTAAATAAGGAAGTGTTATTTACTCCTTTTCATAACACAAGAACTAGGGGTCACCAAATGAAATTAATAGGCAGCAGGTTTAAAACAAACAAAAGGAAGTATTTCTTCACACAACGCATGGTCAACCTGTGGAACTCTTTGTCAGAGGATGTTGTGTAGGCCAAGACTATAACAGGGTTAAAAAACCTAGACAAATTCATGGAGAATAGGTCCACCAATGGCTGTTAGCCAGGATGGGCAGGGATAGTGTCCCTAGCCTCTGTTAGCCAGAGGCTGGGAATGTGTGACACTTGATGATTACCTGTTCTGTTCATCCTTTCTGGGGCATCTGGCATTGGCCACTGTCGGAAGACAGGATACTGGGCTAGATGGACCTTTGGTCTGACGTGGTATGGCTGTTCTTATGTTCTTAAGTTAACTTGCAATCTGATCAAGAACCTTCTGAATGGAAATACCTAGGCAGCTGACATGAGGGCATCTTTTGTTTAAAACAGTTTTTTTAAATAGAAAAATTTTTAAAAATAGGAGGCCTCCAGAGGGGTCTCATGGCGAAACCCTGGCAGGGAGCTTTAGGCAAGAACTGTCACTGCCACTGTAACTGATTCAGATTGAAATGAGGCAGGAAAGAAGAGATGCCAGAGGAAGGGTGTGAACTGGCTGTGAATGACAAATACAGGTTAGCGATGAGGAAGGTGTGCGTTGGAGTTTCTGTCCCAGGAAACAGTTGAAAACTGGATGCAATTCCCTTTCTGCCAAAAATGTTGAGCCTCTTCCCTCTGTCCTTACCGGTGTTTTTGTTTCATTTTAATTTCATTTTTCTTACCTTTGGCCAAGTGAATTGGGCTTCCCTATTAATCCTGCCTCTTCCCAAGTCCTGAAGTGCCCTCTAAGGAAGGAAGAAGCTCTTCGTGTCTAACTGACATGAGGTGCTACTTTTGGTGGGGTGGATTTTCTGTCTCTCCTTCTTCTGTTTTTTCTTCCGTTTCCTCCTCTGTGCATTTCTTTGTCATCATTATTCCACCATCTTTCTCTTCTCCTTGCCCACAACCTATTTCTTTCCTTGTGTTTTCTTTCCCCCTCCCTCATGGTCTCCTTTTCCTCTGCTCTTCCTTCCTACCTTCCTCTTGCATCTTTTCCTCTTTTTTTCCCCTTTCTCTAAAAGTTTTTCCCCCTCCACCACCTTTTGCACTTCTTTTCTCCCCTCCCCATTGCAATTGCTCCCTTTCATCTCTCTGATGTGACCTCTCTTGGTGCTACTGTAGTACACATGACACGGTGTTACCTACAAGAGAGGAGGGAATGCTGCTTCTTGACTCAACACAGTGCTTCCCAGCCTCTGCTTTACAGTACCATGGAGGATTCTTTACTGAGAGTGTGCTGGGCAGTGCTATACTATGTTAGCATCATTCACCTGCATAAGCATGAGCCTACAGGACAACTTGAAAAGTTCAGGCAGGTTTTATTGATATGAAAGATCCCAAAAGAGACTGTTTGTTTGTAGGAAAGATAGATGGAGAGGAGTAGAGATTGAGAGAGAGAAATGATAAATTTTGAGATGGTCAAAATCAAAACTTTTAAATTAAACAGAGCAACCTAATTCAAAGGAACACAGTCAACTTTAAATCTAGTCCATTTCAAACAAAATCTAGTAATCTCAAACATATTTAAAAGTAACATTTGATACTACACCTGCCCTGGGTTTCCTACCAATTCCTGTGGTTTTACAGCCACAGTTTTTCTGTTTTTTAAAACATTTTTCTTTCTTCTGTTGATGAGTGAAAGACCCACAAACAGGTGTCACTGATTACACAGGAGAAAGAGTGAAAATGCCTGCTTCTCCCTTTCACTTACAGTAATATTAGGTGCTACGTGTAACAATAGTAGGTAATATGTTTTTAGACAGTAATGTGATTTTCTTTTTTCAGTTGATGCTGTCCCTTTAATATTTCCTGTGAAGGTCGATATTAATAATGGAAAAGAAAATGTTGCCATTGTAGTGTTAAATGTAATGATCCCTTTTCTTGCTCCACAGCCAGTTACCTCCTTCTACCAGTGAATCATGTGAATTTGATGACCCAAGGCTGTTGCAGAATATTGAAAGTGACCATGTAAGTCTAGTTCTCAAATATTACTTAACTTATGTCTCAAAAATATGCTAGGTCTTTCTGTTTGCTCTCTCTGGGATGGAAGGTCATTGGCAGATTTTCTCAAGTGTGTATGATCATGTCACCTACTACTGGTGCATTCTACAGCGCATAGAAGCACTAAAGAAAGGAAGTGGGAGAGAAAAGCAGTTGAGTTGAGATGAGAAGAGAGAAGAAATGGAGAACTAAAGGGGAAGAGTAAAAAAGAGGAGGGAGTGCTATCTCTGATGTTGAACTCTGATCAAACAGTGACTTTTATATGGGTAGTTTCTCTTAACAGCTGTAGTTTTATAACATGGGATGGTAAGAATACTAACCACAGAGAGAGAGATTTTACAGGTTCAGTAATACTAGACTTTTCAGAGATGTTCCATAGATATTGTGCTATGGAAACAATTTACTTCCATTGAAAGAAGTACTGATCCTTGTAACATTGGTCCTTGATATTGACAGCATGGTGCTTTCTGCAGGTCTCACTAAATACTGCACTATCCCGAAGGTAGTCTCTGAAATTAACTTATATGGACCTGCGAGAGAGGAAGTTTAATAACAAAATGAATTTAGGCTAAGACTTCTTTTAAAAGTGACTAGTGATTTTAGGTGGCCCAGATTTGGGTGCCCAACTGGAGGTGTCTTGGAGGGGCCTTTTTTCCTCAGGTGGGAACTCAGCACTTTCTGAAATCTAAACACTGAGTTACCCAAATTCACTTTTGAAAATGTTGGTCCTTACCTTTCTCTTTAGTATCTCAGAGACTGCTACCACCCTAACTCAGAGTTTGGTTTTGTAAATTAATGGGTGCCAAGCTTAAAAAAATAAAAATGGTCAGATTAGCATTAGTAATTATACAATATTTAAAGTACAGTATTTAAAGTACTATTTGATGAGGAATCTTTTTATTAAAAGAAGTTTTAAGGAGACATTGTGCACAACTGCATGACTTGCTCTTCTGTTTACACCTTCTAACACTTCAGAACTATAATTACAACATAATATGAATGCCTGAAGGCTTAATGAATTAATAATGATCAATGGCATAATGTACTGCTCAAGGTCATGGAGTCTGCAGATGTTTGTGGATTTTAGTTTCCATCTATTCATCAGAGAGGTAGTCCAGCCAGCAGAATATATTTTATTCTTTTACTTGACCCTGCATTGCAGTAAACTGCATCAAGAAAAACTCCTGTCCCATGCACATCACCACAGCCCAGTTTGGATATCTTTACATTCTTCCGATTTTTATTTATTAGATCAGTGGTTTTCAACCTTTGGTCTGTTGTTCCCTAGGGGTTTGCAGACTATGTCTAAGGGGTCTGCAAAAGATGACTATAAAAATTTAAAAAGAAAAGGAGGACTTGTGGTACCTTAGAGACTAACCGATTTATTTGAGCTACAGCTCACGTCATCGTTTCAAGTTTCAGATCCCAGAAAAGGCATTCAGTTTTTCTGATCAAGCAAAAGTATGTGAACACCCCCATCTACAGGTCAAAACCCAGAAGTGTTGTTACCATAGAAGCCCACAGTTTAGTGCCCTTCTCACGCTGCATCAAATGCTGTGATGAGCGTGTGCAACATTTATAGCTGAATTCTGTTCAGTCTGTTTTCAGTCTAAGACTTTTGTGGGAGGGGTCCATTGACCACAGGTTGAATTTCCAAATTACTGGCTTTTCGGGAGCTGTTCCACAGTGCCTCACAGTGACAGTACAGTCAATACAAGTATTCCTGGTGAGGACACGCACTGCTGACACAGGAAGCAATGTGTAGACACGCACAGGCAAGGCAATTACTGCGGCAGCTGTATGCTGATATAAGTTAGATCAACTTAATTTTGTAGTATAGACATGGTGTTAGTCAGGAATGAGTGCAAGTTAACATCTGATGGCAGCTCAATAGTCTGTGAGAAATGTATCATTCGGTGGATGCCACAATTTACCCTAATTGGGGCCTTCATTAGTAGTCCCTGAGAAAAGGCCAATTCAAATGGATTGGGGAGACTGAATTACTCTCTCAGCCTTAGAGGTGGTCCCTTAAATTAAGGATTGAGCAACACTGATGGAGCATTATGGGGAAGCTTGTATTGTCTGCCTGTGCTGTATGTGTTTTGTGCATAACTTGTGGTCCTTGGTCTCTACAGCAATCTGTGATTGCTTTTCACAAACACTAAATATACACATGTGCTCACTCATTAGCATAGCCCTTGATTTCACGCAGACTTCCCAGCCCAAGGTTGCAAGTCCAGTTTATATCCCGGAGAATGTCCTCCATCAGCCGGGGATATTGTTGTCCACCTGCATCTTCTTTAAACTTCTTAGCTCTTTTGGTCCATGGTTAATTCTGAATACTGACTGATGAACAAATCCAATTTTGACTGTCAGTCAAGGAGATATTATTCCATAGAAAGTTTTCTGGGAGAAATAATTATCTGCCACTTGACATATATGGAGGGATCCTCATGACCTCTTCATTAGGTTTTCGGGGAAGAAAGAATGCCCATATTTGTCTTTCACAGCTGCTTCCATTGGATGTTTTTTGCCACAGCATCAAGGAGATTATACAGGCTGTATCCTTAGGAAGAAAGCCCTACGTTCTTATTAGAATGGAAGTAGCTGACTTTTCAAGGACTTAAAAGAATGTTTGCTGAGTATGTTAAACTGTTTATAAACTGGGTAAAATCGATTGATGGAACTTCAAAGTATGTATGTATGTATGTATGTATAACCCACAAACCTTCTGGGTGTGGGGTTCTGTCTCATTTAGTGGCACTGAGACCACTTAGAGAGAGAGATAAAATGAGTCTGTTCTACAGTCTTAGCTAACAGCCAGTTGGCTTTTAGCTCTTGCGGTAGAGGCTCATGCACTAAGCTTCAGAGGTCCCATCCCACCCGCCCACGACTGTGGTCTGTCGGCATTACACACGCACAGTAAATACCCACAATGCTGAGATGAGAACTAGCTCACATGCCCTGACTCTGTTCTGTTTTATCACAGGCATAAAAAAATACTGCATCATTTTCTACACTGCTAGACTTTCATCTCAATAAAACACGCAGGTGCGGATATACTGCAGTTTTTAAGAGTCTGTAGGAGGCTTCAGGGGATTGTGACACTTTTCAGGAAATAACTGCTTCAGCCCAAACTTTACCCACTCATCAGCACAAAACAATAAGAAATTGGCTTGGGAGGAAAAAGAATATATATATTTTTAAATCTGGTTCTCTGCACCCCTGCTCCACTTCCTTCTCATTGATATGTGTAATTAAAAAAAAACCCAGATAGTCAGTAACGGCTGGCAATTTGTTAAACAATCAAATCATCTTCTCCCATGTTTGTGGGACCTTCAGACCATGACAGTTAGAGGAAAATTAGTTTTGTTTGGCTATTGAGAGAGGTCAGATATGAATTATTTCTATGTCTGTGCTTGAAGGGTGCTGAATACCTTCAACTCCTAATGACTTCATGTTTCAGGGGTGCCCAGCATTTCACAGGTCTGAGCCTCAGACAGGTGTGGTAGACATGAGAAGTGATACTTGTTCTTGTCATATTGCATTTAGAACAGTGGTTTTCAACCTGTGGTCTGTGAACCCCTGGAGGTCTGCAGACTGTCTGAGATTTCCAAAGGGGTCCACACCTCCATTTGAAATTTTGTAGGGGTCTGCAAATGAAAAAAGGTTGAAAACCACTGATTTAAAGACATTTAGCAATGGTGAGACCCAAGCCCACCTGGGACTAAAATGGATAATTATTTTGCTAGTTGTGCGGGTGGTAGAACTGTTACCTTGTGGGTAGGAAATACAAGTCATGTGACCCTGCAAAATGTTTTGTAAGTCTTTATGAATAAACTGACTGAAAAATAAGTCAATCTACTTCCTTTCTGGAAATGTTATGAACCATGGAGCAGAACTTATATTAAATGTCACTACCAAGTTAGAGATGCATTTTAAAGTCTTTTTTCTGTTACATTTTTGTCATTGTATCTGTCTGGAGATTCTTGGGGCTAGAAACAACGGTGCTTTATCCATTGTGGCACACAGATGTAGATTTCCAAATCCACAACAATTAAACTGTGTACTTGTGATTGTGCATGCACCCACTCTGCTGGCAGAGGGGATCCAGTATTAACCAAGCATGAGTTTTTGTTCCCCCTCTAGTGGCCAAACCACATAATGAGGTTTTGTAAGTCTGCCGCTGCCTCCTGATTTAACAGACCCTGCCCTTTATCTCAAGCAGTAAAGGGTCATGCTTTTAGATCAGGTGGTCCTGGGTTCAGTTCCCCACACATAACCCAAGCAAGGCATCATCATACTTGCACATCTGGATTTTTGTGAGCATGTTTCTACATGTGTTTAAAAAATCCGGACTTGCGTGTGTGCATTGGATGCCATGTATACGGGTTGAGGATCTGGGCCAGGGTGTTCTTCGGTAAGGATTACATCTACCAAAGGGGTTCTCTTTTTAGGGTGAAACTTGAAAAGAAATAGATTTCTACTTCTAAGCACAAACATCAACATTAGGGTTAACCTGATTGGATGGGAATAACTGGTGCTTGGGAGACAGAAGATTGGAAGTAATGGTGCTGGTAGGAGTGGGAGCTACTAGTGGGCAGATGGGGAGCAAAACAAGATAAGAGCAAAATAAAAAAGTAGGAAAACACCCAGATATATAAAAAAGAAAAATGGGACTAGAAGAACGGGGGGGGGGGGGGGGGGGGGCGAAGAGAGTTAAAGCAGTGGTGGCGTCTGTGCTGGGGCATGGCCCAAGGGGTAAACAAGGAATACTCCGCTGTTAGAATTTCAGCAAGAGAGTGGTTGGGTTCTCCTCTATTAAATGAAAACCATAACTAATAATGCAGAATCTGGTAGCCTATGGGGGCAGGGGGTACACTTCAAATGGAGAATCAGAATTATAACCACAGAAGTTGTTAATGAACATGAGGCTCTTTGCCCATAATTCCGAGGTAGTATTTTGAACATTCTGTCTCCATCTTTATTGACACAATAAATATGGTGTCAGCGCTGGAACAATATAGCAAGAAAACAAATGGCAGCTGTGTGAAAGAGCTGAAGAGACAGGCCTCACTGTTTGGTGATCTGTTGCTATAGAATTGGGAGGTTGCCATGTAATCCATTGTAAACTGTGAAAACACAAAGACAGCAACAAATTAAATTGCTGGCTTCATATAAGCCAAATAGAGGAGGGGGTAGCACTTAAAACCTATGATGCGGGGGAAGGCAGGTTCAGATGGAAAGAAATTGTGAAAGTGCGTAATAGCCTGGGTAATATATTTGTTATGTGGACATCAAAGGCTTGCAGCGACAGATGCTGAAATGAGAATCCAGCAGGCTGCATATTTTGTGGAAATGGGGTATAAGTTTCACTGCTTTCATTAGCAATAACGCAGCAACTGCCTGTAACCTCCTGGACAATAAAAATTTCCATTTCTCACATTTCTTTTTGATGATACACCATCTGTTCATGTCCTTGAATGTAGTCTCTTCTCTCTGGTGTAATAATAAATTAGATGATTATTTGCTCATGATCTATCCAAATTCAGCTCAAGATGTACCCACGCAATCCCATAGGGGTCTAACGATGGGAGCCAAATTCCATTCTTAACTGTACATGGGACATTGTATATTTTTTTTTTATATTGTGACTATTTTAAAGTAAACTAACCATATATGTACGAAGTGTGCTGGGTTTTTTTTCAAAGACATCTTAAGACATCTGCTTCCCAACAATTTTTGAGCTTACTTTGTTTTTAATTGAAGTGTCATGCAGTAGCTGTTGCAAGATGTTGCGACCTTAGTATTGTGAAAAAAGAGTTAGTCTGAAACCCTGCCAGTGCAAATGGATTTTACAGTTGAAGTATAATGTGGGCTGTTACTCATTACTAGTAGCTGCAAGCCCTTGCCTCTGCACGGGTATAATTAGTAAAGTCATGTGTGGCTTTTAAAGTAAAAGCTGAAAATGGCTGAGAACTTAGAAGTTGGGTAGTAACAGACAGTGAATCCCACAGAGGATTGAACCTGGTCAGATTCTAAACAAAAAATGCTCTCAACCATGCTCGTAGCTGTTTCCATCACTTCACACTGACTCAAGGCATTCTAGGCTTCAGAGAAGTTTAGGGTTATTGTCTCTGCTGGTTGTATTGTTGAGTGGATGGTTATGTTGATTTGTGTGTGGACTGTGTTGAGCTGGGAGATTGTGTTGAACTGTGTGGGTGGGGAATGAGCAATGCATGCTGCCATCAGGGGCTCTGTGTATTTGGGGTTATTGTGTGTACTGGTTTTGGTGCTGTGTGGGTGGTTTTGAAGAACTGTGGCAGCTGGGCCAAGCATGCCACCATCTGTGCAGTCTCCTTCATACAACCAATGAAATTGTTACATGCAAATTAGCTGTAGAGTAAGGATGGTAATTGGGTGAGTTATCTATGCTATCACAATGGTCTAGGACTCTAGGCTTGGCATAAATATGTGTCTTGCTTTCACATGGTTTGTAATTTGTAAAGTCAAAATGGCTAAGAACTTAAAAATTGTTCTCAGTGAATCCTGGGATTATTCAACCTGGTGATATTCTAAACAAAAAGAGCCCTCAACAATGTTTGTAGCTGTTTTCTTTGCTTCACGCTGACTCAACAGACATTTTAGGCTTCAAAGAGTGACTGTCCTAGAATTATATTATTTAGGTTGTCCTTGCTGTAGAACTGCAGTTTGATGCAGAATTTTTTTTAACCTTGCCTCTGAAGCTGCACAAAATTTATATTTTTAATGGTAAAAAAGGGGCAAGGTGAGGGGAAATTATAGTAGTTGAATTACAGGACTTGGAGACAGGAACTCCAAGTTTTAATTTTGGTTCTGTCACTTCTAGTAGGAAGAGAGCCTGAGACATAAGCCCTTGTATTAGAGGCCTGGTATGAGGCAGGAGCTGCTCACAGAATCTGGCAGATAAAGAGGAACTGATCACAGAACTAAAAGCGAATGGTAGGTTAGGTACAAGTGATCATGACTTGATCACATTTATAATGTGTAAGCAGAATAAAGTCCAGATCTCTCTGTCTCTCTCTCTCTGTATATGTACACACACACACGGCACTTAATAGGGCCAGTTTCACAAAGCTGAAAACAATTATGAGCCAAATCAGCTGGGCAGGAAGAATTTAATAAAAAAAGGTGAATAATTGAGAATTGTTTTAAGAACACCTTACTAGATGCCCAAAAAGCCACAATCCTGCAATTGAGGAAGAGGGCTGTGCTGGTTAAAAACCAACCTAGATTAGAGGGGAAGTGAAAGGCAGTTGAAAAAATATAACAAATGGAAGAAAGGGGAAGTTGACAGTAATGACTATAAATTTAAAGTTAAGAATTGTAGAAAATTGATAAGGGAAGCCAAGGGACACAAGTAGAACTCTATGACCAGAAGAGTTAAGGACAATAAAAAGGAGTTGTTAAAGTGTATTAGGAACAAAAAGAATGCTAACAATGATATTGGTCCATTACTAGCTGGAAATGGTAGAATTATCAATAATAATGCAAAAAGTCAGAAGTATGCAATAAATATTTCTGTTCTGAATTTGGGGGAAAAACAGATGATGCAGAGTGATAATGCTCTTTCCATTCCACCAGGATCGAGGGGCAATGTTAAATAGAAGGTATAAAGTTAGACATTTTAAAATCAGCAGACCCAGATAACTTGCACCCAAGAGTTTTAAAAGAGCTGGATGAGGAGCTCACTGGATGGTCAGTGTTAATTTTCAAAAAATTGGGGGAGTGGTAAATAAGGAAGAGGCTAGGTCACTGATTCAGAACAACCTGGAACACTTGGTACACTGGGCACAAGCAAATAATATGCATTTTAATATGGCTAAATGTAAATGTATACAACTGGTAACAAAGAAAGTAGGCCATAGTTACATGATGGAGGACTCTATCCTGGCAAGTAGTGACTCTGAAAAAGAGTTGGTGTCATGATGGATAATGATGGATAATCAGTTCATAGTGTGACATTGTGGCCAAAAGAACTAATGTGATCCTTGGATGCATAAACGGGAATCTCAAGTAGGAGTAGAGAGGTTATTTTACCTCTGTATTTGGCACTGGAGCAACTGCTGCTGGAATATGGTATCCAGTTCTGATGCCCAGAATTCAAGAAGGATGTTGATAAATTGGAGAGGGTTCAGAGAAAAGCCACAAGAATGATTTACAGATTAGAAAACATGCTTTATAGTGATTAGAGTCAAGGAGCTCAATCTGTTTATCTTAACAAAGAGATGGTTAAGGGGTGACTTGATTACAGTCTATAAGTACCCACCTGTGGAACAAATATTTGATAATGGGCTCTTCAGTCTGGTGGAGAAAGATAACACCCGATCCTATGGCTTGAAGTTGAAGCTAGATAAATTTAGAGTGGAACTAAGGTGTAAATTTTTAACTGTGAGGGTAGTTGACCATTGGAAAAATTTACCACGGGTCATGGTGGATTCTCCATCACTGACAATATGTAAATCCATACTGGATGTTTTTCTAAAGATCTGCTTTAGGAATTATTTTGGGGAGGTTCTGTGGCCTGTGCTATATATGAGGTCAGACTAGATGATCACAGTGGTCCCTTCTAAACTTTGAATCTATAAGTGAGTACTGGAAATCTTGGAATAATTATTTTAATAATAAAATCTCAGGTCATTTTTATATGACCAGCTCTTATTCAACCAGGCCAGCTACTGTGCTAGTATAACCTGACAGACCCCAGTCGTTGATGGGCAGGATCGACCCGGGGACCTCTGGAGCTTAGTGCATGAGCCTCTACCGCATGAGCTAAAAGCCAACTGGCTGTTAGCTAAGGCTGTAGAGCAGACTCATCTTATCTCTCACTTTAAGTGGTCTTGATACCACTAGATGGGACAGAGCAGCACACCCAGGAGGTGTGTGGGTTACATATTTCCCCTAGCTGAGGAAGCGCGTCCCGAGCTTCAGAGTCTTCCCAGTTGAAATCCTGGACGAGCCCCCACTTGTTATGCCGACAAACCCCGGTTGCCGTCGAACCGGGGACCTCTGGAGCTTAGTGCATGAGCCTCTACTGCATGAACTAAAAGCCAACTGCCCATTAGGCTGTAGAGCAAACTCAATCTCTCTCTCTAAGTGGTCTCAGTGCCACTAGATATGACAGAACACCACACCCAGAAGGTGTGTGGGTTACACTAGTAGAACAGTGTAGTAGCTGATAGTGCATTTTGGGCTGTGTAAAGTTCAGGCTGAGGTTTACAAGATGGGTGAGTGTTGTTGTCCTCTACTGGCCAGCCCACAGAGAGGATAAGGAACTTACTACTGTTGTCAGCTTCAGGATTTCAGCTTCAGGATTTAGCTCAAGTCATAGTCATAGAGTCTAAGGCCAGAAGGGACCACAAGATCATCTAGTCTGACCCCCTGATGCTCCAGGACATCACAGGCCACCAGCATCCACACACTGATCCCAACAACTGAAATTAGACCAAAGTATTACAGCGCACAGGAGACTAAACAGTTGTGTGCCACAGGCAGACAATAGGAGAGACCAAGGTGCACCAATGCTCAAGGCCCCTGCAATGGCAGGAAATTGATTGAGAGAGATACACAGATGATCTCAGCAAGTAACTTGCATTTACACACTGCAGAGGAAGGCAACCCCCCTCTGAGGTCACTGCCAGTCTGACCTGGGGGAAAATTCCTTCCCAATCCCACATATGGCAATAAGTTAGACCCTGAGCATGTGAGTAAGAACTGGCCAACCAGGCACAAGAAAGAGAGAGAGAAAATGCTCGGCATGACCTCAGTAGTGAGCCCCAGTGCTGCCGAGCCCCGCCCCCAGCCATCACGAGCAACCCCGTCATACAATCCCACTCATAAATTTGTACAGCTGTCTTAGAACTAATTATAAGACTTGTGGAGACAAATAGTTTTAGCAGAGCACCTGGGCCTAATCCTATACTACATTGCTCCTTATGTGACTATTTGCACCTGTGTAAATCTGGTATAAGTGCTACCAAATCAAAATTTTT
This sequence comes from Lepidochelys olivacea, assembly GCF_965140295.1. NCBI lineage: Eukaryota > Metazoa > Chordata > Testudines > Cheloniidae > Lepidochelys > Lepidochelys olivacea. The sequence goes on along the minus strand of NC_140411.1, from coordinate 45,411,746 downwards.
CCAGTCACTAGACCAGGGGTGGGCAAACTACGGCCCACGGGCCAGATACGGCCCACGAGCTGTTCTAAGCTGGCCCGCGAGCCACAACATGTGGCTCGGCCCTGCTCCGGCGCTCCGGCCGAGGTGTTGGGTCGGGCCACACCATGTGGCTCAGCCCCACTCCAGCTGGGGCGCTGGGTCGGGGGCTGGACACCCGGCTTGGCCCCGCTCCAGCCGAGGCACTGGGTCAGTGGACGCAAAACACAGCTCTCGGAAGCCATGGCATGGCCCCGCTCCGGCTCCTACGTGCTCCAATGGGAGCTGCAGGGGCGGTGCCTGCGGATGGGGCAGCGTGCAGAATCGCCTGGCCACGCCTCTGTGTAGGAGCTGGAGAAGGGACATGCCACTGCTTCCGGGAGCCACTTGAGGTAAGTGCTGCTCGGAGCCTGCACCCCTCAGCCTCTCCCCACGCCCCGACCCCCTGCCCCAGCCCTGATCCTCCTCCCGCTTTCCAATATCCTCGATCCCAGCCCTCATCACCCTCCTGCACCCCAAATCCCTGATCCCCAACCCCACCTCTGAGCCCGCACCCCCTCCTGCACCCCAACCCCAATTTTGTGCGTATTCATGGCCCGCCATACAGTTTGTATTGCCCGATGTGGCCCTCGGGCCAAAAAGTTTGCTCACCCGTGCACTAGACCAATGATAGCATTTTATACTACTTCCTCTCCTTTTACCTTGCAAAGATGTAAATGACTACACAAGGTGCAGGGCTGTACAAGATCAAGCCTCTTTTGTTTTTTGAGTGCAAGGACAATGGTTCTGGCTTTCCAACTCTTGTGTGTGTGTATAATTTATCTGTAGATTGAGTGCTGCACACAGAATGAGAGTTCATTAGCACTTGCTCTTGATATCTCCAATATTCTAGCATGGCTGAGAGGTGAAAGAGGCAATACACTGAGTTAGAGAGTTGGGTGTTGCAGATCTAAACAGACTGAGTTCTATTTTAAAATCCAGAACGTGTCTATGTCTTGTACATTTAGTCTCCATGTAATGAAAATACCAGACTAACTTGGTAATGTTCTTTGTAGCCCACAGCTGCTCACATACAGGAGTTCCTCACTCTGCTGGCCGTGTGTCACACTGTTGTTCCTGAGAGAGATGGAAATACAATAATCTACCAGGCCTCCTCACCAGGTTGGTCATTTTCTCCTTCTTTTGTGGGTGGAGGAGAGAAGCCAAGAGCTTTTAAAAAAATGCTCTTAAATTAAAAACCATGTTTAAAAGCAAACAAAATCTCCTTTCCTGTATGACTCATAATGGGCTTTATGGTGCCTTCAAGACACCAGCTTGCACAGAGGGTACACTATCTCCCAGAGCTCCCCATTGGACAGAGAGAGCACAGCCACTACTTCATCCTTCAGAGGTGATCCCCGCTGCTACCAGCTGCTTCTGCTGGCTTATGTAGAGGAGTGGGGCCACAACCCAAGACTTTTGCGACCCCTTTGAGGCCACTAGCCAGGTGAAACTCCATTTTTGACTCCCCCGTCCCCTTTTTGTATCCTTGTAGCAGCCAATCACAAGCTAGCCCCGTCAATGAGCTAGCAGTACCTGATTGTCCACTGCTTTGTCCTTTGTGTAGTCCTTTATGCCTGTGTGAAATGAGCGTAAACATTGCCACCGTTCTTCTTTGGCAGCATCCTGCACCCACTTTATGTAGGTGTAAATGACTACTCAGGACATGAGGCAATGAAGAATTGGGTCCAGAATTTACTGGGGCCCATGCTCCCCTCCATTCTGTGCTGTTGAGGGGAAAAAAGGAGACCAGAAGGAACAGACATGACCCGCAGATTGGGACGGGGGAGTAGTTCTGTGGCAAGCTCCCCTCAATGACTGAGGGTTTTTTATATAACTTGATTTTTTTATCCTACCATTTGGAGATTTGTTCAGTGCTTAATGTGGTCCAAGGAGCATGAATTCCTGTCCATGCCTCTTACCTCTCTTCAAGGAGGGATGGGTACAGGAGTGGGGTGAAGAGCCAACAACAGGAAGGCTCAGCTGTGAGCTCTGCTGCCAGGATGCGGGAAGGCTTTCCTCATGGGTATACCAGGTTCTATGGAATTGGACTTTGCAAACTCCACCGGTAGAGGGGAATTCAGACCTTGTCACTTGTCTTTCTCTAGGCTTGTGGTACATCCCACTGCCTGAGGCATTGCCTCTGAGTTCTAACTTGCAGAATTATTTGAGCTCTTCATTACTTTCCCCAGTCTCCAATAGAATATGGTGAATTTTTTTGTGGAAAGAAGTTTGTTGAGTCATTCCAGCTGAAGTTGGATTAAATGCATGTTATATAAATATTGACGTATGTAGCTTTGATCTTCCTAATTTTCCAGACAAGTTTAAAGAAAACTTTACAGAACATGAACAGACAAACTGTGGCCCTTCAATAGTAACAGATTTAAAATTTGGTATTAAAGCGAATGTTACAATTATATAACAGAACAGGTTAAGGAAGGAGTGTCTGTACATCTGGGTATTTGGGATGTAAATGTTTAACCGGTTAACCAATAAGCATCAGTCTTATCGGTTTTGGTTAACGATTAAACTCCGCTGCCGGCCAGAGCCCAGGGCTCCACTGCCACTCTGGGGGCAGCAGCCCAGAGGGACCCTGGGCGCAGGGCTGGCAGCAGAGTCCACAGGCAGGCAGCCGGGACCCCAGGTGCTGCGGCCAGCAGCTGGCAGCGGAATCCCCAGCCGCGGGCAGCGGAGTACTCAGTGGTGGGCTGTGGCTGGGATTCCCAGGTGCGGGGGCCGGCAGCAGAGCCCCGAATAAAACGTTTAACTATGTAACCGATAAAATTTGAATCAGTTACATGGTTCCTTTTTTTAACTGCTATTTACATTCCTACTGGGTAAGTGCACAGATCGGGGTGGCCAACCTGAGCCTGAAAAGGAGCCAGAATTTACCAATGTACATTGCCAAAGAGCCACAGTAATACGTCAGCAGACCCCCATTAACTTCTCCCCGCCCGCTCCCAGCGCCTCCCTCCCCGCACCTCCACTCTAGGGGGGAGAGGGAGGAGCAAGGGCACTGCAGGCTCAGGGGAGGGAGTGGGGCCTGTGGCGGAGCCAGGGGTTGAGCAGTGAGCCCCCCCCGGCACATTGGAAAGTTGGTGCCTGCAGCTCCAGCCCCGGAGTCAGTGCCTGTACAAGGAGCCGCATATTAACTTCTGAAGAGCCGCATGTGGCTCCGGAGCCAGAGGTTGGCCACCCGGCTTAGATTATCCAGAAGTACAAAGTTTGGTTTAAAAGTCATAAAATTGATATAGTACATAATCTGCAATAATCCAAATTTAGGTTAATACATTTAACGATACAGTTTAGATATTAGCATCCAAATATTCGGGTACATCACTCATGGAAGTTTATACTAAGAGTTGATTGTGGAAAACAAATATAGCAAGGAGTATAGCTTGTCCCTCAGTAATTGAGCATTTAGGATAGGCTAATGCTTCAACAAATACAGTGCATTATATACAGAATGCCAAGTATAAAGTACATGTATGCAGCCCTGGTAATCTATATGCAGTTTTGTAGGAGGAATGCCAGTGCAAGCATGGTGTATCTAAGGGTTATGATGGAAACTTTTTAATTGCTGCTGATGTAGCTCATCTCGGTAACAGATTTTAGACATCTCTGATTCAGTAGCTGGTCGTTGCCTGTATCCTGGCAATGCAATGCTCAAGGGAGTAGTTTTTTTCCATTGACATCTGATTATATTTCTGATTAGTCCCCAATAAAGCAAAGCTCCTTGTATTGACAGATGAAGGGGCATTAGTGAAAGGAGCAAAAAAGCTTGGCTATGTCTTCACAGGAAGAACTCCACACTCAGTTATCATTGATGCGGTAAGTGGAGCATGTGCAGTGTACAGTAGTTTTCAAGTATACGTGCATGGGATACATCCCCTTTGTATGGTTCAAAGAGCAGCTCTGCAGGGCTCCCTCCGAGGCCATATGCAGACAGGTTTTGTCAGAGTGGGATGGGCAGAGCCAAGGATCTGTCTCGAGGTGAATCCTTGGGTCCTTCCTCAGTGGAACAGGCAAAGAGCAACAGATACTAACTGTGGCAGTAAACTGAAGCTGCCCCTATGGGATGCTTTGGGAAGCACATTCATTTGAGCTGGGCACTGGGGAGAAGATTTCCCCCAAAAGAGAAAAGAGAATACATGGATTGGAACAAATATATACTTTAGTGTAATTACTTATGTAACTGTCCCTTTAATTTCTATGTCCTGGGATGTGCTAGAGCTGAATCTCTATTCCTCTCTATTCCTCACTGAATGTATATCCTCCTGAAGATATGCTTTGTGTGTGTGCAGTGTATTGAACAGATTAAGGTTAATAAATGTGGCCAGTTCCATTGACATAGGGCCACATTCTGATCCAGTTTACAGCCATCTGTGTGAGGTACTTTAACTCTGGATTTATACAGGTGCAACCGAGAAGGACTTGGTCCATGGGATACATCCAAGGGCTTTGGGTTTTGCTTGTTTAATGTGTAACTGTTGTGTGCTGTTCTGGATGTGCATTTGTTTTGTAAATCACCCCTTCTAGTAACAGTGTAACAAAGGCTGGATACACCCTCAAGAGGGTGGTGGTGGGGCACAGCCATCACTCTTGTAATTTCCAGGCCAGGCCTTTGTATAGATTTTTTCCTAACGGCGCCACCTTTTCTCAGTGTTATTTAGAGGAAGTCATGAAAGTTGTTAGGGATACTTCAGAACATTGTTATTTGGTTTAAAAAGCATGCTGTAGGTCCTGGATGTGCAGTGTTGTCTGGAACTGCCCAGGGCCTTCCTACCAGCTCTGCACTCGGTGCTATCACTAAAAAAGCTAAGCCCATCTGAGCACAAGACAAATCCTCCCTCCAGCACACAGCTTGCTATTTCCCCATGTTGAGTTTCCTCACACCTTCTTGTCAACTGTCTAAATAGGCCATCTTGATTATCACTACAAAAGTTTTTTTCTCCTGCTGATAATAGCTCATCTTAATTAATTAGCCTCTTACAGTTTGTATGGCAACTTCCACCTTCTCTGTATGTGTGTATATATATATATATCTTCCTACTATATGTTCCATTCTATGCATCCGATAAAGTGGGCTGTAGCCCCTGAAAGCTTATGCTCTGATAAATTTGTTAGTCTCTAAGGTGCCACAAGTACTCCTGTTCTTTTAGCTTGAGCACTGTATCTGGGCTGTGTGATGCTGCTTCTAAGGGTAGGGAATCCTCCCTCCTTAGGCCAAGCTCTGCAGCTGCCGGTGCAGCTCTGAGGGACCTGGACCTCTGCTCTGCTACAGGATTGGTTGTGGATCCAGAAACCCTTCACTTCTTTTCCCTCAGTCCACTCACACTCAACCCCACCAGTCCCTCAACACTTGCTTCGCCATGCAGTAGAATCAAACAGGTTTCACTGCATCTGTGAAATGTTGGACTTGTGCAGGGGAGGGTTGTTGGTAATACCAGGGTTTGCTCCTAAATGCGGCAATTTTCACTAGAAAATCTTAGTCTCTTTTGCATATTGGTCCTGTACATTGCAGTCTGACACATGAAATAAATGCGCACACTTTTTGGGGAGTCCTGCTTATCAGCCCTGTTCAGATAATAGAATCATAGAATATCAGGGTTGGAAGGGACCTCAGGAGGTCATCTAGTCCAACCGCCTGCTCAAAGCAGGACCAATCCCCAATTAAATCATCCCAGCCAGGGCTTTGTCAAGTCTGACCTTAAAAACGTCTAAGGAAGGAGATTCCACCACCTCCCTAGGTAACGCATTCCAGTGTTTCACCACCCTCCTAGTGAAAAAGTTTTTCCTAATATCCAACCTAAATCTCCCCCACTGCAACTTGAGACCATTACTCCTTGTTCTGTCATCTGCTACCACTGAGAACAGTCTAGAGCCATCCTCTTTGGACCCCCCTTTCAGGTAGTTGAAAGCATCTATCAAATCCCCCCTCATTCTTCTCTTCCGTAGACTAAACATCCCCAGTTCCCTCAGCCTCTCCTCGTAAGTCATGTGTTCCAGTCCCCTAATCATTTTTGTTGCCCTCCGCTGGACTCTCTCGAATTTTTCCACATTCTTCTTGCAGTGTGAGGCCCAAAACTGGACACAGTACTCCAGATGAGGCCTCACCAATGTCGAATAGAGGGGAACGATCATGTCCCTCTATCTGCTGGCAATGCCCCTACTTCTACATCCCAAAATGCCATTGGCCTTCTTTGCAACAAGGGCACACTGCTGACTCATATCCAGCTTCTCGTCCACTGTAACCCCTAGGTCCTTTTCTGCAGAACTGCTGCTTAGCCATTCGGTCCCTAGTCTGTAGCGATGCATTGGATTCTTCCGTCCTAAGTGCAGGACTCTGCACTTGTCCTTATTGAACCTCATCAGATTTCTTTTGGCCCAATCCTCTAATTTGTCTAGGTCCCTCTGTATCCTATCCCTACCCTCCAGCGTATCTACCTCTCCTCCCAGTTTAGTATCATCTGCAAACTTGCTGAGGGTGCAATCCACACCATCCTCCAGATCATTTATGAAGCTATTGAACAAAACCGGCCCGAGGACTGACCCTTGGGGCACTCCACTTGAAACCGGCTGCCAACTAGACATGGAGCCATTGATCACTACCCATTGAGCCCGACAATCTAGCCAACTTTCTATCCACTTTATAGTGCATTCATCCAGCCCATACTTCTTTAACTTGCTGGCAAGAATACTGTGGGAGACCATGTCAAAAGCTTTGCTAAAGTCAAGGAATAACATGTCCACCGCTTTCCCCTCATCCACAGAGCCAGTTATCTCGTCATAGAAGGCAATTCGATTAGTCAGGCATGACTTGCCCTTGGTGAATCCATGCTGACTGTTCCTGATCACTTTCCTCTCCTCTAAGTGCTTCAGAATTGATTCCTTGAGGACCTGCTCCATGATTTTTCCAGGGACTGAGGAGAGGCTGACTGGCCTGTAGTTCCCAGGATCCTCCTTCTTCCCTTTTTTAAAGATGGGTACTAGATTAGCCTTTTTCCAGTTGTCTGGGACTTCCCCCGATTGCCCTGAGTTTTCAAAGATAATGGCCAATGGCTCTGCAATCACATCCGCCAACTCCTTTAGCACTGTCGGATGCAACGGATCTGGCCCCATGGACTTGTGCACGTCCAGCTTTTCTAAATAGTCCCGAACCACTTCTTTCTCCACAGAGGGTTGGTGACCTCCTCCCCATGCTGTGCTGCCCAGTGCAGTAGTCTGGGAGCTGACGTTGTTCGTGAAGACAGAGGCAAAAAAAGCATTGAGTACATTAGCTTTTTCCACATCCTCTGTCACTAGGTTGCATCCCTCATTCAGTAAGGGGCCCACACTTTTCTTGGCTTTCTTCTTGTTGCTAACATACCTGAAGAAACCGTTCTTGTTACTCTTAACATCTCTTGCTAGCTGCAACTCCAGGTGTGATTTGGCCTTCCTGATTTCACTCCTGCATACCCAAGCAATATTTTTACACTCATCCCTGGCCATTTGTCCAATCTTCCACTTCTTGGAAGCTTCTTTTTTGTATTTAAGATCGGCAAGGATTTCACTGTTAAGCCAAGCTGGTTGCCTGCCCTATTTACTATTCTTTCTACGCATCGGGATGGTTTGTCCCTGTAACCTCAATAAGGATTCTTTAAAATACAGCCAGCTCTCCTGGACTCCTTTCCCCCTCATGTTATTCTCCCAGGGGATCTTGCCCATCAGTTCCCTGAGGGAGTCAAAGTCTGCTTTTCTGAAGTCCAGGGTCTGTATTCTGCTGCTTTTCTTTCTTCCTTGTGTCAGGATCCTGAACTCGACCATCTCATGGTCACTGCCTCCCAGGTTCCCATCCACTTTTGCTTCCCCTACTAATTCTTCCCGGTTTGTGAGCAGCAGGCCAAGAAGAGCTCTGCCCCTAGTTGGTTCCTCCAGCACTTGCACCAAGAAATTGTCCCCTACATTTTCCAAAAACTTCCTGGATTGTCTGTGCAACGCTGTATTGCTCTCCCAGCAGATATCAGGGTGATTGAAGTCTCCCATGAGAACCAAGGCATGCGATCTAGTAACTTCTGCGAGTTGCCGGAAAAAAGCCTCGTGCACCTCATCCCTCTGGTCTGGTGGTCTATGGTAGACTCCCACCACGACATCACCCTTGTTGCTTACACTTCTGAACTTAATCCAGAAACTCTCAGGTTTTTCTGCAGTTTCATACTTGAGCTCTGAGCAGTCATACTGCTCTCTTACATTCAGTGCGACTCCCCCACCTTTTCTGCCCTGCCTGTCCTTCCTGAACAGCTTATATCCATCCATGACAGTACTCCATTCATATGAGTTATCCCACCAAGTCTCTGTTATTCCAATCACATCATAATTCCTTGACTTTGCCAGGACTTCCAGTTCTCCCTGCTTGTTTCCCAGGCTTTGTGCATTTGTGTATAGGCACTTGAGATAACCCGCTGATAGCCCCTCTTTCTCAGTATGAGGCAGGAGCCCTCCCCTCTCACGTGCCCCTGCTCATGCTTCCTCCTGGTATCCCACTTCCCCACTTACCTCAGGGCTTTGGTCTCCTTCCCCCGGTGAACCTAGTTTAAAGCCCTCCTCACTAGGTTAGCCAGCCATGGTAACGTCTCTGCTTCTGCTGGGAAAATTTTTATCCAGGTGGTCCATATTTGAACCCTTTCCTTATGTCAACGGCCTTTACTTAGCAGGTTTAAATGCTTAGTCTTTTTTTAAAGCATATTTATGTGCACGCAAAGATTGGGAGCTAGAATTTCCTCTGTTATATAGATGCAACCCCGCTAAAATCTGTGACTGCAGGCTCATAAAGTAATAAAGAAATTGAAAGTCACTGGAGTTGTACAGGTGCAAGTGAGGGCTGAATTTGCCACTTCACAGTTAGACTGAAATAGGACAGTATACCTCTTTAACCAGGAGAGGGAGCTATCATCACATCACATTTGAAATCATGTGACATGGGCATTTGAAAATCATGATGCTTCTATACATATATGCATCATTCACATCATCTTAATTTTCTGTACAATGTGTTTTTCTGCAGCTGGGGAAAGAGGAAGCCTTTGAAATTCTTAATGTGCTGGAGTTTTCTAGGTAAGTTATTTCTGCAGATATTAAATAAATGCAAAGCAGCAAATAAAAGAGAAAATGTGCTAGTAACATTACAAATGATCAGGTTCACTGGAATTTAAAGAAATTATAGTTGGTTGGCTAGTTAAATCATCCATTTTCCTTTAGATTTGCCGTTGCCCTCAATCTGGGATGAATAAATTGCTCCTTTTTACAAATGGGAATTAGAGGTCTAGTGGTTAGACATGGAAGTGGGGGTCAAGGGACATCTTTTCTAGTTCTAGCTCTGTCAGAGACTTTCAATGTGACCTTAGCAGATCACTTCACTTCTCTGCGCCTAAATTTCCTCACCTGTAAAATGGGGCTAATGATTCTCACCTAGCCTTAGTAATATGCTTCGAGAATGTCAGATGAAAAGCACGGTATAAGTTCAAAATATAATTCATAATTTCCACGCAAGTAGAGGGAATCTCCCACTTGAGGGAAATTTCATGCCTTTTTTGGGAGCAGCCTGACCACTCATATTCCAGTCTCTATTCTGCTTCCCAGCAGGAGAGACTTCAGGCCTAATTCTCATTTACACTAAGGATCCTTTGCACCACTCTGGCTGTATAAGAGAACCTTAGCATAACAGGCACTTGATAGATTCTCCCTCTGCTGAGAAGATGGAGATGTTTCGTGCTTTGCGCCTGGGTTTGTGTTGTACCAGTCAGACTGAGTTTTTCTGCCACTTCTAATGCCTGGCCCCCCTCAGTTCTGTCGGCTAAGGCCAGGTTTGACTCAGCTGTTGCTTGGGCCTTCTTTGTTACCTATTTCTGTGGCAAGCTGACTTGGCCTGCTGAGGAGGAAGAGGATGGTGAGGGGGAAGGGTGGCTAGGTTGTGTTTCCCTCTTCCTTGCCTTCTCTGAATGTTCCTCAGATGTGTCCCCATGGCTCTCACTGGGTCTTGTGCATGTCTGGACTTGCTTTGTGACCTCCATAAAGGGAGTGGAGTCATCATCCAGGGACCCAAGCACTGGGAGTAGAAGGGTTTCTGGACACAGAAATTCCCTGCATCTTTTGACTACAGGGGTCTTTTCTGGCCCTTTATGGATTCTCTTTGGGCCCACAGGTAGAATTCTCTCTTGTTGTTATTCTGTCCCTCCCTCATCCATAGTAGCATCTTACTCCAGCAAAGAGGATGAGGTTGCTCACACAATTCCAGGACCCAGGAGGGGGTGGAAGCTCCCCTGGCGTATTAGTTTGCTGCAGAGTTTCTGAACTATTTTTGATAAAAGAGTGTCCTACATATCTACTATGAGTAGGAGACTCAACAGGGCAGAGCCTGTGAGGAGAAAGTTCAGTCCAAGAGACAAGGAAGACAAATACTCTCCCATGTACTTTACCTTATTGGACTTACCAGGAGTCCTGCTTCATTCCATGTGGTGATTGAAGATGCACACAGAAGGAAGCAGAGTTCTACAAAAAACTGTTTTTATTTTTTGTTTGTTTTTAAAAAGGTTGTAAAGTGAAGTACTGAAAAGGCAGGACATGCCAAGGCTAAGATTGCTCAGAAACTCCTTACTCTATCCCCTTGTGCCTGTGTATTTACAATATATTTTAATTCCACCATTACATTCTGTTGTTTCCAAAATATCCTCAGAATTTCAACCAAACTGAGGCTCTGAACTAAGAGCCATGTCTCATTTATTATTAGGGGCCTGCTAAATTCGTGGCCATGAAAAATATGTCAAGGACCGTGAAATCTGGTCTCCCCCCGAGAAATCTGGTCTTTTGTGTGCTTTTAATCTATACTATACCGATTTCACGGGGGAGACCATCGTTTCTCAAATTGTGGGTCCTGACCCAAAAGGGAGTTGCAAGGGGGTCACACGGTTATTTTAGCGGGGTCACGGTATTGCTACCCTTACCTCTGTGCTGCTACCTTCAGAGCTGGGCAGCCGGAGAGTGGCAGCTGCTGACTGAGGGCCCAGATCTGCAGGCAGCAGCGCAGAAGGAAGGGTGGCAATACCATACCAGGCCATCCTTATTTCTGCGCTGCTGCTGGCAGCAACTCTGCCTTCAGGGCTGGGCTCCTGGCCAGCAGCCACTGCTCTCTAACTGCCCAGCTCTGAAGGCAGCACCGCCGCCAGCAGCAGTGCAGAAGTAAGGGCAGCAGTGCCGCAACTCACCCTGCAACAACCTTGCGACCCCCCCTCCCCCGCACTCGTTTTTGGGTCAGGACCCCTACAATTACACCACCATGAAATTTCAGATTTAAATAGCTGAAATCATGAAATTTATGATTTTTTAAATCCTATGACTGTGAAGTTGACCAAAATGGACTGTGAATTTGGTAGGACTCTATTCATTACATACCCCTGCTTCATTCACGGGACCCAATTCTCCACTCTGTTTTATGCCAGTCTAACTTGTTTGATTTCATTGGGTTTAGACTGATGTAAAAGTCTTGTAGAGAAGTGGAGACTCAAACCTGGTGCTGAATGTGTGTGCACAAGGGGCAGAGTTAAAGTTGCAGGGGAGAGTTAAGGTTGTGTGACCAATCTTAACTTTGACATTTCCTGACTTGTGTATGCTCTACTTTGAAATCCTAGTGTTCTTTTTACGTAGTTTGTTTTATTTTGGATATAAGTGTAAAGGTAATTATTTGCTAGGAAAGTTTGTCTGAATCTTTAGTGCACAGATTGCTACTGGGAAGAGGCACAAAACTCCATGTGGTGGGAGATTCTGCCTAGCTTTGTAGAGTGTCAGATGAACCAATCCATTTTTTTTGGAAATTGGGGGGAAACTCACAAAATGCAATTTACTAGTAAGGCAAAATTAGTGTTTTTAAGAGGAACATGAAAGTCCCCATTGTTCACTCCTTTATATATTTTGAAGAACCCTGCATTAATTTGTTGCATAATTTCTCCTAAAGCAGGAGGTTTGTTTGCATAGTTTACAGTGTGCTGATAGTATTCTTTTTATTGGCATTTTGCCAGGGTTTATGAAATCAGCCTTCTTGCTTCATCTGTGGGAACAGTGCCTAGGTCCCTTAATAACATACATAAAACTTAGAAGTGAAAAACACCCATTAAGTCATCTAATTGATACCCCTGCCAGTGCAGGATTGTTCCCTACAGTATATTCGTGAATGTCCAGTTAGAAATGATTCAAGTGATTACCACCACTTCCTATGGGAGACTGTTCTGCCATCTAATATACCCCAAACCCAGATTTCCTAACATTCAGCCTAATTGTTTTTCATTTTTATCCCATTACTCCTAGTTATACCTGCTTAAACAATTCTACCAATTCTTATTCCTTCTTGGGGTCAAAAATACATAAGGTAGATAGAGTGTTAGCATATCCATGGTAATTTAACTCTTTCCTCATATGCTTTTATTCTTTTCTTGCAAGTAAATCTTTATAATCATTTTTGTTGCTCTTCTCTGAATTCCCTCCAAACTGTTGATATTTTTCTAGTGTCTTTTGCTGTCCAGAGTTAAAGGTGTTGCCTTGCCATATACAACAGTGATATTACCTCCAGCCTTGTTACACACACAGAGACACATAGAATCATAGGACTGGAAGGGACCTCGAGAGGTCATCTAGTCCAGTCCCCTGCACCCATGGCAGGACTAAGTATTATCTGGACCATCCCTGACAGGTTTTTGTCCAACGTGCTCTTAAAAAACTCCAAGGATGGAGATTCCACAACTTCCTTGGACACTTTACTCAGGTGCTTAACCACTCTGAAAGTTAGGAAGTTTTCCTAATGTCCAGCCTAAACCTCCCTTGCTACAATTTAAGCCCATTGCTTCTTGTCCTATCCTCAGACTTAAGAAAAACGATTTTTCTCCCTCCTCCTTGTAACAACCTTTTATGAACTTGAAAACTGTTATCATGCTCCTCTCAGTCTTCTCTTTTCCAGACTAAACAAAACCAATTTTTTCAATCTCCCCTCATAGGTCATGTCTTCTAGACATTAATCATAGAATCATAGAATATCAGGGTTGGAAGGGACCTCAGGAGGTCATCTACTCAAAAGCAGGACCCATTCCCAATTAAATCATCCCAGCCAGGGCTTTGTCAAGCCTGACCTTAAAAACTTCTAAGGAAGGAGATTCCACCACCTCCCTAGGCAACGCATTCCAGTGTTTCACCACCCTCCTAGTGAAAAAGTTTTTCCTAATATCCAACCTAAATCTCCCCCACTGCAACTTGAGACCATTACTCCTTGTTCTGTCATCTTCCACCACTGAGAATACTCTAGAACCATCCTCTCTGGAACTACCTCTCAGGTAGTTGAAAGCAGCTATCAAATCCCCCCTCATTCTTCTCTTCCGCAGACTAAACAATCCCTGTTCCCTCAGCCTCTCTTCATAAGTCATGTGTTCCAGACCCCTAATCATTTTTGTTGCCCTTTGCTGGACTCTCTCCAATTTATCCACATCCTTCTTGTAGTGTGGGGCCCAAAACTGGACACAGTACTCCAGATGAGGCCTCACCAATGTCGAATAGAGGGGGACGATCACGTCCCTTGATCTGCTGGCAGTGCCCCTACCTATACATTCCAAAATGCCATTGGCCTTCTTGGCAACAAGGGCACACTGCTGACTCATATCCAGCTTCTCGTCCACTGTCACCCCTAGGTCCTTTTCTGCAGAACTGCTGCCTAGCCATTCGGTCCCTAGTCTGTAGCGATGCATTGGATTTTTCCGTCCTAAGTGCAGGACCCTGCACTTATCCTTATTGAACCTCATCAGATTTCTTTTGGCCCAATCCTCCAATTTGTCTAGGTCCCTCTGTATCCTATCCCTACCCTCCAGCGTATCTACCATTCCTCCTAGTTTAGTATCATCCGCAAATTTGCTGAGAGTGCAATCCACACCATCCTCCAGATCATTTATGAAGATATTGAACAAAACCGGCCCGAGGACCGACCCTTGGGGCACTCCACTTGATACCGGCTGCCATCTAGACATGGAGCCATTGATCACTCCCCGTTGAGCCCGACAATCTAGCCAACTTTCTACACACCTTATAGTGCATTCATCCAGCCCATACTCTTTAACTTGCTGACAAGAATACTGTAGGAGACCGTGTCAAAAGCTTTGCTAAAGTCAAGAAACAATACATCCACTACTTTCCCTTCATCCACAGAACCAGTAATCTCATCATAGAAGGCGATTAGATTAGTCAGGCATGACCTTCCCTTGGTGAATCCATGCTGACTGTTTCTGATCACTTTCCTCTCGTGTAGGTGCTTCAGGATTGATTCCTTGAGGACCTGCTCCATGATTTTTCCGGGGACTGAGGTGAGGCTGACTGGCCTGTAGTTCCCAGGATCCTCCGTCTTCCCTTTTTTAAAGATGGGCACTACATTAGCCTTTTTCCAGTCGTCCGGGGCTTCCCCCAATCGCCATGAGTTTTCAAAGATAATGGCCAATGGCTCTGCAATCACAGCCGCCAACTCCTTTAGCACTCTCGGATGCAACGCATTCGGCCCCATGGATTTGTGCACGTCCAGCTTTTCTAAATAGTTCCTAACCACTTCTTTCTCCACAGAGGGCTGGTCACCTCCTCCCCATGCTGTGCTGCCCAGCATAGCAGTCTGGGAGCTGACGTTGTTCGTGAAGACAGATGCAAAAAAAGCATTGAGTACATCAGCTTTTTCCACATCCTCTGTCACTAGGTTGCCTCCTTCATTCAGTAAGGGGCCCACACTTTCCTTGGCTTTCTTCTTGTTGCTAACATACCTGAAGAAACCGTTCTTGTTACTCTTAACATCTCTTGCTAGCTGCAGCTCCAGGTGTGATTTGGCCCTCCTGATTTCATTCCTACATTCCTGAGCAACATTTTTGTACTCTTCCCTGGTCGTTTGTCCAATCTTCCACTTCTTGTAAGCTTCTTTTTTATGTTTAAGATCTGCAAGGATTTCACTGTTAAGCCAAGCTGGTTGCCTGCCATATTTACTATTTTTTCGACTGTCAAGGTTCCTTCCCCACTCTGAACTCTAGGGTACAGATGTGGGGACCTGCATGAAAAACCTCCTAAGCTTATCTTTACCAGCTTAGGTCAAAACTTCCCCAAGGTACAAAATATTCCACCCTTTGTCCTTGGATTGGCCGGTACCACCACCAAACTAATACAGGTTACTGGGGAAGAGCTGTTTGGACGCGTCTTTCCCCCCAAAATACTTCCCAAAACCTTGCACCCCACTTCCTGGACAAGGTTTGGTAAAAAGCCTCACCAATTTGCCTAGGTGACTACAGACCCAGACCCTTGGATCTTAAGAACAATGAACAATCCTCCCAACACTTGCACGCCCCCCTTTCCTGGGGAATGTTGGATAAAAATCCTCACCAATTTGCATAGGTGACCACAGACCCAAACTCTTGGATCTGAGAACAATGAAAAAGAATTCATTTTTCTTACAAGAAGACTTTTAATAGAGATAGAAGTAAATAGAAGTAAAGAAGTCCCCCCTGTAACATCAGGATGGTAGATACCTTACAGGGTAATTAGATTCAAGACGTAGAGAACCCCTCTAGGCAAAACCTTAAGTTATAAAAAGATACACAGACAGAAATAGTTATTCTATTCAGCACAATTCTTTTCTCAGCCATTTAAAGAAATCATAATCTAATGCATACCTAGCTAGATTACTTACTAAAAGTTCTAAGACTCCATTCCTGGTCTATCCCCGGCAAAGCAGCATATAGACAGACAGACCAGACCCTTTGTTTCTCTCCCTCCTCCCAGCTTTTGAAAGTATCTTGTCTCCTCATTGGTCATTTTGGTCAGGTGCCAGTGAGGTTACCTTTAGCTTCTTAACCCTTTACAGGTGAGAGGATTTTTTTCTCTGGCCAGGAGGGATTTTAAAGGGGTTTACACCTCCCTTTATATTTATGACATCGACACATCGGGATGGTTTGTCCCTGTAACCTCAATAGGGATTCTTTGAAATACAGCCAGCTCTCCTGGACTCCTTTCCCCCTCATGTTATTCCCCCAGGGGATCCTACCCATCAGTTCCCTGAGGGAGTTGAAGTCTGCTTTTCTGAAGTCCAGGGTCCGTATTCAGCTGCTTACCTTTCTTCCCTGTGTCAGGATCCTGAACTTGACCAACTCATGTCTGGACTCTCTCCAATTTGTCCACATCTTTCCTGAAATGTGGAACTCAGAACTGGACACAACACTCCACAAAATCTTCTCCCTCCTTGAACTTCCAGGACACACTTCTTAGCCACCAATCTTCTGTATTAGGTGGGACCCTGATGGGAGCCCATTAGTTTTGTTCATTAAGAAAGATCCAGAGGAGTGGTAGTTAGGCAGTGCAAAGCATTCCCTCTCAGAGGATGAGCACTCTGCCCCTGCAATCTTGAAGTGGGTCAGCACTGGGAGCAAGATATCAAGTTCAACAAAATACATGTTTCTATATGATAATCCATTGTATTTTTGAACTGGAGCATTCAGTAAGTTTATCTTTTGTTTTTGAAAAGTTATGGTAAATTATTTGGGGAACGATTTTCAAAAGTTTTAGGCATAGAAACTCTTGCATGCAATTCATGCCTAATTTGTGTGTGTAATTACATTAACTGCACGAGCCAGTATCTGTGCATGCAGATTACCAATTTCAGGACTATCAGATTAGTTTAGGGAGTCCCAGTAATTGCCTATGTACATTAGGAATGCAAATGTGGGTGTGCATCTGTATGCCATAAACTACTATAAATCAGGCCATTTATGTTCATATTGATTAAAGAAGCATAGGATTGGAAGATGGAAAATGCATGTGTAAGATAGTTATGTATTGTACATTTACTAGTGTTTTTATATGACCTGGTTTAAAATGTGCCAAGCGTATGGAAGAGAACTTGTGGGATCAGACTGTGCTTTTACTCCTAGAACCATAGATCTGATTAGAAAACAATTAAAAATGACTGTTTGTTTGTTTTCTCATAGTAACAGAAAGAGAATGTCTGTAATAGTTCGGACTCCAACGGGACGACTTCGTCTGTACTGTAAAGGGGCTGTAAGTAATCTGCTACTACTAACAGAGAATGGTAGAAATACCGTGAGCTGCTGCAGCAGTCACATTGTAAAATGTTGAAATGTTGTCCATTCTAATGAGTATCTGTTAGCTGCACATATTAGGGGCCGAATGTTTAAAGGAGCCTTAACCTGTTCTCTGATTTTGTTTGCAGGAACCCATAGTATTTAGGCCTCTCAGTGCCTGAACTGAAATCCTGCCTACGTTAAAGTCGATGGGAGTCTTCCCATTGACTTCAGTGCAGGCAGGATGTCTCCCCTGATATACAGGTACAGTTAGGAAGTTAGACATCTAAACACTGTGGTCTGAATCTTCAAAACTGGAGTCTGTTCTCAAGCATTTAGCCCCGTCTGTCTTGTGATCTTCTGCTTTCTCCCATCTCTGCATCTGCTACTGCTGCTATTTGTCCCTGCTCATAATATGCTGTGCTCCTACTTTCACCAACAGGAGGGATAATGTATCAAAATGCAATGACTGTAAAAAATCAGAGGCATCAACAACCACAGCAGGGTGTGGCTTTAAATTCAGTGGAAAGTGATGGAGGGTGGCTCAGTTTTATCAGGTGGAATTAAATCTCTGTTTGTTTTAACAGTGCTTCTTCTGTGATGTTTTACCTTAAGGCTCTAATTTACTACTCTGTGTGTGTGTGTGTGTGTGTGTGTGTTTTAAACACACTTTAAAAAAATCATTTGAAATACAGGGCTGGATGCATCTCTACTATACTCCAGTGTAGTTCCACTGATTTCAGTGGAGTTATGCCAACATGGAAGTGGAATAACAGAGGTGAATCAAGCCCACTGTAATTATACATTGCTTAAAACTTTTGAAAGTCACACACAAATCTGGACCCAACAGAACTGACCATGTCTGACATCTGCGTTTCCAGTCCCAGTACTGTTCTTACTACTTTTGTTTTCACACTGCTGAACTCTTTCTTTCTCTTGCTGTCAGTTTTGTGTTGCTGAGTGTTACAGCTGTTACACATCACAGAACTAGCATTGGGAAGAAGAAAAAGAAGAGGTATTGTGGGTCTGATCTTGTTCCATAAATGTTAGTAGAAGTCTTGCACTGACTTCAGTGGGAACAGGCGAATGCCCTCTAGCAGCAGCAAAGGGGCCGCAACAACCAGAAGATCAGGGGAGGCAAGAATGACACCAAAAATCAACTTGTTTTATTTTAAGAAAAATAGTGCCATAACTTTTGAAAGTGAGTTTGCATTTATTGGGCAGAACCCTGAATATATTCCTGTCTTGGTCTCATAAAATAATGAAGGTGATATTATAAATTATTTATTTACGTTCAACTGTATTTGAAGTTCATCTAGATATTAAAAATGAAGTTCCTTTTCTTTTATGTCTTTTACACCTTTTTTCTTTTCCTGATTTCTCAGGCAACCTTTCTTCCTTCATTTCCCCTTCACTCCAGACCTTTATCAGTCCCAGAAATAACCACAGGCAGTAATGGATGGTGCTTCTAAGGCAATTTCCAGCAATGGAATCCAACCTATGTTTGTTTCAGAGTAGCAGCCGTGTTAGTCTGTATCCGCAAAAAGATCAGTAGTACTTGTGCACCTTAGAGACTAACAAATTTATTTGAGCATAAGCTTGTTCTGACTTCTCAATTCGGCAAAACTGTCGTTGACATACATGGGAATTTTGCCTGAGTAAGAATTGCAAGATAAGCTCTTAAGTGTGGGTCTGTGCTGGAACTGTGTTTTTTATTGTTCAGGACTCTTCTGTTCTTGGAAAACTCAGTCTCACTTCACTAATTCAAAATGGAGCATTCCATCTTTGCTGTACTGTATTCTAAATTTAAATAACTGTGTAACAAGTTTGGGGTAAGGGAAGAAAAATCTAAAGAAACAATGTGTGTGTTTTTGTATTTGCAAAGCAATTATAGTATCCCACCCCTTTTCACTTCTGCTTGGAGTTCATATATGGTGGTTAAAACTGTAGCATTCCAGCTTTGGTTTTCTAAGCGGAGCTAGATCCGTTTCATAGGTAAACCAAAATTCATTATTGTATGTATTTTCATTTTCAGATACTATCATGTCCACTTTAGACACCTCACATCAGTTAGATCTAGAGGGGTTGAACACTTGTGCATTGTACGTACATGAATGAAAAGTTTACATGTGAATTTACTCTTTATATCTAATTTGGTTTTGATAGGATAATGTTATTTTTGAGAGACTTTCAAAAGATTCCCAGTATATGGAGCAAACACTATTGCATCTTGAATACTTTGCCACAGAAGGTAAGTGAAACAACGCGCAAGTATGAATCGAATTTTTGAATTATTAGTCATATTTTATGTATTAATTTTTAAATGCCATCAAATTGTTCAGTGCTGAGCAAGACAAAAATGAAGACACAGAGCAAATTCATAGGCGATGTGTCGTATATGTAAGATACACATGGGTTAGTGAGTTTAAGTCTAAAAAAGGAGTTTACAAGTTTATCCTGCTTCTGTTGAAACCATAGTGAAACTGATTTCAGTGGGAGCAGTTCTGAGTCCTGCATAAGAATAAAGGTGAGTAGTGACTTGATTCTGATCTCACTTTTACATGTGTAAATCAGGAGTAACTACACAATGGAAATCAATGGAATTACAGCAGTGTAAAATCAGAAGAGATGAGAATTAGGCCCTAAGTGTCTAAACTAGTGTAACATACAAGCTGAGAGAGCTGGGAAAAAGATGTGCATTACAACTTCAACTCATATAGATTCATGTTTGAATCTGGCTCACTGGTGCTACCCCTAGGAGCTTACAATCTAAAATCAAACATGCCAACTTTTTATATTACTGGTGACAAATTCATGACACATTCATTCACAAGGAAATGCTAACAGGGATATGGGCTTTGTTCCTTTTTTATACTGTGACAAAGTTCCTCCTCTACTTTGGTGGGTCTTGCGCTTATTGGTGGATTTGCTCACGTCGGAGATTCACGGCCGCACTCAGTTTGGCCGTTTTCGTGAACCCATAGTCCAGGTCAACTCCTCCTGTGTCTGACCAGGAGTTGGGAGGTTTGGGGGGAACCTGGGCCCGCCCTTTATTCCGGGTTCCAGCCCAGGGCCCTGTGGAATGCAGCTATCTAGAGTGCCTCCTGGAACAACTGTGCGACAGCTACAATTCCCTGGGCTACTTCCCCATGGCCTCCTCCCAACACCTTCTTTATCCTCACCATAGGACCTTCCTCCTGGTTCTGATAATGCTTGTATTCCTCAGTTCTCTAGCAGTATGCCTTCTCACTCTCAGCTCCTAGTGCCTCTTGCTCCCAGCTCCTCACATGCATGCCACAAACTGAAGTGAGCTCCTTTTTAAATTCAGGTGCCCTGATTAGCCTGCCTTAATTGATTCTAGCAGCTTCTTGATTGGCTGCAGATGTTCTAATCAGCCTGTCTGCCTTAATTGTTTCCAGAAAGTTCCTGATTGTTCTGGAACCTTCCCTGTTATCTTACCCAGGATAAAGGGACCTACTTAACCTGGGGCTAATATATCTGCCTTCTATCACTCTTCTGTAGCCATCTGGCCCGACCCTGTCACAGTAGCTTTTACTTCATTACTGTTGTCAAGGTTCCTCCCCCACTCTGAACTCTAGGATACAGATGTGGGGACCTGCATGAAAAACCTCCTAAGCTTATCTTTACCAGCACAAAGTATTCCACCCGTTGTCCTTGGACTGGCCGCTACCACCACCAAACTAATACTGGTTACTGGGGAAGAGCTGTTTGGATGCGTCTTTCCCCCCAAAATACTTCCCAAAACCTTGCACCCCACTTCCTGGACAAGGTTTGGTAAAAAGCCTCACCAATTTGCCTAGGTGACTACAGACCCAGACCCTTGGATCTTAAGAACAATGAACAATCCTCCCAACACTTGCACGCCCCCCTTTCCTGGGGAATATTGGATAAAAATCCTCACCAATTTGCATAGGTGACCACAGACCCAAACCCTTGGATCTGAGAACAATGAAAAAGCATTCAGTTTTCTTACAAGAAGACTTTTAATAGAGATAGAAGTAAATAGAAGTAAAGAAGTCCCCCCTGTAACATCAGGATGGTAGATACCTTACAGGGTAATTAGATTCAAAACATAGAGAACCCCTCTAGGCAAAACCTTAAGTTATAAAAAGATACACAGACAGAAATAATTATTCTATTCAGCACAATTCCTTTCACAGCCATTTAAAGAAATCATAATCTAATGCATACCTAGCTAGATTACTTAAAAGTTCTAAGACTCCATTCCTGGTCTATCCCCGGCAGAGACAGAATATAGACAGACACACAGACCCTTTGTTTCTCTCCCTCCTCCCAGCTTTTGAAAGTATCTTGTCTCCTCATTGGTCATTTTGGTCAGGTGCCAGTGAGGTTACCTTTAGCTTCTTAACCCTTTACAGGTGAGAGGATTTTTTTCTCTGGCCAGGAGGGATTTCAAAGGGGTTTACTCTTCCCTTTATATTTATGACAACTGTAAAAACATGAATTGATGGTTATTTTTTCCTAAGTCTGAAGCTGTTATTTGTGCAGACTTTAAATATTTTTTTCCAGTTTGTTCTCTGACTTCCCTTAACCCCAAATAATAAAGCCTTTCCATTTTATATGGCATGCTTCCTCCTTTTTCTGACTGACCCATGCCAAAATAAAAATCTTTACTTAGGCCTGGTCTCCACTATACAGTTAGGTTGATGTAAGATGCCTTGTGTCGACCTGGCTGTGGATGACTGTGCATTTAAATTTGGTTACCGCTGATGTAAGTGCCTCTCTATGCCAATTCCGTAACACCACCTCCCTGAGCAACATAGAGTCACAGTTTCTATAATTAGGTTGATGCTTACATCTACTGTTGCTGGCTTTTAGGAGCCATGCCACAATGCCCTACACTAACAGTACAATCGACACAAGTGCTCCTGGTAAGAACATGCACTGCTGACACAAGGTGCCACGTGTGCACACACACACAAGCAATTTAATAACTGCAATGGCTGTATGCCAGTGTAAATTAGGTTAACTTATTTTGTAGTGTAGACATGGTCTCATATATGTTAAATTTGATCAGCCGTCTAATAAAATGATCTCTTTCATACTCTATGGGGCCTATTCTCTATTTATTGTGCAGGTGTAACTTCCGTTCACATAACTGTGAGTAATATGTATGCATGGAGGGGGAGAATACATTCTCTTCTCTGAAAGGAAGTATTGGGATGAGCAATAATTTGGGATGAGTAGTATTACATATATGAAATACCTGCTGTTGAAATATAATAATGATAATACTTACCAACCTCATTGGGGTTGTGTAACTTACAGGAATTAACATTTAAAACAAATCACTTTCAGCCTCAAATGGAAAATTAGATGAAAGATGACACTGTTGTTGCTCCAGTATTACTAGATTACTGAAAATTGGGGAGAGATTTGTGCATGTTAGGCCAGCTACTCATCTTGGTTACACTGGTGTAAATCCAGCGTAGTCAATGAAATTGGTTAGATTTACGCCAGTGTTAGTAAATTCACAATCTGCCCCATTTGGGTGAAGTTGGTGGAAAAGCCCAAATGTTTCCAAACTGTACTGGGAGATTGTCTTGCCTTTCTAGAGCTCTGTGTTGCATTACTTATGTGTGCAAAACTTTCATTGACTCCAGTTAGGGGGCCAGGTGTTTAGCATCAGCTGGTTCATTCAATAGAAGGATTTTAATAACCTCCCTATCAGTAGGTTAATGTGTGCAACATCTATATTCTGTTTTGTAGGTTTGAGGACTCTGTGCATTGCATATGCGGACCTGTCAGAAAATTCTTATCGAGAGTGGTTAAATGTTTATAATGAAGCTAGCACAATTTTGAAAGACAGAACTCAAAAGATGGAGGAGTGCTATGAGATCATTGAAAAGGTAACAACTGCAGGCGTTTATGCTGCTGAAGGCTAAATCCTGCTTACCTTATTCATGTGAATAGTTCCAAGCAGGATTATTTTGCTAAATGTATCACATGTTGAATTAATAAATACATCTGCTGGAATATATATATATATATATATTACACAAACGTATGCATGCTCTTGCTCTTTCTCACTTTTCTACTGTTGTATCCACTCCAGTTTTCATATTTATTTTTCTAATTCTCAATCCAAAAGACACTTTTTTCAGTCTATGCCGCTGAAATATTTCCTGTACAATATCTGTAAAGTTACAAATAACTAAGTTAAATGATTACAAAATGTATAAAAAAATCCCCTCTCCTTTGGCCAACGAATTACTAAAATGGTTTCAGGGTTAAAACTGGCAGATAGGACTGCTGCTTTATTTGGCAGAGTTTGCTGCTTTTATTTCTGCAGCATGTTGTCTGCCATATTTTCTGTAACATGGCCAAATCCTTTCCTGCAATGGCGCTAAAATGTCAGAAAAATATGCACAGCTCTGTAGCACCTACTAGTTGTATGGGACATTTTTTCTTTCCAGGAATATGCATACGTATATACAGTACAGATACTTGGATTGTTCAATATTCATTCCATTTGTGTTACATATGATGTGATTATGTCCGTAAATAATTGCAATAATTTTAGCCTTGAGTGATTGTATGCAGGCTGTGTATACATTTTATGGGAGGGAAAATAGTTTAAATGATATGACGCCAAATGATTTCTGTTTTGTGAGCTTAAGAAATACAGATTGTGACCGTTTAAGCATATTGCTATGGTGATTAGTGAATGCACCAATATGTATGTTCATCCACTGGCTAACGTTAAAGTTGTGTAACTTCAATTAACTGCTTTTGAAATGTTGCCATCTTTCTGATCAGAAACATTTGGCTTCATTATACACCTCTGAAATGTGGATTGTATGCGGAGGAAATAGAAGAACCACACAAAAAAATTACTGTACTGTATTTCTCCTTCGAGTAGTGACCCTATAGGTGCTCCACTATCGGTGTGCTTGTGTCCCTGTGCTGCTGATCGGAGAACTTCAGTAGCAGTGTCTGCTAGGCCTGCTCATGTGCTGTGTCTCCTCGTACTTCACCATGAGGCTAGTCAGCGCGCATGGGCGAGCCCTCCTCAATTTCTTCTCAACTACCCATGGCTAGAGACAGAAATATTATAAGAGCATTGCTTTATTTTATATATCTATAGCTAGTTAGTCTTCTAGTTATAGTTATAGTTCTTTTCTCCTTTCTTATTTTACCCTTGAAAATAATAATAAAAAAATACTTTATTTTTCCCCTCTCTTTTCTCCCCCACTGGGGACCCTTCCCCACCAATGGGGTATGCCTTGTTTCCCAGGCTTCAAGAAGTACCTTATTAACAAAGAGGCAATTCCGATGGCAGACAAGCACTCCCAGTGCATTCACTGCCTCAGGGAAGGCCACATCCAGCAGAAGCGTGGTCTTTGCCATCCATGATCTCGTAAGGATAGAGAGCTCTGACAAAAGATCATCTTCATGGAGGTGGCTCTCAGGCCTGAGTCACCTGGCAGATGCGGGTTTTCCCCACAGCCCTCTACATCTAAGGGTTGTGGGTTGAAGAAACAAGCTGCAGACCCCTCTCATAAATCATCTAAGAAGAGAGCAGGAAGCCCCCACAGTGAGCCCTCAGATATCCATAAGCGATCTCCATCTCGCTTAGTATCTTCGGCACCGTCAGCACTGAGACCATCTCAGTCCGGCACCCATGATTCATAGAGACTGACAGCAAACAGTACCTCTGACAGGCCCATGGACCTGATGGGTATGGGCACCGAGTCATCAGCACCAAAAGACAGGAGTAAGCACTCCACTAAAAAGGCGCTCCTGGTACACGAGTCCACGTTGGCACCACCAGTGATGGCTCACCTGGCATCGGAGCAGCTGGCTTGAACAAGATCCCTGTACTCCTGGAACTGCTACCAGTACTGACGGGGATTGCATGCTGGAATTGCATGCTGGAGTCCCCAACTCTCAGTATCGAGACCTCTACACTGAGCCTTTACCACGCATGGGAATTATCCCCACTGCCATGCTATGCCCCTCCACTCTCTAGCAAGGGTTCAGACAGTGAGCTCACAGGAGGTAGTGTTGCAGTACTTCTCCCAAGACCCATATGGTACTCAGTACGAACAGAGCCCAAAGATATACCCACAGATGGCCCCACCACCACCATCTTGTTACAGCCACCCATGGGTGCCACTGTCGGGCTCTATACAACCATTACCATTGGGTGGCATATTGCCAGCATGCCTCTCAAGCTTCAAGCCTTGCCTGAGAACCCTCAAGACACACCCCATCAGCTGCAGCATCCAAAGCATTGGAACCACCCTCCACAGGACATATTGGAGCAGGAGGCTGGTATTGAGGAAAAACTGGTGCTGAGGACCATATCCTCCTCTTCTCCTGATGAAGCTGTCATGCTTCCCCCACTATCTTTTGCAGATGACTTTCATCTCTTCCAGGAGCTGGAAGAGAGTGGCAGACACCCACCTTCAACTCCTTGACATCCTCCAGTCTTCCTCCTCCTCACAGATCGCCCTCCCTATTAATGAGGTTATTTGCCCAGCAAGAATCATATACCAAACCCCATGGTCAGTAGCACATACTTGCAAGCGGGTGGATAAAAAATTCTGTGTCCCCACCAAAGAATCCACCTGCCACCCAACTCCATCGTGGTGAATGCTGTCAACTCCCATGATGTTATGTTAGCAACAAGAAGAAAGTCAAGGAAAGTGTGGGCCCCTTACTGAATGAGGGAGGCAACCTAGTGACAGAGGATGTGGAAAAAGCTAATGTACTCAATGCCTTTTTTGCCTCTGTCTTCACGAACAACGTCAGCTCCCAGACTACTGCACTGGGCAGCACAGCATGGGGAGGAGGTGACCAGCCCTCTGTGGAGAAAGAAATGGTTCAGGACTATTTAGAAAAGCTGGACGAGCACAAGTCAATGGGGCCGGATGTGCTGCATCCGAGAGTGTTAAAGGATTTGGCGGCTGTGATTGCAGAGCCATTGGCCATTATCTTTGAAAACTCATGGTGATCGAGGAAGGTCCCGGATACTGGAAAAAGGCTAATGTAGTGCCCATCTTTAAAAAAGGGAAGAAGGAGGATCCTGGGAACTACAGGCCAGTCAGCTTCTCCTCAGTCCCTGGAAAAATCATGGAGCAGGTCCTCAAGGAATCAATTCTGAAGCACTTAGAGGAGAGGAAAGTGATCAGGAACAGTCAGCATAGAACACATGACTTATGAGGAGAGGCTGAGGGAACTGGGATTGTTTAGTCTGCGGAAGAGAAGAATGAGGGGGGATTTGATAGCTGCTTTCAACTACCTGAAAGGGGGTTCCAAAGAGGATGGCTCTAGACTGTTCTCAGTGGTAGCAGATGACAGAATGAGGAGTAATGGTCTCAAGTTGCAGTGGGGGAGGTTTAGGTTGGATATTAGGAAAAACTTTTTCACTAGGAGGGTGGTGAAACACTGGAATGCGTTACCTAGGGAGGTGGTGGAATCTCCTTCCTTCGAAGTTTTTAAGGTCAGGCTTGACAAAGCCCTGGCTGGGATGATTTAATTGGGGAATGGTCCTGCTTTGAGCAGCCGGTTGGACTAGGTGACCTCCTGAGGTCCCTTCCAATCCTGATATTCTATGATTCTGTGATTCTATGACTGACAACACCAGTTGAGGGCTACTCTCTGCAAGAGGGATTGGAAGTGCCTTGACCTTTTTGGTAGCAAGTTAGCCACTCTCCAATTCTGTACCACCAACTACCAGGCCCTCACGGCAAAATATGTTTATATAAACTCCTCAAATTTAAGTGACTTTACTGAGCAGATACCAGATTCACATTTGACTCATTCAAGGCTGTTATCCGGGAAGGCCAGTTAGTGGCAAAGACATTGCTGCAATCTGCCCTCGACACAGCTGACACAGCAGCTAAATCCATCTCCATGGCTGTGGTGATGCAACAGGTCTCATGACTCCATCTGTCGGGTTTCTTGAAAGAGGTGCAGTCTGCCATTAAGGACCTTCCTTTTGAGGGCACAAAGTTCTTCGGTGAGAAGACTGATGCTTCCCTTCACATCCTTAAGGATTCCAGGGCTACTCTCTGATTGCTGGGTGTCTACATGCTGGGACAAAAGAGAAGATTTAGTTCCCAATCCCAGCATAGACCATACACATCTCAATATCAACGTCAATGCCATTATGAGACACAAAGAAAGAAAGGGAAATTCCCTAAACGCAAACCACCAGGCCCACAATCTTTTTCCTCCCAGTCCTAGAGATCATTGAAACCGGGTACTCCATTCATTTTACCTCCCTACCCTTCCCTGTCCCACTCATAAGAGTTTACTACAAAAAGAGCCACCATCTTTGGCTCCACAGTACTGTCATCTGTAACGGACCAGACTCTGAAGTACTTGCCCTCCAGAAAGGATACTGCTTGGGAGTCACCTACAGTGGAACACCCATAGGGACACTACTCGAAGAAGAAGAAGTTACTCACTTTGTGCAAAAAGAAAAGGAGTACTTGTGGCACCTTAGAGACTAACCAATTTATTTGAGCATGAGCTTTGTGCAGTAACAATGGTTCTTCAAGATATGTGTCCCTCCACAACCCACCCTTCTCCCTCTACTTCGGAGTTCTTATCAATGACTCTGTGCTAGAGAAGGAACTTAGGGGGGTTAGCCCGCATGCACTGACTAGCCTCGGGCACAGCACAAGGAGAGAGAGTGCATGTGTGGGCTTACTGGACACTGCTATTGAAGTTCTCCGATCAGCAGCTCAAGGACACAAGCACACCTACAGTGGAGCACCCATAGGGACACACATCTAGAAGACCCATTGTTTCTGCACAAGGTGAGTAACTTCTTCATCTCTTGTCAAAACATATTAGTGATGAGGTACAGCATGCATCATTAATTCCCTTTTTGAGTGTGTTCTAAGCTTATATTTGGCCTAAAGAAAACAATCCCTCAAATTCTTATGTTTATTTCAGGATTTGCTGCTTCTTGGAGCTACAGCCATTGAGGACCGCCTTCAAGCAGGTGTTCCAGAAACTATAGCAACACTAATGAAAGCAGAAATCAAGATATGGATCCTGACAGGGGACAAACAGGAAACAGCTCTCAACATAGGTAGCAACAGCAACCTTCATATTTTATTTTGCTTTGAATTCACCTGATACAGAACTGTGAAGATATGTAGCAAATGTGTGCACTAAGGTAACTGGTGCTAGTGATTAAGAAGCCATTGTAACTTCCACTGAATGAAAAATGTTAATTAGAGTTTAAGGTGCAATCTAGTTCGTATATTTGAAGGTGAAAGTAGCATTCCAGCAGTAGGGGGAAATCAGCTTGTATGAAAAAGTTCTTGAGATTAATAGCTTAGGGCTATATTATAATTTTTCATAACAAAAATCACTCAATTCTGCATGCAGTTCTGTACATGGAGAGGGAGATCAGATTGTCTGAAATGAATTGCTATCCATGGAACATATCTGAGGAGAATTTGGCCCTTTAGGTTATAATGGTGTATCTGTTCCACAACAGGTGCTACTCAATATTGAGGAAAAAGAGCCTGCCCATAGATATGAAAACAAATTACAGAGAGAAGCACCACAGAGAGGAACTATGGGGAGCATAGGTACGCCATAACCTGCTTAATTGAAGTAAAAGACATCTACTGTCAGAAAAAGGCATGGTTACATACTTTAACCTATTTTAACCCCAACTTCAACCTATCTTTCTAGTATACATAAACCTCCTTGGGTGACCGATTCATAGGACCCAGTCCCCTAGGAAACAGCTGTACAAAATTGTGACCTCTCTTCTGTTGACAATAAGAAATTCTCCTGTGAATTTTGCTGTCATCATGTGCACATGTTAGGAATTGAGTCATCCAAACCAGGTATTCCTCTGAATACCTCCATCTCAGCCAGGACTAGCTCTTCTTGAGCATCTTCAGTAATGATTGTGTAATACACCTCGTTGGGTAGGTGGCCTAGTGAGTAGCACACCTAGTGCCACCTCCCAGTGGGAAAGTCTTTCAGTCCAGTCTCTCTTCTTACCAGATGGGGAATGAAGTGTGGATGAGACTTAAGTCCCTCCTTCACCAGGGCCAGTTGGTAGGGGAGCCTGGGCCCTCCTGCTCTACTGGGCTCTGACCCAGGGCCCTAATAAGGTCAACAATGTCTGGCACCCTAGAGTCCCCTCTCAGTTACCCTCCCTGGGTCACTTCCTACCATCTGCTTCTCTCCCCCGGCTCAAAGTCCAATATAAGGTAAAAAAAAAGATAACTAAACGTTCAGACCCAACCGCGCTCAGCATGCAGTCTTCTTCCTCTCAGCAGGCTCCTCTGGTGCTCTTGTCCAGGAGTCCTCCCAGTAGGTCTGTCTTCCTCCCCAGCCTTCTGCCTTCTGAGCTGAGTTGGTCTCTTCTCCAGTTGGAGCATTCTATGCAGGTGTGGAGGGGTGGGGCTACCTGGACCCAGTATTGTCCTTTAACCCCTTCAAGCCCAGCATGGGGTGTATGTACCCCATCACAGATGGGTAGTAATGGGAAATGGGTTAACACAATAGCTGATTTTAATGAGGTTTTCCATATTTTTGAGAGCTGCTCTGCCACCTAATTCTTGAGTTCCTTCAGAACTCTGTACTGATTCTATCTGGCCCCTGTGACATTTTATTTCTCCTTTTTTGACATATAAGCAAGGGCAGCTTTATTGTGAGTTCACGGGTTCAGTTGCACCCACAGAAATCATGAAGCTAAGGGTGCAAAAACTTATGCCCATTTCTTATTGCTTCTCTATTTCCTTTTTATTTTTTTTATTTTTTAATTTTTTTTGGACGGATGCCTTTTCAGCTCAAATAACTTCTTCAACCTTGCCATTTAACCAGTGGATTTTTTCTTGCATTCTTGCTTCCTCTTTTTTCACAAGCATATATGTCATCTGTGACTCATGCAATGACTTTGTTAGACTTACACGCATTATCGTGGGACAATTTAAAAAGATATAGCATGGTGGAACAGTATTTTTAAAAATTGAAATTGTTCTATCACAGTGCACAAAAACCTTAACAGAGTTAACTGTGTGAGTCACAGATGGCATACATACACCCAAAGAAAAAGGAAATAAGAAGACGAAAGCCCCACTAAATGACAAGATTACAAAACTTATATATGTTGTGTGTCTCACACTTTTGCACACACATATATAATGTAATTTTCATTATAGGCCTGTAGAATCACTTGTTATTAAGGTTGCCCAATCCTACCTATGATAAGACCCGGTTTCCAGTTGCTTATAACTTTGCCAAACTTTAACCACTTGGGCTAAAAAAATGTCAATGCCAGGTGTGGATTTTACCTTCCTGAGAGATGTAGTTATGCTGATGTAAGTTTCTAGTGTAGACCAGCCCTAAGCCTTTGAAAAGTCAGTTTGCATAAATTCAGAGATTTGCTACAGCTTTGGAGCTAATTCCCCAAAGATTCCATCCACAATGGATATGGTGCAGCCCAGGGATAAGCAGGACTTTACCTGCAGTTGCAGCTCTGGGCACCTATGGCTGAGCCAGGGTCAGGCAGGCACATGAACTGAGGGTGGGAAGCTGCTCTCTAGTCTTCCTAATGTCCCCTTTCTGACCCCAGGCAGTGTGGTGGAGGAAGCTGCCTGAATGGAAGGCAAAGGGGCAAGAATTGGTTCTGGGGGCAAATAGTTGAGACAAGGAACCTGCCATGGGAGACTGGACTGGGAACAAGTGGGGCTGTGGGAAGAAGTTGGGAGAGGGAGCAACAACTGATCTGTTGAGTGGTTGAGGTGAGGGGGAAGAACTGTGATTGTCTGGGCAAAGTCTTTGACAAGGAGCCTGGATGGGAAAGGCGGGGACTGAGATTGGACAAGGAGTCTAGGGATGGAGATTGGGACTGGGAGTCAGAAGGGATAGGGAACATGGGGATGTGGAGTGTATCCAGAGACTGGAGGATGAGCGACAGAGCAGATGAGGAACTGGGAGGGAAGGAGGGACTGGCTAAGCAAAGAGACTAGGGTTCAAGAGCTAGAGGGTGGGGATAGGAACTGGGAATGGCTGGACAAGAAGACTGGGATTGAGAAATCCAGGGGGCGAGGCAAGGATTTACTGGGCAAAGACGACTTGGTTTGGGACGAGGAACCTGAGGAATGGAGACTGAGGCTGGGTAGTGAGGGAGAATGGGACTGAGATGAGGAGCTAGAAGTGGGGAAGACAGGGCTGGGACATGGCCAGTTTGGAAGGGATGCGACAGAAAGGGTCAAGATTGTGGGGCACAGGTAGGAGAACCTGTGCCCACTAGAGCTCACTCCCCTCCAGAGCCGGGAATGCAACCCAACATTCCTGAGTCTCACCATTCCTCTGCTGTCAACAAATATCTGTGAAACCCACTGGCAAAATGTGTGTGTCTCACCTCTAATTAGTGCTTGTCCACACAGAGGATGACAACTTCTGCTGTCAGCTACTCCATTAGCTCAAGCGGCAGAGAGTTGTGCTATGGATGTTAAAGTTTCAACCCTGCTGGTGACCCATGTGGGTGTCAATATGATGTCATATGATGGAGTTCGTTTTTTCAGTTGGTTTTTTTAAACATAGAAAATTATATACAAAAATCAGTTAAAAGAACATTTATCAAAGTTGCAAAGTCAAACACTTAAAACTTAGGAAATACCACAATTAAGGTTGCCTGTGCAACCTTAATTCAGAGCCATGTGTGTATGCATTATGATATAATCTTCAATTACATGATCATATACAGTTTCTTCCACAGGATACCTGCCTCATTCAGTGCATAGAACAGACCTGCTCTGAGGATGAATCAGGGTTGTGTACCGAAGGAGTCTGTTGTCAGGCCATTGCTTAATTTTTTGCACCCGTTGGGAGATGTATAGTGAATGAGCCAGGGGATTACAGAAAGAGAGGGCAGTTGAATGCTGCCCTGGTGCATTGGATTCTAGTTCCTATGTGATGCTAATCAAGTCACTTAAACCGAATTTTTCCGAGTAGTCAATGAGGGTACGTCTACACAGCCGGCAGCAGGCCATGGCAGCAAATCTCTGAGTCTGGGCTGACAGACTCAGGCTTGTGGGGCTCACACGACCGTGCTAAAAAGAGCTGTGTGGCCAGCGCTTTTAACTTGCAGCTCATGTTCTAGGCTTCAGAGCCCAAGCTCCAGCCTGAGTTGCAACATCCACACAGCTATTTGTAGCCAGGGCCGGCTCCAGGCCCCAGCGTTCCCAGCAGGTGCTTGGGGCGGCAGTTAGAAAGGGGCGGCAGTTCCTCTGGCCGCAGCGGCAATTCGGCAGCAGCTTCTTCCTTTTGCTGTCCACGACGGCAGTTTTTTTCACTGTAGAGCCGGCCCTGTTTCTAGCGTGGTGACTATTTTTAGGAAATCTTTCGACCCAGGCTTAGAGGCTCACTGCTGAGGGTTGTGTAGGCAAACCCTAATTGTGTGTTTCTCATTTTCTAGGTGCCTGACTTGAGATCTTGGGGTCTGATTGGCAAAAGTGCTGATTACACAAAGCTGCAATTGGAGCCAGTGGGAGCTGTGCTTGTGCATATAAAGTGCTATATGATGCTAAACGCTCTGAAAAATCAGATCCTAGGTATCACACCCAAAATTAGTGGATACTTTTGACCTGAATCTCTCTTTGCCTCAGTTCCCCATCTGTAAAACAGAGCAAATAAATACCTCCGTGTCTCAGAGGTGTTCTTAAAATAAATGGTGAAACACTCATTTACTATAACGATGAGCACCATAGAAAAGCCCAGGAGGAAATTCATTTGTCTTCAGAGCAGGGTTTGAATAGTTTGCAGTAACTAAGAAGTAGGGCCACACGTTGAACAATGTGGGGGGAAGATAGCTGCTCATTAAGTGAACACTATCCATCCTGAGGCAGGGGTCCTGTGAAAAAATGATATGTGACTGAAGACAGTTTGATAATGCATATGAACAATTGGGGCTGAAATAAAGTTGCACAGGGAACCTTTATTCTGGCATTTCTTAACATCTGAATGCTTGACTTTTCAACCTTAATGTTCTTTTATTGTAGTTTTTCCTGTGTAGTGTATATATAAATACCATATTGATTTCTACTGGGGAAAGTCTTCTGTGGAATATATCATTCAGTCCTGTGTATCTTATTTCCAGAAAGATATAGACAAACTGGAGAGAGTTCAGAGAAGAGCAAAAATAAAAAAATAAAAAATTAATTGTCTAAGGGATTGACATATGAGGAAAGATTAAAGGAACTATGAGTTAAATCCTGGCCCCATTGAAGTCAGTAGGAATTTTGCCATTGACTTCAATGGAGCCAGGATTTCACCCTAAATCTCTGCATCTTGGCTAAGTCATGACTACAAGAGTGTATACACTAACGAGGGAGAGGAATTTTTCAGCATGATACAAAGGGGAACTACTTGAAGTAATGGTATGAAATTAGAGAAAGAAGATTGTAGGAGAAACGTCCTGCAGTGAGACATATTAGATGGTGGAGTAAATACTCTAAGGTCTTGTCTACACTTACCACGGCGCAGCTACGCCAGTGTGACTGCACTGCTTTAGCACTTAGTGAAGAAGCTACTACCTATGCTGATGGGAGAGCTTCTCCTATTGGCGCAGGTACTCCATCTCCCCAAGAGGTGGTAGCTATGTCGATGAGAAAAGTCCTCCCGTCGACGTAGCGCTGTCTATACCAGGGGTTAGGTTGGTATAACTACATCACTCAGGGGTGTGGATTTTCCACAGCCCTGAGTGATGTAGTTAGACTGACATAGATTCCTTGTGTAGACCAAGCCTCAGGGAAGTGGTGGTGGCCCTTTCCTTGAGATCTTTCAGAGCAGCTAATATACCACCGTAAGAACAATACAGAATAGGTAGGGGGATGAATTATGGATGATGTTTTCCATCTTTGTCTATAACTTTCCATGGTCACATGACCTTTTAGGCTGGAATTCAGATGGCTCTGGAGATTGGAGTTGAAAATGTCACCTGCTAATTTTAAGCCAGTGGAATATGTCTGGTTTGAACAGATAAGGGCAATTGGCCAAGATATCCTTGTCCATCAGCATATACTACAAAGTGCTGCATCTCTTGAGTCACTTCTTCCTTAGCTCTTTGCCACCATGCCAGCAGAGCCAAACTGACTGTACCAACACAGTCCTCAGGAAGGGCCTATCCAGCTCAGCCCTCGAGAGCTTCAACTATATGAAAACGCTAGTTTTTGTGCTGTGTGACAAGCTTGTCTTCACCTCCAGGTGTATAATCATGGTAGATTGACCCCTTCACAACTTCATGCCAATAAGAGGGAGCAGGAGTTGGTCTTGCTTCATGCCATTGAGACCCATCAAAGGATGTTACAGGAACTATCTGTGTGCCAGCTTCTACTTCACTGCCCTTCATGCTGTGACAGAATATTCTAATGTTGCACTGCCCTCTAATCAGATACAAGAAGGGAAAGTCTACAGTAGAAATAAACAACTGGTTATTAGTAAGAAATTTAAAAAACCCTCTCATTCCCAGTGCCGTGGTAGAGGAGGCCAATTTTTCCATGACCATCAAGAAAAAGTGCCTGCACTGTATGCAAGTGCAACAGCTTGCTTATGAAAAACCCTTCAGTTATCTGAGCAGGCAGGCATATGTGCCTGTTGTACTTGTATAGCACCTAGCCCAGTGGGGTCCTGGACCAGAGAAGAGCCTTGGGTGCTACCGCAATACATATAGTAAATAGTAATATAATAAAAGGAGCAGCTGTCCTTCTGACTGTCTGTCTGTTTTGCATTGCAAATGTGGATTTTTAAAAATATATATATTTTAGGTGTATTTTTAGAGGCTTCTTTGAAAACACAGCCTATGAGTTTGAAACAAATGGAACACCATCTCTCCAGATCTTGAATTATTTTCTTGGTAAGGCTGATGAGCAATGCGCGCATCTCAATCCTGACCCTGAAGTACCAAACAGTTTTAGGACGTTCGGTGGAAGACAGAACAGAATTGGAACCAAATTTCCTAATTTGGATTTCTATCCCACAGCAAACATCCGTTGTTCTATGGAACTTGTGCCCATATGTTTACTTGTCTCACATGCTTATGAATTTGCCACCCTGTCATATAGGACAAGCAAGTACAATTTATCTACTTAATCCAAAATATCTGCTTAATCCTAAAGTTCTTCAGGCCTTCTTATCAGACGAAGAGAAGCTGAGCTTCACTCTGTCTGGTCTCGTGAATGGACAGGCTGTCATGCACATATTATACATACATAGTCCTGGTATTACCTTGTTGCCAAAGTCTGCAAACATCATCCTTACCAAAAAGTCCTCAAAGAAAGCTACAGTTAGCCTGTATAAAGCACCACTCACACTTGCCTTTCTTTGTTTGCAGGTTTACAAATCTTTACCAACAGCCATTAGCTTTTTTTCCTTTAGGAATTACCTATTTTAGTAACATGCTGGTTTCTTGTTGAAGCAGATACTTTCTTAGCATCCTCAAATTAGCTCTGACTTTAAGGCCTTTAGCTGTTTAAACAAAAGTGACCTATGAGCCATTATGTACACAGATCTGCAGGTAGACTGTTAGTAATTTTCTGAGTGGCCTTTTGCCAAAATTCTGGAACTCTGTGACTGAACTTGCATTACTTTAGCAAAGTTTCAGACACTCAGTAATTTTCATTATTTAGCTTTAAAATTGGCTTCAGTTAGTCTAAGTGAAATTTCAGATGCAGTCTGCATGACTCATATAGATATTGTTTGCTTACTGGAATTGTGTAAGATCTCAGTGTACCTGTAGAATTCAAAGGCAGTAAAATGGATTAAACAGGATTTTCTGAAGTGGTAGTATTTCTAGTAGAAATACGGTGGGTGGCTTAATATCTAAATATTTTTAAGAGTCATTTACCACTGCTTCTGGTGTGAATCTTCTGTAAAATCAGTTTGTTGATCTCAGCTTGCTCCTCAAAGGACAATAATCAACAACCACAAAAGCACTTTCTTTTCATTTGCCATAGCTAGTAAAATGCAACAATGGATGTCAGTACAGACCTTTCAGAATAGTGTCTATGTTAATTGGTGAAGTATTATGATTTACATAGGCTTGTTCTGTGACTGACTGAATCGTATCTGGCCTGACAGAGAGGGACATTGTTTTCCACTAATTCATATCTTTTTGAAATTTGTACACAGGCTCAAAATAAAGCAAATATTGGGATGCAGAGGGATACCTTTTAAATACTGTGCCTTTAAATGATCACTATAATTAGTCTAATGTTTAGCAGTAACATTTTGTGTGCAGTTTGAATCATATTTGTAAAACTTGTTTTAAATTACATTTTAAAGTTCCCTTATAAGCACAAAGGTTTACAATCACTGTGCATAACTTCTGGCACCCTTCTAGCTTTAATTTAATGGTTAACTTCAGGTAAATAAAAGTCCCAGAGGTGCCTGTCTCAGCCACTTTATGGACTTAGTTAAATTTTTGGATTAAGGATCTAGACCCCAATTTACAAGTGTGGATTGACATTTTATACCTCGCTTTGATCCAGAAGTTGATCTCATTTTACGAAACTGGAGTGTCTGAACTTTTAGTTTTAATTTGCCATATTAGCACTGCCTGAAGTAACTATATTAACCATTTGTATAGAATATATAGTTATAAACGTCAGTTAGCAACTTTAAGTGCCAATTACTATACTTTTAACACACTGATGTTATATTTTAAGATGTTAGAGGTCTGAAATTGTGCATAATATATAAGTATCTTATAAAATGGTGATAGGTTTGTGTTTTGCGCCCTCTTTCTGAGCCCTATCCTGTTTCTGTTTATCTCAATGATGAAACTTCAGTTGACTTCACTGGTTGCAGGAT
This sequence comes from Lepidochelys olivacea, assembly GCF_965140295.1. NCBI lineage: Eukaryota > Metazoa > Chordata > Testudines > Cheloniidae > Lepidochelys > Lepidochelys olivacea. Next base: position 45,374,739 of record NC_140411.1, on the reverse strand, counting down.
TGGGCCCTCTTGATTCCATAATTGCCAAGACATATAGCAGAACTGCTTAACGTTTTCTCCAGAACTTCTTCATCTTGCTCCAGCTGTCAAATGGCGTCTTGCTTGATTTGAAAGATGTAAAATAAAACAGCGAGCAGCAGTTTCAAAATTACTGCTCACTGTTGCAGCTGTTGTTCAAATCAAAAACTACTAGAAAATCCTTTTGAATTAGTTATACTGAATTTGTAACAGTCTACTGCATAAAGCTGCAGCCTTTCCCTGGGGAAAGAATAAGCCTGACATGGAGGGAAATGATTAAAGTTGTAATATCCCATTTTTTTCAGTGAAAATAAAAATGTAGCTCTTCAGTCTGGAGCTAATTTAAGAATCCCAATTCCCCCCCCCCCCTTAAATTCAGCATATGGGACTTCCCTCCCCCCGCCCGAATGGAAGTAGTAGGCTGGAATTACACTGGAGCCAAGAGAATCCTTATGTGTTTTTTCTTGTGAAGTCTGTTTTTTGTTTGTCATTACCCACTGTAAGGTTTAATTACTCTTTCTGATAGTGAGTCTCTTTGGGTGGAATAGCATAGAAAATCATGGACTGTGCAGCTTTCGTATTGTGAACCCTGTTTTACTAGCTATGCTTCATCATTTTCTCAAAAGAGGCATACAATCTCACAGCTGGCCCCCATCCTCTTTTATTTGTAGAAAGTAATCCTTATCTAGTCGACACAAATGTATTCATTGCAAAATATTGCCCAAAATATTATTGCAAAGCTATATTATTTTGGGCCATAATTATACTTAACGTAAGTTGTGAAGAGCATCAGGCAGAAACATCCTTGACAATAATAATTACAATTTTCAAAATTCTTCTTTATTTACTGTCCTAAATGTTGTGCAGTACAGCTGTATGCTGTTAAACAGCTGCTATTTTCCACCCAAGAGGAGGCTGCATTTCAGTTGTAGGTTAAAGTGATTCTTTCATATGTCAGTCCTCAATAATGCCTATACAATATACTAGCACCATGAAAAATCTTGTAGTTTGACTAAATGACTTACATTGCTGTGAATAGAACAGGAGTACTTGTGGCACCTTAGAGACTAACAAATTTATTAGAGCATAAGCTTTTGTGGGCTACAGCCCACTTCATCAGATGCATAGAATAGAACATTATATACACACACACACACACACACACATACAGATAAGTTGGAAGTTACCATACAAACTGTGAGAGGCTAATTAGTTAAGATGAGTTATTATCAGCAGGAGAAAAAAACTTGTGTAGTGATAATCAAGATGGCCCATTTAGACAGTTGACAAGAAGGTGTAAGGGTACTTAACTTAAGGAAATAGATTGCTGTTAATGTGTGTCTCTGTATGCCACCCCTACAAAAACAAACAAAAAACCATTCCATTATTCATATTGCTAATCAGTTACTCACAATGGACTACTCCTGTGAGTAACTGTTCACTGTGGAGCATAATCTGGCCCTTAGAGATCCTCAAATAAAAGGTGCTATATCAAAAGTGAAATTAAAATATTTGTAATCTTTACAAGGAAACACTTGTTTTTATCTTTTACAGGGTACTCCTGCAGGCTTGTTTCTCAGAATATGTCTCTCATCCTAGTGAATGAAGATTCTTTGGATGTAAGTAATTCTTTCCTTGGAAGTTCTTGGTTCAATCCTTTATTTGGGTTGCATTTGTTTTATTTTCTCATTCTGTTTCAGGAATAGTTTAAAATCAGAGCTCATTTTAGAAAGCTACCAATCAACAACTTTCAGCTATGTGAAAAAGGGCTGGGGTGTACTAAGCTGTGTTTCTGTGGTCTTTCATCATAGAGCTGTAGAATTATTTCACTAAACTATCAAAACATGGAGCTCAGGATCATTGGCTCATTACGTCAGTAGTTTTGCTTTTTACTTTGATACTGACTGCATTGGTCTAGGTTGGATATTAGGAAACGCTATTTCACTAGGAGGATGGTGAAGCACTGGAATGGGTTACTCTTGTAGTAGCCAGGCAAGGTACTAACAAACTTCAACAGGACTTTATTTTTAAAGTGGAAACCTCTTTTCCAAGCTGCTGCTGCCGCCTCAGTAGCTCTCCCTCAGCCTCTTCAACTCCTTCCCCCTCCTTCCTGTTTCCTGTCCTTTCAGACTCCCAACAGCCAGTGTTCCCAATTCTAACAATTACATACAACATCTAAACACCACATTCCCTCTCTCTTAAGAAACTCTCCCAGTTACAATAAACATTTTGTTCTTGTGGTTAGAACAACATAGGAAACAAGGCACTATACTGTTGACAGAAATATTACACTAAAAACACTATAGATACTACATAACATAGTCTCTAGTCCAGACAGGTGGTCGTCTGGGTCTGATAGGCGATCTCTCAAGCCCCGGTTCCAGTGCAATATCTTGTTGTGTTGATACTATGGTGAAGTCATCCGATGCAGACTGGGTGTTGGCATAATCTCCTCTTGGTCCATAGGCAGGTGCAAGATAAGAAGCATTCCATACCCGCCCATCAGAAAGTTGATAGGTGTAAGGTCCCTTCTTCTCTATGATTTTAAGAGGAGCCGTGAATTTATGGTCCCCTTTGCGTAAAATTCCAGGTTTTCGTATTCTAACGAAGGAACCACACTGAAACTTTGGTTCCTTAGCACCCCGCCACTTGTCTGTGAAAGCCTTATACTTTGCTTGGTTCTGTTCAACTGTTTTTCTCTTGTAATTGTCTGCAGCGATAGTGAATTTTTCTGCAAAGGAGTCACAGCCTGGATTGTGCCTCCTGTATCCAGGCTCATTATTTTGGCTTCAGCTGTAGCTGACTCAATCTGGGTAGCAATGGTTATTGCTTTTTCTAGTGTAAGTTGTGGTTCTAGAAGTAAACTTTCTCTTACATGAAGCATGGTAGTTTTCTCAATGAACTGGTCTCTAATCAGCTCATCTGCCATATTCCCAAAGTCACAAGTTACGATCAGACTCCTCAGGGAAGCAATATACTGCATTATAGTCTCCCGTGGTTTCTGCTCACGCTGGTGAAATCTGTAGCGATTAGCTATTACATTCACTTTTGGCACAAAAAAGTTCTTTAATGCAGTGAGTGCAGTCTCATATTTATCGTCTGCAAGGGGGAAAGTGTAAAATATATGCTGCCCTTCTGCTCCAAGGCAGTGGATTAGCAGAGCATGCTTTCTTACTTCAGAAATCTCTGTAGCACTGATTGCAAGCAGATTAGTCTCAAACATATGGATCCAGGCAGTAAAAGCAATTGGAGGCTCACCTGGGCTTTACAGAAAAGGTGCAGGTGGGTTCAGAGGCAGAAGGTCCCATCCTCATGGCCAAAATGTTGTAGCAACCAGGCAAGATACTAACAAACTTCAACAGGACTTTATTTTTTAAAGTGGAAACCTCTTTACCAAGCTGCTGCTGCCCCCTCAGTAGCTCTCCCTTAGCCTCTTCAACTCCTCCCCCATCCTTCCTGTTTCCTGTCCTTTCAGACTCCCAACAGCCAGTGCTCCCAATTCTAATAATTACAAGCAACATCAAAACACCACAGTTACCTAGGGAGGTTTTTAAGGCCTGGCTTGACAAAGCCCTGGCTGGGATGATTTAGTTGGGGTTGGTCCTGCTTTGAGCAGGGGATTAGACTAGATGACCTCCTGAGGTCTCTTCCAACCCTAATCTTCTATGGTTCTGTGATTTAACAGATCAGTAGGAACAGGGCTGGGCTTTAATTAACGTTTATTGTGCACACCTCAATTCCACTAGGAGGCTTTCTGCTAAGGGAAAACAAGTTAACCAAGGTGTTTCTTGTTCTCATAAAGCTGTATCTGACGTTAATGTTTTGGGCAACATTTAAGATGGTTGCAAATAGGCTGGGGAAATACACATATGTAAATTCACTGTGCAGTGCATATCATTTTGAGATGTAAGCAACGTTAAAAGAGCATTGTAGTTGTTCATGTCCTCAGTCCTTGGCCCATGCATAGTGAATGGAATTTTCCTCCAGTAGTACCGAAATAATTAGTTATGTGCTGAGGTGATCCACAGATCTTGTCTCCTTCTGACATGCTGACACCTGTGCTTTCTCTCCAATTCTACAAGCAGCTCACGTGTGGCTTGAACATCAGCAGTGGTTCTTGATATTGCCAAACAGCTCATGAGAGCGCCTCCAAAAGAAGCCAGCTGGGAGAGATGTACAGATCTCTAATAGAGACTATGTCTACACTTATGGTGGCGTGCAGAGTACATACACTGCATGCCTCCCAGCCTGGGTGTGAATAATAGTGTAGATGGAGAGGCACTGTTTAGGTGTGTAAAGACACTACAGAGCCTTAGGGTATGTACCCTACATGTCTCTCTACACAACGAAGCATAGCCTACTCTGCTATTTTTAGCAGTTTAATGACCTGCCGGCAGCTAAAGTCTTTCCCTGCAGCCTCCCCCGCACCCAAGCCTTTCACTGCTGCATGTTGCTACACTGCAGTATGGATGCAGCCTGTTTTTCACTATGGTGTAAAGCTACATGTATCCTACATCATGGGCAGTGGGTGAAGCTTCCCCTTGGGGAGGCTAGCCCCTTGCCGTGCCTATTCCATCCGAGGCCCCGCCCACGCCCACTGCTCTCATCCCCCTCCCCAGCCCCTGCTGGGGTGAGGTGGGGTTGAGAGTTCAGTTGGGGCCACAAGGGGGAGGCTGAGAGCTCAGCCCTGGCCAGGGTTGAGCTCTCAGCCCCAGCTGGGACCGTGGCGGAGCTCTTGGCCCTGGTCAGAGCTCCGAGCCCAGAGCATCTTCCCCCACCCACTCCCGGCTGGGCGCCACAGTGGTGGAGCTCCAAGCCTGGAGTCCCTCTCCCCCCCCCCGTTCTGCCCCTTCCCCTGTGGCTCCCCAGCTTCCGCAGCTGGGGAGAGGTGCCCCCAGCCCAGCCCAACCCAGCCCTGCTGGAGCTGTCGCAGGCGGGGAGGGGCGCCTCTCCCCTGGCTCTGAGCTGTTCTGGCTAGAGAGGGCTCGGGGGAGTCGTCTCTCCCTGCCGCAGCTCCCGGGCAGCCTGCACCCCAAACCCCTCTTCCTTGGCCCCACACCAGAGCCTTCACTCCCAGCTGGAGTTACCTCACCCCTTGTACCCCAACCCTCTGCCCCATCCCTGAGCCCCCTTCTGCACCCCAAAACCTCATCCCCAGCCACACCACAGAGTCCGCACCTCCTGCCAGAGTCCTCACCCACCCACACCCCAACCCTCTGTCCTAGCCCTGAGCCCCCTCCCACATTCCAAATCCCTCAGCCCCACCCCCGCCACACATCATCTCCATATTGGTGCACATAACAAAATTCATTCTGCACATGGATGTAAAAAATTAGTGGGAACACTGCAGGACACACCAACTCAAAGCAGCACCAGCCCTTGCTATAACAACAGATGTGAAACCTGCAGACATATCTCCACTGCTATGATTATCTATACCCCCCAAAACACACCTTTCAAGATGAATGGTTCCTACACATGCCTATCACAACATGGGGTTACCTCATCCAGTGCATTAACTGCCCCAATAACTATGTGGGTGAAACCAGACAATTACTATGCTCTTGAATGAACTCACACAGAAAAATGATAAAAGACAAAAACACCATCTCACCCATGGGCGAACACTTTTCACAAACTGATCACGCCTTATCTGACCTTTCTGTCCTTGTCCTCAAAGGAAACCTGAACAACGCTTTCAAAAGATGTGCCTGGAGCTTAAATTCATAACTCTGCTAGACACCAAAATCATGGACTTAATAAAGACATTGAATTTATGGTTCATTACAACAATCTATAACCCACTAACCGTCCTTTGTCCTATGACAGTCAAGGTGTTAACTGCCCACTTCACCTTCAATGGTCTCTTGCAACATGTGTGAACTCCTTATCTATCCCGCCTTGTATTTAGCTGTGACACTTTGAGTACCTTTCCCAGACTTGAAGAAGAGCTCCATGTAGCTCAAAAGCTTTGTCTCTTTCACCAAAAGAAGTTGGTCCAGTAAAAGATATTACCTCACCCACCTTGTCCTGTTTCAGAGTAGCAGCCGTTAGTCTGTATCCGCAAAAAGAAAAGGAGTACTTGTGGCACCTTAGAGACTCAGAAAGTGAGCTGTAGCTCATGAAAGCTTATGCTCAAATAAATCTGTTAGTCTCTAAGGTGCCACAAGTACTCCTCCACCTTGTCCTGTAAATTAAATAGTTTCAATGCTGTTGTCCTCACTAAAACATAAACGTAATGATAATTAAAGCCCTCTGTCCCAAGCCTTCTAGCAACTCTTCATCATCAGCTTTATTGAAGAGCAGTCTCTGTTCATTTTTTAAAAATGGCTGTGACAATGCTGTAAACAGCTTGAAAGACTTGAACTTGTTGAAAAAGTTTCAGACTTCTTTTAACATCTCCTTCAATGTGTCTCAAAATCAACAATTTAAAGAAATGGCTGAAACACTTCATCCTGGAAGGATAGACCGATTTAAACTTATGGTCCCACTGCTGAATGCTGCAAGTGAAGAAATGTGCGAGAGGAGGAAGAATTAAAAGAATCAACATTAATGCAGAATGGTTGGTCAGGCATGAGACTGTTACCAAATAGGTTTCAGAGTAACAGCCGTGTTAGTCTGTATTCGCAAAAAGAAAAGGAGTACTTGTGGCACCTTAGAGACTAACCAATTTATTAGAGCATAAGCTTTCGTGAGCTACATTTCACTTCATCAGATGCATATCGTGGAAACTGCAGCAGACTTTATATATACACAGAGAATATGAAACAATACCTCCTCCCACCCCACTGTCCTGCTGGTAATAGCTTATCTAAAGTGATCATCAGGTGGGCCATTTCCAGCACAAATCCAGGTTTACTCACCCTCCACCCCCCCACACAAATTCACTCTCCTGCTGGTGATAGCCCATCCAAAGTGACAACTCTTTACACAATGTGCATGACAATCAAGTTGGGCTATTTCCTGCACAAATCCAGGTTTTCTCACATCCTTGTGCAGGAAATAGCCCAACTTGATTGTCATGCACATTGTGTAAAGAGTTGTCACTTTGGATGGGCTATCACCAGCAGGAGAGTGAATTTGTGGGGGGGGGGGGTGGAGGGTGAGTAAACCTGGATTTGTGCTGGAAATGGCCCACCTGATGATCACTTTAGATAAGCTATTACCAGCAGGACAGTGGGGTGGGAGGAGGTATTGTTTCATATTCTCTGTGTATATATAAAGTCTGCTGCAGTTTCCACGATATGCATCTGATGAAGTGAGCTGTAGCTCACGAAAACTTATGCTCTAATAAATTGGTTAGTCTCTAAGGTGCCACAAGTACTCCTTTTCTTGTTACCAAATAATGGCTATAAGGATCTGTATAGGGAACAATGCATTCCTTCTTATTGATATTTATTCTGTGTCTGAAAAGAAAAATGCAGACTCTCTTGTGTACAGGTTGTTGAAAATGTGGTTCAAGAATGCAGAGAAAGGTATGGCAGAGGTTTTCCCCATTTGCTTAGACAATGGAAAATAAAATAAAAAATGTGGGAACTTCTTGGGCACACATACTTGTAAATTTCTGGGATGAAATCCTGGCTCCATTGAAGTCGGTGGGACTTGTGCCATGGACTTCAGTGGAGCCAGGATTGCACCCCTGATATGGGTGTTCAGCACTATTTATTTAAGCCATGAAAAGGAAGTATCGACTAACAGTTGTAACACCAATTTTGGAAGCTGAAAGAAATTTCTGAAAAAAGGAGGATTGATATCCCATCTTCTCGAAACAATCAAGGGCACTCTCAGGAAAATTGTGACTCTGCATTTGCATCCCACTACCCATAAAATGTTACATTTACACTATGCACAAGGAGGATTTAGATCAAAACATCTCACACATTTTACATAAATAGAGACTCTTTCGGAAAGGCACTAAAATTACAAAAGCAGTTGAAGGAGATTTCAAAGGAATTTGACAGATTACAGGCTGATGCCACTACTTCAGCCGTCTCTGTGGAATGCTGGCTTGATGTAATTAACAACATGAACTGGAGCCACATGAGGACAACATTAAAAAAAAAAAAGTATTCAGAAAGGCTATGGAACTTTCCTGTTACTTAACCAACATGACTGATACGAAATGCAAAGGTCATACATCTGGCCCACAGTAGAGAAGAAGAGGCTGAAATCTGGCTAATGAAATGTGTTGAGTTCCCCTCCATCTCTTTTACCATGTAAAACTGAAGATATAGACCTCTATCCCAAATCTGTGTTTGTCAAGGAGGTTATATCACAGTTTCTTGCTTTAAAATAGTAGTAAAAGTTAGCATTAAAATCACAAAAAGCAAGATAATTTAATTCAGAATTTGTCACATTTTATAAGTTCTGCACCCTTTCTAGCCAGGTCACTGACAGTAAGACTTGATTGCAGTGGTTTGGTTTGGTCAAAACTTCACAATAGTCTGTGCTGAAAAGCTAAATTGGTAAATCTGTATTGCTGTTTAAGGGCAAAAACTAGGCCTAACTAGTTAGTAGATCAGGAACTTGATGATTGTGTTCTTGTTTTACATCCAGAATTTGAAAGCATTTCATTTGCACAACTTGTGTCTTTCTCTGTTTGAGGAAGAGAAATATGCTTACAGATTTTATCACTTTTGTTTTATTTAATAGAACCTTTGTGGGGTTTCTCTTACCTAGGTGTGTTTTCCTTTGCCCCAGGGAAAAGAAGCATTTTTTTCCCTAATTGTATCCATTTATAAATATCAATTGATATAAATGTATCAGTTAAAAAATTAGGGCAATCTTGAGGTTATATTGGATTCTCTGCTGCTTTTTATCCCGTCTACATCTGGGAAGGAGACCTAAGTGCTGGAACTAGGGGTGCTGGGGGTGCTGTTGCACCCCCTGGCTTGAAGTAGTTTCCATCATATGCAGAGTTTACTGTTTGGTTCAATGGCTCTCAGCTCCCCCACTATACAAATTGTTCCATCCCCCCTGCAAGGAGACTGCAATCTTTTTTCAGATGTAGATCTCCTCAGTGGTATTCTTGCCTCTATCACCTGGAAATTGGAGTGCTGCAATGCTCTCTGTACCTGAAAACTACTTGGAAACTGCTAGTGCAATTGCAATTTAAACAGTATCATTCTGTAGGGTACAAAGATACTGGTGATGAGCATGGTACTGTAGACCCAGACATACCCAGACATACGGTCATCCCCCCTTCCACTGCTCTGTCATAGCATGAGTTTGTTGACCATGCAGACGAGCTGCAGTGGCTGTTTTGCTTAAAGGTTGTTGAGTATTTTGGGATAGATGGTGTCTGGGGAGCGCTATTGTTTTGTAAATTATACTCAAATAGGGTGCACTGATGTTCCTGTAGCCCACCCAGTTATCTCAGGTGCCCGAGGAAGTTTGGAAAACCACAATGTCTGACTTCAACCCAGTGAAAGAAGGTGTGAGTTTTTGACTCTCGACATAGATTGCCCTGGTAGCTGTGATCTTGGTTAAGGACTTGATCTTGCAAAATGCTGAATGACCTCCAGTCCCATGGAATTTGAGAACTCACATAAGGCAAACACTTTGCAGAATCCAGTCCTAGTGATTAAGCCTAGGCAAAACAACAACAACAAAAATCACTGGGAGAAGTTAAATTCATAGCAAGAGGTGCCCATTTACGCCTTTCCATGGCAGAGCAATGGAGGAATGATTTCAGAGAGCCTGCTTATTTTCTGCTGATTTCAGCCAGTTATGCCAACGCACACTGTCACAAGCCTTAAAAATATACATGAACAAAGAGACTATGGCCATTTTAAAGGTGTGAAAGGTCAGTGCCTTCATCCTTTGTGCTTTTCTTTCCCCTAGCCTTGCTGCTTTAAAATAATTCTTTATAATTACAAAATTTAGCTGATGTGATTAACCTCTACCCTTTCCTGGCCTGTAACTTTAGATAAATCAGACTTAGAAATGACAAACTAAATCTTCAGCCATAAATGTCTTCAGTCCAGATCCTAAGAATGGGGTTGTAATAACTCTCCAAGTGATTAAAGTTTGGAGGATGATAGTCACTTCTGTCAAACGTTCACTATGATTAGTGAAGAATTTCATTCAGAGCCCCCACTCATTAGTATTCTCAGAGTATTTAAGCATTAAGTGCTAGTTTTGTACTTTGAAGAAACCAAAAAATGTACCCCCCGTTGACACTTTTATAGCAATGAATATTCCTCAGCAAGAATCTGCTTAATGAGAGCAGGCATTTCCTACTAACAACCTTGAAATCTTCAGCTAAATCAGTATGTAAATCTAATATTTTATATTATTCCTATTTTGCTTGCTTAGAATTTCTTGTAAATGCAAAAATGCTTTTGCAAAAAGACAGTATACAGTGTTCAGTTTTCCATTGTTATCTTCAGATATCACATATAATAAACAGCTGCTTCATATTCAGTGGATTTTATATAGGGCTGTCGATTAATCATAGTTAACTTATGCGATTAACTCAACAAAATTAATCACGATTAAAAAAACTAATCATGATTAATCACAGTTTTAATCACACTGTTAAACAATAGAATACCAACTGAAATTTATTAAATATTTTGGATGTTTTTCTACATTTTCAAATATATTGATTTCAGTTACAACACAGAAAACAAAGTGTACAGTACTTACTTTATATTATTTTGATTACAAATATTTGCACTGTAAAAATGATAAACAAAAGAAATAGTATTTTTCAATTCACCTCATACAAGTACCGTAGTGAAATCTCTTTATCATGAAAGCATAACTTACAAAAGTACATTTTTTTGTTACTTAACTTCACTCAAAACAAAACAATGTAAAACTTCAGAGCCTATAAGTCCACCCAGTCATACTTCTTGTTCAGGCAATCACTAAGAGAAACAAGTTTGTTTACATTTACAGGAGATAATGCTGCCCTCTTCTTATTTACAATGTCATAAGAAAGTGAGAACAGACATTTGCATGGCACTTTTGTAGCCGAAAACACTTTTGTTGTAAATACCATTGTAAGGTAATTTTCATGCCAGATATGTTAAACAGTCATATGCCTCTTCATGCTTTGGCCACTATTCCAGAGGACATGCTTCCATGATGATGGCAAAGAGTCCTGTGGCACTTTACAGACTAAAAGACTTATTGGAGCATAAGCTTTCGTGGGTGAATACCCACTTCGTCGGATGCATGATGATGATGCTCGTTAAAAAAAAGTGTTAATTAAATTTGTGACTGAACGCCTTGTGGGAGAATTGTATGTCTCCTGCTCTGTGTATTACCCATATTCTTCCATATATTTCATGTTATAGCAGTCTCGGATGATGACCCAGCACATGTTCATGTTAAGAACACCTTCACTGCAGATTTGACAAAACACAAAGAAGGTACCAATGTGAGATTACTAAAGATAGCTACAGCACTTGACCCAAGATTTAAGAATCTGAAGTGCTTTCCAAAATTTGATCAGGACTGGGTGTGGAGCATGCTGTCAGAAGTCTTAAAAGAGCAACACTCCTTTGCGGAAAGTACAGAACCTGAACCACCAAAAAAGAAAATCAGCCTTCTGCTGGTGGTATCTGACTCAGATGATGAAAATGAACATGCATTGATCTGCACTGCTTTGGATTGCTACCGAGCAGAGCCCATCATCAGCATGGAGGCGTATCCTCTGGAATGGATCATGAAGGGATATGTGAATCTTTAGTGTCTCTGGCACGTAAATATCTTGCAACGCTGGATACAACAGTGCCATGGAAACTCCTGGTCTCTCTTTCAAGTAACATTGTAATTAAGAAGTGGGCAGCATTATATCCTGTAAATGTAAACAAACTTGTTTGCCTGACCAATTGGCTGAACAAGAAGTAGGACTGAGCGGACTTGTAGGCTCTAAAGTTTTACATTGTTTTATTTTTGAATGCAGCTGTTTTTTGTATATAATTCTACATTTGTAAGTTCAACTTTCATGATAAAGAGATTGCACTACAGTACTTGTATGAGGTGAATTGAAAAATACTATTTATTTTATTTTTACAGTGCAAATATTTATAATAAATAAATATAAAGTGAGCACTGTACACTCTGTATTCTGTGTTGGAATTTAAATCAGTATGTTTGAAAATATGGAAAACATCCAAAATATTTATATAAATATTATTCTGTTATTGTTTAACAGTGCAATTAATCGTGATTAATTTTTTTAATCACTTGACAGTCCTGATTTTATTTATAGCAGATTTTGGATGGTTATAAAATCCAGCTATTCAGTGATGCATAGAGGAAAAAGTGATACAGGAGCATCAGATGTCTTTCATAAACACCAGAACTAACGGGAACCCTGAAAACATTAAGGGCATACCGTGAGATAAACTTAGAAGGATCCATAGCTCGTCAGACAACCCAAGAACTTGTTGATTTATAACTGCTGGCCTCCTAAGTGAAGAAAATTGGTGATTACATGGTACGTCATGAATGTATGCCATGAGAAATATCTAATATCTTTGGTGGTTGTGGTGCTTGAGCTCAGATAACATGCTTCTCCACCATAACAAGCTAGCAAGTTTATTGTTGCAGAGCTACTGAAGCAGTATATCAAAGAAGTTATCATTACATCAGATGCTTAAGTCAGTTGAATTTCTTCATCAGTAAGGTTTATTCTATGGTTAAGTTTCCAAGGGCAACTATCAGTGAGTTAGGTTCATTACACATTAAACTTTTCCAGTGACCTGGTTCTATTTTTAATTGAGCAGGGCTACTGAAATGCATCCAATACAAAAATGTTATGTGTACTTGACTAATAATGATTATCGTCACTTCCTTTATTTTGAAAGTAAGTCCTATTCTTCTTGACTGGCTAACAGTTTATCCCTAATTTTCTTTTAAATTTAATGGTTTCTTAACAGAAATAATATTAATTATTTAATTTGTATATTGTATCAGTAGTAGAAATGGTTTAAACATATGGATACTATTGTAATTTAGCCTTTTTGAATCTAGTATCAATACATTTGATCTTAAATTAAAATCCTATTAATTGGAAGTACATTTCATATATTCTACCTTCAAAATCATTAATCTAAAAGTGAATCCTTATAAGACCCTAGTTGAGTTTGGAGCTTTTAAAAATGAATATACTTCCCCTTTGTGGGACTTTCTGTTTTATTCCTTGCCATATGACAGTAGATGAGATGTGATTGAACAACTGTCTTTACTTGTTGAGTGGGTGCGTGTTTTTTAAATCATACTGTTGAGGGGGTGGGGAAACAACCCCAGTCACTTCTGTTCTTTTCCATTCCCAGTAGTTCTCTGAAAAGAACAATCCTGTACTAAGTTGAACTGAATTCCAGAAATTTACCATACTAATCTGTAAATGTTTTTGATCCCTTATAGATTTAAGACTACACACACACACATACATACTCGTACTCACTTTCTCACTTTCGCTCACACTTTCCTAACTGAGTTTTTAAGCTTGAAATCACTTAGAGTCTCTTAGATTCCATTTCTCTTTTTTTAACAAGGTTGGAAATTCACTGTAAAAATAATCTTATTTTGCTGCTTTTGACCTGGAAAAATCTCTTTTGTCGATGTCTCAGTGTAGACCCTGAATTGTGTGGGAGAATAGGGAAAGGGTAAAAGAAATCTATCAGATACCCAAAGTAAAGGCCTTGAAAAACCCATGATATGGGCACATAAGGTTATGGGTAAGAAATACAGCATAAATTTCCGCTTTCAAAAGCTGCAGAAGGGAGAGCTGGAAATAACATTTATCAGTTCTTGGGTTAAGGAGTATATAATTAGGTATGAATGAAGTAATGTTTTCTTTTATGGGTATAAAGGTATTCAGGGCCCAGTGTTGCACTCATTTTTCAGGCAGAATTCCCCTTGATTTCAATAGCTTTGCCTGTTTGAGGGGTATGGGATAGGAGGTTGCATATTAATTTGAGGTAATATATTAAAAAGTTGAGAGTTAAAGAAAGAAAGGAACAATGATTAGAGGAAAAACTTGGATAACACATTCCTGCAACCGTTACTTACATGAGGTACCCTTTCTCATGCCATTAGTTCCAGTAGCCTGAGTGGGGCTACTCATGCAAGTAAAGATTATTCATATGTATAAAGATTTCTAGGTTCATGATGATATTTATATGTGAGTAAAGAGCAAGCCCCTTTACGTTGGCTTGGGCAGCAGTAAATGCTTATATTCTCACACATATGAGGGGTCCACTGGCACATGCTGTACATTTGTGGAGTGGCTGAATTTAATATGGATGAGTGAATCTTCTAAAACTTGTTTGTTTTCAGATTGGTGCTCATCAGTGTTCATTTTTGAGTTAGTAAGTGTGTGGCTCTGTATCTGCGATTAATTAGTAGCATATGGGCAATATGTCTCACAAAACTTAGGCCTTGTGGTCCAGATGCATGTCCTATTGCACATGTTATGGTCTGGAGGCCTTTTAAAACTGGGATCTGTAGTTGTAGGTCACAGGACTGCTCCTACTCATGTGCTTTATAAAAAATTGTGTCCTGCCGCTTAGGCAAGGGAAGGAGCCTGGAGAAATCCAGAGGCAGGGAAGGACCTGGGAGGGGGCTCTCTGCACCTGTCAGGCCAGAGAGGGACACATCTCCAGAGAGCAGGAACCAGATGGGGAGGAGCCTTAGCTAGGCTGTGAACCCCTGAAAGAAGCATTGTAAAGAGTGGGAATCATAGAATATCAGGGTTAAAAGGGACCTCAGGAAGTCATCTAGTCCAAACCCCTGCTCAAAGCAGGACCAGTTCCCAACTAAATCATCCCAGCCAGCACTTTGTCAAACCTGACCTTGAAAACCTCTAAGGAAGGAGATTCCACCACCTCCCTAGATAACCCATTCCAGTGCTTCACCACCCTCCTAGTGAAAAAGTTTTTCCTAATATCCAACCTAAACCTCCCCCACTGCAACTTGAGACCATTACTCCTTGTCCTGTCATCTGCTACAACTGAGAACAGCCTAGATCCATCCTCTTTGGAAGCCCCTTTCAGGTAGTTGAAAGCAGCTATCAAACCCCCCTCATTCTTCTCTTCTGCAGACTGAATAATCCCAGTTCCCTCAGCTTCTCCTCATAAATCATGTGTTCCAGTCCCCTAATCATTTTTATTGCCCTCTGCTGCTGGACTCTCTCCAATTTGTCCACATCCTTTCTGTAGTGTGGGGCCCAAAGCTGGATGCAGTACTCCAGATGAGGCCTCACCAATGCCAAATAAAGGGAAATGATCACGGCCCTCAATCTGCTGGCAATGCTCCTACTTGTACAGCCCAAAATGCTGTTAGCCTTCTTAGCAACAAGGGCACACTGTTGACTCATGTCCAGCTTCTCGTCCACTCGTCCCTAGGTCCTTTTCTGCAGAACTGCTGCCTAGTCATTCGGTCCCTAGTCTGTAGCAGTTCATGGGATTCTTCTGTCCTTAGTGGAGTACTCTGCACTTATCTTTGTTGAACCTCATCAGATTTCTTTTGGCCCAATCCTCTAATTTGTCTAGGTCCCTCTGTATCCTATCCCTACCCTCCAGTGTATCTACCACTCCTCCCAGTTTAGTGTCATCTGCAAACTTGCTGAGGGTGCAATCCACATCATCCTCCAGATCATTAGTGAAGATATTGAACAAAACTGGTCCGAGGACCGACCCTTGGGGCACTCCGCTTGATACTGGCCATCAACTAGACATGGAGCCATTGATCACTACCCGTTGAGCCTGACGATCCTGCCAGCTTTCTATCCACCTTATAGTCCATTCATCCAGCCCATACTTCTTTAACTTGCTGGCAAGAATACTGTGGGAGATCGTATCAAAAGCTTTGCTAAAGTCAAGGAATAACGTGTCTACTGCTTTACCCTCATTCACAGAGCCAGTTATCTCATTATAGAAGACAATTTGATTAGTCAGGCATGACTTGCCCTTGGTGAATCCATGCTGACTGTTCCTGATCACTTTCATTTCCTTGAAGTGCTTCAAAATGGTTTCCTTGAAGACCTGCTCCATGATTTTTCCAGGGACTGAGGTGAGGCTGACTGGCCTGTAGTTCCCCGGATTCTCCTTCTTCCCTTTTTTAAAGATGGGCACTACATTAGCCTTTTCCCAGTCATCCGGGACCTCCCCCAATCGCCATGAGTTTTCAAAGATAATGGCCAATGGCTCTGCAATCACATCCGCCAAATCCTTTAACACTCTCAGATGCAGGGATCCAGGGAACTTCTGGACAAAAGGACTAAGGCAAAACCCTGAGGGGTAATTCATGTTTTCTGGTGCCAGAAGGGGCGATTGTGATCATCCAGTCTGACCTCCTGTATAACACAGGCAATAGAACTTGCCCAAAGTAATCCTTAGAGAACATATTTTAGAAAAAGATCCAGTCTTGACAGAGAATTCACCACAACTCTTGGTAAATTGTTCCAGTGGTTAATTACTCTCATTGTTAAAAATTTACACCTTATTTCCAGTCTGAATTTGTCTAGGTTTAACGTCCAGCCGTTGGATCGGGTTACGCCTTTCTCTGCTAAATTGAAGAGCCCATTATTAAATACTTATTCCCTGTGTAGATACAAAACTTAGCTTTCCTTCTTCGTTTAGCCAGCTCTCTTCTTCAACAGCCACTCAGCTCTCTAATGAAGAGCATGAGAGACCCACAACTAGTTCCCTTCCAAACTCATTTTAACTGTGGCAGTGGGAATTACTTATATATAGCCTCCCCCACTGCAGCATTCCTTGCCAGCCTGTAAGTCTCTTTTTGACTTAATCACGGTGTGAAGGTACGTACACATGGAAAAGATATCTCATGGGGGTGAGGAGCTGGGGTGGAGGTTTCAGCCTTGCTGTCAAAGGCCTAACAAGATCCAGTGGCTGGATGTTGGAGAAATTTAACCTTCAAATAAGATGCAGTTTCCTAGCAGTGGGAAGTAATTAAACATTGGAGCAGCTGACCTGGAGAGGTGGTGAACTCACCATTGCTTGGAGTCTTTAAAGTGAGATTAGATATCTTTCTAAAGATAGGCTTTAATCCAGCTTTTGCAAGAAAAATCTGCAGCCTGTTTGTGTGTGTGTGTGTGTGTGTGTGTTGGGCTGGATGGTCATGCTGGTCCCTTCTGGCTTTGAAGTCTGAATTTATGAATCCCCTTGTTCTTCCTCTTCCTCCATGGGCCATGGGGAGAACAGGAAGCTCCCCATTGCCCTCAGCATGCTCATAACACTTGAAGGTCTTCATTATGACAATAACTATAATTAAATCTTATGCTTCAGAGGGTCACCTGAAGGAGCCAAGGAGGATTTTTTTCTCGCCAATGCTCAATTAACCAGATGTATTCTTGTTTTTCATGTTCCTCTGAAACATCAGGGATTGGCCATAACCTGAGATGGGACACCAAAAAGGGTGGACCAGTGCTCTGAGGCAGTGGTTCCCAAACTTGTTCTGCTGCTTCTTCAGGGAAAGTCCCTGGCGGGCCTGGCCGGTTTGTTTACCTGCCGCATCTGCAGGTTCGGCCGATCGCTGCTCCAGGCCAATGGAGCTGCTGGAAGCGGCGTGGGCCAAGAGACATACTGGCCACCGCTTCCAGCAGCTCCCATTGGATTGGAGCAGTAAACCACGGCCACTGGGAGCCGCGATTGGCCGAACTTGCAGACCCAGCAGGTAAACAAACTGGCCCGGCCCGCCAGGGGCTTTCCCTGAACAAGCGGCGGAACAAGTTTGGGAACTACTTCTCTGAGGTGGTACAGCGAATCCTCTTTCCTAGAAGCGTGGCTGGTGTGTCTTGCTTAAATGCTCAGGATCAACCTGATCACCAGATTTGGGGTTAAGAAGGAATTTTCCACTAGGTTGGCAGGGACCTTGGTGGTTTTTCACCTTCCTTCTCAACATGGCATGTGGATCATCTGTTAGGATCGTGTGAGTATACCCCTCCTAATATATTTTAGGAGCCTCAGGCATTGGTGGCACTTCAGTCTCTCCTGTTCTCTGCCTGTGGCACACAACAGTTTAGTTTCTGGAGGACAAGTTATTGGGCTCAATATAGAGGCATCTGAATGGAATTTAATGACCTCTGTGTTACAGGAAGACAGATTAGATGATCTAAGGGCCCCTTCTGGGTTTAAACTCTATGAAACTCCCATGGTTCCTCGGGATTATGGTTTAGAATCCCTCAATTCTGGATGGAAACTGGAAATATGGCAGAGCTGGACCTGGAACCCACCATAAAGGACTGGCATGCCTTATGTCAGCCCCTCTATGCTGTCTTCCTGTATATAATTCCAGTTTGGAGGGGTTAAATACCATTTAACCCTAGAGCACTCTAGATTTGAAGAGAAAAGCTTGTCAGACTTGAGACCCTTAGATGGATTTCAAAATAGGGGACTACACTAAATGTTTATGAACCTAATACTTTGGTTTATGTTTGTTTCAAAATTTGGGCAGAACTTGGGCTGGCATTTCATTTTGTGGCCAGTCATTCAATATCTACTACTTTCCTTTTTTATTTGTGGATATAATATGAACCCCAAGATATGTCTGTGATACCCATTTACAATTCTCATTGATGTTAATAGATTGTGTACCTTTGGGCCACATTTTTAAAATTTGTTCCTGCATACTAATTGTAGGTACAAATCCAGGTACTTTAGCCTTCAGCCACCTGGCTTCAGGTGCAAGTACTCTGATAAGCACCCGTAATTCCTTATTTGAAGTTACAAAATGTGTTTAGAAATTTTGTGCTTGCAAATTGCTTTCTATGAAAGGAAGGCTGTGCCTCAGCACTTGGAAAATGTATCCCTTCTTCAGAGGGCAGAATATGGCTCTTAGCACTACTTTGTGCTGTGTAAGCAGCCTTATAATAGCCAGAGATAGTTGGTGGAGAATTCCCCTTGCCTCAGGGAGCTCTCCATTGGAGAAAAGCTGGCAATGCAAGCTCTGCCACCTGTGGTGTAAGGGGAGCAGGGGGCCTGTTCTGACTTCTATGGGGCCAGGGGGCTGAGAATCGCAGAGCCACAGCCAGTTGCCTGAGGCCACTACTCTCCACTACATCTGAGCACAGCTGTGAAGAATCAGAGCGCTCCTGTCCTATGCTTGTAAGCACAGACGCCAACTTTCTAATTTCCCCCAGGGATTCTTGACCCCCGCTCTGCCCTAGGCTCTGCACCTCCTCCACCCCTTTCTCCCCAGGCCTGCCCCCCCTCATACCACCCCTGCCCCACCTCTTCCCACCTCACCTCTTCCTGCTCCCACTCCATGCCCACCATGCCTCAGCCCGTCCCATTCACCCCCCAAGAGCGCCCTGCCCTCGCTCCACCCCCTCCCCCAGCACCTCCTGCACACCGCTGAACAGCTGATCCATGGCAGGTGGGAGGCGCTGGGAGAGAGGGGAAGAAACTGATCAGTGGGGCCGGTGGTGGATATTGAGCACCCACTATTATTTTTCCCTGGAGCACCCACAGAGTCGGCACCTATGCTTGTAAGTCAAAACATGATGTAAAATTTAAATAAAATAAGAGAACGTGATTTTGCGAAACAAAGCTAAGGGCAGGGGATTACCCAATCAGAAATGACTGTGGATGTAAAACTGGTTTATGGAATATTTTAATTGTAGTTTTAACAAAAGACAAACTATTTTAAACCAGTAAGGTAAAGTTCTAAAATGATAGGCTCAACTATTGTATGACAGAAAGGTTAGCTGGTTTTTTGGGAAAACAACTAGCTCCTTTATGCCAACGTGAATGCTCAACGCTAGTACAGGTTTCAGAGTAGCAGCCGTGTTAGTCTGTATTCGCAAAAAGAAAAGGAGTACTTGTGGCACCTTAGAGACTAACAAATTTATTTGAGCATAAGCTTTCGTGAGCTACAGCTCACTTCATCGGATGAAGTGAGCTATAGCTCATGAAAGCTTATGCTCAAAAGCTAGTACAGTTTACCCAAAATTCATTTTTATACTAGTTTAAGTTGTTTGTATACTGGTGGTATACAATTTCTTTTAATCATTTGTTTAATTTTTCTTGTGTATTTTCATTAAGTTAGACTTTGAATGAAACAGGATATTAAATTTGTTGTTTTTAGAAGTTGAATGTTTTGACATCTTGACTGATTTTAAATTTCTCAGTATTTTTATTATGATAAGCTTTTACGTCTTCTAATCGGCACAACATATTCCATTGTAATTAAGAATGGCAGACTGATGAAGAGTACAGAGAGGCTTCTTAGGCCACTAAACAGTGAAAAACAAGTCTACCTCCCACTTCCCTTTGGGGAGGTATTTTTAGAGGATAGTCCTGCTACTGATTTATTTATTGTGAATCTGGCATAAGTCTCAAAATTTTGTGAGGATATTTGATCCTAATCCTTCCAGTATGTGTTTAAAGAAGAGGGAAGAGACTGCTATCTCCATGTTTTCCTGGGGATGAACTGAGCTCTACAGTTTGTAGGGAAGTGCAGAGAGTGGGTGGAGACATAGCAGAGATGGCTGGTTGGTTGTGCAGGAAGTGAGTATGTGACACCATAATTATTTTGTTAGCTGATGCTACTCTGAATTTAAGCACCACTTAAGACCTAGGATAGATGCTGTTTAACACCTTTAGACACAGGCTAGTTGGTCAGGATTTGGCCCTAGGTGGTAGTCTGCAAGAGTATATATATATGTAGAGGAAACTGCCCTATGGTTATTTTGGGCACCAGTCTTCACCACTAATAGTTGCATTTTTGTTATAAAAATCTGCTGAAACACTTAGCTTGTTTATGCCATACTAATGTGCAAAAATGGTACAGTTTGCACTAAGGATTTTTAAAAAGTATACAGAACAATCAAACTCATAACAGTTGTCGTCACACACAATACTTTGCTTGCATGTTGCGTTCAGTTTCCCAACTTGTCATCTGTCTTTTTTCCCTAGTTATATACACTGAGTTTCCAGGATCCCTCTCTTGCACATCCCTAAATCATTGGTACCAGTAATATACCATGTCCACAGGCTAGTGCAGGGGTGGCCAACCTGAGCCTGAAAAGGAGCCAGAATTTACCAGTGTACATTGCCAAAGAGCCACAGTAATATGTCAGCAGCTCCCCCACCCCGCTCCCAGTGCCTCCCACCCACCAGCAGCCCCACTGATCAGCGCCTCCCTCTCCCTCCCCACACCTCCCGATCAGCTGTTTCGTGGTGTGCAGGAGACTCTGGGAGGGATAGGGGAGGACTGGAGCGAGGCACGGCAAACTCAGGGGAGGGGGCAGGAAGGGGTAGAGTGGGGGCAGGGCCTGTGGCAGAGCCAGGGGTTGAGCAGTGAGCACCCCCCGGCACATTGGAAAGTTGGTGCCTGTAGCTCCAGCCCTGGAGCCGGTGCCTGTACGAGGAGCCGCATATTAACTTCTGAAGAGCCGCATGTGGCTCCGGAGCCACAGGTTGGCAACCTGGGCTAGTGCATATATGTGTATGTGGGTTTGTAGGCACATATATTAATATGTGCAATATATATGCATGTATAAACAACAAACTGGCAACCATTTTTTAAACAAATAAGTACATCAGTGTCCACTCCAATCCTTGTCCATAGTCTGTCTTTGAAGGAATGCAAATAGGAATTGACATGCTTCATTTTACTGTTCTTGCTCCATTTATTGTTCTGTTTTGCTTGTGTTCTGCAGTCTGATTGAACTGTGGTATCATGTCTGTGTTTCAGCTGCAGCTTGGACATGCTGTGCATTAGTACGAGTCATGATAAGCTATTTGTTTGTTTACATCGCCAATGTGTCCTTCAAATGTACTTTGCTGGTTATTGGCAGCATCAAGACTGTAAAATAGCCAAGTTTAAAAAAGGTGCATTCTGAGCTCATAATTGATGTGTTGCTATCCTAAACTTGCTCACATTATTCTGCAGGAAAATATTAAAAAGGGGTTATTTTTTTCTTTTATTTTCACATTTCAGTAATGAATGAGAAGTTGGAAAACTTAATTGCCTGACCGTCTCTATAGTTTTTGTTCATTTATTCTATAATGAAGTATCAGGGAGGTCATCTAACCTATGGCTGGACCTTTGAAAGCAGAATGACATTACTATCACATATAACTAATGTTGATTATGCCTCTGGTTCAGATTGCAGACCACTTAATTCCCCCAGCCTTTTGAGCAGAAGAATAGGTGTCACTAAGTCATATTTTAACATCAACAACACTGTTTTACTTAACCATTAAATTATTTGAAGATCCATATCAGGTGGTCATGCCTCTATTTTTAAAAGAATCAAGATCGGTTTTAAGGGTCTAATCCAGTATTCCCACTAAAGTCACCTGTTGAAAACTGAGCACATACTTTTCTGGATTGGAGCCTGAAGCCTTTTGTGCTAATGACTACTGGAGAAATTAAGTGGAGTTGCAGAAAGGAGGAAAATTGCAAAATTAGTCAATTTAAAAACTAAACAACTTTTATTTCTTATCAGTTGGTTTGAAAGTAAATTCTGTAGAGCTCCTCCATCCAAGGATACTGTTCTGATAGCACAGAATCTGAATTATGTGCTACATATTTATCTGCTTAAGATTTCCAAAAGGTATGTATTAGGTTTACTATAGTCATTTCTTTGGCACTCATCAGCATAGTATTTAAGTGTCTTCATTTAAGTATGCATTTCAAATACAGTACTGCACTCTGACTATACTAGATGCTGTGCAAAATAGCATCAAAGTCCTGAGGGAACATTAGGTAAATTGCTTTACTAAACTGATACTTCTGCTGTCCAACTTCTACTGTTGGGGAAAAAAAATTGGCATCACTTCATAGACACGAGAAATAGGTGGAAAGCACCTTCCAGTTTTTCGTAAACTAAAATCCCCCTGTCCAATATGTGTTAATAAACTATGAACTGCTGCTCTTTTATTGGACCGACTCATGTTGGTGAAAGAAACACGCTTTTGAGCTTACACAAAACTCTTCAGGTCTGGGAAATGTATTTAGAGTATCACAGGTAGATAGAAGGTGGAGCAGATTGTTTAGCATAAGTAGCGAACACATATTTCAAGGGACTGTTCAAGGTGAAGTGGCCTGTTATCACTTCTCCAGTCATGGAGGGGAAAGGGACGGGAATCTGTGGGTGCATTAATTGGGTTATAGATTGTTTTAATAAATTATAAATCCAGTGTCCCTATTCAGTCCATGATTTTTAGTATCTAGTTATTAATCTAGTCTAGTTTAGTATCAAAGTTATGAATTTAAGCTCTCAGGCTCACCTTTTGAAGGTGTTGTGTAGGTTTCCTTTAAGGATGAGGACTGAGAGGTCAGATATAGAATGATCACATTGTGAAAAATGTTCACCCACAGGTGATGGGGTGTTTTTGTCTTATCCTTTTTCTGTATGAGTTCATTTGAAAGTGCAGTGATTGTCTGGTTTCACCCACATAGTTATTATTGGGGCATTTAGTGCACTGGCTGAGGTCCACCACATGTTGTGATAGGCATGTGAAGGACCAATGGAGGTGGAAAGGTGTGCAATGGGGGGTGCTGATCATTTGTACCAGTAGAGGTATGTCTACAGGTTTTGTATCTGTTGTTCTGGCAAGCTCTGGTGCCACTTTGAGTTGGTGTGTCCCGGTCTATGGAGAGTTTGTTTCTGATGATGAGCTTGGTGAACTTGGGAGGTTGCTTGAGCGGCCAGAAGAAGGGGGTTGGGAAAGATTTCTTTCAGGATGTGGTCCCCATTGTATGTAACTGGTTGATGATACCCCATATGGCTTCCAGCGTGGGGTGGTAGGTGACAACTAGAGGTACAACTAGAGGTGTGTGGTCAGAGAGGGTTTTATTTCTGTATTGAAGCAGGTTCTATTGGAATATTTGGGTAGCCCATTCCATGATGCGATCTGCTTCTCTGGTATAGCATCCTTGTTTGATGAAGGCAGTTTTGAGGGTGCTAAGGGTATATGTCCTGGACTTTCTCCTTGGAGCATATTCTATGGTATCTGAGTGCCTGGTGGTAGATAACAGATTTCTTGGTGTGTTCGGGGTAGTTACTGCATCTGTGAAGATAGGTTTTGTGATCCATGGGCTTCTTGTATATGGGGTTCTGTTGTTGAAGCTGATTGTGGTGACCAGGAAGTTAATGTTAGTGTGGACGTGTTCTTGAGAGAGTTTAATGGATGGGTGGTGGTTGTTGAAGTTGTAGTTGAAATCTGTGAGGGAGTTTAAGTTGTCTGTCCAGAGGATGAAAATATCATCCATGTATCTCAGGTCTGTCATTGGTTTTGTGGTGCATTTTTGTTTAGAAATTCTTCTTCAAGGTGACCCATGAAGAGGTCGTCATATTCGGTAACCATTCTAGTACCCATGGGTGTTCCCATTGTTTGGAAACAATGTTTGGTGTTGAACGTAAAATTATAATGGGTGAGGATGCAATGGATGAGTTTGGCAGAGTGTTTGGGGTAGATATGTGAGGGTTTTCCATTATGTTATAAACATTTGAGGCAGGTAGCTATGCCATCATTGTGAGGCATGTTGGTGTATAGGAAGGTGACATCCATTGTAGCAGGGATGGTGTTCTGAGAGAGGTTGTTAATGTTGCAGAATTTCCGGAGCAAGTGTGTTGTTTCCTGGAGGAAGCTGGCCCATTGAGTGGTGAGTGGTTTGTGGACGGTTTCTATGAGTCCTAAAATTCCGTCAGTAAAAGTGCCCTGGCCTGATATAATGGGTCTGCCTGGGTTCTTTTGTTCGTGTATCTTAAAGCATATCGAAAGTCCCTGGGGTGGTTTTGTGGGGGATGAGGTTGTAGAGTTTCTCTTGGAGTTGTTTGTGGAAGAATTTGATGATATCCTTAAATTCCCAAGTAAATTGTGGTGTGAGGTCTTCTTTGAGTTCTTTATAGTAGGTGATGTTGGAGAGTTGTTGGTTGGCCTCGTTAACATAGTCATCACTATTGAAGACTATGATGGCGTCCCCTTTGTCTATTCGTTTTATCACTTTAGTGGTTGGATTTCAGGGAATGTCTAGCTATTCTCTAGGTGGTGGAGAGATAGTGGTGGGTGTGATGTTTGCTAAGGATTTCACCATCAATTTTTGTCCTGAAGCATCAATGTAATGATCCAGAGTTTGGTTTCTCCTCTGTGATTCTTTTTTTCTTATGACTGTTGGTGGGGACATGGTAATTGTGGGTCATGGTGTCATTATTGTGAAATAATTCTCTGAGGTGGAGTCGGCAAAATAATTTTTCTAGTTCTCTATGTTAGTATGGTATTAGGTGCTATGGTGAGGCAGAAGTTGAGTCCCTTGGAGAGCACAAATAATTCAGCTCCAGGTAGGGGTAGTCTCGATAAATTGATGATGTTGGGGTGTCGTGCAGTGGTTGTTTTTTTCCTTTCCTCCCTATGACTGGAGAGGTGTTAATGGGCCACTTCACTTCAAATGGTCCCTTGAAATAAATTAACTACTTATGCTCAATGATCTGTTCGACCTTGTGTTTAGCTGAGGACTTATCTTCATGTATAGTGCTGCAGCGGTGCAGCTGCACCAGTGCAGCGCTTTAGTGAAGACGCTACTACACCCGCAGGAGAGCTTCTCCAGCTGGCATGGTTAATCCACCTCCCCAAGAGGCAGTAGCGATATTCACGGGAGAAGCTCTCCCTTCGACGTAGTGCTGTCTACACTGAGGGTTAGGTTGGCATAACTACATCGCTCAGGGGCGTGGAATTTTCATACCTCTGAGCAACGTAGTTATACCAATACAAGTTTGTAGTGTAAACTTGCCCTGTGACATCGAGTACATTTCCCAGACCTAAAGAAGAGCTCTGTGCAGCTTGAAAGCTTACCTCTCTCATCAACAGAAGTTGGTCCAATAAAAGATATTACCTCACCCACCTTGTCTCTCTAATGTCCTGGGGCCAACAGGACTACAACACTGCATACAACTATGAACTGTTGGTGTCAGTTGATCTTTGAAGTCAGGCTGAAAAGGCACAGCAATGGATTGGCAGGAGGGGAAAGAATCCTGTTTTACTTTAATGCCCTGTGATATTATAAAGTAAATGGTCCAGGAGAAATTCAATCACAAGTGGAGAAAGAATATTTCCTTGCATTGATCACAATAAAGGTGTTTATTTTAGCTGTATTCTCTGTCATAGAAATGTCTGTGCATTGAATTCTATGCATAGTTATGTTTATAAAATTAGTGAGAGGTTTGTATATCTGTTGAGCAATTTCTGGTTGTTTAAGTTAGACTTGCCCAGGGGCTAGTCTGGCTTATGCAGCCAACTTTTCAGAAAATGCGTTAGTTTGTTTTATTCATGAACTGTGGTTTGTGCAATTATGCTAGTGCTGCTCTTCTTTTTCTCTAGTCTTCTTTTGCTTTTCAGCCTTGCTAACTGTAGCCACTTACCCACTTATTGACTTGTTATGTATCAAGTAATATGTTAGTGCTGATATCATGTACTTTGTATGTAGGAGGCAAATGATGTGATTCTCCCCCACCTTCCATAATCTGCACAAACATTTTAACATACAAAGATAGTGATTTGGAAAATGGTGATATAAATACATGAGAAAAGTAGGCTATAGAGTCAGCTTTTAAAAGCCTTCAACTCTCTTCTTGAGGGAGGCAGCCAGACTGTTCTAACAGTGTCTTGTGGCTGAGTAGTTATCTTAATAACCAGCCAGGCAGTAATTGAGATCCATTACTGCACTCAGTAGTGGGAGTTAGCAAAGGAAACTAATTAGGAAAATTGGGGGAGAGAGAATACATTTGAGGTCAAATTCACTGTCAGTTTTTATTGCTCTAATATTTTAGTTTTCGTAATCATATAGAGACTCAGAGACATCAGGCTAATGAGTAGTTGCGAAAGGAGCTGTGTCCAATAATCAGGTGAAATGCGAGAAGTGTTGTTAAATAGAGAGAAATCCTTTTTTTGTTACTCTCTTTTTGTGGAACAACTGTACCCTTTCAGAGTATTAGTCAGCTACTCAATAATATGTATATCAAAGTAGTAGTGCAAATCTGAAATAAATATACAGCTCTCTACATCAGGAAATTTCTTCAGTCTGAAGCCACTGTCTAAATTACATGAGCAAGAGTATAGTTATTGAATTCCAGCTGCTAATTGGGCCTCCAGGTTTAAATATACACTGAATTGGATAATTCGAATATTTAAGTTACCATTTCTTTGAGGAAGTAATATTAATGGGTTTGAGCTGTGAGCTATGGATGGGTTGGTTTTTGGTTGGGCTTTTTTTTTTTTATCTCATTCGTGCTTTTGTACCTCAGTGTTCTCTAGCTACTGTACTTTTATTGCGAGATGGCAATATAGATTTCAACATTTGTTTGGGTAGAGAAGGGGGCCAATGGGCTTCTGAAAGCAATTCAAAAATTATGTCTGAAAAGAATTTAGAGTTCTATCGCAGGAGAGTACAGCAAAATAAAAATAGTAACATACACATGGATACAAAGGCATTATTATGAGTTGCCTTTATTGCTTTAGCTTTAATGTCAGTGATCAAATTTAGGAAAAGGCCACCCATTGACTGAAAGATTTTTTTCAGGTTTATGCCATAGATTTCTATCTCATTTGACTAAAAATCAGCAGGATGAACCCCATTTTCATCTTTCACCAATTTGTATGACTGAATTAATCATATCAAGGAAATAAAAATGAATGGTTTGCATTGTTTAAATTCCATTTGAAATCTACTGTGCTTCTGTAAGAAATCTGATATGCAAAAGTAGAATAATTCTTTGATACTTTTGAGAAAACAAACAAAAATTGTTTCGGTTTTCCTATAAGACATGCAAGCAACACTTACGTACATGAATGCTTACCTTTAATAGATCACCTTGGGTTTGGTACAGGTTTGTTTTACTTTGCATAACCAACAAAAACAAAAAGGTCTCTAATAGGACAAAGAAGAAGGTGCCTTTTTGCACTGCTACTAGGTGACAAGCAATGTATTCGTTTCAGTGTCACAAAGAATCGCAATAGGCACATGGAAAAGATACGTGGGACATGTAACTAAGTTAAAGTAGGTTCTCCTTCAGGAAGAATGGCACCCCAGAAATGCATGCTCTTAAATGTTGTTGTTTTTGGAAAAGAAAAACTGTTTGCCTCTACGATCAGAGTACCTAATGAATTTTGGGTACAGTGCCTTTTGGTTGTAGGTTAATTGTTTTTACAGCTGATATGTAACAACTCAAATATTTGTTCTACAGGGAAGGGATGAAACCACAGAACACACTGACTAATGACTTTTCATTATATCAGGATAGCTTTATTCTGATACCTGATTCCTTTGCATTCATTAGGGTTTTTTCTATAAATTCTACAAAAGCCTGTTTGAGAATTGAGGTTTGCTGGAGGTGCTGGCTTGAATTTCACAATGTTCCCTAGCTTCAGGCCTAGACAGGCCAATCAGAAGCTAAGCTACTATGATTCATTTTCTCTGGTAGGGTAGAGTGCTTTAATCAGCCAAAAAATTGTGCAATTTTGTAAGAATTGAGGTGGCTCCTGCGATTGGAGAGGGTAAAAAGGACAGGATGGGCCAGATCCTGCAAGATATCCCGCTCTCACAGTACTTCGGGGGTAGGCTTGAGATCTTTTGGGATTTGGCATATGATTTGGAGCCACAAGGTCTTGCAGGATTTGAGTGTGACTGGACCTTCAGAAGGACAAAAATAGAGATCTGCATTTCTAAGTGTGCTCTCCCTTTCTGGCAGTTCGGCCCTGTATTTTCTTCTTTGAGGAGGAATTTCTCAAATCTTAGAGTGGGATCACCTTTCTGCCTTAGCTAAAAGCTGATTACAGCTTCAAGCTTCCTTGTCCACCAGCCAGGGAAGGAATTTATTTTCTTCACACACGGGAATTTAGAGAACAAACTGGCATTTTAATCCTGCTCAGAAACCACAAAAGTGTCCCATCAGGTTTCAAGAGGCTTCTTAGCCTGTTGGAGTTGATGTTGCCATAAAATATGATTAAACAATACTTCAGCCTTCTAAAAAGAGGGCATATTTTGCAGACCTACATAAGTCCTCAGTTGTGCATTTTAACCACAACCTGCCTCAGGAGTGTCACAAGGGAAGTCAGGGAGACTGAAGGCCTTCTAAAGCTTCCCCACAGTACAGGGGAAATAAATATGTGTGCTGCTGGACTTTTTGTCAAATACTCTTCTCTGTGCAGCCAGCCAGCTTTGCTTGCCAACTTATTGGGGTGAAGCCACATGCTCTCTGTCCTTCCTTTCCCTTTTGGGGGGCTCCACGCTACCTCAGTGAAGTAGTGAGGGAGCACCATCTGCCTAAGCTTAAAACAGACAGTTTTCCCCACCAGAGCTTTGGGCTTGGTGTAATATATTGAGAAGAGTGCGAAATTAGAGAGCCACGTCCCTATCCCCACTGTGCTGTTGCTAACCTCTCCTCCCAGAAGAGAGAATCTGCCAGTGGCTCAAATTCCCTGGAATGTTCCTGACTACTTTCTCCTTTCCTGCATTTTTTCATGAGGGAAGAATATACTGTAAACTCTTATAATCAAGCAATGCTATATACCTCACTAATGTGTACTGCAGATATATTGCTGTGAGGGCATCAGCATTTCGTGTCATCCCTCGCAGTGAAGTGAAAGGCACATTATAAAATGGATTTTTGAACCTGACACACTACAGCCTGGGCAGCATACTACAGTCGCAAAGCCAGCGTGTCATGTTTCAGGCTTTTCACTTTGCCATGAGACATGCACTGTGTTCCAAATGGGTCAGCCTCTACCCCACATTTTGTATGGTTAATTTTCATTTATTTGTGTTTTCCCAATCATGGTGTTGTGAAACAGTTAAATAAAATGAAGAACTGTGCTAATGTATTTTGGCAACTTGTGATGAATTATCTTGGGGTTACTTGTTATAAATAAAAACTATTCTTCATGTTATATCTCTCAGGTGGAAGACTACCTGTGTGGAAAAGTGTAATCCATTCATTATTTTATGAATTTGTGGTACTCCAAAAATAACACAAATCCATGTAATGTCTGGGGGTTCTGGATTTTGCATTTTAACCTCTGACTTTTTTGAAGGAAGGGTAAAAATCACACATAGGCAGACTAGTATATCTACTAATGTGATATATGTCATCATGTGCCAGCAATGCCCCTCTGCCATGTACATTGGCCAAACTGGACAGTCTCTATGTAAAAGAATAAATGGACACAAATCAGACATCAGGAATGGTAACATACAAAAGCCAGTAGGAGAACACTTCAATTTCCCTGGACATTCAATAACAGATTTAAAAGTAGCCATTCTTCAAGAAAAAAACTTCAAAAACAGACTTCAAAGAGAAACTGCAGAACTACGATTCATTTGCAAACTTAACACCATTAATTTGGGCTTGAATAGGGACTAGGAGTTGCTGGCTCACTACAAAAGCAATTTTCCCTCCCTAAGTATTGACACCTCATCATCAGTTATTGGGAGTGGACCACATCTACCCTGACTGAATTCGCCTTGTCATCACTTGTTCTCTACTTGTAAGGTAACTCCTTTCTCTTCATGTGCCAGTATATTTATGCTTGTATCTGTAATTTTCACTCCATGCATCTGAAGAAGTTGTTTTTTACCCACGAAAGCTTATGCCCAAATAAATCTGTTAGTCTTTAAGGTGCCACCGTACTCCTCATTGTTTTTGTGGATACAGAATAACATGGCTACCCCTCTGATACATGTAGGTAGACTGTTACCTATTGAATATATTTTGGAGGCTGCTCCTGTAAGTTGTTTGTTTGAGTAAGTACAAGCTCTTGGAATGTGACCCAGATGTTCTAGTTTCAGAGAGGATTAGGGAAATAATTGGGGTATAGGGCTAAAACTTTACATTTTTAAACCACCCCCCCTTTTTTCATGCAAACAACTGTACAGTATATGCAGGCCATGCCACAATGGACCTTTTGGAGGGTAGCAGAATGCCAATACGTCTACTGATTGGACGCTGCTGGTAGCTTCTCAGACACATACAATTAGTGCTAATGGAACACTAATTTCTCAGAAGAAATATTTTTTTGTTAATTTCTCAGAAGAAATATTTACAGCTAGAGGTGAAATGTGCCAGAAGACGATTCATCCAGGCCCCTTATTGGACTTCTGGCAATTTCTCACTTAAAACTTCAGCATTATGTACACACGTAATGCTGCCTTGTGAATGTCAATAGAGAGACAAGGTAGGTGAGGTAATATCTTTTATTAGGCCAGTTTCTGTTAGCGGAAGGGATGAGCTTTCAAACTTCACATAGCTCTTCCTCAGGTCTGGGGAAGGTAACCAGTGTGTCCAAGCTAAATACAAGGTGGGATAGATTGTTGAGCATAAGGGGTTCACCCACGCTGTAGGAGACCACTTAAAGTGAAGTGGGCAGTTAAGGGTTAGCAGGCAGTAGGGTGTATTACAAATTATTGTAATGAGCCATAAAATCAGTATCCTTGTTTAAATCCATGATTTTTAGTCCAGCAGAGTTATAAATTGAAGTTCCTAGGATTGTCTTTTGAAGGTGTTGTGAGGTTTCCTTTGAGGATGAGAACTGAGAAGTCAGATATGGAACGATCGCTTTGTGAAAAGTGTTCACCCACAGATGATGGAGTGTTTTTGCCTTTTATCATTTTCCTGTGTGAGTTCATTTGAAAGTGTAGTGATTCGACTCTGCTATGTAGTTGTTTTTGAGGCATTTGATACGCTGGCTGAGGTACCCCACATGTTGTGATAAGCATGTATAGGACTCATGGACCTTGAAAGATGTGTATCAGGACCAGACTGTGGGCAGCCAGACCTAGCGGTCAGAGCTGGAGTCCTCAGTCAGGAGTCAGCTGGGTTGATATACTGGGAGGTTAAAAGCAAGAGACAAACTGGAGATCAGAACCACAAGTCGGTAACCAGTGTCAGGCCGTGTCAGGATACCAGGAGGTCAGAGGCAGGAGACAAACCAGAGATCAGAACCACAAGTTAGAGGTCTGGAGCCAAGCCAGGTCAGGCTGCTGGGAAGTCAGGCCAGGAGAGTATGAGGGGAGGCACAAGGTACACAGTCCAGAGCAGGGTGGACAGCTTCCTGTTCCTCTTGTTGGTTTAGATAGGGCCAGCAGGCCCATCAGATGCTCTGGGACTCTGCCAATGGGATGTTGGGGACGGATATTCAAACTGGGGCTGAGCTTCATGGATTCTGGGTCAGCTGTTGTCAAAAGGCTTCCAGGCCTTTGGGTCATGACACTACCCCCTCCCCTAGGGGCGCCCTCTGGGTGACAGGGGTGCAGGTTTCTTGGGGTAGCGCCTATGGAAGGCCCAAATCAAAGTGGGAGCTTGAACATTTTTCTGCTGGCTCTCAGATGCGTTCCTCTGGGCCATAACCTTCCCAGTCAGTTAATCAGGTACCACAAGGTACTTCCCCTGACCTTGGAATCAAAGACTTTGTGGACAATGTATTTTTCCTGACCTTGTACTTGCACTGTGGAGGTGAAGATTGGGCTCTATGGGGAAATGTGTTCTCAGTATAGGGTTTTAGGAGTGAGACATGGAATACAGGATGGACTCTATAAATGATCAAAGGAGGTGGAGCTCAAAGGTGACTGGGTTGATCTGTTAATCCAATATGGGCCAAAGAACCAGTGGTATACTTTCCGAGAGAGTCTGTCTGTGCGGAGGAGTTCTTTAGAGAGCGACACCCTTCATCCCACAGAGTAGGCTGGGCCTCGTTGCTTACATTTGTCTGCATGCTTTTTGTAATCCTCCCTTGCCTTCTCCAGGTGTTCCTTCACTTCTTCTTGGGTGTGATGGATGTGCTGTTCTAGGTCCAAGGTCAATGGGTTGGGGAGGATTTTGGTAATTGTGAGTGAAATTGCAGGCGGTACCCATAGTTAACAAAGAAAGGGCAGTGACACTTGGACGGATCGTCTGCATTATTATAGGAGACCTCAACATATGGTAATAGTGCAGACCATTCATTCTGGTGACGGCTGGTGTAGAATCATAGGTATTGCTCTAGGATCTGGTTGATTCTTTCCGTTTGTCCATTTGACTGAGAATGGTAGAGACCTTGACATATGGTAATAGTGCAGACCATTCGTTCTGGTGATGGCTGGTGTAGAATCATAGGTATTGCTCTAGGATCTGGTTGATTCTTTCCATTTGGCCATTTGACTGAAAATGGTAGGCAAAGGACAGGTACACAGAGATTCCTAACAAGTGTAGGGCTCCATGCCAGAAGTGGGCAGAGAACTGGGGCCCCCATTCGGAGGTGATGTGATCCGGGAGCCATGAAAATGGACTACATTGTTTATCCAGAGCTGGGCGGTTTCCCCTTCAGAGGGTAGACCCCTGTAGGGAATGAAATGGGCCATCTCTGAAAAGCAGTACATCACTGTCAGGATGGTCATGAAGCAACTGGATTCTGGTAGTTCCATCACAAAGTCCAAGGAAATGGACTCCCAGAGCCAAGATGGGGTGTCCAGAGGTTGGAGGAGGCCACAGTGTTTCTGGCATAGGATCTTGGTGCAAGCACACACCTGGCAGGAAGCAACAAAGGTCTTCATTGGGGGGCTCATACAGGGCCACCAGAAGTACTGGAATGTTAGTCGGCAGGTTTTATGTTGCCCCAAGTGTCCAACCAGGTTGGAGTCATGGCACAGTTGAAGAACTGCCACTCTCACAGATCTGGGGGGAACATAGATGTGGTCCCCTATGAACATGATCCCCTCCCAAGTATCATGTGTTTCTTGGTTGATCATGGCCATCTTGTCGGGTGGAATGACAGAGGCAGAGCAGATGAGTAGGAGCAGGAGTGGTGGGTCGCATTGAGAAAGTTATGGGACTTGAGAATGTGGGCTGGTCCCAGACTGGGGCCTTGTAGATCAGGGCTATACCTTCAGGACAATGCAGCACCTTGCCATTTGTATTTCCAGGGTGGTAGGTCAAGGTAAAGTGAAACCAGAAGAACAGGGCCCACTGAAGTTGTCGTTGGTTTAGGGCCTTGACCTGACACAGGAACTCCAGATTCTTGTGATTAGTAAACATTTGGACTGGTCGATGGGCCCCTTCCAAGTAGTGTTGCCATTCTTCAAAGAAAGTCTTGATTGTTAAGAGCTCTTTGCCCAGGATTTCGTAGTTTTCATCAGCAGGGGTAAGCTTTCTCAAGTTGTAGACAATGGGGTGTAGTACTTGCTTGGATCTCCTACTCTGGGAGAGGAATGCCTCCAGCCCCAGAGCACTGGGTGGGTGGTGTGGCCCCAACTACCCCAAATCCCAGCTGCAGACCAGTCGACCCCAGCCTGAGCCCCAGCAGAAGAGTGGGAACTGGAAGCAGGTAGGAAGGGTCCTGGGGGCACAGCATGGGGCCATGCCAGGCAGTTTGGGGAGCCTCAGTCCTTGGTCTGTGATACTCACTGCCCATGTGGGCCAATACTGGAGCAGTGGTGAAGGCAAGTTTTAGCTGTTTGAATGTGTGCTGGGCTTCGGGCGACCAGTGGAATTGGGCGTTCTTCCGGAGCAGGGCAATGAGTGGCTCTGTTTGTTTTGAAAAATTTGAGATGAACCTCCGATTAAAAATTTGCAAAGCCTAGAAAACTTTGGAGGTTCCACTAATTGTGAGGGGCTGCCTGCTCACGGACAGCCTGGATCTTGCACGGGTCCATCTTGATTCCTTCCGTGGAGAGGATGAAACCCAGGAACTCAGTTGAGGTCTGATCAAATGTGTACCTTTCCAGTTCAGCATAGAGACCAGGTTGCCATAGTCTCTCCAGAACTGTGCAAACGTAAATGGTGTGTTGGTCCAGGTCATCCGAGAAAATCAATATATCATCCAAGTATATCACTACAAACTGTTGCATTTGGTCTCATAACATGTTGTTAGTGAAGTGCGGGAAGGTTGCTGGGGCATTGGTCAATCCAAATGGCATGACTAAATATTCAAAATGGCATAGCGGATTCAGAAGGCAGCTTTGCCCTCGTCCCCTTCTCGAATACGGATGCGATTGTAAACTCCTCAGAGGTCCAGTTTAATGAATTTGTGGGTGGCCCCTCTGTTGTCCAACAACTTGGGGATTAGTGGTAGTGGGCAATGGTTGTGGATTGTTACCTGGTTTACGGCTCGGTAATTGACGCAGAGATAAAGGTTTTCATTTTTATGGAAAGGGCTGGGGCACCGGCTGGTGAGGTGAACCTGTGGATGAACTTCTGGACCAGGTTCTCCTTAAGTTATTCCTGCAGCACTGCCAGTTCAGGCTCTGAAATTATGTAGATCTGCCCAAACAGTATCTTAACCTCTGGTTGGAGTTTTAAGGGACAGTCATAGTCCTGATCTTCTTTTCTAAGATGTCCACATAGTCGCAGCACTTGTGGCGGGGGGGGGAGAGGGGCAAGAGGGCATTTGATGGTCCCCTTGGTAGGGGTTTTGATGTAGCTGACTAGACCTACTTGGCCCTTCTTGGGCCTCAGTGCAACCTTCACTGGTCCCTGGTCATGCCATTGGCAGAATTCCAGTGGGAAAGTGATCTTCTGTTCTCACCACTGAATGATGGGGTTGTGAAAGGCTAATCAGGAGTTGTCAAGGATCGGGGAAAAAATGTAAGGAATGGATCACACCAAACTGAATTATCTCTCTGTGTCCCTGAATAATGACCTCCAGGGGGACAGTCCCCTCCACAACTGCACCTGAAGATAGTGGAGAGCCATCAGTAGTTTTAATCATTTCTGGTGTGGCTTTGTGTTGCAGGGGAATCTGTAGGGCCCAACTGATAGCGGTATCCATAAAATTATCTGCTGTTCCCGAATCAGTGAGGGCCTGTTAGAGGGGGATCTACCGGGGCTCCCTGGGATGTGCAGCTGGATAGGCACCAGTAAATGGAAAGCCCCCAGATGGGGCTCAGGGTGTATCTCAGTGAAGACTGGAGTATAAGGAAACTCATTTTCCTCAAGGACCAGGTTGGTTCCCCCCACCATGTCTGAACCGGCTTGGTTCTCCAAGCTCCTCGATGTTCGAGATGGCACGGCCAGGTTGGCCACAGTAGAAGCATTGGTGGAGCTGACAGTGCCATTATTTTTCTTCAGGGGTGAGCCACTAATGAGTCAGTTTGGCTTGTGTGGGTTTGGTGGGTGATGCAAGAAGTGAGGTTCCAGTACATGGGTAACAGGACTGCAGGGAAACTCTTTTCTCCTCTCTTCGTTCTTGTAGCCAATCATTGATGCAGATGGCAAGGTCCACAAGGGCATCTAGGCCCATAGGCATCCCTGTATGGTCCAGTTCATCTTTGATCTCTTCCTGCATGCCCCACTGAAACTGGTCTAGTTGTGCTGCTTCATTCTACTCAGTATCTGCTGTGACGCCGTGGAACTTGGCTGCACAGGAGTCCACCGTGCCTGACCCCTGTCTGAGTCTCCTCATGATAGCATCGGCTGTTCAGGCTTGGTGTGGGTCATCGAAGATGGTTGATATCGACCAGAGGAAGGCCTCCCAGTTTGACAGCACTGGACTATGGCCTTCCAGCAGGGGGAGGCCCAGTCTAACGCATCTCCTGTCAGCAGGCTGATTACCAAAGCTACCTTGGACTGATCAGAGACATACATTCTGGGGGTGCATCAGGAACAGAAGCCTGCATTGGTTCATGAAGCCCCAGAACCACCAGTAGCTCCCATTGAACCTTTCAGGCATCGGTATTGCAGGACCCTGTTCAGGGAAAGGCACTGCAAGCAGTGCTCAGGTACGGCATTCTCAGCAATGAGCTGCCTCACTTGCTTTCCCCAATCAGCTGCATAACTTGGGCCTCCAGAGCTTGATTATCCACCTGCAGGCAGAGGGCCCAATCAGGTGAATGCAATTCTTGCGGTGGAGGTGGCAGTGTGGCTCAGTCCATCCTTCTTGCACTGGGCTGTCTCATAGGGTTATTGGGTCTGAACAAGCTGTCAGGGCTGTGTTGGGGGCAGGCAGACCTAGTGGTCAGAGCTGGAGTCCTCAGTCAGGAGTCAGTTGGGTCGGGATAATGGGATGTCAAAAGCAGGAGACAAATGGTAGATCAGAACCACAAGTCGGTAACCAGAGTCACGCTGGGTCAGGATACCAGGAGGTCAGAGGCAGGAGACAAACCAGAGATAAGAACCACAAGTCAAAGGTCTGGAGCCAAGCCAGGTCAGGATACCGGGAAGTCAGGCTGGAGGAGCAGGAGCCATAAGGTACACAGTCCAGGGCAGGATGGAGCAGGGGAAAAAGGAAGGAGGTGTTGCCTTATATATCAGAATGTATATGCTTGGACTGAGGTTGACATGGAAATAGGAGACAGACTTGTGGAACATCTCTGGGTAAGGATAAAAGGGGTAAAAAACAAGGGTGATGTCATGGAAGAGGAGGTGGATGAGGCTTTTTATAAACAACGAACAAAATTGTCCAAAGCACAAGACTTGGTGGTGATGTGGGACTTCAGCTACCCAGATATCTGTTGGGAAAATAACACAGCAGTGCATAGATTATCCAGCAACTTCTTGGAATATATTGGAGACAATTTTTTATTTCAGAAAGTGGAGAAAGCCTCTAAGGAAGAAGCTGTTGTAGATTTGATTTTGACAAATAGAATCATGGAATAGTAGGACTGGAAGGAATCCCGAGAGGTTGTCTAGTCCCATCCCCTGCACTCAAGGAAGGGCTAAGTATTATATAGACCATCCCTGACAGGTGTATGTCTAACCTGCTCTTAAAAATCTCCAATGATGGAGGTTGTGGAATCTCCCTGGGCAATTTATTCCAGTGCTTAACCATCATGAGAGTTAGGAAGTTTTTCCTAATGTCCAACCTAAACCTCCCTTGCTGCAATTTAAGCCCATTGGTTCTTGTCCTATCCTCAGAGGTTAAGAAAAACAACACTCCTCCCTCTTCCTTGTAACAACCTTCTATGTACTTGAAAACTGGAATCATGTCCCCTCCCTGTCTTGTCTTCTCCAGACTAAACAAACCCAATTTCTTCTATCTTCCCTCATAGGACATGTTTTCTAGACCTTTAATAATTTTTGTTGCTCTTCTGTGGACTTTCTCCAGTTTGCCCACATCTTTCCTGAAATGTAGCTCCCAGAACTGGACACAATACTCCAGCTAAGGCCTAATCAGCGCGGAGTAGAGTGGAAGAATTACTTCTCGTGTCTTGCTTACAACACTCCTGCTAATACATCCCAGAATGATGTTCGCTTTTTTTGCAATGAGTTACACTGTTGATTCGTATTTAGCTTGTGATCAACTATGAGCCCCAGATCCCTTTCTGCAGGCTCCTTTCTAGGGAGTCATTTCCCATATTGTATTTCTGGATAATACTTAGTCCTGCCCTGAGTGCAGTTGTCAGGACTAGAAGACCTCTTGAGGTCTCTTGCAGTCCAATGCTTCTATGATTCCAGTTGTTCAGACAGCTTTCTGTTCCTGTTGCTGGCCTAAGTAGGGCCAGTGGGCCAATCGGCTGCTTTGGGACTCTGCCAATGGGATGTCAGGGATGGAGCCTCAAACTGGGGCTGGGTTTCATCGCTCCTGGATCAGCTGTTGTCAGCAGGCTGCCAGGTGGAGGGTTACAGAATGGCTACTCTTGTAATTCCTGTGAGCCTGGGTTTGAGGCCTGTGGGTCGTGACAGTGTGTTGTGCTAGGTATTGTTCATTGGAGCAGTGGAGATTCATAGATTCATAGATACTAAGGTCAGAAGGGACCATTATGATCATCTAGTCTGACCTCCTGCACAACGCAGGCCACAGAATCTCACCCACCCACTCCTGCGAAAAACCTCACCTATGTCTGAGCTATTGAAGTCCTCAAATCGTGGTTTAAAGACTTCAAGGAGCAGAGAATCCTCCAGCAAGTGACCCGTGCCCCATGCTATAGAGGAAGGTGAAAAACCTCCAGGGCCTCTTCCCATCTGCCCTGGAGGAAGATTCCTTCCCGACCCCAAATATGGCGATCAGCTAAACCCTGAGCATATGGGCAAGATTCACCAGCCAGATACTACACACAATTCTTTCCTGGGTATGTTTTGCATCTGTTGTTCTGGCAGGGTCTAGTGCTGTTTTGTGTTCAGTCTGCAGGAAGCTTGTTTCTAATGTTGAGCTTGGAAAGGGTGAGGGGTTGTTTGAGAGGGCAAAAGATAGGGTGGTTGGGAAATATTTCTTTCAGGATGTGGTCCCTAGCAGGTGTGGGTTGTAGCTGTTTGATATCCCATCTGAGATACAGTGTGAAGTAGTAGGTGACAGGTAGGGATGTGCAATCAGTTGGGTTTTTTTCTAGTGTGTATCCAGGACTTTCTCTTCGGAGCAAATTCTGTGGTACCTGAGTACCTGACTCTAGACAACAGGTTTTTTGTTGTGTCTGGGGTGGTTTCTGGGTCTGTGGAGGTAACTATGGTGATCCTTGGTTTTCTTGTATAGAGTCATCTGACTGAAGGAATGAAAAGACTTAGGGAAATCAGTCTCTCTCATGCAACTGCAGATGTCATCAAGGAACCCATCTTACCTGTGACACATTGCTTAGTAACAAGTTTTCTTTCCAGTTTCTCCCCACCTTAATGTTTATTTTACAAGCTTTAGCATTCACATCCTTGATGAAATTAGCTTAGTTAGAGCCGATTACATTTAGTGTTAAAAGTGTAGTTTGCAAAGCATCTCTAGGTGCTGATCTGGTATTAAGGGAAAGTGTCTCACATAATATTTCCTTGCGGAAAAGTTCTACAGGAAATCCTTTAAAATGCTCTGTTATGTCAATACAGAAATTAAAGGTGGGAAAAAGGGTTGTTCCCAACAATACATTTTCTAGTGATTTTTTTCTGGGCTTTGGTTTCAAATATCACAAACCGTGGGGCTTTCTCCACTTCTCTGAAGGGACTATTCCACAGCCAAGTACATCTCATTCTCAGGAAGTTTTTCTCATATTCCTTCTAAATTTTATCTTTAATTTCATCCCATCACCCTCAGAACTAGATTATGATTAGCCCTGTGTGGTTGCACAAAAGGGAGAGGGGAGGGCTTAGCTGGGAGTAATGAAAGATAAATAAGAAAAAAAGAATCCTCTTTCCCCAAAAAACTGTTACACACGTGTTTGGGGAGGGGAATTTTCCCCTTCTCCAGTCAGTTTTCTTTTTGGTTAAATCTTTGGACTGTTCATAGCCTTTTTCTTGTTCATGTCTGACTAGCAATTCTACCCCTGAGTTCAACCAAGTAAAGGTTTTTTGTTTTTTAAACCACTAGCCTTTACCTACACAACAATACTACAGGTCAACCACCTAGTCATGACCCACTCAAGCTTTTCCAAAGCCTATAGACATTGACCAAGAGGCTGATTCCCTAAGCAGAGCATCTTTTAACCAAGGAGCTGTGAAGAACAGAAAACTCCTTCATGTCCACGAGGGACCTTGACAAGCAGATTTAACTTCCCACCATCACCTTAGGTTCTATGGTGATATATGGTGTAGAAAACTTGAAGATAG
The DNA here is from genome assembly GCF_965140295.1 of Lepidochelys olivacea. Classification (NCBI taxonomy): domain Eukaryota; kingdom Metazoa; phylum Chordata; order Testudines; family Cheloniidae; genus Lepidochelys; species Lepidochelys olivacea. The sequence continues at coordinate 45,334,307 of NC_140411.1, read as the reverse complement.
ACAGATCTTGGTTAATCTGCCAGGCTTGCTCAATGGATTCCCCCAAATTCATTCATATATGAATCAACTGCTGTGCTTTTGAGAAAAAGGAGACATGGAGTACTTAACTCTGAAAATATGATTTCCCTTAAATTGTGATTAGCCCCTACTACTGCAGCACAAAGAACCATTAAATTAAAATAGGCCAGGAGATATAGAAGCTAACTTTCTGTCTAGATTTCTCATTCCTGATCTCCAGTATAGCCTGTTATTCGTATACTAGGCTACATTGAACTGAGACTGGCAGTTGTTCCAAACCTGTGTGATCAAACAAATATTGAAACAATTTTGTCATTGAAAATTTAACTCATGTTATTGTTAAACAAAATGTATTGTTGCAGAATACATTTCAGTGTACGGCATATGTGTATTCTGTTGGGTAAAGTGATTCAGCATTACATATGATGTCTGTTACGAATATTTGGCATTTGTTTTCTAGGGTGGAGAGCAGAATGTATCCACCCCATAACTGTCGTGAGCCATTCATTTAATAGTGTCTGTTGTAGAAGAACAATAAATGGGTGGAACTAGCATAACAGTAACGATATACAACAAATTTTATTCTTTGGAAAAATAATGTAAATAAGGACAGAGTGAACTGAAAATTTAGAGTCTATGTGTGTGTGAGAGAGGGAGGGTTTCTTTTCAGTTATGCATTTTCTGGGCAGTTTATGAAAATACTGCATTTAAATTAAAGCTGGATGATTCTAGCCATTATCAAATTAACCTGCTCTCAGAAGAGTGCTGGTGTTACTTATTTACTGTTTTAGCATTTGATATAAAAATCCAGTTGATCCAGTTCAATGAAGCTCGCAGTCCAAATTCTGATATAGTGTCAAATACTACTGTTCAGGATGTCAGTTTTCCAGCCTACTGTTGGAGAGAACATAGCCTTGGGTTGTTTTTTTTCTGTGAGGTGAAATAAGAAAAGTTCAGGACACAAGCGTTATTTCAGCTTCCCTTTGCTTTAGAGCGGAGTGCTACAAACACTGAAATGAGGATGTCCTAAATTAGACAAAGTTCTTTGAGACAAGAGCTATGTTTTTGTAGGACACTCAGCAAAGTGAGGCCCCAATCAGGACCAGAGGTACCACTAATACCTAATAAACGACAATAATAATAATAAACGACAATAGTTGTAGGGTAAGAAATTTAAGCTCATGCAGATATAAACAGGATGTACATTTTTAACTTAGCTGTTACTCTGACAGAAGTAGAGGGTGTCAGCGTCCTTTGACGTTTCCAAGGTATAGCCAGCAATCAGTTGTGATCCAAAGTGACTCCCAGGAGAAAGCAAATTTTTATCAAATATACAAGCTTAGCAATGTTGTCTGCTCAGGATCATATCAGTAGTGAAGAGAGAGGAGTAAAATAAGAGAGGAAAGATGGTCCAGGGGATGGAGCAGAAGCTGGGGATGCAGGAAACCTGGGATCAATTACCTACTCTGCATGGGCAGCTGATCAACGGGCTGTTGGGGGAGGCTAGCCCCGGCCCCTCCCCTTCTCCCCAAGGCCCCACTCCTCCACCTCCCCTTCTGCCCCCCACCCCTACAGGAGCCCAGAGCACCCCTATCGCAGCCCCTGGCCCCAGCCCCGGGCTGCCCAAGTGCCCCCAGCCCCAGAGCACCAGGTGGCACAGCAGCAGCAGTATCCCCAGCCCCAAGCACCGGATGGCCAAGTGGCCCGGTCCCAGCCACCCAACCCTGAAGTGCCAGGCCGCCGGGTGGTGCAGTCCGAGCACCAGGCAGGCAGCGCAGCCCAGGCCCCAGCATAAGCCACCCCAAGTCCCGGTGGCAGGCCGGCCCGCCCCAACCAGCGTGGGTCATGGAAGAGCTCTGGGAACTACAGGAGGGGACCTGGCAGTGGAGCGTGGGTGGGGCCATGCCAGGCTGTTTGTGGAGGCACAGTCTCCACCTGCCTATGACACTCGCCACTCATACTCGTCTGCCACAAACTTCCTGTGTGACCTGGGCATTAATTAACCTTTCTGTGCCACAGTTTCCATCTATAAGATTGGGAGGATAATAGCACTTCCCTACTGTACTGGAGTGTTGAGAGGGTAAATATGTTAAAGATTGTGAAGTACTTGGTTACTATGTTAATGGGGGCCACATAAATGCATAAAGTAGGTAGAAAATGATAGATACATTGTGTTACTGGTGTACAATGTATAGTTTAATAGAACTTTCAAGATGTGCTGTAATTATAAAATGTGTTTTAGTGGATTTTGGTGATATTGTCAGGAGCAGGATGAAATCATTTCCACCAGGGGAATGTGGTGTAGATAAAATTAATATAAGGCGGGTGCACAAATGGTTGAAAGAGTATACTTGGAGAGTTATCAATGTCAAACTAGGAGGGCATATCTAATAGGATCCCATGAGGGTCAGTTCTGCATCTGGTACGAGTCAATGTTTTCATTAATGACTTGCATAATGGAGCGGAAAGTATGCTTATAAAATTTGTGGATGACGCCAAGCTGGTAGGGGTTGCAAGCACTTTGGAGGACAGGATTAGAGTTCAAAACAACCATGACAGATTAGAGAATTGGTCTGAAATCTACAAAATGAAATTTAATAAAGACAAATCTGAAGTACTTCACTTAGGAAGGAAAAAATCAAATGCACAACTATAAAATGGCCTAGGTGATAGTACTGCTGAAAGGGACTGAGGGGGTTATAATGGATCACAATTGAATGATTTAACTATGTGCTGCAGTTGGGGAAAAAGCCTAATATCATTCTAAGGTGTATTAACAGGAGTGTCAAATGTAAGACACTGTCCTGTTCTACTTGGCACTGGTCAGGCCGCAGCTGGAGTACTGTGCCAGTTCTGGGCTCCATACTTAGGGAAAGATTTGGATAAATTGATGAGAGTCAAGAGAAGAGCAGTAAAATGAAAAAAGGTTCCTAACCTATGAAGAAAGGTTAAAAAACTAGACATGCTTAGACTTCAGAAAAGAAGATGGGGTGGGGAGAAACCTGATAACGGTCTTCTAATATGTTAAGGGTTGTTATAATGAGGACAGTGATCAGTTGTGCTCCAGGCCCACTGAAGGTAGGACAAGAAGTGATAGGTTTAATTGGCAGCAATGAAGAATTAGGTTAGATGTTAGGAAAAACTTTCTAACTAGAAGGCCAGGTAAGTAATGGAATAGGCTTCCAAGGGAGATTGTGTAATCCCCAGCCCTGGAGGTTTTTAAGAATAGGTTGGACAACCATCTGTCAGGGAAGGTTTAGGTTTACTTGGTCTTGCCTCAGCCCAGGGGGCTGCACTTGATGATCCCTTAAGAACCCTTCCAGCCTGACATTTTCATGATTCTGTGTCAATAAGTTTCTTTTATAATCCATGTTTTGCTTTCAGAAGAGGTGATAATGAGAAATTAATTGGAAAACCAATGTCAATACCTGCAAATACTGGAAGGCTTCTGTTGTTGTGATGTGTACTTATCTGACTGAAGTAAATACACAGGTCATTTCTGTGGTCTGTAATTAAGCAGAACTCCCATTTGAGTCAGAGGGAATTTTATAGGATTCAGGATGGCAGAATTTGGCCCTTGTTGGTAATTAGGGTCTCATAGTTGAAGTGTGGAGTTATAAAACTTCACCTTTTGTAGAAACCCAAACTATTGGCCATTCATATTACTAGCTAATTGTGACCAAAATTGTTGAACTTCAACAATCCACCTGTCACAGTGGAAGAGGGGGTCATTAGGGCATTTAATTTCTCCTGTGGAGCTTAGTAGCTTTGTAGGAGCAAAGGTCTCTCCAGTGCAACTTGGGTGGATAAAAGAAATTGGTTAAGTGGGTTTTTTAGTAAATCAGGTTTGTACTATAATGAAAAATATTATGATGCAATGATTATTTCACAGATAAATTGGGAAATATCCATTAATATAATAAGGAAGGGAGACCTGGGTCAAAGGTATAAGAGGTTGGTTTTGGAAAACTTTCACTGAGCTTTTAAAGTTATTAGAATTTAATTGCCAGGTCTATTAGATTTACTTCATCCAAGAACTGTAATATTATCAAGTTCCAAGGAGTTATGTGGTCATGCTATTGATGGTGAAATTATAATACTTCACAGTTCAGTGGATGGAGTTAATAGGTTTAGTAAATATTAATAAAAGAAAGCTATTGTAAAGCTGTGGTCTTTAGGGAAATGACTTCAGTAGTTCAATTTTAAAATTAAATTTGATCTTGATGGTTTTGTTTTTTCTTATTAAAATTATTTGTCAGTAATTGATGTGGGTATCATATTTATTAGATAAACTTTAATAAAAACATTCTAGAAAGATGGGCACATTTAAATAAATTGATATGAAACTGAATGTTTCTGTTTTCTTCTACAATAAAAGACTTTCTAAAAGCTAGGGACCTTATCAAGTAATGCACTTACTTGACTGGAAAAGTGAAGTTAGGTTTTCAGGATGTACTGTTTCAAAAGCTAACATAAATACTCCATAATTCTTGGCCAGAAATACAGGAAATTGTAAGGATGGAAGAGGAGCAAATGAGTCCATCTCCTCGTGTTATCATGGATACTCAGTGTTTCCGCTATGAAAATGTTGTAAAATCCCAGTTAATTCTTTCTGAAAATCCAGAATAGTTGTCTAAATGGTTTTATCGTCTAAAGTTGTCTGAAGGGTTCTACTAAAAAGACGTTAACAGAGGTAAACACATTCAACAAACAAATAAACCTACAGTACAGAGCTATCACTCCAAAGTTGCAACACTGCTTCCCTAGTCCCTGAAGGGTGTTAGGCTTAAATGCCAGCTTGTATCTGCTACCTGCTAGCACATGAAAACCATTCTAAGGGCTTGTCTACACTGGCACTTTACAGAGCTGCAACTTTCTCGCTCAGGGGTATGAAACAACACACTCCCGAGCGCTGCAAGTTTCAGCGCTGTAACATGCCAGTATAGACATTGCACCAGCACTGGGAGCTACGCCCTTCGTGGAGGTGGGTTTTTTCGAGTGCTGAGAGCTCTCTCCCAGCGCTGTGCTGTGACTACACAAGCCACATTAAAGTGCTGCCATGGCAGCGCTTTAACGTTGCCAGTGAAGACGTGCCCTGCATTGTTAGGCTTAGCATAAACAAGAGGCCCCATGCTGCTTTATCCCAGCTCCTGCAACATTCCAACCCCATCTTTGTAAACTCACTTGTAATCCTTTTAATGTGAAATAATCAATCCTAACTAAAGAACAATAACTGTTAATTACCTCCTCCATTATATCATTGTTGGTATTATACAAACTGGCTTGTCGTTATTGGCAGGTCATCAATGAGTGGCTCTAAACAGTTGGTATATTTATTGTAATATATTGTTAATCCTTGTACTTTTGTTTGTATCAAGCCTGTATCCAGGAAGGATGGGGTGAAGAGATCTATTGCAGGGGGAGGGGATGGAAGGTTAAAAACCTAGAGTCTTGGGGGAGTAGAATGTATGGAGGAGGAGACAGAGACTTGTGGGGGACATGTGAGAAATGGAGACGGTGAAGAGCCAATGGGTTAGATTCACAAAGGGATTTAGATGCCTAACTGCCCCTTTAGGCAACTGGAATTCACGAAACCCCTGCTCAGCTGCCACCCAACCCTGTGGGTGCCTAAACTCGCTCAGTGCATAAGTTTTTGCAGTAAAAGTTGCAAGATGACTATGCTTCTGCCTCTGAGCATGTGCACTGCTGCCCCATGCCAGGTGTCTGGAAGACTTAAGTCCCCTTCATAAACCAGGGAAGAATAGGAATTCCTTCCCATTCCTTCCTGCGGGGCCTAATCCAGTAGCCATACTCAGAGCTCACCTACCAGATCAGGCCGCTATTGATGAGCTTACACAAAATGGCTAGCAAGGGAAGCAAGATGAAGAAGACACTGTCTCATCTATTTTAGTCCAATGGTTAGTGAACTCACCTGGGATGTAGGAGACTCCTCCCACAAGTTCAATTCCCCCCCTCCGCCTGAGGGGAGAAGGATTTTGTACGGGGCTGTACCACCTCTGAGGTGAGTGCCAAAACCACTGGACTGTAACACCTTCTGATGTGGGGCTATCTCAGACTCTCACGTTGAAGCTGTTCCACTGTGGATAAAATAGTAAAAGAATCATTGGGCCAAAAAGAGAGATCATGAAAATGCAAACGAGCCTGCAAAACTGAGGGCTAATCCTGGGGAAAACATAAGGAGACCTTGTCTTCCAAGAATATGAGTAATTTGACTTTAAGTCAGTAGCAGTTATTTTGTATTGTGTCATGAGAGAGCTGAGCTCAAGGAATTCAAGTAGAGTTGCTGATGCTGTAACCAGTGCCGTGTCAGAGTGAGATGGGTTCACCAGGAGCAAAGGCTGCATCATGCAGAAGATGTTTCTTTATTATTAAGTTCCATAGAGCTCTCTGTGTCATCATTCTAGTTATTTCACAATGCAGCGGAAAATGGAATTAAAATTTTATTTCAGAAGGATCCTACATACCTTAATGTTGAAGTGTAAGGCATGATAAATATTCTGCTGTGACATTTGTATAAACAATAATGCAATGACATAATTAGTTCCTGATTTTTAGCTAACCAATGAACTTATAAGGGACTGTCTATCTCTCAGTTTGTACAGTGCCTAGCACAGAGGGGCCTAATCCTAATGGGGCATCTGAATGCTACTCTAATATTAGTAATAAATAATAACTTATGTCCCTACTTGTATTACTATAGCAGGTTAAATTAGTGGGACGTTTGACACATAAACTTGCATTTCAGAAGGCCAAAGTTAAAAGAAAATAAGCTAAAATATAGTTTAGCTATAGTATCAAGTGTCTTAAAAGTGGGGAAACAAAAACAGTTGCTGAAAAGCTGACAGTGTGGTTTTAAGCTATCTGCTGCCCAGTAAATTCAGTAACCTGCAGTTTGGGTCCCCATGTACCAAGTACTGGCTACAAGATTCTTTCCCATTAAACTGTTCTGGAACACATGATGCTTTATGAGCAAAGGTTAACTAGGGCCTGAAGGAGGCTCAGGGCAGAAAAGTACAGATGCAGTCACTGCAGAAATGAGGACCACTGGTCAAGCCACTGATTATATGACTGTTACATTTCATGTAAGGCCAGGAGCTCTGCTTCTCAGCCATGCCAGGTCAGGAACTTCTCAAAGTCAATGTTCTGCAATAGCTAATTTCTATGTTCAGTGCATGGTTGAATCCCTAATTCCCAGCTGATGGGATTTCAGTTCACATGGTAAGAACAGGCAGCCTATATGATTTAATGATGAATAATTTATTCCTGGACTTGTGATGCGTGGCTTTCCTTAATTGTGTATTACTCAACACTGATGAGAGAAGCTCTGCAAATCTTTAGGGTGCTGCTTTTTAAAACTCTGGATTCTTAAGATTTTTAAGTAGTTGATAATCTTCCAGTAGAAAGGACAGATGATTAAACAATAAGGGATACTTAGTACAGCTAGGGATAGGTGATATTACAGTCAGGCACCCCACAATTACAAAATTCTCAGTGCACCACATACACAGCTACAAAATTCACCATTACAAATTTAATATTCAGACATAATTGTTTCATATTTAAGACTACCATTGAAGTCTGTGACAAAGCTGTTGTTGACTTCAGCAGGAGGATATTGTAATTTTTTCATTTATAAAGTGTTGAATTTTTGAGGTTATTTATGTTTATTACAAATGTGGTTCAATGTCAGATCATTTAAAATGAATAACTAAGATCATTATTATAGGGAAAATATAGTTTTCTTTTGTCACTTTAACCCCCTTGCTGATGCCACTCTTCCTCCTGTTCCCCGTGATGCACACTTGGTCCTTCTCTACCATAGCTTTCCGCCCTCTATCTTTGTCTTTATTCTGTATTTCTTACTTGTCTACTTTTGTTGTTGCTCTGCATCTTCCACCTGATTGCTTTCTTGTGCCTTCTCTTGTCAGCTCGTGCTGCTGCCCCTGTCTCTCTGTGGCTCCCGTTGTTCCACAGCCTAGTGGGATTTGAATGCTCGTGTGTTAAATGAAGATAAGCAACAGCAGTGAGGGCTGGTAGCAGTAGTGCTTCGCTCCCCGCCCCTTTTTCCACCTGCTCTGTTTCTCCCATGCCCCTCAGCAGAAGGGAGCTGTGGAATGGGGAGGAGTAGAGCAAGCAAGTGAGTCATTAAACTACCTCTGAAGTGGTAGCGCTAAGATGCTTCAGGGCTGTTAGTTTCTTTCACTCTGACATTCCCCAGAGGTATGCAGGGTTGTTAGGTACCTCACCACTACCTGCCCTTCGCGAGAAGCAGTTTTATCAGTGTGTTCTGAAGCTCAGCTCCCTGAAACCAACAGCGACTGGCCAAAAAGTACTGCTTTTCAGGTCTCCGCAGGCCTTGCTCTGTCTGTACAGGCTAGTGATAGGCACACTCTAGCATCTGAGTCCTCAGAGAACTCCTCGCATTGTCTAGCCCTAAATTACTGGACACAGAAGTTACTAGGTAAGCTGTCCCCAAAGGAACAGTGCTTGTTCATCTCAGCGTGTTTGGCTGAGCTCCAACATATCACCGCAGCACCAAGATACATTTATAATGAAAATAATCATAAGTTTGTTATCAAAGGCTGGTCTTTAACAAGGATAATGGAAACAGAATGGTTACATATAAAACAAAAACATAAAATGCAAATGCAAACCTGGGTCTACACTTTTCAATGGTTACCTTTCCTATTTAATACAGTAGATTTCTCTCCCCTCCCCCAAGGAGTCAGTCTTTTGCAGAGCTAGCTTGTTTTCAGTCAAATCAGGATCTAAACATTCGTGAACACCCCCCACTCTTCAAGAGGTTTCCTCAGTTAATGGATAACAGGGTGCCTTACTTGTCCCGCAGTTACAGTCCAGTAAATCTTTGATGTGCCCCCACTCCGGATAAGACATTTTGCTCCTGTTGCTTGTTTTTCCTGTGTGCTCCTTCCCTGTTGACTTCACATGTCTCTGACTTGGTATGAAGATGGGGCTTCTATTGTGCTGGCTTAAAATGCTTAATTTACATTTGACAGAGAGATGGATAAACATCTCTGGTCTGGCAGGAAAGTCTGCCTTGTTGCAGACTTTAAAAATGTATTTTCAGTACATATACACAACTCCTTAAATATCATCTGTACATACATCTCACAACAGTTATGAAAATCAATATGACATAAGCTTGACCCTCTTGGATACATATTATGAAAGCAATGTGTTGGGTTTAGTGAGTTTGTCAGGCCTATCAGGAGTTGCTGACATAAAGTTGCTCATTGGCACCAATGGACTTCTGTGTCACGTTCACATCTCTGCATCCAGCTGGGGAGTGTGAATGTGTGGGCAGATGGGCAGTGAATGGTGCCGGTATAGTGTACAAATAGGTACCAGTTCATTCTGCTCCCAGCTTAGTGCCCACTCCTGCATAAGCCACAGGCTGAAAGATTTGTTTCCTCCTTCACCTCCCTGCCTCCCCCGTTCTCGTACGTATTGTATATTATTATGCCACATAAGGCTAAATTGTGGCACTTTGGCCACTGCCCAAAGGTAGAGTAAATGCAGTGGTTCATTGCCCTAGCAGGAGCTTCTTAGAGGCACTGTGCCTGACATGTCTTCTCTGGGAGTGTGGGCCAGCTCAGCACCTGATTAAACCCTTTGAAAGGATACAGTGAGCACCCCACCCACCCCCCTGCTGGCTTGGCTCTGTTGAGCAATGGCGAGGAGGCATGGCCATAGCTGCAGGTGATGCTGGATTGGCACTATCTTTGTACTTGTGATTGCCTGTGCAAAGAGGAGAGAGCACAGGAAGCGCAATCTCTCTGTTCCCCTTGCAAACTGGCACAACACTCGTCATCTCGGTAGTCCAAACTTAGTTTTTGGAGAACTTTAAGACTTGTTGGGTGTTTTGATAATTGAAGAAGGTCAACTTTACATTTAAATTGCAAACTGTATGTGCACATTGGCAAATGATCTTTTCCAATAGCACCAAGCAGAGCAGCAACAATTTTGATGTCTGCTGAGTAGAACCCAGTTTAAGCAAAGATAACAGGTCTGTTTGTGTCTTGTGGACATGTGGTCCCCTGGATGGGCAGTACATATGTCTTGAGGGCTGTGCAGTATGTTTAATCAGCATGTCTTCTGTAGCAAGCACTGAAGTTTTCCAAACAGATACCAGAAAACTGAACTGTTGTATGTGTTCAGTTTGTGTGTCTTAGGGCTGGTCTATGCAAACTCTGTAAATCAACCTTACATAACTGAAGTCAGTTACATAACTGAAGTCAATGTAACTTAGGTCGACTTAAAGCGGTGTTTACTGTCTCCCACCAACTTGCCTTCTGCTTCTCAGGGGGATGGAGGACAGATGTCAATGGGAGAGCACTCTGCCATCGACTTAGCTTGTCTTCACCAGACCTGCTAAATCAACACCTCTGCATCGATTGCAGCAGTGCCGATTTAGCCAGAAGAATAGACAAGCCCTTAGTGCCTGGTTATATACGTGGAGGTATAAGCGTGTGCAATGGTAGTATCTTAGAAAGCAGACAACAGCAGAAGTTTGAGCACACAGTTGCCAACACTTAAAAAAAAAATTGTCCAGGAACTATTCTCTATAAAGTTGAGAGCTATCATGGGATTTACATGATTTTTAATACAGCTGTCTTATAATTATTAATGGCTCATATCAGCATCCAGAAATCCATATATTGATCTGAACCTATAGGGTCTCTTTGATCCTCTGTCCCCAAACTCTCCCTCATCAAGATCGTGTAATTTCCTTCATGGGGGAAGCGGGCCCAATGACTTGAAATGTTGCTTTTCACATCTGCTTGGAAAGAACAGCAGACCCGTTTCCTCCTCAGACAGATTCAGGGGCCATTGTGCTCTCATTCTCCGCTGGAGGATGATGGATCTCCGTGTTTCCCATCTGGTTTCCCCCACACCATAGATTTTAAGGCTAGAAGGGACCGTTATGATAATCTAGTCTGGCCATCTGCATAACACAGGTCTTCACCCAATAATGTCTGCATCTAGCTCGTAACTTTTGATTGAACTAGAGCATATCTAGTCCTTCAATGGCAGAACTTTTAAAGAGTTCAAGTGATGGAAAATCCACCACATACCTAGGTAAGTTGCTCTGGTGGTTAATTAACTGTTAAAAATTTGTGCCTTATTTCCAGTTTGACTTTATCTGACGTCAACTTTCGGCCATTGGATCTTGTAATGCCTTTGTCTGTTAGACTGCAGAGCTCTCTACTATCAAAAAACCTTCTTCTTGTCTAATAGCCCATGATCAACTCGCCTCTTAACCTTCTTTTTGATAAACTAAATAGATTGAGTTTCTAGACCTTGAGTCATTCTTGTCTCTTTTTTTCTTAAGCTGCTTTAAAATTTCTAACATATTTTTTAAAACCTGGACACCAGATACAGCATTGCAGTAATGGTCTAACCAATTCTGAATACAAAGGTAATACCCCGTCCTGACACATACTGACTGGATTGGATTGTCCTCTGTTTATACAGCCCAGGATTGCTTTAGCTCTCCTAATCACAGCATCTCAGTAGGAGTTTGTTTAGCTGGTTATCCACGGTGACCTCTAATTCCTTTTCAGAGTCACTTCTCTTCAGGATACAGGCCCATTTCCTGTAAATGTGACCTACATTCTTCGCTTCTAGATGAATGATTTTGCATTTGGTTGTATTAATATGCATATTGTTTGAATGAGCCCAGTTTACCCAGCAATCCAGATCACTCTGAAAATTGACTTGTCCTTATCATTATTAACCAATCTTTCCATCATTTGCAAACTACCAGCAATGATTTTATATTTTCGTCCAGATAATTTGTAAAGCTATTGAATAACTCTGGATCCAGAACAGATCCCTATGGCATTGCAGTAGAAACATCACATTTTGATAATAACTTTTCATTAACAATTGCATTTTGAGATCAATTAGACAGTTTTTAATCCATCTACATTAATTTTGCACAGTGCTAATTTTTAAACCAGAATTTCATATTGTTCAAAGTCAAATGCCCTGCAGAAGTCTAAGTATATTATGTTAACACGGTTACCGTTATTGACCAAACTTGTTATCTCATCAAAAAATTATATCAAGTTCATTTGACAGATCTGTTTTCCATAAAAACCATGTTGATTGGCATTGATTATACTGTCATCCTTTAATTCTTTATTGATTGAATCCCCCATAAGTAATTTTGCCCAGGATCATTGTTAGGCTAATTGGACTAGATACCCCATTTACTCACTTTACATTTACACAATATTAGCTTTTTTCCCTAGGCCTCTGGAACTTCCCCATTATTACAAGATTTATTAATAATCAACAGCAGTAGTTCATAGAGCTCCTCTTCCAAGTCTTTTGAAATTTTTGAATGCAAGTTATCTGTCCTGCAGATTTAAAAATCTCCAATTTTAGATGAACACTGCTTAATACCTCCCTAGTTACTGGTGGAATATAAAGTATTTCGTTATAACTGTAAGAATGTGAATACATTGTCCAGTTTTTCTAAACAGAGGGAACAGAAATATTTATTGAACTCTTCTACCCTTTCTGCATCATTATTGACCATTTTACCATCTCCATCTACTAATGGGCCATGGCTAGGATTCTTTTTATTCCTGATGTATTTAAGGCATTTGTTCTTTGTTGTCCTTTAGTGGCCATTGATTTTTTGTCATCGATACCTATAGCTTTCATGATCATTTCTGGTAATTGGGAAGATCTGGGATTTTTCTAATCCCCCAGTTTCCCCTGCACGCACTGTGTGTTCCCTCATGTTCCTTCTCTCTGTGTCCCTCATTATCCCTCAGTGTCTGGAAGTGTTCCACCCTCATGTATGTCCATGTCTGTCTCTTAGTGTGTGTGCACGCCCCACATTCTCTCCACCCATGTCCTCCAAAGTGCTTTGTGTCTTCCTTACTGTCCCCAGTTAGCTTACACATTTAGTAATTACACATTACTGTCCCCAGTTACATTACTCTGATACTGGATCATAAAAAAAAAAGTGGCATCAGAATTGAGCCACCCTTTCTCATCATTCAGCCAAGGGGCTGGGCGGAGTGCAGAGATGTCGATGAGGTGGGTCGAAAACAGTTTGGATAGCTTCTGGCATCCTATTCTTCTCTGTAGAAGCTACTAGTGCTAGAAGAAGCCTTTTTTTTTTAAATGAGCTAGTCAGCTGCCTGGGATTGTAGCTGAGTCTGTGAGCTCCTGGGAGACAGGATAAACACAGAGAACAGTCCTAGCTGGACCAGGACAGTTGGCAAGTACATCATCTGTATTCTCACGATGTCATTCGAAAATAGAGATAAGATTATGCAAAAACGACTCCGACATAAAATCCTCCAGAAAACATACTTTAGCATCTCACTTTAGCATTTCATTCTGCAGTGGGTAAAAAAATATATAGTCTAAGGAGCAAGAGTAGCTCTTGGTGTTTATATCTTGCTTTAAAAAAAAAAATCTCAAGGAGAATTCCAGGAACTGCTGGCTGTTCAGTGTTGTTCTACAGTAGCTACGTTATGCATCTAGAGCCAGACTTTTTAAGCAAAACTGACTAATCAAAAATCACACACTTTAAAAAGCCACTTTCCTTAAATACAGTAGGGCATTAATAACACCTTCTAATATGAACGTTGAAATCATTTGAAAATATAATTTACTTTTCACTACTCAGCTGCTCTCTACAATTCTCAGGTAAGCCTTGTTAGTTTCACTCTCAGATTCTCATATAGTAGAACAAAACACTGGCTTAGTGCAAGCGATTGTGTCTCCCACTGGTGACTTGCCCCAGAGGGAATTTAGCCTGCTGTTAGCTCATTACTAAAAGCAGTTTCTTTTTCTCAAGTAGTGGAATCAGTCTATTTTGCTATGAAGATCCTGGGTTTAATTCCTTGCTGACGACTTAAATGCCTGTTCGCGTCACTCCACTTTGTTACATGAGCCTGCTTGCCACAATTTTTGAGTAGCAAACACTAGCAGCAGATTGTTTATTGTTTTGGGCAAAATGATTCTTCATGAAAGTTATGAAAAAATATAAAGTGAATAATTTTTATTGTTTTTGCACCAAAGTTGACCTGTATGTATCCATTCAAAACATATATGTTCATAAAGGGGAAAATCCTGTTTATCCAACCTTAACTTCAACCCTTAACCTTTAGTATTTTTAAGAATATATAAAGATAAAATTAGTGCATTCATCATGTGGGCACGCTAAGAGTTATGGTGTCTGTCAACTGTTCTTGGGGCGGTCTCTCTAGAGATCCCAGCTTTCTCCTAACAGATCTCCCTTTGTTCCTTTCCAGTTAGCCCATTCCATTAACTTGACCTAAAATGAGTCAATCAGCCTGTAATGGGCCACTTAGAGGGCCGGACAGCCTTGTCGTTAGAGTGCATGGCTCCCAGCCCCCTGCTTGGTTGCAGGGCCTATGTCTTTAAGTCTGGGGAGGAGGTAGGGGGACCCAGGAAATGGGACTTTCCATTGCGTCCCAGCGCAGGGCCCTGTGTTTGTGAACCCTGAGCAGGGGAAGCAGTACCAGCCGGCTAAATTCACTGCCCTGGGCCACTTCCTACCAGTAGGTCTGGTTTGTGGCCTGGACCCTCTAGTCTGCTTAGTTGGGCAACCTGCTTCCCTTAGGGTCCTTCTCATGGGTCTTGAGTAGCGCCTCATCATGGTCCCAGGCTCCTTTGGGTGGCAGCTGCAAATTGTGGGGGCTAAGCCCCACAATGTCCCTGGGCTTCACCCCCTCAATTGCCTCTGGAGCTGTAGGCTCTTAGGTCTCCGCCCACACTCCCCCTTGGCTGGGGAGCCAGCGCTTACGCCCAGGTGGCTGCCTTGGTCGGCAGTTTAGTGTTCCTCCCCCTGTTAGAGAGGCAGCTAGCTCCTGCCCCTTCATCAGTCAGCCCCAAACTGAGCCAGGCTCTTTCCTTTTCTCCTCCCTCCAGGCATGGCATTGGCTGCAGGTATAACAGGGCAGGGCTAGCTGGGCCCTGATGCGTTTGCTGGCTGCTGCTCTACTTCATCACACAGCCCTTAAACTCTAGGGCTTGCAGTCTGCCTTTGTCTCCCTGTCAGTGTCTTAGAGGCAATCTGGTGCAGAGCTGTTACCCCTTTGCTGTCACCAGGCTTTGTACCCCCTTCTCTCACTGTTCTCCTTCCTTTGGAGAACAAGTTGGACTTGTTTTCCTTATTGGTCTCAGCTGTCGGTGTGTCTCCATGATTGGCAGTTCTGGTGGTTATGCTGGAGCTTGGTCAGCGTCATTGCCTGTAAACAGGGAAGACTCCCCTCCCTCTTCTGCCTGTGCTCAGTATGGGGGTTTATAAATCCCATTACAGTGTCCCCAACTATCCCTTTCCTTGCTTTTGAGTGCCTATGCTTTACAAATGGTGCCATTAGGTGATTACACTGTTTTCACTTAGCAACCTTAGCTTCTTTTTTCAAACAAGGGTCTTGGTTTTGAATTTCTGAAGTGCTCGTCGCTGTAGTAGTAGAGCACCGCTGCGTGAGGAAGCCATGCTGAGGCAGGCCTGTTGCTCTCTGGCATTGAACTAAGCTGTACATGTTTCCCATGCGCAGTTCTTTTGTTCTGAGAAATGATGTTCTGACTAATTTATACTGCACTAATCACAGTGGTTTGTGTTCACTTCTTATGCAGCTATTTTATTAAACCAAGGAAATGTGTTTACCTGTTAGTATTGATGAACTCCTGCAAATATGCAATTGCCTATGTTGTTATTGGCTGTTTCTGTTATTGATTCCTATTCAGAAAAGTACCCCTCTCTAGTAAAACACTTAAACGTGATTAACTTGAATGGAAGTCAATGAGATTTAAGCATATGCTTAAAATAAAGCATGTGTTTAAGTGTTTTCCTGAATCTGGGCAATTACTTGTATTATGGGGGCCCTAACCAAGATCAGGATCCCAAAAGCACCATATAAATACATAATAAGAGATAATTCCTGCTTCAGAGAATTTAGGATCCGAATAAGCCAGTGTGTAACCACATGCAGAATTTCCTTTTTCCTATCATCCAGATTACATGGCCATCTGGATGTGCTAAATTTCTTAACTAGAAAGATACCTATGAGTAAATAAAATATTGATGAGTAGGAACCTAAATCTCCATGAGCTAGAGTAGTAAGGAGCCCTGATGTTATTCCTGGCCTCACACAGAGGATACTCTGCCAACATTCCAGTTAGATGGCTGAAATGTTATTTTTATCTTTAGTTGGGGAAATTAATTGGCAGAGATGTAAAATCACCATGGAGTTCTAAGCAATGATTTGCTTCCACTGCAGGCAGACTGGTATGCCATGTCAATAATACAGTGTTGAATGAAGTCAAACTACAGAACTGGAAAGAAGTGAACCGCATTTTGAATT
Organism: Lepidochelys olivacea; assembly: GCF_965140295.1. Classification (NCBI taxonomy): domain Eukaryota; kingdom Metazoa; phylum Chordata; order Testudines; family Cheloniidae; genus Lepidochelys; species Lepidochelys olivacea. The sequence continues at coordinate 45,317,886 of NC_140411.1, read as the reverse complement.
TTTGTTTTTGACAAAAGCAGGGAGAAGTAAAAACCAAACCAAAACCCATTTTATTTATATAATCAAATCTAAATATGTTGAGGCATTCCAGCTCATTAGCAAAACTAATGTGGACCATTTCCGCTTGGCTGCAGTACTATTGCTTTCTATAATTACATAGACATGTTAATGCTTCCAGAACAAGTGCTTTTTAATGCTCATTCCTTGGGATATACTGTAAAATATTCCACGGTGTGCATCATAAACGGTTCTGATGTGCATTCAAAGTTACCAGATTTATTTTGGTAGTCTGGAGCAGTAAGCCCTGAGGTTTGCCCCAATCTGAAGCATTACAGTTGAGTTTTCGCAATGGAGAGTGGCCCCTTTAAATTGAGTGGTGGACTCCATTAACTCTTTTAATTTGTTTTCTTTAGTTTTTGTAAAACAGAGGTACTGTCAAACTAATTTTGTATCTATACTTCACATACTGTACCCTAAATAGCTTTATAATGAGTGAACAGTTTCTGGCAATTACATCACCATTGGGTTCAGTATTGCTAAATGGAACGAGGATTGGTTAATGAAAAATTGGACAAATTAGCATTTCTAGAAGAATTGAAGGAGGAAAAAAGAACCCCTTGCTTCAGAGGCAATCCTACATTTTTTATGCTCCCAAAAAGCCAGCTGACAACTTCAGTGGGAATTTTGGGTGTGAAAGAAGTGCAGCATTGGGCCCTTTAAAATTATGTGCCAGACATAATACATTTTCCCAAAATAACCGTGACTCATGCTATCAGTTTTAAACAAGCCCTTAAACATGTACATTCTTCTTCGAGTGATGGTCCCATTGTATTCCTCTGTGGTTATATATGCACACCATGCTCTTGGTGGAGTCGGACATTTTGAAAATAGCGTCTGTTGGTCTACACGTGTGCTCTGACTTGCCTCAGGTGGAAACACTGTGAACAACTGCACAAAACAAGGGACATGGACACCTCAAGAATCCAGGATGCACATCAATATTCTGGAACTTGGAGCAGTAAGGAAGGCATGCGAGTTCTTTTTTCTACTCATTTGCTCCCATCATGGCCTAGTTATGTCAGACAACATGACCACTGTTTTCTACATCAACAAATGCAGGGTAGTGAACACACTGCCCCAGGCACATTAGTGGTCAATCTTGAGAACAGGTGCATCAGCAATCAGCTGCTAGCCACAGCCTACCTTCTCAGAACTCAGATTTTGCTCGCAGACTCACTCAGCAGGGACTTTGCAATTGACTGTGAGTGGGGAACTTCATGACGGAGTACTACAGGACCTCTTCATGCAGTGGAGAACCCCAACCAGAGACCTATTCACTTCTCAGGCCAACAACAAATGGATATTGCTCCAGGGGAGCCCTCAGTTACTGCTCTCAGGGCAGTGGTCTCCTTCTCTCCTGGTCAGATCAGCTTAACTGTGCCTTCCCCACCCCCACTACTGCGCCCACCTCAAGAGCTACACAAGATCCAATGAGACAAAGTGATGGTCATCCTGATCACCTCCTTCTGTCCTAGACAGTTCTGGTTCCCCAACCTACTGCACATGTCATCCCATCCACCGATTTACCATCCCGAACTTCCCCGGTCTTCTGACCCAGTGCAATGGCAGAATCAAACATCCCAATCCAGGACTGCTCCACCTCAAACTATGGTATTTGGATGGGCATCAAGCTTACAATGGGCACATTCCTCAGCTGTATAGGACATTTATTCCCTCCATTTCCTCGATGTTCAACGAACCTTGGCCTTTTACCTACAGAGAACCAAAACAATCAGGAAGTCTCCTAGACTGTTTATTGTTGTAGCAGAGAGAATCAGAGGACATGCAATCTCCACCTGGAGAATTTCAGATGGATTTCTGGCTGCATTAAACTCTACTCCCTACTGTCAAACCTACCTCCCGGCAGTGGGATGCGGGCTCACTCCAACAGAGTTCAAGCAGTGACCACAGTATATCTTCAAGATGTGCGTCTTCTAGACATATGTAGAGCAGGTGTGTGGAGTTCTGTCCACACATTTGCAACACACTATGCCCTGGCGCAGGACTTGACAGTGGGTGCCTCCTTTGGCACGGTGATTCTCTGCAAAACCCTTCCATCCTCATCCTCACCTCCTCCTACTGAGGTACTGCTTGCCAGTCACCCACACTGGAATACAACAGGGACCATGACTCGAAGAAGAAGAGGAGATTACTGACCTGTAACTGAAGGTTCTTTGAGACGTATGGTCCCTATGTGTATTCCACTACCTGCCCTCATTCCCCTCTGCTACGGATTTGAGAAGGAACTGGAGGTGAATTCGGTCTGCCCCATCCTTTATCGCCTCAGATGGAAGCACTAGGCGAGTCAGGGTGGATGCACAGACCAACAGACACTATTTTCAAATTGTTCGACTCCAGGTGCATGGTGCACATGCATAACAACAGTGGAATACAGATAGGGACATACATCTTGAAGAACTTCCATTTACAGGTAAGTAATCTTCTCTTTTTTGGTTGAAATTTCAGGTATCAAAAACAGTTCTTTATAGTGATCTTTATGACTTTACAAACTATCTGCCAGAGATCAGTGTGGGTATCTTGACTGGTATTTTTTCAGATGATATTTCAAATACTGCAATAAAAGAAAATACATGTTTTCCATAGGTTTTTAGGTAATTTTACTGTAGGTGTATTTTTCTATCGTTTATTTTAGCCTAAACTGGATTAGGTGCAGATAAATACATTGCATACAGGGCAGAGTTGCCTTGAGGGTATATTTTTCCTATCAGCAGGATACTATGACCTCTGCATAATGAGTTTCTGTTTCAGGACTGATAAAGCATCCTTGAATAATTGTCCACAGCTCTCGTTATGTTTTTTGATGGTCTGATTCATCTGGACTTTCAGCAGCCGCCGCAGACAATATCAGGATAAAAATATGATATATTTATCTAATTTTTTGAAAGCAAGATTTAGTCCATATGTGATAATCTGCATAGCATGTCTCAGGCTACATCTTGAGGTCTCAGATTACTTGTCTTTCTGGGAAGGAATTTCAGGATAGTTTCAGATTCAAAGCTGTGGAAATAGTGTGAGTAAGCCCATCTAATATCCGTATGTCCTTATATCATAATGTCCGTCTTGGAGGGCTGGGAAGCTGGATGCCTGTCTTTTCAAGCATAATTGAAATGTTATTAGATATACATATTCATATCGTTTTGAAAAGCTGGCAATGAAGCCTCCGTCACAAAGTCCTCTTTGCTCAATGCATATGTGTTTAGGAATTACTTACTGATTTCTAGCCTGCCATTTTTAGCTAAAGCTCTGGAGAAGGTCCTAGCAATATAGCTATGGTAACACTTACATAGACTGAAATGGATAATCAGTGCTGTTTCAGGTGAACATAATAGTGAGACTGCCCTTGTAACTGAGTTAGTTTGGACCACTGGATGATTTATTGGGTTGGTTGTGTGAGACTGGGAATATTTGAATTTGTGTCATTCTTACCTGATGCAAATGCAGACACTACTGGGTGAAGTTCTGTGAGGTGCATTATGCAGGAGATCAGACTAGATGAACATAATTCTGGCCTCAAAATCTATTAATTAAGCTTGTATCACTGGATGAATTCTCATTGGGTCTTGATGGGACTATGTGAAGTGTTTTGCATTGGCCAGTGTTGGCTCAGATGTTCTAAAATTCTTATATGTTACCTCTAGGAGAGCTTTGTAAAAGATTTGGGTTAGATTATCCCCAGCTATCAGATGTACAGATTTATGATCTCACCATGTTCCGAAGACATTAAATTGTCTTGGCAGTGCTGTCATAGAAATCTGAGAATGGATGGCTGAAAACTGGACAAGATTGAACTGAGACTAAAATCTTGCTGATTGCATTAAAGAGAGAAGGAGACATTTTGATAGGCCTTCCACCCTTCGATGGTGAATCACTTCATCAGGCTAGAGTTTAGGAGTAGCTCTTGATTGGGGCTGATGATCAAGTATCAGGAGTGGTCAGGGCTGGTTTTTATCATCTTAAACATGTCTCCAGCGTGCTCCCATGTTGCTCACATGCTCATCTGACAAGATGTGACACAAGTTGACTATTGTAATGCTGTCTACCATGGGGCTACCCAAAAGGCTGATCACTGCCTGCAGCTAGTACAGAATGTCATGTCTTGAATACTGTTGAGGATGGACAAAGAGGCAGTACCTTCCTACTACTGTGTTCCCTTCCCTGCCTGCCTTTGTGCATATGGCGTGAATAGAACATTGATTTTTATCTTATAAAGCCCTTAAGAAACAGAGTTCTGAATGCCTTTCTGAGCTTTTCTTTGTGTACCATCTATGGGAGTTCTTTCAAGCCCAAAGAGTTTGTTTTCAGCTTTCAGAGGCAAGGGAGCTCCTTGTACCATTGCTGTAGTGTTGGAGCTGGGGAATGTCCTGTTTTTATTTATTTATTTATCTTAAGGATGACAACAGTACTAATCTTTTTGAAAATCAGTTTCAAAACCATTTTATTTCCCAAGGCCTTTACACAGCACTTTGAACTTCATTTGTGGCCTGTGATTAATTGTTTTGTTCTTGCACCTTTGTATTCATTTACTTTCTATTTTATTGTAAGACACCTTGGATAGTTTAATAGGAAGAGCTGTATGAATAAAGCCATTAGAAGAGCAATTGAACATTAAACTATTTTGGAAAATGTTTTCAGCTGAAAAGGAGAATTAAAAAAATATTTATCCCTATCTCAGATCTGCTAAGTTCCATGTATTGAATAGGAAACTTGCTCATTTAGGATTAATTTTAAGACATTGATAAAGTTGCTTTCTCTCTTTCTTTCTGCAGCCCAGTGTCTCCCACAATTCTTGACGTCTGGGCTGCTCTCCTCACTCTGTGGCTTCACTGAGGCAGATTAGTGTTTTGGGGCTTCCGCTCTGGCCACACCCCCTCTTCTCCTGCTTGCAGCCAGTTTTGTCTATCTGCATGTCAGCTGAGGACAGTGGTATGAAGGCTCCTGCCTTCATCTGCCTAAGGCTTGTTTGGGGTTTTTTTGTTCAAATTTGGGCAAGTGGTAAGCAGTCATCTCCCTCCCAGCCACTCCTCCCCCCGTGCTAGTTTTAGCTGGTTGTTGGAATCCCCGGAGCCTCAGCTGCCATACCTCCCCATTTATACCTCTGCATCTTCCAGGTATGGCAGAGCAGTCTAAAAAACCCTGAGCAAGCAAAATCCAAATGGTGATCCATCTATGACACTACCTCCCAGGGTCAGCGGACAGTGAGTTGTGCCCAGCCTTCACTTAGCCTTCATTCCTCACTCTGTTAGGTCCCAGGGCCATAAGCCAGACAGCATATGGGATCCGCTACCCACCCGAGCAGCCATGACTCCGACGTGGGAACAATGACCCAGGAGTCTATGGGTGGAGTAGTGAGAGGCTCCAAGGACCAGGAAAATGCCGATCAGTCGAGTAAATCCTAAGGGGGCCCCTGGAAAACGGGGCAGACTGGTGGGGTCACAAATCCCTTTTAAGTCCTAAAATGGGTCCTGAGCACCTTGGGAAAAGAAACAGAGTTCATAAATACCCCCCCCCTCCTTCCCAATTTGACCAGGAGGGCCCTGAAAGCATTTCTCCCCACCCCGCACCAGTCCATAGAGAAATGGAACCCAGCCGGCAAGGACTCAGAAAGAGATCTTGTAAGAGGATTTCAGGCGCTCAGCAAAGCTAGCTGCAAAAGCCCTCACCAGAGCCATGATAGAGTTCGTACACTCTCCAAGCAAAAAAACCCCTCAAAAATCAAAGAAAGCAAAAAAGGGGAAGAAAATGCAAAAAAAAAAAAAAAAAAAGTGTACGCGGTCTGAGTCCTCTAACTCAGTGGTTCCCAACCTTTCCAGACTGCTGTGCCATTTCAGGAGTCTGATTTGTCTTGTGTACCCCAAGTTTCACCTCACTTAAAAACTACTTGCTTACAGAATCAAACAAAAATACAAAAGTGTCACAGCACTCTATTACTGAAAAAGTGCTTACTTTCTCATTTTTACCATACAATTATAAAATAAATAGACTGGAATATAAATAGTATGTTTACATTTGAGTCTGATACTTGACCCTGTTTTTCACTTATGAGCCTTGTCTGAAGCCAAAGCCCCACTGCCTGGGGCTGAAGCTTGTAACTTAGCTTTGTTGGCCCCACACAGTTGCCCTGCTTGCCACCCCATAATGCTGGCCCTTCACTTGCATCCCCCCTAAACCCATCCCATGACCCTCCTGGGGGCTGCAACCCCCAGGTTGAGAAACCTAAATGAGTTCATGTACCCCCTGGAACACCTCTGAGTACTCCCTGCTCTAACTTCTCTTCGTGTTCCACAGAGGATGGTGAATTGTTGGGCTCTGACTCCAGTCAGGTGCAGGGAAAGACTCAGCAAAGAGCTGAGAAATTTAAGACCATGAGCAACAAGGTTGTATCCCCTATTCAGATTGCATCCAAACAGAACACTGAGAGTTAGCCTCTGAGCAAATATCTTCCCTCAAAATCCTCCCCTGACGCTGTGATTCCCCCATACTCCTCCTTCAAAGACATAACCAGGGATGAACCAGCCAGACAAGGGGCAAGCACATTAACAGAAATGATCTCAGGTTCTACAGGATACAGGAACCAAAGGTTGTGATTACGGAGATACCAAAGGTTGATTCTGCTGTAGTGCCCCTGGCTGAAGATGTGGTTATCCTCTGAGAAAGGAGAGTTCTATCCTAAGGACCCCACAAATAGAAAAATGGAGGCCACTCTCAAAAAAGACACTGAGGTCTCTGCAACCTCTCTCAGGGCGGCCCTCAGAACTGCTTGCTTGAAGATCTCAGAGCCCTCAAGAATAGAGATTATCTTGCATTTGGATCTAATTTAAAGAAAAATTTCCTGGCAGCAGTGTTCACTGCTGATACCTCAGTGGATGGAATAAGTAGGGCTCTACCAAATTCACAGTCCGTTTTGGTCAATTTCACGGTCATAGGATTTAATGCAATACATTTCATGATTTCACATATTTAAATCTGAAATTTCACAGTGTTGTAACTGTAGGGGTCCTGACCCAAAAGGAGGTTGTGGGCGGATTGCAAGGTTATTGTAAGGGGCTTGCAGTGTTACCACCCTTACTTCTGTGCTGCTGCCTTCAGAGTTGGGCCCTCGGCTAGCAGCCTCTGCTCTCCGGTGAGCCAGCTCTGAAAGCAGTGCAGAAGTAAGCGTGGCAATACCATGACCCCCCTACAATAACCCTGTGTCGTCTCCCCCCCCCACCACCAGCCCTCTTTTGGGTTGGGACCCCCAGTTTGAGAAACGCTTGTCTCTCATGTGACATCTGTATTGTATAGGGTAAAAGCACACAAAAGACCAGATTTCACAGGGGAGACTAGATTTCACTGTCGTTTTTCATGGCCGTGAATTTGGTAAGGTTCTCAGCCAAAGCCATGGCCTCCCCCTTAGTGACCAGGCACCACCTATGAGTCTGTCCCTGGAAGATGGATAGCCACTCAAAGCAGGTGCTGTACTCTGCCAAATTCACAAGAGTCCAGCTTTTTGGAGAGAAGCTAAACGTGGTAGCGGTTTAGGGTACTGCAAAATCTAAACAGTCCCTTCCGACAGCACACCGTGCCTTTAAGAGAGAGTACAGGCTGGTCTTTAGACAAAGATATTCCTTTCGGCCCTCATCCTTGCAGAAATACCAGCCAAGTAACAACAGGTTCTTCAGAGCAGCAGTTCTCAATCGGGTCTGCAGCCCCCTGGGGGGCCACAAGCAAGTTTCAGGGGGTCCCTCAAGCAGGACTAATGTTAGACTCACTGGGACCCAGGGCAGAAAGCCGAAGCCCCACTGCCCTAAGCCCTGCTACTCAGGGCTGAAGGTGAACCCTGAGCAACTTAGCTTCATGGGGACCCCTGTGGTGCAGGGCCCTGGGCAATTGCCCTGCTTGCTACTCCCTAATGCTGGACCTGGTTTTTATAGAATCATAGAATCCTAGAATATCAGGGTTGGAAGGGACCTCAGGAGGTCATCTAGTCCAACCCCCTGCTCAAAGCAGGACCAATCCCCAATTAAATCATCCCAGCCAGGGCTTTGTCAAGCCTGACCTTAAAAACTTCTAAGGAAGGAAATTCTACCACCTCCCTAGGTAACGCATTCCAGTGTTTCACCACCCTCCTAGTGAAAAAGTTTTTCCTAATATCCAACCTAAACCTCCCCCACTGCAACTTGAGACCATTACTCCTTGTCCTGTCCTCTTCTACCACTGAGAATAGTCTAGAAACATCCTTTCTGGAACCACCTCTCAGGTAGTTGAAAGCAGCTATCAAATCCCCCCTCATTCTTCTCTTCTGCAGACTAAACAATCCCAGTTCCGTCAGCCTCTCCTCATAAGTCATGTGTTCCAGACCCCTAATCATTTTTGTTGCCCTTTGCTGGACTCTCTCCAATTTATCCACATCCTTCTTGTAGTGCGGCGCCAAAAACTGGACACAGTACTCCAGATGAGGCCTCACCAATGTCGAATAGAGGGGGGACGATCACGTCCCTCGATCTGCTGGCTATGCCCCTACTTTTACATCCCAAAATGCCATTGGCCTTCTTGGCAACAAGGGCACACTGCTGACTCATATCCAGCTTCTCGTCCACTGTCACCCCTAGGTCCTTTTCTGCAGAACTGCTGCCTAGCCATTCGGTCCCTAGTCTGTAGCTGTGCATTGGGTTCTTCCGTCCTAAGTGCAGGACCCTGCACTTATCCTTATTGAACCTCATCAGATTTCTTTTGGCCCAATCCTCCAATTTGTCTAGGTCCCTCTGTATCCTATCCCTACCCTCCAGCGTATCTACCACTCCTCCTAGTTTAGTATCATCCGCAAATTTGCTGAGAGTGCAATCCACACCATCCTCCAGATCATTTATGAAGATATTGAACAAAACTGGCCCCAGCACCAACCCCTGGGGCACTCTACTTGACACCGGCTGCCAACTAGACATGGAGCCATTGATCACTCCCCGTTGAGCCCGACAATCTAGCCAACTGTCTACCCACCTTATAGTGCATTCATCCAGCCCATACTTCTTTAACTTGCTGACAAGAATACTGTGGGAGACCGTGTCAGAAGCTTTGCTAAAATCAAGAAACAATACATCCACTGCTTTCCCTTCATCCACAGAACCAGTAATCTCATCACAGAAGGCGATTAGATTAGTCAGGCATGACCTTCCCTTGGTGAATCCATGCTGACTGTTCCTGATCACTTTCCTCTCATGTAAGTGCTTAAGGATTGATTATTTGAAGACCTGCTCCATGATTTTTCCGGGTACTGAGGTGAGGCTGACTGGCCTGTAGTTCCCAGGATCCTCCTTCTTCCCTTTTTTAAAGATTGGCACTACATTAGCCTTTTTCCCGTCATCTGGGACATCCCCCGTTCGCCACGAGTTTTCAAAGATAATGGCCAATGGCTCTGCAATCACAGCCGCCAATTCCTTTAGCACTCTCGGATGAAACTCGTTCCGCCCCATGGACTTGTGCACATCCAGCTTTTCTAAATAGTCCCTAACCACCCCTTTCTCCACAGAAGGCTGGCCATCTATTCCCCATGTTGTGATGCCCAGCGCAGCAGACTGGGAGCTGACCTTGTTCGTGAAGACAGAGGCAAAAAAAGCATTGAGTACATTAGCTTTTTCCACATCCTCTGTCACTAGGTTGCCTCCCTCATTCATTAAGGGGCCCACACTTTTCTTGGCTTTCTTCTTGTTGCCAACATACCTGAAGAAACCCTTCTTGTTACTCTTGACATCTCTCGCTAGCTGCAGCTCCAGGTGCGATTTGGCCCTTCTGATTTCATTCCTACATGCCCGAGCAATATTTTTATACTCTTCCCTGGTCATATGTCCAACCTTCCACTTCTTGTAAGATTCTTTTTTATGTTTAAGATCCGCTAGGATTTCACCGTTAAGCCAAGCTGGTCGCCTGCCATATTTACTATTCTTTCGACACATCGGGATGGTTTGTCCCTGTAACCTCAACAGGGATTCCTTGAAATACAGCCAGCTCTCCTGGACTCCTTTCCCCTTCATGTTAGTCCCCCAGGGGATCCTACCCATCCATTTCCTGAGGGAGTCGAAGTCTGCTTTCCTGAAGTCCAGGGTCCGTATCCTGCTGCTTACCTTTCTTCCCTGTGTCAGGATCCTGAACTCAACCAACTCATGGTCACTGCCTCCCAGATTCCCATCCACTTTTGCTTCCCCCACTAATTCTTCCCGGTTTGTGAGCAGCAGGTCAAGAAAAGCTCCCCCCTAGTTGGCTCCTCTAGCACTTGCACCAGGAAATTGTCCCCTACGCTTTCCAAAAACTTCCTGGATTGTCTATGCACTGCTGTATTGCTCTCCCAGCAGATATCAGGAAAATTAAAGTCACCCATGAGAACCAGGGCGTGCGATCTAGTAGCTTCTGCGAACTGCCGGAAGAAAGCCTCATCCACCTCATCCCCCTGGTCCGGTGGTCTATAGCAGAATCCCACCACTACATCACTCTTGTTGCTCACACTTCTAAACTTAATCCAGAGACACTCAGGTTTTTCTGCAGTTTCGTACCGGAGCTCTGAGCAGTCATACTGATCCCTTACATACAGTGCTACTCCCCGACCTTTTCTGCCCTGCCTGTCCTTCCTGAACAGTTTATAACCATCCATGACAGTACTCCAGTCATGTGAGTTATCCCACCAAGTCTCTGTTATTCCAATCACGTCATAGTTCCTTGACATCACCAGGACCTCCAGTTCTCCCTGCTTGTTTTATGTGCAGAAAAACACTTGTTGTGGCACAGGTGGGCTGTGGAGTTTTTATAGCATGTTGGGGGGAGGGCCTCAGAAAAAAAAGGTTGAGAACCTCTGCTCCAGAGGAATGCCATGGAACCACGGCTGGGAAGGAAAGTCCTGAGAGAACTCTGCCACTCCCAATATTTATGACAAAGACTATGTAGATCTCCACTTGGAGCGAAAGCTTGGGGGTAGAATTTCCCATTTCCTGGAGGAATGGGTTGCTTTGACCACAGATTAATGGGCCAGGGAGATAGTGAATCAGGGATACGCCCTTGCCATCCATTTTTTCATCCAGTCCCCTATCTCGAACAGCTTCGTTGTGCACAGTCTAATTTTCTCAGCACCAGGATATGGGAATAATAGAAAGTGTTCTCTCAGAAGAAAGATTTTTGGGGTTCTGCTCCATCTTCTTTATCAGTCAGAAGTGTAGAGTGGGAGTTTGAGCCTTTCTAGATCTCTGAAGGCTCAACAAGTAGATGAAGAAAACGATGTTCCGGATCCTAATCTCCACGGTTTCATCCCTGTCCCAAGGGTACTTTCTGACTTCAGTGGATCTGGCAGATGGATACCTCCACATACCAATCAGACCATGCCATCGCAGGTTCCTCTTTGAGTGCTCTATGTTTATTTCACGTGTGCATGCGTGCCATGCGCTTGAGCTGTGAAATTCTAACAAGCAGTGATCATTGGCCCACATATGCGCAGTAGTTCATTTCATTCTCCAGATTACTATCATTATCTGGTCAGTCCCTGCTTTTGGCCTTATTGCAGTCCCTGTTACCCCTATGGGAGATGCCCCAGATCCATCCATGAATCTTACCACACCTCTTCTACTCAGCACCCACCAGATCCAACAGAGTACGAGGAGGAGTACATGGCCTGTATCCACAGGTACCGATAGGTATCTCATCCTTGCATCTGGATGAAGCAGACACTCCATCCTCACCATCTCCACCAAACGACTATAGAGAGTACCAGGAGCTGCTTCAGAGAATTGCCAGTGACCTCCAATGCCAGTGGAGGAGGTCCAAGCATTGGCTCCTGGATAGTCTCATAGACTTTAAGATCAGAAGGAACCATCGTGATCATGGAGTCTCACCTCCTGCACATTGCAGGCCACAGAACCTCACCCACCCACTCCTGAAATAGACCGCTAACCTCTAACTGAGTTACTGAAGTCCACAAATCATGGTTTAAAGCTTCTAATTACAGAGAATTCACCATTTACACTAGGTTAAACCTACAAGTGACCCATGCCTCATGCTGCAGAGGAAGACAAAACCCCCCAGGGTCTCTGCTAATCTGACCTGGGGGGAAATTCCTTCCCAACCCCAAATATGGCAATTAGTTAGACCCTGAACATGTGGGTAAGACCCACCAGGCAGATACCTTGGAAACAATTCTCTGTAGTAACTCAGAGCCTCCCCATCTAGGTCCCATCTCCAGCTGCTGGGTTTTTTTGCCAAAGCAGTCGCCCATGGGCCACATGCCATCATATGCAGTCCCATCATTCCATCCCCTCCATAAAGTTATCAAGCTCAGTCTTGAAGCCAGTTAGGCTTTTTGGCCCACTGCTCCCCTTGGAAGGGTGTTCCAGAACTTCACTCTTCTGATGGTTAGAAACCTTCACCTAATTTTGAGCCCAAACTTGTTGATGGCCAGTTTATATCCATTTGTTCTTGTGTCCACATTGGCACTTAAATAACTCCTCTCGCACCCTGGTATTTATCCTTCTGATATAGTTATACAGAGCAATTATGTCTCCCCTCAGCCTTTTTTTGGTCAGGCTAAACAAGTCAAGTTCTTTGAGTCTCCACTCATAAAGCAGGATTTCCATTCCTCGGATCCTCCTAGTAGCCCCTTCTCTGCAGACTACTTGTCTGAGTTTAATGAGGACACCATGGAGACAGCCAGAGTGGTCTGGCACACCACTGCCTTATGCACCCCCACACCTAAGAGGGCAAAGAGAAGCTACTTTGTTCCTGCCAAAGCGATACGCAAAAACGCTATCTGCCTCCGTGAAGCTGAAGAGTGAGACGAACAGCCCAGATGTCAAGAATTGTAGGAGATACTGCTAGCAGAAAGGAAATTATCCGTGAGAATTTTTCCATTCTCTCTCTCTCTCTCTCGTGCTAAAGGGTTTTGCAGTGTTTCACTGAGACATTTAAAATCTGACTCCAAATTCTTCTCACTCACCCATTTAAATTGTCACAAGTTTGAAAGTCCTGCTTGTGAAAGAAAAATCTGAGAACTGGAACCTTTTTCTCTTTAAGGATCTCACGTGAACACTAAAATCGATGGGTTATTCATCTCTGACTTCTCTCTAGTCAACATAAATCTTTCCAGGACGTAAGTTTTCCATTTTAATCTCTTCGGGGCAGGGACTGTCTTTTGTTCCATGTTTGTACAGAGTCCATCACAATGGGAATGAGGAGTATTTACGGCACCTTAGAGACTAACATTTATTTGAGCATAAGCTTTCGTGGGCTAAAGCCCACTTCATCAGATGCATGCAGTGGAAAATACAGTAGGAAGATTATATATATCTGATGAAGTGGGCTTTAGCCCATGAAAGCTTATGCTCAAATAAATTTGTTAGTCTCTAAGGTGCAACAAGTACTACTTGTTCTTTTTGCTGATACAGACTAACACGGCTTCCACTCTGAAACCCATCATAATGGGGGCTCTGATCCTGATTGGTGCTTCTCGATGCTAGTGTAATACAGTCATCACTGTAAATTATTACTGATAATTAGTGTGTATCTTTTATATGGTTGGGAAAATTCCAGCTAACTTGAGGATGGAGGGGGAAAGAAGTAGAGATCCTTTGTGTATGTTAGTATTTAAACTGGCATTCAGATACTACTTATTTTATTTGTATTACTGTAGCACCTAGGAGCCCTCGTCATGGACCAGGACCCCAATGTGTTAGGTGCTGTATAGACACAGAACAAAAAGACAGTTCCTGCCCTAGAGAGCTCACAATCTAAATATATATTAAAAAAAGAGAGAACAGATGGACACAGATGGGCTGAGAACTGATTACAAAGAAACAATGAGTACTGGGCAGCATGATAGGGAGTGGTCTTGGCATAGCAGCAGTCTTACCATTGTCAGGTTTTTCATAGGCATCAATTAAAAGTAGAATTTTAAGAATGGTTTTGAAGGAAGATAATGAGGTAGCTTTGCGGATGATTAGGGGTGCTCTTCCTAAGCATGAGCGGCAGCATGAAAGAAAGCATGAAGATGCTTGTTTGAAAATTTAACAAATGTACAATGGAGGCTGGCATCATGGACAGATTGGAGGCAGAGGTTAACATCTTAATAGTGAGAGATTGGCTGCGAAGGGTCTTGAAAGTGAAGACAAGTAGCTTATGTTTGATGTGATAGAGAAGTGGAGGGAAGGAAAGAGATGGACTAGGAAAATGATCTTTATAACAGCATTCTGAATGGAAATGATTGCAAGACCGGAGAAAAGGATGTTGCAATAATCAAGACACATGATATTGAGAGCCTGAAAGAGAGTTTTTGCTGTTTGGACAGATGGTAAAGGCAATATTCAGAGATGTTAGGCTGAAAGAATCAGCAAGATTTAGACATAGTCTGGATATGAGGACCTAGAGAGAAGTCAGAGATGAAAATGGCACCTCGTTATTGGCCTGAGATGGTGGAATTTTCCAATGTGATAAAAGAGGTAGTGGGGAAGGTTTGTGGGGGAAGACTGAGAGCTTTATTTAGCCATGTTGAGTTTGACATCTGAGAAGTTGTCAGAGACAGGCCAGGATTCTAGTTTGGACAGAAGAAGATGGGTCTGGAGTGTAGAAGTAGATCTGTGAATCATTCGTATAGAGGTGGTCATTGAATTAATGTTTGTGGATGAGATGACCCAGAGGTAAGGCGCAGAGGGAGAAGAGAAGGGGACTGAAGACAGAGCTCTAAGAGACCACCACAGAAAGCTGAGGAGGAGACCAGGAGGAGCCTCTGAAAGATATAGTGATGGAACAATTAGAGAGGTAGGAGGAGAACCAGGAGGGGACAGAGTCACGGAAGCCAAAGGAGGAGATTTCAAGAAGAGCATGGCCAACTATGTGGAAGGTGGCTGACAGAATGAGAATGGATCACTGATTGTTAGCTTTGGCTAGGAAGAGGCCATTAAAGATTTTGGCAAGAGTGGTTTCAGGGGAGTGCAAGGTATGGAAGCCAAAGGGGAAAGGAACGGATGGAACTGGAGAGAGGAACTTCAGAGAGTGATTGTGAACAGTGTGTAAATGAGCCTTGAGGTGAAAGGAAGATGGGGGTGGTAACTTGGGTACCATAGTGATGCACATAGAATAAAAGGTAGATTCACCATTCCCAGTATCTAGAAAATTCTACTAATATATTTGCTATTGTGACAGGGTTGGGCCGGATGGCTACAGGAGAGTAATCCTATTGGATTACTTCGCCCGCCCACTGCTAAAGGATCCCCCCAAGCCTAAGAGGGGGATCCACAGAACTTGGACACCAAATAAATCCGGGAGACAGCTAATGAAATAACAAGGACAGGAGTGTGGTCAAAGGGTCAAACGAAGGGAACCGAATGGGGACACCGAGCAGAGAACCCCGGACAGCGCCCACTGCTCCTCAAAGGCATCAAGGGAGTCAGTGGACGCCACCCAGAGGAACTCTGCCCGGATACGTGAATGGACGGAGGATTGGAAATAGGCCCCAGAGTCACAGGAGACTCCATCGGCCAACCTCCTCACTCTGGTTTTATAGATAGCCATTTTAGCTAGAGCCAGGAGGAGGTTGACCAGGAGATCCCATGACTTTGTGGGGCTGCGGATAGGGAGTGCATAAATAAGAAGGTCAGGGGAAAAATGCAACCAAAAACGTAATAAAATATTTGTGAGGAGCCAGAATAGGGGCTGCAGCCTGGCACACTCCAAATATATGTGTGCCAGGGTTTCCCTCACGCCACAAAAGGGGCAGGTGTCTGGGATAGGGGTGAACCGCGCCAAGTACACGCCCGTGCTCATGGTTCCATGAAGGAGCTGCCAACTGATATCCCCGGCGGGCCTCGGGACCAAGGTGGAATATTGGCTGGCCCACCTGGGCTCCTCACCCTCCAAAGGTGGCAGGAGGTCCCGTCATTTTGTATCGGGGCAGGACACGAGGGTGAGGGTGTGAAGGGTGTGGAGCGCGAGCGTGTATAGATGTTTCCTTGGCGCGGTCTGGAAGCAGACTGGCTGCAGCTTGTGCAGCCGGCTCACGGTGAAGAGGGGACGGGGGGCCAATGAAAAGGTCCGGCAGGCCTGGGGTGGAGGGTAATAGGAGAGTAATAGAAGACAGATATATTAGCCCCAGGTTAAGTAGGTCCCTTTTCCCTGGGTAAGGTAACAGGGAAGGTTTTTTTTTTTTTTTTTTTTTTTGAAACAGAAAGGAAATTTATTTGTAACAGTTACAGAGAATACAAAAGGATAAAGAAAAACTTAGCAACAAAACAACGCAATCAGAAGGTATAACACAACAGCTTTCAGGAGGGAGAGGTGTTCAGGTTAGCCCAGGCCCAAAGCGGGGGGGCTTCCTCGACACTCGTGGTCTTCCACCCTCCTGAGTTACCTGGTGGCCTAGAGCGGGGGGGCTTCCTCGACACGCGTGGTCTTCCACCCTCTCGAGTTACCTAGTGCCGCGCCCAGGGTCACCGACCCTCCCTCTCCTGAGAGTGCCCGACAAGATGGGCACGGCTGCGGGGTGGGTGGTTGGGAGGGAGGGGGGTACACCCATGTATTATAGGACCCCTCCTAGAAGACAATAATGATGGTATTCACAGCAACTAACGGCTGTGGCTGGCGGCTCTCGCTCTTTCCCTCAATCAGAGGGTCAGACGGAGGGAACCGGACGGGGTCACCGAGCAGAGAACCCCGGACAGCGCCCACCGCTCCTCGAAGGTGTCAAGGGAGTCGGTGGACGCTGCCCAGAGGAACTCCGCCCGGATACGTGAATGTACTGAGAGTCGGAAAACGGCCTCACAATCGCAGGACGCCTCATGAGCCAACCTCCGCTCTCTGGTCTTGTAAATGGCTGTTTTAGCCAAGGCTAGGAGGACGCTAACCAGGAGATCCCGCGACTTGGTGGGGCCACGGATGGGGAGTGTATAAATAAAGAGGTGGGGGGAAAAATGAAGCCAAAAGCGCAAAAGAATATTTGTGAGGAGCCGAAAAAGAGGCTGCAATCTGGCACACTCTAAATAGACGTGCGCCAGGGTTTCCCTCACGTTGCAAAAAGGGCAAGTCTCCGGAAGGGAGGTAAAACGTGTCAAAAACACGCCCGTGCTCACAGCCCCGTGAAGGAGCCGCCAACTGATGTCCCCGACGGGCCTCGGGACCAAGGTGGAGTACAGGCTGGCCCACCGAGGCTGTTCACCCTCCAAAGGTGGTAAGAGATCTCGCCACTTTGTATCGGGGCAGGACACGAGGGTGAGGGCGTGAAGGGTGTGGAGCGCGAGCGTGTATAGATGTTTCCTTGGCGCGGTCTGGAAGCAGACTGGCTGCAGCTTGTGCAGCCGGCTCACGGTGAAGAGGGGACGGGGGGCCAATGAAAAGGTCCGGCAGGCCTGGGGTGGAGGGTAATAGGAGAGTAATAGAAGACAGATATATTAGCCCCAGGTTAAGTAGGTCCCTTTTCCCTGGGTAAGGTAACAGGGAAGGTTCCAGAACAATCAGGAACCTTCTGGAGACAATTAAGACAGGCTGATTAGAACACCTGCAGCCAATCAAGAAGCTGCTAGAATCAATTAAGGCAGGCTAATCAGGGCACCTGGGTTTAAAAAGGAGCTCACTTCAGTTTGTGGTGCGTGTGTAAGGATCTGGGAGCAAGAGGCGTGAGGAGCTGAGCGTGAGAACGCATACTGTTGGAGGACTGAGGAGTACAAGCAGTATCAGACACCGGGAGGAAGATCCTGTGGTGAGGATAAAGAAGGTGTTGGGAGGAGGCCATGGGGAAGTAGCCCAGGGAGTTGTAGCTGTCACACAGCTGTTCCAGGAGGCACTCTAGACAGCTGCATTCCGCAGGGCCCTGGGCTGGAACCCGGAGTAGAGGGCAGGCCCGGGTTCCCCCCAAACCTCCCAAGTCCTGGTCAGACACAGGAAGAGTTGACCTGGACTGTGGGTTCACGAAAACGGCCAAACTGAGGGCTACCGTGAAGCTCCAAGGCGAGCAAATCTGCCAATAAGCGCAAGACCCACCAAGGTAGAGGAGGAACTTTGTCATAGATAATTAGGTCAGAAGAGACCGTTAGGATCATCTAGGGTTGTCACACTATCTATTGAGAGCTTGCATTTAGTGTGACGCAAACCACAACTTTTAAATTCAATGTTACGTAACAGAATTAATTGCATATTTTAAAATATAGTATTGTTTGTTGGGTAATGTTATGTTCATGCAACCAGAGTTTTTAAACTCATGTACAGGTCCAGCCAGACTTCTAACGTTAAAAAAAGGCCACAGGATTTCCTTACCTTACAGATCCAGTAGAAAGATAACAGGAATACTTACATAAGACTGGTGCAGAAGGACATGTTACATATATATTACACAAGGTCTCACAGACTTTAGGGAATCTGAGTTTAACAGAAAGACTAAAATGCACAAGAACCATCACTTGGAGAATCAAGCTCTGAGGTAGCTCACTCTGTGAGAGATCATAAGAAGGTTGTAATAAGGCAGTTTGGAAGGGGAGCAGAAGAGCATGGCCAATGGACCTTATGGCATGTGTTCAGGTATGAGGGAGAGGTCTATTCTTTGCAATCCCTGCAATTATTCAGGCTTTGCAGCAATGTGAATCTCACCCTTTATTTATCAAAATTTAAGACTACACTTTTGAAATTTGCCTGCAATTTTGAATTTGAAATTTTGCTTTCACAAACAAATTCTAGGTGCCAGGCAGGAATTATAGAATTTAGACATCTGACGGTTTGATTAGTCTTGCAAATCAGGTAGGGTCATTTGTGCCTGCAATTAACTGTACTTCAGTTTTGTGGAGGTGTTTATTCTGGGCTGATATTGGAACATGTGCTGTTTATTGTAAAAAATATTTCCTCTGCATCCTCAGTTCAACAGGTGCTGCCCTGAATACTTATATTCTGTTTCAGCTAGCTTTGGTTTAAACATTATTTAGTCTTTCCTTTGTTATTTTCATTATCCCTTCTCTACTGTACACTGCGTTATGCCAGATGTCCATAGGTCCCATGGGCTCAGGAACTAGACAGCTTCAAGTGAAATGCTCTTCACCAAACAGATGGTGAACCCTTTAAACCATGGTTAAGGTACAGTGGAAAGTGTTTCAAACCTGGCCGCAAAGTGTCTCCCTGAATATGGTTCTGCAGTTAAGTCCTCTGTTCTTCACAGCACTCTGTGGAAGACTCATTTCACTTTAACAGAAAAAAACCCCAAAATCTTTACTTTTCCAATAAATTCAAACAATTGTATCACATTTAACTGTTCACACTATCCAGATGTAGGCAGGAAACAGCAAATGCAGTAAAAAATAAATCCCTCATATTGGTAAAATATGTCCAGTTGGCAGTTTAGTGTCCTTCGGAACAATGAGCTACAGATTCTGTGTGATTTATATGATCACACAAAATATGACAGTAGTTCTGGGGCTGAATTATCTGGTGAAAGAAAAAATCATTAGAATTTAGAAGCCATTTAATCTTCTTACTACAGCAATTGAACAACCCTTCCAAGATTTATAATAGATATGGTATGTAAACAGGTACCAATATGAACAGTTTACTTTAGGAACTCAAGTTTAATAGCTGTTACAGAGGTTCATCCTGGAAGATCACTCTTACATTAACTCTATTAAGATAAAAAAAGGAACATGTGATAATGGTATGCAAAATATTAAAGCAGGAGTGGCCAAAATGCAGCCTATAGTTGCTCTCATCTTTAGTAAGCAATGTGCTTAATGGAGGCCACAGGTCCCAACAATCAGTGTTTTCTTTGTCCATCTTAACTAGAAAAAGAATATTTGTTGTTTGATACCCACCATAACCAGTCTATTTCAATACTGGTTTTCTTCTCCAGATCTTTTGCTTCACCTGGGGCAATGCTGAGTGTAGCAAATCGAAGACTCACCGGTGTGCCACCTCCTGCTGGTTATCAGCTCGATTCCAGCTCGGAGCACCCTCTGCTGGCTGGTGGCTCACCTGCCTCAGGCCCCTGTGTCCCTCCCGGGCCCAGGTGCCCCTTTACCTTGGGGTTCTGCCCTCAGCAGTAATCCACAGTCTGGGTCTCCCCTCCCAGGGGAACCCCCAACCCTCTAAACCCACCTTGCCTCAGTGGCTACTGCCAGTCATCATCTAGCCCCCACTTACTGGGGCAAACTGCAGTCTGTCCTGGCCACTGATCATTGGCAAGGAGGTTGGACCAACTGCCTCTGCCTATCTCTGGGCTGCACCTTCCAGCCCCAGTACCTGCATAGGCCTTTACCAAGGCCTAAGCTTGGGGAGTTGCCAGGCTGGAACTCCCCAGCTCCTCTAGCCTTTCCCCAATCCTGCTCCACTCCAAGTACCTTTTTTCCCCAGGCGGCCAGGGCCAGGGCCAGGGCCAGGTCCTTCTCTCTCTCTCTCTCTCTCTCGACAAACTCCTCCAGCTCCTGGCCCCCAGACCTCTTATAAGGGCCAGCTGGGCCCTAATTGAGCTGGCCACAGCTGTGGCTGCTTTCCCAATCAGCCTAGCTTGGCTGCTTTTAATCCCTATTCTCCACTACACTGAGCCTTAAACTGCATGTGGAATGTGAATATAGTCTCTGTGAAGATAGGGCCAGGTTTTTCTACTGTCATTTGTGCTACGCAAAATGCAGCTGCTAAAAATTCCCAAGCCACAAAGTCCATATCATTTCCTTTTTTAAACTTTTATTAGTTTTTCTAACTTTTTTATTATTTGGCTTTTTAAAATCACAGGTAATGAGCCAACCTGAAATTTGGTGTAAGAACGTATAACTCCATTGAAATCAATGGAGTTGTACCCACTTATATCAAGTCTGAATTTGGTACATGGAAGAGTTGTGTGTGAAATTTTATATAGCATTCCTTCTGGTGCTAAATTCCAAAAGGGAATGCCGTTTTCTTTTTAATAATCTGTGTAGAACCCTATGGGTTGTTAATGTGTCTGCTTTATCCTTCAGATACTGAGTGACCCTGGTAAGGCAGGGTCCTTCTGTGAGGCTTTAGAAAGAGGCAAAATACAAAGAAGCCATTACAAGGTTTCATACAGAACGGCAGGATGTGGTCTAGAGTGAAGACCACACATGAACTCTGCTTCAGGATATTCTAATTCTCTGCCTGTCAACAAATTGTACTCTGCTGCTAAGATTTATAACAGTGCCCTAGTTCCTCAACATATGGTGATCTGCAGAATGAAACTACATTTACACAGTGTACAAACCTCAGGAAGTTTCTTCTTGGTAAATAAAATGTTAAGAGCAATATTGCAACTAAATGGTCTACCAAGAGTTTGAGCAAGTCACTTGTTAAAATGGGGAATAGCAGTAGGAAAATTAAAACGGTGGAAAAATGTCTGCAGGGTAGACTTGTTATGGAAAGGAATTGTCCACAGGAGAAATTATTGAAACCACATACGTAGGCTCCCAGGAGTGAAACTAAAACCTGAAACTTATGTATTGTTTCTGTCTGATTGATTTAGATTTTTAAATCTTCTTTTCTATGTGCATAGCACCAATAGAAAGCAGAATAAACAGTAAATAATGAAAAAAAAGATCATGCCACCACAGTTAGCTTCCGCAGCCATATATGTATAACTTGTCTATGTGTGAGACTTGCAGATGTACTCCTTGTAGCTTAAGATACATCTTTATTAATTTTACACTCTCAGGCCCTAATCCTGCAAAGGGATCTGCATGAATGGATTCTTATGCTTGCATTTAAAACAATTAAACTTTAGCCCTGATTTAACAAAACACTTAGGTATTTCCTGATGTCCCATTGAAATCAGGTGCTTAAGTGCTTCGCTGAATCAGGACCTTGTGTGGGGAGGGTACCCTTACTTTTGTGTGCTGTCCCATTGACTTCAATAGGAGTCTATGGGCTTGTCTATACTTCTGGCTAAATCAGCACTACTATGATCGATGCAGCTGTGTCGATTTAGCAGGTCTGGTGAAGACAAGCTAAGTCGATGGCAGAGTGCTCTCCCGAGGTCTGTACTCTACCTCCCCGAGAGGCGGAAGGTAAGTCGGCAGGAGAGCGTCTCCTGTCGACATAGCATGGTGTAGACACCGCTGTTAGTGGACCTAAATTACATCGACTTTAGTTATGTCACTTATGTAACTGAAGTAGCGTAACTTAGGTCAACTTACAGCGTTAGTGTATACCAGCCCTTAGAATGCACAAATTCTTTTGTGGATCAAGGTCGTAATTTGAATGTTAGGTCTGATGCCCATTTCAGGGATGTTTTATTATAGCATCCCACCTTCAGTTCTCCTCCTAGGATAGGGTGATGGGTAATCTCTAAGAGTGGGGATCTGTGCAGGCAATTTCATGAAGGAGAAAAACTAGGTTAGTGACTGATAACTGGAGAGCTCTGAATATATTCCCTCTTGAGATCCACCCTTACCCCCAGTCCCTATTTGTGGATGAACTGTAAAGATAGAACTGAAATCTTTCAGGATGTGCAGGTTCATTTTTTCAGGCAGAACAGAAATATTTATTGAACACTTCTGCTTTTTCTGCATTATTATTGATAGTTCTACCATTTCCACTAGTAATGGACCAATACCACTGGTAAGCTGTTTTTTGTTTCTTATGCTTAAAAAACCCCTCCTTCTTGTTTCCCTTAACTCTGCTGGCCATAGATTTTCTGTGTATCTTTTAGCTTCCCTTATAGATTTTCTACAATTCCTAGCTTCTGATTTATATTATTTACTATGAACTTCACACCTTGTTCCATTCGTTATCTTTTTTTTTATACCTGCATTTACTTCCCCTCGAGGCCAAGTTGTTTTTTTAAACAGCACAGCCTTCTTTCTCAGTAGTAGGATTGTAGCATTTTGGGCATCCAGTAAAATGTACTTAAACAATTCCCAATTATCATTTATGTTTTGCTGTTTAAATTCTTCTTCCCAACTGATTTGACTCATACTTGTTTTCAGCTTTGTAAAATTGGCCCTTTTAAAGCATTAAGAAAAATAGAAGACTGGTCCCCGGTTGGTGAGTGTAGAATAAAAGCAGGATACGTGAGCGGAATCACCTGTACTTTTTTTAACATCAGTGACAAATTTTGTACAAAGGACTATACCACTTTCCAGGGTGTGTGTTTATCTGCTGTGAGAATTAGTTGCCACTTTGCTGTGTAAATTGCTGGGTTACAAATTATCATTAGATGTTGGAGAGTGTGCTACATAAAATGTTTCCCGAAACATTCTTAGGTGAGAAGATATCTCTGATTTATGACCTCTTGTGATATAGAACACTGGCTCATTGAACATTTGTCCCAGGGATTGCTGCACAAAGAGAGGAAAGAGGCTCTGTGGCCAGGGATTGAAATGTTGGGTAGGACTCCTAGGTGCTGTCTCTTGATGGCTGTTACTAGGCCTGGCTGATTTGTTGCTTTTGACATGAGGCTCCACTTTTCAGGCATCTTATTTGGCTCCCTGGACTCCCTGTTGATTTCTCCATGTTTGACTAAGGTTAGTGGCTGAGTCTCTCTCCTCATCTTCACTTACTAGCCAGTTAATACCCACCATGTACTCTGGTTCTCCTTTCCTAACAAGAGACACAGAAGGGGAGAGGAAGAAAAGAGCAAATGGGAGGGAGCACTGACCAGCTAGCAGAGGAAAGGGAGACAGAGAAGGAGTCACAACATCTGTCCTGCAGTCAGCCCTGGAGCACCCACGAAGTCGGCGCCTGTGGTACAGGTGGCATCAAGAGACAGCAGAGGGCAGGAGGAGAGTACTTCTTGGCAGAGAACTAGGCAATGGGCAGGGACGGGAGGTTGTCTCCATCCATTTAGGGGAGTAGAAATCAGTTTCAACCCTTCAGGTGGGTGAAAGAGGTCATATTCTGTATTTGGGAGCAAGAGAAAGCTTAGGGGGAGGTGGGGCAAGAGAGGGGATGGGAGGAGAGAGAGGAGGAATTATCTTTCTTTTCTTGTATTTTACTTTTTATTAAGTCAAAGTTACAATAAAACTGTAACATACTGCATCATGTTCTTATGTTATGTTCTTATCATACGTTTCTTATTACTTATTCAGGATCAGGTTAATATTCAAAGAATCTGACTAAAGATAATGGCTTGCTGGCTGGGGAGCCCTTCTCCTCTGAGTACACTAAAAAGGGTGACCAAATTTCTGAATTTCATTCTCATTTTGGCACTTCTCTTGTGTACATACTTAGTATGAAAGCTTTTCTGTTACAAGGGCAGTGCATATTTTCCTATACCACAATTCCAAGGAGGAAAAGTCACATTTTTCCAATTATGTGCAATACAAAATCTTGTTCCTCACAGTAAAAAGAAATTAGTTTGTCATTCTGTTTAAAATGTAGATCTTTTACTGGAGCATTAAGTAAGCAGGTCAGGGTATCTCTAGGAAGCCGGCATTTTGTTATAAGATGAATTGCTTTGATAATTTCTTCCTCAAGCTGTCTAATTCCTGGTTACAACCACCACATGTGCAAGTATGTTCCTTTTCCCGCAGAAACCCTCCAACAGAGCACCTCTTTAGTAGCAAAAATATGATGGATATTTACTGGTATCCTATGCTGTCTATACAGTAACTTATAAGAATATTCTTCATGATCCACACAAATTAAAGATGTTTATCCCCTTTCCCAGATAGAGATCCGCTGTTCCCAATCAGTTTCTTTATCCAAATCTCTCTTCCATCTTTTCAGCTGAGTTTTCTTATCAACATCTTTTCAGTCAAAATTGCATATGTTTTAGAACTTAAACCCTTTGATCCAGCTTGCTCCTGGGTCAACTCCTCAAACGTGTCTAAAGGTCTAGATAGGAGATCCAGATTTCACCATAAAATGTTTGACTTGTAAATATTGAAAATATGGGAGCTTTAAATTATTTACATTATTACATATCTCTTGATATGATTTCAAATGAGGACCCAGGAATAGCTGTCCAAACTGAGTAATCACAGCTCTTACTCACAACGAATAGTCATGTTGGTATTTCTAGAGATAAATTCCTGATTATTAAAGAAAGTGGCTAAGGGAGAAGGGCTAAGCAGCGGGAAATTTGAAAAATGTGTCCAGAACTGCTAAAGTGGTCTGGATGAATGGGTGATTTATTTTTTGATGACCTAAATTTCTTTTTAATGTAATGATTACTATAAATAGCTGTATTTGGGCTCCAGTGCTGTTTGAGTTTTACCAAGTGTTTGGATGGTCTATTATTAACTGAGTTGATCACATCTTTTAGTTGTGGTGCATAATAATGATAATAAACCAAAGTAGGGGACGCCAGTCCATCGTATACGGTAGGATTAAACAGAATTTAGAACTCATCCTTTATCTTTTATGGTTCCATATGAATGTTAATAGTGTATCCTGCCAAGTTTTAATGTCATGTCAGGGATACCAACAAGGATGCATTGAAAGAAAAATAACAATGTTGGGAGGACATTCATCTTTACCAGAGCTACCCTACCTAGCCAAGAAATTTCATATTTGTTCCATTCCTCCAAGCCTTATTATTTTATTCCATAGTGAAGGGCAGTTTGCCTTAAAAAGATATTTGTTTCTTCACAATATTTATTCCTAAATATTTTAAGATTTCTTTACCCATTTAAACTTATGTAGCTGATAGCAGTTTGTTTTGACCCTTTCAGGAATATTAATTCCTAAAATGTTAGATTTACTGTAATTTATTTTGAAGCCCGATACCTGCCCAAATGTCAAAGCCAATTGTACTATAATTTTAATGGGACTTCTGGATCATGCAGATATAACAGGATGTTGTCAGCATGCAAAGCTATTTTGAGTTAACCCAGAAGACATTTTGATGCCCTTTTCTAAGGGGCTGTTTCTCACATTTATTGCAGATGGCCCCATTGTCAGGGCAAACAGAAGGCATAAAGGGCAACCCCGTCTCATATCCTTAGATAACTTAAAAGGAAGGGATTAATGACTATCAACCAAAGCAGACACATGAGGATGAGTATACATAGTCAATATGCCCACAGAAGACTGATTACCCAAACCAAACCTTACCAAAATCTGTCTAAGGTATTCCCACACCAACCGGTCAAAGGCTATCTAAGTATCCAAAGAAAGCAGTGCACAGGAAGAGTTGCTAAAATTAACAATATAGATTAAATTCAGAGTTCTTCCAATATTATTAGATTGATGTCTACCAGCAACAAACCCAGGTTGGTCAGAGTGAACAAGAGTGACAGTCTGTTTGCTAGCACCTTGGCATAAATTTTAGCACCCACATTAATTAAAGAAATAAGTCTGTATGATGCACAGTTGGTAAGATCTTTCCCTTCTTCAGGAATGATCACAATTTTTGCCTCTTTCCATGAATCTGGAATCTCATTCCCCTGTAACATACCATTAAATAAAATAGGGGCCAACATTTGCTTTAGAGCTCTGGAATACTCCTCAGAAAACCCATTAGGACCTGGAGCGTTACTGGATTTTAAACAGTTAATTACAACTTCAACTACCTGTGCAGCAATTTACTTATCAAGAGCTGCCACATTATCCTCTGAGATCTGAGGTAGTTTCACTCTTCTCAAATGTCTGTTTATAAGCTCAGGATCTGAATGTTCTGATGCGTTCCAAGTATGGAAAAAGCAAATGTTTAGGAATGATCTTTCTTAACGGCTACTGAATCCTTAGAATACTAACGATAGGTGTTCTTAGGGTTAACATGAATTTCTATTCTTGCTATTGCATATATGATGTGAAGCCGTCATCAAAAATAGACCCAGGCTCTGTGCACTGAATTACTGTAGATTGTTATAATTGCATACTACAATTTTTATAGTAGACAAAATTGCTAATCCTTCCCCAAAACATGCCTTCATTTTTCCTGAACTGAGTTTGTTGTAGTTTGAGTACACTGGTAGAGTATAAGCACATCCTCCCATGAGGTCTGAAAGCTAATTCCTTACAGTTTGATGGAGGAAGTTGTTTATTCAGTAATAGAAATGAAGAAGGCATAGAACACAGTAATCCATATCCCTCATGCTAACAATTACTCCATACAGTACAAACAGCACAACACATTAAAATTAAACACAGTATAACCTGTGATTTTGGTTCCAGTTTGGTATTGGTTCCTTAGTTCTGATTTGCCATGTTAGTTCCCCAGGAGTGCTGGACCCCTTGGATTATAGAAAGCTAGCTGTAAAGCAGCTCCTCTCTTCTTGCCACATTTTAAGTAGCTCTTCACTCCTCCCAGCTGGCTGGCATAGCATTGCAGGATCTTTCAGACAGTCAGCATTTTGCCCACCTGACTCCCCCCTCCACCTTCCACCTGTCCTCCCTCCTTTCTTCTCCTGCTTCTTCCAAAGTGTCATTACTCATTCTCTGCTCTGCCATGCCCTCCAATTTCCTCCTCACTGGACATCTCTCGTGCCATTACTCTCCCCTCTCTTGCTCTACATTCAGCCTCACTACTCAGGAGCACCACATCCACCCTTTCTGTCAACTTGCACATCCCAGCTGCTTTTACCTTCTGACCCACCCCCTTCCCCAATTCCTATTGTTAAATCAGGAGCAAGAGAGTTAATTCTCCCAGAGAAATGTTTTACTCAGTGTATCGTCTTTCTTTTATATCCCCCTGTTTTGAAATCAGATCATGGCCTTCCCCAGGGTACTATAGGGCCAGTTTGTGACCTAGTTTATGCTGCCATGGAGGGGCATAGAAGTGAATAAGGAGCATAAATTCACTCCCCTTGACTGTCCCTGCAGGTCTTCTAGACTTCAGGTATTGGCACTGAGTAGCCCCTGCTACTTCCAACCTCCAAGCAGGTCCATCTGCCCTCCTCACTACTGCTTACTTTCCCAAGCTGCAGAAAGACTGCTGAATTAGGCCCAGATTGTTCCACACTTACTCATGTTAAGCAGTAGTTCACCTTGCAATTAGTGCTACTTACGTCAGTGGGGCTGCTTGTAGAGTCCGGTGCTATTCAGTGTGAGTAAGGATGCCTGAATCTTACCTGTAAGTTACATGCAGTCACAGACTGTTTTTATCTATCTGTCTTAACAACCTCCAAGAAGTTCATTCAAGACAAATTCACCCTTACTGACTTCAGTGGCATTACAGCAGGGATGTATTTGGCCCTTGAACTGTGAAATGCTGTTCTCCATCACTTTTCAGACTCGATTAAAGGTGTACACAAAAAGAAATATAAATGTGCTAATACTGCAATTACTGACTCTGCAATTTTTATTCAGGTTCAGACTGCTTTAAATTAAGTTTCAGAAATCATTTGAGACAGATGTCTCTGTCCCTTGGTAGTATTACCTCAGCAAATTGGCTGATAAAGTTTGGCTAGACTTCTGGAAATGTTTACGCTTCAGGTCATTTTTATTTGTATTAATTGTTGACCGAATCACTGACATTTAGGAGCTAACTAAGCAGGCAGTTTGTGAACTTGAGATGGCTCAAAATACTGCCTTAATTTTCAGGCAGTTCTCATTACTCATCCGACGAGCAACAGTATGTAGCATCCATGTCTCTCTTGCTACTAAGTATTTTGTATTTGCTATCTGGCTTCATGGAAGGTCATATCAAGGTCACTCAGTGTTGTGAATGAAAATAATCAGTTGGTGAAAGTACATAACTTGAAACCTTGGTGTATTTTCTTCTGTCTAAAGAAGGCCAACCTTATTAAAGATAGAATGAACAGCATGTTTTTCTGTTCTGAAGTCACAGATGCATTCTTACAAGCACTTAGAAACCTTTGAACAAAAGGTGCTGTAATGGAAACTATTAATAATTTGTAAACATTTTTAACTCAAATAACAGATTGTAAATAGTAGAGAGATCCATAGGTAAATAAACAAAATGCTCACTTTTCCCATTGCTATTACATTTAATCTTTTAGTGTAAATATTTATTAAAGCTAATGTTAAAAAATTATACTATACATAGGTTAAGAAAAGAGTGTCTGTACATCTGGGTATCGTGCTTAGATTATCCACAAATAAAAGGTTTGTTTTAAAAGTCATAAGATACATATAGTGCATAATCACCAGTAACCCAAATTTGAATAAATTTAACAATACAGTTTAGATATTAGCATCCAAGTATTTGGGTACATCACTCATGAAAAGTTATACTGAGAGTTGGTTGTGGAAAGCACAATGCTGCCAATGAGTGAAGATTGTCCCTCGGTAATTGAGAATTTAGGGTAGGTTGTCCAATTAGAAAATACAACCCATCAGGGAAGTATTTCAGTTACTTTCCCAACTGTGCTTCTCGTCGGCACTCCAGCTCATCCCTCCTGCTATTGCTGATGTCCAGTGATGTGTTCTAGGTAGATGTCCCTCGATCACGTGATGGTGTCTGACACCATGAGTTGCCGCATCAGCTGAGTGTAGCATTGACTGATTCCATATTGTCTCAACACTCGCTCATTACTGGGGTCCTTATGCACCCAGGGCTCCAACGATCAGAGGTGTAATTCTAGTAGACACACCTGAAAAATGGTTCAGGCTTTAGCCATAAATTGTGCCAAAGCCAAAGTCCTGGAAATTAGTTTTGCAACATGATATTTGTTGTGACCAAACTAAAAAACAAAATCCCGGAATAGATTTTCACTAGTAACGGTAGCATGGCTGTTTCTGTTTTAGATTGCTGTGGAAATAACTTTTGTTCTGTTCAGTTAAGCATCTCAGTTAAGCAAAAGAAAAAAACCCTATATTACAAGCATATTTGACTCTATGGAAAGATCCGTGAAATAGAAGACATTCCCATTTCACATCAAACTATTCTAAAGTGCAATGCAGGCATTTCCCTCTTCTGCAGGATTGTTAGCAGTCTGGCAAACTGTGTGGGAATGGTTGTGTTTACATATATATAGAATGGCTTTCAGTTGGAAAGTGAAATCCCAATAGAAAGTGATTTATGTGATATTTCAGAATATTGAAGAAACTTACATTTGCAATCTATTTGTCTAGCTGGGAACTTGAAGATCTCAGCAATCCCACAGAAAATCATAATGGTTGCCAGTATGTGTATTCTGTATGCATGTAATTATGACGGTCTTACCTGTATTCTTCACCTTGCATCCAAGAGGATCTCTCAGCAATCTACAACAAATTGATGTATAAATTATACACATGAATCACTTCATTCATCTCTAAAACACACCAGCCTCTAGGGTGAAGCTTGTCAACTGTTTTCACAGTGCACAGAAGCTTAGCAACAGTTTAGGACAGGAAGTGAAGAATCCGTAATACATAAAAAAAACCCTTATACTTCTGTCATTGTTTTTTTATTTATTTGGTGGCAAGATGCATGAGAAAACATTTCAGCATATATAATAGGGATAGAAGACATTTCTACCCTCATTTACCCTTAAGCAGTCATTGATTTCTGTGGTGTACCTGGGCCTCTAACTCAGAGTATGTTTACACTACAATCAGAGGTGTAATTCTAGCACATGTAGACATACCTGAGCTGCTTCAATCTAGCTAGCTTGAATAATAACAACAGTGAAGCTGTGTTTATGCAAGCCAGCCCAGGAACCTGGGTGTGTACTCAAGTGTCCAGCCAATGCTGATGCTCGTTCTGCTGTGGCTTCTCTACTATTGTTATTTGAGGTAGCTGGACCAAAGCTAGCTTGTATATGTCTACATGTGCTACAGTCACACATCTGATTGCAGTGTAGACATACCCTCAGTTGAATTTGTAGCGTAGAAGGAGTCTTACTGATTTTACCTCCTATTGTAGAAAATTGGTCCGCTGGTATGTCTCCATCTTCCAAAAGGTGTGGATGTTCTGGTCTCCATATGTTTTTTGATTAACCTCAACCACAAAGCCATATTATCCCATAAGGTGAATGTGTAGGGGAAATCCTGACTGTATGTTAATGCTGAACTTAACTGGAGTAATTTGTGTTCTTCAGTACCAGCAGATGTGTAGTCTGTAGGGAGCAGTTTGGCTACATTTATTTTTTTTACATCTGTCTGTTAAATCAGAGATGCAAATTGAAAATGCAGCACTCAGCAACTGCTTGTGGATTTGTAGCTCTCCCTGGAGAAATGTGGTTTCATAAAACAATGAATGGATTACAATGAGGCATAAATATAGTATTTTCATTTGGCAGATATAACCCTGCTCCAGTATTGTTCATATCAGATAGACAGAAATGGTACCTTTTCCTGTAGACCAGCATACAAAGAAAGGAAGCACAGCTAAGCATGAATACACTGAGACACATATTTGACAGTTAAGTTGGCACCAGTTTTTAAATTTTCATAGCTCTGGGATGAGCAAAAAAGGATACTTTGTTTTGCAACACTGTGTGTTGGAGATCATACCAGAATGGACATTGCTTATAGAAAATGTCAGATGCAGTTGGTGCTAGAAATTCCCCTGGAAGCAATGGAGGCATCAAACCATCGATACTGCCAACCCCAAATGTTCAAAAATCATGAATCCGGCTCCCCAGAAATAACGAGATTGGCTTTCAACTCATGCGATTGTGTACAGATAATAGATTTGGTGTTCTTTTGGTTTGCCTTATGTTTTCTGAGCCTTTAGGGTGCACCGGGATCACATTTGGAAGCTTTCTTCACAGACACAAAGACCAGGAACTTACTTTTTCTTTAACAGTGAAGACTGAAATCATCACATATCCACTTGACTCCAGGAGCTGGGGCTTTAAGGAAAAGAATAATTATCATGAGATGCATGAGAAAATCATGAGAGTTGGCAACTCTGAGTCCTTCCTTCTAGGCCACAGTCTGTGAGGGAAGCCCCATCCAATCTTCAAAAAAAGCAATAACAATGTAGTCCATGCTGCGTAGTCAGGCACTCAGCTTTGCCATCTGTGTTCTCAGCTATGGAAGCTGGATAGACCAAGTATACGCTGAGCCATTCTACCAGGAAGCAGGGGGTAAATCAGCTTTGCTTCTAAAGGAGAGCCTAGTGGAGAAGCATGCAGGCAAGTACCATTTCAGTGGACTGCCCCAGCCTCTGAAGAGTCCTTTCTCCACAGATTTCCAGGATCCATGGGCAATTTTTGTCCCTTTACTTTACAAATATGTCCGAAAAGCCACTCCCCTAAAACTTGAACAAACCAGTAGATAACGTAGACACACTTCTGGAGAGCTGTTTTGTTAGAGTAAATCTGGTGAAACAACATGCTGTGAATTTCAATTCATAACCACTGATTTTCAAAAAAAACGGAAGAGAACTGTGAATCTGGTAGTAGATTAATAAGCGGTCAGTTACTGAGCATCTTCTTTATCAAAGTACCGTGCTTGAGTAGGGGTTAATTAAAGTCTTTGTTATCTAAGTCTGGTGGCCTGAGAGAGCCTGAACCAGGAGTGAAACAGTGAGGGCTACATTTTAAAAACTATGCGTGCAGTTCTGCGCACACAAAACAATACTCACCATTTACATGCACATGTTGGAAAATTTGGTCCTGAGAAACTAACATTTTCAAAAATGTTCAGAACTGGCCTAACTCTGCTTCCATTGAAGTCAGTGGTAAAACTCTGCCTTTAACGGGAAGAGAGACCAGTGTAAGCACTTCTGCGATTCCTACCTTAACAGTCTGAGGAAAAGGTTGAGAGCTGAAGACTGAGTCATTTGGGAAGATGGTAAAACAATAATAACATGTATCCCTTTTCAACAGTAGATCTGAAAGCATTTTCCAAATGTAAGTTTTTCTGGAGTAGGCACTGGGAGGGAAGTTTAAAAAATCCATAATATTTTGAGGGGGAAGCAGTGGCAAAAGCCATGGAAGAACCAGGCCCCATTTATTCTAACCCACCTTTAAGTCTGAGAATGTGTCAAGGATGCTAATGCTGGTTTAGAGAGACAGTTGGAATACAGGGAAAGAAACATTTTTTTCCTTTTTGTGTGTGTTTGCACTTTAGGCAACAAGAGCAACCCTGACCCATCACTGTACAAACCTGGGAGATTCACTGGGCAAAGAAAATGATATAGCTCTCATTATTGATGGCCAGACTCTGAAGTATGCTCTCTCGTTTGAAGTGCGGCAGTGCTTCCTGGACCTAGCACTGTCCTGCAAGGCAGTCATCTGTTGCAGGTAAGAAATGTCGGGATTTTCTCCAGTGAGAAACTCGTGTGGAGCTGGTGTAACTCTTCCTCTTCACCTGCCATTTTTCCCCTTCAGGTTTACAGCACATGCAGGAAATGTAAAAGAAGGAAACTTACAGGTTAATATTTAAGAGGAGATGAGCTGTCTGCTGTAAGTCGCTTGTTTATTCAAACACAGTTGTGAGCTACCTGTTATGGAACAATTATTGGGAAGCAGGGCTGCATACTGGGACTATCCCACAAGGGCTGTGTGCAAGGAATATTTCCCCTCTAATGGCTTCTCTGTGGTTGCTGCAGCTGCTGTAGCTACCATAGCTATGCCCCCCTCCTCCCGCACTCTGCAGGCATGTGTGAGTGACTGGCAGATCAGTGTAGTCTTGGATTTTACTTCTCCCCTCTACTAACCCAAAACCCTGCGGTCAGAAGACAGAAAGAGCCCCTGTTCAGTGCCCCAGGGATGCATACCCTTTTCATGGACTCTCCGTGTCTTGAATGCCCCTCAGCAATGGAACTATCTTGGCTCTCAAAAACTGTACTATCGTGATGAGCATGGTATTTAAAAGATAGATAGAAAATGTCATGGCTTCAGATGAACAGGCAGGATTCTCCCCTATTTAAAAATAGAAATGCTTTTTAGTTATGCAGATTTTCCTCCAAATTGAGCCTGATAGCTTTTTATAAAGTGATAGGAGATAATGAGGAAACAGGCCTTCCTGACCCCTTGATTATAGGAGACGTTGAAGAATAGGAGCTGTGATGTTATACCTGTGATCATGCTTAAGCAGGGGAATTAAATAGCCAGAGGTTGCCTCCACGTGGTATGGCAGCTCTTCATTAAGCAGAGCTGCACAGAGAGGCAAGGAAACAATATTAAATATCTTAGCATGTACAGAAATCCCAATAGTACAAGTTATTAGATTGTAATTCATTTGCGTGGCCTTCCCTAGAGGGTAGCCATCTATGATGTTCTCCTGCTGAGTAGTCTCCTGCGATGGCTTTGAGCTCTGACAGGGTTTAGTGTTCAGCATTTTTCTGTGTTGTAATCAAAGAACACTGTGAAAATTCCGTTGCTGAGTTTAAACCTTTTGATGAAAACAGACGAGTTGAGGAGATGAGTGTTTGTATTACTAGGCTGTTTTTATTGGGTCTTTTTTTTGGAAGAAAAGGGGCACTCAGAAGACTGAGTAATGAAAGAAATTTCCCTCCTTATTGTTTTGAAGGTTAATATGCAGAAGACTTCAATTAATACCTTGTAGAAGTAGTAATGGTAATATCTGATAATATTTTCATTGAAAGTGGGGGGCAGAGTCTGATTGCATGGTGGTAGTTGTTGTGCAAAGTTTTTCACACGTATTCAAAGCAACTACAAATATTAGCTAATTAATTCTCACAATACTGTTGGTAATTAGGAAAATATTTCCCCATTTTATAGATGGAGAAAGAAAGAAACAGCAAAATTAAGACCTGTATTTTCAGAAGTGGCCTCTAATTTGGGGTGCTTTGGTTTCTGAGTGGCTAACCTTAGACACACAGGGCTAGCTCCACAAAGGGATTTAAGGACCTAAGTTCAAAATTTAGATGCTCAGAACCCCTGCTTAGTTTTTGCCTAACCCTGTCGGCACCTGTTTCTACTGGTAAAGTCCCCTAGGCACCTGAATTTCTGCTGGTGCTTATACATACCCCCCCGCAAGTCCTGAGGCCATTCAGCTGTGTAGCACCTACCTTATGGCTAAGCCAGTGGGATCCTCAACCTGGGCATTCTCCCACCTATCTCGCCTGCAGTGCCCAATCTAATAGCATTTTCAGAGGCCCTCTTAGAGTATAATTACCAGACCAGGCCCTACATAGGTTGAGTGGAGAGAGGTGCCTATGCTTCCCTTCTACCCAATTGCTAGCCTAGGGGTTAGAGCACTCACCTGCAATCCCTACTCTGCCTGACTTGGAGCAGGGACTTGAACGCAGGTCTCGTACCTCACAGGTGAGATGCCCTGACTGCTGGGCTATGAATATTCTTAAGTGGGGCCCCGTCTCTCCTGCTGAAACTGTTCCACGTTGTACAAAACACTTAAATATTAATTGAAGCAGGAACTGGAGCCTAGGTCTCCCAGGAGAGTGTGCGAGCCAGTAAACTATAGACTAGTCATTGTGTCTCTGGCCCAGTGCCTATGTAAGTGTTTTTATACAAAGTGGAACAGCTTCAACAAGAGACATGGAGAGCAACCTGCTCCAGAATAGCCCAGTGGTTAGGCTACTCACATCAGAGACCTGGGTTCAAGGTAGGGTTGCCAACTTTCTAATCGCACAAAATCAAACATCCTTGCCTTGCTCCCTGCCCCTTCTGTGAGGCCCCCCCACAATCCATCCATCCCCCCGTTGCTTGCTCTCTCCCACCCTCATTCTTTTTCACTGGGCTGGGAACGGGGTTAGGGTGCAGTAGGGGGGGTGAGGCTCTGGCTGGAGGTGCCAGCTCTGGGTTGGGGCCAGAAATGAGGGGTTCAGGGTGCAGGAGGGGGCTCCGGGCTGGGGCAGGGGGTTGAGGTGCGGGAGCTGGTGTGGGCTCTGACTGAGGGTGTGGGTTCTGGGGTGGGGCTGGGGATGAGGAGTTTGGGGGCCATGAGGTGGCTCTGGTCTGGAGCTGAGGGGTTTGGAGTGTGGGAGGGGACTCAGGACTGGGGCAGGGGGTTGTGGTGTGGGAGGGAGTGCGGGCTCTGGATGGGGGGTGCAGGCTGGCGGTGGGGCCAGGGATGAGGGGTTTGGGGTGCAGGAGGGGGCTCAGGGCTCGGGCAGGGGTTGGAGTGTGGGGTGTGGGCTCTGGGAGGGAGTTATGGAGTGGGAGGTGGTTCCGACCTGGGGCAGGGGGTTGGGGTGTGGGCTCCAGCCGGTCAGTGCTTACCTCAGGCGGCTCCTGGAAGTGGCTGGCCTGTCCCTCCGGCCCCTAGGCACAGGGGTGGCCAGGGGGCTCTGCACACTGCTATTTGCAGCCAATGGGAGCTGTGGAGCTGGTGCTCAGGGTGGGGACAGTCCATGGAGCAGTGAAAGGCTCTGGCAGAGGGGAGGTAGTGGGGAAAGAAAAGATCCAAGGAAGGATCAGATCAGTGGGGACAGCCTGATCCCCACATCACAGCAAAGATCTTTCCAGCAAGCTGGAAGAAAGTATAAAAGAGGGGAAATGACATCATCACTTGGCCTCTCCTCCCCTCCCCCCATCCAACTCAACACCTGGAGGACAAAGACTTTGAACTGAGGGAGTTTGGTCCCAGGCTGGAAAAGGGTCCAGTCTGTGTACTGGAGAAGTGTAACGTGCTTCTACCATCTGTCAGGGTGAGAAAAGCTGTGTGATTCAACTCTTGCTTAGACTAACAGTTTAGGATTTAGAATGCATCTTTACTTTTTATTTTCTTAAGGTAACTATCTCTGATCTTTATGTCTACTGCTTATAATCACTTAACGTGTCTTTCTGTACATAATATATCTGTTTTATATTTTACCTAAAACAGTGTGTTTTGTTTGAAGAGCTTGGGAAATCTCAGCTCAGGTTAACAAGGGCTGTTGCATGTCCACTACCCTTTTGCTGGAGTGGCGAACTATGTAATGAACTGACACTGGCCAGACTTCTGACCCATGCAAGACAGGACAGTTCTGGGTTGCCAGGCTGGAAAGCTGGGAGGAATTGGCTGGAGCCTACCAATTGATGGTTCATGAGTGGCTGGGAGATCATTCGTGTAACACGGTTGGGAATGTCCCTGCCTGTGGACGTCTGTGTAAGTGCATTGCCTATCAGAGGTTTGTAGTTTGACATCAGTGTAGCAGTGTGAGGGATACCCAGGCTGGTTGATTTTGGAGGGCTCAGTAGTTCTACAGTCTAGGTTGCACCCTGGGGACCTCATCACACCCCTCTTGTGTGTATGCATTATATGATGTAGTTTTTAATTACATGATTACATGCTATCACAGAACCCCTCATTCAGTGCACAGGTTGGATGTTCCTCACTGAAAGGGTCATTATTCAATATTTCTTTCTATGCTCATCATTCAGTGTCTAGCCTTAAGCCTTATTTACTGCACACCATCCAAACCTTGCACTGAACACAGAAATCAGGTTCCTCATGGGATATGTGATACAGCATCGCCAGAAGGCAGCAGGAGAGTGATATAGGAGAGATATGTAAGTCCCAGGATGAGGAGAAGTCTTATTCCCTGTAGAGGGAAGAAAGGTTTCTATAGATTAATTAAAAGCACCTGAAGCTAATTAGAACACCTGAAGCTAGTCACCTGATTAAAAAAAAAAAAACCCTGCTTCAATCAGCCAGGGAAAGGAGTTGGAGCAGAGAGCAGTTTGAAGGAGTTGGAGCAGAGGAGAGTTTGGAGAAGTGCTGTGGCTGGCTAGAAGACCAAGACCCTAGGTAAAGAGACACCCGGCTTGTGCAGAGAGAGAGAGAGGACAGGAAGCCCCACAAGCTGAAGAGCAGGAGAGGGAAGTAGCCCAGGGGAAGGAAGCACTAGTTCAAGTGGTTTACCACTATTCCTAGGGCCCCTGGGCTGGGACCTGGAGTAGAGGGGGGCCCAGGTCCCTCCCTCTCCACTACCCTTCTTTGGGTTACTAGTGGGACAGTAGATACTGTTCAGGGGCAGGAAACTGCTCCCTGAACCCCACCCCCCAAGAAGAGGAAGTGCGGGACCCATGATAATCGTACCAGCAATTTGCCACAGATATTTTATGTTGCTCATCACTGTAATATTTTATCTTCAGAACACTCCTATGAGCAGTAGAGCAATATTACTCCCCTTATACATAGTTTTTAGTATACATAGATTTTGTAATTAGTGTTAGTGTAAATAGTTAGTGTAGATAGATAATTGCTATCATCGAGGAACTCCCCTCACCCGAGAAGGCGGGCATGCCCCAGTCGCTGGCTTCAAACCTTGTGCCTCCTGTGGAAAATGTATGCCCATCAGTGACCTGCACTCCAGCTGCTTGAAGTGCTTGGGAGAAACTCATGTGAGGAACAAGTGCCAGATTTGTTGGGACTTTCGACCCCACACCAAAAAGGACAGAGAAATAAGGCTGAAGGCTATCCTAATGGAAGCCGCCCTCAGACCAACCTCAGAGCCAAGTTGCTCCAATTCTGCACCAAGCACTTTGGCTTTGATACAAAGCCCTCCTCCGGCACCATGCTCTTCGTGGCACTGTTCACCATCTCCAGTGTCAAGGAGAAGCACAAAAAGCAGCGCACTGACAGAGGGTGCTCGATGGTGCAGAAAAAGGACAAGCCTGGGAAAAGCAGCACAGTGCAACCTATGCTGGGCCACTCCTGCACCCCGGTCCCATGGTGGCACTATCAACTCTGCCCAGAGTGTTGAGGCAGGACCCACCGCCAACACCCAGAAGCCTCCGTGGTGGTACCAGCGGTCTGACTGTTCCATCAACTCTGGAGGCCTTTGCAGTGGCCAGGGATTTACTATCATTCCCGGTCTCCCTGACTCCAGTGGGACAGCTATTGGCTCCAATGACTGGGAGCAGGAAGGATCAGAGAGCATTAAACTCCTTTCTGGCACCGGGCACTCCCGGCACCCTCTAGGGGCAAACTGGGCCTAATCCTGTCATCACGGCCATCTCCAGTCCACCGCCAGTGCCCAGACTCTGAGCACTGTATGGAGGCAGAGTGGGGCATCACTCCAATGTGGTCACCGAGGGAGGATCATCAGAGTCCAAAGGGGAAACCTATGTGTAGCCTAAGCCTCACTAGTGGTACCCAGCCTATGTGCCACCAGACCTCAGCTGGCACTTGGCCAATGGCTCAGTGGCCATAGTGGAACCCTTGGGGGTTTCCCCCAGTACCAGGTCCTCCCTCCCATTGATCATACTCGGTGGTTTCAAAGAGGTGGGCTACCATCCCTTCCCACTCGGCACTGGACCCCAACTCTGGTACTGACCCCAGTACCAACATCCAAGATATGGCTCCCATGGATATCATTGAGGCTGAGAGAGAGGAAGCAGCCCCTCCTCCTCCTCATAGGAACATAAGGACGGCCATACTGGGTCAGACCAAAGGTCCATCTAGCCCAGTATCCTGCCAATGCCAGGTGCCCCAGAGGGAATGAACAGAACAGGTAATCATCAAGTGATCCATCCCCTGTCACCCTCTCCCAATGTCTGGCAAACAGAGGCTAGGGACACCATACCTGCCCATCCTGTCTAATAGCCACTGATGGACCTATCCTTCATGAATTTATCTAGTTCTTTTTTGAACCCTGTTATAGTCTTGGCCTTCACAACATCCTCTGACAAGGAGTTCCACAAGTTGACTGTGTATTGTGTGAAAAGACAAGGCTGTCTCAGGGTCCAGTAGCTCGCTTCCACAGGTTGACTTCAGGGCCCAACAGGACTTTTTGAAGAGGATAGCACCTAACCTGGGGCTGGAGATTGAGGAGCTTAAGGAAATATCCTACAGCCTTATTGACATTCTGGCTGTGGCAGCTCCCTCCACAGTGGCCTTGCCATTAATGGGTCTGGTCAAGGCCCTCTGGCAAACTCCTTCTCTGCCCTCCCCCCTCAA
This sequence comes from Lepidochelys olivacea, assembly GCF_965140295.1. Classification (NCBI taxonomy): domain Eukaryota; kingdom Metazoa; phylum Chordata; order Testudines; family Cheloniidae; genus Lepidochelys; species Lepidochelys olivacea. Next base: position 45,278,235 of record NC_140411.1, on the reverse strand, counting down.
AGAGGACAGAGAAGAAATATTATGTGGCAGCAAGCGGGTTTGAGTACCTGTACTTGTGCACACACCCAGGTTCCCTGGTTGTGTTGGCAGCCAACAAGAGGGCCAGGCAGGGCCAGACAAGTGTTATCCCTCAACAAAGAGACGCAAACAAACTGGATCTCTTTGGGAGAAAGGTTTATTGAATGGGTAGCCTTCAACTGCGTATCTCTAACCAGCAAGCTTTTCTGGGGAGATACGATTACAATTGGTGGGACTCCCTGGCCAAGTTTAAAGACTCTCTGCCTCAAGATTCAAGGCAGGAATTCACTGCCCTTTTGGAGGAGGGTAAGAATGTGGTCAGGACCAATATCCAGGTGGCTCTGGATGCAGCCAACATGGCAGCCAGGACAATGGCCTCAGCTGTCACCATGAGGCATTGCTCTTGGCTCCAGTCTTCGGGACTTCCTCACGAGGTCCAGAAATCTATCCAGGACTTCCCTTTTGAAGGCTCCTCACTGTTCTCAGAGCAGACAAGCACGAGGTTTCACTGCCTGAAGGACTCAAGGGCCACCCTCCAGTCCTCTTCCGTCTCTCCACCTCCCCCCCCACTCCACCTTTGCCTGCTCCTGGATCTTCTCACCCAGGACCGGGGCAGAATCCACCACCTCAATCCCAGCCCCCTTCACCTCATGGTCCGGTTTTTGGATGGAGCTTGCGTACAGACAACGCCTGTTAGACACTGGTGGGACTCATCCTTACACACAGTAGATGGGCCTCCACCAGACCATGGTACACAGAAAAATGGATGCATTTCACCTCCAGGGCTTGGCATCATCGCCTTTCACTATCACCACCTGCTTTGTCCCACCACGACCTGCTTCCTGAAGGGGCTGCTGAAAACCTTCCCGCCAATGCTTGTGCCCATACCCTCCTGGAACCTCAATCTTATGCTCTCCGCTCTCACCAGAGCCCCCTTTGAGGCCTTGTCCATGTGCTCCCTCTCCCACCTCTCCATGAAGGTCATTTTCCTTGTGGCTATCACTTCTGTTCGGCAGGTCAATGAACTGGCCGCCATGATGGCCAATGCCCCTTATACGGTCTTCCATAAGGACAAGGTTTCCTTATGCCTTCATCCCAAATTTCTCCCAAAGGTGGTCTCAGACTTCCACTTCAACCAGTCTATTCATCTCCTGATCTTCCATCCTAAGCCACATGCCGCTCCTGTGGATAGAACCCTGCTCTCGCTTGATGTCCACCTTGCACTTGCGTTCTACCGCGACAGAACCCATGCCTTTTTGTGCCTCTCCATGCCACTTCGTGGCTATTGCAGACAGATCCCGGGTTCAAGCCCTTTTCTCCCACTGTATCTCAAAATGGGTCTTTGCGTGCATCTAAGAGTGCTACATGCTAACATCCTGCCTCCTGGCCAGATTATGGCACACTCAACATGGGTGCAGATGGCCATCTCCGTCTCCCTTGTGGACGTATACTGGTATGACATCTTCTGGGCAGCCACATGATGTTCCATGCATACCCTCACCGCCCACTACTCAATCTCCTCTGCTGTAGTCCACACTGCTTGGTGGTAAGAGGATGAAAGAGGGGGTGTCACACTGCACAACCTCATATAACCTCACCTGCAACATGATGCTATGTGCGATGCACATGCGATATGACAGATACTGCTACAGAGATCTTTCGGCTCTGGTGCATGGCACACATGTGTTTGGAATACACATAGGGACCACAAGTCTCGAAGAACTTCCAGTTACAGTAACCTCCTCTTTTGCACCTCTACAACCAAATCAGCACAAATCATACTACTTGTACCCGTTTTGTGACTATCCCATCAGATATATAACTTACACCGCTCTTTATCTCATTACTTCACAACAGAATGTGGTCCATGTGTGTATCTAGCCTTACAAACATGTCCCCATGTCATGATTTCTCAGGAAGGAAGGAAATAGGAGCCCCAGTAAAGTAAAATATAAAGACCAGCCAGGTTTGCTTTGCACAGCAGTAAGGCTGCATCGTTCTTAGGCTTTCAAAAAGATTGTGTAGCCTCAAGGGCACTTGTTTGTTTGTTTGTTTGTTGGCGTAGTTTGGCCTGTGGGGGAAGGTGAGGGTGTAATAGGTATTGTGATGGTTTCTGAGTGGACAAGAAAATGTATTTGGACTCCGGGAGTGAGATTTGCTTGGTAAGAGACATGAATGCTCCCAAACACCAGAATAATATAGTTTAGTCTAATTTATCGACCAATACGTACACACCTGTGTAGCGATATTAGATGGCAAAAGCAATAGCAGTCCTGGATTGGAGTGAGATGGACCTGTAATTTGTGATTTGATTCTTATTCCAAGTGCAGCTACTCTCAATACTGCAGACATCAGAACTTTCCCAGTTTTCCAGCCAGACTGTATTCTCTTTGTGCTTCTCCCAAACTCTATTCCAAATGGTTCTCAGTTGTAGAAGCTTTCAATCTTAAACCATCCCTCCTGCATCATATGATGTTTTCTCTAGTTCTTCTAAATGCTGAGCATGCTTTGGCCATATGGTTCTGGGTGCCGGGGAAGTGGGTTGTCCTCTTTGTAGGTGTTTTGCAACTCAATAGAAAAACCACTCAAATGCAATGATCCTCCCTCCTAAACACAATGGATTCAACTTCAGCCAGTGGAGTTACGCCAGGGATGAATTTGACCCAAGGTCTCATGTGTCCGCTGGGTGTTTACAACCCATCCATTTTGATGACATATGTTATTCCCCCTAAATACTCATCTAACTTCAGAATTAAGTATATGTATAGTAGCTGTTAACCCCTTTGTCGGGTTCCCACATTATAATTTATTTCAATAAAGTTATTAGTTTTAGATACTTGCCACAATATTTTGAATACATGGATCCTATAAACCCAGAATCCAGCCCTGATTGCTCCACTCCCCCTCCACCAGAGTTTGAGAGGGTTAGACCAAAGGCCTATATAGCCAAAGCAATTCACATCAGCAAAACCTTAATTTAAATTACCGTAAGTCATATGACTTACTGCAAATAGTCAATGCCCTTCCCCCATTGCCAAGACTAATTTAATATTAGTCATCTCCTCTCCCACTATCTCTGGTGGTCTACCAGAACAGCAGTTTTAATTATTAGTGGGTTAAAAAACTAAGGAACAATGTGGAAAAATACTGCAAAATGTTAAATCAAAGGAAAAAAGTGATGTAATTTCATAGATTTAAAACAGGAAATAAAAATAAGTGGGTTTTGAATCCCCAGGGAAAAAGAGGAATGCCTTTAATAGCCTTTAAGGCTTTACAGAAACGTTCCATTTACTTGCCAGGTGCTTGATACTAAAGAAAGAAAAACATTTTTATCCCACTCTGAGTCGTTTTAATAGTACTCTGTATGTCAAATAAGACAGTGCACTTTAAAACTTCACAGGAAGAAGTTTAAAATGTAATTGGCACAGCAAGAGGAAATTTCAAATTAAATAGAGTTACAGCCTTCAAACAAAAACATTAATTGGGAGGGAATCTGGTTTTTTGGGTGTGTGGTTTTTTTTAACTTGATGGTACACTCTAGAAGGAGCTACATTGCTGTTCTCAACTTTACATAGCATAAATTCATGGGACTTATTATAACATAAATTCAGTACAAGCTTTTCATCCCCACTGGGGCATTTCAGATGCATTTCCCATTCAATGACATTTTTTAAACATATTTAAGATATACTGTATAATCACTTGCTAGGCTTTAGACATAAACTGTAGTTGAACTTGGCTCTCAGGAGTAATCTTTTAAAATGAAACGACAGTAAATTTGCCCCATTTTGTAGTAAGAAAGAGGAAGATGGTATCGTCTGACTAGCTAAATTGTGCACTATCGGTGTTTCTAAAAAGAGGATTAGTTGTAAAATATACCCCTCCAGACCCGGTAAGCTTGCAAAACCAGAGAATTAGCAAATCTAAGCTTAAAGAATAGGCTTGGTAAGAAATAGCATTCTGCAGGCTCGTAGCATGTTGCTCTACAAGTCGTCCATTGAAATAATGGGGTTACTCATGGAGTAAAGTGCTATTCAGTGGGGTAAGAGTTGTTCAGAAATGAGTTGGAGAGATATCCAACAGAGATTCACCAATGAGTGCACTATATTTCTAAGACTTTTATTATGCGGGGGAAGTCCCGGATCACTGTAAAAAGGCTAATATAGTGCCAATCTTTAAAAAAGGGAAGAAGGAGGATCCTGGGAACTACAGGCCAGTCATCCTCACCTCATTCCCCGGAAAAACCATGGAGCAGGTCCTCAAGGAATCAATCCTGAAGCACTTACATGAGAGGAAAGTGATCAGGAACAGTCAGCATGGATTCACCAAGGGAAGGTCATGCCTGACTAATCTAATTGCCTTCTATGATGAGATTACTGGTTCTGTGGATGAAGGGAAGGCAGTGGATGTATTGTTTCTTGACTTTAGCAAAGCTTTTGACACGGTCTCCCACAGTATTCTTGTCAGCAAGTTAAGGAAGTATGGGCTGGATGAATGCACTATAAGATGGGTAGACAGTTGGCTAGATTGTCGGGCTCAACGGGTAGTGATCAATGGCTCCATGTCTAGTTGGCAGCCGGTATCAAGTGGAGTGCCCCAAAGGGTCGGTCCTGGGGCAGGTTTTGTTCAATATCTTCATAAATGATCTGGAGGATGGTGTGGATTGCACTCTCAGCAAATTTGCGGATGATATTAAACTAGGAGGAGTGTATAACATACGCTGGAGGGCAGGGATAGGATACAGAGGGACCTAGACAAATTGGAGGATTGGGCCAAAAGAAATCTGATGAGGTTCAACAAGGACAAGTGCAGAGTCCTGCACTTAGGACGGAAGAACCCAATGCACCGCTACAGACTAGGGACCGAATGGCTAGGCAGCAGTTCTGCGGAAAAGGACCTAGGGGTGACAGTGGACGAGAAGCTGGATATGAGTCAGCAGTGTGCCCTTGTTGCCAAGAAGGCCAATGGCATTTTGGGATGTAGAAGTAGGGGCATAGCGAGCAGATCGAGGGACGTGATCGTCCCCCTCTATTCGACATTGGTGAGGCCTCATCTGGAGTACTGTGTCCAGTTTTGGGTGCCGCACTACAAGAAGGATGTGGATAAATTGGAGAGAGTCCAGCGAAGGGCAACAAAAATGATTAGGGGTCTGGAACACATGACTTATGAGGAGAGGCTGAGGGAACTGGGATTATTTAGTCTGCAGAAGAGAAGAATGAGGGGGGATTTGATAGCTGCTTTCAACTACCTGAGAGGTGGTTCCAAAGAGGATGTTTCTAGACTATTCTCAGTGGTAGAAGAGGACAGAACAAGGAGTAATGGTCTCAAATTGCAGTGCGGGAGGTTTAGGTTGGATATTAGGAAAAACTTTTTCACTAGGAGGGTGGTGAAACACTGGAATGCGTTACCTAGGGAGGTGGTAGAATCTCCTTCCTTAGAAGTTTTTAAGGTCAGGCTTGACAAAGCCCTGGCTGGGATGATTTAATTGGGGATTGGTCCTGCTTTGAGCAGGGGGTTGGACTAGATGACCTCCTGAGGTCCCTTCCAGCCCTGATATTCTATGATTCTATGATTTATTTTACTTCGTTATTTTTAACTGTGGGCCACATTTTGCCAGAAGAAGATTGTATTTTTAGGTGGAGGGAGGGTGAGTAAGTGACAGTATAAACTATTATCATGGGCTTGGCAGAAGAAGCAAGTTTTTAGAAGTGGTTCCTCTGACAGACACATTTTTTTGTCAGGGTTTGTACTGTAAGGTTTGGCTCACTGGTCTCCTGCTATACTTACGATTACAAACTAATCTGCGAGAAAGATGAATGTATGGCATGCTTTGAATATGAAAATTGCAAATGGAATGCTGTAAAGTACTTGGTGAAAGCCATTAAACACACTGCAGTGCTAACAAGTACAAAGATATTTGTATTCAAAGACATCACGATGCACTGGCATCATATTTCATAGGTTGAAATCAGGCCTGTGCAGTGAGAGAGGTTCTTGGTTGTTGTCTGTTTAGCAGAACTTCTATTCAGGTTTACACTGAAGCTGCTCCCACTGGTCTTTGAGCTGCAGCCAACCTAGCAGCATGCAGGGTAGAGAGAAGCTCATATATAGAAAGCAGCTTCTGTAGCATTTTTAAAAATCATTTTCTGAGTAACTTCTTGGTGCTCTACCATAGGAGCCTGGGAGAGGGGGGTATTAGAGAACACAATGAGCCCTTCCTGTGAACCTTCCCATGTAATTCTGTTTGGTAAATGTGTAATTTGGCTACAGGTGCTGGCAGCACAAGTGTCTCTGGAGGGGCATGTCTTGGCATGTTGAGAGTGGGGGCCATGAGCCACCCGCTCCACATCAATGCCTTCTGGGCGGAGTGTTGACTATGCTTGTTGTACAGATGTAGAAAGCATCCCTGTCCAGTGCATTCTTATCACATACTAGGAGACAGCGGTGCTAGGAACATTGGGCAGTGCACCTCCTTCCTCTAGCCAGGAAGGCTCTGGCTCTGCAAAGACATATTGGAGCCCAGTACATTTTGAGGGTGGAACCACAATCCTCTTAAACTTGAAAATGGGAACACTAATAATTTTTGTTGCCCTTTTCTGTACCTTTTCTAATTCCAATATATCTTTTTTGAGATGGGACAACTAGATCTGCATGCAATATTCAAGATGTGGGTGTACCATAGATTTATATAGAGGCAATATGATATTTTATGTCTTAGTATTTATCCCTTTCCTAATGATTCCCAACATTCTGTTAGCTTTTTTGACTACCGCTGCACATTGAGTGGATGTTTTCAGGGAATTATCCGCAGTTAGTCCAAGATCTCTTGAGTGGTAACAGCTAAATTAGAACCCATCATTTTATATGTATAGTTGGGATTATGTTTTCCAATGTACATTACTTTGCATTTATTAACATTGAATTTCATCTGCCATTTTGTTTCTCAGTCACCCAGTTTTGTGAGATCCCAACTCTTTGCAGTCTGCTTTGGACTTAACTATCTTGAGTAATTTTGTATCATCTGCAAATTTTGCCACCTCACTGTTTACCCCTTTTTCCTGGGGTCTGTACTGGGACCAGTGCTGTCCAACATATTCATAAATGATCTGCAAAAATGGTAAAATAGTGAGGTGGCAAGGTTTGTACACTATACTATATAAAATTACTCAAGACAGTTAAGTCCAAAGCTGGCTGCCAAGAGTTACAAAGGGATTCCACAAAACTGGATGACTAGGCAAGAAAATGACAGATGAAATTCAATACTGATCAGTGCAAAGTAATGCACACTGGAAAACATAATCCAACTATACATACAAAATGATGGGTCTAAATCAACTTTTACCATTCAAGAAAGAGATCTTGCAGTTATTGTAGATAGTTCTCTGAAAACATCCCTCACTGTGCAATTATAGTCAAAAAAGCGAACAGAATGTTAGGCAGCGTTAGGAAAAGGATAGATAATAAGATAGTAAATATCATAATGGTACTATATAAATCCATGGTATGCCCATACCTTGAATACTGCGTCCAGTTGTGGTTGCCCCATCTCTTAAAAAAAAAAATATTAGAATTGGGAAAAAGTCCAGAGAAGGGCAACAAAAATGATGAGGGGTCTGGAACAGCTTCCATACAAGGAGAGATTAAAAAGACTGGGACTGTGCATCTTAGAAAAGAGATGACTTAGGGGGAGTCTGTAACATCAGGAATGGTGTGGAGAAAGTGAATAAGGAAGTGTTATTTACAGCTTCACATAACACAAGAATTGGGGATCACCCAGTGGAATTAATAGGGAATAGTTATAAAAGAAACATAAAGAAGTACTTCTTCTCACAAAACAGAGTCCACCTCTGGAAACTGGTGTGAGGAGATGTTGCGAAGGCCAGAATTACAACTTGGTTCAAAAAAGATAAGTTCAAGGAGAATGGGTCCATGAATTGCTATTAGTCAAGATGGTCAGGGACACAACCCCATGCTCTGGATGTCCATAAACCACTGACTGCCAGAAGCTGGAACTGGGCTACAGGGATGGATCACTTGATAAATTGCCCTGTTCTGATCATTCCCTCTGAAGCATTGGGCACCAGTCACTGTTGGAGGATAGAACACCTGGCTAGGTGGACCCATTGGTCTGATCCAATATGGCCATTCTTATCTGTAAGAACAATATTTTTGTTACTTAAGAATTTATCAGTTCCTGCTGCTTATTCTGAACTTTAGACACAGTGTCAGATCCTCACCTGGTGTAAATAAGTATAAATTTATTAGCTCTGTTCTACACTTCAAATTTAGATAGACCTAACTGAGTGACAGAGTTAAGACAACCTAATCCCCAGTGTACACAGAGCTAGGTCCATGGAAGGTGGAGGTGGGTTAGCTACACTGACCAAAACTCGCATTCCAGCGATGTAGGAAGTGTCTCTACTACAGCGCTACAGAAGCACAACTAGAGTGCTGTCGCTCTCTGACTGTCGCGCCCATCATGTAGACATGCTCTTAGAGTAAATGGAGCTATGGTGATTTATACCCACAGAAGATCTGCCCCATAATCTTTTGTTTTTAAATTCTTAGAACATCTCTCTTGCAACCAATTTCTTTATTTTATTTTTATTTTGTTGTATTAGTGCCATCCTAGTTTCTGGGCTGTTTACAAAAAAAAACAAACACCTGTGTGCAGTGGCTCTCAACCTTTCCAGACTACTGTACCTCTTTCAGGAGTCTGGTTTGTCTTGTGTACCCCCAAGTTACACCTCACTTACAAGCTACTTGCTCACAAAATCAGACATAAAATACAAAAGTATCACAGCACACTATTACTGAAAAATTGCCTACTTTCTCATTTTTACCATATAATTATAAAATAAATAGACTGGAATATAAATATTGTATGTACATTTTAGTGTATAGTATAGACAGCAGTTGTGACAGGGTCGGGCCAGATGGCTATAGGAGAGTAATAGAAGGCAGATATATTAGCCCCAGGCTAAGTAGGTCCCTTTTCCCTGGGTAAGGTAACAGGGAGGGTTCCAGAACAATCAGGAACCTTCTGGAGACAATTAAGACAGGCTGATTAGAACACCTGCAGCCAATCAAGAAGCTGCTAGAATCAATTAAGGCAGGCTAATCAGGGCACCTGGGTTTTAGAAAGGACATCACTTCAGTTTGTGGTGTGCGTGTGAGGAGCTGGGAGCAAAAGGCACTAGGAGCTGAGAGTGAGAACGCGGACTGTTGGAGGACAGAGGTGTACAAGCATTATCAGACACCAGGAGGAAGGTCCTATGGTGAGGATAAAGAAGGTGTTGGGAGGAGGCCATGGGGAAGTAGCCCAGGGAGTTGTAGCTGTCGCACAGCTGTTCCAGGTGGCACTCTAGACAGCTGCATTCCACAGGGCCCTGGGCTGGAACCCAGAGTAGAGGGCGGGCCCGGGTTCCCCCCAAATCCTCCCAAGTCCTGGTCAGACACAGGAGGAGTTGACCTGGACTGTGGGTTCACGAAAACGGCCAAGCTGAGGACTGCCATGAAGCTCCAAGGCGAGCAAATCCGCCAATAAGCGCAAGACCCACCAAGGTGGAGCAGGAACTTTGTCACACAGTATAAACAAATCATTGTATGAAATTTAAGTTGTACTGACTTTGCTAATGCTTTTTATGTAGCCTGTTGTAAAACTAAGCAAATATCTAGATGAGTTGATCCACATCAGCCACATCATCAGGGGCTCGTTCACCTGCACATCTACCAATGTGATATGTCGTCATGTGCCAGCAATGCCCCTCTGCCATGTACATTGGCCAAACCGGACAGTCTCTACACAAAAGAATGAATGGACACAAATCTGACATCAAGAATTGTAACCTTCAAAAACCAGTAGGAGAACACTTCAGTCTCCCTGGACACTCTATAACAGACTTAAAAGTGGCAAACTTGAAACTGCGGAACTGGAATTAATTTGCAAACTGGGCAACATCAAATTGGGCCTGAATAAAGACTGCGAGTGGATAGGTCACTACAAAAACTGATTTTCCACTGCTGATACTCACACCTTCTTGTCAACTGTTTGAAATGGGCCACCTTGATTACACTGGCGTCATTAGCACTACAAAAGTGATTTCCACCCCTTCTTGTCAACTGTTGAGAATAGCCCATTTCCACCTTAATTGAATTGGCTTGTTAGCACTGACCCCCCACTTGTAAGGCAACTCCCATCTTTTCATATGCTGTGTATTTATATCTCCCTACTATATTTTCCATTCCATGCATCTGATAAAGTGGGTTTCAGCCCATGAAAGCTTATGCCCAAATAAATGCATTAGTCTCTAAGGTGCCACAAGGACTCCTCATTGTTTTTGTTGATGCAGACTAACATGGTTATCACTCTGAAACCTGTCAACTTCAAGTGAGGTATTGATGGTAGGGTGATAAAAATGCCTAAACTGTATTGAGACCATTCCTAGAAAACAGGTATTGAATGTTGTAATACGGACAGGTACTCAGCTTGGTGTGTTGCAGTCTCGAGAGGAGAGTTTTAGCATCACCACTCTGCAGAAATAGCTTTTTTTCTTCCCTTCCCCCACTTCCTGCCTTCTGCTGGCTAATCTGTGGCATGATTTTTCAGCTAAATAATGGAAATGTAGATGTGTGTGGGGGAGGGGGGAGTAGCCCAGGGTGCCAAAGTACTAGACCACAGTTTGATGCTTCTAGTCTTGCGTCACCACACAGAAGAAACATCAATAATACCCCCTGATACTTGACATCAATAATATAGTGCACAAAATGAACATCTGGAATAGATCTTAAATATTTATGCCTTTAAGTCCCATATTGTTGCTGGTGTTAGTACTTGACAAAGTGATTATACTGCGGTGTAGTTCAGAATGTATTTATTTATTAAAACAAAAAAGTGTCTTGTTGACTTTCATTAGAAAAGATCCCCATTCCCATGACAAGAAAATTACAACACATTTTTTATTAAGATTATGCAAACCAGTTCTAACATTAATTGGTCCCAAAGAAAATTATGTATGTGCTCCATTTTCCTGTATACACATCTGACATTTTCCCTCATCTATCACCTACTGAATTATCAATGCATATTTTCTTGTTCTACCTCTGACAACTCATGACAGCTCAGCACTCATCTCATGACTTTGAAAACCATAAGGGAAGAATCATTCTGGCAGCTTTAATGTTTGCAGATAATTGAAGTGGGAGGAAGGTTTGGAGTTACAGTCAGACTTGGCACATCTGTGTACTCATGCTTGCATGCACGCATACACACACCATTGGAAATAGCCATCCAAACAGATCTGTCCAAAATGAGTGTATATGACAGAGAGAGTGTGTGTGTGTGTCACCCATTCCAGCAATTTATATTTTACAGTCGAGTTTTTAGAAGCTCTATTGATTGCTTTTCAGAGGTATAGGTAAAACTGCAAAACAGATAATATTCCGTTTGAATCCCAAATAGCTAATCTTTAGGAAAAAGCTGGATTTGTGTTTGAGTTTTATGATTGGTGATTTCTAAGCTTTATTATCCTTGTCATCTGCAAAGCTTTGTAAGGTCAGCAGAAAGAGTGAGTTTCTGCTGAATGATCTGGCTTGTGTTCATTCTTGTTAATCAGCTTCCTGAGCTATGACAGAGTTCCAGAGCCTCAATGGCTCAGGTGGTTTAGCTCATTCTACCACAATAGCTAGTGTTTAAAGAAAAAAATTACCATTAATTCCAGTCACCTGTGCAAGTCATCTGAGAACCCAGTGCATGAACATTTATTCTCATAGTATGTGGTATTAATGGTTCTCAATGATGTTGCTGTATCATTTGGATATGTTAACCACTGAAGGCCAAGGTAAACATCCCGGTTTTAAAATAATCCTCTTATAAAGAAATCCATGCTTATCGAGTCAAAAACATCTGTGAACTATTTGTTCACTTTTCTAGCACTTATTTTTAGTTTTACTGAAAAAAAACATTGTTTAAAGACACTAAAGGGCATTTACACACAATTCTTACACAACTGAGTACTGCAATATTTTTAAATAATGTATTTTACAACTGCTATCTTTCCATCAAATAACAGTAGCACTCACTTCTAAGTGTGCTCGTGCATCTCCTATTAAAATTAATGGGAATGACACCTTTATTCTCTTCTCTTAAATCTGGGACATACACCTTGACTACGTTAGTAAATGGAGCTGAACGGTTCTTATATTTAAATGGGAGAGTCTAAGATGGCTATAAAAGTAAGGTTAGGATCCATAAAGTCTTTGAAAATATAGAAGAGTTAAATAGTGTTAATTCATTATCTCTTACATATTACAAGAAGTAAATATTCTCCAAGTCCTTGTCTGACCTCAGAGTACTTGAGAACAGCAACCAAAACAATAGATCAGTAATCAGGCTGTATATTCAATAGGGCACACACCAGATCCACACATTCCTAGGAGTTAAAAGAAATTAGAGAAAATACCTATTTGGTGATATTGTCCATCTCTCTGTGAAGTAATTGTTCAGTACAGCATATTCTCAAGTGATTTGTCTAGTTTAGTTTTTTAATTACTCAAGTGAAGAGGCTTCCACTACTTCCCTTGGATAACTATTCTACAGTCTAAGGCTACGTCTACACTAGAGAGCTTACAGCAGTGCAGCTGTACTGATGCAGCTGCGCCGCTGTAAGATCTCTAATGTAGCCGCTCAATGCAGATGGGAGAGAGCTTTCCTGCCTACATCATTAATCCACTCCCCAACCAGTGGCATAACTTACGTCTCTCAGGGAGGTGGAATATTCAGCCCCCTGAGCGACATACGTTTTGCTGGTGTTAAGTGGTAGTGTAGACAGCCTTATAAACCACACATACAGGAAATATTTCCTGATATTTGGTTGAATGTTTCCTTTGCTTAATTTCATCCTATTATTATAGCCCTACATATACTTTTAATAGTTCCTCCCCTTCCTTGCTGTTTACCTGAAAGCCAAGTGAATAATTTGTAACAATTTTTATGATGAATTCAGCCACTTTTCATGGTCACAAAACTTGTTACAATTTGCAGAATTTATATGCTTTTTGAAATTATTCACTATGTACTTTTTAATGAATAATTCTTGAATAAATTAATAAATCTGTAGTTTGGACACAGGTCATTTACTGCACACATTTGAAATTCACAGTGTGTTGTTCAGTCTTGATTGGACACACAGAATGCATAGCATTATTTCCTTACTGGATGAGCTAGCTCTTAGAACCTGATTTTTCATGCAGATATGTGTGGTTGTGAATTAAACACTTACTTTTCTCAAATATTCTGCAATATTCATTTAAAATTCCCTGTTTCTGTGAACATTCTTGCCAGTAACTCGAATATTTTTGGAAAAGTGGTGCCAACGTAGCCAAAGCATATTAATCTTTTTTAATTTGAAGCAGTGTTCATAGGAAAAATGTTGAAGGTAAGTGCTTCAAATATCAGTAGATAGTTATCACATTCCCCCTTATGTATAATCTAAGCAAGCTATGCTATTTTTTAAAAGCTTTCTTTATGTCACTTCATTCAGCCACTTAGTTATTTTGTTGCTTGCCTTTGAACTCCCTTCAGTTTGTCATCATCTTTCTGGTACAGAGGTGCTCAAAATCATGAGCAGTATTTTAGGTATGTTCACATTAGTGCTTTGTATACTGGGTCTGTCACCTCCTTTGGCATATGTGCTACCTCTGCATGTGCAGTTTAAAAGTAGTGTTCATTTTTTATTCTTCATATTTCATAGCATCATAATTTCATATCAGATTTGTTGTCCGCAATCACCCTTACCTGTTTTTCAGCATCAGTGCTTTACCTTGCACTGAATATCTATCTTAGGATTATATTTCCCAGGTTGTATCTAAAGTAAAAACTATTGTCTTCTCAAATATGATGTTAGGTGTCCTGTGCTGTTGGATGTGCTGTATTTCAGAAGAGATATAAAATGGTGGTTTGAAACCCTCCCTGATGACCGAAAACCCCATGGTGCTGGGTGGGGTAGTGCCACAAGAAAAGGTGTGTTGTTCTCTGTGTGCTGGCCAAATTCTAGTTTAGAGAATGACATTCTTCCCACCTGAATTCCCCTTGCCTTTTCAATTGGATATGGTATTCTTCTTCACTTTCTGCTTGAAATTGTTGCGTAGTATCACTCTGAACTCCAACAGTTGCCAGGTTTCAGTCCAAAGGTAATTCAGTAATGTCTTCCTTCAAAAAAATTCTGCCTATGTTACCAATACAGGTAACGTTTCTGGTTAAAATACACTCCCATCCCCCAGACTGACAACAGGGTGCAGACCCTCCATCAGTGGAGAGGATGTTGCAGCACAGTGATGGCTTAAACTGCAGCCAGCTCAGTCCCAGACGCAGTGGGGCTGAAAATGTGAACAAGTTGAGCCAGCCTCAGTATTTTGGTGTAGGCCACTGTGATAGTGCTGAGAGATGGTTCTTGAGCCAGCACTCTGCTCACTATTAGCACTAATTAGCTTCCACTGGAGAAGGCCTAATTGGACATGGGTGGACCTGATTGCCAGGTCAGAGTGGGTCTAGGAATTAATGAGCTAATTGGGCCATTAACAGGCAAGTGATTTATAAAGAGCACAGGAGGGAAGTGCCTGGGGGAGGCAGGAATGCATGTTTACCTGATCTGAGGAGTTCTCTGAGTAGACACCTCAGCCCCTGCTTCCCTGGGAGAGGGGGCCAGAAAGTTGGAGAATAGAGCAAAGGTATGGCTGCACTGATAAGTAGTGTTGGAAAGGTTGAGACATTGTAAATAAAGTACATGCTGCTGTTTAGAAGCAAGGTGTCAGGGACCCACCACAGGTGAACCCAGATACGGCTCATTACCCACAAGCCTTATTCATCTAATGAACCTGGCCCCTGTGTTGGCTAAAGCTTCCAACAGGCACATTCTGAAAACCTGCGGCAGGCCTGCATCTCTGGCTCCTCAATAGCATTCCAGGCTTATTGCTGTTTCTGGTCTCATTCCTGTTTCTGGCTCTGACTTCTGACTTGTGGCCATTGGTTCTGGATTGCTCCTTGGATTTGGTATTCAGCTTCGGACTATGACGCTGAGCCTTGGCTCCTGATTCCTGATGCTGGCTCACTCCCTGGACTTGGTAACTCAGCTCCTGATTAGGGCTCTAGCTGCTAGGCCTGGTCACCTCTGCTCCAAGCACTAGGTAAGCCTCCTGCACTGACCATTAGGCAAGAAAATCCACAGCCTGGTCCTTAACAGCAGGTCTCAGAGCAGTCTGTTTGTGGAAGAGGCATGGTGTGTTGTAGGCATGCCCTATCACAATCTCTGAACCCTTCTCCTCCAGTGCTGGTTTTTTGGCATATTCATTTCTTGTTCATTGTTCTCACATCACAGTAAACAGGCCTGGGTAAGGATTTGGGTAGGGTTATCAGATGGTTATTTGGGACACCAACAGCTTGACTGACTCCTTTTACCCAAACAGTGCGTTTGGATGTTTAGGTATGGCACATACACGCACCCGGCTGCAGAAGTGAAACCCAGCTGCTTGTTCCTTTCAGCTTTGTTTTCAAGGTTATTGTTGCAAGTAAAAAGGGTGGAAACATAGTTTATATTTTAAATGAAAATTACTCCTTTCTGGTGCCCAAAGGTCAGATCTGTTATCAAGGGGTTTACATGAGTCTTCTCCAGCTCATGAATGAGATGGATGAATTAACTTCTCTAAATAGTGTGTGACTGATCTGGCAATTTCCTGCTTTATCTGTGGGAGAATTTGCTGTATTAGGTTTATGTATCATTGTGGGGCAGGGATTGTATGTAATTCTATGGATGAGGGTAAGCATAGCTCCCAGGAACTAACAATGTGGTGGTGGGGGGTGGGAGTTAACTCAGGTGGTGACCTCCTGAGAAGTACCACCACCTAGAGAAGCTCACATATACTAGTTTAAACTGGATTCTCCAGAGACCAACAGACAAAGAAGGGACATTTGGATAAATAACCTGAGTTTAAGCTGTCTAAGAGCCTCCTGTCTGATCCAGCAAGGGACAGAACCCGTAGTCCAAGGGGTACCCCGCCCCTTGTGAAAGGGATAAAAGAGTCTGGCCTATTGTGGCCCTAGAAGACTGATGGGTGACCTCTAGTAAGCCGTTAGCATGTGCATAGGAACACAGTGTTTGTTTTCTCTGTAATGCTTTTACCTGAAGAATAAGTGCTTGCTTACAAGGGCTGTTTGATACCTTGTAACTGCTGCTAATTAAGCTGGTCATAACCCTTAGAGAGAAAGCAAACTAGAGGCACTGGCCTTTTTAGGCAGTCTGGGTTGCTGGGGATATCTCATTGTAATCCAGGGAGCTGTGCGGCCTTAAACCCCTCTCATCAGGAGTAAGTGAGATTCAGATCTCTGCCCAACAGAGGTAATGGTTGGGAGCTGGAAGCCTTTAAGAGAGTGCCTGTGAGTGCACAGGGAGGGGGAAATACAGGTGAAGTTACACCTAAACTGTGACATGATGTACCTTGTATATCAATACAGTGCTTTGAGTTCCTTTATGAATTATGCTATATATATTTAACATGATGTAATCACTGTCAGAAAAAAAATGAGAGCATCACCTCATGTACATACTATATATTAGTGTCTGGTACAATCACACTACAGTATTTCCAAACATGCCAGATAAATCAGGTAAGTTGGGAGTTCTACTTCAGTCCTGTGTGGGTGGGTATAAGGTTGTGCTGTAATAATATATACTGATTTTCACTGTAGTTTAAGCATTAAAGAAGCACTCTCTGTCTTTTGTCTCAGCCAAGTGTCAAAGTAAAGATGAAGCATTTCTCAGCCAAACAGTTTTAGGGTCTGATGCTGCACTGTTGAAGTTAATGAGTATTAACATTCTCTTCAGTGACAGTACAACCAGATCCTTAATACACAAGTGCCTTCCTCCAGCCTGCTATTCCTATCTCCCTTTGGCTTCTTCCCTGCTGTTTGTTTATATCCCATCCAAACTCCCCACAAGCTTTAGAAACAAGTGTAGGCTGCCAGCTGGATTCTTCAGCATTTCCCTCATTGAACCCCCTGTTGTTCACTTAGGCTGGAGTGAGTCCAAGTATGGAGTGACTCCTACTTTCTACTGTTACTGGCTATATGGGCTTCTGGCTACACAGAGAAGGATTTTAATCATCTGCTCACCAACATTCATCCCTATGTTCTTTCTCTCTTCTTTGAGTCCAGAAAAGCTGGACATGCACATGTCCATGGGTCCAGTTCTAATGCCTCTGAGGGTGCTGAGCAGGGGTGAAAGTAACTTAAAGGACTTACCGTTACTCTGGAGTCCTGAGCAGGGTGCAGGCCTCAACTGGAAGAGGCAGGGCCTTTAGAGCCCCATGCTCTTTAAATTGAGATTTAAAGGGCCCCGGGCACTGGCTGCGGTAGTGGCGGCTGGGAGTCCCGAGCCCTTTAAATCACTGCCGGAGCTAACAGCTGCAGAGATGGTAGTGGCAGTTGGAGCCACTGGCCCTTTAAATTGCTGCCAGAGCCCTGCTGCCGGAGCCCTGGGGTAGTGGCGGTGGGGCTCTGACGGTGATTTTAAGGGCCAGGGGCTCTAAGCCGCCGCTACCGCAGTGGAGCCCCAGGCCCTTTAAATCGCCACTGGAGCTCTGGGGATCCCGGCCACTTCCGCTACCTGGGAGATCCATCAGCGGGGCTTTGGCAGCAATTTAAAGAGACAGGGGCTCCAGCTGCTGCTGGGAGCCCCAGGCCCTTTAAATTGCCACCTGAGGAAGCCGGTCCAGTACAGCATACCGGCTCTTGCCAGTACACTGTACTGGGGCATACTGGCTTACTTTCACCTCTGGTACTGAGGGAGTTGGCTGATATGATTGCAGAGCCATTGGCCATTTTCTTTGAAAATTTGTGGCAATTGGGGGAGGTCCTGGATGATTGGAAAAAGGAAAATATAGTGCCCATCTTTAAAAGAGGGAAGAAGGAGATCCCGGGGATCAACAGACCGGTCAGCCTCACCTCACTCCCTGGAAAAATCATGGAGTAGGTCCTCCAGGAAACTATTTTGAGGCACTTGGAGGAGAGGAAGGTGATCAGGAACAGTCAACATGGACTCACCAAGGGCAAGTCATGCCTGACCAACCTGATTGCCTTCTATGATGAGATAACTGGCTCTGTGGATATGAGGAAAGCTGTGGACGTGATATAGCTTGACTTTAGCAAAGCTCCCACAGTATTCTTGCCAGCAAGTTAAAAAAGTATGATTTGGATGAATGGACTATAAGGTGGATAGAAAGCTGGCTAGATTGTCGGGCTCAACAGGTAGTGATCAACAGCTCGATGTCTAGTTGGCAGCCGGCATTAAGCGGTCCTCACGCCAGTTTTGCTCAATATCTTTATTAATTATCTGGACGATGGTATGGATTGCACCCTCAGCAAGTTCACAGATGACCTAAAGCTGGGGAGAGAGCTAGATTTGTTGGAGGGTAGAGATAGAGTCCAGAGTGACCTGGACAATTTGGAGGATTGGGCCAAAAGAAATCTGATGAGGTTCAACAAGAACAAGTGCAGTCCTGCACTTAGGAAGGAAGAATCCCATGCACCGCTACAGGCTGGGGACTGACTAAGCAGCAGTTCTGCAGAAAAGGACCTGGGGATTACAGTGGATGAGAAGCTGGATATGAGTCAGCAGTGTGCCCTTGTTGCCAAGAAGGCTAACGGCATATTGGGCTGCATTAGTAGGAGAATTGCCGGCAGATCGAGGGAAGTGATTATTCCTCTGTATTTGGCACTGGTGAGGCCACATCTGTAGTATTGCATCCAGTTTTGGACCCCCCACTACAGAAAAGATGTGGACAAATTGGAGAGAGTCCAGTGGAGGCCAACGAAAATGATCAGGGGGCTGGGGCACATGGCTGATGAGAAGAAGAGTGAGGGGGCATTTGATAGCAGCCTTCAACTACCTGAAGGGGATTCCAAAGAGGATGGAGCTTGGCTGTTCTCAGGGGTGGCAGATGACAGAACAAAGGAGCAAGGGTCTCAAGCTGCAGTGGGAGAGGTCTAGGTTGGATATTAGGAAACACTATTTCACTGGAATGGGTTACCAAGGGAGGTGGTGGAATCTCCATCCTTAGAGGCTTGACGAAGTCCTGGCTTGGATGATTTAGTTGGAGTTGGTCCTGCTTTGAGCAGGGGATTGGACTAGATGACCTCCTGAGGTCTCTTCCAACCCTAATCTTCCATGATTCTTCTATGATTCTATGAGTTCTGATTAATGTTATGAGGTGTAAAGAAAGTAGAAAAATCTTTGCAGCCCAGCTTGCAGCTACTATTTTGAATTTGCCTCTTCTGACAAGAAAGCTCTTAAGACTTTTAAAGCTTTCCTTAGAAGGTGTGAATCCAACTAAGATAACACCCATAACTCTCTCTTAAGATTTCAAGATTTGCTTTTGCTTTCAAAAATCATATTTTAAAATTACCTATGTTCCAATATGCCATTGTAGAGAAAAAGGGCATTTAAAGGTTTAACAGTGGCTGCTGAGTTTCATTCAGAACTAGTACATTCAAAACAGCTGAGATTTCATTTCTTTGGCAGGACCCAGCAAATCCTGCACTGTCTCACGTTGCCAGCTTTAAAGTTTTGTATTTCTCACTACTGTACTTAAATCCAGAAGCCTGGAGAGTAAACTCCTTGGGGCAGGGGCAACTGTAATCTCATGTGTTAGCATGACTCCTGATCCCGATGGGGCCTCTGGGCACTAGTGCAATACAGCGAACTAATAATAATTAAGGATAAAATTTCATCACGGATTCTGTGACTTTAGCGGACCTCTGTCTTCTTCAGCTTAGCCACATGGTGGGACTCCGGGCTGTCAGTTCCCTCACACACCCCATGGACAGGTTGTGGGTTTCTGTGAATTTTTGTTTATTGCCCGTGACCTGTCCATGGCTTTTATTAAAAATAACCGTGACAAAATCTTAACCTTAATAATAACAGTATGTAAGGCATTCGACTGAAGAGTTGGTTCTGTGGCCTAACTCTACTTACATTGAAGAGGACACTGCCCAGGATGCAGCGACAGCCGTCAGTCGGTGTCTCCCTGTGAGACCCTCTCCTCTGGGCTGGGAGCTGGGGCCTGGGTGTTCGGGATTCGGCAGCTGTAGTTTGCAGGGGAATGGACCAATCAGCTGCAGATGCAGGGGAGGGTCCAATTGGGAAGCGGACCAATCAAGGCATCAATCAATTCTGAGCTGCAGCTTGTCTGCTCTGCAAAAACCCAAGACATTTCCTGTTATTTGAAAAATCCCCCTGGACAGAGAAAAGAGGCTCAAAAAAGCGGCTGTGTCTGGGGAAACCCACAGGTATGGGAACTCTAACATTGAAGCCAATGGGAGCTCTACCTTTGACTTCAATGGAAACACAGGCCCACATTTAGCATTTTTAAAAATCCCACCCTACATGCTTCAGAGGGTGTCATAAATCTAAAGGGAAGGGTAAACACCTTTAAAATCCCTCCTGGCCAGAGGAAAAACCCTTTCACCTGTAAAGGGTTAAGAAGCTAGGATAACCTCACTGGCACCTGACCACAATGACCAATGAGGAGACAAGATACTTTCAAAGCTGGAGGGGGGAAAAACAAAGGATCTGTCTGTGTGATGCTTTTGCTGGGGCACCACAGGAATGGAGTCTTAGAACTTAGTAAGTAATCTAGCTAGAGATGCGTTAGATTATGATTTCTTTAAATGACTGAGGAATTAAGCTGTGCTGAAAGGAATGGATATTCCTGTCTTTGTGTCTTTTTGTAACTTAAGGTTTTGCCTACCGGGATTCTCTATGTTTTGAATCTAATTACCCTGTAAGGTATTTACCATCCTGATTTTACAGAGGTGATTCTTTTACTTCTACTAAAATTCTTCTTTTCAGAAACTGAATGCTTTTTCATTGTTGTTAAGATCCAAGGGTTTGGGTCTGTGGTCACCTATGCAAAATTGGTGAGGATTTTTACCAAACCTTCCCCAGGAAGTGGGGCGCAAGGGTTGGGAGGATTTTGCGGGGAAAAGTTTCCAAACAACTCTTTCCCCGTAACCCGGTTAAACGTTTGGTGGTGGCAGCGAAAGTCCAAGGGCAAAGGGTAAAATAGTTTGTACCTTGGGGAAGTTTTAACCTAAGCTGGTAAAAGTAAGCTTAGGAGATTTTCATGCAGGTCCCCACATCTGTACCATAGAGTTCAGAGTGGGGAGGGATCCTTGACAGAGGGGTAGCCATGTTAGTCTGGATCTGTAAAAGTGGCAGAGTCCTGTGTCACCTTATAGACTAACAGACGTACTGAAGCATAAGCTTTCGTGGGTAAGTACCCACTTTGTCAGATCACATAGTGGAAAACCCTACAAGCTGGTTGTTTAAATGTTTTTCCTACTATTTATCTTCTTGAAATCATGGTCATTAAAAAAATACAGTGCCTGAAAGAAGCTAATGAACTACACTTGACTCGTATCTGAGCAATATTCTGCCCTGATACTGAACAAGACTTTGAGTTTTTGTGTGGGATGACAGGAGGAGGGCAGAAAAATGGAGGTGAAGCACTGATAGCTGAGAGTTATTTATTCTCTGTCTGGCTGAGTAACAGACAGAAAACCTGATGATAATGAAGTTATAAGGAAGTTACTCTAACCTGAAATACGTTTCTAAAAATCCACTGGATTTTAAGAAACGTATTTCAGGTTAGAGTAACTTCCTTATAACTTCATTATCATCAGGTTTTCTATCTGATACAACACATCAGTGTGAGTAACCATTTCCCCCTGATATAATAAAAAAGGTCTTTCACTTTATCTTAACTTTTTTATTTCTTTAACTTATGTATGTGGTAGGCAGATGAGCTTTGCCTGCAAATGTATGTTGTATGGTATTTGTATGCTTGCATGCAGTTACAGTGAATGTTATTTCAACTGGACTGTTTGCAGCACTCTGATAATATAAAGTGCTATATAGGGGCAAAAGATTATTTTCATCTTGCTTGCTCCTAAGGTAACTGTGATTTAGAGTTACTTCTTAAACCCCATTCATTTACTGGTTTTCTGTCTCTGTGTCCTGTATGTTTTGAGGGTAATATATGAGATAATGTGTTCTGCTTCTGGCTATTATACTCTGGTTTCCCTTGTGCACTTAAATGTGTCAGGTGCCACTCCTTTTCACGTGTTTTGAAGCAGCAATTGTTGTTCTCTCCATGTCCCCTGCTGCCTAGAGGTCCCTCAAACAAAATCACTTATATCTGGCTTTGTAATACTTCAGGGCAAGTTAAAAGAACTTACTGAACTCTTCTTGGTTGTCAGTGGAGGGGATCCTCCTTGCGTGATTCAGGCTTGAACAATGATGCAGTTTGTTGTCTCAGCTATTGTGGTGTTTAGATGCTGCTTGTAATTATTAAAACTGGGAGCACTGGCTGTTGGGAGTCTGAAAGGACAGGAAACAGGAAGGGGGGGAAGTTGAGGGAGAAGTGAGAGCTACCAAGGGTGCAGCAGCAGCTTGGTAAAGAGGTTTCCACTTTAAAAATAAAGTCCTGTTGAAGTTTGTTAGTATCTTGCCTGGTTGCTACAACATTTTGGCCATGAGGATGGGATCTTCTGCCTCTGAACCCACCTGCACCCTTTCTGCAAATCCCAGGTGAGCCTCCAATTGCTTTTACTGCCTGGATCCATATGTTTGAGACTTACCTGCTTGCAGTCAGTGCTACAGAGATTTCTGAAGTAAGAAAGTTTGCTCTGTTAATCCACTGCCTTGGAGCAGAAGGGCAGCGTATATTTTACACATTTCCCCTTGCAGACGATAAATATGAGACTGCACTCACTGCATTAAAGAACTTTTTTGTGCCAAAAGTGAATGTAGTAGCTAATCGCTACAGATTTCACCAGCGTGAGCAGAAAACAGGGGAGACTATTATGCAGTATATTGCTTCCCTAAGGACTCTGACTGTAACTTGTGACTTTGGGAATATGGCAGATGAGATGATTAGAGACCAGCTCATTGAGAATACAACCATGCTTTGTGTAAGAGAAAGTTTACTTCTAGAACCACAACTTACACTAGAAAAAGCAATAACCATTGCTAGTCAGATTGAGTCAGCTACAGCTGAAGCCAAAATAATGAGCCTGGATACAGGAGGCACAGTCCAGGCTGTGACTCCTTTGCAGAAAAGTTCACTATTGCTGCAGACAAACAATTACAAGAGGAAAGGAGTACTTGTGGCACCTTAGAGACTAACCAATTTATTTGAGCATAAGCTTTTGATGAAGTGAGCTGTAGCTCACGAAAGCTTATGCTCAAATAAATTGGTTAGTCTCTAAGGTGCCACAAGTACTCCTTTTCTTTTTGCGAATACAGACTAACACGGCTGTTACTCTGAAACCTGTCAATTACAAGAGGAAAATTAATGAAAAACCACCGAATCAGCAAATTCAAAATACAGTAAAAGCATGCTTTCGCTGTGGATCCCCACAACACCTTGCAAGCTACTCAGGATGTCTGGCAAAAGTAGCTCAGTGCAGTGATTGCAAAAAGATTGGCATTTTGCTAAAGTATGTCACAGCAGCCAGTTCAATCAACAGGTGCATGCAGTTACAATACCAGATGTTACTGTGCTGAGCATGGACAAAATCACTACCGCACATATTCCAGAACAAATAAAGTGCACTGTAAACGTTTCTGCCATACCCTCAGGCAAATCACACTCTATTCAGCTAATTTGGACACTGGCTCAGCACTATCTATACTACCTGATTCCATCTATTTGCATTACTTTATAGATGTGCTTCTTGCTGAACCCAAACTTCACTTGGTGTGCTATTTGAAAAACCATATTCCAGTACATGGCTGCCTTCCAACAATAGTTACTTTTGGTGATTGCTGTGTAACTGCAGAGTTCTACGTTGTCCACAAAGGCACTCCTATCCTTGGCAGAGATTTATTGGCTGCTTTAAATCTCAGGGTAGTTAATGGACGAATTGATCTTCCTCAGCAAAACACTCGTGCGGTACATACACCAGTTTCAGCTGGGACCCAACACCAGGTTGCAGAGAAACTCGGCTGTGCTTATGGGTTTCTGCATAAAGTTAAAATGTGGAATAATGTGATGCCTGTATGACAAGTTACGACGCTTACCATTTTCAGTCAGGGAAGTTGTTTCAGAGAATCTTAGAAAACTTGTTCAAAAGGACATTATTGAAGAGGTTGACTCCTCGGAATGGGTTTCACCTGTAGTAGTGACGCAGAAGAAAGGTGGAGGCATTCGCCTTTGTGTGGACTTAAGGGAGCCAAATAAAGTTGTTGTGATTGACAGCCATCCTCTTCCTCACATAGAAGAAGTATTTGCAGAACTCCGTGGAGCAAAGATATTTTCTACTCTTTTTTGCAGAGCGCATACCATCAGGTTATGTTGCATGAAGATAGCAGAGACCTCACAGCATTTATTACACTTGAGGGACTATTTTGTTTTAAACGTGTTCCATATGGTCTTGGATCTGCCCTAAGTGCCTTCCAAAAAACGATGTCATTGATTCTGAAGAATCAACAGGGAGTTCAGTGCTATCTAGATGATATTAACGTGTTTGGAAATACTTCTGAGGAGCATGACAATAACCTGCAGTCTGTACTAAACTGCATCAGCAAAGCAGGCCTCGAGCTCAATAGGTCCAAATGCAAATTTAGACAAACTGAACTCTCCTTTCTGGGGCATACAATTTCACAGGTGGACTAAAATCTGATCCAGATCGTATCCTGGCAATTTCAAATGCTCCTCCTCCAACAGATTTGCAAACCTTACGTTCCTTCTTGGGTCTTACCTCCTAGTACGCAAAATTCATTCCCTATTATGCTTCTGTCATTGAACCGTTATGAGAATTACTATGGAGAAGTTCAACCTTAGTGTGGACAACGGATGCACAAGCTAGTTTCGAAACTGTGAAAGACTTGATTGTACATAGTCCAGTACTTGCACTATTCACTCCTGCGTTGCCCACAATTTTAACTACTGATGCTTCTGATTATGGACTTGGGGCTGTTCTCACACAACTGCATGAGGACAACACAGAGAGAACTGTTGCATTTGCTTCAAGGACACTAAGTAGTGCTGAGAGGAAATATTCTATAGTCGAAAAAGAAGCACTTGCTTGTGTCTGGGCTACTGAAAAATGGAGAACTTACCTGTGGGGCCTCACGTTCAAGTTGTGCACAGACCACAGCCCTTTGATGACGTTGGTCACCACGAAAGGACTGGGAAGAACAGGATATCACATTGCTAGATGGTCTGCAAGACTACTCTCTTTCAATTATGAACTGGAATATAAGCCTGGAAACCAAAATGTGGTAGCTGATTGCCTTTCTCGCCTGCTTTTGTCTTCACCAGATGGTCCACTGGAGGATGAGGATGTAGTGGTTGCCCTTATTACAAGCACTCCTACTGCAGTCACAAAAGAACAATTTCAAGGTGCTTGTTCAGAGTGTCCAATTCAACAAAACTGTGGGGAATTTCTGACAGAGATGACCCAGTAACCCTAAAAACTTGACCCAGTTTTGCTGCCTTATTTTAGAGTTCGGGATGAACTTTCTTTGCTTGATGGCTGTACACCGGCTACTTGTGCCAGAAGAATTACAGTCAAAACTCATACAGCTGGCACACGATACTCACCAAGGAATTGTCAGAACCAAACAATGACTACGGGATCTGTATTGGTGGCCAGGGATGGACTCTCAAACTGAAGCACTCATAAAATCCTGTGTCACTTGTCAAATGCATGATAAGACAGCAGTGACATGTACCCCTCCATTACAGCCTGTTCCTCTTCCTGAATCTGCATGGGGAAAAAGTGGCGATTGACATTGTAGGACCCTTTGATACTGCTCCAAGTGACTGCCGTTATGCCATCACTTTAATAGACTATTTCAGTAAATGGCCTGAGGTAGCGTTTACATTGCAAATCTCTTCTGCTACAGTAATTAAGTTCCTCTCTTCAGTTTTTAGCAGGAAAGGTAACCCCAAAGAACTGGTTTCAGATAATGGTAGTCAATTTACTTCCCTGGAGTTTGAAACTTTTCTAGCAGAGAGGAACATTTTACACAGAAGGTCATCCCTATATTACTCTCAAGCCAATGGGGAAATTGAACGGTTTAACAGAAGTTTGAAGAGAGTTTGCAAATGGCTAAACTGGAAGGGCAATTGTGGATAACCTTCACTACTGATTTCTTGCAAGCATACCGGGCTACATGACATGCCACAACACAAAGATCACCTGCAGAGTTACTGCATGGGAAACAGATGAATACTAAACTGAACACTGCTGGATTGTTAAAGGCACAACCTGATGCCCCAACCGAGGAAGATGTGAGAAAAGCAGTTGAACAGAACCAAGCAAAGTATAAGGCTTTCACAGGCAAGCGGTGGGGTGCTAAGGAACCAAAGTTTCAGTGTGGTTCCTTCATTAGAATACGAAAACGTGGAATTTTACGCAAAGGGGACCATAAATTCACGGCTCCTCTTAAAATCATAGAGAAGAAGGGACCTTTTACACCCATCAACTTTCTGATGGGCGGGTATGGAATGCTTCTTATCTTGCACCTGCCTATGGACCAAGAGGAGATTATGCCAACACCCAGTCTGCATTGGATGACTTCACCATAATATCAAAACAACAAGACATTGCACTGGAACTGGGGCTTGAGAGATGGCCTGTCAGACCCAGACGACCTCCTGTCTGGACTAGAGACTGTTATGTAGTATCTACAGTGTTTTCAGTGTAATATTTCTGTCAACATTATGTGTCTTGTTTCATATTTGTTCCTGTGGTTAGAACAACGACGTTTATTTTAATAAGGAGAGTTTCTTAAAAGAGGAGGGAATGTGGTGTTTAGATGCTGCTTGTAATTATTAGAACTGGGAGCATTGGCTGTTGGGAGTCTGAAAGGACAGGAACCAGGAAGGTGGGGGGAGTTGAGGAGGTGGAGTGAGAGCTACTGAGGGTGCAGCAGCAGCTTGGTAAAGAGGTTTCCACTTTAAAAATAAAGTCCTGTTGAAGTTTGTTAGTACCTTGCCTGGTTGCTACAACAGCTATAGAATCTTTTGTGCCTTGAAACTGAGAATCTTATTTTCCATATGCTAGTGTGGGTCTGTAAATTACCTGCATATAACTTCAACTACATTTTTATATGGTTTGTGTGTCAAACACTTTAAGTACTTGGCCAGATAATGGCTTCAAAGACTTACGATGTAAATAGGCAAGCAGATGTCAAATGCAAACAATCTAAATGTAAATGAAATAATTGTGTAAAGCCTCCTTTCTGTTTATACAACCTCGTGGCTCATGGAAAGGTTATATATAGGTTTTTCATTCTTTTGCACATTCTGTATTTGCTAAAGCAGACCAACTAATAATTAGATGTATTCAGCTCAAATGTTCCTTTTTTTCTTTTCAAATTTCATTTTAGCATTTTAGAACTTTTTATTAGGAAACTACAAAACATCTAGAAATAAAAATAATATCTAACAATTAAGTCACAGGCATGAAAATAAGATATCTAAGGTTTATTCTTGATTCTGCTTTAGGCTTGCTATGTGACCTTGGGCAAGACACTTAAATTCTCTTTGCTTTTGTTTACAGAAGGAGAGAGCCTCAAAGGGGTATTGTGAGGCTTAATTTATTGTGTTTATAAAAGTGCTTTGAGATCTTCCAATGGAAGATACTATAGAAGTGTTAATATTTTATTATAGTAAATCAAACCAGGGTTAAGGCACCATTGTGCTAAGAGCTGTGCCAAAACAAGACTCACTGTGTGTTTATCAGAAGTGATGGGTGAAATGAAAAAATCAAATATAAAATGTTAGCAGAAGCTCCTAGGTTTACACAAAAGCAATCTAGAGGTAGGGTTTCTGGTTTTCCAGGTTTATTAATTTAATTTTGGGGGGGGTAATTTTTAGCAATTTTTAGAGTTTTTTGTGTAGATATCCAAAATGAAATTTCCTGCAGCTTTCTATTTGCATATACTGTAATGTGTAATATATGTTCTATATAATCATTACAGTAGTATATATTATAGTGAGTAATCTCTTTGTAATGTTCCCGAATGCCCTTTCACATAGTTCTGTTTTAACTTAGTGTTATTTGAAGTGCACTAGGGAATCTCTAGTGTGCACCAGCCTGGTCTACACAGACCAATTAGTACTCTACACTTTAATGTTTTTTTAGCAATCACACCCCCTGTAATCCACATGACTGCTCCCTGTAAACAAGCCCTTATATATAAGTAATCATTCTGGTGTTTGTTTACTGGATAAATAACTTCCATAGGGGGAGTGATTATTGGTTACTACCAAAAATCAGAACACCTACCTATAAGTAATTTTCTGCAGTTGAACCACAAGTCACTGGGCTACCTGCAGGCATCACTGGGTGAAATTCTATAGCCTGTATTAAAATGGATGCTTATGATGGTGCCATCGATTTTAAAAATCTGTGTATTTAATAATGTCTTCTTAACTAGATAACTTAATATTCTAGGAAGTTAGGACACTAATATACCACAGGGAGGGAAAACAGATGGAGAAATTTCTCATTAATTTGTGGTTTCTGCATAAATCAATGTCTGAGGGTGGGAATAGGGACCCTGTGTAGAGAAAGAGATTGTGTGGATGGTTACCAGGGTATTTGTGGAAGTATAAGTATAAGGTAGTTTGTTCTGTTTTAGTGACCAGCTTCTCCTACGTGTGTGGTGAGTCTGATATAAATATTCTGTGTGTGTAAGTCCCTTCATTTTCAGTTTAAACCTGTTTTTACTGAAAAAATCCCAGGTTTTATAAAAAGTGTTATTCTTTCTGTGACGGGTTGGATCACAGAAACCCCCTTGGGAACTGCCAACTGATTGCCAAGACTACTACTGCCCCTGCTTTTCTGCCCTAGGAGCTTGGGACTTCAGTGCCTTGCCTGGTTTGAGCCAGACCAACTAGCCTACTGCAAACCCAGACCCAGGTCTGAACCACATCCCCTAACAGCTGTAAGCTTAAACTGAAAGCAGCTTAAGAAGTGTTCCTGTCTTTGACACTCAGATGCTCAACTCCCAGTAGGGTCCAAACCCCAAATAAATCCATTTTACCCTGTATAAAGCGTATACAGGGTAAACTCATAAATTGTTCGCTCTCTGTAACACTGATAGAGAGATTTGCACAGCTGTTTGCCTCCCCAGGTATTAATACATACTCTGGGTTAATTAATAAGTAAAAAGTGATTTTATTATGTTCAGAAAGTAGGATTTAAGTGGTTCCAAGTAATAGCAGACAGAACAAAGTGAATTACCAAGCAAAATAAAATAGAACACGCAAGTCCATGTCTAAGAAAACTGAATACAGATAAAACCTCACTCTCAGAGGAATTCCAGTAAGCTTCCTTTTACAGACTAGTCTCCTTCTAGTCTGGATCCAGCAATCACTCTTACCCCGTATAGTTACTGTCCTTTGTTCCAGTTTCTTTCAGGTATCCTTGGGGATGGAGAGGCTATCTCCTGAGCCAGCTGAAGACAAAATGGAGGGGTCTCCCTCGGGCTTAAATAGACTTTCTCTTGTGGGTGGAGACCCCCTCCTCTCTCCTATGCAAAGTCCAGCTCCAAGATGGAGTTTTGGAGTCACCTGGGCAAGTCATATATCCATGCATGACTCATTTTTTACAGGCAGCAGCCATTGTTCACATGCTACCTTGAACGTCCTCATGTAGACTTCTTATGTGGATTGGAGCCTTCCAAGAGCCATTGTGTGTTAAGCGCTTCTTTGATTGGGCACTTAACTTGCAAATTCCTTTTTAAAGAAGCTGACCAAATGCCTTACTCAGGTTATTTAAAATCAAACAAGTATACAGCCAATATTCATAACTTCAAATACAATAAGACACATGCATACAAATAGGATGAATAGGCTCAGTAGATCATAACCTTTACAGAGATATGGTACATGGTATATGTAGCATAAAGCATATTCCAGCTATGTCATATATCCATTCATAAGCATATTTCCACAAAGCCCTATGGGGGACACCATCACACTTTCACCCTACTTTTGTATCATTAAAATATATAAAAATAGCTTGTTTTGTTAGGAAAATACAATACATTGCATAAGATATATGTCTTATGATAATATATTACCCTTTGTATATATGCAAAGCTGCCTCTTGGAGGCTATGTATTAGTTTAGAAGATGCACACAATAAACAGGCACTGCGTGTGCATCTGAACATACTGATGAATCTCACACCCATCATGTACATATTTCAAGCTGTTAACAGATAACAGTTTAAAGATATGAGACACTAAAATCGGAAGAAAACAAAAATCTGTATCCAAATACGTTTCAGAACACAAGGAAGGATTTGAAAGTTTACAAAAAAACAAAACAGGAAAAGGGATGAAGTTGGGTTTATGCTCTGCAAATAGTGTGGCTCAATTATTAAATGTAAACATTTATAGACGAATAGTTCTAAGTCTACAAAAGTAAACTGTTTTTTTCAAATGAGAAGTTTTATTTGGGGATTATAGATATACTTACTTAAACACAGAGCTGGCATTATGTTTTGAGTTCTGTTTTAGTTCTGCAGCAAACCACATGGAATTCCGTTCATCAAAGCATTAATCTACTCAATACTTTGTCTGCCAGAATGGGATGGAGTTTCCTAGTCAAGTGGAGATGGTAGAAAACGTTACTTATAGATTCTGCTGTGTGGGAGCTCAGCGTCATCAAAGAATCCAAGAGTATTCCTGGACTAAGGAGTGAATTAACCAGCTCTGGGTGTGTATCTTGAACCAACAGAAACTGCACTGTGGCTGCAAGCTCTTCAAAATAATTTCCTCTGTCAACAAGCATCTCCTCTGTCTTGCTTGGGTTCAGCTTCAGCTATCTGCTGTTCATCCAAGACCTGGTCTCATCCAAGCACTGGGCTGTCTTGGTGGGAGTGGTGTGGTCATAGGTGGTAAAGGGTAGGACAGCTGTGTATCATCTGCTTATTGCTGGCACTTGAGTCCGTGTTGGCTGACCAGTTCACCTACAGGTGCATGAAGATGTTGAAAAGGACAGGAAAGAGAATTGATCCTTGTGGAGCTCCGCAAGTGAGAGGTCTAGAGGTGGAGGAACTGTTTTCCATCACTACTTTTTTGGAAGGAAGGACTCTCAAACCATTTTAGCACATTCCCCTGGACTCCTGCCACTTTTCTGAGGTGAGACAGCAGAATCTCATGATCAACAGTGTTCTGACCACAGTGATATGCTGTTGTGATGTGATTGGCAGATTTCCCATGTGCCTGGAGTGTGGTGAGATGTGGTGATTTGCTCTCCTTTTGTTAAATGTAGCTCTTTTGACAGCTAATATATGACACACCATTGTACCCCACCACGCTAATTCTGAGGGGCAATTTGGGTTAGGGTTACTGTGCACTCACCAATCATTATCATTCCTTATTTGATTGTGTGAAGTCAGCATCTGCTGTGTGGTAACCAGAGGTACAAGTAGGGCGGTCCGGTCTGGTAGCCGTACCAGTAAGGTATTTGTATCCGGTACACCGTACCGGAAAGACACAGGAAGAGCAGAACGTGGGACCGCCGGCAGCTCCTCTGGTATGGCTGTACTGCCTCCAGCCCTTCCACGCAGCTGCGTGCTTGCGTCTACTCTCCGGGGTCTGTACAGCCCTGCTGGAGGACAGGGCTGGGGGGGGTACAACCATGTCAGAGGAGCTGCTGGTGTGGGGCCACCATTCTGCTCCTTTCGCTATGGGTCAGGGCTCTCCCAGGAGCCACAGTGGCGAAAGGAGCAGACTCTCACACCAGCAGCTTCTCCGGCGCAGCAATATCACCCCCAGCCTTGCTCCCCCAGCCCTATTCTCTGGCAGGGCTGCGGTACAGACCTTGGACAGGACCCAGGAGATGCAGCTGCGTGGAAGGGCTGGGGGCAGGGTTGGGGGCTGCATAGCCACGTCAGAGGAGCTGCTGGCATGGGGCTCGGTTGTCAGCGTGTCTGAAAAAAAACTTCTCTGCTCTCAGAGGGAGCTGGTTTGAAGCTCTTCTGCTGGCAATTCCCAAAGCAGGTGTGACAGTGAACTGGCTATTGTTCCAGAGAGCAAGTCCTCCTCTGAGCAGCCCACACAGCAGCTGTGCCGTGTCCATGCGCTGGGATCACTGAGAGCTGAGCTGTCAGGTGGCCCCACATTCTGTTCCTTTCGCCGCTGTGGTTCTGAAGAGCCCTGCGGTTCAGAAGGCTCTGGTGCAGTGGGAGGAGAACAGACACCCCCACCCCCAGGTAACATGGGATGGATCATGGGGAGGGGTGGGGGACAGCATGGGGCCCTGGGCAGAGGTCACGTGAGGAGTCATGTGGGGAGGTCATATGCCCCCCCCCCCTTTAGCTGGTGCAGCGTACCAGTGAGAAATGAATTCTACTTGCACCACTGGTGGTAACTTTGTTAGAAAGTTGATTCCTTTTCTTGGCTGTCCCTTACTTGCTAAGGGAGGTGGGAGTGTGACATTCTTCATGTGCAAGCAGGGTTCTGGATTATCCAAAGTCTGGCAACAGCTGACGGCGCTCAATAGGCAGTGCCTAATCCCGTGTTCATGAAAAGTAACACTCAGGCCCTCCACTGAAAAATACCCTTTTGGTGGTGATACTGAGGCACTTCTGCCCACAAAAACATACCACTCTTCCTTCTCCGGGAGACACATATGGCAACAAGTGTTTTTTTTTTAAATCTCTCCTGCAGAGGTGCATTCTGGGATATATCAGAAGAGTTACGGTGTGCACTATGCATTCTAAATCAAGCTATCATTCAGCTGAAGGCAGGGCAGCTTTCTGAGGAAATAACTGTCAAAAAACGATTAGGGTAAAACCAGTAAGAATTTATGAATTGGTAGCAGCTAGTTAGTTTCAGTGTTAGCCTTAGGCCTTTCTGATGCCTTGTCTTAAAATTCAGTTTTAGCACACACACCCCCCCCAGCTATGGCATGGCCCAGAGAAGCTGATCTTATATTATAACTTTTCACTGCCTGCATGCCTTAGGTTTTTTTCTACTTTTAATTATGAGAATAATAGATTTTCTTGAGTGCTAAAAATTATAATGAACATGATTAGAATATTTAAAGTTATTAAGCAAAGAGAGCTCATGTAAGTCACTATCCTCTAATTTAAAGCCCTCCTAGAAACTCACTTCTCCTGTGATGCCCACATTAAATGATTCAATGTGGTCACTAATTCAGATGTGTATTTTTCTGATAAAACCTGATGCTCTACCTATTTGTACATGACTGTACTGAATAACTATGCGATTGTAATGCTGCAGCCCTTGTCTTTCCATGCTTTCCTTCCCTTCCCTAGTGTTTCTTTCTCACTCTCATTGTGCCATATCCAACATTTAAGATTGCAGGCACTTCCATCTCACAGGTCTCCTGAGAGGTGACTCACATTATAAAATACAGTACGTGTGTGTACGCATATATTTCTAATGTGCTGTCTATTCATTTACATACAACATATACAGAGCGAAAGTCCCTACTGGGAAGTTTTCATAAATCTCCTTTAAACAGCACTAAAATTTCACCAGCAGTTGTTTCCCTGTATATACAGTTTTGCGAGAACAATCAACTATGGATACAAATTTTAAAAAAAGGGCTAAATAGAATTTAGACAGCTAACCACCTGTATGAACCTGTGAGAGAGAGCTGCAAACTGAGCTTGGACTGCAGGAAGGCACCACCTGTCATGAATGCTGTGCATACTTGTTGAGATCTATAGCCTCAGCCCTGAGGAAAGAGTGGAATTCAATTCAAGGTAGGTTCCTATAACATGCTCCTCTCCCTCCCTTCCGGTCGTTCATTAAGGGCGAGTCTACACTGGCAACGCTAAAGCGCTGCTGTGGCAGCACTGTCATGGCAGCGCTTTAACAGGGCTTGTGTGGTTGCGGCAGAAGAGAAAACCCATCTCCACAAGAGGCATAGCTACCGGCGCTGAGAGCATGGCTCTCCGCGCTGGGGCACTGTTTACACTGGCGCTTTACAGCGCTGCATCTTGCTGTGCTCGGGGGGGTGTTTTTTCACACCCCTGAGCGAGAAAGTTGCAGCGCTGTAAAGTGCGAGTCTAGCCAAGCCCTAAGGGATGTGGCTAACATCTATCATATGTTGTTAGTTCTCTCATCCTCTCCCTGTGGGGGAGAAGTGTGTGCAGTGGAGTGTATTGTGTTGGTAGGTTTAATGTAACATAGGTGGAGAAGAACATGTGTTAGAGAAGCAGGCAAGGTCAAAGAAATTCACTTGGAGCAGAGGTGAGGTTTGTGATGGTCCTTAGTTCCTTTAGGAGCTCATTCCATGGTCTGGGGCTGGCCCAGAGGAAGCTATCTCCCCCGCACTATGAACTTTACCCTCATTGTAGAGAGTTCCATTGTGCCAGAGGAGCGAAGCCGGCATTCATGTCTTTTGAACAACTTGGGGGCCCAGACCATTGAGTACCCTGAAGATAAGGACTGAGACCTTGAACTTGATTTAGTATTCTATGGGAAACCAGCGTAAGGAATGGAAAGCAGCTATGATGTCTTGGTGGTGGTCTGCATTGCTGAAAGGAAAAGCTGCAGCATTCTTTACTCATCAGAATTTCTTAAGTGCTGAAGGTTTTGTGCTCAGGCATATTGCATTGCTGTAGCCCAACTGAGAGGTGACAAAGGAATGAATAACTGAGGCCTGGGGTCACTGTTCACCAGGATGGGACAGAGTCTCCTAGTCAAGTGGAAATGATGGAAACTGTTACTTGTGGATGCCACTATGTGAGAGCTTAGACTCAGCAAGGAATCCAGGAACACTCCTAAATTACAGCCTGAACTGACCAGTTGTGAGTGTTTGCAGTCACTGTGCTGTCTCCTTTGTTTGACGGTAAACTTGTCACAATGCCCACCACCACACCACTCCCCACCAGCATAATCTCCATCTTGCTCAGGATCAGCTTCAACCAGCTGTTCATTCATGAGCTGATCTCATCCGAGCACAGGGCCACGTTGGTGGTAATGGTACAATCGTATACATTGGTGGATAGGCAGAGCTGTGAATTGTTTGCATGTAGTTTACACTTTAGTTTGTGTTGTCTGATCCGTTTACCTCATGCTTGCATGTATATGTTCAATAGCACTGGAGAGAGAATTGATCCTTGTGGGACTCCACAAGTCAGGAGTTTAATAGTCAAGATGCAGTTTCCCATCACTACTTGTTGAGTGTGTCCCTCTAGGAAAGATTCAAACCGTATTAGCTTATTCCCAGGGACCCCTGCCACCACTCTTAGGCAGGACAGAAATAGCTCATGGCTAACCATGTTGAATGCTGCAGAGAGGTCCAGGAGAATGAGAATGGATGTCTGTCTTCTATCAGTGTCACAAAAGTAGTTTCAGTTTCATGATCTGGCCTGAATCCAGATTGTGCCAGGTCTAAAATAATTAGCTTAAATTAGATGAGTTTGTAGCTTCTCTGTGTGAGATTGTTCAGGTATGGGAAAATTGTTACTTGGCTGTGGTTGGCTAGAACTGATGTCCTGGGTGAGTTTCTTCAGTGTTGGCTGGACTATTGTGTGTTTGAAGGAGAAAGGGAAGAGTCCTTCTCCTTAAAAAGGAGACGGATAACTTAATTTTATCCTGGCTAAGTGTAAGAATTCAGTTAACATTTGACAACAATCACTATCCTTGCGGATCTTAACATATCCTCCAAACCTGTCAGGTTTCTTTCTGGACAGATAGATGGGTAGGGATATTGGAGTAGAACGGGATGATAAAAGGAAAATTAGATGATGCGTTAGCCCACTTAATGATGTATCAGTTTAAGAAGGCAAAAACATCTTTAGAAGCCTGGCTGTCACCCTTCTTCAGTTAGCATCCTATTTAATTATTTTGCTAGAAGTCAAAAAGCCGTGTTTATAAATGGCAGCAGTAGCTATTAGATTACTCAATATCCACTTCTAACCACAGGCCTCTGAAGAGTGCCTGCTTGCCTGGCAACCTGCTAATGTCTTTTCCGGAAGTACCACCACTAAATCCTGGTTCAGTACTTGGAAGGATAATGAGCAGCACCATATTGTTGCAGATACTGTATACTACAGACATGGTAAAGTTTATTTTCAGAGGAGCTGCTATCCAGGCTGAAACTGCAGCACAGTAAGGGTCAGATTTTCAAGAAGCTTTGGTGTGTAATTGCACACACATTTGCAGAGTTGGGCTGAAAGCTTCCCATGCATTTTAGGGTGAACATTTTTATACTTGTTGTTACTACATTTAATGGCAATTTAAAAAAAATAGGGATATATTTGTCCACCAAAATTACATGCCTACTTTGTGTGACTGCAAACTGTGGGCTAATTATATTCATTTGCATAGTTACCTGATTTGTATGCATGTTCAGGTTAACTTTGTGCACAATTATTTGTACATTTTGCTCACATAGCTTTTTCAAAAGTTATCCCTAAATGTAATGTAAGTTTCAAAATATCTACATATTCTGAATGTGGGACTCCTCCTTTCCCCTGTTAAAAACTGATACCCTTCCTGTTTGTTTAAAATTACACTCAGGAATCTTGTGTTGTGCCTTTTTTTCAAAGTTGGTGAGCACAATTCGGAGTTTGTTTGTTTCTCTCATTATTTCTTTTTACTCCAAGAAAATACAGTAGTTTTACTGGGCCATAGCACATTAGAAGGCAGCTCCTGGCTCCTCAAGTTTCCATCAGCCAGTCCCCTACTTTCAAATATATGTTGTCCCAGTCAAAAGAACAGAACAGAGACTGACTCAAAATTCTGGTTTAGCCACTTGTCTCTTGGAATATAAAGCCACAGAAAAGAAAAAATGTTATATAGGTTGGGTTGTGCATCTTGATTTCATTGACTCAGATCCCATCTGCAATGGGCCAGGAACTAGATTTAATGGCCTAATTTAAAACATAGGTTAGAACAGTTCCAAGTTCACTTTAAATATCGTTTGGCCCTGTCCATGCTGACTGCCCAATCTAAGATTTAAACCTGTTCTGAAAATCACTCAGTGCTTACTCAGACAAACTCTATTTAACTTATACAGGAGTTTGCCTGTGTAAGCACTGAGGGCTAGATTTGGCATTTTTAGCCACAGCCTATAGTTAGAGGCAGTGTGGAGCTTTTGCACCCCCGGAACATCAAGAGGTACCATATTCTTAAAGGTTGTAATATGCTCCCCCATACACAACTGCCCAGGTCTGTGCATAGAAGAGCCATCACTCTGCCTCTTTGCCCACTTTTGAGCATGTCGTTTTGAGGATATGCATGAAATTGCAGTTTACTAGTAGTCTCTGTATTTGTTGAACTCAGATGGCCATTAAGCAAACCCTATGGGAGGAAGAAAGAAAGGCTTTTTCCTCCCTCCTCACCCAGAGTGCGGCTACATAAGGGCCAGCCACAATCTGGCTCTGAATAAACATTGAGTGAGTACCTCAGAATTGAGCTTGTAAAGCATCCACTTAACATCTCAATTTCTTCAGAGAGGGTGAAAAGTTGAAACAATCTCACCTGTTCCCCCCCCCCCACACCCCCCCCACACACTCTTTGCTTTCAGATTTTAGTACTAAAGAGTGAATCCAAATGTTTTCTGGAGTTCAGGGAAGCTGCTTGAAAACTATTTCATTCTAATAATGTATTCTCACAGTTACTGTCAATTATATTAAGCTGCACTTTGTGTCCTTTTTCCTGCTAGTACAGAATAGAAATTATTTAAACCCGAGTTTGGAATCGTATGTGACATTGTGATGTTTTAGGATCTGGGATGGTGATGGGGGGGGAACAGGGTGAGCAGGGTCACTGTATACCATTGCTGTGTCTGTTAATTGAAGAGCTGAGGAAAAGTTTAAAGGAAAATTTAGCCAGACAAACTTTTTTAAAAAAACCTTAGTTTTAAAACAAGGGAATATAAAGTCTGTTTCAAATTAGAAGTAATAAATGAATGTAGATTAAACCACAAAATAACTGCATACCAAAAAAAGTTATGGGTCTGACTTATATGGGAAAAGCAAGGAAATTCTGAGTTAAGGATGAAACTCTGTCCACAACCCACGTTTTTATTGCTGGACTTATGACACAAAAGGTTACTCACTCTTTAGAAGTCCCTACAATACCCAGGCGCAGTGCTGTGGTTTAAGGACTCGGCTCTTGCATTTTCATTTCCTTTTCTTTTCCTCTCCCCTTCCTTTGTATAACAGTATTTTAGGAAAAAGAGGAAAAGAAAGTGGATATGGGTGAGGGGTAGAGTCTTACAGAAGTGTCTGAAAGTCAGCAGAACAGCTGGTAACAGCTTTTTGGAGCACCTGTGGTTTATTATATGAATGTGTATTTAGGGGCCTTTTAAAAATATGTATTCTGGACCCGGTACCATATCCTTTGGATATCCTCAGTACTACTGAGCTCAGTAGTACGCTATATTTTTATACGGTTGGGGCCAGTCACAATCTGTGAAAAGGCCCACTGGTTTGGAACCAAATTGTTAACACACATTCATGCTAGCTGACATGTGACCATCAAAGGGTCAGATTCTGACTGTTGGTTCCTGGGTGTGCAAAGGGAAGAGCATTCAGGAAGCTATTCCTGCCACATGCCCTTTTGTAGGAAGCAAGCAATAATAATATTCTGCACTTCCACAGTTCAAGGGGATTAGTAATCCTAGACATCCCAATCGGGATAGAGGCAAGGGCCCTGCCTCCTCTTCAGTGGCTGGCAGTCTAGGAAAAGCAAAGCACCTTTTAAAACAGTAGTCCCCCTCTTAGCCCCCCACACTCCACAAGCCACGGTTGGAGGCTGGGAATTAGACCATGGTCAGGGCTGGGGCCACGGTTGGGAGCAGGACCATGGTCAGGGCTGGGGCTGCAGCTAGGAGCGGGGCTGGGGTCCGAGGCTGGGGTCCGGGGCTGGGGCTGGGGCCAGGAGCACACCCATGATCGGGGCCGGCAGCCAGGGCCACGGTTCGGTGCGGAGCCACGGCTAGTCTGGGAGCCAGGGGCCAAGGCCAGCTGGGGCTGGCGTCGGAAGCGGATCCATGGCTAGGAGCCAGGGCTGCAGCTTGGGGAGGGGCTGGAGAAGAGCTGGGGGAAGAGCGGCGCTGGGTAGTGCTCCCTCTCCGCTTCCTGTGTGGGTTGGCCTGGGCCCTACTGTGCCCCCCTAAATGTTCCTTCGTGCCTTCCTAGGGGATGCACCCACAGTGTGGGGACCACTGTTTTAAAGGGTATATAATCATAAAATCATAGAAGATTAGGGTTGGAAGAGACCTCAGGAGGTCATCTAGTCCAACCCCCTGCTTAAAGCAGCAGGACCAACCCCAACTAAATCATCCCAGCCAGGGCTTTGTCAAGCCGGGTCTTCAAAACCTCTGTGGATGGAGATTCTACCACCTCCCTAGGTGACCCATTCCAGTGCTTCACCACCCTCCTAATGAAATGGTGTTTCCTAATATCCAACCTAGACCTCCCCCACTGCAACTTGAGACCATTGCTCCTTGTTCTGTCATCTGCCACCCCTGAGAACAGCCGAGCTCCATCATCTTTGGAACCCCCTTCAGGTAGTTGAAGGCTGCTATCAAATCCCTCCTCTCCTCTCCTCTCCTCTCTCTTCTCCAGACTAAACAAGACCAGTTCTCTCAGCCTCTCCTCGTAAGTCATGTGCTTCAGCTCCCTGATCATTTTCATTGGCTTCCACTGGACTCTCTCCAATTTGTCCACATCCTTTCTGTAGTGGGGGACCCAAAACTGGATGCAATACTACAGATGTGGCCTCACCAGTGGCGAATAGAGGGGAATAATCACTTCCCTCAATCTGCTGGCAATGCTCCTACTAATGCAGCTCAATATGCCGTTACCCTTCTTGGCAACAAGGGCAAACTGCTGACTCATATCCAGCTTCTCATCCACTGTAATCCCCAGGTCTTTTTCTGCAGAACTGCTGCTTAGCCAGTCGGTCCCCAGCCTGTAGAGGTGCATGGGATTCTTCCGTCCTAAGTGCAGGACTCTGCACTTGTCCTGTTGAACTTCATCAGATTTCCTTTGGCCCAATCCTCCAATTTGTCTAGGTCACTCTGGACCCTATCCCTACCCTCCAGCATATCTACCTCTCTCCCACCCCTCCACAGCTTAGTGTCATCTGCGAAGTTGCTGAGGGTGCAATCCATCCCATTACTGGCTGCCAACTAGACATCAAGCTATTGATCACTACCCATTGAGCCTGACAATTTAGCCAGCTTTCTATCCACCTTATAGTCCATTCATCTAATCCATACTTTTTAAACTTGCTCCAAGAATCCTGTGAGAGACTGTATCAAAAGCTTTGCTAAAGTCAAGATATATCATGTCCACTGCTTACCCCATATCCACGGAGCCATTGTAGAAGGCAATCAGGTTGGTCAGGCATGACTAGCCCTGGGTGAATCCATGTTGACTGTTCCTGATCACCTTCCTCTTCTCTAAGTGCTTCAAAATCATTTCCTTGAGGACCTGCTCCATGATTTTTCCAGGGAGTGAGGTGAGGCTGACAGGTCTGTCATTCCCTGGGTTCTCCTTCTTCCCTCTTTTAAAGATGGGGACTACATTTACCTTTTTCCAATTGTCCGGGACCTCCCCTGATTGCCACGAGTTTTCAAAGATAATGGCCAATGGCTCTGCAATCACATCAGCCAATTCCCTCAGCATCCTTAGATGCTTTAGATCTGGACCCATGGACAGTTGCTGCTCCTTTGTAGACTTGTGTCTTTCACACAACTAATGCTTCAAGCCACTGTTTCTAGCATCGGGCATCTCAGCATCCCTCCTTCACATGCCAGTGGTTTTTAAGCCAATCTGTCTCACAGCATGTGCTTGTAGACAAATGTTTTTTCAACCATAGTCTGCATTTTATGGATTTCTGGTAGGAATCTTTGAGTAGCCGATACACATTGCCACATACTGCAATCCTCCTGCCATTTTATACAGATACTCCATTACACACTCATTTCTTGCCACACTTCAGGTTTTTTCAGGCAAAGGAATTTCTGAGAGTAAAATGGATCCAGACCTCTGAAGTTTGCTTTCTTTTTTTCCTTTTCACCAATACAAGTGAAAGACATATAGATCAGCATTTTGAAAAAAAAATACACAGGGCAGAGGCCTTGTGTGCTCACAGCAGACTTGTGTGGCTGAATTATATAGACTTGACAGTTGACTATTGTAGGGAAATGCTGATGGCTTATGGAGGTGCAATAAGAAGCTCCGTAACAACGATTTTAAAAAGCACAACAAACCCTGCATGCAGGCTCCCTTTCACAATCCCTGTTTTACTCTTGTCTCCATCACCCATGGCCTCTCTCCCCACATTATCCCCTCCCCCCTTTTGCTGCTTCACTTCATTTTTGGATGCTAGTCTTGCACACCAGGCTGATCTCTGTTATGTTGTTGCCAATATGCTGTGCCTAGGGAAATATTGATTTTTTTTTCTAATGTGCGCTGTAGAAATCAATATTTTACCAGGTAGTAGAGAAGAGGAATAGCAGCGGCGGCAGCAATTTAGCAGAGGCTGCAGCCAGCTAGACAAATGTACATGCTCAGTGTTCAGACTGTGCCCAGAACGGGTGAAATGGTAAAGAATTTTTTGTGGCCCAACAATAAGATGAAAACACCAGCAAATTATTTTAAGGTGCCATTTAAAAAATGACTGGGAAGAACTGTGTCGTCTTTGTTTTATATGGTGATGACTAAAGATCATAAGACTTTCTTCTATTGTCAGTCCTAACTGGTGGCTGCCACTGATTAGCAAGGGGAAAGGAGTCCAGGGCAGGAGTGAGGAGAGGGGAGACAAATGGGGAATCTTATTGAATGGAAATCTGCACAACAAAAGAGGACTTCAGTTACTGTACATTTTAGTGGTTAAAGTAAATGAGACTTCAATCTTTCTCAGTCGCTTTGAATTACAGCTTAGATAGCATCACATAAGGATCAATTTCTCCAAGTCCTCTTTAACTACATGCTTAGTTAAGATTTAGATCCCCTAGATCCATCTTGATATCCTAGTGTGAATCCAAGAATAAAATCTAGGCTTTGTTTACTAATGGGTAATTATACTCTTCCCTGAGCCATAAAAACAAACAAAAGGTGAAGAATATTCAAGTAAAAGGAGGTTACAAACAACGTGATTCATCTTACTGATGGCTAGAGTCTGATCTCAGTTACACAGGCATAAATGTAGTGTAATACCTTGGAAGGAAATGGAATTACTCTGTATCGATGCTGATTTAATTGAGATCAGAAATCTAGATGAAAGGCCTCATATTTTAGTGCATTTATAACAGCCCTGGACTCAAGTATTCAGTGGGGTTTGAACCCTGAATGTTCTTTACTCAGTAGGGGCCTGTAGCACTTGAGCTTCAGGGGTGTCTCCAATAGCTAGTAGCTATAGCAGACTCTGTATATTGCGTTAAACACTGATTCTCAGTATACTGCTCTAAATGTGGTCAGTATGAGTTCCCATCAGGAATTTAATCAGGAGACTCCAGTTTTCAAACTAGCCTTCTTATGTTAGGCCTTTAAATCTTTTATATTGGCACTTAACTCTGCATATAGACACTTAAAACAGGAATTTGTATTTCTGATTGCTAATGGGTGTACCAAATGGGGGCCACATATTGCCCTCAGTTACATTAGTCTAAAGTAAATTTGTTGAAATCAATGGAGTTATTCTTTATGTACATGAGAATTACATTTGGACCATAACACGTGCACATTTAAATTAGACACACAAATTTGAAATCTAGGAAGTTGTATTGCCACAAACGTCCAGGCTTTAGGTAATGAAAGCTGTTATCCTGCAAGGGAACCAGTTCTGAGAACATTTTTGGGCCACAGGACTTTCACACATTGCAGGAGATTTTTCTGAGGAACATTTCGAAGAAGGAAAGAAGTATCTTGTGTGTCAGGCACTAGATGGATACTCAGGAAATCTGGGTTTGTTTCCTGACTCTGATATAGACAGTGTAATTTGTAATGAAAGAGGTATTGGGTCTCAAGCATTAGGTGCCAGGACTCAAGCAATGTTTTTACTTTCATAACTGACATGGCAAGACCAGAGGTGCTCAGCCCTGGCAGGCCCTGGCACAAATTATGCTCTGGATATAGATTTCCTTTGTAACCTTGGGCCACTTGATCTCTCTGTACCTCAGTTCTCCATCTGTAAAACGGGGATAAGACACAGGGGAGCTATGAGAATAGATTCATTAGTGTTTGTGAGACATTCGGATACTATGTTGAGAGGGGCCACATCAACATTTAGATTGTTTCTCATTCACAGTGAGGTGGCTCTGCACACAAGCTGGGGTTGGGAATCATTTACTCTACAACGTGTGTAACAGTAAATATTTTCATAAAACTGAAGACCATTTATATCCTGGCATCCTAAAAGGATTAACCAGTGAATTTACAAAGCTACTACCAGTTTTTGAAAAGTCACGGAGAACTGGGTAGCTAGCAAAGGTCAGGAATTAAAACTGTGGTGCCAGTGGCTGGAAAAGGGTAGGCATGGAAGTTAGTGAACAGCCATTCTAACCTCCGTCTTC
This sequence comes from Lepidochelys olivacea, assembly GCF_965140295.1. Taxonomy (NCBI): domain Eukaryota; kingdom Metazoa; phylum Chordata; order Testudines; family Cheloniidae; genus Lepidochelys; species Lepidochelys olivacea. The sequence goes on along the minus strand of NC_140411.1, from coordinate 45,234,621 downwards.
TATTAAAATAATGTCACTAAGGGTAGAAGAAACACTGGCAATTGTCTGGAAGATAATGGAACCATAAGTAGTAAACATGGATTTGTAAAGAATAAATCAGCGAAAACAACTATTTCCTTTTTCGTAATCAATTTACAGTATGAGTAGATGAAGGGAATACTGTAAATACACAACAGTTAGACTTTAGAGAGCTATTCCAAAAAGTGGCCCATGAAATTTTACTTGAAAAATCAATTTGTATTGGCTTAGATGTCATGTGGGATGAAAATGTGCTGAAGTAATGGTAAATGATAGTGTTTTGAATTGCGACTGCAGTGGGGAAGAAACAGTTAAGTGTTAGGTCTGGTTCTATTGCACATCTTCACTATACCTGTCATCACTAGATAATGCTTAGTCCTGCCTTGAGTGCAGGGGACTGGACTAGAAGACCTCTCAATGTCCCTTCTAGTTCTACAATTCTATGGTAAACTATCTGAAAGAGGAGGAAAATGGCCATCAATTAAATTTACAAATAATTCTAAATTGAGAGGTGCTGCAAATGCAACTGAAGAGTGAAATCATGCAAAGAGGTTAAAGGTATAGGGAGCAAATATCAAAATAAGGTTCAAGAGAGAAGAATTGTTTAGGATGATCCAAGAAAGGGCTTAAGGAGAAGTAATGGGACTAAGCTGAGCAAAAATATATTTAAGTATTAAAAAATATTTTGCAGCAACGATGTCTGACAGACATAGTCTGCAAATGGGGATGGTGGCTCCCTTCACTGACTGCATTGCCTGCGTGGTACTGTGTAATATTAGTGGGCATGTTTTTGGAGCCAGAGTTACTGCTGGATTTTTATTCTTAATAAAGAGTCAGGGTAAGTATTCAAATTAGTGCATGGCAAGTCCAGAAACAAATAAGAGGACTTCTTTCCCATGCAATTTTAAAACTGTATCCCTCCTGCCCCACAAATAATGTGTCCGATGCTGTTAGCTCCTGAGGGGTCTCAACTCCCAGGGCATATGAGAAATGAGGGCACACAGCACTTCAGAAGATCAAACCAACTGTTTTTAAAAAGTTCTCACAGTAAAGACATACAACTACCACAAAGCTTAAATGCTCCGAGCTATACTATAGAACTAACTATTGTTAAATGGTGTGTATACAAAGTACTGTCTCTCAAAATGTTCAATAGTAACTCTGTCAATGAGAAAAGCTTCTCCAACTCAGTATATAGAGCACTCACTGGGAGAGGTTGAGACTTCAGCTGTATCCCCTCAACTTCCGCCCAGACGTGCTGCTGCCCATGATTTATTTTGGGGAGAAGCAAGTGAATGACTGCCAGTGTATTTTTACATTAAAACATCTTTTTTAAGTTGTGTAGGCAAGAAGTAGCTGACATCAACATCCTTTCTGCTATACCCCTGCTTTGAGTAAAGCTCACTGCTATGATATTCTTTGAATAGATATATTATATTCAAAACTTCATTAGCTTGCAGGGAGCAGAGCAATTCTGGGTTTGAAAGTGCTATATTCAAAAGCACTGCCAAAAACGGTTTTACTAGATATTGCTGTAACTAGTGCTTGATATTATTACAATTTGGGGAAAACATATTGTTTTACAAATTATATTAATAACATATGTAACTATGAAGGGTTCTTACTTTAAGAAATGTTAAATATCAGTTGTGTGCATTGTAAAGAAAACCGATTACTCTGAAGTTTTCTAATGGAAAATCTCAGACACCAAGTTTTATCCAAATTCCCCATTGATGTTTTTGGCCTGAACTTTAATGTTGCCTTTCTTTTTTTTTTTTTTTAATGCCGTGTGTAGCAGAGATGCGCAAACTTTTCCATTTCTTTCTTCCTTGAAAGATGCTTTTAAGGAATTTTTCAAACCTTCCAACTGTCATGTCAAGTAACTAAGCTAATGTGTTTACTGTACTTTGCATTCCTGTCAAACTTTTTTAAAATACATATCTTATTTGAGGTAGTTCTTAACCCCTGTGTTTCTGATACAAGTGTCTTTAGCATTTTTACGTAGAATGTCTATCAACTAATAATACATAAATATTAACACTTAGCAAACTATCTAATCTTCACAACACTCCTGTGATGCGGTATACCAGACCCTCTGAGGCCCCCTCCTGAAGGCCTCATGGCCCTGCCGCACACCGACCCAAAAATAAAGGGCAGTGGAGAGGGTCCTCCAAGCTGCCTAGAGTGGCTGTATGGGACACAACCAATCAGGGCCCAGCAGTCTAGTATAAGAAGACCTGCAGGGCCAGAGAGAGTTCAGTTCCCTGATGGAGCTGTAGGAGTGTGGATGGCTGATAGAGCTACAGAACGCCAGATGGGGCAGCGAGAGAGTGAAGGTGGGGAGAGTGAAAAGGAGCCCTAAGCTGGTTGCTGAGACTCCATTAGGACAAGGCTCTGAGGTAAGGGTGAAGATGGCATGGAGCTGTGGGGAAGTGACCCAGGGAATTAGAGAAGCTGTGTGACATAGTTAAAGGGACACAGCAGATGGCTCTGAGCTACAGGGCCCCATGATTGGGACCTGGAGAGGTGGGTGGGCTCGGGTTGTCCCCTCCCTTTAGCCACTGGAGGAAGTGGCCTGGACACTGACGCACCCCAGAGGGGGAACAGAACTATAGTGACCCAGCTGGGCTACTGTAGTCAGGAAGCTCCAAGAGGGTGAATACATTGTCTCCAAGGAGGAAGCCCTGGGGTGCTGCTCTATCCCAGAGGAGGGACAATCAAAGAGCGAGAGTACAGCTGTGAGCACTCAACCAAGGGGGGGGGCACCCATGAGAGGTGAGTGTGCCCCATTACAACTCCCTTTAGAAAGGGAAATATTGCTCTAATTTTGCAAATGGAGAAAATATGAGAGTTGTTCAAATATTTATTAAATGAATTGAAGATAGTGCCAAGGGGTTCCTTAGGTTGGATATTAGGAAAAAATTTTTCACTAGGAGGGTGGTGAAACGCTGGAATACGTTACCTAGGGAGGTGGTCAAATCCCCTTCCTTAGAAGTTTTTAAGGTCAGGCTTGACAAAGCCCTGGCTAGGATGATTTAGTTGGGGATTGGTCCTGCTCTGGGCAAGGGGTTGGACTAGATGACCTCCTGAGGTCCCTTCCAACCCTGATATTCTATGATGCAGTTCTTTCAGTCCCAGCATTCCATGGGCTTCCGACTGCATTTCATGGCATTTTTAACGGCCCCTGTTTACTATGCACCTGCCATTTCTCTCTGAAAGGATGGATCGCACACTGCTTTATACTGTTGTGGTCACTGTTTTGAACACATTTTGAATAGTCTTGCAGTATATCATGAGCTCCCAATCTGAACAGGAATCCAAGTTGCCTGACCTGCTGTGTGCCATGGCAAGAAACAACACCAGATTACTTTTGTCATTCACGGAGCAGCTGCACATGGTGGACCGTTACTTTGGGGCTTGGGGAAACAAGAACTGAGTGGTGGGATCACATCATTATGCAGGTCTGGGATGATGAGGAGTGGCTGCAGAACTTTCGGATGCAGAAAGCCACCTTCCTGGAACTGTGTGTGGATCTCGCCCCAGCACTGCAGAACAAGGACACCAAAATGAGAGCGTTTGGCTGTATGGAAGCTGGTGACTACAGATTGCTACCAGTCAGGTGCGCATCAGTTTGGAGTAAGGAAGTCAATTATTGGGGCTGTATTAATGCAAGTGTGTGGGGCCATAGATCTCATCCTGCTACAAAGGACTGTTTCTTGGAAATGTGCAAGAAATAGTGAATGGCTTTGCGGCAATGGGATTCCCTAATTGTGGAGGCGTGATAGATGGTATGCTGTCCCGGGTTCCCCCCAGGGTGCCACTTGGAACTGGGGCATCACTGAGCGCCAGTGCTCCACCAACCTGGGCTCCCTTTACCTTGTACTGCTGTAACAAGCTGCCCAGCCCACATACAGGTAGGGAGACACCTAGCTGTGACCAGCCCTGCATGGGAAGGCTCCAGCTAAGGAACTTCCCAGCTATTCAGCCATGCACCCCCGCTAGAGTGTAAACCCAAAATTATACCATCTTGTGTTGTAAGCTCACGAAATTTGCCCCCTCCATCAAGATGGAGAGGAATACACAACAGCTTTCTTCCCCAAGTTATGACTCCCACACTGGTTTTAAACAAAGCAAAAACAAGTTATTAATTAAAGAGATTTTAAGGGATAGCAAACAGATGAAAGCAGATTACCTAGCAAATAAACAGAAGTGCAAACTAAGCTTAATACACTAAATAGGTTTCAGAGTAACAGCCGTGTTAGTCTGTATTTGCAAAAAGAGAAGGAGTACTTGTGGCACCTTAGAGACTAACCAATTTATTTGAGCATAAGCATGAAAGCTTATGCTCAAATAAATTGGCTAGTCTCTAAGGTGCCACAAGTACTCCTTTTCTTTTTACACTAAATAGGTTGAGGATCTGCTATTCATTCATATCCAAAGTGATCATACAAGCAGCTGCAAATTCTTAAGGGGCAAGCTGCACTTGCTTACAGCTTGGCATCCCCAGGTGTTCCATTCACAGGCTAAAACTCCCTTTAGCCTGGGTCCAGCATTTCCCCCAATTCAGTCTTTGTTCCTTAGGTGTTTCCAGGAGTTTCTTTGGGTGGGGAGTAAATGAAGAACCACGATGATGTCTCTCCCCTGCCTTATAAAGCTTTTGCATATGGCAGGAACCCTTTGTTTCAAAGCTTGATTCCCAGGCCAGCCAGTGGAAAAGTACTGATATCCCAAGGTGGAGACCAGTACCAGGTGACCTGGTCACATGTGTCTGTAGTGTCACTGCAGGTATTACTCAGAAGCTGTCTGTAGTGTCCTCGGGAAGGCCCCCAGGTGGGAGATAAGCCGCTTCAAAGGCCTGTTGTTTTTTCTAATGGCCCTTCCCCACCCGCTTTTCAGAATGAAAGCATCTTGTCTAGTGTGTGTACCCCAGGTGTAAACACATTTGTAATACAGATACATAGTCAATATTTCTAACTTCAGATACCAAAATGATACATGCATACAAATAGAATACTCCTAGTCATTAAATAATAACCTTTCAAATGACACGTCACATGACTTATCTTGCATAAAATACATTATCAGTCATAATCGTATCATAATATATGAAGAATATGGAGTGCAGTGTCCTCTCTCTCACATACATACACACACACACACATTCCAATTTTGGCCCTGGACCGTGTTGTGACAGAGTAAATCAATAGAAAGGGGTACTTCTCAATGATATTGCAGGTGCTTGTGGATCACCGTAGGCATTTCACTGATATCAACGTGGGGTGGTCCAGGAAGGTGCAAGCAGTGACTTTTTTTTTCTAGACCAGAAGATTCCTGTGGGAGATGTTGAAATACCATATAAATTCTGGGAGACTCAGCGTACCCCTTACTCCCATAGCTTATGAAGCCTTATGTGGGAAATCTGGACAGCAGCAAGGAGCACTTCCTCAATAGGCTGAGCAGGTGCAGAATGACTGTGGAATGTGCTTTTGGCAGTTTAAAGGCATGCTGGTGCTGCCTTTAGGGCAGGTTAGACCTAAGTGAGGAAAATATTCCCATGGTCATAGCAGCCTGTTGTGTGCTGCATAATATTTGTGAGACTAATAATGAAAAGTTTCCCCTGGGATGAAGAGCTGAGGTAGATCGCCTGGCTGCTGATTTTAAGCAGCCAGATACCAGGACTATTAGAGGGGCACAATGGGTGGCTATTGGAATCAGGGAAGCTTTGAAGCAACCTTTTGATAATGAGCACCAGTTGTGAGTACTTCTATACAGCAATCTCACATGCTTCATTAACTTCAGTTACCTTGTTTTGATTAAAAATTGTAATGCTTTCCGAGCGGGATTTGTACTAAGCAAATGATTAAACTGCATCTGCGCATTACTACCAGCAGCAATCACTATGTGTAGGACACAAATAAAGATGGGTTCTATTTCAGACAGTTTGTTTATATTAAACACCAATTAACACACACAAAAGGCTAACAGTATCTCTTAAAGTTCTTTCCCACTTGCTTTTCAGGCCCCGCTTTAAAGTCTCGCATTATCCGACCTAGTGTTAGCCTGACTCTTGCTCTATTCCTAAAACTTAAGATATCTGCGTTCAAATTCCCTTCATCCTTTCCTCTACTTCCTCAGTGGGAAGGGAGATATCAGTGAAGGGCAGTGTAAGCTCTCAGAGCTGTGTACGGACAGCTTCTAAAATGGTAGCGGGACTAAGGGGTGGAGTGAACGGGGTAGCAAGAAGTGCCAGGAAGTTGCAAGGAATGTGTTTGAGAAGTTTGGGGAGGACATGGAAAACAGTTCTGTGTCAGGTTTGGGGGGCGGGGGTGAGCATGCATCTATTCCGACTGTAAAGTGATTAGGGACTTCAAAATCTGTTTCCTCCATCACTTTTATCAGCTGCTCCTGGCCCTTTAGAATGCACTCGTTACTCTCCTTTCTGTCCTTCCTTTCCCTTTCTCTCCTTTCCCTGCATTCTCTTTTTTCTGCCTGTGAGGATTGGAGCACCTCTCGGAACATGTGCTTCTTCTTGATTGCTTCCTTATCTGGCGAAGGCACTCTGCCAGCGTGTAGGGGGTTCTCCCAAAGGCCACATCTGCAGAAGCATGAGAAACAATACACAAAAGCGTGATTGTTAGTTCACAAACAGTATTCAATCATTACGGTAAAATATACCTCTTGTACCATACTAATCACTTTCTCACTGACCCTTGGCAAGCACACATCTTGATGAACACCCAAAGCATGGTGAATTCAGCCCAGGTGGGAAGTGGGCATTCAAGATGGGGCAAAGAGTGTAGGTGATGTTTTCAGGGGATCTGTGAAGGCGACTAGGGACGATAATGTAAATTCTGCCACCATTTTCCACAGGTGGAGGTCATTGAATCTGGTATCTCACTCCTGGGGGGGATGCAAGGGTGCATCTACTGCATGGGTGAGATTGCAGAATTGGTCCGTATGCTGCTCACGTGTGCCGCTTTGGTCCCTGCACAAGTGATTGCCGGATGCCACAGGAAAGTTTCCTACAAACGGGGAAGGAACAAAGCAGCTCTGCCAAGGAATTTTTAGCAGGGGATTGGTGAGTACCTCCAGGAAAGTTTTCTAGCAATCTCTCTGGAGGATTGCTGTGAAATCTCGGTGTGCATTAACACACTGTTCTGCCACACTGCTTAGGTGCACCAGGGAATGTGGAGCACACTCAAACACAGCCTGCACATTTCTATCCCTTCACCTACTTCTACAATATTCAGAGCAAAGGAAAGCTGTACCTCATAACTGAGAAACATCAACTAAAAAAGATCACTTACTAGGGCTCTCCTCTGCTGCATCATGCATGCTAGAGACAGACTGCTGGGACTGGCTAGATCCCTCCAGAGTGGAAAAGTGGTCCTGACTTGGTGTGCCACCGGATGACCCTGCTGTGTTCTCCACATCATCCTCCAACTTGACCTTCTCATCCACGACTTCGTCCTTGGGGTTAGGTCCACTGTCCGCTGCCTCCAGCCCTGCTGAAGTATCCATGGGGCTCTTAGCAGTGGCGGTGGAGTTGCCACCAAGGATGGTGTCCAGCTCCTTATAGAAGTTGCAGGTTTTTGGCGCAGCACCATAGCGATGGTTTGCCTCCTTTGCCTTCTGTTATGCCTGCCTCAGCTCCTTTATCTTCACTTGGCACTGCGCTGTGTCCCATTCATAGCCTTTATCACACAAGCCACAAGAAATCTGCCCGCAGGTATCAAAGTTCCTAGGGCTGGACCACAGCTGGGACTGGACAGCCTCCTCTCCCCAATACTCAGCAGATTCAACAACTCAGGTGTGCTCCAAGTGGGAGAGCGTTTGCTGCGTGGAGCTGGCATAGTCAGCAGGGAAGATGCGATATGAGCTCTGCACACTGAGCAGCAGGAATTGGAATTTCAAAAATTCCTGGGCCTTTAAAGGGGGAGGGGCAGATTCCTATGTGCCTCTAAAGGGTGCAGGGCAGCAGACTTGAACTGCTGACCAGAGCAGTCAATATGGGCATTGTGGGACACCTCGTGGAGGACATTTACAGCAACAAAACCAGGCGCAGTGTCTACACTGACACTTTGTCGATCTAACTTTGCAGCAAAAAGGTCTGCATCTCTCATCAAAGTGGTTTTATTTTTTCGGCAAAACCGGGGAGTTTTGTAGGCAAAAGTCACATTGTAGTATGTACACATCCACTGTTTTGTCGATGAAAGCTGACTTTTGTCAACAAAACTCTGTAGTGTAGACAAAGCCTAAGGCACACAACAACTTTCAAGTTGACATATTTAAAAAGAAACTTTTTATCCTACATGCACATAGGAATTAATACACCAAATATATATTCTTTCACTAAATGAATTAATGAATCAATTTTGCACTAAATTACCATCTTGATGAAGCGTTTGAGCTACTAGCTCTGCTCTGTCATGAACTATTCAGTTCTATGCTTGAATGCCTTTTTAGTCCTTTGTGCAGAAATGCACTAAACTGATTCACCTCAAGAACTCCTTGTTTCCCCATAGCTATAATCTGACCTTATATGCTAAAGTTTTGGTATCCAAATGCAAACCTCAAAGATGTTAAACTCCTGTAATGCACTTAATGTAATCATCTGCCAGAAATGTACAAAGGCATGATGTCTGGTTAACAATTATTGAATCACTGAGTCGTGCAGAGAGATGTTCCCTTCTATAATTACATAATGTCAAGTCCCCATTCAGACCTTGTGTATTCAGTTCTAGACTTGCATGCCTTTTTATCGATTGTTCCAGAAAATGTCATCCTCCATGTGGCATGACCTCACATGTCCGGTGAGTGAGTTTACATGGTTCAGAGGATGCTACTTTGTTCTACAAAATGGTGTCTTCCATGTGTGTTCAGGGGCCAGAAGGAATCTTTAAGATTAAGAGGTCTGTTTCGGTTAACAGACAGATTCGTTTTATTATTTATTTGTATTATAGTACTGCCTAGAGGCCCAAACCCACAGTGAACACACCTAAAAAAGGACCAGTTCCTGCTTTGAAGAGCTTACTGACCCTTAGTGGGAGTTGTGGATTCCTAGCACTTCTGAAAATCAGACCATGAATTTAAGTGTCTAACTTTAGTCATCCGAATTTTTATAAATTCACCAAAGTTTGCACAGGTGCCAGACACACAAGACGCTCCCTTAATTACCCCACAAGGAAAAATTAATTGGCTTTGTATCCTTCTCACCTGTGACTGTCATGACTCTAATATCTTGCCTTTTCAAAATTAGTTCTATCTGAGCCTTCAGCTCACTGTCTTTATCTGTGTCCTCTTAATCGTTGTCTGCATTTGCTTAAAAAGTTTGATTCTGTGAGGATTGTAGAGCTTTAAGTTACAGAGAATTGGATCTTTTTGAATAAACGTAATTAATTGCTGAGCAACTCCACTTGATTCCTTTATCTGAAGAAACAATACCCTCAAACATCAGAGTGGGCGCTCCCTTTTATCTCTGGTCCTGATTGGTAGCAGGACAGGATCTTCTTTCACTTGCTCCTTGTTTCCATGGTTCACTTAGTTTCCAAAGTCCAATTTTAGAAACAGCTCAGTATTGCAAGAACCTCTTACCTTCCTGCTTTAATCATTTACAATCAATAGATATGAATTTCCCAAATGGGGCTACACAATACCATGTGTAACCCATACCTTGTTATAGTGGGGTTTTTTTAGAGCCAGAGTAAACAGATGAGTTTTCCACCATAGTCAGAGTCTGCAATTCTTCAGGCACTGGCAAGTCATCAGAGGCAGCAGCTTCCACAAGCTGTGGACCTCTGATGAATATACCATGCCACTGTTCCTAGGAAGTGCTATTCCAGGAGCCAACAGTAAGAGCATACAGGCATAAACTTTGTATTATATGTAGTTTCTGCCCCTAACCCTAAGGACAAAAGTCAGTGTGGCATCATTCAGTCATGGGATAAAATGTTGGCCCTACTGAAATAAATGGCAAAACTCTTGTTGACTTTGATAAAAGTAGGGCCAGAATTTCACCCATAGATTTCATGGATAGAAGGGACTATTATCATTGTCTAGTCTGATCTGCATAACAGGCTGAAGAATTTCGACCAGTAATTCCTACATCAAGCTTATAACTCTGGCTGAGCTGCAGTATATCTTTTAAAGGGATTTAAAGTCCCCAAGTTACCGGGAAACCACCTTATCCTTTGGTGAGTTGTTTCAGTGTTTAATTATCCTCACTGTTAAAGTGCCTTAGTCCTAGTATGAATGTATCTAGCTTCAGCTTCCAGCCATTGGATCTTGTTATACCTTTGCTAGATTAAAAAGCCCTCTTATGTTAGAAATGTTTTTCCCATGAAGGTACTTCGACTATGACTTGATCACACATATATATCCTTCTCTCTGAGGTGACTGAGGTTGCTAAGTTTCTGACTGTAAGGCAGGTTTTTCAGACCTCAGGTTATTCCTATAGCTGTTTTCTTAACCTTCTCCAATTTTTCAAGATCTTTTTTTAAATTTATGAACAACAAAATTGGAACAGTTTTCCAGTAACTGTCTTACCAATGCAGTTTACAGAAATAATACCATTTCTCTACTCATACTGCGTAGTCCCCTGTTTATACATCATATTAGCCCTCTTGTTCCCAGCCTTGCTTTGGGAGTTTATGTTCAGTTAATTATACATTATAATTAATTATACACTGCACACATACACTGCAGTGTTAATTATGCACTGCACACATACATTATAATGAATGAACACTTTTTTTCTACGATTTTACAACATGGAATATCCATTACTTTTGAAAACATGTCTAGCATTCCTATATACGTGGGTGCATCTTCTCTGTTAGGACTATTATTCTGTTCTATGCTATTTTAGGGTTTTGTACTGCTATCCTTTTCTGTAATATTTGAGCGTGTTCCACATAACATAAATAGCAGCAGCGTCCATAAAGAGCTCCATGGGCTCTCTCGCACTTCTCCCTTTTCAGGGTCAAAAGGTTGACTTTCCGAGGTGGCATTAGGACATATCCTTCTCAGGATCTTTTCTATTTCAGTGCACAGGTGGACATCCAAAAATTATTAGAGGCAGGACAATCTTCAATATGAAAATAAAGAAAAAATATTAGATTTGGACTATTTAATTTAGAAAGAAAACTAATAGTAGAAAACATGTCAGTTGTGTGTAAAATGACATAGGAGTCAGTCAGGCACTCTAGTTTACTCCCATAATATAAAAGCAAAAATACTGATTATCTATTTTTATTTGCACTACAGTATGATGAAGGATTAGGGCCACATTGCGTTAGGTGCAGGACAGGCATGAAGTACTTGTATAAAAAGACAAGTCCTGCTCCCAAAGAAATTACAATCTTGATGTATGACAATGTGCACATATGGAAGAAGCACTTGTGGAGAAGGAGAACAAAGTAAATTATTGCTTGTGCCAAGTGTTTTTTCCAGACATTATAAGTTCTACATAAACTCTACAGCTAAAACTTTTATTAGAAGAATTTTACAGTTTGTGGCAGTTAAAATAAATGTTTCATTAAAAAAATTAAAATGTTTGATTTCTCCCCTTCTTCCTGGACTCACTATTAGTTAAGTTGCACATATATAGAGTTGTCAGACATAATTTTACTAGAGGAAAATTTGTTTCTTACTACTGCTATACGTAAGCTTCCTTTCTCTGAAGCAGTGTGTTTGGCAGTCTTGCCTCACCCTGGAATTCAGGTTTTAGAATAATGGATCTGAAAAGGGAATGGATATGGTTAAGTTTGAAAGCATTTTAAGGGCTCTTGGGGTATGTTTATATGGGGATAAAAAACCTGCGGCTTGCCTGGTTTGGCTGATTCAGGCTCATGGGACTTGGGATCTGGGGCTGAAAAATTGCTGTGTAGACATTTGGGTTTAGGCTGGAGTCCAAGCGCTGGGTGGAGGGTCCCAGCCCGAGGCAGAACATCAACACAGAAATTGTTCAGCCCCGAGCCTGAGCCCCGAGAAACCTGAGTCATCTGACCCAGGCCAACCATGGCCAGATCAGGTGTGGGGAGAGGGGGGCTTTTATCCCTGTATAGACAATCTGGAACTGGGGTACCGCTGTCCCCCTTAACTCTCCAGCCTGGGCTCTCACAATACTTTGCTAGTGACAAGCAGCAAGCCCCTCCGGGTGCTGTAATCACTCAGCACAACAGCATGTGGAGCCCCACGCCCAGCTAGATTGCACGAATGCTCCCTGAGCCACTCACGAATCACACAGGAGAGAGAGGTACCAGCAAATCTCCCAAGCCCCCAGTCTTGCACCCCAGGAATATGCCATCTTGCCCTGGTCACAGGCCTGACCAGTGTAAGTTTATTACCCACTCTGCCTTTCCTATGATATCTTACATGCTTTGTATGAAATATCACAACCGTATATGAATGATGAATATGGGGGTTGCAGGGTGCCACTTTGTGGTATAGTGTGTCACAGGCATACCTCAGTGTCTAGCTATTAGCCAGTTCTTCTGTTTTTACAGCTTTTAGTGTAAGCCATTCAGAGTAGTTGTAGGGTGGGTGTCAAGTCCTAGTGCCTCTTTCTGGAAGTCGGCTGCAACTGCTTCCAATTCCCCTGATGATGACAGCCTATGAATTTATACAGAATTGCCAGGTATCCAGTTTCACATAAAAGAAATTTACAAATAAGGAGCAGTTTTTCTGTACTGTGGCTTATGTTCATGATGATCAGTGTCTCTGCAATATGAACTAAAACCCTACAGATTTGTAGGCACCGTATCCTTCAGTATATTAACCTGGTACGTTTCCTCTAAAGAGTGTATCCTAATACATGGCCACTTTGAAGTGATCCCTAATGAACAATCACTTAAACAAAAATATTGGTGTGTAACTGGAATGGCTGCTAACAATGGCAATCAAACTCTGTTTTCTGGACATGTCTGAACAATGGCTGATGTGCTCCTGAACCAATATAATTTTCTGATTTATCTTAGTAGAGTTTCATAAAACTAAACTTCAGTACTTTCCCAAGAGGCTGCATATCAAAATTCCGTAGTTTACATCAGTGATTTGAAAGGTCCCCAAAGGGAGCTATTCGCTACATTAAGATGCGAGCATTTTGTTTGTTTGGATGCATACATGCTTTTAAATATTTGCCATGGGTAGTGGGCAGTTGACACAGCTCTTATTCAGGGCTGGACTGTGCCTAGCTTCTATGCCTCCTTGAAAGTATGTAGGAGAGGGAAGGGATGATGCCCTGCATACATGGCTGCTCCTACCACAATTCCAGGAGCTCAGGGGAGCATGTGGGCCTTGCACCAGATGCTCCCCCACTGAGACCGATAAGGCATGGAAGAATGAAGAGTAGGCAGAGCTGTTGCTTCAGCTTTCCCCCACCCCATCCTAGCAAGCAGAGGTGGATGGCTGCACAGACAAGAAGTATGTTGTACCCCGTAAAGGGGTTTTGCAAATTACTTATTGTTCCAAGTGCTACATGTCTGAGGCTTCTGGTGCTCCCACTGGGGCGCATGCAAATAGCACGATTTAAGCCTATGTAATTAGATTTCCCCAAACAATGTGTCTAATCTAGTCCCCAAGTGGATAAAGTGTTGGGACAAAGCCTTAGTACTTAATCCCAGCAAAGGAACTGGGCTAGTGCTGAGATATAGAACACATCCTTTCCATTGCCTGCCCCTATTATATTTGAGGTGTGATTAGAAACCGGGGAAAGGAGACATTTGGAAACTATTGTAAATTACTGAAAAGAGCATCAATCCTATAATAAAAGTTTGGTTGGCTGGCACTGTTCCATGGGTTACAGTTGTTTGATTTAACCATGTTAACAGCAAGAAACCAAATGTTAAGAGCCAAGTTGTGCCTTCCGACACTGCGGTGCTGCTAGTCTTGTTGAGGTCAATATGGGTTACCCATACACAACTTGAGAGCACAGTTGGCCTATACGTGTGGTTTAACAAATAGGAGGATTTTTTTTAAGCAGTTTAATTTGTGTATGGCCTGATTCTGCAGGGTGCTGGGGTGGCTGCTACTAGATGCCAAATACTTAGCAGCTTCTGAGATTAGGCTCTTAAGTGAAATTTACATACGCGAATTTTTAGGTGGTTGTGATGCCACCATTAGTAGCACTAGCAATTAATAAGTTAGCACCTATACAGTGCTCTACATTTTTGAAAGTGTTATACAGATATCAAATAAGGGTCTGATTTGATTGCACTTATACTGATGTAATTCGGGAGTAATTTCTTTGGAGTTATGTTGGTGAAAGTGAGATCAGAATCTGGCCCTAATTGTATGAAGCCACATAATATGTTCGTACATTAAGATGTAATTAAATTATCAGGAAATCAGAATAGTCGTGAGTAATCTGATTGGCTGAGAGAGTTGGTTTATAGTATGACTTTAAAATAAGAGCAAATGGACAGTCTCAAAATAATGGTCTTCTTGATAAGTCTGAGAAAAGCAAAGGTTTGTATCAAAAACACAATATTGAAAGAAATCCCAGATGTGTATTTAGAAAATGCCTGAGAGATTGCTGCTATGTATGACAGCATTCTAGTCCAGTGATAGTGGGCCTGATCAGGCCTGGTGCTGAGTACCCTTTGAAAAGACTGGAGCATGCTCAATATCCACTGACCTCAGTGGGAGGTGAGGCTGCTTTGCACCTTGCAGGATTGGACCCGTTGTTTCTCAATCAAAGGGTTGGTATAGCTGTAGTAATTTTTGTCTGAAAAATGGCGTGATCGTTCCTCACTTTGCCATTGTTGAATATCTTCATTTTAATTGGCCTAAAGAACAGGCTTCTTGTGTGCTTCAGCCTAACTGAAAGCAACCCATCAATAAAAGTACAGGAATTTTTTTTTACTTTTTGCGTAAGTAAATATACAAGTGTGATAGGCATAGCATTTCTGCACAATTATAGCATGCCCCAGGTGGTATTATAAGAGATAGGCCAAGTAACTGCAACCACCCAAGTGTAGTAACCTCCATGAGAGATGCTGCTTTGAATGTCTGACTGCTTTTAAATGGAATTTATATATAAAAAATAAAGAAAATAGATGAGTGTATTTTGGAAATGAACATGACGGGATTGACAGACAATGAGGAAGCATATGTTGTGTCAATGGTTACAATTCTAAAGTCACATCAAAGAAATTGTCCCAGTCAGAAACAATCTTACACAGTTATTTTTAAATGAAGAGATCCAGCAGTCTAACTTGGTTGGGAAAAGGTTCTGTGTGGGATAATTGAAAATAGGTTAGTTTCAGTCTCTGGGATATAGAAAATTTCTGGGTAAAGTTTGATATAAAAGTTGAATTTACAGCCACAGCAGGACTACACTTTTCTCTACTTTCAACACACTGCAAACGCTTCATTATTTATTTATTTAACATTTAAATTGTCTTAGCAGCTAGAGGCAAGCGTTCCAGAGCTCCATTGTGGTCACCACTGTAAAAACATACATGATAGGAAATATTCCCCATCATATACCACAATTGTTTTTCATCCCAAAATTGTTTGCATCAGTTAATTCCCCAGATTTACTATTATAATGGTGAAGTAATACCTACAAATTGAAGCAAACAGATCTAATTAATGGTGGTTTTTTTGTAAATGGCCTCTAGTACTTATGCTTTTCATCACTTTTCGTAAATGTTCATAAATTGTAGCACAGAATGTGCTTGGCTTGACTGAGGTGATGAGAGAAATGTTGTTCATAAGTGACTTGAGAACAATCACAGGCCCACTCAGAATTATTTTGCTCTGCAGTTTTCAATAATGGATTGATCAGTTTCACCTGTTGCTTGACTTTTTTACCAATAACGATGTTAACTAGTTATGAAAACCTGTATTAACTAATGAGGTGGAGTATGGTACTGTGGGATTCAGACTTCATTTTTAATAGTTGATTTATTCATTGCTGGCATTGGCTAAATTGTATTGCATCAAATTACAAGAGTTTTTGCAGTGTTTTATAGTATACTATAAATGAATCCCTGCCTGGAGAGCCCACCTCTCTCTTAAGAACAGAGCAAATGTATGCCATCTTCTCTATATAAAGAAAAAGATCAGAGCTCTTCAGAAAATTCACATATTGTAGGTCTGTTGTAGTAATATTTCAGTTAGCACTTAAGAATATCTGAGGAAACAAGGTGGGTGATATATCTTTTATTGGACCAACTTCTGTTGGTGAGAGAGACAAGCTTTTGAGCTTACACAGAGCTCTTCTTCCACTGTATACTGAGAATATCTGTCATTCTTAAAACGTGTCTGGATTCTGTGGGAAGGAAGATATTGAATTCCATTTATATGCAGTAGGGACAGCTGAATGCTGAACTCTCTAATGAAATGTAGAGCTCTCACTTGAATTTTCTTGCAGCAGTGACTTCGATGGGAGGGAATACTTTTTTTTTTTTTTTAGTTGCAATTCAGAGTGTACACCAGAATCTGAAATACTAGACAGTTCTTCTCTTTTAATCCAAGAAAACAAACATTCCAGTCTGAGTTTATAACAATGGAACTGTATCTGTCTGTTTTAGATGTGGTCAAGAGAGATTAAAACCATTTTTGGAATGTGGAAGTTGTGCTGTTACCTTTAGGGAAACAACCCCCAGCAGAAATTTTTTACTTACTAATTTGATCAATTTGCTACAAAGCAACCTAAAGTCTGTCTTCTGCCCTGGTTCTGACATTCACATTCTCAGACATGGGAGGTTCTGTCTATGCTTTTTTCAGTCAGCCATTGGTGTGGAGAAACACAGCAGAGAGGGGGGAGAGGTGCTCAGTGCCAGCTGCAAATTTTGAGAAATGTGAGAACCGACATCTGTCTAAGACAATTATCTTCAAACACATTGAGACACACAGCAAGGTTCTGTGGGATTTAGCAAGGGGAATATTATGGTATAATAGTGGCTAGTGACAAATGTGGATCACAATGTGGGGTTTTTTGGTTTTCAACATTTAGTTCAACATGATGCAAGGAAAGTAGGTGTAAAATGGTCTCTTCCAGATTTGTTTGTTTGCTAGGGCAGTAGCTAGCCTAGTTCTAAGGGATTCTATGAAAAGCTTAGGGCAAGTCTACACTACAGGGCTACATTGGCCAGCTGTACGATGTACTGATGATTCTGGTGAAGATGCGCTGTGCCAAAGGGAGAGTGCTCTCCTGTTGGCATAATTACTCCACCTCATTGAGAAATGGGAGCTATGTTGGCGGGATAGCATCTTCCACCGACATAGTGCCAGTGTGGACAGCACGAAAGTTACATTGCCTGGGGGGGCTTTTTACACCCCTGAGCAACATAAGTTAGATCAACTTAAGCGGTAGTGTAGACCTGTCCTTAGTGGCAGTAAGTTAATTGCTCCATTGATTCTCCTGGTATTTACACTACCAAATTAAAAACTACTTTACTTCTGCAAATTTTGCTCTAGTTTTTTTTTACAAATAGTTATTTTCCCCCATAATGCTCAACATCTTTGGAATAACTTTGCATATTTTTCTTGGGTTGGTGGGGGGGGAGAGGGAGAAACAAACCATTGGTGTTTTGCTCTGTGCTACAATAATTAGACATAACTAGATAACTATGATCAGGACAGGGACCTTACCAGTTACACTTGTGAGCTGTGGAGGCATCCAATACTGTTCTGCAAATCTAGTTGTCATACAGTATTTCAACTTGCGATTACTTTATGTTGAGATCTTTAAGCCAATCTACCTATTGTACTGTTCAGACATGAGATGCAATATTTTATACGGTTGTCTTCCTTAAGCATGAATAACATCTTCAACTGAATGGAGTCTAGAATTTTTTTTAAAGCGATACTTAATATTCTTGCCTAGAAAACTGATAAAAAATGTACATGATAATCAGGAACACAGATTCTCTGTGTTCATGGAAACATGGATAGACTCATGGAATTAGGGTATGCAGATGGATTTTGTTGAATTCTCCAGAATCTAAGCTTTCATTTAAAAAAAATAAAGATCCCCCCCCTTCTGCTTGCAAAGATAACTTTGACAATATAAATGGAGGTATAGTTGCCTTGCAGAGCTGTGAATGTAAGGTAGGAAACTGAATCACAAGTCCACCCAATTTTTAGGCTTAATTAATTTTTGCCTTTTATTTATACAATTTCAGACAGAATTATTTTCATTTAAAGTGTCTGAACAGCTATTTATGACAGATCACTAACAGATAAGATGGAATATGTAGGGGGCCCAAGTTATCGTATTCCAGGACCCCGGGAAGTTCTCCTGTACTTCATGATGATCACCACCACCTCTGGTCTGGTCCTTCTGTCCTGTTCTTTCAGTTTTTGGTCTGGTGTTTCTCCAGTTTGGGCCTTGTCCACTTGGGTCTCTTTATGCATGTCCTTATTACATATTTTTTAACCTTTCTCCAATCAGCATTGAGCACATTAAGCATTTGTTTTAGATAACCCATACAATGTGCATGGACAAGCTTCAGTTTACATATTTCTTGCTGTTTCATTTTCTTTGTGTCACCTTGCTCTTCGGTTTTCCCAGTAAAGGGGCTTCTTCTCATGACAGGCTTGTGTACTTTTTATGTAAAATCTTCCAGCATAACATTTTACCTTATTTGTGTGAGCAATAACATCATTTTCTTCTGTGAGTAGTGTCTCTATGGGTGCTCCACTGTCACTGATTGGAGAACTTTGGTAGCAGTGTCCTTTAGGCCTGTGCATACGCTGTCTCTCCTAGTGCCTCGCCACAAGGCTGGCCAGCATGTGGGCTAATCCCCTTCTCAACTACTGCTGGCTAGAGATGGAGCTATTAGCAATCCGTTTGTGACTATTATCTTCTATAGTTAGTCACCCCAGCCTTAGTTGTAGTTTTCTTCTTCTTTTATGTTCTGCCCAAACAAAGACTTTATTTCTCCCTCCCCCGTTTTTCGTTGGGGACCCTTTCCCCAATTTGATATGCTGGGTTCACCAGGCTTCAAGAAGTGCCTCTCTTGCAAAGGGGCCATCCCTGTGGCAGACAAGTTTACTCGCTGTATACACAGCCTCAGGGAAAGCCACATCCCCCAGATGTATTGTCTCTGCCAGCAACTCAGACCCATGCCCTGAAAAGACAAGGAGTTAAGGCAGAAGATCATCTTCATGGAGGCAGCCCTCCAACCCTCCCCAGAACTGAACTGAGAGTCTCTTGGCAAACATGAGTCTTCCCCACAGCCTTCACCATTCAAGGTCTGTGGGTCGAAGAAATCAGCCACAGACCCCTCTTGTAAGTCATCAAAAAAGAGAACTGGAAGTCCCCAGAGAGTCCCGAGCCAGCTGTAAAAGATCTCCGGTATGCTTGGTACTATTGGTACTGAGAAGGTCCCAGCCTGGTACCCAGAGCTCAAGAAAATCTGGATTGGCAAGTGCCATTGACGCACCTAAGGACCCGATGAGTATAAGCACAGAGTCAGCGGTACTGAAGAACAAAAACTGGAGCCAGCATACCACTAAGAAGACGCTGCCAGTACACACTGTATCATTGGCACCGCCATTGATGCCCCATCCAGCACCGGAGCGATGAGTGCCAGCAAGGTCTCCAACGCCCTTGGTACCACCAATGGCACTGAGTTGGCTGGCACCACCGGACTTCAGTGGTGTTATGGCCAATGGCTAACCAGTTTCCAAATTATATGTTACAGACAGCTATCGAATAAATACCCTGACAACAGTTTGTGAGGTGTAGTGAGCTGGCCTGCTGGGATTTACTGTTACATAACAGGGAGCCTTTTGCTATCTGTCACTGGGGAGTTGTTAGGGTCATAGTCCTTTCTTGGGTTCCCATCTATCTATGTCACAGATGGCTTACCCTTCTGGCCTCACACTGGCAGATCCATCTGGCTTGCACCTCTGTGCAGCAGCCCAGAAGGGGTACCTGCCACCATCCATATGAGTGTTTTACCAGTATCTGAGGGACCTGGACACATTCCTTAAAAATGGAGTCTTCAAGGTCCCCCTATTTAATTAATATGTACTATTGTCTCATAAACATCCTTCTTTTCAAGTATTGGTGGGGAAAGTGAAAACCAGACTTGCACGTCTTTTGTAAATTAACTGTAATCAAGAGGTAATGTTGTTCCCATAGCTAGATTCTGGAGGATATCCACCTCTGTGACTAGTTGTTTCATTGCTGTACTAATCCAGAAAATATCCGTTGATGATGATGATGTAAAGCTTCTCAAATGTTTATGAATATATATGTACCCATTGCACTGCATATTATTTCTTTACCTGTAGTATGATTTCTAGCTTCATCATTATTGTGGTTAATTAACTGATTAGCCCTTTCCTGGGTTTCCCTTACTGCCTGGGCAACATCATGCACATTTATTATTGTAAGTAATTCTGCCTCACTTAATCCACCCTCTATGTTAGCAAGGGGATGAGTATTTTATTTCTCATACTTTGTTTTAATTTGTTCAACGGCTTTTGCAGTGCATCTATATCTCCTTGAGTTACTATAGACATCCCTGTCCTGAACAACCCACTAATGGCTCCTACTATCTCTCTTCCTTCTAATATCTGTTCCTTTGCTTCTCAGGTTATCCCAGAATTGTTTCATAAATTTCTCTGTATAATCCCCCTACAAGACTACCTTGACAAACTTCATTATTGGTGGAATCCCACTGAGTGATATTCAGAATAATTGAAGGAACCAGCATACCTTATTATATAAGGTATCGGTTTTGCTTCTAATAAGGGAAAGTCTTAATTCATTTTCTGGTCCTAGTATTACTACTGAACATGGGGGGGGAACTTCAGATGTTGAGTTCAGATTTGTTTTTGTGCTTGTGATAACGGGGGCAATAGTTGGTTTAGTTTGTTGGTCTGTAACTAATAATTCTACCTCTAGTTTTCCCATTTCTGGAAGTTTTCTCTTACCGTACATCGATATGTTCCAGTATCAATGATCTGAACATCTTGAATTACCATAGAAACACCTCCCCGTTACATCCTTGTTTACGAATTGTTCTCTGCTGTGTTCATGACCTTTTCCATAAACACGTTCTCTCTTCATTAGAGCATGGCCCATACTTTTTCCCTCCTGAATACATGAATGTTAACACCATTTGAAATGAATTTCCATGTTACAAGGAGTGACCTCAGATTTTGCCTTTTCCTTTTAAAATAGAGTGCAGAGTTATATTGTGCCCTTCAGATTCTAAAACTATATTGTTTGAGTGATTAGACTGTCATAGGTACTATCATAAGTATTGGTTAATCTCTTCTACACTTTTTCTCAATATCCCTTTATGATGTATGTGTTCTCCAGTTTCTCCTTACACATTTTTAATGCTTGTGTTATTGGTATTGTCCCCTTTTAATAAGAACATGAGATTGAACCCACTGGGTCAGGCCAATGGTCCATCTAGCCCAATGTGCTGTCTCTGACCGTAGCCAGTGCCAGATGCTTCAGAAAGAATGAAGAGAACAAGGCAATTTCAAGTGATCCATCCCATCATCCAGTCCCAGCTTCTGGCAGTTAGAGGTTTAGGGACTGCTGGAGCCTGGGTTTGCATTCCTGACCATCTTGACTAACAGCCATTGATGGACCTATTTTCCAGGGACTTATCTAATTCTTTTTTGAACCTGGTTAAACCTTTTGGCCTTTACACCATCCCATGGCAACAAGTTCCCAAGTTGACTGTACATTGTTTTGAAGAAGTATTTTCTTTTGTTTGTTTTAAACCTGCCAGCTATCAATTTCATCGGGTGACCCCTGGTTCTTGTGTTACGTGAAGGAGTAAATAACGCTACCCTCTTCACTTACTCCACACCGTTCGTGATTTTATAGACTTTTATCAGATTCTCCCCGCTTAGCCATCTCTCATCTAAGCTGAACAGTCCCAGTCTTATTACTCTCTCCTCATATGGAAGCTGTTCCATACCTTTAATCATTTTGTTTCCCTTCTCTGCACCTTTTCCAATTCTAATCTTTTCATTTTTTTTTTTGAGGTGGGGCACCCTGAGCTGGTAATGGTTTTCCTTGGATTTATGTAGCATCATTATGCTATTTTCTATTCTATTGTCTGTCCTTTTCCTAATGGTTCCCAATATCCTTTTTACTTTTTTGACTTCCCCTGCATGTTGAGCAGAGGTTTTCAGAGAACTATCCACAAAGACTCCCAGATCTTTCCTAAGTGGTAACAATCAATTTAGACCCCATCATATTGTATGTATAGCTGGGATTATTTTTTCCGATGCACATTACTTTGCACTTTGAATTTTATCTGCCATTTTGTTACCTAGTCAGCAAGTATAGTGAGATCCCTTTGTAACTCTTCACAGTCATCTTTGGATTTAACTATGTTGAGTAATTTTGTATCATCTGCAAATTTTGCCGCCTCTCTGTTCACCCCTCTTTCCAGATCATTTATAAATAGGCTGAACAGCACAGGTCCCAGTACAGATCTTTCAGGAAACCCTGGTACTTACCTCTCTCCATTGTGAAAAATTATTTATTTCTACCCTTTGTTCCCTATCTTTTAATCAGTTACTGATCCATGAGAGGACCTTCCCTCTTAGCCCATGACTCCTTACTTTGCTTAAAAGCAGGGCCAGTGCAAGGATACTTTGCGCCCTAGGTGAAACTTCCACCTTGCGCCTCCCTCCCCCGCCCCACATTTGTTCATTGAGGGGCAAATCCCAACACGCCTTTATAGACCCCAGGGCCAGCCTGCCCAGGGGCCAGCTATGCCCAGGGGCTGATCCCCAGACCAGGTTCCCCCCTCCCCACCCCCTCATCTCTCCTGGAGGGTGCGCAGCTGTCACCCCGAGTCCACTCACTGGCTTTGCCAGGCTTGGGCTGCTGCAGCAGCTCGGCAGGGAGGAGCCACCTTCCGGAGGCACTGGAGAGCCAGAGTGTCCCGTTTGCGGTGGCAGCAAGCCCCAGCCATGGAGGAGACAGCGCGGCGCAGGGGGGCAGCAGCCCTACAAAGGCGGCGGCGCCGCTAGCGGGGAGCAGCCGCACCTCCTGCCCAGGCTGAAGCCCGGCAAACTCCTCCCCCGCCCTGGGGGCTCCTGCAGGCTACAGCGGATGCATGCGGGCACCAGCCCCCATGCGCCCCCCGGGGCCCGTCTCACCTAGGGTTACCATATTTCAACAATCAAAAGAGGATTGGGGGGGAGCCCTGCCCTCATCCACTCCCTCCCACTTCCCACCCCCTGATTGCCCCCCTCAGAACTCCCAACCCCCCCCCACTCCTTGTCCCCTGACTGCCCCCTCCTGGGACCCCTGCCCCTAACTGCCCCCCAGAACTTCACTCCCTACCTAAGCCTCCCTGTTCCTTGTCCCCTGACTGCCCAAACCCTTATCCATACCCCAGACACACCTCCGGTACTCCCATGCCCCATCCAATCGCTCCCCGCCCCCTGACCCCTCTCCACACCCCTGCTCCCTGACTGCCCCCCCGGCCAGGACTCCCCTTACCATGCCATGCTGGCTCCACATGGAGGCAAAACACGCGGCCGTGCGCACAGCCCCTCCCTCACAGAGTGCTGAGGTAGTGGGAGGGGCGGCGGCAGCTCACACTCCCGGGAGCCGCAGACCCCGAGTGCGGTGACAGGGGAGCCAGGGGGCACAAGGGGGCCAGCGCCCGCATGCATCTGCTGCAGCCTGCAGGAGCCCCTGGGGCGGGGGCGCCAGGCTGCAGCCTGGGCAGGAGGGGCGGGGGGCGCAGCTGCGCCCTGCTAGCGGTGCCGTGCCTTTGCAGGGCTGCTGCCCCCCTGCGCCACTCCTGCTCCTCCATAGCTGGGGCTCGCCACCCCCGCAAGCCAATGCGCTAGCTCTTCGGTGCCTCCAGAAGGTGGCTTCTCCCTGCCGAGCCAGGGCACCACATTTTGGTACCCCCAACCACTTGATGCCCTGGGCAACCACCTAGTTCGCCTAGTGGTTGCACCGGCCCTGCTTAAAGGTCTTTGGTGTAGGACCTGTCGAAGGCTTTCTGAAAGTCCAGTACACTATATCTACTGGATCTCACTTGTCCACAGGTTTGACATCCTCAAAGAATTCTAATAGATCGGTGAGGCATACTTTCCCTTTACAAAAGACCTGTTGATTCTTCCCCCGCTATTGTGTTCATCTGTGTGTGATCATTTTGTTCTTTACTGTAGTTTCAACCAGTTTGCCTGGTACTGAAGTTGGGCTTACTGGCAAGTAATTGCCTCCGGAGCCTCTTTTAAAAATCTGTGTCACATTAGTTGTCCTCTAGTCATCTAGTTCAGAGGCTGATTTGAGCTATAGGTTATGTACCTCAGTTAGAAGTTCTGCAATTTGAGTTCCTTCAGAGCTCTTGGGTGAGTTCTCTGATCCTGGTGACTTATTGTTAAATTTATCAGTTTGTTCCAGAGCCTCCTCTTTTGATACCTCAATCTGGGACAATTCCTCAGATTTTTCACCTAAAAAGAATGGCTCAGGTGTGGAAATCTTCCTCACATCCTCTGCAGTGTAGACCTATGTAAAGAATTAATTTAGCAATAGCCTTGTCTTTGTTTGCTCCTTTAGCACCTTGGTCATCCAGTGGGCCCACTGACTGTTTCTGGCAGGCTTCCTGCTTCTGATGGTTTTTTTTTGTTTGTTTTTTTTTTTAATTGCTGTTGCCAGTTGCTCTTCAAATTATTTTTTTGGCCTGCCTAAGTATATTTTTACACGTGACTTGCCAGAGTTTATGCTGCTTTCTATTTTCCTCAGTGGAATTTGATTTCCAGTTTTTCAAGGATGCCTTTTTGCCTCTGCCTCTTTCACTATACTGTTTAGCCATGGTGGCATTTTTTTTTGTCCTCTTGCTGCTTTTGGTGTGTGGGCACGTTTTAATATGTATATATTGGGGTATGCATTTCGTTTGAGCCTCTATTTTGGTATTTTCAATTTGATTCCATGCGGTTTGTAGGCATTTCACTCGAGTGATTGTTCCTTTTAATTTTTGTTTAACTAGCTTCATTATTGTGTGGTTCCCCATTTGAAGTTAAATGTTACTATGGTGGGTTTCTTTGGCATTTTTCCCTTTAGAAGTGTGTTTAAATTACGGTTACTATTACCGAGTGGTTCAATTGTATTCACCTCTTGGACTAGATCCTGTGTTCCACTGAGGACTAAATCAAGAATTGCCTCTTCCTTTTGAGTTCTAGAAGAAGCTACACCAAAAAGCAATCATCTATCCAGAAATTTTATCTCTGCATCCCTTCCTGAGGTGACACACACACATACATACATACATACATACATATATACACACATAGTCAATATGAAGATAGGTGAAATCCTCTATTATTACATTTCCACCTTTGTACCCTCTCTAATCTCCCTGAGCATTTCAGTCACTGTTACCATCCTGGTCAGTTGGTCGGTAGTATATTCTTACTGCTATAGTCATATTGTTCTTATGGTTGAATTTCTAACCCATAGAGATTCTGTGGTACAGCTTGATTCATTTCAGATTTTTACTTTATTTGATTCTTTCTTTCACATAGCACCACTCCCACCAGTGCATTCTTATATATTTTGTACCCTGGTATTGCCATGTCCCACTCATTATCCTCATCATTTCTCCAAGTTTCTGCAATGCCTATTGTATCAATATCATCCATTTAATGCCAGGCACTCAAGTTCACGCATGTTAGGATTTAGAATTCTAGCATATGTATGTTAGTGCTTGTACATGTTGTCAGTATTCAGTTGCTTGCCTTCATGTGTTATATTTAAATAGGAGACTCTTACATTTGACTGTTGGATCCCTATCGTGGAATTACTTAGTATTAGATCTCATAGTTGGTCAAAAAATTTTAGTCTTATTCTACAGCATTCAGAGAGAATGGGGTGGAGATGGGGGAGTGTGCACGCACACAAACCTAACAGATAACACTTTACAACCCCATTTTCACAGTTGGAGGAAAATACTCTCCCTTCCAATCTTCCACTATTTCTAGCATAATTTTGAATCTCTACTGTACAACCTTTGGACCATATCTAATCTCCAGTTATCCAGCTGATATATGGCACATGCTGAAATTCCTGTTGTCCTCAGCGTTGTCCTACTGACCAATCATAGGTAAGTCAAGGCACCTGGATTATGCATTTCAGTTGGTTCAGTTTCCATATACATAGGATAAGTTCAAGTCCATAGTTCATTAAACAGCACATATCCAAATAATAGAGTAATTTAGCATAAATGACAAAATAAAGCAATCAGGTTTCCCCTTTAAAAAATTTCATCTGATTAATATGAAATCATTTGTCCCATTTTCACTTGCCCTTATCAATTTGCATCAAATAAACACTGGGACTTGCTTTTTCTATGATGCAGTAGGGCCCATCCCAACCAGGCTCTCAAGGGTTTCCTTTCTTGCTGTAGGTTTTTATCATTACTCCATCTCTTATCTGCCACTTTTGCAATTTTGTTGTGGCATCTAAGTATTAGCAGTCTCTTTGTCTCATACTTATAGTTTTGGCTGCCCTCCAATTAACTTCTCTCAGCTCTTCCTTTAACTGATTATTTACAACAGTGTTGTACCAAGCGAGGCACATTACCAAGCAGGTGTTCACGCAACACTATTTTGCATCATCATTCTGCCTGAGTAGCTCAAAGTGCCATCCTTATTAAGAGTAATTTGATATTCTAATCTCTCTTGTTTTCTTTAAGGTATTTTTAGTAATATCACCTTTAAGGTTTGATTACTTCTTTCTACCAGTCCTGATGATTGTGGATGATAGGCTATGTGTTTCTGCTATATTCCCAGCATTAGCATGGTGTTAAACATTACATCACCAGTAAAATGTATCCTCTGGTCTGAGTCAGTTACCTGTGGAAGTCTCCATCTGGTAAAGGTCTGCTCAGGTAAAACGTAAGTTGTAGCAGCTGCCTTACTGTGTCTCATAGGGATTGTTTATACCACTTTGGGAAAGCATCCATAATGACTAAAGCATATAGATTTCCTCAGGCCATTTTAGGCAGTGGTCCAATATAATCAATTTGGAGTTGGGATGATCTAATTGGGGTTGGCCCTGCTTTGAGCAGGGGGTTGGACTAGATGATGTCCTGAGGTCTCTTCCAACCCTAATCTTCTAATCTTGATTCTGTCTCCTAGTGGCCACAGACATACCTTCCTTTCTGACACAGCACCCCCTTATGGCCTTATCAAAATTCTGGAAATTAACTGGTGGAGACTGGCAAGTTTAAGAGTTCTCAAAGCAGCAGAGTAGAATTTCAATTACACCAGAGCAAATGTGGAGCTTGTATTTATGTTTGGGGGAGCAAGACTGGCACCTGAGTCTAGATATGTAAATAAACTATTAAAACACTAACACCAGTGAAATCCTGGAAAATAGTATAACAAATGCTGGAACAACCACAGCATTTCAACTCATAAAAACAGAATTTGATTATATATGTTACCATAAATCAGTCATCTTGCTCCTATTTGATACTTTATCTTCATTTTAAAATGGGAAATAGCTTTGGTCTGTGTTTAAACATTGCAGTGCCTCATGGCATGACCTTTTAGTATCTTGTTACTTTTCTTTTCGTATAGGCCCCGAAGTGTCTCATTCCTGTTTAGAAATACTGGAGCTGTAGATGTCTGTTTCTGCTTTATATGTATTTGCATGGGCTTCTATCTCTTTGGCCTTTCCCCTTCCCCTTTCATGCCGTGTTTTATTTTCCATCTCTGTTTAACTTCTTTCTTGCATCCACTCAAGCCTGAGGGCAGGCCTCTATTAAGCTTAACTCTCTCTGCTCCATCTGTTGGGATAATGAACTTCCTGACACTTGCTGTAAAAGTCACTGTTCCAGAAGACTGAGTTGAGTGGTAGAAGTGTATGGGAGGCTAATCCTGCTGTCCAAAATTGAAGTTTTGGTGTCCAAAGATATTGCACATTAGGAAATGGGAAACACATTTCTATTCAGTAGTGTTGAATCTATTGCAGAAGGGATAGAGGGACACTTACTTGCTGTCTTGATTTTTCAATTATTTCATTTGGAGTTCTGACAAACAAGAAGTATCAGAGAACTATTAGTCTTAGCTGAGGGGACATATAAGGGGATCACTGCATATAATATTGCAAAATTTGGCATAATTGGCAGGCTCCATTCGGCAGGATCCCAGGACTGAAGTAGCTAGGATATTGGGCTTAACTTTCATATCCATTCAGAGGTGAGATTACCAGCAGGACTGCTATCTGCATGATAAGACTATGATTCAGTGAAGAACTTTAATTTAGTTTGGTTAGTCTCTAAGGTGCCCAAGTACTCCATTTCTTTTAGTGTTAACTGTGCTTATTCATTTACCCAACTAAAAAGAAGCCAGTCCTGGATTTCTACGTGTTTTTTTTCCTCTCAGTGCAGATATTCGCTAGTTCTTTATGAACCAACAAGTAAAAATTCTGTAGAAGAATTAATGCCAGCTTAACTGCGTCTTGTTTCTTTTTTCTTGCCTACAAGATTTGTTTTCTTAGAGCTGATTCTCCTGAGTGCTGTCCTCAAGTTCAGTTTCCTGTTTGAAAATCTGCATACAGTAATGCAACATTCTTCTTTGGGAAAGATTTTTTATGGCATATGCAAATGAAATAAGATCAGACCCTTGTGGTATTTGACAGGATGCTGAGAAGGAAGTTAACTGTGTTTTAACGTGCTTGCAGTGTAGGTCATTCTCACCGAACCCTGCAGCTTTGTGAGATTCCACTGTTTGGTGGAGAAGACTTCACATTCTTTCTCAGTGACCCATTGTAAAACACTGTTTAATTCTTGATGAATCTCAATTACACGTAATCCAAACTTCAACACTTATTTATATGGATGAATTAAAATGACACTATGACTACATTAACTATCATAAGCTACAAAGAAATCTGGTGTTAAATAGCATGTAGTGGAATAATCACTTCTTCTTAAACCCTATGACTCTTAGGCCAGAAGGGATCACTAGATCATCTAGTCTGATCTCCTGTATATCACAGGCCACCTCTTCCACCCAGCGTCCACACATTAAACTCAACAACCAAAATGAGACCAAAGTATTACAGCCCACAGGAACCTAGACTGTTATGTGCTGCAGGCTGAGAATAGGAGGGACTGGGATGCTCCAGTGCCTGAGGCCCCCACAATCATAGAATCATAGAATATCAGGGTTGGAAGGGACCTCAGGTGGTCATCTAGTCCAACCCCCTGCTCAAAGCAGGACCAATCCCCAACTAAATCATCCCAGCAAGGGCTTTGTCAAGCCTGACCTTAAAAACTTCTAAGGAAGGAGATTCCACCACCTCCCTAGGTAACGCGTCCCAGTGTTTCACCACCCTCCTAGTGAAAAAGTTTTTCCTAATATCCAACCTAAACATCCCCCACTTCAACTTGAGATCATTGCTCCCCGTTCTGTCAAATGGCACAATGGCAGGAAATGATGGAGATATATACAGATAATCCTGGCAAGTGACCCACACCCACATGTTACAGAGGAAGGTGAAGACCCCTCACAGTTACTGCCAATCTGGCCTGGGGGAAATTCCTTCCCAATCCCATGAATGACAGTTAGACCCTCAGGACTTGAGTGAGAATCATAGAATCATAGAATATCAGGGTTGGAAGGGACCCCAGAAGGTCATCTAGTCCAACCCCCTGCTCGAAGCAGGACCAATTCCCAGTTAAATCATCCCAGCCACGGCTTTGTCAAGCCTGACCTTAAAAACCTCTAAGGAAGGAGATTCTACCACCTCCCTAGGTAACGCATTCCAGTGTTTCACCACCCTCTTAGTGAAAAAGTTTTTCCTAATATCCAATCTAAACCTCCCCCACTGCAACTTGAGACCATTACTCCTCGTTCTGTCATCTGCTACCATTGAGAACAGTCTAGAGCCATCCTCTTTGGAACCCCCTTTCAGGTAGTTGAAAGCAGCTATCAAATCCCCCCTCATTCTTCTCTTCTGCAGGCTAAACAATCCCAGCTCCCTCAGCCTCTCCTCATAACTCATGTGTTCCAGACCCCTAATCATTTTTGTTGCCCTTCGCTGGACTCTCTCCAATTTATCCACATCCTTCTTGTAGCGTGGGGCCCAAAACTGGACACAGTACTCCAGATGAGGCCTCACCAATGTCGAATAGAGGGGAACAATCACATCCCTCGATCTGCTCGCTATGCCCCTACTTATACATCCCAAAATGCCATTGGCCTTCTTGGCAACAAGGGCACACTGCTGACTCATATCCAGCTTCTCGTCCACTGTCACCCCTAGGTCCTTTTCCGCAGCTAGACAAGAGAACCAGCTAGACAAGTATCAGAGAGAGATTGCTTGGTGCCGCTTCAGAGCCGTGGCCCCTCCAGCTGGGGCCATCTTCTGATGCTTCCGAGGAAGAAGATTAAAAAAGATCCCCTCCCAGAATACATTGGCAGGGGGGAATCCCTTCCTGACCTAGTACTTCCTGGTGAACACACCTGCTGATGTTCCATAGCTCCAAGGGGACATGGTCAATGGAGTGACTAGGCTCCCTCCAGCACAGGCATATCTGCTGGCACCTGCTACCATCCCAAACAACCCCCGTCATACAATTGCACTTACAAAGTTGTCCAGCTCTCTCTTAAAACTGATTGTTGTTTGCCCCATAACTCCTTTTGGGAGACTGTTCTGGAACCTCCCCCCTCTGGTTTGAAACTTTCTAATTTCCAGCCTGAATTTGTTCATGGCCACTTCATATCCATTTGTTCTTTTGCCAACATTGTCTTTTAGCTTAAACAGGTTTTCACTCTCCCTGGTATTTAACATCCCCCTCCCCCAACCTATTTATAGAGCGCAACCATATCCTCCCCCAGCCACCTTTTTGCTGTACTAAATGGGCCAAACTCATCCAGT
Source organism: Lepidochelys olivacea (assembly GCF_965140295.1). Taxonomy (NCBI): domain Eukaryota; kingdom Metazoa; phylum Chordata; order Testudines; family Cheloniidae; genus Lepidochelys; species Lepidochelys olivacea. Next base: position 45,203,753 of record NC_140411.1, on the reverse strand, counting down.
ATCCTTTCATAAGTTACGCCCTCCATCCCCCTGATTATCCTAGTAGCCCTCCTCTGCACCTGTTCCAGTTTAAATTATCTTCCTTGAACGTGGGTGACCAGAATTGTACACAGTATTCCAAATGAGGTCTTACTGATGCCTTGTACAATGGCATTAATACTTCTCTATCTCTACTAGAAATGCCTCGCCTAATACATTCTAGGAATATGTTTGCCTTTTTCACAGCCACATCCCCCAAACTCCCACAAAAACTCTGCTGATAACTGATGGCCGTTTGCTAGTCTTCATCTATATGGATCAAATCTTACTTTCCAAATATCCATCTCCATGTGTGCTTGTGTAATTTTTACCTTACTTGTGCTGCTCTGGAAAACTTTTATTTTTATCATTTTTCTTTGTTTTCAAAGGCAGGAACAATCCTTACCAAGAGTTGATTGAGAGTTATCAAGGGACAGCACATTGTATTGGCCCATGGCTTGCCAAATGAGAGCCAAGTATAATTGGGCTGACTCACCTTGGCATTAAATGTAATGTGGAACTTGTATTGTTATGGATCTATTACAGGAGTGGGTGGGTGAGATTCTCTGCCCTGCAATGTGCAGGAGGTGAGTCCTTCTGAGATGGAGATTTGGTTTCTGTGCACATTTGATTTAGGATGCTTGCTAACTACATAGTGATTAATCAAGAATAATGATTAAATGAGGATTTGCACAAACTGATTCTATGCCCTGGTCTACACTAGGACTTTAGGTCGAATTTAGCAGCGTTAAATCGATGTAAACCTGCACCCGTCCACACAATGAAGCCCTTTATTTCGACTTAAAGGGCTCTTAAAATCGATTTCCTTACTCCACCCCTGACAAGTGGATTAGCACTTAAATCGACCTTGCCGGCTCGAATTTGGGGTACTGTGGACACAATTCGATGGTATTGGCCTCCGGGAGCTATCCCAGAGTGCTCCATTGTGACCGCTCTGGACAGCACTCTCAACTCAGATGCACTGGCCAGGTAGACAGGAAAAGAACCGCGAACTTTTGAATCTCATTTCCTGTTTGGCCAGTGTGGCAAGCTGCAGGTGACCATGCAGAGCTCATCAGCAGAGGTGACCATGATGGAGTCCCAGAATCGCAAAAGAGCTCCAGCATGGACCGAACGGGAGGTACGGGATCTGATCGCTGTTTGGGGAGAGGAATCCGTGCTATCAGAACTCCGTTCCAGTTTTCGAAATGCCAAAACCTTTGTCAAAATCTCCCAGGGCATGAAGGACAGAGGCCATAACAGGGACCCGAAGCAGTGCCGCGTGAAACTGAAGGAGCTGAGGCAAGCATACCAGAAAACCAGAGAGGCGAACGGCCGCTCTGGGTCAGAGCCCCAAACATGCCGCTTCTATGATGAGCTGCATGCCATTTTAGGGGGTTCAGCCACCACTACCCCAGCCGTGTTGTTTGACTCCTTCAATGGAGATGGAGGCAATACGGAAGCAGGTTTTGGGGACGAAGATGATGAGGTTGTAGATAGGTCACAGCAAGCAAGCGGAGAAACCGGTTTTCCCGACAGCCAGGAACTGTTTCTCACCCTGGACCTGGAGCCAGTACCCCCCGAACCCACCCAAGGCTGCCTCCTGGACCCAGCAGGCGGAGAAGGGACCTCTGGTGAGTGTACCTTTTAAAATACTATACATGGTTTAAAAGCAAGCATGTGAAAGGATTACTTTGCCCTGGCATTCGCGGTTCTCCTAGATGTACTCCTAAAGCCTTTGCAAAAGGTTTCTGGGGAGGGCAGCCTTATTGTGTCCTTCATGGTAGGACACTTTACCACTCCAGGCCAGTAACACGTACTCGGGAATCATTGTAGAACAAAGCATTGCAGTGTATGTTTGCTGGCATTCAAACAACATCCGTTCTTTATCTCTCTGTGTTATCCTCAGGAGAGTGAGAGATAATTCATGGTCACCTGGTTGAAATAGAGTGCTTTTCTTCAGGGGACACTCAGAGGAGCCCATTCCTGCTGGGCTGATTGCCTGTGGCTAAACAGAAATGTTCCCCGCTGTTAGCCACAGGGAGGGGGGAAGGTTGAGGGGGTAGCCACGCGGTGGGGGGAGGCAAAATGCGACCTTGTAACGAAAGCACATGTGCTATGTATGTAATGTTAACAGCAAGGATTACCCTGAAAGAGTGTAGCCACTGTTTTATAAAATGTGTCTTTTTAAATACCGCTGTCCCTTTTTTTTTTTCTCCACCAGCTGCATGTGTTTCAATGATCACAGGATCTTCTCCTTCCCAGAGGCTAGTGAAGCTTAGAAAGAAAAAAAACACACTCACGATGAAATGTTCTCTGAGCTCATGCTGTCCTCCCACACTGACAGAGCACAGATGAATGCGTGGAGGCAAATAATGTCAGAGTGCAGGAAAGCACAAAATGACCAGGAGGAGAGGTGGCGGGCTGAAGAGAGTAAGTGGCGGGCTGAAGAGAAGAGGGCTGAAGCTCAAATGTGGTGGTAGCGTGATGAGAGGAGGCAGGATTCAATGCTGAGGCTGCTGGCGGACCAAACCAGTATGCTCCAGTGTATGGTTGAGCTGCAGCAAAGGCAGCTGGAGCACAGACTGCCACTGCAGCCCCTCTGTAACCAACCGCCCCCCTCCCCAAGTTCCATAGCCTCCACACCCAGACGCCCAAGAACGCGGTGGGGGGGCTTCCGGCCAACCAGCCACCCCACCACAGAGGATTGCCCCAAAAAAAGAAGGCTGTCATTCAATAAATTTTAAAGTTGTAAACTTTTAAAGTGCTGTGCTTAAAGTGCTGTGTGGCATTTTCCTTCCCTCCTCCACCACCCCTCCTGGGCTACCTTGGTAGTCATCCCCCTATTTGTGTGATGAATGAATAAAGAATGCATGAATGTGAAACAACAATGACTTTATTGCCTCTGCAAGCGGTGATTGACGGGAGGAGGGGCGGGTGGTTAGCTTACAGGGAAGTAGAGTGAACCAAGGGGCGGGGGGTTTCATCAAGGAGAAACAAACAGAACTTTCACACCGTAGCCTGGCCAGTCATGAAACTGGTTTTCAAAGCTTCTCTGATGCGTACCGCGCCCTCCTGTGCTCTTCTAACCGCCCTGGTGTCTGGCTGCACGTAACCAGCAGCCAGGCGATTTTGCCTTAACCTCCCACCCCGCCATAAACGTCTCCCCCTTACTCTCACAGATATTGTGGAGCACACAGCAAGCAGTAATAACAGTGGGAATATTGGTTTAGCTGAGGTCTAAGCGAGTAAGTAAACTGCGCTAGCGCGCCTTTAAACGTCCAAATGCACATTCTACCACCATTCTGCACTTGCTCAGCCTGTAGTTGAACAGCTCCTGACTACTGTCCAGGCTGCCTGTGTACAGCTTCATGAGCCATGGCATTAAGGGGTAGGCTGGGTCCCCAAGGATACATATAGGCATTTCAACATCCCCAACAGTTATTTTCTGGTCTGGGAATAAAGTCCCTTCCTGCAGCTTTTGAAACAGACCAGAGTTCCTGAAGATGCGAGCGTCATGTACCTTTCCCGGCCATCCCACGTTGATGTTGGTGAAACATCCCTTGTGATCCACCAGAGCTTGCAGCACTATCGAAAAGTACCCCTTGCGGTTTATGTACTCGGCGGCTTGGTGCTCCAGTGCCAAGATAGGGATATGGGTTCTGTCTATGGCCCCACCACAGTTAGGAAATCCCATTGTAGCAAAGCCATCCACTATGACCTGCACATTTCCCAGGGTCGCTACCCTTGATATCAGCAGATCTTTGATTGCGTGGGCTACTTGCATCACAGCAGCCCCCACAGTAGATTTGCCCACTCCAAATTGATTCCCAACTGACCGGTAGCTGTCTGGCGTTGCAAGCTTCCACAGGGCTATCGCCACTCGCTTCTCAACTGTGAGGGCTGCCCTCATCTTGGTATTCATGCACCTCAGGGCAGGGGAAAGCAAGTCACAAAGTTCCATGAAAGTGCCCTTACGCATGCGAAAGTTTCGCAGCCACTGGGAATCGTCCCAGACCTGCAACACTATGCGGTCCCACCAGTCTGTGCTTGTTTCCCGAGCCCAGAATCGGCGTTCCACAGCATGAACCTGCCCCATTAGCACCATGATGCATGCATTGGCAGGGCCCATGCTTTCAGAGGAATCTGTGTCCATGTCCTGATCACTCACATGACCGCACTGATGTCGCCTCCTTGCCCGGTATCGCTTTGCCAGGTTCTGGTGCTGCATATACTGCTGGATAATGCGTGTGGTGTTTAATGTGCTCCTAATTGCCAAAGTGAGCTGAGCGGCCTCCATGCTTGCCTTGGTATGGCATCCGTACAGAAAAAAGGCGCGGAACGATTGTCTGCCGTTGCTCTGACGGAGGGAGGGGCGACTGATGACACGGCTTACAGGGTTGGCTTCAGGGAGCTAAAATCAACAAAGGGGGTGTCTTTACATCCAGGAGTATTTCAGGCAGGACTTCACGGAGGGTTCCAATAAGAAATGGTGCACCTAAGTTATCGTTCTTATTGGAACAAGAAGGTTAGCCTGGCCTCTGATTGATACATGGCTAGATTTACCTCACTGCACCTTCTCTGTGAGTGACTGCAGTGTGACCTAGAAGAATGAGTCCCCTAGACGGAGGAGTGGGGGAAGCAAATGAATACAGAACAAATCTGGTCTATTTCTTGTTTTGATCCACTCCATCTATCTTTTACATCTTTGGCTGGCAGCAGACGGTGCAGAAGGACTGCATGCCATCCACATCTCATGGCTGCTCGGCAGAAGATGGTACAGTATGACTGCTAGCCATCCTCATCTCTTGCCTGCCCGGCAGAATATGGTACAGTACGACTGCTAGCAATCTGTATCGCCTGCCTGCTCACCATAGGACGGTTCAATAGGACTGACTGCAGGACTAAAGAGAATGACCTGGTCAAGTCACTCCAAATTTAGTCCCTGCGCCCATGTCTGCCCAGGCGCTCCCAGCCGACGTGGCTAGGAGCACCTCGGACACGACGAGGACGACTACCAGTCATACTGCACCGTCTTCTGCCAGAAGGCAATGGGTTGCTGCTACTGTGTAGCAAAGCCGTACTGTGTCTGCCAGCACCCAGGAGACATAGGGTGACGGTTACCTGAGTGGGCTCCATGCTTGCCGTGGTATGGCGTCTGCACAGGTAACTCAGGAAAAAAGGCGTGAAACGATTGTCTGCCCTTGCTTTCACGGAGGGAGGGAGGGAACGGGGGCCTGACGATACGTACCCAGAGCCACCCGCGACAATGTTTTAGCCCCATCAGAGTGCTCCATTGTGACTGCTCTGGACAGCACTCTCAGATGCCCGATTGTTTGCCGTTGCTCTGACGCAGGGAGGGGCGACTGAGGACACGGCTTACAGAGTTGGCTTCAGGGAGCTAAAATCAACAAAGGGGGTGTCTTTACATCCAGGAGTATTTCAGGCAGGACTTCACGGAGGGTTCCAATAAGAAATGGTGCACCTAAGTTATCGTTCTTATTGGAACAAGAAGGTTAGCCTGGCCTCTGATTGATACATGGCTAGATTTACCTCGCTGCACCTTCTCTGTGAGTGACTGCAGTGTGACCTAGAAGAATGAGTCCCCTAGACGGAGGAGTGGGGGAAGCAAATGAATACAGAACAAATCTGGTCTATTTCTTGTTTTGATCCACTCCATCTATCTTTTACATCTTTGGCTGGCAGCAGACGGTGCAGAAGGACTGCATGCCATCCACATCTCATGGCTGCTCGGCAGAAGATGGTACAGTATGACTGCTAGCCATCCTCATCTCTTGCCTGCCTGGCAGAAGATGGTACAGTACGACTGCTAGCAATCCGTATCGCCTGCCCACTCACCATGAGACGGTTCAATAGGACTGACTGCAGGACTAAAGAGAATGACCTGGTCAAGTCACTCCAAATTTAGTCCCTGCGCCCATGTCTGTCCAGGCGCTCCTGTCTGGCCAGGAGCACCTCGGACATGACGATGACGGCTACCAGTCGTACTGTACCATCTGCTGCCACAAGGCAAGGGGTTGCTGCTACTGTGTAGCAAAGCCGTACTGCGTCTGCCAGCACCCAGGAGACATAGGGTGACGGTTACCCGAGCGGGCTCCATGCTTGCCGTGGTATGGCGTCTGCACAGGTAACTCAGGAAAAAAGGCGCGAAACGATTGTCTGCCCTTGCTTTCACGGGGGGAGGGAGGGAACGCGGGCCTGATGATATGTACCCAGGACCACTCACGACAATGTTTTAGCCCCATCAGGCATTGGGATCTCAACCCAGAATTCCAATGGGCAGCGGAGACTGCGGGAACTGTGGGATAGCTACCCACAGTGCAACGCTCCGGAAGTCGACTCTATCCTCGGTACTGTGGAAGCACTCCGCCGAGTTAATGCACTTAATGCACTTAGAGCATTTTCTGTGGGGACGCACACACTCGAATATATAAAACCGATTTCTAAAAAAACGACTTCTATAAATTCGACCTTATTCCGTAGTGTAGACATACCCTATAAGAGCATTTCACTGTACATTTTTCTTCAAAAATATTAAATCCATAGGGATCTCTACCTTATATACATGTTAAACTCAAGAGAAAATGGAGAGAGCTTGTGTTACCTTCAGCATACAGAGCAGGGGCAGAGCTAACATTTGCCTGAGCACAGAATACAGAGGCAGAACGGCTTATGGTGTCTTGGTGGGAGCATGCTCAGCCAAATACCTAGGGATAGGAGCAAGCAGTTTGTGTTTTCACGTATGCTTGGGGTGCCAGCACATATGCTTGAGCTGTAGGGAGCCTGGTCACGCCATTGACCCTTGGAGCTATGGAGCATCAGCAGGTGTGTTGATCAGGAAGTACCAGGTCAGCATTCCACCTGGCTTCCACATCGCTGCACTGAGAGAGAAAGACTTCCTATAATCTCTCTTCCCAACTAGAAAACTTGTGCAGCAAAAGACAGAATACAGCTCTTAATGCCTATGCGGGGCATTTCAGTGGCCATTAACTTACAATAGAAGACACTTAAACACTTTCTATTGATAATATACCTTTTAATAGCAAAGCTTAGGCAGTGATGACAAAGGAAATATAGCAAACATGGCAAACGTACCAAGTACTTTAAACTGAAAAGCTGGACCAGGCTAACAACTGGTAGCTGAACTACAGATGCAGTGCTGGACTACAAAATGGAGATAAGAGGAATTAGTGGTTTACAATGGATAGCCATTCGGGGAAAGGAGAGGGAGAATTAGATCTGATATTTAAAATAAATAAAAACACCATTTAATTCCCTGCAAATGAAAAATCTGTGGTCAGTAATAAGATACTGAGAAAACTCCAAGTCTGAAGACACGGAGGTCATCCCAAGGTATTGTGCCATTGTGAGAATGAAGTTACCCTTCTGCACAGAGGAAATGAGGGGTGGCTGATCATCCCTATAGTAAAAGCATGGCAAGGAACAGAAGAATCACAAATTCACTGCACAGATCATCCCCATGGATCTGATTCCATGTGTAAGCCAGTGGTTCTGAAACTCTTGTATTGGTGACCCCTTTCACACAGCAAGCAGAGTGTGACACCCCTACCCCCAAATTAAAAACACATAACACATTTTTTAAAATATTTAACACTATTATAATGCTGGAGGCATTACGTGGACCCCCCACGTCATAGCCTTGCGACCTCCCCGAGGGGTCATGACCCCCAGTTTGAGAACCCCTGGTGTAGGTGATGGATTCTGAGAGCAAATAGGTGTGTGGTGAATGTAGTTCTAGACCTCAAGTAAAATAGACCCCTATGACTTCAGGAGCAACCAGATCTGCTTCCGGACAGCCTCCCATGTCTTGCACTTAGTGTAACAGGCTGCTGGGGTTACCCAGAGCTTTCAGCCCTGTACCTCTCTGTCACAGTGAGTTTTGCTGACAATTAGACTCGGTCAGCTCCCTGCTATTCCAGTCTGTCTTCCTCATCTTCAAACTCTTCAAGGCTTGGACCTTACCTACCAGGTAACAGTCAGTGAACTCCTGAGCTCCTCAGAGATGTTTCTGCACAGCTCCTACCACTCTGCATTTACAGATTATATTAAGTGCGCTGCTCTATTAGAGTCAGTACATCACATCTTTTTAATTTACCTGAGGACAATATATCCTTCCCCTCAAAAACATCATTGAATTGGTTTGCAGTAAAAGTACAACTTTATTAACAAAAGAACATGGATTAAGTGAGGCCAAGTAAAAGAGACTTAGGTAGTGATGGTTACTGTAATGGAATGCTAAACAGTATTAGATTGTTGAACCACTAGATGGCACTAGGTATAAAATACCTTTATTTGAGCTAACCTCAGCCATACCTTGCAGAGCATTAAAGGATCTTCCAATGAACGCATCTGGTGTATATAAGCAAGCTGTGACCAGTCCATATCCAGTACAGAAGTAAACGACAGTTACAAGGCAATAAAAGTGAAAACACATCTAAAAGTCTAAAATATAATCTAGCATTTCAAGATGGTTTCTCTCACTCTGTCTCCTTTCCAGCTTCTTACTGACTGGGACCCATCACAGAGATCAATTCACTTAGTTTCTTTGTGTCCTTAAGATGAAGGATAAAGAGAGTGTCTCTCCGTTCTTTATGTTCCCAAAGGGATGTCTTTGTCTTACAAGTCAGGAAGGCCTCCTGGGGATTCAGTCTCCTTTGTGTGTCTCTCAGGTGGAGGAGCTATGTTAATTTTGTCTCTTGAGTTCAGGCTCAGGATAACCCCTGCTGGTTTAGCTTGATAGCTTTGTTTACAGCTACTATGTACATTGACCTAAACCCACATGCCTTTGTCTAGGATTGACCTGTTTATCATCTTTATCTAGACGAGGCTGTCGGCTGTCGGGTCTTAAACATGTTGTTGTAACATCATACAGAGGGAATTTATAATTTCATATATAGTGTGAACACATGAATTTTACAATGCTGCTAATAACCAGTGTGGTGTTAGCTTTTATATGATACCTCAGAAGGTGTATTTTGTATAAATATTATTGCAGTAGTGTATAGGGTGTGAATACAGGGATACCTAGCATCACACTTCAAATTAATGTCAACACTGCTTACATCAGTTTCAACAGGTTGGTACATCTGTATTTCCAGGTTGTTTCCAGAACAACAGTGCAATGTATTCATATATTTTTATGGCCAGAAGAGACCACTGATAATATATCTGACCTATTGCATAACGCCTTCCATCAGTTCATTCCTGCTTCAACTCCAACAGGTATGGCTGAGCTACAGCATGTCTTTTAGAAAAACATCAGCTTTTGATTTAAAGATTTCCAGTGGTGCAGAATCCACCACAATCCTTGGTAAATTGTTCTAGTGGTTAATCATTGGTGAAAAATGTAGGCGCAAGGTGCAATTTTTTTAGTTTCACCTTTCAGCCATGGGATCTTGTTATCCGTTTATAATCCCTAAAGAGCACAGTATTATCAGATTTCTGTTCTTTATGTAAGTGCTTATAGGCTGCGGTCAAGACACCCCATAACCTTCTATGATAAGCAAAATAGACTCCAGCTCAGTTGCTATAGGACCTGGTTTTTCAATTCCTTAATCATTCTCATGGCTCTTCGCTGAACTCTCTCCAATTTTTCAGCATCCCCCTGGAAGTGTGGATACTAGAACTGGACCCAGTATCCAGAAGCCTTTCTTCCCCCTTCTTTCCTGGCTACTCTCTGACTACCAGTATTTTCCTTAATTCTGTGCTGCTTCTGCTTAAGCCACACTACTTGCATTTTATCCACAGAGTGCAATGCTATTTAGACAACTTCCCTGCACGTATGCGGCTTACAAACACATTTGCTTGTAAATTACAATCCTTTTCACAATTAATGATTTGTCGCTTAGGGAAAAAGAGGTAGAGGGAGTCTTCAAGAGTTGAAGCTGGGGGAGAGAGAGTACATAGAGTAAGCATTGGCTAAATAAGAAGAATGAAGGGCTTGTGCAATGCAATAGCCTTGTAAGGATTAGAGTTTTAAAATGTCAGTGCAGCTAATCAAGAAGTCATTTGAGGGAGGGAAAGATGTGAGAGTTGCAGAGCAAAACTCAAAAGTGATACCATTGCTTTTTAGCAGATGGGAGCTGCCAAAGGATAGGTTCAAGAAGGCCAGCATACGATTACATTTCTAGTAGTATCTGCATCAAGAATAAAATGTAGTGATGGGAAAGATGTTCAAGAGGTGATATGAACAGGATTTAGCATGTTGGAACATGTGGGTGGCACAAAGAATCTCTGACCAAAGGTAATACCTAAGATATTTTTATTTTACCAGTCTCTAATGTTAATATCTTCAAGAAGAAAAAATGTTATCTTGACCATCTTTTATTTAAGATCGCTGACTCTCATCAAAGAAGACAGTCAAGAATGTGCAAGGAGATGACCGAAAAGCAGAAATGTGCCTGGTGTCTTTAGTGTGCATATGGCATTATAAACTGATCAAACATTATCACAAGAAGGCAAATATAAAGGGGTGGGGGGAAATAGGGGATCTAGAACTGAGCTCTGGAGAACTCTCTCTCTCTCTCTCTCATATCCTCTTTCTATTATCCTCTTGTGAGAGTGATTTTCTTGGGATGATTATTTCTATCAGAGGTAGGAAGAGAATCACAAAAGAAATGAGATGGAAAAGCATGGCAGTATATGCCAAAGTTGAAGTTATATTTGCATTGTTATATGCAGCTAATAAATCAGGAAGGATAGGAACAGAAGTGAGCCTTTGAATGTAGCCATAAGCACATGATAGTTTACTTTGAGGGGCTGCCTCATAGGGATAAACCCAAAAAAGAACCTCCTGGAGGGAGTTGAAAGTAGTGAAACCTGTGAGCTAAGAATGTACGATCATGAAGATAATCCAATATGATCTATCCCACTTATTGCACAGTTTTAAAGCAAACAAATAAAAAATAAAATATTCCAGCATGCATTTTTTTAAAAAAGTAGTGGATATGGGTGATTGCATTAAACACACAATCACTATTTGACAGCTGAAATCAGGTTTCAAATAATTAAACATAAATGAAAATGTGTGTGTTTGGTTTCATTCATTCTTTGGTGGACTTTCTCTGCATCATAAAGTGTCATAATTCAGGACAATTGACAGTCTGTGCCCAGGAGAGACCCATGAGTAGAACAGCAAGAATACTGCTGTCAGGATTTAGATTCATTTGCAAAGATTTAGGAGGACACTTACATAGCACTTGGCTGCACAATGTTCCATGATCCTGCAATGCCACTGTGAAGACAGCTATAGATTCTACTGAATTCTAGAGGATAAATACAAGAACCGCATTTTAGCCTTTCCTTATTAGGATATTCAGTATTGTCATTTTAGTAGGATGTTTCCATATATAGCCCACATGACTCCAGTGTGAATCTGTAGTGACAAGTTCATATAAGAGGCTTATTTGACTGCTAGCTAAGGGCGTTAGTCACTGAGCTCCAGCAGCAGACACTCATTAACTTCTTATGAATTTATGTAACATTACATTATGGGTTTAACCCTATTTCATGAGAGTAACTGACTGGAAAATTACCTAATTATCCTGTGTTTATTTTAAACTCTCATGGTTTTCCTGAAGTTCCTAGAAGTGCTTTCCCTTCATAAATCTTACAAGTTCTTTCCTTTAACAGTAGAATGACATGTTTTCCAGAACTTTATGGCTTGATGTGACAATTTAAGAAAAATGCACTTTTACCTCTAAGCATTTAAAAATGTTGTCACTTTCAGATCCATGTAAGCCATTAGTAGCTAGCTTGTTCACTTCCTTCCAGCTTTCATGTAGACATGTACCAAAATGAAGACTTGGGTTGTTTGTATAATAAGTGGTTTGATCTTTCAGTACTGTTGAATCAATCAAAAGAAGCTATTGCTCTGCTGGGCATTAGCATACATTTAGATGTTTCTGCTTCAGGATCTGCTCAGTGGAAAAGGCTTTTAAGCCAAAAAAAAAAAAAAAAGAGAGAGAGAGAGAGTAAGTAGTATGGCTGCATCTGCTTTGTGGTGGACTGTTATGTCTGACCCACGTACATTTGGCAGTGAGCCTGTTTGTGTTAGCAATTATTCTAATTTAGATTATATGGTTCTGCAAGTCTTTTTCTTCTCCCCTTTTTATTTTACTCTTGTGTCTTTTTAGTATCTTCAGCAACCAGGAGAGCAGTATTGATGGTGAGAGAGAAATGTTAGTAGCTTTCATGGTGATGGCTGATTACAAGTAAAACTAAAAGATGGAAATTGACTTTTTCCTTTAAAAAGTGCTGTAGTTAGCTGGTGATCCTCCACTGCCACAATCAGCAAAGAATGTAATTGCTTCCTGCGTTAATGTGTTTCATTCCTGCCACTGGAAATTACCTATAGCTCCATTTAGGAGGTCAAGGTGTGGTTTGAGAATGGACTCTGCCAGACCACAGTATTTATTAAAAAAAAAAAAAATGCACTGCTCTCTATCTAGAAAGCCAATTAAAATTCCTTTTTTTGGAAAGGTCCTAAAACTGGCTGTCAAGGAACTCATGACTATTAGCTCATGATTAATGAAGCTCATTTGCATTATAAGTCCTCTCAAGTACACACATTGCTGATCATAGGTTACTTCAGTTTTTAGCTCCCAACCTCTAAACACCACAAGCTCAGGTTGCTTCCCCATCCCACCTAAGATCTATATGTGCTCAGATTTCCCCCTTCTGTGAGAGGCTGGGCTAAATTTCTCCTGTGGAACTGTCCCTCTCGCTCTTTCAGTCCCTCCAGAAGGCGCTCAGTGTCTGGAATTTGCTTTAAGTTAAGGGTTGGGGACTGGACAGACCAGGGGAAGGAGTAGGCAGAACAGAGGTGATGCACATCCTAGGGCTGTATTATTTTATCCATGGAGATCCTCACTTGGAGCAAGCTGTAGCTAGAAGAGTCCCTGGTAGGAAGTCTTCAGGAAAAAGGAAGAGGATGTTCCAGTGGTTAGGGCAGGGTGGCCAACCTGAGACTGAGAAGCTGCCAGAATTTACCAACGCACATTGCCAAAGAGCCACAGTAATACGTCAGCAGCCCCCTATCAGCTCCCCATCCCTCCTCTTCCCCTTGCCCCCCCCCCAGCTCCCAGCACCTACCACCCACTGGCAGCTGCACTGATCAGTGCCTCCCTGTCACTCCCCGCACCTCCCAAAGAGCTGGTTCCTGGCATGCAGGAGGCTCTTGTGGGGAGGAGCGAGGGCACGAGGCTTTCTTCTGGCAACTCGCAGAAGCTACGAGATCGCACATCCTGGTTCTCATGGGCGACTTCAATCATCCTGATATCTGCTGGGAGAGCAATACAGCGGTGCACAGACAATCCAGGAACTCTTTGGAAAATGTAGGGGACAATTTCCTGGTGCAAGTGCTGGAGGAACCAACTAGGGGCGGAGCTCTTCTTGACCTGCTGCTCACAAACCGTGAAGAATTAGTAGGGGAAGCTAAAGTGGATGGGAACCTGGGAGGCAGTGACCATGAGATGGTCGAGTTCAGGATCCTGACATAAGGAAGAAAGGAAAGCAGCAGAATACGGACCCTGGACTTCAGAAAAGCAGACTTTGACTCCCTCCGGGAACTGATGGGCAGGATCCCCTGGGAGAATAACATGAGGGGGAAAGGAGTCCAGGAGAGCTGGCTGTATTTTAAAGAATCCTTATTGTGGTTACAGGGACAAACCATCCCAATGTGTAGAAAGAATAGTAAATATGGCAGGCGACCATCTTGGCTTAACAGTGAAATCCTTGCTGATCTTAAACACAAAAAAGAGGCTTACAAGGAGTGGAAGATTGGACAAATGACCCGGGATGAGTATAAAAATATTGCTCGGGCATGTAGGAGTGAAATCAGGAAGGCTAAATCACACCTGGAGTTGCAGCTACCGAGAGATGTTAAGAGTAACAAGAAGGGTTTCTTCAGGTATGTTGGCAAATAGAAGAAAGCCAAGGAAAGTGTGGGCCCCTTACTGAATGAGGGAGGCAACTTAGTGACAGAGGATGTGGGAAAAACTAATGTACTCAATGCTTTTTTTGCCTCCCTCTGGGAGGAGTGGTAGATACGCTGGAGGGTAGGGTTAGGATACAGAGGGACCTAGACAAATTAGAGGATTGGGCCAAAAGAAATCGGATGAGGTTCAACAAGGACAAGTGCAGAGTCCTGCACTTAGGACGGAAGAATCCAATGCACCGCTACAGACTAGGGACCGAATGGCTAGGCAGCAGTTCTGCAGAGAAGGACCTAGGGGTGACAGTGGACGAGAAGCTGGATATGAGTCAGCAGTGTGCCCTTGTTGCCAAGAAGGCCAATGGCATTTTGGGGTGTATAAGTAGAGGCACTGCCAGCAGATTGAGGGATGTGATTGTTCCCCTCTTTTCGACATTGGTGAGGCCTCATCTGGAGTACTGTGTCCAGTTTTGGGCCCCACACTACAAGAAGGATGTGGAGAAACTGGAGAGAGTCCAGTGAAGGGCAACAAAAATGATTAGGGGTCTGGAACACATGACTTATGAGGAGAGGCTGAGGGAACTGGGATTGTTTAGTCTACGGAAGAGAAGAATGAGGGGGGATTTGATAGCTGCTTTCAACTACCTGAAAGGTGGATCCAAAGAGGATGGATCTAGACTATTCTCAGTGATAGCAGATGACAGGACAAGGAGTAATGGTCTCAAGTTGCAGTGGGGGAGATTTAGGTTGGATATTAGGAAAAACTTTTTCACTAGGAGGGTGGTGAAACACTGGAATGCGTTACCTAGGGAGGTGGTAGAATCCCCTTCCTTAGAAGTTTTTAAGGTCAAGCTTGACAAAGCCCTGGCTGGGATGGTTTAGTTGGGGATTAGTCCTGCTCTGGGCAGGGGGTTGGACTAGATGACCTCCTGAGGTCCCTTCCAACTCTGATATTCTATGAGTCTATGATTCACGGCAGGCTCAGGGGAGGGGGCAGGAAGGGGTGGCGTGGGGGCAGGGCCTGTAGCAGAGCCAGGGCTTGAGCAGTGAGTACCCCCCGGCACACTGGAAAGTTGGCTCCTGTAGCTTCAGTCCCGGAGTTGGTGCCTATACAAGGAGCTGCATATTAACTTCTGAAGAGCTGCATGTGGCTCCGGAGCCAGAGGTTGGCCACCCCTGGGTTAGGGTATTAGCCTAGAACTTGAAAGACTTGGGTTCAAGTGCCTGTCACAGACTTCCTCTGTGACCTTTGGATGACTCAATGTTAACTTCTCTGGAAGTCCATTCCGGATACAAGTACTCTAGTTAGGCAGGGATTGAGTGGGGTATGTTGGGGCCAGAGCTACTAGTTTTTCATTTTTCTCAAAATTGGTCAAGATTAGATTTTTTTTCTAGTCAATTTCACTTCGAGTCTCATGCTCTAACACAAAGGAGCAACGTTTTGGCTGCAAATGCTGCAGAGGAGGTTTGTTTGATTAAAGAAACTATATTAGATACTAAAATAATAGAAAAATTATGGAAACATTCCTGTGGTTGTAGGCTTTGGCAATATCCTGGTAAACTGTTTGTTACAAAGCTTACATTTTGGGCAAAATGTGATGTGCCTGTGCCCTTTTATGTGACACTGAAAGCTAAAGATTAAAAAAAATTAAGAGTTCATTACAGATTTCTCTTGAGCGAGCAGCACTTAGAAGGTTGCTTAAGAAACAGAAGACCATTTCCCCTTTTACCTTTTTCATTGATAGTTCAGGCAAGTATCTCATTACTCAGGCTTTTTTGTTATAAAAAGGCTACTATAGACTTGGTTCATTCATTGTCCAACACACATAATTGAGTTGATTTCTTTCTCAGCTGCCACATCGTGTGCTGGGAATAGTAATGTAATGAGAAAGTTTTATGTTGCTAATTGCAAGTGTGCAAAGTGTGCTCATATGACCTTCAGAAATGACTTGCCTTGAAAACTGTTTCTTACACATAATATATCTATACAGGGGTTCTCAAACTATAGTCTGTATTGGCTGGTCACATTGGCCTGATTCAAGCCCATTAATGTTAATGTGCTCTCATTGATATCCGTGGGCTTTGGGTCAGGCATGTGCTGGTAGCTTTTTGTTTTTCAGCTGCTAAATTGCATTCAAGATATCTAATACTTTTCTAATATCACTTTGCCATATAAGCCATCACTGTAGATGCCATAGGGATGTTGTAAGATCATGAATATGAGGAGAGGTGTTCGTGAAACCATTGCATATCAAGCTGTGGTTCACATTATGGAATTCTGAGAATCCCTGCTATAAAATTCAGTTAAATTAATCATATTTATGATCACACATGCCTAAAACTGTGTTCACTTTTATTTATTATTAGTGCCTCATCTTCTTATTTTGATCAGATCTTGTTTTGGGCATTTTAAGAAAGTCAGATCATGAAATTAAGTTTTAAAAGATTCCACTTTCCTATTTGTATCTCTCAGCAGCTGTGATGTAGAAATGAGACTAATGGTCAATTTCCTGAAACTGTTTTTTGCTGTTCCTGATTGATTTTCCTTAATTAGGAGAAGTAGGTTTAGCTCTCAATTTCCCATTCTCCAACAGAGCTGAGGGAAGGAAGCTAAAAATGTGTTAACAGGTTCAACACATTTTGGTTTCCCCTTGAATTAAGAAGAGAGATGTTCAGATTTTTTATGTACTAGTGACAGAGCTAAAATATGCAATTTTGATAGGTTTGAAATGTTCTGTGATAATTGAAAGTGCTTTTTAAAAAATAGATTAGAAATGTACACATAGGGCTAATCTTTCATTCTCTTTATAGGCAAAAGTATTGCCTACAGAGGGAGTTTAGCCTGTGTATGGACTGCAGGATCAGACCATTCTCTTTCCGTTGAGTCTACATTGGCTTTATATTGCTCTCAGGTGGTGTACTTAGCCAAGTGAGGTACAGTTATAATGGATTGGGTACAAATCATACTTATTTTTATCCTACAACTCTTTGAAAAAGCAAAATAGTGAGGAATTTTTATAATTATTCCCACACAAGCACATTTTTAACTTATCATTAAGGTTACCAAGTGCAATTCCAGTCAAGATCTGTCATTATGTACATCACTACAGTAAAAACAACCATTACACACTAAGGACATGATGACAAGTGAAGGTTAAGCAGTTTTGACACTGAGCAGGGATCATGCATAAGGAGTGGGCTGGCAGGACAAGACTGGAAGAAGGAATCTCCTCACCCCATCTGCAGAGAAGCCATGGAGTCCAGTGGCTACACTGTCCGAAGCATAGATATCCCCCATGCACAGGGTGAGGGGGATGGAAGGATCTGTACCATACCCTCTCTCCTACAGCAGACCAATTATGGTCTGCCTCACTATATGTGGAGTATGCCCCTTCCTTAGTGTGGAGCCAATCTCCATCCAATCCAGCTGCGACCTTGCAAAGTTATGACCCAAGATAGTTCCATTGCCTGGTGAGGCCTAGTTTACACTACACAGTTTTGCCACCATAGCTGTGTCATCTAGGAGTGTGGAAAGAATAACACCCTTAGCCTACATAGCTATGCTGGCCAAATCCACAGAGTAGATACAGTTGTGCTGGCAAACACTGTTTCTGTCAGCATAGTTAATGATGATGGGGGAATGGGATAGATACACTGGGAGAAGAACTCCTGCCAGTTTACACTGCATCTGCACTAGGGGGCTTGGCCGACATAGCTATGTCTTGACATGGCCTCCCTTGCAGAGTCTAGATCAGCCCCTGTAGGAGATAACGCCCTGTACTTTTTTTTAACCTGTAGACTTCTCACCCAAAATTGGCAAGAATTTTGTGCACATTTAAAAGAAATTAGGAGTTTACATGACTCCAAAAATAAGTGTCTAGGGCCTGATTCTTATGCACACTAAGACTGTGTCACACTGCAGTGGCATGTAAACTTGTCATATGGTGTCATGGAAACTGTGGCAGTGAAAAGGGTGCAAATGAGAATCAGATCCATAGTCTTGAGGGGAAAAAAAGCACCAATGTTATAACCCAAGGGCATTTTGAGAATAAACAGATATTAGTATCCTATATTGTACATTTGTTTAGAATCTTGTTAAATACAAGATGTGGTAATTAACTTTTTTGGATGTCTTCAGCCCACCTTTCACTGAATGTTTGAGATTGCAATGTTTTTCGTTTGCATTTGATTAACAAAAATCTATGTGTAAAGCTGCTATTTGTAGACTGTAATCTTGTTGTTTTCCAGTGCACTTGGGGAAGGGCTGCTCAATTAGTTCCCTGTCTTTGTGAATTCAGTGTTTTGACAACTTTTTATGTTAAAGTTCCTAACCCTAGTGGAACTCTGCAGTTGTAAACCCATTACTTTCCACGTCACTGCCAGTGCAATTTATAGCATATTTGAGCCTTCTTTATTAATCCTGTTTGGAGAAATAATAAAATGCTGCCAATCGGATTGTAGGAGACTGTATGAGATTAGGTAAAGTAAAGCATTTACTTTAATTTCTTATTTTTAAGAGATTCAGTGCTCTTTAAAGATGCCAGATTGACAGTATTGCAGAGTGCCCACATCTCTGGGCAAAAAGAGAATCTCTCACAGTGAATGAGCTGTGTCAGTTCAGAGACCTCGCTGAGAAACCATTTATTCAGCAGATGTGACAGAATTAATCAGGGCCTGACCAGTCTGGCTTGTGGGTGTACAATTCTAGTAATTGTAGTCTGAGACAGCTGCCCCTCCTTGTTGCTGAGCTCTGTTCTACGTACTGCTTTTGTTTTGCCTTGTAAATGAATTTTTACAGCCCCTCAAGAGAAGTACTGTCCATGTCACTTAGTATTTTGAACATTGAAACGCATCATTCCAAGGAGTTTTCCAGAGCATGTTTTGCAACACATCATCCCAAGGAGTTTGTGGTATGCCAGGAAGGCAAAGAGATGGTGGTATTTGAATGTGGGGCTCATATATTTATACGTCACTAATGATCCATCCTTTTGGGGATAGCTTGGGCTGAATGTACACCGATTTTTCTCTGAACACATTCTTTTGTAAATGTTGGCTTATTAGTTATCTCATGTTGACAAAATTCAGCTGTTCATTTAAAGCAAACCTGAGTTCTTAGTAACATTCAGTATGCTGGTTTATAGAAATCTACATGTTGCTACAA
Source organism: Lepidochelys olivacea (assembly GCF_965140295.1). Classification (NCBI taxonomy): domain Eukaryota; kingdom Metazoa; phylum Chordata; order Testudines; family Cheloniidae; genus Lepidochelys; species Lepidochelys olivacea. The sequence continues at coordinate 45,184,599 of NC_140411.1, read as the reverse complement.
TAGCCATTTAATAACCTGGGAAGAGTATATATTTTATATAGATGGAATCCTGTGAGCTGACTTTGTTTTTCGTAACTGGATACAAAGCCCCCCAACAACAATCTATTTGGTCATGCCCTGGCACATGACTAAGGTACCTTGTCTAAAAATCCCCGAAAGCCCAAACCTTGATCCCCCACTAAGTCAATGAATATTTCAGCAATGGGCAAGTCATCCATTTCCTCACAGGGTTGCTACCTATAATCTTGCCTGAGTCATGAAGAGTATTAATGAATGCAGTAAAACTTTTGGCAATCCTTTTTTTCATTTTCCATGGTGCCTATAAAAAGCTGCTTTATACAGTCTAGCTCTTTCACCTCTGTGTGCCAGTAGCTTAGGCTGAGAGGTATTTTAAATTACCTTGGCATCAACAAGGTGGGATGGCTAGTATTTTAAATTACCCTTGTGCTAATAATCTGGACTATTTGAAATTTTAAATCACTTTGGTGCTAGCAGTCTGTACTATCTGGTGTTTTAAATCACTGTGGCAGTAATAGGCTTGACTGTCTGATAGTATAAATCACCCTGGTATGAAAATGGATAAAGAGGGCTTTTTTCACAGTAACAGCCTGGTGCTGAATGCTGCCTCTTTGCTGCCCAAGAGTTCACCTTTGAAGATAACTAGTCAATAGAAATGGGCTCATTACCATGCTGCCTGCTGAAACTTTTCAAAGCCAGTTTCTCTCCAGGACACGGGGTCCTTCAGGCAATATCCTTCTGTTTGCCTTTAGGAAAAGGTTAACTTTTTAAAAAATACCCAACCAACTTTTGTTCCTGAAAATCCCAATATGTGACGGCATTAGTACTGATATGACTTAATTGGGCTGCAGCAAAATTCTCAGAGTCTGCAAGATCCTGTTTTATCTTCACTTTAAAAAACATTCTTTTAATAATGGTGACAACTGTGTGGCCTGATTCTTCATTGCTTGGCACTATGCACAATTATTTACATCTGTGAAAAGTTACCAAATCAAAACTGCAACATTTTACAGCCTCTTTGTACAAATGTAAACTACTACACAAAGGGCGAGAGAGTGAGGAATCAGCTCCTAGATGTGTACATCCTAATGATCCCTATTTAGGAAGGATAATGATGGGTTGGCTTTTTAGCAAAATATTTTTATTTTTCAACTCTCCTGCTTAAAAGCTCTCTTTCAAATACTTTCAATGATGTTAACTCTAAACAGGGATGTGCCTTTTATCTGATGTTAGCAGCTTGATAGGGTTTGGTAAATCACATAAAATTGGAACATTTTATAAAAATCTGAAAGCATCTTAGGGATTTCTAAAACAATATATTTTTCACTGATGAGTTTCTTATAAACATAGCATTACAATTTTTATTCTACTAACACACCAAGGACACCCTCAAGCTGCACATGAAGTTAATGGGAGTTTTGCGTGATCAAGAGTCAGTAACATAAAGCTACTACAAACAAAAATATGGGTGTGACTAAGCAACTTGAAACGATAAAAGTATTTGTACAAAGGGAAGATGGATGCTGGAGATAAAGAATAAACATAGGAAAGGGCAAACTAGATTTATGGGTAAAATTTTCAAAAATACCTAAGTGAAGTAGGAGTGCAGGGATTAGGTGCCTAATCTTCTTAGGCACTTTAAAAAAATCTTACTAGTACCTATCTGCACTTAGGCATCTAAATACCTTTAAAAATATGGCCCCAAATTCCTAAATCCAAGTCACTGGGATTTCACACAGGTTGAGGGTCCCAGCTGCCATGCAGAACAAGTTGCAGGATTGAATTGTTAGCTATTTATTTTTCTTGAACTGTTAAATACTATTATTGACTATAGTGATAGTGTTTCTGCCACATAAAATATAGCTCAGCGATCACTACCTTTTTGTAAAGGGAGTAACCGTTTCATTTCTTCCAGGAGCTGCTTTTGTTCAAACTTAGGCCTTGTCTACTTACAGATTTTGTACCAGTATAACTATTTCAGTTAGGAGTGTGACTTTTTTTTTTCTCCCCCTCCTGCCATGGTTATACTGATGCAACCCCTAGTATGGATGCAGTTATACTGGTATTAAAGTGCTTATTTCTCTTCCTGTTCAGGAATGAACTCCGAGCTTATGCTGCTCTAGTTTACTCCTTTTATGCTGACGTAACTGTTCACAACTGGGATTGGGGGTTAAAGCTGTACAATTTTTGTGTGTAGACAAAGCCTAAACCGAATTGGGTATAGCATTCCATGGATTAAGTAAGGGAAATAATTTCAAATTAACTAAAATTATGTTTCTGGGCTATGGCTATTCAATCTATCAGCCTCAAGGTTTTTTTCAAAGCATATGATCAGGTAATGAATTTTAATACTCCCATATGGGCTGTAAATGTTGCACTAAAATCACAAAGGTACCTTACAAGTTATCCTGTCTGAGATATATTACCTCTTTTATAATGACTCACAGGAAAAGTGATAATTGAATGTAACAAAAACATACCTCAAAACAATTTGTTAATGATTCTAGATATTTATGTACCTAAACTGAGTTACTGTGATATTGTTACTAGACCTCTGCCTTTCCTCTCCATCCCCTCCCTACTGTGTTACACTTGCTTCCTGTATCATATATAAAGTTTAGAGTGCAAACGCTTCCAGGGTATCCTCCTTCTACCATTTGTTGTGTAAAATTCACAGCATGCTGTAGGTGCTGATAGAATATGTATTAATAATAGAATTAATAATCTGCCAGTTCTCAGTTGGGCACAAGTTAAACAGTTTGGCCAACATTTTTTAAAATGTCTGCCCAAGATCAGACTCTCAAGGCATCTAAATAAGTGGCAGCACCCCTTGACTTATGGAAACTGTTGCGTGCTTCAAATTTTGAAGTTCAGACCACTTCCTGTTAGGGTCCTAACTTTAGGCCCCCATTTTAAAAAAAAATTTGTCTTTGGAGACTTCTGATTTTTATTTTTTTTTTAGAACTGTTCTACCTCAAATCAGTTCTAAAATGCAATAGATTTTAATATCATTTTATCTCAGTGACACTACATTAGCCTATATTAAGCCATACTGCTTAATTTACTCCAAAACGTTAAAATTTCATTTCTTCTAAATCAGGCATTCCTGTCAATTTGTGTCATGAATAGTCAATATGATATGTTGGCAGATAGTACAGCTCTCTGTTGGCAGTTATGGTTTATGCTTAACTTTTTTGCTAAGGTACATCTCTTAATGTACTGTCACACCAAATACTCAAATATTTACATTTTCTAACAGCAGAATGTAATCAAAGTTTGCTCATTCATTTGTTTTCTTCATTTAAACTACAAGAGGCCTTTTTTCAGAAAGACAGAAAATGTTACTGTAGTGTTAGAGCTCAGGTGGAATAGAGAAATAACAGTACTGCTGGAATGACAAGATAGTTGCTTTGGAAAAATAAAATCTCAAATCTATTAATTACATTAAAAGCATATCTCCCCCACTATTTTTGTTTTGTTTTTGTTGTTGGGTGGTTTGAGCTGAATAGGAATGTTCCATGGAAGAGCAGCAAAATCTTAACCTATTACAGTATAGTGTATTTTTGGAAAGTGTTTTGGTGTGGAGGAACAGAATGCTTGCTATGTGGTAACATAACTCAGATGAGTTGATAGAAACTGTGACAGTATTGTTGTTCAGAGTCCAGAGGCAGGTATTTATCATGGCTATCCTATTTTAGCCGTCAGCTTCACCCCAGGGCAGAACCACTCTAAGTGGGTTAAAATACTTGTTTATGAACACAATTTCAGTTGTCGCTTAATTTTACCATAGTCTTCAAAATTCTGTAAGCAACTTTGCTATATAAAACAGTTACATATATGCTATAGCATGTTTAATACTATAAAGATACTAATTTGTACATTGTGCAGATAGTGTAAAAATTTTTACTCTGTCCTTGAAAGTGACAGACATCTGTATTGCATGCAAACCACTCAGGCTGATTAGCATGGAAGCAAATGTGCATTAATTAGCTTGAGGTGAGGAAAGATCAAAATTAACTCGATACATTAATTTCACTTTTAAAAAAGTATTCTAGCAGTTGCCACTAGCAACCATTATCAATAAGTATGCAAAATATCCTCCAGTATAGCACCCTATTTAATACTATAAAGATACTAATTTGTACATTGTGCAGATAGTGTAAAAATTTTTACTCTGTCCTTGAAAGTGACAACAAAAATGATTGGGGACTGGAACACATGAGTTATGAGGAGAGGCTGAGGGAGCTGGGATTGTTTAGCCTGCAGAAGAGAAGAATGAGGGGGGATTTGATAGCTGCTTTCAACTACCTGAAAGGGGGTTCCAAAGAGGATGGCTCTAGACTGTTCTCAATGGTAGCAGATGACAGAACGAGGAGTAATGGTCTCAAGTTGCAGTGGGGGAGGTTTAGATTGGATATTAGGAAAAACTTTTTCACTAAGAGGGTGGTGAAACACTGGAATGCGTTACCTAGGGAGGTGGTAGAATCTCCTTCCTTAGAGGTTTTTAAGGTCAGGCTTGACAAAGCCGTGGCTGGGATGATTTAACTGGGAATTGGTCCTGCTTCGAGCAGGGGGTTGGACTAGATGACCTTCTGGGGTCCCTTCCAACCCTGATATTCTATGATTCTATGATTCTATGATTGATTTATACACGTTCATTGCTTTTCAAGATTCACCTTTCAGATTTAGTTTTTAACGCTTGCTCTCTGCCCAAAAAACTATTTTGGGGAGGCTTGAGCTGAAGGTGGGGATTCTAAGCAAATACTCCTCAGCTCTTCACCTTTGCAGGAGGGGGAGAGAGAGCTGATTTCAAATTAACTCTTTTGTTCACCCAGAAACAGGTTGTGCTCCTGCACCTTGACCAATCTGCCTACTGCACTGAGCCCAGGGCACAGATTCCTCATAGTTTACACCCTGTGAAGATCCTTCCTGTGCCAACTAGAGTGATGAGAAGTGATTGTCTGATACTAGAGCCAAAGGATGGGTGCTCCAGTGGTGTACAGAAGAAGGTGTTGAATTCACAGAGAATTGCATTGATTTGTGTGATGAAAAATGACTAATTGCAATATATGGTTTCCAGCCCAGAAGAATGTGTACAGTCGTATGGGTTCATAATTGGCAGTTCTGGTTAGGGGATGTTGAAGTAGAAACTTGAATTGTCATGCACTGGAAATGGAGGAGGCAGAAAGTAATTAACAACTTTATTGTATTTATTTGTTTCCCATTATAAAGATAACCCAGTCAATGGTGTAGGCGCATCCAGCTAGACTATACCTGGTGAGCTGAAGCTTGCAGAGAAATCATACAGAGAAGCAGAACAGGTTACCAGCTAGTCAGAGAGTTTAAAGGGGTTAAGAGAGGTCTTCACATTTATACCAGGGATGTAAATTGAGGCCACTAATAAAATGACAAAGGAGATGAAATTAATGGTGAGTCTACAATGGCTGAGACACTGAACTACTTTAAAAAAATCTGCCATAGATGAAGACTAGAAACTTGTATTTTATGTGGTGAATAAAGGTGTGACCTAGTGGAGGGAGTCGTCGAGGGGTGTTATGGTCTGAGTGATGGCCAGAAAGATGTGGACAAAGATGGATGTTAAGACTGGGCGTAGCTGTTGGACTGGCCGGAGAAGAGGAGGATACAGTACTGAGGATGGGAGATGGTGAAGGCCTGGGTAACAGTTTTGCCTGTGTGGGTGTAGAGAAGAGGCTGGCTCTTGAAAATGTTATGGAGGAAGATGCAGCAAGAATTGTGTATGGTTTGGACATGTAGTCTAGACATAATTAGTAGCATTGTCCTGAAGGACAGGACTGGAGAAGGGTTCACTCAGCACCATCCATCAGAGAAGGGAGGAAGAGGTAGAGTTATTCCACCACAGCTTGGCAAATCATTATTAATAAACAAAAATTTATGAGAAGGAAACAGTATTCTTATTCTCTGCTTTCTTTTTCTGCTCTGGAAATGTGAGGGGCTGTTTCTTTATTTGTTAAAAGAACACAGCACCCATTGCAAATATTATATAGATCATCAACAGGTGATACAATGCTGCTTGCAAAGTTTTTAAAGTACTGCATCAGAGCCCAGTATGTGTTTAGTAGTGGTGGTGGTTGTTGTCATCAGATTAAATATTAAGAGATTTACTCTGTAAAATACATTGGACACAATGCATCCTTTGGTTCAACAAGACACATCCATATTTTATCCAATTACTCATGTCAGTTAGTCTGCTGTGGAGGCCTTTGTTTGGCTGTAGATCTGTGATAAGATGTCTCTTAGAGCAGCCTTTGTATTACTGGTTTCAGAGTAGCAGCCGTGTTAGTCTGTATTCACAAAAGGAAAAGGAGTACTTGTGGCACCTTAGAGACTAGCAAATTTATTTGAGCATAAGCTTTCGTGAGCTACAGCTCACTTCATCGGATGCATTCAGTGTATTACTGAGTGTTATAACAGTCTGGCTCTTATTTGGAACTGGTAGTCAGATGGCTAGTTGCTTTGATTTCCAGGGCATGTATCAAGGGAGGCCTAACTCAAATTAAGAAGCTGTTAAGTATGATGTTTTGGTAGCACCACTTGACAAGTTTTTGAACATTAATTTCAGTGACATATTAGTTGTATGGTTCTCTAGGGGCCATTGCAGTCTCTCAAATGTCAGTAACCTTAATATGTCCCAGCTTTCTTTCTGGGCTGTTTCTCATCCTACCTTTTCTGCAGATGAGTTCAGGCATGGCATTTTGAAATACCAGTGTACTTTGTGGTAGAATAGGGTAAATCTATGTTGATTTCAAGAAAGTTAGGCTTCTAAGGGGCTCTTGCATGCATTAACAAAGCATTTCAAGAAAGCAGAGTATCAAATTAGCGTATTTCGTGTTAAAGACATTAAGGTATTTAAATGTGTTATTTCAATCCCTGTTGAAGCATGGAAATAAGGATATAATATCACTTATTTAAAACACAGCTTCTGCTCTTGCTTTCTTCTTTTCACAGAGAACTTTTAAAGACTACACAGGATGAGTGAAAATATACTAAAATAAGAAGATTTCAGTGAAGAGGGAAACTGCATAAATCATAACAGAAATACTTCTTTCTTCTTGAAGCTGTCTCTCTCTTTGGTGCTCCACTTCAGGTGCACATGCACCTCTCAAGTCCCTGATCAAAGATTTCTAGCTAGCACTGCCCATTCGACCCACGCAGGTGCCTTGCGCCTCTTCTACTGCCTTGGCCCTAGATGGAACATTAGCATGTATGCCCCCTAGAGCATGCGTGGCCTTTTCTCTTTACCTTTTTTCTATCAACGTTAGTTAGCTTGGAGGAGGAGTTAGTGTTAGTATAGTTGGGTTTAGGTGAGGGGACTGTCAGGAGCTTTGTCTTCTCCTGATGGGGTTTGCCTGGTTCACCAGGCTTCAAATTCTGCTTCTCTCTTGCTGGGAGGCTATACTGATGAGCAACGGACACTCCAAGTGTGTCCGTTGCCTGGAGGAGTCCCACATCTCCCAGAAGTGCTCCTTTTGTTTAGCCCTTAAGTCCAGGGCTGGGAAGAATAGGGGGAGAAAGCTCAGGCTGTTGGCGGTGGAATGTTCCCTGCAACCACGCTCTCAGCCAGGTCAGGAGACACTGCCTCTCCTCCTCCACACACACATCTGTTCCCGGACAGATCCAGTGCCCTGTCACCTCAGAGCAGCTTCTCCTAAGAAAGGGAAGCCTTTGGAGCACACTGGGAAGGCTGCCAAGAAAAGGAGTATGGACTCTAGATATCTAAAGAGCCAGATCCAAAAAAAACCCAGGTCTGTGTCCAGGTACTCTATCTCAGTGGGTATTGTTGAGGCCAGGGATTCTTCCTCCAGTACCAGCAGGCTTGTGAAGCCCCGGAGCTCCAAGGGGAGTAAGCATGGCTTTGCTAAGGTGCCTGTAACAAAACAGTAGCAGGACAGAGTCAGGACACAAGAGTCAGGCTGAGATCAGAGACTGGAGATCAGGAGACAAGGTGAAATCTGGAGTCACAGCAGGCCGAAGTCTGTGTTTGTCCAGACAGCTTCCTGGGGCAACCCCTGGAGTTAAATAGGGTGCTTGGCCAATTTATAGGGCTACAGGGTACTGTTGTGCTGGCTCCCTTGCATAGGCGCCAACTCTGTGGGTGCTCCCATGGGGCGGGGAAGTGGATGCTCAGCACCCATGGGCAGCCTCGCTGATCAGCTCCTCCCCCTCCCTCCCAGCCCCTCCTGCCTGCTGTGATCAACTGTTCAGCAGTGTGCAGGAGGCACTGGGGGGGGAAGGGGGAGGTGTGGGGGCGCGAAGAGGCGGGGAAGAGGCAGAACCATAGGTGCCGACTGCTTCTGGTGCTGGTGCATGCTCAGGCCGCCTCCTGCCCCCATTCCAACCCCTTCCCCAAATCCCTGCCCCAGCCCTGCCTCTTCCCCTGAGCATTCCACATTCCCGCTCCTCCCCCCTTTCTCCCAGGTCTTGCTACAGCTGTTTGGCAGCAGCAAGTGCTGGGGGGGACGAAGGAGCAGAGATGCAGCGCACTGGGAGGAGGCGGAGGTGGGGAGGCGGGGAGCTTGGCTGCCGGTGGGTGCTGAGCACCCACTAATTTTTCCCTGTGGAGTGGGGGTGGGAAGAGGCAGGGTCTGGTGTGGGGCATGGCCTGGGGCAGAGCAGGGGTCCAGCATCTCCAGGAAAATCACAAAGTCAGCACCTCTGCTCCCTTGGGTGGTACTTCCTGCAGCACTTACTCTCCACAGTGCTCCCTGGCTACAGCTCTGCATGGCCTCCTGGTGGCACTGTGGGGAACATCAGCTGTCCAGGCTCTGCAGACCCAGATTCTAGTCCATGGACCCTTAGCTACCTGGCCAAGACAAGCTTGGTACCCTTTCGTACTTCAGTTCTGTGTCCATCTGCTAATCAAGATCCTCACCATTGCTCATCTCCTATCTCTGGGTGCAGCTGGCATGCTTCACCCCAACCTGGCAGTTCTACATCTCAGAGCCTGGCTCCTGGAATAGAAGTTTCCTGCTCTACAGAGGTGTAGCGTGTGTTAAAACATCAGCCCCCATTACTTACTTGTAGAAATGGAAGAGATTTGCCCATTGTGTGGTTTTCACTTCCTCTGACCTGAGTTGGTTCCCTTTTCGTCATCCTAGATTGCTTGCTGGATCCAAAGACTTCTGGGTTATCCATCAGTTGGTCAAGGTACACTGGGCTGCTGTGTCAGCCTTTCATCTCCAATTGAGGAATTCTCCATTTTTGCTCACCCAGTATCGTCCAGATTTATTAAGGGTCTGAGTAATCTTTTCCCCCCATATTAGACCTCCCACTCCATCCTAGCAGCTCATGAGACCTCCATTTGAACCAGTGGCTACTTACTCCCTGCTTCATTTGTCTGTGAAGATGGTCTTCCTAGTTGCCATCATGTTTGCCTGTAAGGTTGTGAAGATTGGAGCCTTCATGGCAAATCTCCCCCCACCCCAATTACCCCTGTCCCCACCCAATGTTCTTTTGCAGTAAGTTCTCTTTACATCCACATCCAAGGTTCCTACCCAAGGTTACTTCGGATTTTATGTTAACCAACAAGTCTATCTACCACTGTTTTTTTCTGAAACCTCACAGTTCCCAGTAGGAATCCTATTTCCATACCTTGGATATTAGCATAGCCTTAGCCTTCTACCTGGATAAAACTAATCATTTTAGAGGATCACCTAGACCCTACATATCCTTCGCAGATAGATCTTGGGGCTCCCATTTCCGCTGACAGACTTTTGAAATGGATATCTGGTTGTATCTGTACCCCGGGGGGAGCGGGGGAAGAGTGCATTCAACCAGATTGCAAGTGCCATACACTGCATTTTTGAAGAATGTTCCAGTGTCTAAGATACATAGAGTGGCTATGTGGTCTTCAATCCATATATTTTCAAAGCATTGTGCCCTGTTCCATGCCATTGGTACTGTCTTTGGTCCTGGATCCTGTTCTCAAGCTCCCTCCTCCTTCTAGGGATGCCATAGGGACACTACTCGAAGAAGAAGGAAATGTTACTCACCCTGTGCAGTAACTGTTGTTCTTTGATATGTTTTCTTATAAGTAGTCCACTACCTGCCCTTCTTCCCCCCTGCTTCGGTTGTTCCTAGGGAATGACTGAGTAAAGAAGGAACTGAGTGCAGTTTGCCTGCATATCCCTATATATCCTTGGTGTCTGCCACAAGGAGGCAAAGGGCATTGGTTGAAAAGGCACTGCTTGATAGAAATCTCTGATCAAGGGCTTGAGAGGCTCGAGTGCACCAGAAGTGGAGCACGCATCTCGGAGGGTGAGTCACATTTTCTTCTATTGTTTTCTTACATACTTCTTATGAAGAAATGAAAGGATTGCACAGCTAGAACCAGAACCAGCAAAGCCTTCAATGTGTAAGGCTTTGTGTGACTGTGGTCTATTTATTGAACTCTAGTTAGAAAGGATAGCCTTGTGGTTCAGTTAGTGGCTTTAGAATCTGGAGATGTGTGTTCAATTTCTGACTCTATCCCAGACTTCTTGCATAAACTTGGGCAAGTCACGTAATCTCTCTGTTTTGCTTGCCTATCTGTAAAATGAGTCTAATAATACTCAATTTATCTTGCTCTTTGTCTTGTGTATTTAACTCTTTGAGGCAGGGACTGTCTTAAAGTGCCTTGTCTAATGGGGCCCTAGTCTTAGTTGGGACTCTAGGCTATAATGTAATATAAACAAAAAAAATTAGTTTTCCATTATGTAATTGCATTTCTATGTTTGACTTTCAGACACTGGATGTCTCTCACAGTGCAGCCATAATTACTCTGTAATTGCAGTCTTGGGACTGGAACCTGAAAATGTTGAGCATCCACAATTCCCATTGACTTCTAGGACAGTTAAAAGTGCTTAAAAGAGCAGCTGCTATTGCTTTAGATGTTAATTGTAGCTGAAAGATTAGCTGAACCTCTGCAGAACTACCCCAAGGTTCAGGTTTTTTTAAATAAATCCTACAACTTTTTCCTGGAAAGACAAAATATAGTTTTAATTAAGGAAGTTTCTAGTCAAGAGATATGACTATCAAATTCATTACCAGTTAAGGGCCTGATTCTGAAAGATGCTGATCACTCACAGTTCCAATTGACTTTTATGACAGTTGCAGGTGCTGAGCAATAGAAGTCAATGGAAATCTATTTTAAGTGCTTGGTATGAACAAGTCATGTAACCCCTCAGTGTGCCCTGTGCAATTTTCCTATAATTTTCATACTAAGTGGAAAATTCACAAGATGGTGATAATATGCATATAATAAAACATCTGAACCTCACTTATCCCCAGTCCCCTCTATGCCAAAGGGTCCTGTCCCCTGTTGGGTTTAAGATAAGTGAGGTTTGAATAATCAGCCATCTGGCTTCACTGAGGATGCCTGACTCAGAACAGCTGCACTCCTGCTACCACTTCTTCCCCAGGTACCCTGTTGCAACTTCTCCCAGGGCTAGCGCTTACCTTTCTGCAAACACACACACTGGGATAGTCATTATTTATAGTATGTATATTGCATTAGCACTAAAAGTGTGCTAGAAGCTTTGTAAAGACAGAAGACCCAGTCCTGGCCCCAAAGGCTAAATCCATATGCCTGTGTTTACTTATGGAAGCAGACAGGACCGTAAACAGATACTTGAAGATTTGGCCCGATAAGTGTAATGGAATCATAACCCTCCTTCCCTTGCCCAGAGATGTACCTTTAACATAAGAGTTTTATTCCAAATTCTGCTTTCTCTTACATCCAAATTCACAGAGGTCATGTAGGAGCCTATTATTAATAAATAACTAGTGCAAAATATTTCATTTTTGGTCGGTCCCATTTTGGGGTATAGTCTTCCAGACAGGCACACTGAGAACCCTCATAGATACACTCCAATTTTGCCAGTCTCAGAACACCGGAGGAGGTGGGTTTTGATGAACATGCCATTCTGTATACTACATCTTCTCTTAATCGCCATGTGCATGGATGGATCTCGGGGCATAGTTTCCTTCCTAGTTTTATTTTTAGGGTAAGAAAAGTAGTGAAAGCAGACACATTTTGCCAAATGGCGGTTATGGATTGTTAAATTCTGCAATGACATGTTGTTCCAAAGCAGTCAGTTTGTTTCCAGTATGCTTTGAGCTACTCATTTATCCAGGAAGTTTTGTGAACTGGAAAAGGGGGGGAAACTATCAAGATACCACCTGAACTTCAGGTTAGTTGAATAGTCTGTGCTGTAATCTTCTAATTATTCATGTAGATAGCTTATCAAAAGTGCAGAAATGAATCACAGCTCTGATGATCTAAGAGAATTAATGCTGTCTAGCATCACACAATCGGTCAAGGTAGATTAAAAGAAACAAGAGACAGTTTGGAAGCTGAGAGGAAAACAAAGTTTAAAAAGAAATACAAAATCCCTCAAGAAATCAGTGACCATCTCAAGTTGTAACTTCTACAGCTAAGATACTGTATGCATCAAAAATATTCTCTGGAGCCGGGAAATGTATTTTTCAAGGGGAAAAATATGCATGTTATAAAAGCATACATTTATTATAGGCCTTAATTTGAAATTGAATACATCTATCTTACAGCAAAGAGAGCCTTATTTGGATGTTAAACTATAGTGCAGTACAGTTTAATATGTTAGCTGTGGGTATAGTCTATCTGTATCTACCACAGATATATATTACTAGGAATGTGATTGAAACACTTTTCTGGAATTGGGAGGTAATAAGTGCTAATAAGATAATACGAAGAAATTGTTCCACCTTTGGGTATTAGTTATTCATTGACAACCTTAACTGAATAGTACAGCATTGGTACATGGAATATGTGTACAGTATGTAGGGTTTAATAAAAAAATCCAGTTTGTATTATGATATTTTATTGACTGACAAATAACGTATAATTAAATGCAAAATCAACATTTGTGGAAGCTTAACCCCAATCCTGCGAGTATTTATTCATGTACTTAACTTTACTTTTCTGAGTAGCCCCATTAACTTCAATTAAAAACACAGTCCTGTTTCATAGTTATAAGGGGTTAAGATTATGGGACTTGTTCCTCCTCTCAACCCGGGAATGTGGTGGAAGGAATAGAAGGCATCGCCAGTGAAAATGTGAAAACAGCATCTTGAGGCCATGGGTGACCAAGTATGAGTTATAGCAGCCTTCAGATTGCTCTAATTTATGATGAAGCTGGCCCTAACCTCAGCTATCTAGTATCAATTGAGCCCCAGCCCTTATCCTGTGCTGCCTGGTTTGACCAGATAATCTGGGCCCATGTGTTCAATAACCTCTCAAAAGTCAGGAAACTGAGAAACCTGAATTAATATTGATTTTGCATTTGTGTATATTACTTGTCAAAGAATACAACCTCAGTCATATTTTTCAAATTAGTTGTCATATGATTTTGCTTCTTTTATTGCTCTCCTCTGACTGTGACAGTGATGAAATTTTGAAAGAAAAACTTAGATACCAATTCTGAGCCCATGAGTGAAATTACCCACTAGCAAGTTGTAAACACCTCAGACGGGGTTGCCAGGGAAGCCCTGAGAGAATCTGAGAGAATCTTTGTTGTAGCTGGTGTCTGGACTCTTTAGAAGAACGCATTAATAGCCCTGATCTTCTATCAGGATTCTCAAACATGGATCTCTGCATCTGTTTGGAGTCCCACTGATGTTAGCAAGACCCCCTGTATGGACACAGGGCTCTGCTCTAGCAGATTCCAATACACAATAGGGTCTACATATATGAAAACATTTTTTTTCTAAGGGCATGTCTACACTTACCTCCAGAGTGAAAGATCCAGAGTGGGTCAATTTATCGCATCTAGTGAAGACACGATAAATTGACCACCGAGTGCTCTCCCATCGACTCTAGTACTTACCGTGGGTGAACTGAGGCGGCCACCTCAGGTGCCAGACTGTGTGGGGGGGGGCACCACTAGGACCCAGAGTGTAGAAAATTGAGTCTGCTACTGGTGCATATGTAATCTTTCTGCTCTAGATGCACAGAGATGGTGGAGTGCTGTGCTGGAGGAAGGAGGGCACAAGAGACATAACAGGCAGGCAGGAGAAAAGGTGAAAGGGAATAACAGAAAGCAGCAGGAGCTGCAGGGAGAGAGAGGAGGAGGAGGAGCCTCTTATGTACCTCTCTAGCACCCGCAGGAGCCTGGACTGATTAACACCAGCTTCTCTGGGAGCTTCCTGTTTCCTGCTGCTTCCCTGAACCCACTTGAGGAGAACAGGCAGTCAACTGAAGTAGTAGGAGCCAGTTAGGCCCTTAAGATGCGGATATCTTCCCTCACTCAGGCCCTGCTACCAGCCTCCTTATTTGTCCCCTTCAATTGAGTGTTGAGAGCCACTATAACTGTCACAGAACATCAGTCATCAGTGAAAGAAGAAAATGCCCCTCTGGGGCAGCATTCAGAAAAAGAAAGAAAGCAAAGGCAGCTTTTCTATCTAAGCAGGAAGGAGCTCTCCTGAGATACATAGACACAAATGTTCAGGGTGAGCCTTCCGGCCCCAGTGAGGATGTGGGTGGTGAGGAGATGCCTGATCTTCCAGTTAGTCGGAGTGCAGGTGACCTGGCAGCTACTGCAGCATCCATATCTCCATCTCAAATGGAAGTAACCATGCACATTCCTGAAGAAAAGTGTAGATCAGAGAAGAGTGTGGTGGAGGTACAAGAAACAGCTGCTGCTGAGTTTAATTCCTTAAGTCTAGATGATCCAGGACTCTGGACCCACTTGAGCAGTAGCCTGAGGTACTTCCTTGTACTGCATGGGCCACAGCAAGTGAAAAACTTCATGTTCCCCAAAGACAATGAAAATAGAAGTTTCCGTCCAACACATTACTGGCGTGAAATCCCCAATGGTGACAAAGTGGAGAGGCCGTGGCTTTATGTACTCAAAAACCCAGAATGCTGCATGCTGTTTTTGTTGCAGACTCTTCCAGTCTAATGCTGCAGCCACATTGAGTTCTACAGGAAAAAAAGGACTGGAAAAATCTGGCTAGAAATCTGGCATGCCATGAGAAGACAGCAAATCACCAGAGAGCATTCCATAGATGGAAAGAGCTTGAGATGAGACTAAGGTTAAAGGCCCCCATAGATGATCAGCATCAAGAGAAGATTGCATCAGAATCTCTTTACTGGCAAAATGTTCTGAAAAGGCTCATTGCCATTGTGAGAATGCTTCCTACCCAAAACCTAGCACTGTGTGGCACTTCAGATCAGCTCTATGTGCCAAACAGTGGAAACTTCCTTAAAATTGTGGAGCTAATGGCTGAGTTTGATGCTGTACTCCAGGAGCATCTAAGAAGAGTCACCACCCAAGAAATGTACACACACCAGTACCTTGGAAAAACAATTCAAAATGAGATCATACAGTTACTGGGAACAAACGCCAAACAGAGGATTGTGGCAGATCTGAAGTCAGCAAGATATTACTCTGTTACTCTGGACTGCACACCTGACATCAGCCATACGGAACAAATGACTTTAATGGTGCGTTTTGTAATAACAACAGAACCTAGTGAAAATGTCCCTGCAATGGTGACTGTCAGAGAGCATTTTCTAGAATTTATTGACATTGTTGATACTACAGGAGCTAGTATGACAAACGTGCTTCTTAAAAAGCTGGAAGATACAGGAATTGCGATAGCTGACAGGAGGGGTCAGGGCTACGATAATGGTGCCAACATGAGAGGAAAGAACAGACGAGTGCAGACACAGATCCAAGAGTTAAATCCTCGAGCTTTTTTTGTCCCATGCAGTTCTCATTCATTGAACTTGGTGGTCAGTGATGCAGCATCAGCTTCTAGTGAGGCTGCTGAATTTTTTAATGTAATTCAAAACATCTATGTATTTTTTTTCTCTGCATCAACTCATCAATGTCAAATTTTGAAGCAACATCTGGGAACATCCTTTCTGACACTGAAACCACTGAGTGCCACACGATGGGGAAGTCGAGAGGAGGCGATAAAGCCTATCAAAGACCAAATTGGGAAGATAGATGATGCCATAGTTGCTATTATGGAGGATAATGCTATGACAGGAACTGTTCGTGGGAGAACAGTGGCAGAGGGAAATGGAATCACCAGAAACATACGTAACTTCAAATTGCTGTGTGGCTTAGTGTTGTGGCATGACATACTGTTTGAAATAAATGTTGTAAGCAAGAGACTCCAAGGTGTTGTCCTTGATATATCTGGAGCAATGGAACAACTGGACAAAGCAAAGTCATACCTACAGTCTTACCAGTCAGATGAGGGATTTCAAAATGTTCTGAAGAGTGCACAGAAGTTGGCAGAGGAACTTCACACTGAAGCTATTTTCCCACCCATTCAAGAATACAAGAGTCACCGAAGATGACATTTTAATTACGAGGCACAGGATAATCCCATAAGAAACCCCAAACAACAATTCAAAGTTGAATTCTTTAACCGGGTGCCAGATTGTGCAATACAGTCAGTTAAAGAACGTTTCATGCAGCTCAGGGAACACAGCAGTTTATTTGGGATGTTGTAGGATATTCCAAAACTCCTCGCTATACCTGAAGACCTACACCAGCAATGCAGGGCACTAGAGACAGTGTTGACACATGATGACATGCGCCATATTGATGCCAGTGATTTAGGTGATGAACTGAAAGCCCTTTCAAGACACATTTCAGCAGTATCAACTCCAAAGGCTGTTCTGGAATATATGTGCACAAATAAGATGACCACCCTCTTTCCAAATGCTTTTGTTGCTCTGCGCATACTTCTCATACTTCCTGTAACAGTTGCCAGTGGAGAACGCAGCTTCTCCAAACTGAAGTTAATAAAAACACATTTACGCTCCACAATGACACAGGAGAGGCGGGTTGGCCTTGCAACCATCTCAGTAGAGCATGAGCTGGCCCAGACTGTGGACCTTCAGCAGGAAGCAGTTCAAATCTTTGCAACCAAGAAGGCACGGAAAGCACCACTTTTATTCAAACAAATAAAAATGCCAGTGTTTACTATGCAGACAAGAAAAGTTACATTCGTTGTTCAGGCGTTTGAAAGTTAAATGTTACTTAAAATTTTTGAACAAGACATTTTAAGTTGTTCTCCTTTATTGGGGTAGGCGACAGAGCAGTACCATGAGAGGAGTAGAACAGGAAGAAGGCAGAATTGAGACCTTTCAAAGTTTTGGCCCAAGCGAGGGAGTTTGGGGGCGCCATTTGAGCTCCCTGCCTCAGGTGCCAGAATGTTGTGGGCCGGCCCTGGCGAGAAGCGTAGGTGGAGTCGATGGGGGAGCATCAGCAGTCGACCTACCACAGAGAAGACACCATAGTAAGTAGATCTAAGTGTGTTGACTTAGGTTACGTTATTCACAGAGCTGAAGTTGCGTAACTTAGATCGATCCCCCTCCCCCCCCCCCCAGTGTAGAGCAGGCCTAAGTACTTTTAAACACAGTATATGTAATAGAGTAATCTTTTTAGCTATTTTTTACACTGAGGCAATTCAGATAAATTGGTAAGGAGAAAAATTAACATTCGTTTTAAAAATATTAAACAAACCAAAGTCATTTTATAAGTAAGCAAAAAGAGCTAGCAGGGTGTGCAGTTATGGAGAAATTACACTTCTCATGTGGCTAAAGGTCTTTGGCTTTGCATCTTGCCTCCAATGCACCAGAGGCATGTAAATGATGTTCTGAGCATACACACAGACACACTCCTGTAAGAGAGAACATCGAGCATATTCTCATTAGTATTTTACACCGTTAACATATATAAAAGTTAGAATTTGACTCAAATTAAGTTCAGAGATGCCTTATAATTATAGTCTACATCTAATTTACAACATAGATTAGTAATATGGTCTATATTTTCTGTTTCCAGTACAGTTGAGTCCCTGGAGTGCTAAAGTACTATTTTACATTGGTGTACAACTGAGGGTTTAATAAATCTGTCCAATGAGAATTTCATGCACAAAGTCATTGGGATTAAGTGGTTTTTATGGCCCAGTCAACTTTCCTCTGCTTTGTTTTTTGAAACTCGACAGCTGCTAGCTCTTCTAAATGTTTTTGTTAACATATGAAGATCAACCACAGTAACTTTAAAAAACAAAAACAAAAAACTTTCAAACTAGTCATCAGGCCTGATCCTAAAAGGTGCTCAACACGAGGCAGAATCAAGCCCTTAAAGTGAAAGGCCTACCAAAAGCCATATGCTCTTTTTCCTGATCAGCTATAATCCAGCCAAATGTATAAAAGGGATAAATATGTCACTCCCACAGAGTGCAGCAATCTGAAAAAATAGTGAATAAAAATACTTATGTTAATAGTAAAGCCTTTGGGTATCAATTATATTTTGTTTGTGAGTGCATGTGTCTGCTTCAGCTGTGAAACAGCTTTGTCTAAAGCTTTATGGAAGGGTGTGTAGAGCAGTTTTGAGACTTCATTTGACTAAAAGTGATGTGGAAAGGAATTAAGGTTGTTTGTACAGATGGGCCTAGAATTAAAATACTCAGACTGGCTATTTGTGGGTATTGCCAAAATACCCTTCAATAATCTGGGTATTGTACCTGAATAAAAGTTGTTTTGAGTGTGTGATGATTCAATGTATTACATAAAGGTTCTGAGTCTTCTCTGATTTACACTGATGTAAATCAGGAGTATCTCCATTGAATTTTGTGGAGGCATGTCAAGTTGAAACTGACGTAAATGAGAAGAATCAGGTTCAAAATATCTACGTATAAGATAGATATGAGTGTACATGAGGATAAATACGTTATGGAGTCATAGGGCCACATTCTGCTCTCAGTTATACTGATGTAAATAGCAGCGTAACTCCACTGAAGTCAATGGAGGTATACAACTGTCAAAATGAAGTAAGTGACATTGGCATGAAGCCCTTATTCAACACTTTGAAATGGCCAGAGCTAAAGGATTTGGCCCACATGCAGAAATCCCATTGGTGTCTATGGCTGTTTTACAGAAGAGCAGTTGCAGCTTTGGGGTCTTCATCCTGCATCCTGCACAGAGAAGACCCGTATTTCATTTAGTGGCCTACACTTGCAGCATATTGGTACAGCAGTTAACTATGAGCTGTCAGGTTCCAAGAGTAACCTATTCGGACAAGTTATGAGGTGATCTCAATGTTGATGTACATTACATGCAGACAACCAACATAAGATAGCATTAAGGTGGTGTAATTTACCGACTAAAGAGATTAATAGATGGGGTTGTAACAGAGGAAAAGCAACCCACAGCAGGGAGTAAGCAAGTGTAAAATAAGTGGGAAGAAGGGGCTTTTCCTATACCACCTTATTTCTTCCTGGTAGTTGCTTGTCCTCCTACAATCCTGTCCTTCTACCTCAAAAACCACCACCACCGTTTGTACCAATTGACCTCCTTGGTAGAAGTCTCTGCAAAGAGGCTGAGTATTGAAAGCACCTTAGAGACTGACTTATCCTCCTGACCTAAAGGTGGCCTATCCAGTTGGAGCAGCAGGGAAGCTTGCACAGCTGATGCATACGATGTAGCAGATAAAGAAAAGACTTCAGTCTCCAAGCCTTTAAATCTGGCATCTCTCATGAGCATTAAATTCTCACACCCAAAAAAATAAATTTGATGTTTTTGTTTATGATCTCTATTTATTCATTCATTTTAGCTTATAAAAATGGAAAATGCTTCTCTCTCTTTCTGAAAACATTTGGCATATGTTCTAAACTCTGAGTGTTGAATTAGGCAACTTTCCAGTAACTCCCTTCCAGCACATCTAAATCTAGATTACAGCTGTCTTTTTGGAAAGGCATACATAACTCAGCATGTGGGAAACTGACTGACATTTTCTCCTCTCCTTTTCAGAGTGTCTCCTCTGCAGAAGTCTGAAATAGTAGACATGGTAAAGAAACATGTAAATGCCATCACATTAGCCATCGGAGACGGTGCCAATGACGTGGGAATGATCCAAACCGCGCATGTGGGAGTCGGGATCAGTGGGAATGAGGGCATGCAGGCAACCAACTCTTCTGATTACTCCATAGCACAGGTCAGAGGCACTAAAAAGCAGCTGCCATGTTCTGCTGACAGAGGTATCAGCTGTGTGTCAGCATAAGCGCTTCATTGCTGGCTTTCAAGCCGAGAGAATCTTTGTTCATATCCTCCTTGAGACAGCCATCTAAAACTGATACCTCGGATGTATTAGGGATCATTTTAGTTTTGATCTTGTTGTGCCCTTTGGGGCAATGATCAACCCTTTCCTAAAGGCTTAGGTTTCTTCTTGCCAGCTGTGGAACATTCAAACTGTTCAGTAATCAGGGAAAGGCACCGTTCATGACAGTTACATTTAATGCCCTTCTAATTATAATTTATCTTCCTCAGTGTGCTCTTGTCACTGACACCTGTTGGTGAACTATATTAATGTCCAGAAGAGGTAGATGATGATGGGACATTTCTTTTATTTCGAAGTCTCTTTACCCCGTTTTTCTTAAACTACTAAAAAATCAGTTATTCAAATACTAAAAAGCTGGTCAATATTTTGAGATAATTCAGGTAGTGACAGTGACTAGGGTACATGCTCCTAAGTCATCCCATCAAATTCAGCACTGATTACTTTATCTATAGGCGGTAGTGGGAAGAAGCCATGCAGATTGCGGCAGCTCTTTGTTTAATTGAACAAATCAAAATATCAACATATTAAAAGCAACAAAAGAAAAGAGACTTTTGCTGATGTAAATGTACTGTGAATGTTGTTTGTTTACAGTTAAGGTATCATATTCACTATCACTTGTGATAAGAAAATCTTTAATATTTGGTAATAGTACAAGAACGTTAGATTCAAATCTAGAACAGGGTAATGACCAGAAGTCGTTACAGTCTGCTGGCTCTTTGGTAGCCTATGAGAAATGGGTTGGGATTTCATGCCACATGCATGTAGGCAGCTATCAGATGAACTCACTATGAAATCTTCCTTTACAATTTATACTAATTGGCACCCTTGTTGGAAATTTCAGCAGATAGCTGAAGGATTGGAAGGGCAGAAAGGCAAACTCCGCTATTGCTCCTCGAGGTAGTTGTTCCTGAACAGGTTGACCCATTGACAGAGCAATCAAGGAACCATGTATTGCTGCTGCCATGGTGTATGTGTGCCGTGGTCAGGCAGAGGGCCTCCATATTCAGTGGTGGTCATCTGAGAATTTTCACAAGCACTAATTGCACTTTTAAAATTTCAGGTTAAAAACCTCATCCAATATTAATTCAGTAATAGACAGTAGTATACTGCAGGTACACTTATACAGTATGACACCAAAAAAGTAATACATCAGGACAACCTTCAACTGCCTTGATCACAATGGTTACGCTGTCCAGCAGTGGTCTCTACATTACTAATCTTCATACCCTCTACCATATAATACTTTTGAGGCACAATTCATTTAAAAAATCTGTATTTACAGAGACTTCGTAAGATTCAATTTATTTATTAAAATGACAGTGTAAAAGAATAAATAGGTAGTCAGAGTTTTGTCCATAGATGGCCTATCACATTTTAATAATGCCTTTGGCATTTAATCTAATTAGTTTAAACCTGATGAAGTTGTTTGATATTCATGTGTCACTTTCAAGTGGCTTTTGGGTTAATCTAAGAATGGTGAAAATGGGTTGTGCTCAGTTTAACTGTGGTTTGAGGATTATTGACAATAGCAATAGAGATAATGTTATAGTTAGGGCTGTCAAGTGATTCAAAAAATTAATCGCGATTAATCACGCGATTAAACAACAATTGAATACCATTTATTTTAAGAAAGAATGAGGAGTACTTGTGGCACCTTAAAGACTAAAAAATTTATTTGAACATAAGCTTTCATGGGCTAAAGCCCACTTCATCAGATGCATGCAGTGGAAAATACAGTAGGAAGATATATAGATATAGATATAATTATATACAGACAACATGAAAAAATGGGGGTTGCCATACCAACACTTAACAGACCTATCGATTAAGGTGGGCTATTAGCAGGAGAAAAAAAACTTTTGTAGTGATGATCAGGATGGCCCATTTCAAACAGTTGACAAGAAGATGTGAGTAACAGTAGGGGGGAATTAGCATGGGGAAATAATTTTTAGTCAGTGTAATGACTCATCCACTCCCAGTCTTTATTCAAGCCTAATTTCATGGTGTCCAGTTTTCAGATTAATTCCAGTTCTGCTATTTCTCGCTGGAGTCTGTTTTTGAAGTTTTTTTGTTGAATAATTGTGACTTTTAAGTCTGTAACTGATTGTCCAGGGAGGTTGAAGTGTTCTCCTACTGGTTTTTGAATGTTATAATTCTTGACGTCTGATTTGTGTCCATTTATTCTTTTACGTAGAGACTGTCCAGTTTGGCCAATGTACATGGCAGAGGGACATTATTGGCACATGATGGCATATATCACATAGAATCATAGAATATCAGGGTTAGAAGGGACCCCTGAAGGTCATCTAGTCCAACCCCCTGCTCGAAGCAGGACCAATTCCCAGTTAAATCATCCCAGCCACGGCTTTGTCAAGCCTGACCTTAAAAACCTCTAAGGAAGGAGATTCTACCACCTCCCTAGGTAACGCATTCCAGTGTTTCACCACCCTCTTAGTGAAAAAGTTTTTCCTAATATCCAATCTAAACCTCCCCCACTGCAACTTGAGACCATTACTCCTCGTTCTGTCATCTGCTACCATTGAGAACAGTCTAGAGCCATCCTCTTTGGAACCCCCTTTCAGGTAGTTGAAAGCAGCTATCAAATCCCCCCTCATTCTTCTCTTCTGCAGGCTAAACAATCCCAGCTCCCTCAGCCTCTCCTCATAACTCATGTGTTCCAGACCCCTAATCATTTTTGTTGCCCTTCGCTGGACTCTCTCCAATTTATCCACATCCTTCTTATAGTGTGGGGCCCAAAACTGGACACAGTACTCCAGATGAGGCCTCACCAATGTCGAATAGAGGGAAACGATCACGTCCCTCGATCTGCTCGCTATGCCCCTACTTATACATCCCAAAATGCCATTGGCCTTCTTGGCAACAAGGGCACACTGCTGACTCATATCCAGCTTCTTGTCCACTGTCACCCCTAGGTCCTTTTCCGCAGAACTGCTGCCTAGCCATTCGGTCCCTAGTCTGTAGCGGTGCATTGGATTCTTCCATCCTCAGTGCAGGACCCTGCACTTATCCTTATTGAACCTCATCAGATTTCTTTTGGCCCAATCCTCCAATTTGTCTAGGTCCTTCTGTATCCTATCCCTCCCCTCCAGCGTATCTACCACTCCCAGTTTAGTATCATCCGCAAATTTGCTGAGAGTGTAATCCACACCATCCTCCAGATCATTTATGAAGATATTGAACAAAACCGGCCCCAGGACCGACCCTTGGGGCACTCCATTTGATACCGGCTGCCAACTAGACATGGAGCCATTGATCACTACCCGTTGAGTCCGACAATCTAGCCAGCTTTCTACCCACCTTATAGTGCATTCATCCAGCCCATACTACTTTAACTTGCTGACAAGAATACTATGGGAGACCGTGTCAAAAGCTTTGCTAAAGTCAAGAAACAATACATCCACTGCTTTCCCTTCATCCACAGAACCAGTAATCTCATCATAAAAGGCGATTAGATTAGTCAGGCATGACCTTCCCTTGGTCAATCCATGCTGGCTGTTCCTGATCACTTTCCTCTCATGCAAGTGCATCAGGATTGATTCTTTCAGGACCTGCTCCATGATTTTTCCAGGGACTGAGGTGAGGCTGACTGGCCTGTAGTTCCCAGGATCCTCCTTCTTCCCTTTTTTAAAGATTGGCACTACATTAGCCTTTTTCCAGTCATCCTGGACTTCCCCGGTTCGCCACGAGTTTTCAAAGATAATGGCCAATGGCTCTGCAATCACAGCTGCCAATTCCTTCAGCACTCTCGGATGCAACTCGTCCGGCCCCATGGACTTGTGCACGTCCAGCTTTTCTAAATAGTCCCTAACCACCTCTATCTCCACAGAGGGCTGGCCATCTCTTCCCCATTTTGTGATGCCCAGCGCAGCAGTCTGGGAGCTGACCTTGTTAGTGAAAACAGAGGCAAAAAAAGCATTGAGTACATTAGCTTTTTCCACATCCTCTGTCACTAGGTTGCCTCCCTCATTCATTAAGGGGCCCACACTTTCCTTGGCTTTCTTCTTGTTGCCAACATACCCAAAGAAACCCTTCTTGTTACTCTTGACATCTCTCGCTAGCTGCAGCTCCAGGTGCGATTTGGCCCTCCTGATATCATTCCTACATGCTCTGATATCATTCCTACATCCCCGAGCAATATTTTTATACTCTTCCCTGGTCATATGTCCAACTTTACACTTCTTGTAAGCTTCTTTTTTATGTTTAAGATCCGCTAGGATTTCACCATTAAGCCAAGCTGGTCGCCTGCCATATTTACTATTCTTTCGACTCATTGGGATGGTTTGTCCCTGTAACCTCAACAGGGATTCCTTGAAATACAGCCAGCTCTCCTGGACTCCTTTCCCCTTCATGTTAGTCCCCCAGGGGATCCTGGCCATGCGTTCCCTGAGGGAGTCGAAGTCTGCTTTCCTGAAGTCCAGGGTCCGTATCCTGCTGCTTACCTTTCTTCCCTGCGTCAGGATCCTGAACTCAACCAACTCAAGGTCACTGCCTCCCAGATTCCCATCCACTTTTGCTTCCCTCACTAATTCTACCCGGTTTGTGAGCAGCAGGTCAAGAAAAGCACCCCCCCTAGTTGGCTCCTCTAGCACTTGCGCCAGGAAATTGTCCCCTACGCTTTCCAAAAACTTCCTGGATTGTCTATGCACCGCTGTATTGCTCTCCCAGCAGATATCAGGAAAATTAAAGTCACCCATGAGAATCAGGGCATGCGATCTAGTAGCTTCCGTGAGCTGCCGGAAGAAAGCCTCATCTACCTCATCCCCCTGGTCCGGTGGTCTATAGCAGACTCCCACGACTACATCACTCTTGTTGCACACACTTCTAAACTTAATCCAGAGACACTCAGGTTTTTCTACAGTTTCGTACCGGAGCTCTGAGCAGTCATACTGCTCCCTTATATACAGTGCTACTCCCCCACCTTTTCTGCCCTGCCTGTCCTTCCTGAACAGTTTATAACCATCCATGACAGTACTCCAGTCATGTGAGTTATCCCACCAAGTCTCTGTTATTCCAATCACGTCATAGTTCCTTGACATCACCAGGACCTCCAGTTCTCCCTGCTTGTTTCCAAGGCTTTGTGCATTTGTATATAAGCACTTGAGATAACCTGCTGATTGCCCCTCATTCTCAGTATGAGGCAGGAGCCCTCCCCTCACAGACATTCCTGCCTGAGCTTCCTCCCGGCATCCCGCTTTCCCACTTACCTCAGGGGTTTGGTCTCCTTCCCCCGGTGAACCTAGTTTAAAGCCCTCCTCACTAGGTTAGCCAGCCTGCTGGCAAAGAAGCTCTTCCCTCTCTTCGTAAGATGGTGCCCGTCTCTGCCCAGCACTCCTCCTTCATGGAACACCATCCCATGGTCAAAGAATCCAAAGCCTTCTCTCCGACACCACCTGCGTAGCCATTCATTGACTTCCATGATTCGACGGTCCCTACCCAGGCCTTTTCCTTCCACGGGGAGGATGGACGAGAACACCACTTGCGCCTCCAACTCCTTTATCCTTCTTCCCAGAGCCACGTAGTCTGCAGTGATCCGCTCAAGGTCATTCTTGGCAGTATCATTGGTGCCCACGTGGAGAAGCAGGAAGGGGTAGCGATCTGAGGGCTTGATGAGTCTCGGCAGTCTCTCCATCACATCGCGAATCTTAGCCCCTGGCAAGCAGCAGACTTCTCGGTTTTCCTGGTCAGGGCGGCAGATAGATGACTCAGTCCCCCGGAGGAGAGAGTCCCCGACCACCACCACCCGCCTTCTCCTCTTGGGAGTGGTGGTCATGGAACCCCCAACCTCAGGACATCGCATCTCATGCCTTCCAACCAGCAGAGTCTCCTTCTGCTTTCTCGCCCCAGACATATCATCTGGTCCACTCTCCGCAACGGTACCTGTGGAGAGAACATGAAAGCGGTTAGTTACCTGTGTCTGTGTTACTGGAACCCGGACATTCCGCTTACCTCTTCTGGAGGTCACATGTTGCCAAGCTTCTTCACTGGCCTCTTGGCTCCTCTGTGCAACCTGCTCTATATCTTTAGAGCTTTGTGCCCCTAGAAGCCTATCCTGAGTTTTGTCCAGAAAATCCTCAGTTTCTCGTATGCAATGCAGGGTCGTTATCTGTTGCTCCAGACCTTCAATCTTCTCTTCCAATATGGAGACCAGCTTGGTAGATGTGCAAGTGAACGAGCCTCTGATAGTGTGGCTGATGTGATTAGGTCCTATGATGGTGTCCCTTGAATAGATATGTGGACAGAGTTGGCAACGGACTTTGTTGCAAGGATAGGTTCCTGGGTTAGTGTTTTCGTTGTGTGGTGTATGGTTGCTGGTGAGTATTTGCTTCAGGTTGTGGGGGCTGTCTGTAAGCAAGGACTGGCCTGTCTCCGAAGATCTGTGAGAGTGAGGGATTGTCCTTCAGGATAGGTTGTAGATCCTTGATGCGTTGGAGAGGTTTTAGTTGGGGGCTGAAGGTGACGGCTAGTGGCATTCTGTTACTTTCTTTGTTTGGGCCTGTCCCTCAGTAGGTGACTTTACAGACCAAAGTCGCAATTATTCAACAACAAAACTTCAAAAACAGACTCCACCAAGAAATAGCAGAACTGGAATTAATCTGCAAACTGGACACCATTAAATTAGGCTTGAATAAAGACTGGGAGTGGATGAGTCATTACACAAACTAAAACTATTTCCCCATGCTAATTTCCCCCCTACTGTTACTCACAGCTTCTTGTCAGCTGTTTGAAATGGGCCATCCTGATCATCACTACAAAAGTTTTTTTTCTCTTGCTAATAGCCCACCTTAATCGATAGGTCTGTTAAGTGTTGGTATGGCAACCCCCATTTTTTCATGTTGTCTGTATATAATTATATCTATATCTATATATCTTCCTACTGTATTTTCCACTGCATGCATCTGATGAAGTGGGCTTTAGCCCATGAAAGCTTATGCTCAAATAAATTTGTTAGTCTCTAAAGTGCCACAAGTACTCCTCATTCTACAGACTAACACGGCTACCACTCTGAAACCTGTAATTTATTTTAAATATTTTTGGATGTTTACTACATTTTCCAATATATTAATTTCAATTACAACAGAGAATGCAAAATGTACAATGCTCACTTTATATTTATTTTTATTACAAATATTTGCACTGTAAAAAAACAAAAATTGTATGTTTCAGTGCACCTCATCGAAGTACTGTAGTGCAATCTCTTTATCATGAAAGTTGAACTTACAATGTAGAATTATGTACAAAAAAAATTGCTTTCAAAAATAAAACAATGTGAAACTTTAGAGCCTACAATTCCACTCAGTCCTACTTCTCTGTCAGCCAATCACTCAGACAAACAAGGTTGGTTACAATTTGCAGGAGATAATGCTGCCTGCTTCTTGTTTACAATATCACCTAAAAGTGAGCACAGGCGTTTGCATGGCACTGTTGGAGCTGGCGTTGCAAATATTTATGTGCCAGATGAGCTAAAGATTCATATGTCCCTTCATTTTTCAACCACCATTCAAGAGGACATGCTTCCATGCTGATGATGGGTTCTGCTTGATAACTATCCAAAGCAGTGAGGTCTGATGCATGTTCATTTTCATCTTCTGAGTCAGATGCCACCAGCAGAAGGTTGATTTTCTTTTTGGGTGGTTTGGGTTCTGAAGTTTCCACAGCAGAGTGTTCCTCTTTTTAAGACTTCTGAAAACATGCTCCACACCTCATCCCTTTCAGATTTTGGAAGGCACTTCAGATTCTTAAACCTTGAGTCGAGTGCCGTGCTATTTTTAGAAATCTCACCGTGGTACCTTCTTTGCGTTTTGTCAAATCTGCTGTGAAAGTGTTCTTAAAACAAAACAGGTGCTGGGTCATCCTCTGAGATTGCTATAACATGAAATATATGCAGAATGTGGGTAAAACAGAGCAGGAGACATGCAATTCTCCCCCCAAGGAGTACAGTTACAAGTTTAATTGACGCATTATTTTTTTAACAAGCATGATAAGCATGGAAGCATGTCCTCTGGAATGGTGGCTGAAGCATGAAGGGGCATACGAATATTTAGCATATCTGGCATTTAAATACCTTGCAACACCGGCTACAACAGTGCCATGTGAATGCCTGTTCTCACTTTCAAGTGACTTTGTAAATAAGAAGCAGGCAGCAGTATCTGCCCGGGGAGGGATAGCTCAGTGGTTTGAGCATTGGCCTGCTAAACCCAGGGTTGTGAGTTCAATCCTTGAGGGGGCCATTTAGGGATCTGGGGCAAAAAAAAATGGGGATTGTGCCTGTTTTGAACAGGGGGTTGGACTAGATGATCTCCTGAGGTCCCTTCCAACTCTAATAGTCTATGAGTCTATCTCCCATCAATGTAAACAAACTTGTTTGTCTTAGCGATTAGCAGAATAAGAAATAGGACTGAGTGGACTTGTAGGCTCTAAAGTTTTACACTGTTTTGTTTTTGAATGTAGTTATGTGACCAAAAAAAATCTGCATTTGTAAGTTACACTTTCACGATAAAGAGATTGCACTTCAGTACTTGTATGAGGTGAATTGAAACATACTAATTTTTTTGTTTATCATTTTTACAGAACATATATTTAATCAAAAATAATAATATAAAGTGAGCACTGTGCACTTTGTATTCTGTGTTGTAATTGAAATAATATTGAAAATGTAGAAAAAATCCAAAAATATTTAATACATTTCAATTGGTATTCTATTGTTATAAGTGCGATTCATTTTTGTGACTTAATTGCGTGAGTTAACTGTGATTAATTGACAGTCCTAGTTATAGTTAATGCTTTTATTTAAGTTGCTGGCACCAATAACATGCAGTTTTAATTTTGGAAACAAAATTTAAAATAATATGGAACTGTTCGTTTTGGAGGGGAGAAGTGTGTTTTTATTAACCTGAAAGATTACAGTATATTGCTGTGTTATGGTGAATCAAATTTGTGTTGTGTGCTGATTAGTAAAATAAGATGGACTTATTTGCAATAGGAGAAATACTAGGCTAAAATAACACTAAATAGTTTTCAAAAGGAAAACTTGGGCTTCATATGGTATATTCTCCCTCAATGCAGACATATATGGTAACAACTTTAGTGGGAATTATATGCATGCCTTGAATGGAGAATGTTCTTCGGAGTAATTTAAGTAGGCCACTGTAATGTAGTATCTTGTACCCAAATGATACTTCCAATCCAGTGATTCCAGAAGTGGGCAGACATGGAAAAATAAAGCTCTATATAAAGACTTACTAACGATTCCACAAGGAATCATATAATGAACTAAACAAATAAAAAGGAAGTTTGCCTCTGACCCAGTGCCCCAAAGAATAACTTCCATTCATACAGAGAGTATGTTTGCATCATCTTTTTTTTAAATGTTATTGTCTCCATGATTCATTTTCAAAGTATTCCTAAACCAAAATACTGAAGTTCTTTACATGGTTCTAAAACTTAATAAAGCTTTTTATTGAGAAAAGATACTTTTTATCCAGAGGCGGAATCTGGAGTGTCTAGGGACCATTGCTTTTTTGAATGCTTTAAAGGGGAAAATTGCTCAGGGAAATTCTTCCTTTAAAATAAATGTTGGGTTCATGGTTCAGTTTTGTTCCTGGGGAAGCCTGGGTTGTATTCTAGATGTTTTCTTTTTCCTAAATTTCATCAGTTGTATTAAATAATGAATACTGGTACTCTAAAAACACCTTTTTATTTGGTAGTGCATCTCTCATTTTTAGATCAAGACTGGATATCTTTCTAGAAGATGCATTATAGTTCAAACAGAAGCCATGGTATGATGCACAAATTGCTGGGAGAAGATCTATGGCCTGTTTTTTATGCAGGAGGTCAAAGTAGATGATCATAATGGTCATAGAATCATAGAATATCAGAGTTGGAAGGGACCTCAGGAAGTCATCTAGTCCAACCCCCTGCCCAGAGCAGGACCAATCCCCAACTAAATCATCCCAGCCAGGGCTTTGTCAAGCCTGACCTTAAAAACTTCTAAGGAAGGGGATTCCACCATCCTCCCTAGGTAACGCATTCCAGTGTTTCATCACCCTCCTAGTGAAAAAGTTTTTCCTAATATCCAACCTAAATCTCCCCCACTGCAACTTGAGACCATTACTCCTTGTCCTGTCATCTGCTATCACTGAGAATAGTCTAGATCTCTTTGAATCCACCTTTCAGGTAGTTAAAAGCAGCTATCAAATCCCCCCTCATTCTTCTCTTCTGCAGGCTAAACAATCCCAGTTCCCTCAGCCTCTCCTCATAAGTCATGTGTTCCAGACCCATAATCATTTTTGTTGCCCTTCGCTGGACTCTCTCCAATTTCTCCACATCCTTCTTGTAGTGTGGGGCCCAAAACTGGACACACTACTCCAGACGAGGCCTCACCAATGTCGAATAGAGGGGAAGGATCACGTCCCTCGATCTGCTCGCTATGCCCCTACTTATACAGCCCAAAATGCCATTGGCCTTCTTCGCAACAAGGGCACACTGTTGACTCATATCCAGCTTCTCGTCCACTGTCACCCCTAGGTCCTTCTCTGCAGAACTGCTGCCTAGCCATTCGGTCCCTAGTCTGTAGCGGTGCATTGGATTCTTCCGTCCTAAGTGCAGGACTCTGCACTTGTCCTTGTTGAACCTCATCAGATTTCTTTTGGCCCAATCTTCCAATTTGTCTAGGTCCCTCTGTATCCTATCCCTACCCTCCAGCATACCCTCCCAGTTTAGTGTCATCCGCAAATTTGCTGAGGGTGCAATCCACACCATCCTCCATATCATTAATGAAGATATTGAACAAAACCGGCCCCAGGACCGACCCTTGGGGCACTCCGCTAGATACCGGCTGCCAACCAGACATGGAGCCATTGATTACTACCCGTTGAGCCCGACAATCTAGCCAACTTTCTACCCACCTTGTAGTGCATCCATCCAGCCCATACTTCTGTCACTTGCTGACAAGAATACTGTAGGAGACCGTGTCAAAAGCTTTGCTAAAGTCAAGGAATAACACGTCCACTGCTTTCCCTTCATCCACAGAACCAGTTATCTCATCACAGAAGGCAATTAGATTAGTCAGGCATGACTTGCCCTTGGTGAATCCATGCTGACTGTTCCTGATCACTTTCTTCTCCTCTGAGTGCTTCAGAATTGATTCCTTGAGGACCTGCTCCATGATTTTTCCAGGTACTGAGGTGAGGCTGACTGGCCTGTAGTTCCCATGGTCCTCCTCCTTCCCTTTTTTAAAGATTGGCACTACATTAGCCTTTTTGTCTAGGCTTCTGGGACTTCCCCCGATCGCCATTAGTTTTCAAAGATAATGGCCAATGGCTCTGCAATCACATCCGCCAACTCCTTTAGCACTCTCGGATGCAACGCATCCAGCCCCATGGACTTGTGCACGTCCAGCTTTTCTAAATAGTCCCGAACCACTTCTTTCTTCACAGAGGGCTGGCCACCTCCTCCCCATGCTGTGCTGCCCAGTGCAGTAGTCTGGGAGCTGACCTTGTTCATGAAGACAGAGGCAAAAAAAGCATTGAGTACATGAGCTTTTTCCACATCCTCTGTCACTAGGTTGCCTCCCTCATTCAGTAAGGGGCCCACACTTTCCTTGACTTTCTTCTTGTTGCCAACATACCTGAAGAAACCCTTCTTGTTACTCTTAACATCTCTCGCTTGCTGCAACTCCAGGTGTGATTTAGCCTTCCTGATTTCATTCCTACATGCCAGAGCAATATTTTTATACTCATCCCTGGTCATTTGTCCAATCTTCCACTTCTTGTAAGCCTCTTTTTTGTGTTTAAGATCAGCAAGGATTTCACTGTTAAGCCAAGCTGATCGCCTGCCATATTTACTATTCTTTCAACACATTGGGATGGTTTGTCCCTGTAATCACAATAAGGATTCTTTAAAATACAGCCAGCTCTCCTGGACTCCTTTCCCCCTACTGTTATTCTCCCAGGGGATCCTGCCCATCAGGATCCCTTTTGGCCTTACAATTTATAAATCTCCTGGCACCTACGTATGCTCTGTATGTCACTTATTATTAGACCCCCTCTTCCTGCAAACACTTACTCATGTAAGTAACTCAATGCATGTCAGTAGCTCCACTGAGCTCTGTTAAAATAAAACATGGCTCTGTTTCGTTTAATTCCTTGTCACTGCTCAGTGGGACAACTCACGTGTATTTAAAGTATCAGAACCTTATTCTTTCTGGGTTGCATCATTTCCTCAGCTCTTTTAGGTAGCACTTTTGCATTTTCTTGAGAGATTACAAACCCAGTGAGTAGCATTATAGTAACTAAATGATTGTTAAAATCGTATGAGTTATGGCACACCATTTGTGCAGTTTTTCCTCTTTGGGTTATTCTACAGTATATCAATGGAATACATGCCAGCCTTGCTGGAGTTTACACTATATGTCTCACTGTCAAAGGATGAATCTCGGGAAGCATTAAAATTGTGGCAGGACTGAAGAGAGAGGGTATGTTGGTAGGTAGTTAATGGGTTAGTACGTTTATTAGCCATTCACTTTTGATTATCTACTTTCCAATCCTGATGCAGGCTGGATAGAGACTGAATCCAAACTGAATTATAATGTGGTTTGCTTTGTTTTCTTTTATTTTGCTGAAATACCACCAGAGAGCCTGTTCTTGTAGTATTTGCAGCAAATGCATTAAGTGCTGGAGATCTTGGGAGACAGGCTATATATCATGACATTTCTAGCTCATGTTTGGAAATCCCAGAGTTTCAAATGGGCTTTGGATAAATAATAAATTTGAACCAGAATTTGAAACTTGAACTCCAAATCTTTTGAAGTGGCATATCACTAGCCCAGAAGTGGAAATGAGTAGTTTGGCATCCTTTTGGTTCCCAAAAACCACCACACAAAACGGTGAAATTCAGTTTTTCTCATGGGGGACCTGAGGCTGAACTAAAAGGAATGTAGCAAGTCACAAGTGGGTTCCTTGACAGAGCTCACACATTTCCTGCTGTGGGCTTGATCTCGCTCTCATTGAAGGCAG
This sequence comes from Lepidochelys olivacea, assembly GCF_965140295.1. Taxonomy (NCBI): domain Eukaryota; kingdom Metazoa; phylum Chordata; order Testudines; family Cheloniidae; genus Lepidochelys; species Lepidochelys olivacea. The sequence goes on along the minus strand of NC_140411.1, from coordinate 45,151,406 downwards.
TGTGAGAAATCCCACTGAATTAAATAGGAGAAGAACTGAGTCATCTTTGTGGTTCAAACTAGTATTATTAGGCAGCAATTTCCATAAACATTAGATTCATTTACTAATTGGGTTTATTTAAGGGGGAAAAAGGAATATACAACTTGTTTTAGATGCTCGTATTGTGACCATATTTATTATTATCGAGTGAAATGTAAATGTTAATAAAAATGTATTTCTTCCCATCTTCTTTCAAAAGCTGCTAGTGTTGTTTTTTTTCTTTTGAGAACTCTTGCCTTTTCAGTCTCCATTTTAGCCCAGAACATTACTAATTACCACATTGCTCCTTTTAAAACACAGAGAAGAGCCTTGTACCACACACTTATTATTAAACCCTCAAACACAGTCATCTTCTCTTACCATGAAATAAGAGTTCACATTTATATTTAATCCAGTAGGCCCTATCATGTTAACTTTGCCTCATTTTGCTATCAGGATAGTAGTAATAATTGAAGGCTTCTTCCTGTTTAAAGCAAATGAGGACCAAATTTATGGAAACATGTTTAAAAGATTTATTCCAAAAAAGGAGTGTTTTGCTGTGATTTTTTAAAATGTTTTGTTTGTGGGTAATCTGTCAAAATTACTCTCATAGAAAGGAAGTTGGAATGGATTTAATAGCTGATCTAAACTTCATGTACTTTATATAGAGTTGTAAAATGTGAGACTATTTTACTTGTGTCCATTTTTCTTTTTCTAGTTTTCTTACTTGGAGAAACTATTATTAGTCCATGGAGCCTGGAGTTACAATCGAGTGACCAAATGCATTTTGTATTGCTTCTACAAGAATGTGGTCTTGTATATTATTGAGGTAAGAACAGTCAACAGAATAGGCTTTGGCAATGGCTAAATTGGTTTGGCAAACAGTAACAGTTGCAATTAGTAAATTAAAATTAAATTATTAACATTTAATAAAGAAATGAAAAAGAAATGATCTCTTCACATGACATGTATTCATTTTGTGGAGTTCACTGCCAGAAGATGTCACAGTGAAGCTGGATTTTAAAAGAGGTTGGATACATTTATGTCCTTTAGTACTATGTGTAGTTATGCCTGTTAAGATGATGGGAGAAATCAAATATCCTGTTTCAGGGTGTAAACTGATTGTAGCAATGGTCAGGAATGCACATTATTGCACATTTGGCCATGTATATCATGAGTATACCAGATTTGATGGATCAATCATCTGATCTGATATGGCAAATTCTATGTTGTTGAACCAGTGCTTAAAATCTATTTTAAAAAAATAGTTGAAGGTTTTTCTTCATTCTTTCCAATAAATAGATGCTAAGAGGGAGGGATAATAAACAACAAAATGAGAACCTTATAATTAGCCAGACACTTAGAGTAGATTACAGGAGACAGTAGGTCAGAAATGTTTTACTGTTCAATAAATCATACCATGGTCGGTGTACATATCTGACTCCCTCAGGGTCTGATCATCATTTATGCATGTGTTATTCTCATGGAGAACAGGAGTTCTCAGCTAACATGTTCCATTTTTTCTTAAATGTATCTGAATGACCTCTGCTTTTTGGAGTTTATCATTTCCAGTACAGTTCAAAGTCTGTTTACTACATGTGGACAGCTACCATAGTATTGAAGAGTCAAACTGTCATTTCCAACTGCTTCTATGTCAGTAGTGCATTCAGCCCACCAGCACCACAGTACTCTCTTTTGGTGTGTGAGCGTAGCATAGCTAAGAGTGATATACAGCAATTTCAGTTTTGCAGAATAGTATGGAGAGACACTAGTTTCTCCTAAAACAACAAGGAGTCCTTGTGGCACCTTAGAGACTAACAAATTTGTTTGGGTTAAGATTATAAATTCTCCTTCATTATAAGAGAGAGATTCTGATTGTCCTGTCTTTGCCAAAACTTAAATCCATGTACCTGATATTTCACAGACATGGTCTTATCATAATGTAGAAATTTTTGTAAAATTTTCAGACAAGGCATTTAGGAGATGGCAGGGTTCTGGCATGACCGGATCTCACTCATTGAATATTTTTCTAGCCAGTTTTTTGGCTCATAATTACAAAACCGTTTTCAATAAGAGGATCTAAGTGTTGCTGGAGATGAGAATAATTATATTCATTAGTGCTGAAGCAAAATATGAATTATTAATGGGACATTGCCATTTTTTTTTTAAAATAGGTATTTTTTCCCCTCTCTCTTTTTTGGAATACCCTTAGCAGCTTCACAATTACTTTTCTTTCTCTAGGAGTTCTATTTCCATTTCATGGACTTTTTAAAAAAAACAACTGTTTCTTATAGATTATTGTGTAATATGGCTCTGCTTCAATAATTACTTGTTACAGATAATAAAAATATTGTATAATAATACTATAGGGCTAAATTATAACTCCCCACATGTGAAAAAGCTACTCATGGAAGGGCTAAAGATTGGTGAAGAACTGTGTGACCTCAAGCCTTAGGTGTTTCTGTTAAATCATCTTGTTGTGGGGAGGGATCTTCCTAACCATAAGTAAAGCTAAGATCTAGTCATGTGTATTTTTAGTAAAAGGCATGGACAGGTCACCAGGCAGTAAAAAAAATGTCATGACCCCTGACCTGTTCTTGACTTCTACTATAAATACCCCTGATTAAATCTTAGGTGCTCTGGGGGACTTCGGGGATGCTGCTGGTGTTCCGGGCCCGAGGGCTCCAGGCATCGCTGGTGCTCAGGGGTGGGCATGGGGCACTGCTGGTGCTCTGGGGAGTGATGGCCCACGGGGCGCTCCAGGGTGGGGGGAGGTTGGGGCTGCTCGGGCGGCCCTGGGGTCAGCCACACTGGCTGCTACAGAAGTCACTGAGGCCCCAGAATCCATGATTTCTGTGACCTCCATGACAGACTCACAGCCTTAACCATAAGATGTCCTGAGATGTTTAAAATGCGTGTGTACTCTGAAAGTGCTCTGTGTAAAGATGGCCTCTTCTTTCTAGCCTCCTCTGCTTCCTTTGGGTATTCAGAGTCCTGTCTGCTTGCTTCACTGACAAATTAACTTTCACTCCTTTTTGGTTCTGTTGGCACTGCAGAGCCAATACGGCTAAGAATGAGCTGGATTCCATTCTGGCTAATGCATCTGCATAACAGAATTGTTAATGACAGTAGTTTCTGTTGTATGGCCAAATTATGCCCCCAGTTACACCTGTACATCTGCATTACATATCTGTAAGATTCACTCACAAGGAAGTTGCTGCTGGCAATGGGGTATAGGTGGAAGCAGAATTTGAAGCCCATGGGGTTGCACCTGTGTAACTAAGGGCAGGAACTGATCTACAGCATTGATACTAGTGATGATACCCAAGCTTGAGAGCACTCATTTTTGATTTTCAGCTGCCATGTTGAGTTTTCAGCATTGGCACTTTGGAAAAAAACTGTATTTATAAACTTCACAAAATTGACCTGGAAACTGTTGAGATACAACAAATATGGAACCCCAGGCTACTATCCCTGGAGTCACTTTCCAGACCACAATTAAACTTTTTGCTTTACACAAGGAAGATTGTGCCATTTTACATTTCTAGCGTGAGGCCTTTGAGTGCCATTCACTCTTTGTGTGGTGTGGTGATCATGGAAAAGAGAAGCTCCACCATGACACACAACCCACAGCTCGTGAGATTCCCACCTCCCTCTACAGTGGTGCACGCCCTTAAGTAGCTGCTGCAGTATTACTGTTTGTTCCCTGACACTCTGAACAAGCTTGGGCTTTACCTCCCACTGTCTGTTTTGACTTGCCACGTGCAGAGATATTTTTTTCTTTGACATCACAGTGAAACCAGAGTTTCTACCTGAATTACATTCCAAGCTAATTTTCAAAAGACTAAGTATTTGTAGAGTTGAACTGAAGAGCATGTCTGACAGAGTGACAGGGTTGTTAGTTATGGTTTTTCTACCATTATGTGTTTTATTTCACTGGAGGTTTAACACCTGAAGTCAGCTTTATGTAACTGAATTTCACAGGTCTGCAATGCTGAGTGTCATTGTAATTCTTTTTGTTCCTGTCTCCTCTTGTACAAGCCACAGAGTAGAAATAAGAGGTTGTTCTCAATGAGGAAGCCTGAGTACAGTCAGGCATGAAAGTCACAGAGAGCTTCAGTTAGGAGAGAAGTAAATATGGGTTAAACTAACAATGAAGAAATGTCTGAAGAACTTTGTTGTTGTCCTCTGCCCCCTTTCTCCAACATCTCTGGGTGCATGGATCATCATATAGCTCAAAACCAGTAGCAGATTTAAACATTGGTCCCAGAAATGTACCTAGTAAGAGCACCAGGAGAAATCTAGCAATATCCTCTCACACACTGTGACTTTCCACGCTTTTGTGATTGATTTTCCTCCAAGTGTTTGGAAAGGTATTCAAAAAACAAAATTCTGGGTCTAGATATCCAGAGCACTCACCATTTTTGTGCTGTAGGTGTTACTGGTACTAGAGTCTGCTGAGCTGACACTGGTCACACTTTTGTTCAGTGGGTGTGTGGTGGTATTTTTGTGAATGGGGGCGGGGCTGTGTGAAGTTATAAATACATGAGCTTGCTGTTTAGCTGCATTCATTGCTGCTGGAATGTATGCCCGTATTAAAACTGTCTCCTGTGACAAGAGGACTAAAATGTCGGAGCAGAACAGAGCCCTTAGATAAAAGAGAATGCAGGAAATCATCAAGAAAAAACTAAGTACTCGTACTCTGCAGATTTGGATTGGAGCCCATTTAATATTTGTGCTTTTTGTTTTTAAATGAAGTGAACTTTAATGCTTATGAAACTTCCAAGAATGACAGCCCGGGAAATTAGTCTTTTGGGCCTGATTCTCCTTTGCCCCAAGGCCCCTATGTGCCATTCTGGCACTATGAGGGTACCTTAAAGAAGATGTAAATGTAATTTTCACTCACTTAAGGCCCAGTTATGCTGCCAGTGCAGTGCAAAGAGACCCTTCTGGAAATGAGAATCCGGCTCTTTATCCAAGAGCAGGTTCAGCAAAATCAGCAGTGAAGTTTCCCTATTCTGCCAGGCACTGAACTGTGAGAGGGTAATTCTGTTTGTAAAGTGACCAAGATGGTAAGAGGAGCAGAACCCAAATAAAATGCCTTTTTGCCCGGTTCACTCCTAGACTCCTGTTGTCTGTCTGCAGGAGAAGATTATTTAAATCTTCACACTGTACTTCTATGCTGTCCCAGAATCACCCCTGAAACACTAAGTCAGCAAACAGACTCCACAGACAAATAGCTGGGCATCATTACAAGTCTCCATCCCATTCAGTTAGTTATTTACCTGGCTTTATACCAGCTGGTGAAATAAGAGATCTATTCAACAGATGAGAAACAGATATTTCACTACAGATGATATCAAGTCTCTGATGATATCAGAGCTATTGGAGAGAGAGAGAGAGAGAGAGAGAGAGATGATTTCAAATGTAAAAGGACACCAAAACCTCTTTCATGTCATGCTTAGAAGTCGAAACATGGCAAGATCAAAGAAGATACCAGAAATGCCAGGGAAAAGTTCAAACCATTTGGGAGTGATGCCTTGATCAGTATATGGAAGGCAGTGTCCAGGTTTATTACACAGGAAAGGAGTGCTGGTTCCTTCATTGGAACAAATTAGTTAAATTAGTACAATAAAGCCTACTGGCTCCAATTAAGGATCAAGGCCCTCTTGTACTAGGTACTGTACAACAAATAAAAATGATTGTGAGACCTCTGATGCAAGCACTATCTAGGACTGTGACAAGACTCAACAGGTGGAAGAAACTGAGAAGGGGGTACTGATGGGAGGATGAGGTGTCAGTAAGAGGAATGAGTTATAAATAGCAGTTTTCTCAGCTCACCATCTGCCTAGCCCTTGTCAGATGGCCAGGTTTTCTAGTCGTCATGACAGATCTAAATCTTAAGGTAAGATTTGACGGTGATGGCTTTATAGATTTTAATAGAGTTTTTTTCCTATATGTAAGGGCAGCAAGGGAGAAAGCGAACAAAGGTGCTAGAGGAGAATAAGGCACTAAGCCATCAGCCTCATGGTTTTCCCATTTGGAACTTAATTAAACCCTCAAAAAAAGTCTAAGTAAACTTATTACTGCTTAGATAAGCATACTTTTAAAAATGTGTTAGATTCAGGAGTCCCACAAGACTGGGTTATGAATAACATGTGAAGTCCTCCTTGTGACCACCATTTTGGACTTGTCCAATAGAACATGTAGCCTGAAACCACATTTGAAATAGTTAAAGCTCCATTTTGTTTTTAAAATGCTGTTTTTGATTCAAAAACACTTTAAAATGTTCATTTTTATCACAAGCAGCCCTAAGGATTTCATCCTTGAAATATAAAATGGCGGAAGGGATTCAGCGTATCCCCTAAGACACTACACAATACCCAAGTCTGACATTTTTCAGGTGGTAGGTGTCATAATTGAAGTTATAGGAAGTTGTTTTGTAACAAATGTTTCTAAATAATTCATCATTTTATCAGATATCCAAAATACAGATATGTTCAGGCTATGCAATTATAGGGCCAAACTTTCAAAATCGCTTAAAAACCTAGAGCTACACACAAGATATGCAGACAATTGAGTTCCTTATCATGATTGGGCATACACATTTGTTATTTACCCACACAAATAGCCAGTTAGGAAACTTAAGTTTGTATGTGCAAATACTCAGTCTTCATGTATACTTGTAGCAGCAGTTGTGCCTACTAGTTAGGCATAAATCTTATACACATACATTTTTGGGCTTTTGAAAATCTGGCCTTTAAATGTCTTCATATAGGTAAATGTCCATCTGTAGAAAAGAAGTTATTTTCAATGGATAGTTTCACTGAACAACTCCGTGTCATGGCTATATTAGTAAACATCCAAATAATATGAATCAGACTTTAACTAGAGCATTATATCCTCACAAAAAGTTCAGATACCGTGGTGATGGGTGCAGTATGAGAACCTAAGTAGATAAAATTCAGCAGTTTGTATTTTTATACCTTTTTTTAAAAAGTCCTTATTTCAGAGTTGTCCTTTTCTGTATGGAATTTCTTTTTATCAGCTTCATCCCCAGGAGTAACAGAAAATTTTTGCTGGAAGATCTAGGTCAGCATAAAATACAGCCAAACAAATAACCAGAAAATATGCATCGTATATACTCCAATTCAGTAAAACTATTAGTAATTATTATGGAGGCCGTAAAGCAGATCCTTAAAATGGCCTTCCAAATTGTTGTTTCAAATAAAACAAGATATGGTTTATGCATATCTCATCACCCTAATCCAAAAATGTCTAGGAAGTGACTGTACCCTTTGATTTTTTTCTTTCTTTGAAATGTATCCAAATTCCTCTTGAACCAGTGTACAAATGCTAGTTTCTATTACTGCTGCTGACAGTTTATTCTCTGTTGCAACCCCCCGTTGTGTAAAGAAATTGTTTGAATTGCTCTGAGGTTAGTCCCTTCTTCAACTTTAATCCATGATTGATTTCTTGTTTTTGGATTCCTAATTTAATATGTTAATCCCACAAGTTTGGAAGGAGTCAGTCACAAAGATAAATCCATACTATTTTTCCTTTCCTTGCAGTAATGTATGCTGCACATAAATCATTAGAGGAGAGTCCATCTTTATTAAAAGGGTTTGCCTCAAGTGCTAGATTTAACATTTTTCAAATGTTCAACCACAAATGATCAAACACAGACCTTTCTTGCTTGCTTGTTTGTTTCTTCTAAACATACTCTGGAATACATCCTAAAGATAGCATAGTTGTTAATTTTTCAACAAAGTACCATTATTATGAATGACAAATTAGGCTCCATGGCTAGGTCCCAAAATCTCTGAGTACCTCCCTAGTGCAACATCTGCAAGTAGCAGCGCGTATTGCAAAAGACTCTGGTGTAGGAAAGGATCTTTTTTTATTTTATTTGTGGGAGGTATTATGCCCGGAGCTAAAAGTTCCCTTAGATTTTTATACCTTAGTAGGACATGGTGAATATGACAAATACAAAGAGTGGGTCTCTGTGTGTGAAGTTTTTGTTCTGTTCTGTATGAAATGCTCCGATTCCCACATGGGGGCTAATAAGAAGAGAAAAATGTTGATGCTGTCCCGTTAAATTGGTGTTTTTCTTGTGTATGAAATATATGGGTATCAATTTCTTCAACTTTGGCTTTATCAAAGCAGGAATTCTGTATAGTAAATAAATACCCATCTCCAGTCTCTTATTAATCCTTGTCACCAATGGAAATGCATTTTAGTGTTGGAAGGGCATAATATATTATGGAGGCTAGAAAAGCTCTGATCATGAAGAATCATCCTGGAGAGATTAAGTGAAGCCCAGTGTTGTAGAAATGGTGTTTTTCTTTTGTTAAAAAATTATATCTGAAATTACAATGTTCTGATATGTGTGAACAGGAGATCAGAATCCGGCCTTGTGTGTGCAGCAAAAGTATTTTTTTTTAAATTTCAGGTCATATTATAACTGACTCCAACCCTGTTTTGTTTCCGGACACGACAAGTTATAGTTAATTTGAAGCTATTTTATTCTTTAGAATTATTTTTAAACAATTCAGTAATTTTTGCTTGTCTTCTTGTTTCAGTAAAAACAGAGCAGGAGATGGGAGAGTCTACTTTCCCTTACACTGGTGTCAATTCAGTGACATAGTGGAAATATAACAGTTTCAGATGAGAATCAGTTGCAAACTGTAAATTCATATCAACATTAGAACGTGTCAATAAGCCTGATCAGGGAATAACCTGTATTCAAGGAGTTCATGTTGAATTTAGGTACATACATCCTACTGCACCAAAGGGACTGTCATAGGATGGCCCTGCCTGGAGTGCCCTCCTGCGGCAGGTCGTGGCACGACAGGCACACCTGCCTCAGTTTCCCTTTTCAGAGTCCCCAGTCACTGCATGTAAGCTTATCCTCTAGTCCATCAACAGAGTTTATTACCAAAACATAGTTCAAATAGTCTCTAACAAAAGTCACAAACGTAGTCTATTTCCCACACCCACTGAATATAGTCGTGGACTCCTCCAGGTGCAGATTATGCAGTAAATTGGCCCACCTTGCCACCCTAACACTTTGGGGTCTTGTGGGGCGTGGACACCCCATCACACTCAGTGGAAACTGGTAAGCCAGCATGGGGAGGAACCTAGGCCAAACCGGCGCATGGTTGTGCCAACTCTGGTCAAATCATGGAGTAGCCTGTAGAGTCTTGTCCAGGACAAGAAGGTAGGTGCAGTGATGGATTCCTGAATTTACTTAGCATGTTAGACACTCTTTCTCCACTGATGCTTCCACTGTGTAAGGACATAATATTCGACTCCCTGGAGGCACTGATCATCTGTGCATGGTAAAAAGCCAGTAGCACGCTTGTCCAAGAGTGTATGAGCTGCTGTCACAAAGAGGTGTTGAGAGATCAGCCATGGTATCACCACACTCCACATCCACAGGAGTCCCTGGAGTAGGAGCAGACCTTTGAGTTGGTGAAGTGTTTGTTCCCTGTCTGAGAAGGGGGCATCAGTCATCCAGAGATGTAATAGGTTGGTTTCATCTGTTTGCAGTTCTCTTAGCAGACTTAACTGTAGTGGTATATTGTTGAAGATCTGGCAGAGCTATACGTGCTCGCACATATAGACTGGAAGTTGGTATATAGTAAAAACAGCCATTTATAATAAAAGTGGCTGAATTCAGCTCAGTATTGACAAGAGGAGTGTGGTGGCTGCACCCCTAGACCAGAGAGGTGTTCAGCTGGAGCAAACATCAGGGCACCAGTATAGATGTATGAACGACTGCTTCCCAGGAGGTCCCCGATAGTTTTGTATCAAGGTGGTACAGGAAGACCTCTTCATTGTCACGTGTTACCTGCCTGACCTGGATGTCAGGTTACAGTCGAGTTTTACTCCCAAGTAGGTGACAAGTGGATGGAATGGCAGTGGCCTTCGTTAGACACTGATGGGTTGATTGGCAAGATGATTATTTAGATGGAAAATAGTTGCCTCTATATTGGTATCGAGAATTAGTCATCATTGCTGGAAGTAAGTGGTCAAAGTATCCATGTCTTAGCGGAGATTCCCTTCAGTTCTGTGGAAGTTGTCATGACAGCAATACAGATGCCATCAGCATACACATGCTTCTTCGCTGGTCCTTGTGGAAGGCCCGTTGGGCACATGTTTAAGGCAACTCATTTTTCTCTCTGCCTTGCAGGATAAAACTTCGGTTACGAATAATTTCTTGGATGGACTGCACCATCAGTCTACAAGGCATAACTTGCAGCAGGTTGGCATGCCACATGGTGTCACAGGCTATTGTCAGGTCAATAAGGGTTGCCCCAATTTTCTTTCCTGACTAAAATGCATCTTCTGTGTCTTTTTAGCTGCTTATGCTGGTGCGGAACCAATATAGGTCCCTAGTTGCAGGTGACTATTCATGAAGTATTCCTACCTTTCTTTAATTTGATATAATCCAATCAACATTCTGAATTGTGTCTTGGAGTCCAGTCCTCAAAACATATTCACCCATGGGTTTAGTGCTTGCTGCCATGAGAGGCCTCACTGAAGCCAATGAATACAGCAAACTAAGTAACTCTACTCTGCTTCACTTCGCAGCTTCTTTTGACAAAATAGTCTTAACTTATTCCCTAAAAGGGTGTGTGATATAGTAGTGCTATGTGGTATTTCAGCCCACCTGTGGTTGCATTTCATTGGTGTCTGAACTGAAGTCAATGGGACTGTTCCTGGTTGGAAGCGGCATGCTTTGTAATAAGATATTGCAGGATCAGGCCTTTTGATGCTACTTGAATATTGATAATCTAATAATAAACTTGGAACTCCTCACCTAGAGCATTGTACCTTTCATTGACAGTTCTCCAAGTGCTTTACCGACATTCTCACAACACCTCTGCAAAGTACAATAAATAGGTATTATGCTCATTTTATAGACAGATACTGGCCCAGGCTCAAGAATGTTGGAACATAAGTTGATGGAAAACAACTCAAAAACCATAGAGGAAATGTTGGCAAGCAAATTGTAGTTGCCAATGTTGGAATGTAGCTGGCACATCCACACCTTAAATTCTGTAATAGAAAGAAAGTGCCAATAGATTTTTAATGATGTGATTAGGACTCAGAGGCAAAATACCTAGCTCTTTATCTTGCCAACAAGACTTACTGCATCTAGGATTTCTTTGTATACCTCCCATCCCAGTAGTGAATTTAGTGGGCCCAGCTTCGTTTGTGAGACCTGTCAGGAGCATGACACAAAGTCAGTAGGACAGTGAATTAATCTGCTGAGCAAATACAGGCTCTGCTAGTTTTTCTGTACTACTGAAAAACAGTTTTTCCAATTCACTTGAATGAACACCAACAATAAAACACTTCTACCCAGTCTCACTAATTAACCACCAGAGAGATTTATTTTATATGGAGATTTATAATAGGAATCTGTAACCCAGTTTCTACTTGCATGTACAGAATTTAGAACAAAATACGTAATATATGTACAGAGGGCAGAATTTGGGGTCTGAGATTCAGTGTCTTGTTTTCTTGTTAGTTCCTTAGGCTGAGCTGTGTTTGGTGTGGCTTACAAGAGTGGGGTGGTGGTATAATCCTCCTCTTTTGAAATTGGGACTAGGCAGATCCCCAATGTAAGCCCTGGTCTACACTAGGACTTTAGGTCGAATTTAGCAGCGTTAAATCGATTTAAACCTGCACCGTCCACACAATGAAGCCCTTTATTTCGACTTAAAGGGCTCTTAAAATCGATTTCCTTACTCCACCCCTGACAAGTGGATTAGCGCTTAAATCGACGTTGCCGGCTCGAATTTGGGGTACTGTAGACACAATTCGATGGTATTGGCCTCCGGGAGCTATCCCAGAGTGCTCCATTCTGACCGCTCTGGACAGCACTCTCAACTCAGATGCACTGGCCAGGTAGACAGGAAAAGAACCGCGAACTTTTGAATCTCATTTCCTGTTTGGCCAGCGTGGCAAGCTGCAGGTGACCATGCAGAGCTCATCAGCACAGGTGACCATGATGGAGTCCCAGAATCGCAAAAGAGCTCCAGCATGGACCAAACGGGAGGTACGGGATCTGATCGCTGTTTGGGGAGAGGAATCCGTGCTATCAGAACTCCGTTCCAGTTTTCGAAATGCCAAAACCTTTGTCAAAATCTCCCAGGGCATGAAGGACAGAGGCCATAACAGGGACCCGAAGCAGTGCCGCGTGAAACTGAAGGAGCTGAGGCAAGCCTACCAGAAAACCAGAGAGGCGAACAGCCGCTCTGGGTCAGAGCCCCAAACATGCCGCTTCTATGATGAGCTGCATGCCATTTTAGGGGGTTCAGCCACCACTACCCCAGCCGTGTTGTTTGACTCCTTCAGTGGAGATGGAGGCAATACGGAAGTAGGTTTTGGGGACGAAGAAGATGATGATGAGGAGGAGGTTGTAGATAGGTCACAGCAAGCAAGCGGAGAAACCGGTTTTCCCGACAGCCAGGAACTGTTTCTCACCCTAGACCTGGAGCCAGTACCCCCCGAACCCACCCAAGGCTGCATCCTGGACCCAGCAGGCGGAGAAGGGACCTCTGGTGAGTGTACCTTTTAAAATGCTATACATGGTTTAAAAGCAAGCATGTGAAAAGATTACTTTGCCCTGGCATTTGCGGTTCTCCGAGATGTAGTCCTAAAGCCTTTGCAAAAGGTTTCTGGGGAGGGCAGCCTTATTTCATCCTTCATGGTAGGACACTTTACCACTCCAGGCCAGTAACACGTACTCGGGAATCACTGTAGAACAAAGCATTGCAGTGTATGTTTGCTGGCATTCAACCAAAATCCGTTCTTTATCTCTCTGTGTTATCCTCAGGAGAGTGAGATCTAATTCATGGTCACCTGGTTGAAATAGAGTGCTTTTCTTCAGGGGACACTCAGAGGAGCCCATTCCAGCTGGGCTGATTGCCTGTGGCTAAACAGAAATGTTCCCCGCTGTTAGCCACAGGGAGGGGGGAAGGTTGAGGGGGTAGTCACGCGGTGGGGGGAGGCAAAATGCGACCTTGTAACGAAAGCACATGTGCTATGTATGTAATGTTAACAGCAAGGTTTACCCTGAAAGAGTGTAGGGCCTGTTTTATAAAATGTGTCTTTTTAAATACCGCTGTCCCTTTTTTTTTCTCCACCAGCTGCATGTGTTTCAATGATCACAGGATCTTCTCCTTCCCAGAGGCTAGTGAAGCTTAGAAAGAAAAAAAAAACGCACTCGCGATGAAATGTTCTCCGAGCTCATGCTGTCCTCCCACACTGACAGAGCACAGATGAATGCGTGGAGGCAAATAATGTCAGAGTGCAGGAAAGCACAAAATGACCAGGAGGAGAGGTGGCGGGCTGAAGAGAGTAAGTGGCGGGCTGAAGAGAGTAAGTGGCGGGCTGAAGACAGGGCTGAAGCTCAAATGTGGCGGCAGAGTGATGAGAGGAGGCAGGATTCAATGCTGAGGCTGCTGCAGGACCAAACCAGTATGCTCCAGTGTATGGTTGAGCTGCAGCAAAGGCAGCTGGAGCACAGACTGCCACTGCTGCCCCTCTGTAACCAACCGCCCTCCTCCCCAAGTTCCATAGCCTCCACACCCAGACGCCCAAGAACGCGGTGGGGGGGCCTCCGGCCAACCAGCCACTCCACCACAGAGGATTGCCCAAAAAAAAGAAGGCTGTCATTCAATACATTTTAAAGTTGTCAACTTTTAAAGTGCTGTGCTTAAAGTGCTGTGTGGCATTTTCCTTCCCTCCTCCACCACCCCTCCTGGGATACCTTGGTAGTCATCTCCCTATTTGTGTGATGAATGAATAACGAATGCATGACTGTGAAGCAGCAATGACTTTATTGCCTCTGCAAGCAATGATTAAAGGGAGGAGGGGAGGGTGGTTAGCTTACAGGGAAGTAGAGTGAACCAAGGGGCGGGGGGTTTCATCAAGGAGAAACAAACAGAACTTTCACACCGTAGCCTGGCCAGTCATGAAACTGGTTTTCAAAGCTTCTCTGATGCGTACCGCGCCCTCCTGTGCTCTTCTAACCGCCCTGGTGTCTGGCTGCGCGTAACCAGCAGCTAGGCGATTTGCCTCAGCCTCCCACCCCGCCATAAACGTCTCCGCCTTACTCTCACAGATATTGTGGAGCACACAGCAAGCAGTAATAACAGTGGGAATATTGGTTTCGCTGAGGTCTAAGCGAGTCAGTAAACTGCGCCAGCGCGCCTTTAAACGTCCAAATGCACATTCTACCACCATTCTGCACTTGCTCAGCCTGTAGTTGAACAGCTCCTGACTACTGTCCAGGCTGCCTGTGTACAGCTTCATGAGCCATGGCATTAAGGGGTAGGCTGGGTCCTCAAGGATACATATAGGCATTTCAACATCCCCAACAGTTATTTTCTGGTCTGGGAATAAAGTCCCTTCCTGCAGCTTTTGAAACAGACCAGAGTTCCTGAAGATGCGAGCATCATGCACCTTTCCCGGCCATCCCACGTTGATGTTGGTGAAACGTCCCTTGTGATCCACCAGAGCTTGCAGCACTATCGAAAAGTACCCCTTGCGGTTTATGTACTCGGCGGCTTGGTGCTCCGGTGCCAAGATAGGGATATGGGTTCCGTCTATAGCCCCACCACAGTTAGGGAATCCCATTGCAGCAAAGCCATCCACTATGACCTGCACATTTCCCAGGGTCACTACCCTTGATATCAGCAGATCTTTGATTGCGTGAGCTACTTGCATCACAGCAGCCCCCACAGTAGATTTGCCCACTCCAAATTGATTCCCAACTGACCGGTAGCTGTCTGGCGTTGCAAGCTTCCACAGGGCTATCGCCACTCGCTTCTCAACTGTGAGGGCTGCTCTCATCTTGGTATTCATGCGCTTCAGGGCAGGGGAAAGCAAGTCACAAAGTTCCATGAAAGTGCCCCTACGCATGCGAAAGTTTCGCAGCCGCTGGGAATCGTCCCAGACCTGCAACACTATGCGGTCCCACCAGTCTGTGCTTGTTTCCCGAGCCCAGAATCGGCGTTCCACAGCATGAACCTGCCCCATTAGCACCATGATGCATGCATTGTCAGGGCCCATGCTTTCAGAGAAATCTGTGTCCATGTCCTGATCACTCACGGGACCGCGCTGACGTCGCCTCCTCGCCCGGTATCGCGTTGCCATGTTCTGGTGCTGCATATACTGCTGGATAGTGCGTGTGGTGGTTAATGTGCTCCTAATTGCCAAAATGAGCTCAGTGGCCTCCATGCTTGCCTTGGTATGGCGTCCGCACAGAAAAAAGGCGCGGAACGATTGTCTGCCGTTGCTCTGACGGAGGGAGGGGCGACTGACGACACGGCTTACAGGGTTGGCTTCAGGGAGCTAAAATCAACAAAGGGGGTGGCTTTACATCAAGGAGTATTTCAGGCAGGACTTCACGGAGGGTTCCAATAAGAAAAGGTGCACCTAAGTTATTGTCCTTATTGGAACAAGAAGGTTAGCCTGGCCTCTGATTGATACATGGCTAGATTTACCTCGCTGCACCTTCTCTGTAAGTGACTGCAGTGTGATCTAGAAGAATGAGTCCCCTAGGCAGGGGAGGGGGGGAAGCAAATGAGTACAAAACAAATCTGGTCTATTTCTAGTTTTGATCCACTCCATCTATCTTTTACATCTTTGGCTGGCAGCAGACGGTGCAGAAGGACTGCATGCCATCCACATCTCATGGCTGCTCGGCAGAAGATGGTACAGTACGACTGCTAGCAGTCCGTATCGCCTGCCCGCTCACCATAAGACGGTTCAATAGGACTGACTGCAGGACTAAAGAGAATGACCTGCTCAAGTCACTCCAAATTTAGTCCCTGCGCCCATGTCTGCCCAGGCGCTCCTGATCGACCTCACAGAGGCGACCAGGAGCACCTCGGACACGACGAGGATGGCTACCAGTCGTACTGTACCGTCTGCTGCCACAAAGCAAGGGGTTGCTGCTACTTTGTAGCAATGCCGTACCGCGTCTGCCAGCACCCAGGAGACATAGGGTGACGGTTACCTGAGCGGGCTCCATGCTTGCCATGGTATGGCGTCTGCACAGGTAACTCAGGAAAAAAGGCGCGAAATGATTGTCTGCCCTTGCTTTCACGGGGGGAGGGAGGGAATGGGGGCCTGACGATATGTACCCAGAACCACCCGCGACAATGTTTTAGCCCCATCAGGCATTGGGATCTCAACCCAGAATTCCAATGGGCAGCGGAGACTGCGGGAACTGTGGGATAGCTACCCACAGTGCAACGCTCCGGAAGTCGACGCTTGCCTCGGTACTGTGGAAGCGCTCCGCCGAGTTAATGCACTTAATGCACTTAGAGCATTTTCTGTGGGGACACACACACTTGAATATATAAAACCGATTTCTAAAAAAACGACTTCTATAAATTCGACCTAATTTCGTAGTGTAGACATACCCTAAGTCAGAGCAGCCTTAGTGTTGCTTTAAACTGGCAGCTTGTTGCCCTAAGCAGCTACTTCAGAAGCCAGGGAGTTCTGGAGCATAGGGACACCTATGCAAGGAACTGAAGTTGGGCAGGGGAGTAGGGAGCAATGACAACTCTGTATCTTGAAGGGATGTTTCTAATCTGGGGAAATCCTTCACTGGCCAGTTAAACTGACATTATGAATGCTTTTTATTGCCAGAACAGTGCAAAGTAGTTGTAGTGAGACCAAGGATCAGGCCCCAAATCTCCATTCATTCTGAAGAACCTCAGAATTACGCACCCCTCAGGAATGGAGGTTGTTTCTAACTCTGAAATGTTCGTAACTGAACAAAACATTACAGTTGTTCTTTCAAAAGTTTACAATTGAACATTGACTTAATACAGTTTTGAAACTTTACTATATAGAAGAAAAATGCTGCTTTCCCTTTATTTTTTTAGTGGTTTATATTTAACATAGGTATTTGCTTTTTTTTTTTTTTTTTGTCTCCGCTACACCCTGATTGTGTACTTCCGGTTCCAAATGAGGAGTGTGGTTGACTGGTCAGTTCATAACTGCGGTTCGTAACTCTGAGGTTCTACTGTAGGAGCTTCTGGAACAAGACAGGTCACTTAATCTTGTGAGGCATTGAGCAGTCATTGCATTCAGTGTGTGCTGAGGATGTCCAGCACCTCCCATGTGGAGCTCAGCCCCTTGCAGCATCAGGGCCTATAAACATATTATCTAATTATCTTTAAAAGCAACAAACCCGTCTTTATTAAAGATTTTAAGATAATATTAAATGCAAATACAAGTAGCAAATTACAAAATGTAGGGACAGCATATGGAAACAATACCACACAACACACATTTATAAAATAGACATTGCCATTAAACCAGGATACCGCTCCAGCTCTTCCCCCAAATATTAGGAATTCTGATAGCCCTCTTATACTCATGGCTCTGTTTTCATCAGTGTAATTGATATATTTTATTATAATCTTCACTTTATCATTTACTTTACATATTATGAGCCTGATTCTTCTCTCAGACCAGTGAAAATAAGGAGTGACTTCACTACAATCAAGGACTCATTGACTGTGAAGTAACACTTCAGATTTCAGGATCAAGAATCTACAATTTAGTGAAATTCTACCAGTATAAAATCAGTGTAAGTGAGAGGAGAATCAGGCTAAATGTAAGTTAGATGAAGCCTTTATATTGTATAAATACAGTACCGGTAACTTCCACAAAGTCCCCAAAAATATGCCTGTGCCAAAACCCCAGATTTATACATATTTATACTTTGGAAAAGTTTGGATCTGGTTTCAGATCCAGATTTGTGGTTTTGACCTATTTTTTAGTGTCCATTGACTTAAAAACCTGTCCTGCACATCAAACTCAATGGGAGCTTTGCCACTGACATCATTAGGAGCCGGATCTCACCCTAACAGAAAGGTGATGGGGAAAATTTACTCTATCTTCCTTATTCCAATACAGTACACCCTGTCAAGATCCAATCCATTTGTTTGTTATAGCCAGGGGTTCCTTATAGTGAAAGCCCCACCTCCTGGGGGGTAGGCAGCTGACAGCTCCTCCAGCCCCCGCCGCAGTGACAGAGCTGGAGGTTGGATCCAGGGACTGGGTTCATTATAACCAAAGGTTCGTTATTATGAAGGGCATTACACAGAGGGTGTACTGAACTGTATATTCCCATTGATTTTTTTCCCACACACCAATAGAAACTGTCAGTCTGGAAGAACAGGAGTAGAGGTGAATTGGTGTTAATTTTGTCTGTCATAGTAATGACATTGGGTTCCTGCCATTTAGGGGAGCTGCACCAGTTTAGTTTATGTTTGTTTTGTTTGTTCTGATACCATATCTACTCATCCAGAAACCTGAGACTCTACTTCTCAGCCAAGGGGTCAGTGTTAACAAGTCAGACAAGTACAGTCCAAGTCAGTAATACCAGAACAAACAGTCAGTGTAGTAGAAAGTACAAGTCATTAATGCTGAGAGGGTCATTTGTTATTGTTATTGGAGATGACAATTCCTTTTGGGATCAATCTTGATAGTAAACTCAAAGAGGAGATGGACTTTGCTAACAGTGTCATGACGTCACCAGCCTTTAGTTGCCAAAGAATGACAGGTGTCTAGTCTGACTAGTCAGCATGGTGGACAGTCTCTGCTTTACTTCAGCTGGCATTCATTTAAAAAAAAAGTCAAAAACTACATATGGTCTTACCACTGAGAAACCTTTGTGTGCCTGTTAGTACCTGTGGGTCCATGGATAGGATAGGCACCTGATTAATCAATGTCTTCCTTTTGCGCTCCGCTGTCTTTTTCTTTATTTTTTCTGCAGTGTTATGACTGAACATTTAACTCCACTAAATCAGAAAACAGAAAGGTGTGGTTCCCACGGCAACCATAATCAAGCTACATTTGAATACAGGAAGTCTATATAGTAACATAAGAGTATGTAGGAGGAATGCAGCCACGCTGTGGTTGTGAAAGCAATTGCTTTTTTTGTGCACGTGTGAATTTTGTATGTGAGGTCTGTTCCAAATGAAGGCAAATCCCCAAACTGTGTACAGTATAACAAGTACTGTACTATTAGAGTGGGCTTTGGCCCACATATCTGCAGAAATGGACAAGAGTCTGGAAGGAGAAGAAATGGGGTGAATTGGCATTTGTTTTTTCACAGCCCGAGTAATGCCACAGGGATTCAGTTGCGGAACTGTAGTAAAATATATTTTCTCTGGTTTCAGAGTAACAGCCGTGTTAGTCTGTATTCGCAAAAAGAAAAGGAGTACTTGTGGCACCTTAGAGACTAACCAATTTATTTGAGCATGAGCTTTCGTGAGCTACAGCTCACTTCATCGGATACATACCGTGGAAACTGCAGCAGACTTTATATACACACAGAGAATATGAAACAATACCTCCTCCCACCCCACTGTCCTGCTGGTAATAGCTTATCTAAAGTGATCATCAAGTTGGGCCATTTCCAGCACAAATCCAGGTTTTCTCACCCTCCACCCCCCCACACAAATTCACTCTCCTGCTGGTGATAGCCCATCCAAAGTGACAACTCTCTACACAATGTGCATGATAATCAAGTTGGGCCATTTCCTGCACAAATCCAGGTTCTCTCACCCCCTCACCCTCCTCCCAAAAACCACACACACAAACTCACTATCCTGCTGGTAATAGCTCATCCAAAGTGACCACTCTCCCTACAATGTGCATGATAATCAAGGTGGGCCATTTCCAGCACAAATCCAGGTTTTCTCACTCCCCCACCCCCATACACACACAAACTCACTCTCCTGCTGGTAATAGCTCATCCAAACTGACCACTCTCCAAGTTTAAATCCAAGTTAAACCAGAACATCTCGGGGGGGTAGGAAAACACAAGGGGAAATAGGCTACCTTGCATAATGACTTAGCCACTCCCAGTCTCTATTTAAGCCTAAATTAATAGTATCCAATTTGCAAATGAATTCCAATTCAGCAGTTTCTCGCTGGAGTCTGGATTTGAAGTTTTTTTGTTTTAAGATAGCGACCTTCATGTCTATGATTGCGTGACCAGAGAGATTGAAGTGTTCTCCGACTGGTTTATGAACGTTGTAATTCTTGACATCTGATTTGTGTCCATTTATTCTTTTACGTAGAGACTGTCCAGTTTGACCAATGTAAATGGCAGAGGGGCATTGCTGGCACATGATGGCATATATCACATTGGTGGATGTGCAGGTGAACGAGCCTCTGATAGTGTGGCTGATGTTATTAGGCCCTGTGATGGTGTCCCCTGAATAGATATGTGGGCACAGTTGGCAACGGGCTTTGTTGTAAGGATAAGTTCCTGGGTTAGTGGTTCTGTTGTGTGGTATGTGGTTGTTGGTTAGTATTTGCTTCAGGTTGCGGGCTGTCTGTAGGCAAGGACTGGCCTGTCTCCCAAGATTTGTGAGAGTGTTGGGTCATCCTTTAGGATAGGTTGTAGATCCTTGATAATGCGTTGGAGGGGTTTTAGTTGGGGGCTGAAGGTGACGGCTAGTGGCGTTCTGTTATTTTCTTTGTTAGGCCTGTCCTGTAGTAGGTAACTTCTGGGAACTCTTCTGGCTCTATCAATCTGTTTCTTTACTTCCGCAGGTGGGTATTGTAGTTTTAAGAAAGCTTGACAGATATCTTGTAGGTGTTTGTCTCTGTCTGAGGGGTTGGAGCAAATGCGGTTGTATCGCAGAGCTTGGCTGTAGACGATGGATCGTGTGGTGTGGTCAGGGTGAAAGCTGGAGGCATGCAGGTAGGAATAGCGGTCAGTAGGTTTCTGGTATAGGGTGGTGTTTATGTGACCATTGTTTATGAGCACTGTAGTGTCCAGGAAGTGGATCTCTTGTGTGGACTGGACCAGGCTGAGGTTGATGGTGGGATGGACTGGTCCAGTCCACACAAGAGATCCACTTCCTGGACACTACAGTGCTCATAAACAATGGTCACATAAACACCACCCTATACCGGAAACCGCATTTGCTCCAACCCCTCAGACAGATCCAGACAGTCTCTAAGGTGCCACAAGTACTCCTTATATTTTCTCTGTTACCCATCTGTGTATTATGTAGAAACTGGCCAAATATTCACCTTAAGGGAACTTTAAGTCCCAGTTTCTGAAACTTAAATAAATTCCTGGGACCAGAACCATCTCTAGTTCATTAGTCGTGTTTATTAGGGTAGCATCCAAGGACCAGCCAAGATTTGGGCCCCATTGTGCTAGGCATTGTGCAAACAGACACATAGATGATCCCTGCTCTGACAAGTTTACAATCTAAATAGACAAGACAGACACATGATGTGTATATAACACATGAGGGTATAACACACAAACAGAATAAACAATGTGATGGCAACAAACATCAGATTAGTTCCATTTCTGAGGGGGGGGGTGTGTGTGAAGTTTCTTTTTGGCAGGGATAGCTAAATGGAAAGAAAAGGAAAGGGGAGGTGAAAACGATGGGGTAGAGGATGGAGAGGGAAAAGAGGGCAAGAGAGGCAGGTCTGGAGTGAATCTGCTGAGGCTGGGGCAAATTGTTGGAGCAAACAGCCAATCAGCACAGGACAAATAAAGTCCTCTTAAAACTCTAGGAAGTTCTTTGAATGTCCAGAGGTTCCCACTTTGGCTGCTTCTGCTCCTACCAGCTGGAGACTCTAGCTGGCTCAAAAAGTTCTGGTCCCAGGAATCTCTCTAGTTCATGGCATTGTTGTTCAGTCCCATGATTTAGTTTTCTACCACTTACTTTCAGAAGCACATTCATGCTGAGTGGGAAAACCACACAAAAATATGAAGGTATTTCTGTCCTGACAGTTTGATTTTGCTTTGACCTAAATGCTGTAAGATTTCTCTTGCTTTATGACAATTTTTGTCTCCCTAAAGCAGGTTTTAGGGGCAGGGAGTGATTTTCTCCTAAGAGCACTGTTTTTCAGAAATGTGGGTTCAAAGCCTGTAATCATTACTCATAACTAAGGCTAAGTTTTTGTCATGGATATTTTTAGTAAAAGTCATGGACAGGTCATGGGCAATAAACATCAGAGGGGTAGCCGTGTTAGTCTGTATCCACAAAAACAACGAGGAGTCCAGTGGCACCTTAAAGACTAACAGATTTATTTGGGCATAAGCTTTTTCTTCAGATGCATCATGGGTTTTTTACCCACGAAAGCTTATGCCCAAATAAATCTGTTAGTCTTTAAGGTGCCACCGGACTCCCCATTGCTTTTTTGG
Source organism: Lepidochelys olivacea (assembly GCF_965140295.1). Lineage (NCBI taxonomy): Eukaryota > Metazoa > Chordata > Testudines > Cheloniidae > Lepidochelys > Lepidochelys olivacea. The sequence goes on along the minus strand of NC_140411.1, from coordinate 45,129,160 downwards.
GCAATAAACAAAAATTCACAGAAGCCTGTGACCTGTTCCTGACTTTCACTAAAAATATCCCTGACAAAAGGGGTATGTGGGTTTAGCCCCCACTGATGCTGGGGCTCCCGGGTCCCCCACCGCTGCAGTGCGTCCCCTCGCCCCCAGGTAGCTGCAGAGTCCCCCCCGCTGCCCTCCGCGACTGGACAGCTGCCGGGGGTCCCTCCGCGGCTGGACGGCTGCGGGGTCTGCCAGATCCCTGCCGCAGCTGGATGGCTGTGGGGTCCCCCCACCAGGGCGGGGGCTGGGAGTTGTGGGGCAAAAATGTCAGACTAGAGGTTAATGGAAGTCACTGATTCCATGACCTCCGTGACCTAATCGTAGCCTTACTCATAACTCTCACTAAAGTTAATGGGAGTTTAGCCTTAATAAGAACGTGATGTTGCCTAATATTTGTTTGGATGGCACTTATTTTTTTCTGAGAGTAGCCAAAGTAAAAACCCTGGTCTGCCAGCAAAGGATTAAATTTTTTTTTCCAACTAGACTATTTACAATCTATTAGGGACATAGTTTAGTGCTGTCTCTTTTTCTCTGTGAAGAAGAGCATTTGCAGCTTTCTAATATAGCAGCACATCAACAATAAATATATCACTGTTATACAGTAAATAACATTAATTAATCTTGAGTCTGTGATCAGATATTTGATTAGATTTCCCTTTTCCAAGCAACTATGTTCCATTGTAGCTTTAATAATACAAAAACAGCATCTCCTGGCCACCTACTGCTGTCACATTAAAATAATTAAGATAGCTGTAACTTTAAATAGTTACTATACGCCCCCATCCTGAGAAATAGCTAGAAGCCACTGTAGTAGGCAGAAATCTGCAGAGCAGCATATATCTATGCTGTGACTGTCACAGGTTGAAAAGAAGCAATTATTAAATCTGGCGAACAGACCAAAGCAAAGTTTTACCTGCCTGGCACAAATGAACACAGTTCATTTGGGATGTTCCCAGGCAATTTCTGATATAGTTATTTATCCCAGCCCAAAATGGATTTCAGTACCTAAACTGCATAGTTAGCTCCTTTGGTGGCTGTCTCAGCAGAATGAGTGCAGTGTGAGAAGGCTTTATACTGAACTACTATTTAACCTGAAAATTGGGCTCTCCACCAGTAGGCTGAGTCACACTGGCAGGAAAATGCCCATGTGCACCTGTTCTGAGGATAATTAGGACATCAGTCTCAAGGGCTGTCTAACTTTTACAGTGAAACTTTGCAATTCTTAATTTTTAAAGCTGGTTTGGTTTGGTTTGGTTTTTATTTATTTTTGAGTGTTTTGAGGTTTCACGTAAAAGGTAGGTTTCAGAGGAACCTCCCCTCTGCCGCCTCCCAGCCTGGCTGCTGCTGGCTGTGGAGCAGTGAAGTGCATCCCCATGGCTTGGGGTGCAGTGTGCTCCAGCATCCCCCAGGGATCTCTTATCCCTACTTCTGTCTTACCCTGGAAGGCAGAGATAAGGGATCACTGAGAAGCTTGAAGGAAGTTTTGGAGCTGGCTCCCATTCACCGCCCTCACAATGCATGCTGCCTGGGCATCTATGCACACACAGCCCTGCGGGGAGGAGCAAGGGCCTGAGAGCGGAGTGGGACTAAGCGGCTGCCCTATAGGGAGGGGGAGCGCAGAGCTCCCAGCTCAGCATCCTGCCTGTTAGCTTTGGTCCCTGCTCTGGGCAAGCTCTGAACAGCAGCAAAGAGAGCTGGAGACTGCAGGGAGGTTTTGGGGCTGGCTGCCTCTCATTGCCCTGACCGTGCACACTGCCCAGGCACCCTTGCACACGCAGCTCCAGGGAGGGCAGGGGGGCTGGAGACCAAGCAGCTGCCACATAGGGAGGGGGAGTGGCCAGGGTGTTGGGGGTCATCCTCCACTGACTGTGCTGAGCAAGGAGCTCTGCCACTCCTCCTCCCTGTAAGGCAGTCACTTAGTCCCCACTCCCCTCTCAGGTCCTTGCTCCTGGGGCTGCGTGTGCTGGGGTGCCTGGGCAGTGTGTGCACCAAAATCTGGCTGTGCTCTTGTGACCAGGAAGCAGTTGTCTTTGCAAAAAGCTTCTTCTGATCAGTCTGCATTGAAAACCCTGCAGGCTGTCTGATAGTGCGCTTGCAGACCAGTGTTCAGCAGACAATGGGTTAATGCTGATCTGAGCAGCTGCCCTTTGCAAAGAGAGGCGTGGCTTCCATTTGCAATAGACTGCACCACAGATTGTTGGCATAGAGAGGACTAAGGAAGTTGCCCCAAGGAGCTCTGGGATACATATGGAGAACTTCTGGGACCCAAGTCAAGCCAGGGCCACGTGCACACAGGAGAGCAATAGGGCTCGGAGCCTAGGTCCCAGCTTAATATTGGCTTGGACCCTCCAGCCCTGCTGGGTTATGGGACCTATGTTCAGGCCCTAGGTTAATGCAATTGGTGTGTGGACACAAGTGGGAGTTAGGCCTGAGTCCAGGCTCAAGCCTGGCCTTACATTGTTGTGCAGACATACCCCAAGAAATCGGTCGGTCTGTCTAGTATCTAAGCATTGCTAAAGTGCCCATCACTGTAATATCTGGTTTAGATATAGTTAGGCTAATCCATTGTCCTAGAAATTAGGAATTTTGTATGGCTTCTGTGGTGTTTTTCAGTAAGCCAGACAAGGTTCCATATTAGATCAAATGTGTAAGTTTTTGAATATGAGTAAGTTTCCCAGACTGAAGAAGAGCTTTACGTAAGCTCGAAAGCTTGTCTCTCTCTCACCAACAGAAGTTGGTCCAGTGACATATGTTACTTCACCCACCTTGTGTCTCTCATATTCTGGTTCTGACATGGCTACAACACTGTGTACATAAACTGGAATTTGCCTCATTTAAGATATTTTGTTAACATTTTCAGGCATCAGTAAAGCAAATGCCTACTGTACACTAAGGATAGAAGTCGGTTTCCAAGTAGGTGGTAAACATTCTACCAGTTATAGTTCTCTTAAAAAGTTCTGTCTGGTTTGTAGGGGTGAGAGTGGACAAAAATAGTACCAGCACCAAAATGCAATGAGATTTATAAGTTTCTCAGCAGTATTCCAAACAGTTCCAACTTTAGGGCAGTTATGTTAAGCTATTAATTCTCATATTACATATCTAGCAATGGTCAGTGGGAATTAATTTTATCCAAAACATTTAAGAGCTTAAGTATTTCCTGTGCAGAATTTCGTGCTGATTCATTCATATCCTTTCATCCGTCTGCGTCCTTAATCCATTTCTGCACACAGGAAGTGTTTCAGTGTGAGTGATACTCTTGGCTAAGCCGTTTCCAAAATTATTTTGAGATTTGTATTGTTTGTATTTTTGTATACAATGCAGAGGCTACATACTTGGGTTTACCAGCTACAGTAATGTATCTCTCGTCTTAAAATAAGTTAGAGTTTACCATTATTAAAAAAGTTTAAAAGGATATGATTTGGGGAAACAGTTAACGTGCTCAGTATTTGGGTTTGTGATTGTTCTTTTCCATAAACAAAAGGCAGGATCTAATCTTACAGCTAATTCTAGACTTTTGTGATAGAGGAATTCCTAAGAATCTGTTCATAGGGTTCGCAAAAAGAAAAGGAGTACTTGTGGCACCTTAGAGACTAACCAATTCATTTGAGCATAAGCTTTCGTGAGCTACAGCTCACTTCATCGGATGCATACTGTGGAAACTGCAGAAGACATTATATACACAGAGACCATGAAACAATACCTCCTCCCACCCCACTCTCCTGCTGGTAATAGCTTATCTAAAGTGATCACTCTCCTTACAATGTGTATGATAATCAAGTTGGGCCATTTCCAGCACAAATCCAGGTTTTCTCACTCTCCGCCCCCTCCTCCCCACAAACGCACTCTCCTGCTCATAATAGCCCATCCAAAGTGACCACTCTCTTTACAATGTGTATGATAATCAAGGATTATCCTGGATTTGTGCTGGAAATGGCCCAACTTGATTATCATACACATTGTAAGGAGAGTGATCACTTTAGATAAGCTATTACCAGCAGGAGAGTGGGGTGGGAGGAGGTATTGTTTCATGGTCTCTGTGTATATAATGTCTTCTGCAGTTTCCACAGTATGCATCCGATGAAGTGAGCTGTAGCTCACGAAAGCTTATGCTCAAATGAATTGGTTAGTCTCTAAGGTGCCACAAGTATTCCTTTTCTTTTTGCGAATACAGACTAACACGGCTGTTACTCTGAAACTGTTCATAGGGTTACAGCTCAGCTGGCTTTGCAGCTAAGTGTAAGAAAATAAATGGCACACAATGTAAATAAAGAATCAAGATTAACCATCTTGCTTTGTTCCTTTTTTTCTGGAATGACATTCTTTTGCTCCAGCAAACCCATTTTTAGCCATTTCCTCAATACATAATGGTACTAATATTTTACTTTGAAATTAATTTTCAAAGATTTGTATTGGCCAATGTTAAGTCTTGTACCAAACCTGGCTTTTTGTTGTTACCTTGTTACAGTGTGTTGAAGACTTTGTATTTGTCAGTGGTAATGGAAACATATCTCCTATCAGCTCTTGAATAACATTATCTTACTATACCATCCACTGTGTAAGGACAGTGGAGATTTCTCCATGATAAGAGGAGTGGGAAGCCTAATCTCTGGCACAACACAGTTAGTAAGTTTCTGTAGCTTTTGGTACATACCGTTACCACTTAAAACTGTAATGAAACACAAAGAGCAAGAATGATGCATCATACTCCTTTCTTAAAGAAAGATATGAAAAATGACATCAAAATAGTATTGGGTGGCATCGAGCAAGGCCTTACCTGTATGTATACAAGAGATAATTGCCCCAAGTGCCAGCCCTTATTGTAACCATGCTTAAACTTCACAGAACAGCCCTTAAAAAGGCAGCCTAGAGCTGGCTAGTCGTGGGGTTCCTCAGCTTGTCGTTTGGCTCAGTGCACTTTACCATTCACAATAAAATGACCAGCCGTAGCTGATACATTAGGTGGCCTCCAGTCACCTTCCAAATTCTTCTTCACTCAACCATTCTTAGAGCCAAATTCTACTTGCAATTACACCATTTATTTCTGGAGTAACTCCCTTGAAGTGGGTGGTGTAACTGAAAACAGAATTTGGCCCTTTGTGGTCGTTCATTTCCCTTGCCTCAGAAGAGTGTTAGTAACTTAGCCAAGCATTATTTTCACAGTAGTCTTCACAGCAATGAGCGATAAAATAACTCAGTTTACATTCAGGGAAATGGTATCACACATTACAACTGCAGTTCTAGAGCCTGAAACTCCATCCTGAAACAGTCACTTAGGCCCAGGCCTAACTAGGGAGCCAAAACCCCATTGCCTGTTGAGGACATCTGAAAATGATATTTAGGTCCCTAAATCAGTTAGCTGTTGCAGCAACGCCTGGATGCCTTTAAAAATGTGAGCCTAAGAGTCTGTGTGTAGAACATGCTTGGCAGGAATCTGTGCGATGATAGGCAACTTTTAGTGAGCTTGATTAAGTTTGGTGTGCTTTTTATCAAGTCTAATCGGCTCACATTGATATAGCCAATCAGGCTTCTGTCTAGTAGTTTATATTAGACAAAATGAGGCAGATTAAGATGCTGTTCAAAGATGACCATGACATCCCTGATGAGATGGGCAGGCCATGGTTTAGTTTCTGTGAACACAAGTGGCTGATCAGGCCAATTTGAGCTTTGAACTGTCTGTGGCACACTGAACAAGCAATGCTGTTATGGGTTGATTAACAGCAGTTGCTGGTGCTTCTGCTCTACCTCAGCAGTTCTCCTTTGCTCATAGACTGTAGCTCCAGTATGGATGAGGCTTTGCCAGGTAGAAGGATCAGGAGCAAGATCTTCCCCAAACTCTGGGACAATGTTGAAATGTCTCCAGGATAAGCTGAGGAAGTCCTTGAAACATTTCTTCTGGCCTCCCTGAGAGCGCTTTCCCTCCTTTAGCTCACCATAAAAGATCTTCTTTGGCAGTCGCTTATCTGACATTCTGGTGACATGACCTGCCCATTCTCTGATTTCAAATACCTGCCCATCTGAGAATCTCCGTATCTGGAACCTTGTCTAGCCATCTTATCCTCATCTTTTTCCTCAGACAGTCCATGTGAAAGTGATTCAGCTTCACAGCATAGCGTCTTACACCATCCAGGTTTTTCATTCATACATCAGAGTTGGCAACAGGATGGCTTTGTAGACCTTCAGTTTTGTTTGTTGACTAATGCCTCTGTGTTCCCACATATTTGCAAGTAGTCTTTTTACCAAGTCTAATTGGCTCACGTTGACTGATCGTAGCCAATCAGGCTTCTGTCTAGTTTATATAAGACAAAATGAGGCAGATTAAGATACCTATTAACTGACTGCAACTCCAGTTTTATTACAAACCGGTTATTGCTTTAACTTCAGTAACAGGGCTTATAGGTAATAACATATTGTAACCTTCAAACAAATAAAATGCCTTAAAAGACATTTTTGCTGTGCCAGCCTATAGTCTTAACATATAGAAAGCTCTTTTCTCTCAGCAACTGCTTCCTCTAGGGCTTCTCTAAATCTTGCACACACATATAGCAGCTCCTGAACAAGGAGAGAGTGACCCTGGAATGTACTCTTTGTTTAAATAATGAAACAGAAAATTCTGTAGTAGTCTCATGTAACTATAGTAGCTCATATGGATCTTTTGAAATAAATACACGTATGCCTCATATATGTATGTCCATTGTATATCCTGAATGCATGCTGCAGTCTTCCATTTGTGACTAGAGACTCTGTGAACTTAGTTATGTTTGTTTGCTTGAGTAAAACAATCTGTTTATTTACTAGCTAATGCCCTCAAACTGAAATTGCTATGAGGTGATAAATTCTAAAAACAAAAAAAAAAAACCCCAATTTTCAAAATTCTACCCATTTGTACCCCTGACAGACCAATCAGCTAGATATCAAGAGCCTTCAAAATAAATAACAAAATCATCCATACACATTAGCAGAAAAAAGTTACAAATCAAAAGGCTGTGCACAGTCAGGATGCTGTAATCATACCCCATTATTATGATCCAGGAATCACTTCCATACCCTGAGGCCTTCCTTGAGCTGAAATGGCAGAATTACAGAACGATGTGGCTTGTTAACCTTAGCAATGGTCCCCTGCCAACCATCTGCAAATGGCTGTCCAGGAGATACTGTGGGTAAATTTAAATGACCTAACAATGCCCGCAGCTGATATTGTGAAAGGTGTTCAGTAGTCAGTGCAATGCATACTAACAGGGATTCATACCCTGCTACTATAGGAACCAGGAGAGCATCATCTGGTCAAGTGTTGCTTCAGAGACTAGAGTCCACAATTAACAAAACTCTTAGTTTGCCATCTAATGCTAGTTTACCCATGTATTGGGAATTTATTTGTGTTCGTCTTCATTCTTACAACTAGCGATGGAGATCAGGAACAAGTCAACCTCTTTACTGGGGCCCTGTCTGTGAGAGCTGTGTTCCTGATCCATCAGTTTATGTTGAAAACGATAGCCAGTGCCATCACTGTGTCACTCACTGACATATCTGTGGCAGCCAAGATAAAGTTACTGAGAGGAGTAACTCTCTATAACTTGGAGGCATAAGTTATAAGCAAGTGCTGCTAATGCTACTGTCACCCTTGAAGAAGCCCAGCTGTTAATATGAGATGGCCACGAGCGGATTCCTTGACAGTTCTGTTTAATACTTCCTGCTGAAAGCATTGGAGACCTAGACTTTGTACTCAACCCAGGAATCTTCAGCATGTTGAAAATTGACAGCATTCTGCTCATGACAGGTGGCACAGCATAGGATGCTCAGGCTATGTCCACCATTCACGCCATGCAATACTGAAAGGATGACCACTCCGCTCCAAAATGCAGCCCCTGATATTTACTAGTCTGTTCTGTGTACATTACACAAATATAACTGCTTAGATGTGTCATGAGCATTGTATACATGCCTGGATAGTTACATTAGATCATTTTAATATATGGTTTATACCTCGAAGAAATAGAGAGATTCCTTTCAGGTGAGATAGGTCTGAGCCATGAAATTCAGACTCAGACACACTTTCTCCATGGTGAGGAATGTTTAGGTACTTAAGCCCAGATTTTTAAAGGTAACTAGAGACTTTACATGACTCCATTTTCGAGTTTTCAACTTGAGAGCCTTCAAGGGACTTGATTTTCAGAAAACACAGAGCATCCTCCCTCTGAAAATTGGGCCCCTATAAGGTGTCTTAAGTTGGTGATTCAAATTGAAGCATACAAAATTACTAGTCACTTTTGAAAATCTTGGCCCTAGTTCTGATTTGGCCCCACTGTAAAGATAGTACAAAGTCCAATGTTGCAATTCCCAATTTCCAGAGTGCTCAGAAATGTGCTTCTTTTTCAAGCCCATTTCTATTCTAGACATAAAATAAACAGCTGCAGAACAATTCTGGAAATGTTGCTGAACCATCTCTACTGGAAGGCAGTGCAAGCTCATGCTGGGAGAAAGTGTTTTTATTACTTTGTTTGTTTTGCACTAGCACCTGCAATGTGCTAGATACAGTTCACACACTGTAAGAGATGGTTAATGCCTTATAAAGCTTTCAGTCTCCAGAAAATGTAGAGCACTTTTCTGTTTCTACCTGATTTTTAAATATTTGCCTTTAAAGAAACTTTTCTTTAACAACAAAGAGTGCAAAACCTAATGTATTTGCATGTCAGAAGATCTTATCCTGCCGTATGTGCCCATGCAGAGCATTTAGCCAGTTCCTTTCCAATACCATTCAAAACTGACAGCTGGGGAATGCCTTCAGGATGACAGATTGTCAGTAGAGTGACACAGGATGTGTCGTGTGTGTATTTTTAGTTAGAATTGAGTCCCTTTTGAGCCCAGAGTTCTTAAGAAATGCAGGAAATGTGAGATGAAACTGACGTGATGGCTAAACCCTACGGGGATGCAGCATATTATCTCATTCTTCATAGTGGCAAACTCGTATTGCTTTACTTACTCTCAGAATCATGAGAACCTTTAGAAACTGCAGCAGGGCATTTTAGTAAAACTTGTGGTTTATGATCCATTAATTATCACTGTATAATAATTATGAGCTGTATAGGTAGCAGCAGCAGTGCACATCCATTCAAAATAATTCTCTACCCATCCTGCTCTTCTGCTAAAGTAAGGACCCCTTTGTGGGAATTTTTTAAAATTTTTATTAAACTCACTCATAGCAACCTGGCATGGAAGGGAATTTTGTTGCCATTTCAGTGTTTCACTGTTACCTTGTATGAATGGCTCCTGGATCTGTGCAGCACCCACTTTCTTCTCTCTGCCTGAGACATTTTAAGTTTTTGCTATAGTACTTATATCACAGCATGTAAGCACTAAGAGTAGATAAGTGTAATATCTAAGAACTTTCTATCCCTTTATTCCTTTTCAGACCTAATGGTTCTTTGGCTGTCCACACAGAATTATTGTAGTATTCCAGGACTAAATTCAAGTCCAAGCACTTTCTTTAAAACTCTGAGCTGTTGCTTGGAGCTGAAGGTAGTGTTGCTAATCACCATCTGACTATGGGAGCTATTTTAAAAGGGAAAGATTACTACTCCCTTTTTAAGAGAATGAGAAGAAACCTTTTAAACACCTTCCTTTAAAGATGAGAGCAAGCTAAAAATGTATTCTTAAACTTTTCTGTAGTTACTTCAATATGGGAACTGCTAAATAGGTCTTTAAATAAAGTCCGAACTAATTGTCTGTTGCGTGTGGCAGAAGTATATATATTTCCTTGTGTGTGTTATGTGCCCCATGCTCAAATTACAGAAGCTGTCACATTGCTTTCCTAAACAGCTTTTGTCTGTAAAGTATGTATACTTTACTATACATACTGAAGTTTTGATTCAGATGTGAATCACCTATACTCCTTGTAATCACATCTGGGTATTAAAATAGTTTACAGTAAGAGGTAGTCAGTCATAATGAGTATGATACGCTGATTTAACATTGTAATCCAGATAAACATGCACAATACTTTGGTAATCTGATTTGGAGAAACCTGTTCCAGCCATCTAGTACTGTTCTTCAGACGGTAAAATTGAACATGTATGCGCCCATTACTAAAATGTAAATGACTGTTTGTTATTTCAGTTCTGCTAATTTTAAAAAAATTATGGCATCACAAGAAGTTTGTTGAATGCTCAAGGGCATTTGGACATATAACTGACTGGATTGAAAACCACTGAAGTTCCTTCAGCCATTTTTCTATGGCAAACATGGCTATAGTTTGAAGTATAGTTATTTAGAGAAAAGACTGAGAGGAAAAAGCGGTTTTAACTCACTCCATGAAGAGCGTCAGTAAAACAAAAACAAATACAGTACTATATTTTCAAAGTGGCACCCACAGATATAGCTGCATGACTCCCATTAAAGTCAATTGGAGTCATGCAGCTGAAACCCCATGCAATGTTTTGAAAATTCAGGAAACAGAAATGGTATTAAACCAGACATCTGGTCCTCTGTTCAGTTTTCCGGTGATAACCTATGATGCATGTAGTTAATACAATAATATAATTAACTGATTTAGAAAACTGTATCTCTTTGCAAAGTTAATAGTAATACTTAGCACTTTATAGAAGTTTCATTAATAGATCTCAAAATACTTTATAAAGGTGAGTGTGACGGGGTTCAACTCACTACTGCGGCGCCTTCTGAGGGCTGTGATGGGAATTAGCTCTGAATGCCAATGCCCTTTTCTGGTGATATCTCACCACCATCACTTCTGCCCCAGGGACCCATGTCATTCCCAGGACTGCAGCATCCTCTTCATGACACAGCCCTCCAGTTATGCCACACTCCATGTTCCCCCCCTCTGGGGGACAGTATCACAGTCCCTCAGTTCAGCCACTTCCTCAGTGGCAAGTAGGGGCAGGGGGGACCCAGGCCCACCCACTACTCCAGGTCCCAGCCCAGGGACCCTGTAGATGGCTGCCACTTGCTTCGCCCCCTCTGACTCCTCTGTAGATCTCCCTGGCCACTTCCCTGCGGCCCCAGCACCCTCTTTGCCCTTGCCTCACGACCTTAACCTGCAACTCCCTGCAGCTTGCCAGGAGCTGCCTTTAGCTCCCTGGGTCTCTGCCTGCAATACTGCTATGTCCAGGGTCCTTACTGCCCTCCGTCTACAAGGCAGCCAGTGCTCCTACCTCCTCAAGCTCCAGGGAGTGACTGAAGCTGCTCTGTACTGCAGCTCTTCTTATGTGGGCCTGCCCAGCCCTGATTGGCTGCTCCTATAAGCCCTTCTGTGATTGGCTGCCTCCTGCACAGCCTCCCTAGGGCTCTGTTAACCCGTGAGAGCCCAGTGTGGGGCAGGCGCCCCATCACAGTGAGTTAAGAATGATTATCTCCCATTTTACATATGGAAAAATGGAGATACAGAGAAGTTAGGTGACTTGCTCGAAGTCCCATAATAATTCAGTAGAAGCCATTAGTGAGTCCTGGGCCTTGTCATGAAAAGAAGAATTTCTTGCTCCAGTTTGGCAATTGCTTTTTGTGGCTTCTTGGAATGTTGGGATGTAGCTGGCTTGACTGTAGTATTTGTGGTTCTGACAAGCTGATTGCAAGGCATACAGCAATCTAAATAAGGAATTTTTCTGTAATGGCCACTGGCAGGAAGGTATGACAAGAACATTGTCAGTCACACAGAAATAGCTTGCAGCAAGCTCTCTTCTGGTTGACATACTTCTGGTTTTAAATGACCCAAGACATTAGTAATTTTACAGAGTCCAGCTTTGCTCAAAGATATACAATTAATCTTTGTAAAACAGTGAAATTATTTGTAGCTGCTCTTCATTTAGCACTCAGTGCAGAAGCCATCATGCTACAGTGGAAACGTAAAAAATTTTTTTTTAAATTTTGCGTTAAAATGTCTGAATGGTCACAGTGAGATAAAGGAAACTTGTTTGTAGGCTTCATGTTCTATGTTCAAAGAACAACTGACCTTCTCTTTAATATGCAGATTAAAATTACAACTAATAAAATTCCATTTTTCATGTTCTTCCAATAATTTTGGGGCAAACATAATATAGTGTTTTTGGCATGACAGTTTGTTCTCAATTTGACCTACTCAAACTATATAGATTTGCCCATGAGACTACTCACTAGCTGATATAAGGTTTAATAAAATTAAGATATGTAGTGAAAAATGAGCTTCCTGAATGAAATTCATTTGTCTCTCTTATTTTCCATGCAGTTAGTCTGTTCTAAAGATACTTAGCATAGGGTAAACAAAAGATAGATAGATTAGATTAGATAGGGAGGTGTCCTGTTTTACAAAAAAGGTCACCCAAGAGTAGTTTTGGAAACACCTCAGTTTCTTTAGGTGTCAACATCCATTGCAATTTACTAATAACACAAAGGACTGAAAATTTTACAGAATGTAATAAGGTTCCTATATATTTTTAAGCATTAGACTACGTCTTACGTATCCAAGTCTGGAAACATGTAAAATGTTTGCACGTTTGTTCCTATGGACAGGATTATTTTAAATGTAGCTTTAAAAGATGCATGCTGTTTGCACGGACAAGATGCAAAATATTTTGACCACAATGGAGAGCTGAACATAAATATACAAATACCTTTGCTATCAATGAAACAATTCCAATACAGCTACTATAACTTTCATTCTAGAAAATATTTCTTAAATTGTCAGAAGAGGGGTGATCTATATCATTCTTTCCTCCTATAAAAATGTTCAGTAGCCCTCAAATAGGACATTGTAGTATCTGAACAAAAGGAACTTGTGGAATTTTAGACCCTGTCATTAATAAGACAACTATGGTAGAGAATAGCTCCATGGGAATGAACTGAAGGATTTAAGAATTCAGCTCTCTAGGGTCAGTTTCTTGCACTGAACTTTCAGCCTACTGAAGTCCTGAGATTAGCTATACCATATATATGGCAACTCAAAGGCTAGAGGTCATGCTGTGCATGTTATTTACATCAGTGGCTGAAAGAAAAACATCTGACTGACAAGATGACTAATGCAAACAAGCACTTGACATCTTTTTTAAATTATCTGAGTAGTTAGTACAGTGACAGCAAAAGTGAATTGGAAAGTGCCTGTAGGGATTAGAAGAAATTTGGCTAGACTGGAGCAAAAAATGAGAGAGATTAAAAGTGTTAATTGTATTTGATAGTTTAATTTTCCACAAATGTTTGGATGGAAATTACAAAGGGTGAAATAACCCACATGTGAGTACTGGATTCAGTTTCATGGAAACCAAGTTGTATTTGTCCCCAAGGTATTATTGGAACCTCCATGTTCAGAGTAGTCTGTTGTTTGTATTGAGTGGCTGGAGCAGAGACTAGGGTAAACAGGATTTAAATGCTTTCTAATATTTTAAACTGAGTATATAATTAAAAATATACTCTAGTCTGAAATCCCCAAGCAGCAAAGCAAAGGCACCTTCTGACCTCTTTTTGCCTTCTGTATTGGTCCAGAACAAATGTGAACAGATGTTCACTTGCCTACCATATTGGGTGCTTGTCTACATGGGAAAGTTTCAGTGATTTAACTTAAGATAGAATTTTAAACCGATTTAGTGAAACTGGTTCAAAAGGCTCTGTGAACACTCTTTATTTTGGTTGAAAATAAGCCTGTTTAATAGTGAAATAATAGTCCATACAGCCTTTTCCACTGGCTTCACTAAATTAGTTTAAAATCCAGGATTTATGCTGCAGTATTAAAGGCATCATTTATCAGATAAAAAAATTAAACCAGTCCTATCTGGAAATTTAATGATTCCTTGGCACTATTTGAAATGATTGCAGAAAAGCCCCTATGTGTTGGCTAATTGTCCATCTTGCAGTAAAGAGGTCCTTTATTTACTTTTTTTTAAGTCCCAGTTGATCCTCCACATCTCATTTATAAGTCTTTTAAAATACCCCAGTTTTCTCTTTTTTTATATCCCCATCCATAAGGGTCAGTGAGTCATAGATGTCATAAGCGATAGATTTCAGAGTAGCAGCTGTGTTAGTCTGTATCCGCAAAAAGAAAAGGAGTACTTGTGGCACCTGAGAGACTAACAAATTTATTTGAGCATAAGCTTTCGTGAGCTACCGAAAGCTTATGCTCAAATAAATTTGTTAGTCTCTAAGGTGCCACAAGTACTCCTTTTCTTATAAGCGATAGAGAATATCTGTTAGTTAGCTTATTCAATCCATCCTCCCAACCTATGCAGTTTTATGTCCTAGCTTCAGTTGTCCCCAGGCTTCCATTGCTTCCCTTGAGAGATACTTCATAGCCTGAACGCTCCTGTCAGAGAAGTTTTCCTGACGTTTAGCCAAAATTTTCTTTTTTAACTCCACCTAATATCTCCTAGTTATATCTTTTGTACCACTCTATATAATGCTTCTCCCTCCTTGCTGTTGGTTCCTGTCAGATATTTGTAGGCTATCATATCATTAAGTTTAGAAGTGTGAGCAACCAGGGTGATGGCGTGGTGGGAGTCTACTATAGACCACTGGACCAGGGGGATGAGGTGGACGAGACTTTCTTCTGGCAACTAACAGAAGTTACTAGATCGCAGGCCCTGGTTCTCATGGGAGACTTCAATCACCCTGATATCTGCTGGGAGAGCAATTCAGTGATGCACAGACAATCCAAGAAGTTTTTGGAAAGTAGGGGACAATTTCCTGGTGCAAGTGCTGGAGGAACCAACTAGGGGCAGAGCTCTTCTTGACCTGCTGCTCACAAACCGGGAAGAATTAGTAGGAGAAGCAAAAGTGGATGAGAACCTGGGAGGCAGTGACCATGAGATGGTCGAGTTCAGGATCCTGACATAAGGAAGAAAGGAGAGCAGCAGAATACAGACCCTGGACTTTAGAAAAGCAGACTTTGACAACCTCAGGGAACTGATGGGCAGAATCCCCTGGGAGAATAACATGAGGGGGAAAGAAGTCCAGGAGAGCTGGCTGTATTTTAAAGAATCCTTATTGAGGTTACAGGGACAAACCATCCTGATGTGAAGAAAGAATAGTAAATATGGCAGGTGACCAGCTTGGCTTAACAGTGAAATCCTTGCTGATCTTAAACACAAAAAAGAAGCTTTCAAGAAGTGGAAGACTGGACAAATGACCAGGGAAGAGTATAAAAATATTGCTCGGGCATGCAGGAATGAAATCAGGAAGGCCAAATCACACCTGGAGTTGCAGCTAGCAAGAGATGTTAAGAGTAACAAGAAGGGTTTCTTCAGTTATGTTAGCAACAAGAAGAAAGTCAAGGAAAGTGTGGGCCCCTTACTGAATGAGGGAGGCAACTTAGTGACAGAGGATGTGGGAAAAGCTAATGTACTCCATGCTTTTTTTGCCTCTGTCTTCACAAACAAGGTCAGCTCCCAGACAACTGCACTGGGCAGCACAGCATGGGGAGGAGGTGACCAGCCCTCTGTGAAGAAAGAAGTGGTTCGGGACTATTTAGAAAAGCTGGATGAGCACAAGTCCATGGGGCTGGATGTGCTGCATCCAAGAGTGCTAAAGGAGTTGACGGATTGATTGCAGAGCCATTGGCCATTAGCTTTGAAAACTCATGGCGATTGGGGGAGGTCCCGGGTGACTGCAAAAAGGCTAATGTAGTGCCTATCTTTAAAAAAAGGAAGAAGGAGGATCCGGGGAACTACAGGCCAGGCAACCTCACCTCAGTCCCTGGAAAAATCATGGAGCAGGTCCTCAAGGAATCAATTCTGAAGCACTTAGAGGAGAGAAAAATGACTCAGGAACAGTCAGCATGGATTCACCAAGGGCAAGTCATGCCTGACTAATCTAATTGCCTTCTATGGTGAGATAACTGGCTCTGTGGATGAGGGAAAAGCAGTGGACGTGTTGTTCCTTGACTTTAGCAAAGCTTTTGACACTGTCTCCCACAGTATTCTTGCCAGCAAGTGAAAGAAGTATGGGCTGGATGAAAGGACTATAAGGTGGATAGAAAGCTGGCTAGATTGTCGGGGTCAACGGGTAGTCAATGGCTCCATGTTGGCAGCTGGTATCAAGTGGAGTGCCCCAAGAGTCAGTCCTGGGGCCGGTTTTGTTCATTAATGATCTGGAGGATTGTGTGGATTGCACCCTCAGCAAGTTTGCAGATGACACTAAACTGGGAGGAGTGGTAGATACGCTGGAGGGTAGGGATAGGATACAGAGGGACCTAGAAAAATTGGAGGATTGGGCCAAAAGAAATCGGATGAGGTTCAACAAGGACAAGTGCAGAGTCCTGCACTTAGGACGAAGAATCACATGCACCGCTACAGAGTAGGGACCGAATGGTTAGGCAGCAGTTCTGCAGAAAAGGACCTAGGGGTACAGTGGATGAGAAGCTGGATCTGAGTCAACAGCGTGCCATTGTTGCCAAGAAGGCCAATGGCATTTTGGGCTTTATAAGTAGGGGCATTGCCAGCAGATCGAGGGACATGATCGTTCCCCTCTATTCGACATTGGTGAGGCTTCATCTGGAGTACTGTGTCCAGTTTTGGGCCCCAAGAAGGATGTGGAAAAATTGGAAAACATCCAGCGGAGGGCAATAAAAATGATTAGGGGACTGGAACACATGAGTTATGAGGAGAGGCTGAGGGAACTGGGATTGTTTAATCTGCGGAAGAGAAGAATGAGGGGGTATTTGATAGCTGCTTTCAACTACCTGAAAGGGGGTTCCAAAGAGGATGGATCTAGACTGGTCTCTGGGGTAGCAGATGACAGAACGAGGAGTAATGGTGTCAAGTTGCAGTGGGGGAGGTTTAGGTTGGATATTAGGAAAAACTTTTTCACTAAGAGGGTGGTGAAACACTGGAATGCGTTACCTAGGGAGGTGGTGGAATCTCCTTCCTTCGAAGTTTTTAAGGTCAGGCTTGACAAAGCCCTGGCTGGGATGATTTAGTTGGGGATTGGTCCTGCTTTGAGCAGGGGGTTGAACTAGATGACCTCCTGAGGTCCCTTCCAACCATGATATTCTGTGATTCTATGATATGTAGTGCCACCTTGACTATCTCTTACATTTGTTGCACCATCAACGTTCTGATCCAAATTCAGCTAATGGAACTCCTTTTGCAATCCCATGCCACTGCTCGTTAATCATCCTAGAGGGGTCACTGCAATGGGATGTAAGGTAGTCCCTGAGCCTCTCCCTAGTGATTCATTAGGTTCTGTTTGTTCACAGCTTTCCTTACTTCTGCCAATCCAGGTAATGAAAGACTGGAATGAGGATTTGACCACAGAACAAACTAAACTCCAAAGTCCAAGGCTGTTCGTGCACGACCAGAGTATTTTTCTACACTGTGTAAAGGCTGGTTTAGTAAGAGCAATCCTACCTGAATTAGGAGTAGCATTTATGGTTCCTCTCTTGATTATGTAACTAGAATTTTGCTGGGCTTCTTCAACTACTTCTTCAGCTACCACTGCTGTAGGACACAGTAGTTTAGTTCCATCTGATGTATTCTCATGCCTCTTTTTTAAACCCTGTGATAGTCCTAGCCTTCACAACCTCCTCAAGCAAGGAGTTCCACAGGTTGACTGTGTGCTGTGTGAATAAAAGGAAGTTCTTCTTCACACAGTGCATAGTCAACCTGTGGAACTCCTTGCCTGAGGAGGTTGTGAAAGCTAGGACTATAACAGGGTTTAAAAGAGAACTAGATAATTTCATGGACGTTAAGTCCATTAATGGCTATTAGCCAGGATTGGTAAGGACTGGTGTCCCTAGTCTCTGTTTGTCAGAGGGTGGAGACGGATGGCAGGAGAGAGATCACTTGATCATTACCTGTTAGGTTCACTCCTCTGGGGCACCTGGCATTGGCCACTGTTGGCAGACAGGATACTGGGTTGGATGGACCTTTGGTCTGACCCAGTATGGCCTTTCTTATGTTCTTAGTTCCTTTCTCTCTTGGATGGTTGTTTTTTCACTTACTCAAATTCAGCAATCAGGGGGTAGCCGTGTTAGTCTGTATCCACAAAAACAACGAGGAGACAAACACCTACAAGATCTTTATCAAGCATTCTTAAAACAACAATACCCACCTGGGGAAGTGAGGAAACAGATTGACAGAGTGAAACAGGTACCCAGAAGTCACCTACTACAGGACAGGCCCAACAAGAAAAGTAACAGAACACCACTGGCCATCACGTACAGCCCCCAGCTAAAACCTCTCCAGCACATCATGAACGACCTACAACCTATCCTGGAAAACGATCGCTCACTCTCACAGACCTTGGGAGGCAGGCCAGTCCTTGCTTACAGACAGCCCCCCAACCTGAAGCAAATACTCACCAGGAACTACACACCATACCACAGAAACACTAACCCAAGAACCAATCCCTGTAACAAGCCTCATTGCCTCCTCTATCCCCATATCTACTCTGGCGACACCATCAGAGGACCCAACCACATGAGCCACACCATGAGGGACTCATTCACCTGCGCATCTACTAAATGTGATATATGCCATCGTATGCCTGCAGTGCCTCTCTGCCATGTACATTGACCAAACCGGACAGTCTCTACTTAAAAGAATAAATGGACACAAATCAGACATCAGGAATGGTAACATGCAAAAGCAAGTAGGAGAACACTTCAATCTCCTTGGACATTCTATAACTGATTTAAAAGTAGCCATACTTGAACAAAAAACTTCAAAAACAGACTTCAAAGAGAAACTGCAGAACTAAAATTCATTTGCAAATTTAACACCTTTAATTTGGGCTTGAATAGGGACTGGGAGTGGCTGGCTCACTACAAAATCAACTTTCCCTCTCTTGGTATTGACACCGTCTCATCAATTATTGGGAGTGGACCACATCCACCCTGATTAAATTGGCCCTGTCAACACTGGTTCTCCACTTGTAAGGTAACTCCCTTCTCTTCATGTGTCAGTATAATAATGCCTACATCTGTAATTTTCACTCCATGCATCTGAAGAAGTGGGTTTTTTACCCACGAAAGCTTATGCCCAAATAAATCTGTTAGTCTTTAACGTGCCACTAGAGTCCTTGTTGTTTTTCCAGATTCAGCTGGTAGACTTAACTTTCTTTCTCCTCCTTGTGTTTTCCCAAGTGTCTGGCTAAGTTGCTTCTGTTCCTGCTAAATGGTACATTGCCCCTCTGTTTGTTAGTAAAGGCCTTGGGTTTTTGTTGTTGTAGTTTTTTTGGCTCTAACATTAAATTATTTCCCTGAACTGTTTTGGGTCAACAAAATTTTAGTCTTTAGAAAAGTTGGGGCTACGCTATTCCTACAGGACACATTCCTGTAGTGCTGACCAGCCTCAGAGGGAATGTTTCTGGATGAGACTCAGGTGGAACCATGGCCTCACTCTTCTGGTCTGCTGTGGGGAGCACTTGTTACACCTCTTTAAAAGTGTAGCAAGAGGCATCTATAACTTCCCTCTTCCTGGCACCCACAACAGGCTTTCACAATAGAACGCCTCCAAGCACATGTTCTCCAGCAGTGCACCCCTTCCCTATTACAAACATGGCTCAGTCACAGGAAGGGCAGAATTGGGTCCATAATATCTGTCTGAGTTACTGCTGTTGCTCTTCCTCCTAGAGAAGTGATATTCTGAGTGTGTATTCACAGGTTTCAGAAGCAATCTGTAAGTGAATTGATTTCCTGGACTGCAACACCTTTTCTGATTCTATCACAGGAATAGCATAGTCTGGAGTCTTTCCCTGGACTTGAGGTTCACCCATGTTTTGGATTCTGCCTCCTCTGTGTCTTGCTTTGTGTGAACTTTTCTTTGTCTTTTGTTCAATGCTGGTCTCAAGGCATCTCAGCATTGCATGGCTATCTATGGTTTGACTTCTGACTGGTAGCCTGTACTTTCTTCATTTCAAGGCAGCACATCTCTATGTGTATGAAGCACTGTGCAAGCCTATGACATTATATAAATGATTGCCTTGTAGCACTATTATTTATTAGCATTGATCAACAAAAACCAGATCAATCCAGTCTGCACAAAGAGGAATGCAGCCAAAAGTCAGTTACCTCACCAGTCTGCTAGCAAATAATGTACAGAGATGGAATCCATTTTTGTAAACCCTATAATTTACATTGTTTTTTCAGACTTGAGGTAGGGCCTTTCATCTGCTATCGTTTTCTTATTCATTGTTGTAATACATTTTGTGATACCTTGAGTATGAAAGATGCTATGTAAAAGCATGTTCTGTTTTGTTCAGCACTTCAGCTTCAGTCAAGACAATAATGCAGTTATCTTGGAAGTTGCCACCGTTTCCCATTCAAAATGGGTTGTTATTTTTTAGTAGTCATTATTTTCTTGATGTAAATTCTAATCTCATCTGGATTTCCACATTCTAAAATATATGGGGTGTCTTGATTGTATGGTGCAGCTGTCACTGTCATGTAAGGATGTGGGAGGTGCCTGCAGAGACCAAAAGTCGTCTGCCATTTTGGAAGGTGGGGCTCTGGCCTGCTGGTGGGAGTGCAGACAGTGCTGGCTGCAGTTTACTCCAAGCACACGTTGCTGTGTTATGTCACATATACAAAATGTAAGTGTGAAATACAACCTCTTGATGCCTTAATTAGAACAACACAAGGATGTAACTATAGAGTATAAGCTAAGTTAAAAGGTGATGTGTAAGGTGGTGCAGTTAATTGCTTTTGCTTAATACACTCCTTTCTTCTGGTTGCTGAGTTAGACGAGGTGAACCAAGTTCAGAAGTGATGTACAAATGAGTAAAGGCTGTAAATCCTTAGGTTGTAAACTCTTAGATTATGCATTTTATGGTGCAGAGTTTGTGTTGTCATCCTGAACCTGATTGGGATCTCAGGATCCTACTGTAATATAAATATTTAAATAATAAATTTCACATTGGTATGATGATTTGAGAATTTAGAGCTGAATCTCTTCCTCCCCCCAATCAAGCCCCTCCTCCCACATAAACCTGCATAACTCTGGTCGAAACTAGTGGGCAATGTTTGTGCATCTCTGAGGGCATAATTAATCCCCAAGTGTATATAAGTAAAAAGGAGTCTAAATTGGTGTGAAATACTCATTGAAGGGGTGGGGTGGGGTAAAAGAAGGTGAAAGTTAAACCAACTAAAATATCACTGGACTGATTTAGGGCCAAATTCAGATGTCAGTCTATAAGTAATAAATCTTGCTAGTAAGCATAAACATCGTACAAAGAAAAAATTTCTTATATTACTGCTTTGTTTAAAGATATGACTGAGGTTGGCTTAGATCCGACCTCCAAAATCCAGAGTGCCAATACTGGCTTTCAAGGAGTATCTTCAGCCTCAATAATGCAGTGTATGTCAGTTTGTAGACATCATTTATATTGTGTATAAATACACAATTTTAATTAGACAAGGCAGGTGAGGTAATACTTTTTATTGGAACAATCTCTGTTGGTGAGACAGCAACAAGATTTCAAGCCACAGAGAGCTCTTCTTCATTAAGAGCTCTGTGTGGCTCGAAAGCTTCTCTGTCACACCAACAGATGTTGGTTCAATGAAAGATATTACCTCACCCACCTTGTCTCTCTAATATCGTGACACTAATAAGGCTGCAAATACATTGCATACAATTTTAATTAGATCAGTTTTCTTAACAAATTGGACATTTTAATTTAAGAAAGCCTGAGTACAATCAATTACAGCAAAATATCAAATTGCACTTCAAAATAATGTCAGACATTATTTATTCATGTTACAATGGTTATATTTACATTATTAATTATGAATTTGAGTATTCATCTGGAAATAAAGTTTGATTGTAAAGGTATGTAATTGTAATTTAGCTGTAATTATTTTATTTTAAATTAAAATGGCTTTTGATTTTAAATTCAGGAGGGGCTTACTGAGTCCTTACAAGTGCATTATTAATTGCCTAGTACTTATAGAAGTTATAACAGTGTGGGTAACATCACCAAAGGGAAATGTGCATCTTTTTTTTTCTGGATAAACATATTAATAATTAGTGTTATTGGGGTAGATACTATGATTCTTTCCACTCAGACTGGACATTTTCTAAGAGATCAAAGTATGCTTACATGTCAGTAGCACATAAGGTTTTGTAATTGGATTCCAAAGTAGGCAGAACTACAGAGTGCTGGTAAAATAGTGCAGATGTAGAAACATTGTGTAAATCTGATTTTCACTCTCTTTGAATTGAAGCATCAATGAAAACTAATTTATTGTGATTATTTCTAGTAATAGTTAAGTGGCAGAACTCACCTGCACACTCCAGCTGGAAACATGATGATAATGTAACATGAATATCCGACTATTCCCTAACACTAAAATAAAAAAGGATATGGTATTTCTTTCACCAATAAGGGCTAAAATTTGTGGGAACATTTTTGGGATAGATAATGCTTTTAAGGTACAGCCTTGCATTGGGGGTGCCATAGGAGCACACTACACTATACAGGGCACTTTTTTAGAGAAGCAGAGTGTTTCATAGAGCTCCCCCATGTTCAAGGTGAATACAATCTCCAGTACCTTTAAAGAGGCGTAGCATGTTTCCCATATCCTCCTGGCTCTCCAGCATGGCCAGTCAGCTCAGCTGGCTAGCAGGTAGGAAAAGTGAGCTACAGTTACCTACCCATCCTTGCCTCCTTAGGGGGGACTGTTCTTTCCGTGGAGGCCATCTCTGAATCAGCTCTGATCTTCCTTGGCCGCAGGGGTGCAATTCTGGGGAAATTCATACACAAAGGCAGAGGATAGGTGTAAAGCTGCTTATTCGAATCTAGCCCTTTGTGCATGTTACAATCTGTATGTAAAACACTATCCAGTACATAAATTCACCAGTGTGCACAAGTCCTATATGAGTTTACTTGTTTAATATAGCTCTGGGTGTTAAATAGTTACACATCCATCTATCTAGTTCTAGGTGCATGTGCCAAAATTAAAAATCAAATCAAAAGTAGGCATCTCTTGGCTGACTTTTGCTTTATAGTTTTGTTTACATCATGTGGTATCACCTAAAAAACCCAACATTAAACGCATCTTTATTCTCAGTTACAGTAATTACTGAGACTTGAGATTAGATGTAATACCATTCTTTGTATAGCGCAGTGGTTCTCAAACTTTTGTACTGGTGACCCCTTTCACACAGCAAGCATCTGAGTGCAACTCCCCTAATAAATTAAAAATACTTTTTAATATATATTTAACACCATTATAAATACTGGAGGCAAAGTGGGGTTTGGGGTGGAGGTTGACAGCTCGCAACCTCCCATGTAGTAACTTTTGGACCCCCTGAGGGGTCCCCAGTTTGAGAACCCCTGGAATAGTCCATTCCTTGTAAATATACTGAGATGCCATCTCAGATTTTCATGATGAATAATCACTCAGTCTAATGTATTCCTACAGAACCTGGTGAAAAGCTATGGAAACCAGAGGGCATATTCCTGACCTAAGATCTAAGGCAATTTGCTGGTCATTTACTGTGAGGAATTTCTCCCTCTGGAGAGAGTGACAGATTCTGCACACAGCAGATATGCAGAAGCTGTTGCATACATAAACTAAATATAGTAAAAACTTACCTGAAATATGCCATGAGACTAAGACAATTGGCTATAGGAAATTAATGTTATGTCATTTTGCAATTAGTTAATAATTAGCCTGGACTTTTTGATGGAATTTATTCATTTTGTAGTTTCAAACAGCACCTATCCTATTTTCTTTGCTTAGAGCGTACTATCCTGAATATTCTGCTCCCAAAGCCACATATCAAAACCTGGCAGATTTGCTCCAAGAATTCAGGAAGCGTGTAAAGGTGTTTATCGAGTATCTGAACTTCTAGCTTTCTTCTTTTATTTGTCTGAGGCATTTTGTCGAATTTCTGTTGTTGTTTTTTTAACTCAATTCCTTTGGAAAACACCACACACATAAAAAGGAATGTGCAGGCCACTAAGAATTTCCTTTTACATGTTGCAGCAAAAGAAAGCTAATCATTTTCCAAAAACAAGTCCAAACAGATAATTTTTTATAGTGAAAAGTACATTAATAAATATTTTCCCAGTGAAATGACTACGTGGGCTTTCAGGGCACTGTGTATGTTGGCAAAAGATTTGTTTGGGTTCTATCCTTTTAGGTTTTGCCAGTGTATATAGAAATACACATAAATGTATTTTACCAGCATTGCATTGGAATATTTTTCAGGGGAGGAGTGGTGGGGAGCGCAGAAGAGAGGAGCATTTCATTAATGAGCTTTGGTGGTGGTAGGGAGGAAATTGCCAGTTCTTAAACAACTTTTATAAAAGAGAGACTTGCCTATATTGTACTACATTCCCACTACCAAGAAAATTGTTGTACTGTATTCATAAACAAAATTACAGTACATAGATAAGACTTCCTAGTGATCCTTTAAATCAGACTGTGTATCCTTGTGGTTTCAAACCAGACTGTTCAGTTTCAGTGTTGTGATGTTAATAAAGCTGTGGGTAATGAGAATTATAGGCTGTTCTTGAGATTACCACTGTAAGGGTTTATTATTGTCAAGTGTGACAGAAGAGCCTAGCTGTGGTTCACTTTAGTGGTTTGGCTTATCTGTTACTAATTTTGCTATTTTCACTGGTTCCAAGCTGTCAAAAAACTTTATATAAACTTTCTGTAAAAGCTCCTAAATCCAAGGTCTTACACAAATTGAATTTTACTTTATTTAAAAAAAAAAAAACAAAAAAAAACCCTGAGACTTTCAAGGGGGAACTGGCAGTTCACTTTGGAATCCTGAGGGGACAGCTGTTCCAGAACTAAAATGACCTTGCTACAGAGCTGCTCCTATAGACTTAATTCAGCAGCGCTACTGAAGGATTCCTTTATGTGATGACAAGAGAAAAGTGAATGCTGTGAACTTGGGTTTATAATAGTAACATGAGGGACTTCTGCAAATAAAGCTAGGGAGAGAAATGGTTGAAGATGTTCTGTTTAGATGAAATGGGTGGCTGGATTGCAGCAGTCAAGGACTCACTTGCCATCAGATTCCTTAGTGAGTTGTGGGAAATGATGCCAGTAACTTGCATCTATTTATAAAGTTAAAAACTAAATATCAGTCTCCATTAATATAATGTATTGCCTAGGTTTAAAGTTATGCAAAAAATACAATAGTTTATCATCTTCGTTGATTTTTTTGTCTGGGCGTATTAAATTAATATCAATCTTGTACTTATATATCACTTTTCATCCCAAAAGATCCCAAAGCATTTTAGGACATGTACAGATATATACAATTATATGCTTGCATACATATGAAAAGTAATTCTCTCACCACCTAATTTCAGCTAGAAGAGAGTGAAATTTTTCAGCTGAATAGTTTATTCACCAAAAAACGCAGTTTGGTCAACCTGAAACTATTTGTGAATTTGACACTGAGACTTTGACTACAAATATGAATGACTACATATTGCCACTATGAATGCCAATCAAGAGTTATTGGGCTAACGAAAGCATGTCAGAATGATTTGGTGGCTAGGGCCACTTAGACCTCCTTTCTATAGGAGACCCATGTTCAAGTTTCTGCTGTGACTATTTACTTATTTAGGCAGTGATAAAGCTTCCATGGGAAAATGAGAGCAGCCTTTATTAGAATAGCCTATAGCCCAGTGGCTAGGGTACGGTCCTGCCATGTAAGACTCCCAAGTTCAAATCCCTTTTCCACATCAGTGGCGGGGGATTGAAACCAGTTCTCCTGCATTCCAAGTGAGTACCCTACGCACTGGGCTGAAAATTGTAAGGGAGTCCAGTGCCTCCCAGAAAAATCTGTTTTCTGATCGATTTGTTCAACCTGAAACTGATTTCTGGATTCCGTTCCACTTGAACCAAGTTCTTTACATTATTTTCAGAACTGCTGGCAAACTAAAAAATCAATTATTGGCCCCTCTCTAATTGCAGCTACATCTACGCTGGCTGGCAGCCACCAACTGGCACACTTCCAAAAGTGCAGGAAAGGGAAAATTTTGCCCAAGGACACTGGACCAAATCCATCCTTTTACAAAACACATCTTAGGGTCTTTAACAGCCATTCAGAACACAAAGGACCTCGTTTTTTAACGTCTTATCTGGCATGTTACCACACATGCAGTAAACGCTGCAGAATTCCGCTTACCTGGTGCAGAAGGATGAAGGCCTGAATCAGCCCTCCTCTGGATTTGGACATGCAGAGTGTTTTTGTAGAAAAGTGGCTTTTTAAAATATTTGTATTTGTTTTGTCTTCCTCGTCCACTAAATGCTGCCTCTGATCACTAATAGCTCTTCTTGGAGTAGATGTAGCCATGTATTCCACTTCAGAGTGAGTGTGTGTGTGTGTGTGTGTGTGTGTGCCCAGCACTCCAGAGCTGGAGAATTTTACTGAGCAGTACCCATCGAGGGGCAGTGCTCGTGCTTTGCTGCCACAGCCCCTCCCCTGGCTATATTAGGCAGTGCCAGCCTGAGCCCCCTCAGTTCCTTCTCACAGCTCGTAGCTGGAATCAGAGCTCTGTGTGGTCTTAGACTCACATTCTCTCACTAGTTAAGCATTTTTTATAGACGTATATAGTTAGTAGTACCCTTAGTGCTAGTTAGATGAGTGTTAGTTGTATTTAGTTAAGTATTCCCCCGTGAGGCCCTAACTGGGGGTTAAACATTGTCCATTGGGTTGGGGGGTGATCCTTTCTCACATACACATTACACTGTGCTTACTGGCCCCTCTGGGTCTCATTCTAAACACAGAAAAGTCAATGCTGGTCCCCACTCAGAAAATAGAGTTCACTGGGGCCCTAATAGGCTCTGAATTTTAGAGAATTCCTGCGGGTCAACCATTTCCAGACAATTCGCCACCTTTGTTTCGGTCTGCAGTCTCAACCTTCCCTTACAGTTCGGATGTGTCTTTTCCAATGCTATGGTGGTGAGATTCTTCAAAGGAATCTTCATCTCCGTCTGCTAGGGTGGAAACCAGTTCCCTTGTGGACCTTAACACGGTCTTAGCAGCTCTCATGGGACCTCCATTCAAAACTCTGGCATCCTGCCCCTTTCCTTTCTTATGTAAAAAAACTGCATTCCTCATCATGCTGCAGCTACACCCAAAATTTGTGTCTAAAGTGGTCTCTGTTTCATTTAAGCTAGGTGGTATATTTGCTTGTGTTTTTACTAAGCTGCATTCATCGCCAGAAGAGCAGCATCTTCACACATTGGATGCCAGAAAATGTCTGGGCTTTTACATGGAGAGGACTAAACCCTGTCAGCTTCACCTCATCTCTTGGTATAGACTGTATGTAGGGACAGGCAGTCTCCTCACAGACGATCTCTAAGTGGATAACTCCCTGCATCCAGACTGCATATGAAATGGCTTCAGCTTCACCTACTCTACAGGTGTGAGCTCATTCTATGAGAGCACAAACAACATCAATCTTGTTGTTAAGTGACATCTCAGTGTTGGATGTTTGCAGGGCTCCCACATGGTCATCAATGCATACATTTACAAACCATGATGCCCTTACTGTGCCATCCAGAGCAAGATGCGAACTTTGGGAAGGTGGTCCTGCAGTCTTTGTTTAAATAGACTCCAAGGGGGTACTGCTTTTGTGAATCACTTAAGTGGAATACACAGCTGCATTTACCCGAAGAAGAAGAAGCGGTTACTTACTGTAACTGTTGTTCTTTGAGATGTAATGCAGACATGTATTCCATGACCCACCCTCTGTCCTCTCTGCATCAGAGTCCAATCTCTGGGAATTTGGTGTGAAGGAACTGAAGGGGATCAGGGCTTCACATAGTTAGAGAAAGGGCTATGGCCATAAGGCGCAAGTGCCACTCCTCTATGGGTAGTGCTAGACAAAATTATCCAGCTCCGGTCCGCTGGGCGCACACACACCTAAGTGGAATGCATGTCTGCATCACATCTCGAAGAACCACAGTCACAATAAGTAACTGTTTCTTAGTTAGAGGAACACAGATGTAGATCTGTATCAGATTTCCCATACTGTTACTTTCTTACTCCACTTAGCGGTGCAACAGCACATGATTCCTAATCTGATATCACCACGGAAAAACATTCTCTAGCAGTACATATCCCAAATATCATTGTTACTTTATCAGTGTTACAGCTACTGGACCAGATGTCTGACATCTGGACATAGAACAAAGAAGCAAAAATTGTGCTATTTTTATCTTGCTCGCTTGGAACTTGATCCTGTGAATTGCTCAGAAACCTCAACTTCCATTAAATCAATGGAAGTTGAAGGTATGCAGCGCCTCACAAGTTGAGCCATTAGGATGCGCAGAATGGTGGAAGATGGGATATTTTGATCCTTGTGGGCTTCGTTGTGGCACCCAAATTCCTGCTGTCTATACTAAACCGGAGGAAGAGCTCTGTGTAGCTTGAAAGCTTGTCTCTCACACCAGCAGAAGTTGGTCCAGTAAAAGCTACTACCTGACATACCTGCCCTTTTAAACTGTCCTTTTGTCAGTACATTACCTCCAGATCTGACCCCTGGTCTCACTAAAGGGTGCTTGTTGCTGGATTCAAAGAAGCGTTTATTATATGCTTCAGAGCTCTTGCAGTGGAATATAAAAACATATTGGACAGTTAGCTGTTTTTTTTTTTCAACAAACTGTGATGAAAGAGAGAAAAAGAAACTAATTTAGAAAGTTAACATAGGTGCCATCTCACCGCTTGGGGCAGCAGTGTGTACAGATTGGGGTGATAGAAGTGCTGCTCTGCTGTGCTTCAGGGTGTAAGATGATTGCCGTATACGATCAGGATTTTGGAAGAATTTCCTCTGTGCTATAATTTTTCACAGTAAGGTCATAGTATTGAAGTTTATTTAATTGTTTTTGGTTTCTCATAAGCTCCTGTTGTATGCCTTTAAGGAGCAATTTCTGGTACCACAGTAACACTAAATCTGCTGGTATTACTGGATAAGATGAGATATTTGGGTTTCTCAGAACAATGAGCTGTTCCACTTTATTCAGGTTCCTGTAGACCCCAGATATACAGCTGTACTAGCTAGCTATCAAATGTGTTTTTGTTTTCTCTGATACATCCAGCATTAGACTTTACCAGCGGCAGGATGCTAGACTTGATGGCCCATTGGTCTGCTCTGGCATGGCAATTCCTACATTCCCCTTCCCACGCAGCAGCTGCTGTTAGATTAATGATAAGGGCCTTGTTTTCAAATAACTCCTTTGGTCTCTACTATAGACATCACTACTCTTGCTGTGACTAGGGATGTGAGAAATCCACATTTTCAAATGATCTCATATTATGTACTTAGCTAAAAACTTATCAGGTACCAAGTACAAACCTGGATGATAAAACACTACACAGTTCATATAAAAACTGTTAAATTTAACTGTTTAATAAATGCTTAATGCTCTATTGTCCTTTATTTCACAAGATAGCATATCTGTGCGAAACATTTCATTGCTTAGGAAATGTCACTAAAAATATTGCTTACCTTTAAAAGGGCCAGCAGCTCATTTAAAACCACACTCAAGCATATCTTTGTCTTTTTTTTATGTGAGATGCTGATCAATTAGACAGCAGAATATGATGTATCATAAAATCACAGTCTGGAGTGATTATACAGTGTGGAGATATAATAGATTTCCATGAACATATAGCAAGCTGTTAACAGAGAAAAGAAAAGGAGTACTTGTGGCACCTTAGAGGTGCCACAAGTACTCCTTTTCTTTTTGCGAATACAGACTAACACGGCTGTTACTCTGAAACCTTAACAGAGAAAGTAATTTTCTACTCTTTTGAGGACCACAGTAGCACTCTGGTAGGCAATAGTTGTTAGCGAAAAAAGTCGAGCAAACTGATTCTCTGTGCGGGAATTATGTGAGCATTTTATATGGTGAACCAGTGTTAATACTGCAGTAGCCGATTAAGAGCATGTCTTTGCAAAACATACCCTAATTACATGACAGTGATGAATATTGGGGTGCCAACATGTCACAACCGGCACTCAAGTGACCTCTGTTTATCCTACGTACTGGAGTCTCCTCTTCTCGGTACCAGGACCTCTGCAGAGTCTTTGTCTGAAACAGGAGTCTTCCCCACTGCCCTACCACACTACCATGCTTTCTAGTGTGGACTTGGACAGCAAATCAAAGGAGCAGGGGTGAAAGTGAGCTGGTACGGGTCAGTCCTGCGTACCAGTAAGAACCCGCACCGGCCCATACACTTTAAAGCGTTGCCGTGGCAGTGCTTTTAATGTCCCTGCCCCTTTTGCCTCCCCTGTCAGCGGCCCTGCTGGTAGGGTCCGTACCGGCAGGGCCACCGATGGAGAGGGGGGAAGGGGCAGCAATGTTAAAGCGCTCTCCGCTGCAAAGGACCGTTCTTAAAGCACTGCTGCGGCAGTGCTTTAACGTCACTGCCCCTTCCCCCTGCCGGCGGCCCTGCTGGTCGGGTCCGTCCCAGCAGGGCCGCCGACAGGGGAGGCAAAAGGGGCCGGGACATGAAAGCACTGCCGCACCAGTGCTTTAAGGATGGTCCTTTGCCGCCACCATGCTTTAATGTTGCTCTCACCCCTCCCCCCCGTCGGCGGAGCCGCGGCAAAGGAGCCTGCAGCGCTTTAACGTTCCTGCCCCTTTTGGCCCCCCCTCGGCTACTGACGGGCCTGGGGGGGGAGGGAGCAGCTGTGTCTGGAGCCCCGGGCCCTTTAAATCAACACGGGAGCCCTGGGCGGCGCGGGCCAGCCAGACAGGAAGGGCTGGCGGGGGGACGCTGGCCCCCTCCAGCCCCGCCCCTTCCACTCGAGGCCCCACCCCTTCCGGGGGCCAGAGCCTCCCCGTCCCGTACTGGTAAGTGGCCTCAGTTCCTTTCACCCTTGCAAAGGAGGCAGTATTGCAATATTCCTCCTAGGCTCCCTGTGGTGTCCAGTACCAACAGGGCTCCTGAGCCTACCCTCAGGTGGGCCCACCAACAACAACTTGGTACGGTCAATCATGGGCACCACCACTGGGCTCTATGGCACCACCGCTCCAGTGGGACCCTTGGGCTGCATATCGTCCCCATGCCTCTCAGGCTTCTAGCCCCACCCAAGAACCTTCTAGACACACACCCCCCGTCCCCCGCAGCTGCAGTGTCCAGAGCTTCAGAACCTCCAGAAGAAATCGTGGAGGAATGGGAAGGACAGTGTTGAGGAGGAGGTGACCATGAGAAGCATATCTTCCTCCTCCTTCTCCCCAGATGAGGCCTTTATGTCTTCCCCCACCATCTCTGGCTGATAACTTTTGCCTCTTCCAAGACTTAGCGAAGAGAGTGGTGGGCACTCCTCAGATACCACTACAAGAAGTCAAGGACACCCACCACAAACTCCTTGACATACTCCTTGTCCTCAGAAATTGCTCACCCTATTAATGAGGCTATGCTGGACCCCGCAAAAGCCATATGGCAGACCCCAGCATCAGTAGCACCTACTTGCAAGCATGTGGACAAAAACTGTTATGTCCCAGCAAGTGAGGCAGAATTCCTTTTCTTCCACCCTCCATCCAACTCCATCATGGTGGATGCTGTTAATTCTCATGGCCATCAACACAAGATGAGGACTGGCAGTAGTTGGACCTTTTTGGGAGGAAAGCATACACCTCGGCCGTGCTACAGTTTTGAATCACCAATTACCAAGCCCTAATGGTGAAATACAACTACATAAACTATTAAAAATGGAACAGTTTTATTAAACAGCTGCCTGAGTCACACCATGGCCAATTTAAAGCCATTATTCAGGAGGGACAGGACAACTAGTGGCCAAGCCAGTGCTACAGTCTGCCCTCGGTGCAGCCAACAAAACAGCCAGGTCCATCTCCGCAGTGGTGATTATGCGTTGTGACTACATCTGTCAAGCTTCCCAAAAGAGTGTTGAAGAACTTTCCTTTGAAGGCACTAAGCTCTTTGCAGAGAAGATGGATGCCTCTCTTCACACCCTGAAGGATTCTAGGGTCGCTCTCCACTTACTGGGCATCTACATGGCAGGACAAAAGAGGAAATTTAGTCCGCAGCCCCAGCACAAACCACACACTTCCCAATACCCGACTCAGCACTACTATGAGCCAGTCATTTAAAGTATCGAGAAATTTTGTCTCTGCATTTCGTCTTGAGGTGACATGTACCCAGTCAATATGGGGATAATTGAAATCCCCCACTGTTACTGAGTTCTTTATTTTGATAGCCTCTCTAATCTCTCTTAGCATTTCATTGTCACTATCACTGTCCTGGTCAGGTGGTCGATAATAGATCCCTACTGTTATGTTCTTATTAGAGCATGGAATTACTATCCATAGAGATTCTGTGGAACATGTGGATTCATTTAAGATTTTTATTTCATTTGATTCTACATTTTCTTTCACATATAGTGCCCCTCCCCACTCCCGCATGACCTGTTCTGTCCTTCCGATATGTTTTGTACCCCGGAATGATAGTCTCCCATTGATTGTCCTCACTCCACCAGGTTTCTGTGATGTCTCTTATATCAATATCCTCCTTTAACATGAGGCACTCTAGTTCACCCATCTTATTATTTAGACTTCTAGCATTTGTGTACACACACTTTAAAAACTTGTCACTGTTTATTTGTCTGCCCTTTTCTGATGTGTCAGATTCTTTATGTGAATGTTTCTCATCTGATCTGGCCCGTACTTTACCCTCTTCCATCCTCTCCTCCTGACTAAAACCTAGTGAATCTCTATCAATAGACTCTCCTGTAAGAGAAGTCTCTGTCCAATCCATGTTCGCCTCTGCAGCAATCAGCTTTCCCCCATCTCTTCATTTAAAAACTGCTCTGCAGCCTTTTTAATGTTAAGTGCCAGCAGTCTGGATCCACTTTGGTTTTGGTGGAGCCCATTCCCTTCATGTACAGGCTTCCCCATCCCAAAAGTTTCCCCAGTTCCTAATAAATCTAAACCCCTCCTCTCTACGCCATTGCCTCATCCACGCATTGAGATTCTGAAGCTCTGCCTGCCTACCTGGCCCTGAACGTGGAGCTGGAGACATTTCTGAGAATGCCACCATAGAGGTCCTGGATTTCAGTCTCTTTCCTAGCAGCCTAAATTTGGCCTCCAGGACATCTCTCCTACCCTTCCCTATGTCAGATGTTGCATGCAGCCATATAACTCCCATTGACGTCTATGGGGTTTTGGGGGTGAGTGCACGTCTTCCACGATGATAGGGCCCAAGATCTTTACAGTGTTCAGTGCTCATGTTTAGAAGAGAAGGCATAGAAGCAATACGTTCAAGGGAAAAAATAAATTTCTAGGTGTCTCTGTGTAATTAGAGAGGAATGAAAGACCAAAATGGTACATTTTTGTAATTCCAGTATACTAAAATATCAACTATAGTCTTCAAATTAAGACAGCAATAGAAGGAATAAAATCTGTTGAAGATTTTTAAAATGTATTAGCGTTAAAATTTAGGAAACATCTACTATTGGATTGCTTCTATATCCTTATAAGCTATTTATCTGACCAACTCTTTCTGTATAAGTCTTAGTAATTTAAAGAAAAAATCAGATTAAAACTTGGAATAATTGGGAAATTGGCGGGAAAGGTTAGAGATTCCTTTAATTTTAAATTATATCTGCTTAGGGTGGGTTGGGTTAGAAAAAAATTGCTTTTCTGCTACTGAAAGAAAAACAATTTTCTTTCTCCTTTTAACAGTTAATAAGCAAAGAAAAATAGCAAAAAAAAATTCCTTGGTAAGTCAAGTTTATTTCAGGAAGCCAGGCCTACTCTCTCAAATCTTGTTAAAGAGATTCTTTAGCTATATTATAAAATTGGTGCCATGTATACTTTAATGAAGGGATTATATTAGGGCTATGTGCACTTGAGCAGGAATTTGAGTCTTGCATTGAGAGATACATCTGAAACAAAGAGGATTTTAATCAGGATACATTATTAATGAATTGCATATGAGATACATAAACCTGCTTTATTAGGCAAACTGTAAATGAGCTTATTTGGTAAGAGCATGCAAAATGTGTGTGTTAAGAGAGGATATTTTGAGAATTTAACTCATCTCTATATAGTAAAGGCATCTGGCTGTAATTGGTGCCTGTGGCAATTGTTGATACCCTGATTATATTAGCTTTCTGTGCCCTTTAGCAGGATTGGGAAAACATTTCTAGTACTCGTTAAGTTGTCTATTATCAAGACATCATAAATATACACATTTAGAATAGATGATTTGCTCTCCGATTGCCTTAGAGCGCTTAAATAAATTAGTTCCTACTGTTTCAGGCATTAATGTTGAAGTAATAATTATGCATAAGGCAATAAAAATGCAATTAAAATTGCCTTCAAACTTACTGGAGTGGGAACATTTTCTGAAAATGTTACTTGCTCTTTTCTTAAAATACATTCTAAAGCCAGGTGGATGGACTGTGTGGCTCAGGATATTGGTAATGGAATATTGAGCTTTTCCCCTTTAGGTCACCAGCTTGCATCCAGCTCAAATCAGTATTGGCAAAGTTGTTACCATCTGTCAGCTATTCAGTGACCTCTACAATGAGGTGGTGATCTGATTTCGTAGTGTGCAAGTGCCCATGTACAGTTGGCACTGAGTTTTTCAAAAATGAGAGTCATTACATATAAAGAATGCAACCACGCTTTAAGGCCGAAACTATGGACTGTGTCTCTGTATTTAACGTGCTCCATTTTTGGATACTGCGGAAGATAATATATAACATTAGCTAGAGATCTCAGATCTCGCAATATTAGCCATAATAAAGTAAGGTAATAATAGTGTGACAGCCTGGATTTTCAGTCTTAGTTTTCAGTCATGAATTTCCTTGCATTAAAGTCAGACGCCTTATGTTCCCTGGATATATTTTTTTTTATAACTGAATTTTAAATAAAGTGTTCCAACTGTTTTGGCAGTCAGGCAATAGTTAAATTGAAAAGAACGTTTCTTTTCCAGAAAAGCCATTTAATAACATTCGGTCCATTTGTGTCTAGCAAGACTATACTCAAGCACTGCAAACCCCAGGAGCTTGGCAAGCCAGGCAGACTTGGCAAGTTTTCTGAGCGACTCACCAAGTCTGAGTCAAGCATGGGTAGCTGTAGCTTGCACAGATTCAATTGTATTTAGTATTTCTCGTTAACAAGAACATTAAGACAGAGGATTTTTTTCCATAACCTCAAAAAGTAATACATAGTCTGTAAAAACAAATAGTATTTAACAATCTACACATGACAATTTATGGCTTATGTCCGCTTCATAATAAATATATTTGTGTATTATTTTACACTGAGACTCCATGATTTGTGTTCCTTGACATTAAAATATTAAGGAAATAGACCATGGATTCTTTGTTGTGTTGATTGGCGTTTGCTAGTGTGAAACCCTGCAAAGACAAGCATAGCCATTATTTTATAGTGTGTCATAACCATACAACTCCATCTCATGTTTAGAAAGAGGGTAATGCAAGTAAGCTTGTGTAAGCATTGAAAATACAGCATGTTCTCATTTTGCTTCCGTTTTACCTGTATGGAGCCTGCTAAAAGGAAAACTGTCAAGTTTGGATTTTAAAGTACCAAAATATTCTTTTAAAATCTGTGGTTTTGTTCATTCTTGCCCATCTAAATAGTATTTCCCTTGAAACAAGTGCATTTGATTATCCAACATATGATTATTTCAATAAAAGATACTTTTTAGGGTCGGATGAGGTTTCAGAAGATTTTGATTTTTCCTTTAAAATTTCTAGCGCCTGTAACTGATAATATTTAGTCTGAGAAACTTAATAAAATGCTACAAATGTTATTTGTATAGCAAAGTCGGAGACAAACTTTTCAAGGGGAAGATGTTTGAAAGAGTCAGAAAGAGTCTTGTTACCAAAGCCTTGAAGTTGACTCTGTTCATTGGGGTTCCAGAGAACTGAGCAGAGCACTGGGATGCCTGTGTTGCTGAGTAGACAGATGGACTGTTGTATTCTGAACTCATTGTTTCTGAGACAAGCATCTTCATTCGTAGCTACAGTGAACTGTAGAAAAGAAACCTGGATCCCCATTGCCAAAGATCTGGGAATATGTTTCAGAAAATTAGCAGTATTTGTTTTGTATTTGTATTGGCTAGTGGAAGCCCTGATGGAATGGAGGTGTTGCTTATGGAAATTAGGGAATTTGAATGCTTCTTCATCTCTCTTTTTTTTTTCTCCCTCCTCACCTGCTCTGTGCATTGCACCTGGCATGTGTACTTAAACATGTCAAGACACTGGTTGAGCAATGTGAGAAGTAAGGTCAGGGAAGCTGGCTTCTCACCATTTTTAAGCAGAACTTGCAAGGCAACATGGCATTCTGGTTGCAATAGTTTCTAAGACTTTCCAGGAATTACAGTGGTGCTGTTTTTATCCAGATAGTGTCAAATAGGACATTACAGACTTCAGAACATGTTTACCATGACATTTCTAACACTTGCCAAGATGTGATGGAAACCAGGAGAGCTTCTAACTTTGCGTACATGAACAAGTTGTCGGTAGTCTATAAATAGTTTTAGGGATTTTTTTTTTAGTGCAATGATGCCAATACTACAAATTGCTCCATCACCTTAGTGATCTAACTTAAATAAGCAGTTCTGTAGCAATATTTAAAATGCAGGACTTTAAAAGAAACAACTGTGGGACACTGCTGATAATTATTTTTAGAGCACATTAAGCAGCTGTCTTCAGATGGTGGTCCACATTCCACACCCTTCTCTCCCCTTCAATATGTGGAAACATTTAGCGCAATATTGATCTAAAGTTTTTGTGTAACTTTCTTCTGTTTCAGCTTTGGTTTGCATTTGTTAATGGATTTTCTGGGCAGATTTTATTTGAGCGATGGTGCATCGGCCTGTACAATGTGGTAAGTATTCCATATCTCGGCTTGATGATATGCAGAACCTCAGTGACATTCCATTGTTGTTTATGTCTGTGCAGTTTATCTCAGCCAACCATCTGAACACATATCATGAAGTACAAACACATTTTAGGGCCTTTGTTGATCTGCCCTAGACTGTAGATGCAAAAGATCCTGGATGTTTATTTTTAATCACAGCCAATGTATTTGGAATAGTGCCTTGAAAATATTAGCACTTTTATCTTAATAATATTCTTTCATTAGTTCTCTGTATGTTTATGCAATTCAAATTCTTCAAAGTATTTCAGACTATTTTTTATATTTAAACATTTTTATTTTTCTTCTTTTTTCCTAGTCGACATAAATATATATTTATCTTCAAAAAAAAAAGAAAAGGAGGGCTTGTGGCACCTTAGAGACTAACAAATTTATTTGAGCATAAGCTCACTTCATTGGAGTGGAAAATACAGTGGGGAGATTTTATATACAGAGAGAACATGAAATAATGGGTGTTACCACACACACTGTAACAAGAGTGATCAGGTAAGGTGAGCTATTACCATCAGGAGAGCAGGGGGGCGGGGCGGGGTGAACCTTTTGTAGTGATAATCAAGGTGGGCCATTTCCAGCAGTTGACAAGAACGTGTGAGGAACAGTGTCTGTGTGGGGTGGAATAAACGTGGGGAAATAGGTTTACTTGGTGTAATGATACATCCACTCCCAGTCTTTATTCAAGCCTAAGTTAATTGTGTCCAGTTTGCAAATTAATTCCAATTCAGCAGTCTCTCATTGGAGTCTGTATTTGATGGGTCGTCCTTCAGAATAGGTTGTAGATCCTTGGTGATGCGTTGGAGAGGTTTTAGTTGGAGGCTGAAGGTGATGGCTAGTGGCATTCTGTTATTTTCTTTGTTGGGCCTGTCCTGTAGTAGGTAACTTCTGGGTACTCTTCTGGCTCTGTCAATCTGTTTCTTCACTTCACTTCAGCAGGTGGGTATTGTAGTTGTAAGAATGCTTGATAGAGATCTTGTAGGTGTTTGTCTTTTCCATGGGTCCAGATGATGACGATGTCATCAATGTAGCACAAGTACAGTAGGGGCATTAGGGGACGAGAGCTGAGGAAGTGTTGTTCTAAGTCAGCCATAAAATGTTGGCATACTCTGGGGCCATATGGGTGCCCATAGCAGTGCCACTGATTTGAAGGTATACATTGTCCCCAAATATGAAATAGTTATGGGTGAGGACAAAGTCACAAAGTTCAGCCACCAGGTTTGCCATGACATTATCAGGGATAATGTTCCTGATGGCTTGTAATCCATCTTTGTGTGGAATGTTGGTGTAGAGGGCTTCTGCATCCATAGTGGCTAGGATGGTGTTTTCAAGAAGATCACTGATGGATTGTAGTTTCCTCAGAAAGTCAGTGGTATCTCGAAGATAGCTGGGAGTGCTGGTAGTGTAGGGCCTGAGGAGGGAATCTACATAGCCAGACAGTCCTGTTGTCAGGGTCCCAATGCCTGAGATGATGGGGTGTCCAGGATTTCCAGGATTCTAGGGATGTGTATGTGAGGATTTGTTCTTGTGCTATCCTGAAGGACGACCCATCACTCTCACAGATCTTGGGAGACAGGCCAGTCCTTGCTTACAGACAACCTGAAGCAAATACTCACCAGCAACCACACAACAAAACCACTAACCCAGGAACCTATCCTTGCAACAAAGCCCGTTGCCAACTGTGTCCACATATCTATTCAGGGGACACCATCATAGGGCCTAATCACATCAGCCACACTATCAGAGGCTCGTTCACCTGCATATCTACCAATGTGATATATGCCATCATGTGCCAGCAATGCCCCTCTGCCATGTACGTTGGCCAAACTGTACAGTCTCTGTGTAAAAGAATAAATGGACACAAATCAGATGTCAAGAATTATAACATTCAAAAACCAGTCGGAGAACACTTCAATCTCTTTCGTCACTCGATTACAGACCTAAAAGTGGCAATTCTTCAACAAAAAAACTTCAAAAACAGACTCCAATGAGAGACAGCTGAATTGGAATTAATTTGCAAATTGGATACAATTAACTTAGGCTTGAATAAAGACTGGGAGTGGATGTGTCATTGAACATAGGGAAATAGATTTACAGTTGTTGTATTTCCTCCCTCTCCTACTGTTCCTCACACGTTCTTGTCAACTGCTGGAAATGGCCCACCTTGATTATCACTACAAAAGGTTCACCCCGCCCCGCCCCCCTGCTCTCCTGATGGTAATAGCTCACCTTACCTGATCACTCTCGTTACAGTGTGCATGGTAACACCCATTATTTCATGTTCTCTGTGTATATAAAATCTCCCCACTGTATTTTCCACTGTATGCATCCGATGAAGTAAGCTGTAGCTCACGAAAGCTTATGCTCAGATAAATTTTTTAGTCTCTAAGGTGCCACAAGTACTCCTTTTCTTTTTGTGGACTAACACGGCTGCTACTCTGAAACCATATATTTATCTTGTACCATGTTTTTGGACTTTTTGTCCTTCATTTATTATTGTATTATGGTAGCTTCTAAAGTCCCTTATCGTTTTCATCCATGGGAGGCTATTTTTAGGCATTTATCTTCCACAATCAATACTAAAGATTTATTCTGTTCCTTGGTTTTAT
Source organism: Lepidochelys olivacea (assembly GCF_965140295.1). Lineage (NCBI taxonomy): Eukaryota > Metazoa > Chordata > Testudines > Cheloniidae > Lepidochelys > Lepidochelys olivacea. The sequence goes on along the minus strand of NC_140411.1, from coordinate 45,089,701 downwards.
AGAAACTTGGTCTATCAGTTCACTGACATCTACTAGTGACATTATTAGTTACATCTAGTCTGGTGCCTGTATCCACAAGCCTTGACTAAGGCAATTGGGAAACTGCAGGAACTTTTGCCAATATGTGTGAAATTTCCCCATTGTGTGTTGAGTTATTTTGGGAATCTTTAGGATTTTTTAAAACAAATTTACTCCAAATATGTGAAAACACCAAAAGTCACTAAATAAACTGTTTATATCATTAATGAATAGCTTTAAGCAAAGTTTACTTTTTATTTTACCAGGACTTGTTTTAAAATTTAAAAGTTATAATCCACACAACTCAGTGTCAAATAAGAAAAGATTTTAGGCCAGAGATTTTACATTCTCTCAGTTCTTTGCATCACCCCCACCAGAGATCTAGAAGTTTTCCTAAAGGACCCCACATATTTCCAACTATAAATCTTTTAACATGGTTTCTTTCCAGATGAATCTAGCTACCTTGCATTAAAGCACTTTAACTGGCTACTGCTGCTGAAAGCAATGAAGAAGTAGTAAACCATGTTGTCTTTAATTACTGTTATTAGGTCTCAGAATTAACATTTTGATTAGTTCTCTTCAGATGAATGGCAGTTCAGTCTAATCCTAAAGCTATTGGTTCATTATGTCTATATAGTCCAGAGTCACTAAAGACCGAATCCTGCAGAGTTCTGGAGGCACTCAATAACTCAAAGGGATTAGGCGTTAGGATATCACTGTGTGGCCCTATTCTGCTACTTTCACCAACACTGAATAATCCTTTACTTCTTCATAAGTAGTCAGGGGTGCTGCTGGAACAATTTGTATAATGGGGGTGCTGAGAGCCATGACACCAAACTGTAAACCCTGGATATAATGGAAATCACTTCAAGCCAGGAGGTGCAGCAACACCCGAAGCGCCCCTAGTTCCAGCACCTATATAAGTAGACCCATCACAATGTTACTTAGTGTGGGTACGGTTGGAAGAACCAGAATTCTGGCCTTGCATAGATTCGCCTTGGAAGGTTACCTTCATAACCAGATGGGCTAAAAGATCTTTTTTTAAAATGAAAACGTAAATACTGCAGAAACCTTGGGAAATACCAAAAATCCCGAGACACCTTAAATCCATCCTATAGCATGGAATCTTCATGGAGCGCATTAGACTAGTGGCCTTAGTTTTGGCTCTCATATCCCGTATGAGAGTGCTGCCATTGAAGCCACCTGGCCTGTTGCTTTATGACTAATTTAAAAGATTATATCATTCATGTAGAAAATGTGCTTGCAATTACTGATCCCCACTAATATCCAGCCCTATGTGGAGCTGAATTGTCACCTGCACCCTCCAGACATAGTATGCATTGCTGGCAGGAATCACAATCCAGCATGCAAGCAAAAGATTTTGTAAAGATAATAAATAAAACTGCGTCTAATCAGAGATTGTTAGCTGAATTGTAGAAAATTGGATTAGAAATTAATTTCCCAGCATGAAACTGTCAGTTTAGACGATGGGTGAAGATGAGGGAGGGAGAGTATAGTTTTAGGCTACATCCAAGATTCTCAACACACTTAGCAAATGAATTAAGCCTCCAAGGACCACTGTAAAGTAGGTATGATTGTCACGACGGTACAGAGGAGAAGGCTGAGGCAAAGAGAGATTAAGGGCCCAATTCTGCAACACTTATCCACATTGAATAGCCGTTACTCATGGGAGTAATCCTTTTGACTTCAAGGGAATTATTCACATGTCTGAGTGCTTTTTATTGTGAGTAAGGTTTGCCAGAATTAAGCCCAAAGTGACTTGCCCAAGGTGTGTCAGAGTCTCCCTTTTCCTTTCCTCCCCCCTGACACAGGCCAGGATCTGAAGGTACATGGCCCTAGCAATCCCTCTCCCTTCGCAGGAGCACAGTGTGGGGTTGAGACCTCCACAGTAGTTCTGGAGCTGAGTGTTCCTTTGAGAAGACCACAGCATCCTTCAAAAAGGAGAGGCCTGGCAGCAGTGTCCACAGCCACTGCTGTCAATAGCACAAGGTGTTGGAGGTGGGTAAAAACTTTAGGGGCACATGCCCCCCAGAAACCCCTCCTCCCAGCAGTATCAGGAACCCTATAATGTCAGCAGTTCTGGCCTCTGAGCTGTTTTGTGGTGTTGGGAGATTGGCTGTTGGGTGCGGGAGGTGTGGGTTAGGGGGTAGGTAGTTAACTGAGCAAGGGAATAGGATTTTCTCACTTCTTATAGTTTACTGCTGCATGGAGCCATTCCTGCCCCTGGATGCATCAGGGAGAGTGGGATAACCCTTGAGGTCTTAGTGGTCTCTGAGCCCCCCACATGTTGTCAAATGTATTTGATTTTTCTATGGTATGTTAAAGGTGCCTACAGCTTTAATATAGTTTTTTTTAATGATTTATAGAAATTGAAATAAAAAAAATGAAAATGTAAAAAGAGAAGGTCTGTTGTCCTAAGGAGAGTAGGGAGAGTTTGTAGTTTTTAAAAGGCACTAATAATGCTAGATAGAGGAGTGGTTGGGATAGACTGTGTAAAGCCCTTCAAAATAAATAAATTAAACAGTAGGCAAAATCTGGGTCACCTTTTTCAGCCAGAGTGGTGGTGAAAGCAAATATTAAGGGAGCTGCACAAGGGGCTGTGGCTTAATAGGTAATTTTTAGAAGTGATAATTTAAAAACCCCAATACTTTAAACGCTTCAGAAGAATCAGGTGATGCACGTTGTTAACCTGGGGAACTGTGTGATGTGGTAAACCCAGGACAAACAGCTACAAAAGGGGGGTAGTAATTAGTCCCAGAGGATTAAAAGGCCCCTCCCTATCCACTGAGGAGAGAGAACCATGGGGCAATAAGATTCAACTGGAAAAGGAGTTGCTAGGGAATCAATTAGGTTCAGCTGACTCCAGCTACTTGGGACCTTTTTAAACCCTCCCCTGGGTGGTAGGAGGGGGAGAGTGAGGGAGTGAGGGGAGTAGGGAAGCTGCCAGTAGGTTGTTTGCAGCAAGACACCAGACCTTCCCAGTAGGGAGGTTGCACTCATTCGCCAGAAGGGAAGGAAAACATGCACAAGGGACTGACTGAGGAGAGGAGTAGCAGGACCCTGTGTCACCTATAAGGATTTGCCTTGCCCCAAACCTGAGTCTCCAAGGCTAAAAAGGACTGAGCCTACTGAGGCGAACAAGGTATTTTGCCACAGTGACCATGTTAATGTTATGTTCATGCTCCCTCCCTGATTCCTGCCTCCACTCACCTGAGTATTGCCTTTATTTAGATTGTAAACCCTTTGGTGCATAAGAGATCATATCTAATCTATCTATTTATATGCTTCCCCAGCACCATAGTGTACAAGCATTTCACAATCTTGAATGTATTTTTCCTCACAACACCTTGGTGAGGTACTATTTGTCAAAAATGGCATGTGGAGGGTTGGACCTAGCAGTGGAAGCCGTGGCAGTCTGGTGTAGTGCTTGGTGTGGTGGCATCTGGGCCAGGATCCAAAGCCTGAGGTCAGACCTGGACCCAGGAGCAGGTTCGGAACAAAGCAAGAGTAGGGTCGGGTGCAAGGCTGGAGCAAGAGCAGGGCTGGAGCAAGGTAAGGCTTGTGGATGGAGTTTGCATAAGAGAAACTGAAGATTTCCTGGACAGACGTCAGGATATGCTTCTACAGGCACAAGGTTCTGAAGATTCAGAGCAGGCTGCACAGTGGGGACAGGAGGCCGGTGAAGAAATTTGGCATCATGTGACCTCCAGAAGAAGAAAGGGGAACGTCCATGTACCAGCAACGCGGATACAGGTAAGTAACCGTTTTCATGTTCTCTCCACAGGTACCAATGCGGAGAGTAGACCAGATGATACGTCTGAGGGAAGGGAGCAGAAGGAGACGCCGCCAGTTGGAAGGCATGAGATGCACTATCCTAGGGTTGGGGGTTCCACGACCACCACTCCCAAGAGAAGGAGGCGGGTGGTGGTGGTCGGGGACTGTCTCCTCAGGGGGACTGAGTCATCTATCTGCTGCCCTGACAGGGAAAACAGAGAAGTCTGCTGCTTGCCAGGAGCTAAGATTCGCAATGTGATGGAGAGACTGCCGAGACTCATCAAGCCCTCGGATCGCTACCCCTTCCTGCTTTGGGCAACACGTGGGCACCAATGATACTGCCAAGAATGACCTTGAGCGGATCACTGCAGACTACGTGGCTCTGGGAAGAAGGATAAAGGAGTTTGAGGCGCAAGTGGTGTTCTCGTCCATCCTCCCCATGGAAGGAAAAGGCCTGAGTAGAGACCATCGAATCGTGGAAGTCAACGAATGGCTACGCAGGTGGTGTCGGAGAGAAGGCTTTGGATTCTTTGACCATGAGAAGGTGTTCCAAGAAGGAGGAGTGCTAGGCAGAGACGGGCTCCACCTAACGAAGAGGGGGAAGAGCATCTTCACGAGCAGGCTGGCTAACCTAGTGAGGAGGGCTTTAAACTAGGTTCACTGGGGGAAGGAGACCAAAGCCCTGAGGTAAGTGGGAAAGCGGGATACCAGGAGGAAGCACGAGCAGGAGTGCGTGAGAGGGGAGGGCTCCTGCCTCATACTGAGGAAGAGGGGCGATCAGCGGGTTATCTCAAGTGCCTATATATAAATGCACAAAGCCTGGGAAACAAGCAGGGAGAACTGGAAGTCCTGGCAAAGTCAAGGAATTATGATGTGATTGGAATAACAGAGACTTGGTGGGATAACTGACATGACTGGAGTACTGTCATGGACGGATATAAGCTGTTCAGGAAGGACAGGCAGGGCAGAAAAGGTGGGGGAGTTGCACTGTATGTAAGAGAGCATTATGACTGCTCAGAGCTCAAGTATGAAACTGCAGAAAAACCTGAGAGTCTCTGGATTAAGTTCAGAAGTGTGAGCACCAAGGGTGATGTTGTGCTGGGAGTCTGCTATAGACCATTGGACCAGGGGGATGAGGTGGACGAGGCTTTCTTCCGGCAACTCGCAGAAGCTACTAGATCGCACGCCCTGGTTCTCATGGGAGACTTCAATCACCCTGATATCTGCTGGGAGAGCAATACAGCGGTGCACAGACAATCCAGGAAGTTTTTGGAAACTGTAGGGGACAATTTCCTGGTGCAAGTGCTGGAGGAACCAACTAGGGGCAGAGCTCTTCTTGACCTGCTGCTCACAAACCGGGAAGAATTCGTAGGGGAAGCAAAAGTGGATGGGAACCTGGGAGGCAGTGACCATGAGATGGTCGAGTTCAGGAACCTGACACAAGGAAGAAAGGAAAGCAGCAGAATACGGACCCTGGACTTCAGAAAAGCAGACTTTGGCTCCCTCAGGGAACTGATGGGCAAGATCCCCTGGGAGAATAACATGAGGGGGAAAGGAGTCCACGAGAGCTGGCTTTATTTTAAAGAATCCTTGTTGAGGTTACAGGGACAAACCATCCCGATGTGTAGAAAGAATAGTAAATATGGCAGATGACCAGCTTGGCTTAACAGTGAAATCCTTGCCGATCTTAAACACAAAAAAGACGCTTGCAAGAAGTGGAAGATTGGACAAATGACCCGGGATGAGTATAAAAATATTGCTCGGGCATGTAGGAGTGAAATCAGAAGGCCAAATCACATCTGGAGTTGCAGCGAGCAAGAGATGTTAAGAGTAACAAGAAGGGTTTCTTCAGGTATGTTGGCAACGAGAAGAAAGTCAAGAAAAGTGTGGGCCCCTCACTGAATGAGGGAGGCAACCTAGTGACAGAGGATGTGGAAAAAGCTAATGTACTCAATACTTTCTTTGCCTCCGTCTTCACGAACAAGGTCAGCTCCCAGATTACTGCACTGGGCAGCACAGCATGGGGAGGAGGTGACCAGCCCTCTGTGGAGAAAGAAGTGGTTCAGGACTATTTAGAAAAGGTGGATGTGCACAAGTCCATGGGGCCGGATGCGTTGCATCCGAGAGTGCTAAAGGAGTTGGCGGATGTGATGCGGAGCCATTGTCCATTATCTTTGAAAACTCATGGCGATCCGGGGAAGTCCCGGACGACTGGAAAAAGGCTAATGTAGTGCCCATCTTTAAAAAAGGGAAGAAGGAGGATCCTGGGAACTACAGGCCAGTCAGCCTCACCTCAGTCCCTGGAAAAATCATGGAGCAGGTCCTCAAGGAGTCAATTCTGAAACACTTAGAGGAGAGGAAAGTGATCAGGAACAGTCAGCATGGATTCACCAAAGGCAAGTCATGCCTGACTAATCTAATTGCCTTCTATGACGAGATAATTGGTTCTGTGGATGAAGGGAAAGCAGTGGACGTATTCTTGCCAGCAAGTTAAAGAAGTATGAGCTGGATGAATGCACTATAAGGTGGGTAGAAAGTTGGCTAGATTGTCAGGCTCAACGGGTAGTGATCAATGGCTCCATTTCTAGTTGGCAGCCGGTATCAAGCAGAGTGTCCCAAGGGTCGGTCCTGAGGCCCGTTTTGTTCAATATCTTCATAAATGATCTGGAGGATGGTGTGGATTGCACCCTCAGCAAGTTTGCAGATGACACTAAACTGGGAGGAGTGGTAGATCCGCTGGAGGGTAGGGATAGGATACAGAGGGACCTAGACAAATTGGAGGATCGGGCCAAAAGAAATCTGAGCTTCAACAAGGACAAGTACAGAGTCCTGCACTTAGGACGGAAGAATCCAATGCACCACTACAGACTAGGGACTGAATGGCTAGGCAGCGGTTCTGCAGAAAAGGACCTAGGGGTTGCAGTGGACGAGAAGCTAGATATGCTAGAGAAGCTAGAGTCAACAGTGTGCCCTTGTTGCCAAGAAGGCCAATGGCATTTTGGGATGTAAAGGTAGGGGCATTGCCAGCAGATCGAGGGATGTGATCCTTCCCCTCTATTCGACATTGGTGAGGCCTCATCTGGAATACTGTGTCCAGTTTTGGGCCCCACACTACAAGAAGGATGTGGAAAAATTGGAGAGTCCAGCGGAGGGCAACAAAAATGATTAGGGGCCTGGAACACATGAGTTATGAGGAGAGGCTGAGGGAACTGGGATTGTTTAGTCTGCAGAAGAGAAGAATGAGGGGGGATTTGATAGCTGCTTCAACTACCTGAAATGTGGTTCCAAAGAGGATGGATTTAGACTGTTCTCAGTGGTAGTTGATGACAGGACAAGGAGTAATGGTCTCAAGTTGCAGTGGGGGAGATTTAGGTTGGATATCAGGAAAAACTTTTTCACTAGGAGGGTGATGAAACACTGGAATGCATTACCTAGGGAGGTGGTGGAATCTCCTTCCTTAGAAGTTTTTAAGGTCAGGCTTGACAAAGCCCTGGCTGGGATGATTTAACTGGGGATCGGTCCTGCTTTGAGCAGGGGGTTGGACTAGATGACCTCCTGATGTCCCTTCCAACCCTGATATTCTATGATTCTATCAGACAGGGGAGAGTTCCGAGAATGAATTTAGCCTCTCCATAATAGCCTTGTGTTCCCTGAGTGCTCCTTTAGCACCTCGGTCACCCAGTGGCCACACTGAATGTTTGGCAGGCTTCCTGCTTCTGATGTAATTAAAAAAATGTTACTGTTAGTTTTAGTGTCTTTTGCCAGTTGCTTTTCAAATTCTTTTTTGGCCTGCCTAATTGTACTTTTACACTTGACTCACCAGAGTTAGTTCCTTTCCATTTTCCTCACTAGGATTTAACTTCAAAAGATGTCTTTTTGTTTCTAACCACCTCTTTTATTCTGCTTAGTCAAGGTGGCATTTTTTTAGTCATCTTACTTTTTTTGGTCAAATATGTGTGTGTGCATATGTATAGTTTGAACCTCTAAAATGATATTATCCTCTTAATACCAGGCACTCAAGTTCACCCATCTTACTATTTAGACTTCTTGTGTTTGTAGACAAGCACTTATGAAATTCGTCAGTATTTAGTTGTCTGCCTTTGTATGATGTAATTGAATGGGACTCTTTTTTGTTTGACTGTTTCTCTTCAGTTCCTACCTGTACTTTATCAACCTCTGTCATCTCTTCTTTACCAAGATATAGAGTATCCCCTTTAATAAATCGTCCCCTAAGGGATGTAGCTGTCTGAACTGTATGTTCCTCTGCACCTGTCAGCTTTATCTCAGTCCTTAGTTGAAAAATTCCTCTATGATCTTTTTAATTTTACACGTCAGCAATCTGGTTCCATTTTGGTTTAGGTGGAGTCCATCCTGGACTTGAGTTTCTTACCTAGCAGCCTACATATGACCTCCAGGACTCCTATCCTACCTTTCCCTATGTTACTGGAACCTACATATACCATGATCACTGGTTCCTCCCCAGCACTGCATATAAGTCTATCTTGGTGTCTTGAGAGGTCTTCAACCTTCACACCCGGCAGGCAATTCACCATGCAGATCTTCCAGTCATCAGAAAGCAACTATCTACATGTCTAATAATCGAATTCCCCATTACTATTACCTGTCTCTTACTAACAACAGAGGTCTACTCCCCCAGAGAGGTATCCTCAGTGTGATAGGATACTGTGACATCATCTGGAAGGAGGGTTCCAATTATGGAATTTCTTTCCTCTGCTCCAGTTTGATGTTCTCCTTCCCCAAGACTTTCATCCTCCTCACCAGCACAGTTGGTCATTTGGTTTCGTCATTCAGGTACATCACTGGATGCAACAGGAACAATAGGTGACATTGTTCAGGAGAAACTCCTGAAAGTTCCAGCAGAATTCAGATCTCTCTGCTAGTAGGATCTTCAGACCTAGGTCTTGGGCTATTGTGGGTAATGGTGCAGAGGGGCCCAGGACTGCAGGGACATGTGAGTGTAGGAAGGCATTTTCCCATTATAGCTGGGCCACTTGGTTCTGGTGGTTTGAACTAGCTCTGCCATCTCAATGGCAGCAGTACCTGGAGATTTCATTTTGACTGTAAAGGGACACTTGCAGGCATAGAAGAACCATCTTGGCCACTGGTTCCTGATAGCACAGTCTGCCCAAACTCAGAAACTGAGATGTGGAGGGTCAGGCCTAGTGGCTGGAGCAGAGGCAGTCTGGCCTAGTGGTTGGTGCAGTGTCAGCTGGGCCAGGAATTGGAGCCATAGGTCAGAGCCAGACTCAGGAGTCAAGAGCAGATTAAGAACAAAGCAAAAGTAGCGCTTGGAGCAAGGGCAGGGCTGGAGTAGGCTAAGTCATGTGGAGTCAGTCCTCACTTTCAGGCGGGGACAGTTCCAAGCCATGAAGTGATGTTGGGTAGACTGAGCTGCTGTTTCTCCCATGAGGCTTATATATCTGCCGTGAGAATCACCAGACCAGCCCCTGGCTTGTGGATTGGCTGAAGGAATGACTTGGGGGAGATGATGGAAGCCTATAAAATCATGAATGGTATGGAGAAAGTGAGTAAAGAATTATTTATCCCTCCACATAACACAAGAACCAGGGGTCACCCAATGAAATTAGTAGGCAGCAGGTTTAAAACAAACATAAGGAAGTACTTCTTCACACAACGCACATTCAGCTGGTGGAAGTTGTTGCCAGGGGGCATTGTGAAGGCCAAGAGTATAACTGGGCTCAGAAAAGAATTAGATGGAAGATAGGTTCATTAGTAACTATTAGTCAAGAGGGTCAGGGACTCAAATCTCTGACTGCCAGAAACTGGGACTGGACAACACATGTTAAATTACCTTGTTCTGCTCACGCCCTCTGAAGCACTTTGCACTGGCCTCTGTTGGAAGACAGGATCCTGGGCTAGATGGACCATTGGTCTGTCTCAGTGTGGCCATTCTAATGTGGCCTAATCAGGCTCTTGTTCAGGGATGAGTCATCATCTCATACAATTGTCCTGTTTTTGAGTTGGAGAACTGAGGCGCAGAAATCTGAAGGGCCAGATTTGGAAAGGTATTTAGGAGCCTAAAGATGCAGATAGATGCAGTGGTGGAGTTTCAAAATCTCCTAGATACCTAACTCCCATTATCGGGAATTTGGGAATTAAAAATCCCAGTAGGTGCCTAACTCCCAGGGGGAGTTAAGTACCTAGGCATTTTTGAAAGCCCCACTGAGTGCCTATGCACAGTTTTAGATCATAGAATCATAGAGTTTAATTGTGGTGTAGATATTGTGGTTTGGGCTGGAGCCTGGGCTCTGATACCCTCCCACCTCCTGGGATCTCAGAGCCCAGGCTCCAGCCCAAGCCAAAATGTCTACAGTGCAATTAAACAGCCCCGTAGCCTGAGCCCCATTAGCCCAAGTCAGCTGGCATGGACCAGCCACAGATGTTTAATTGCACTGTAGACATACCCTAAGTGACTTTCCCCAGATCACACACAAATGTCTGTGGTGGATCCTATGGGTTTGTGCCCTCCGTAGCACAAACAGGATCCTGATCCTGACTGGGGCCCTTGGGTGTTTAATGCAATACAAATAATATGTCTGTATTTATTTCATTTAGTGTAAACGTTTTCTATAGCTGCTATAAAAAAGTATATACATGTGGAACAGTAATTATTAGACAAAGTTCTGAACTCCAAATATCTCATAAGTAGATCTTTCCTCCAAAAACTCATGGGGGAAAAAGCAGAAAAGAAATAGAAACAAAATGCTGGTCTCTGTGTTTCTTTCTCTAGATGTTCCTCTGACCTACCAATATCACTTCTTTTTTGTCTGGATTCAGTCTGAGTTGGCATACTCCTATCAAGGTTCATGCCTCGCTTAGACACCACAGAAGGCCAGAAATAACAGAATCCAGAATGTTCTTTATTTTTTAGAAGTTTTTGTCTGATTTTCACATTTACTTGCACTAATGTCTTCATAATATTTGCTTTCGTAAAACAAATGAAATACTTTATTACAGGTCCAGTTGCAGCTATGTTTGAACCAACTTACCTCAAATCTTTTCCATAATGAAAAGGAGTACTTGTGACACCTTAGAGACTAACCAATTTATTTGAGCATGAGCTTTCGTGAGCTACAGCTCACTTCATCGGATGCATGCCATGGAAACTGCAGCAGACTTTATTTATACACAGAGAATATGAAAAAATACCTCCTCCCACCCCACTGTCCTGCTGGTAATAGCTTATCTAAAGTGATCATCAGGTGGGCCATCTCTACGTAAAAGAATAAATGGACACAAATCAGATGTCAAGAATTATAACATTCATAAACCAGTCGGAGAACACTTCAATCTCTCTGGTCACGCAATCACAGACATGAAGGTCGCTATCTTAAAACAAAAAAACTTCAAATCCAGACTCCAGCAAGAAACTGCTGAATTGGAATTCATTTGCAAATTGGATACTATTAATTTAGGCTTAAATAGAGACTGGGAGTGGCTAAGTCATTATGCAAGGTAGCCTATTTCCTCTTGTTTTTTCCTACCCCCCCTCCCCCAGATGTTCTGGTTTAACTTGGATTTAAACTTGGAGAGTGGTCAGTTTGGATGAGCTATTACCAGCAGGAGAGTGAGTTTGTGTGTGTATGGGGGTGGGGGGATGTGAGAAAACCTGGATTTGTTCTGGAAATGACCCACCTTAATTATGCACATTGTAGGGAGAATGGTCACTTTGGATGAGCTATTACCAGCAGGATAGTGAGTTTGTGTGTGTGGTTTTTGGGAGGGGGTGAGAGAACCTGGATTTGTGCAGGAAATGGCCCAACTTTATTATCATGCACATTGTGTAAAGAGTTGTCACTTTGGATGGGCTATCACCAGCAGGAGAGTGAATTTGTGTGGGGGGGTGGAGGGTGAGAAAACCTGGATTTGTGCTGGAAATGGCCCACCTGATGATCACTTTAGATAAGCTATTACCAGCTGGACAATGGGGTGGGAGGAGGTATTTTTTCATATTCTCTGTGTATAAATAAAGTCTGCTGCAGTTTCCACGGCATGCATCCGATGAAGTGAGCTGTAGCTCACGAAAGCTCATGCTCAAATAAATTGGTTAGTCTCTAAGGTGCCACAAGTACTCCTTTTCTTTTTGAGAATACAGACTAACACGGCTGTTACTCTGAAACTTTTCCATAATGTACATGCCGGCCTTTCTTTTTCAGGCTTTAGATACATTTTAATGTAACTAGACTAGTTGGCTAATAATATGACATGAAATAGTGATGCTCAGCTTGTTTCTCTTAAGCTTATTAGTTAACAGCAAGAGTAAGAATTATCTTTTCTGACTTCTTTTTGTGCTTAGGTTAAATACAATCAATAATAAGAGTTTTGAATCATTGTATTTCAGGTTTTGGTTTGACTGAAAATTATGTCAAATTACACCCTGAGGATGAGGTTCAGTTCCGACTGAACTCGGTGGGAGTTTTGCCATTGACTTCAGTGGCACCAGGATTTCACCCTAGATCTCAAACGTTATCTTGGACCTACTTATAAAGTTAATAGGTGTTTTTTTAATTAGTGTTTGTTTTCTTTGTAGATTTTCACAGCATTGCCACCCTTCACTCTGGGAATCTTTGAACGATCATGTACTCAAGACAGCATGCTTAGATTTCCCCAGCTCTACAAAATTACTCAAAATGCGGATGGGTTCAACACAAGGGTAATGGGAAATCTTTTATTTTTTAAAAAAAATTAAAAGAAAAACGCTAGCATATTTTCAAGTCCTGTTTTTTTTCAATCTTAAAGGCCTCATTCAGTTTTACTTCAGGTTTATGCCAGCATAACTCCCTTGAAATCAGGGTTGTCCTTGCTTCCTAGAATGTTGTGTTCTTTTGAAAGTAATTTGCTGTTTCTGAGTACTGACTAGAAGAGAGGCCTGAACTAGAATAGTAGTCCTGAAGTCCATCCACATTTTGGGGAAGTTCAGATTAGGGCCCATATCTGAATATGAATTTTGCAACTCATAGCTTATTCTACCTCGCAATATATGGCCTGTCTGCATCTTTCAGAGAAGCTGGATGAGCTGTGCCTGTTTTTTGAGTTTCATATTGAAATGGTGCCATAATCCTACCTACCAGCCTTGCTCAGTATCTTTTTAAAGTTTTTCTTAAGTTAGGATGATTTTATTCTTCCTGTCATTGCTGAGGTTTGAGAATTATGCAGATAAAGTTACTCTTGTATTTTCTTTTAATATTTTGGAGAATATCCTACACTTTCTGTTTCACTGATTTACTGACCTCTTTGTGCTAAGAAATTTCACCATTTGAGGTTTTGGGTTTTTTTTAATGAGTAATTAAATATACTCTTGAAACAAAGCAAGGTCCTAGGTTTGTTTTGTCAGAGGGATTCAAGATTTCAAAGAATAAAATTGCTGAATATCAAACCTCTGACATATGAGAAACATAAGACTTTTAAATGGGACATTGTGGGGTACAAAAAGTACTTTTCTTCATTAAAAACACAAAGTAACTGTTTCATTGTATTAATAGTCCTGTCTATCATCATGATAATTTGAGCAATTAAGCAAAGGTGAATCCACCTGCTCATATTCTGATGAAGATTTTGGGGGGTACTATGTTTGCCCTAATATAATCTGACCTACTGTATTTAAAAAATCCTTCAATTGAAGCAGAGTTGTCTGGTGGTAGCACAGAAATTACGTAAAAAGTGGATGAGGAAATATATTTCAGAAAATTTCAAGTATTGCAGCTTAGGAGAAATATTACAGTCTGCCAGTAAACTTCACAATGAAGCATTTGTTGGGAGTTAGAGAGAGATCAAGATTTTTGGCGGACTCCTGACTTTCTTGGTTTGTTTTCCCTCAGGTTTTCTGGGGTCACTGCATCAACGCCTTGATCCACTCCATCATTCTTTTCTGGTTTCCACTGAAAGTGCTGGAACATGGTAACTGCTTCATTATTTCAAATGTCAGCAAGTAGCATTCAGTCTTCCCAGTGCCAATGTGTTTGCAGAGCTGGAGGTCACAATTGGTTCTAAGAAAACTAATGATGATAGACAGTTGGAGCGGTTATAGCTTCTAGCCTTGACCATTTATCAGCGCTGACCTTTGGAAGCCACTATTCTTGCATTTGACATGGATATCTTCCATGTAGTGACTTCCATACCTAATTTTTAGTAAGCCTCTTTCAGTCACACACTTATGTCTTCTGAACGTTCTGAAGTAAAACTTGGGTTCAGGCACACACACAAAATCTTGAGTTTTCTTTCCTTTTCAAATATTTTCATTCCTCATGTCACATACTTGTACAGTGTTCGTATAGTGAGTTTTGTATCCTTACAATAGGGAAACCTTTTGCTTTATATTTGTTGGGCCTTTTAAATTCTACAATAGACTCTTTCCAAATTGCCTACAAAATGCAGGGTAATTTCCAGAGTGTCCCAACCAAATCCCATTGAAGTAAATTGGAAGTGCTTCTGTTCACTTAAGTGGAAGCTGGATCAGGTTCAGAGTTAGAAAAATTAGGAAAACAGAATTTGCCTTATCAAATGAGACAGTGACATCCTCAAGTCTGGTATCCTGCAGCTGCCAATGGCAACTGCCTGGTACTTTACAGAAAGACAAGAAATCCCACCATGTACCCAGCCAGTTTGTACATAGCGTTACTCCTGGGGGAATTCTGCACCACTGCGCATGTGCAGAATTTATGTCCCCTGCAGATTTCTTTTCTTCTCTGCAGAAAAATGACTTTCTGATGGGGAAGCAAAAAGAAGCCACAAGAGTGGTCAGAAGACCCTCCCCTGCAGTATGTTTCCTGTGCCCAGGGCAGCCAGCAAAGAGGTAAACCACTGTGGGGCAGGGGGCAGGACTGGAGAAGACCTGGTTGGTGGCTCGTACCCTGTGCTGGGCTCAGCTAATAGAGGATGGGACTTCTTCTTCCCCTGCACAGCATCCAGGGCCATGTCAGACCCACCCCCAGATTTCTCCCCCCACTGTAGAAAGCTCTGCAAACTCCCACCCTCCCCATCCTTCCTGCACCCATCAGCTTCTCAGCTGCAGGGGGAGGGATTACTGTACAGTGAGTTGTTCCCCCATCCACCCAAACCACATGCATCCAGACCCCCTTATACCCAGACCCTCCCACCGAGCCTTATCCCCCACCCCGCACTCAGAACTCCCCCGACGAGCCCCACTCACCTTGCACCTGGACCACCCCGACAATCCAACCACACCCAGATTGCCACCCTACTGAGCCCCAACCAGCTGCACATGGATCCCCACCCCACTGAACTCCACTCCCCCAGCAACTGGAACCCCCCCACTGAGCATACCACACCCAGACTCCCCTGCTGAGCTCTCTCCCTCCCACACCCAGATCCCACCCTCACTGAGCCCCAACTACCTTCACTGGGCCCCCCTTCAGAGTCCCATTACCATTGCACCCAGAACCCCGCAACAAGCCTCTGTGCATCCAGATCCACCCCCCACAGATCCCCTACTGAGCTGCCTGCACCCAGATTGCCTCACACAGTGCCCTCTCAACTCACACCTGGATCCCCCCACGCTAAGCCCCTCCACACTTGGATCCTGCCTTGCTGAGCCTGCCTGCCCACACTGCTGCACCAGGCACTGAGGGCAGGGCCCCTGGGGTGTTTTTGGGCAGGCCCGGTCCTTGCACTGTTAGGGTTGGGTGCAATCTTACTGCAGAGTCTGTGTCCCGGGGGGAGCTGCACAGTGATCTCCCACCTCTGTGCAGCCAGTGGCCTGTGCTCCCCAATGCCATGCTGGAGCCTCCACATATATATGACCAATACATTTTGGAGAATTTTGCAATATTGTGCACAACATTTTTAATTTTTGGGCACAGAATGCCCTCAGGAGTATACATGGACAGGACAAACCCTTACAGTCTATCTACCTGACTCAAGAAATAGGACTACTCATATCTTATCATGCATTACAACCAGTGTTATTATTGGGTTAAATTAAACAGCTCCTCTCTAAATTCTGTTTTAGGTTGATCTGTCCAGAGGTTACAATTAAGAAACTTTTGTTTGTTTATATTTTTTCCTTCACTTCTTGATCTGTCCCTAACTATTATCTTAAAGTGCCCTTTTAGGTGTCAACAAATGAAATAGATTAGGATGCTCCTTCTCCAATATTAATTTCATTTCTGAAAAGTTGTGCTAACTGTGAGTGTAGACAGTTCCTTTTATTCTCCAAGGAGAGGTGAATATAAAGTTTTCAACTTTCTTTATGTTGGAGTAAAAAGTGTTTTTAAAGCTTCAGACAATGTTTCATTCACACTGGGATGTTCTTTACCCACTTGAGTTCCTTAGGATAAAGACTGCGTATGTTCAGTGAATGGGCACTTGTATAGCCCTAAAGATAGATGTTTTCTGCATATCTTCAGATTCTTTCTTATTAACAGAAAGTTCTTTCTTTGCAGGGCCACTGGGTTCCCAAAGAGTGAGGTCATGAAATGCAGTATAATGTTAGAATATTTTTTTAAAAATCTAGTAATTACATTGAAAATTACATAGATAATCTGAATTTAAGTGTTTCCCGTGACACTGTACGATAAATGTAATCAGAGTAACTAGGCCAGATTACATTCGATCTGTGACAACCAATATGGCCACACAAAGACAAATTCCACTATAAACCTAAACAGCAGACACTAAAGTAAGCCTCTCTTGGCATCGGTAAGATGCTCTGGAGATAATAGGCCTGATTCTTCATTGCTCTTCAGCTTTGTTTTCCTTAACCCCAGTGCAAAGGTAGAACAAAGTGTAGTTAGTCCTCCCATTCTGATTTGGTAACATTTTACACCCAGTTTACACTGGTGTCGAGGACTACACAAGGCAAAAGCCAATGGAGATCAGGACCACTGTCTTCAGTAAGAAAAGATAAGGTGATTACAGAGTCCTATGACAAGAAACCAAACAAGCTCCTATCCGTACTGGCTAGGAAGCAGTTTTAAATCACACAACACTTTCAATAAATAACTTTTATCTCTCTCAGTAGCCAGGGATGCCAAATTGGCAAGGCCTAGGCTAAAGGATTCAGAGGGGGAAAAGTAAGTTACAGTTCTGACCCCCGTCATTTGTCCAGTACCTTCACCTTGATCACCTTGCTCGATCGGTTCTTCAGCCCTTGTATAGATTGCACCAGTCACAACACATCTTCCATTCTTCTCGTATCCTGGCCTTCCTTCTCCATGTGTAGTCATGTCTTTTCACAATAAAATCTTCCATCACCATCATTTCGCTTCATATTCCTCCGCTTCCCTAGCAAGTTCCGCATTTCCTCTGAGATTCTTCCCTTCGCTCTTTTCAGTCTTTCTCAGCTAATTTCACGCATTGCCTCAACTTATCAGTGAAGTTTTTGTAAGCCTCATTGCAGTTATCTATAAAACTCCAGTCTTCCTTGGAAATGTTCGTTTTAAAGATTGCCTTGTCAAATATTTTTGGCCACTGTCTCTGATTTGCCATCTGTAGTGCTTTCTTCTCCACCTTTTCGTTGAAGTTGAGCTGTGCTCTGAGCAAGTGATTGTCACTACCAGTGATAAATGATGATACTACTGAGATGTCTTGTACAATGCGCTGCTTATTGATCAGAATATAGTCAGTCTTCTTCTTCACATTGGGCGCAATCCATGTTCACCTCCTCTTGGCCTTCTTCATAAACCAGGTGTTAACAATGAACATTTCTTTTGTCTCCACCAGAGTTGCCAGTTGCTCTCATGAATTCTGTTCACCAGTGCCATACCTTCCAATGAACTTTTCACCTTCTTTCCCTCTTCCAACTTTGGCACTGAAATCTCCCTTCACATTCATATATGTGGATTTTTGAGCGAGGGTTTCCTCCAGCTCCTGATAGAATTCTTCCACATCGTCATCTTTGCTTGTGCTTGTGGGAGCACAAATCTGAATAACCTTGAGGGTGCTGTTCTTGTTCAGTTGTAGGTGTAGCACTCCAGTGCACGATGGCTTGAACTTGCAGGAGATTATTTTTGAAGACCATTCCTTGTTGGTGATGAAGCCTGTTCCTCCAATGGTTCTCGCGCCTTCTCCTTTTCCCAGCATGATGGTACTTTTGTCTCTCCACTTCACTTTCATCTCCTTTCTTTGTCGCATTTCGCAGAGACCAAGGATGCTGCAGGCTGTCCTTGCCTTCTCCTCCATTAGATGGTTGATCGAATTGCTTCTCATCAGTGTCCTTCAGTTATAGGTGCACACTGAGAGGGCAGTCCTTTTTCTGGCCCCTGAGATTCTTAACAGACTCTCGTCAACTGAATTCCCCCCCACCATCGTAGAATGGATCGAGGTGCACACGAGGAGTTGGGGTCCATTTATTCATGTTGTTTTAGCCATTTTTTCATCCACCCACTGGCTATGCTGTCAGTGGCATGTTTACTTCCTCAACTTAGCTAGCACACCACCTCAAGAAGGAGGACACTGTCCTCCCCCTAGGCTGGTAGTCGGACACCTTAATAGCATGGTTGAACATACTGAAGAATACACTCCACTATCCTCGCTGTCAGACAAGGCAGCTGTGCCACTTTGAGGCATTGATGTACAATTTTGCAGCAGTGTCCAGTACCACTTCCATGTAATGACTGAGCAGCAAATCTAAACTGCGTGGTCAGTGTAACTACACTGATTGGACAATAGGTGATTGCAAATGTCTTTTTACCTACAAAGATCTAAGTTCAAATGCTGTTTAGTTCACAAGTGAAAACAGGCCTTTAATGGACTTTTCTCCACCTAACTACAATTTGGAATAACTAAAGTAGGCATGATTAACAGCTCCTATGCAAGAAAGGGTTAATGTTTGAAAATTGAGAGTATTGATAAGGACAGAGCTGCATCAGCAGAACGCTGTTGGGAAGCTGAAAAGAGCTGCTGCTTCTGCTTGAATGAAGATCCATGATCAATGTAAGACTAAAGTCATATCAGTAAATGATCCCAGTTTGCTAATATGAAGTCCAGTCCTGCTCATAAATTCAAAAAGTGAAACCACTCAAGGTCATAAGCACTATGCCAATACTATAAGTGTTTATAGAATCAGGCCCAAGGTTTTATCATAGGTCTGTTCCAACTCCAGACTTGTATACTTCTCTAGCAGACATCTTGAAACTTATGAAAACATAAATGGTGCTCATGCTTGGGTAATGCTTGAAGGTTTCAGTAATTATGAGCCCATTTGGCATTCATGTGGCTGTCATGTGTTCTTTCATAGGCTTCTATTTAAAGTTGGCAAGCGCTAAGAATGACTAAATGGACACTTGAAGTATTGCCAAGCTTGGCACTTTCAGGTGATAAATCAACCTGTACTCACCCTTCTGCACTCTTTCTGCCAGGAGAAAGGGTGTGTCTGAAACTGAATGCCAGTCGGTTGATACACTAACACCCATTAAGATGTTTTAGGCGTCACATGTATCCACTACAAATCTCTTGTCCTTTTTTTTTTTAAACCAACCTCATTTGGCTACAAATCACTTTGTGTTTAAAAACTGTTTACTTCAAAGGAATATCAAAATTTAAAAAATATTAGCAGTATCAATATGCAGCACAGAGTGACACAGAAAATGCATTAGCTCTTCTAGACAGTTTGTTTGTTAGTGCCTGGCAAACATTCATTCTCTCACTAAAATAGTTTTTAACAACTAAGGTTGTGACTGTGCTATTTCTGAGCATATAAACACAACACTGCATTACCAATTTCTAACATACTGCTTTTTTTAAAGTGCTTTGAGAAGCATAGGGTATGAAAGGCGCTCTACAAAGACAAATTTGGGAGAGATTTTTTCAAGCACGTTATTGAAAATCTTTGCCTTTGAAAATATCCCCTTTATTCCATTCTGTTGATACACTGATATCAAATATGATAAGCTTTGTTATCTCTCTTTCAGATGCATTGTTCACAAATGGCCAAGGACCAGACTATTTATTTGTGGGAAACATTGTTTATACAGTAAGTTCTTAGCATTTATATCTTAGCAATTTTGCTGAATAGTAGAGTTGCTTTCAGTCACACTGGTATACATCGGTAGGTGTACGAGTGAGATCAGAATTAGACCGTGTGTGTGTATAAAAGTTTTGTCTTTTCCTTTTCATTCCCTCCTTCAGAAATTTACTGAACAATATTGTGTAAAAATTATGCTTTTAGTTCTGTTAGGTGTCCAGAGGCCTTTGGGGATGGGCAGCATATAAATAAAAGTATTGTTACTTTTAGAAGGGGAAAAGTTAAACAGCTAGGCGTGGGATATACATGCTGAATATAATATATTTCCTCCATTTCTTTCTTTCCACAGTATGTTGTGGTTACTGTTTGTTTGAAAGCTGGTTTAGAAACTACAGCATGGACTAAAGTAAGTGGTCCTCAATCTTTTTTGGTATCTTTCTTGCCCACATCTTTCTTCATATTGTATGTTATATTTTAATATAGAAATTTACCATTTTTCTTATTCAGGTTTGAAGTGGAGAGAGTATAGGTGTATTTTCATCTGGATTACAATTATCTCTCATCTGTAGTTACATCACTGTTTTCCTTGCTTTTCACTTCATAGAGTATGTTTGTATTAGGAGATAACTGCAGATGACATTACCAAATTCACGGCTGTGAAAAACGCATCACAGACCATGAAATCTGGTCTCCCCCCATGAAATCTGGTCTTTTAGGTGTTTACCCTATACTATACAGATTTCACAGGAGAGACCAGCGTTTCTCAAATTAGGGGTCCTGCCCAAAGGGGATTTGCAGGGGGGGTCACAAGGTTATTTTAGGGGGGTCGCAGTATTGCCACCCTTACATCTGTGGTCCCTCCAGAGCTCAGCAGCCAGAGAGCAGTGACTGTTGGCTAGGCATCCAGCTCTGAAGGCAGCGCCCCTCCAGAAGCAGCACAGAAGTAAGGTAGCAGTACCGCTACCCCCTGCCCCCTACAATAACCTTGTGACCCCTCCATAACTCCGTCTTGGGTCAGGACCCCTACAGTTACAACACTATGAAATTTCTGATTTAAATAGCTGAAATCATGATATTTACTATTTTAAAATCCTACCATGAAATTGACCAAAGTAGACAGTGAATTTGGTAGGGCGCTAAGCGTAATGTAATGACAAGGATATGGCTTCAAAACTTTGAAAAGAAAGAGGGGAAAGTGGGGAAAGAGAAACATTTTTTATTAGCCTGGCTCCTGTAAACACTCTAAAGAAGTGTGAGCAGCAAGGGTGATGTCGTGGTGGGAGTCTACTATAGATCACCAGACCAGGGGGATGAGGTGGATGAGTATTTCTACAGGCAACTCGCAGAAGTTACTAGATCGCACGCCCTGGTTCTCATGGGAGACTTCAATCACCCTGATATCTGCTGGGAGAGAAATACAGCGGTGCACAGACAATCCAGGAAGTTTTTGGAAACTGTAGGGGACAATTTCCTGGTGCAAGTGCTGGAGGACCCAACTAGGGGCAGAGCTCTTCTTGACCTGCTGCTCACAAACCGGGAAGAACTAGTAGGGGAAGCAAAAGTGGATGGGAGCCTGGGAGGCAGTGACCATGAGATGGTCGAGTTCAGGAACCTGACACAAGGAAGAAAGGAAAGCAGCAGAATGCAGACCCTGGACTTCAGAAAAGCAGACTTTGACTCCCTCAGGGAACTGATGGGCAAGATCCCCTGGGAGAATAACATGAGGGGGAAAGGAGTCTAGGAGAGCTGGCTTTATTTTAAAGAATCCTTGTTGAGGTTACAGGGACAAACCATCCCGATGTGTAGAAAGAATAGTAAATATGGCAGGCGACCAGCTTGGCTTAACAGTGAAATCCTTGCCGATCTTAAACACAAAAAAGAAGCTTACAAGAAGTGGAAGATTGGACAAATGACCTGGGATGAGTATAAAAATATTGCTCAGGCATGTAGGAGTGAAATAAGGAAGGCCAAATCACACCTGGAGTTGCAGCTAGCAAGAGATGTTAAGACTAACAAGAAGGGTTTCTTCAGGTATGTTAGCAACAAGAAGAAAGTAAAGGAAAGTGTGGGCCCCTCACTGAATGAGGGAGGCAACCTAGTGACAGGGGATGTGGAAAAAGCTTATGTACTCAATGCTTTTTTTACCTCAGTCTTAACGAACAAGGTCAGCTCCCAGATTACTGCACTGGGCAGCACAGCATGGGGAGGAGGTGACCAGCCCTCTGTGGAGAAAGAAGTGGTTCAGGACTATTTAGAAAAGCTGGACGTGCACAAGTCCATGGGGCCGGATGCGTTGCATCCGAGAGTGCTAAAGGAGTTGGCGGATGTGATTGCGGAGCCATTGTCCATTATTTTTGAAAACTCATGGTGATCCGGGGAAGTCCCGGATAACTGGAAAAAGGCTAATGTAGTGTCCATCTTTAAAAAAGGGAAGGAGGAGGATCCTGGGAACTACAGGCCAGTCAGCCTCACCTCAGTCCCTGGAAAAATCATGGAGCAGGTCCTCAAAGAGTCAATTCTGAAGCACTTAGAGGAGAGGAAAGTGATCAGGAACAGTCAACATGGATTCACCAAGGGCAAGTCATGCCTGACTAATCTAATTGCCTTCTATGACGAGATAACTGGCTCTGTGGATGAAGGGAAAGCAGTGGACGTGTTGTTCCTTGACTTTAGCAAAGCTTTTGACACTGTCTCCTACAGTATTCTTGCCAGCAAATTAAAGAAGTATGGGCTGGATGAATGGATTATAAGGTGGATAGAAAGCTGGCTAGATTCTCGGGCTCAATGGGCAGTGATCAATGGCTCCATGTCTAGTTGGCAGCCGGTATCGAGTGGAGTGCCCCAAGGGTCAGTCCTGGGGCCGGTTTTGTTCAATATCTTCATAAATGATCTGGAGGATGGTGTGGATTGCACCCTCAGCAAGTTTGCAGATTACACTAAACTGGGAGGAGAGGTAGATACACTGGAGGGTAGGGATAGGATACAGAGGGCCCTAGACAAATTGGAGGATTGGGCCAAAAGAAATCTGATGAGTTTCAACAAGGACAAGTGCAGAGTCCTTCACTGAGGACAGAAGAATCCAATGCACCGCTACAGACTAGGAACCGAATGGCTAGGCAGCAGTTCTGCAGAGAAGGACCTAGGGGTGACAGTGGACGAGAAGCTGGATATGATATTCTATGATTCTAAATTTAATTTATTGGGTATGGCCATTATTGGAGTAACTCCATTAAAGTCAGTGAATTTGGCCTGTAATCTCTTTTCCATTACCTGATCCACTACATAGCCACTTTGGAAGGAATACATGCAGTACCAAACAAAAGGTGTCAAGTATCCAATAGGCAATTAAGGCTTGATCACTGACTTCATTGCCAGACCCTTTTTTTTTTTTTTTAGCAATTCTTTATTTTTCAAGTCCATGGAGTTTTTTGTATACTAGTGCTCTCTTTATATTTCCAAATATTGTTGCATTTTCTGAACCACAGAATTGATTAGATGTGGGGATAATTGAAAACCGTACATATTCTCTGAACCTCAGATTCCTGAGTCATTCACAGCAATGATTGGCTATTACTTGCTGTCCAATAGGTAGGCATACCATAGGTGGCAGAATCTAGGGTAATAGCATCCCAGAAATCCAATGATTTTATCTCTTGATGCCTCCTTAACAGAATTTTTTCAGAAATATTAACACCTACATTTTCCAAAATGACCAGTGATTTTGGTGTGCTTCAATTTTTAGGCACCCAATTTGAGACATCTTATAGGAGTTTGAGGTGTCTTAAGTGGGGCACATAAGAATCAAGGCATCCAAAATCACTAATCAGTTAAAAATGTAGGCCAGAGAGTACTCTGCAGGTTATATATGGTTCAGCTGCAAATAACTTTCTTTTTGTAACTGTTAACTATACCAAACACTTTGGAACAGGGGCTATTATGTCTGTGAAGTTTCTCACAAATCATTTATTCTTATTTGCATGGTAACAATAAAGGTTTAACCCAGTGGTATTACTAGTATAAATGGAGTGAAGCGGTCTTGTGTTCTGCGCACAAGCATGTGATCCAGGGGCTCTTGCGTTCATATCCCATCAGGACCCCACTGACTCCCTTAATGGACTTTGCCAAGTCCTTTAATCTCACTGCCTCCGCCCTTCCAGCTTTAAAATGTAACAGTACTTACTTACATACCTCACAGAGGAGTCGTGAGGATTAGTTAGTTAATGTGTCTACATTTTGAAGATGAAAAAGTGGATCATTTTATTTGATTTTATTATTTTGAATGTGGTACCTCATTCCCTCATCTGAAAAATATAAAAGAACATAAGTGCTATTTTTGTCGCTGTTTGTTCATAGATTTTTTTATGATGTGTAGTTCAGTGCCATTTTAAAATGTAAAAACATTCATTAAAAACAAATGAACCCCACACACACTCTAAGTGGATGCATCCAAATCTGCTTCCTAGACATATGGGGCCTCTTCAAATCCTGTAACATTCAGAATAATTTGATGTTTCTTATCCCTCTTCCCTGAATAATTATCCCCATGTGACTGAAAAGACACCAATTACTGACCCTCCTGCTTTCTGAATTTAGCCAAAAAGGCACTTATACTGGTCAATAAATCCCTATGTTAATTGATACTAGAATTTTATGAATAAAATGTCAGCATGTGCAAAAAATCTTCCCTGTCAACAGGACAAGGTTTTTTTTCTCCTTTCTTTTATATATTAGTCGCATGAGATTTTCTGATATAAAAATAATATAAAGAAAATTTCCTCCTAATTCCTCACTCACTGACTTGGGCCCTGTGGTGATTTGCTTCTCCTTGGGGGCCTTGTGTTGGTAACACTTATTGTTTCAGCTGTGAGGGAATCAATGCATGAAGAACATTCGTAGTACTTGAAGAGTATTAAATGTATGACTGAAAGCCTCTTCTCCATCATCAAGTGGATTGGTTACACGCAGGTTTATTCTCAAGAGTGAGAGATACACTTGGCCACATGAGAGAATGTGATAGGTATAACTGAAAGCTCTAAATATAGAACTGACACAGATGCATAGCAGTTCTTATTCTGACTTATCCGGTAAGCAGGGTGGAGGGAATGGTCTAACCAGTGGTCATTCCATGATGTACAGCTAAAACTTCAGAGTGGCACAATTCAGAATGACTTATTGTTGTACATAGTATATATAGAGCATGGCCACAGGCTCTTCACAACTAACATTTATAGTAACTCACCTTCCTACCTCAGAAGAGCTTACAAATGAAAATAAACAGATAGGATACACAGACCAGCAAGAGAAAAATGGAGACACTATGGGCATAACTTCCTTTGACTTACATTGATTTTATACCTTCAACGGTTACTTCTGGTTTACACCTATGTACATCAGACTAATCAGCCAGTTCATTTTAGTGTGAAATCAACAATGTGAGACAACCCAAATTAAGTGTTTAAGGAGGAATTGCAAGCAGGAGGGGGAGGGCACATGGCATACAGGAAGTAGGAGGCTGTTCCAAGCAAAGGGATCATGAAAGAAGGCATATGGCTGAAAGCTGGAAAACGACACGTATGAAGTGTTGGGAGAAGCGATTAACATGGCCATAAGAAGAAAGATGGGGAGGACGAGAGAGAAGAGATGTAAGTAGGGGCAGCATCACAGCATGGTGAAAGTGAGGCTGGAGAGCTTAAAGCTGTTGTAGAATTAGAGAAGCATCTAGTGTTTGCAGAGAGGGGCAATGTGGTTGCAGCAAGGGGAGAGGAAGATGCTCTTTCACCCTCATTCTACATAAATACACCTATTAAAAAGCAAAAAAAAAAGTCCTTATAGATCTTCCTCTGCTTATTTTTGTCTCTGCTAATCTTAGTGACTCTAGCAACTTGTAGCAGAAGCTTCAATCTGAACAGTGCTGAGTCTGCTGGCTTATTGCTTGAAATTGCTGCAGCTCAGAGGGAGCAGTAATCTGCTCTGAAAATATGACTTTTTGAAGTGTATTTTTCTCATATAATTCTATTTTTTCTTTAAATATGAATTCCTGCAGCAGCACTACAAGAGCCGAATGCTGGGAAGTGTTCAATGCCCTCAGCTACTATGGAAGTGTCTGATTCAGGAGAGCACTTAAGTATGTGCTTAAGTCCATCCCTATTTAGGAAAGGACCTAAGCATGTGTTTTAAGTGCTTATCTCAATCAGAACTAAAGTCAGTGGGAGATGATGACACTAACATCTTGTGAGATTGAGCCCATAGTGAGCTGTTGGCAGGTTCCTCACAGCTCCAACAGAAACAAGCTGCCCCTGTATTATTTACATTTATTTAAAATGAAATAAACATTAAAAACTGTAAGAAAAACTTTTAAAATAGTAAATAAAATGACAGGTCACTGCATTTAGCCGTATGAAGTGGAAATCTATCAACTGCATGAAAAAACTTGTACAGATACAGACAGACATCATCTTCCTTTCCAAATGCAAACAGATGGACATCGTACCAAAAGGACCGAAAGTAAAAAATCCATTACAATCTACATACCACACAGACTATGCTGACAGCTTGTGCCATACTCTCTCAAAGAAACTGCGGAATCACCTGATCAACATCCTCTACAGCAAACAGGGAAAGATTAAGAATGAGCTCTCAGAACTGGATACTCTCATAAAAAAACAACCTTCCACACAAACTTCCTCGTGGCTGGAATTTACTGAAACTAGACAAGCCATTTACAACGCACACTTTGCTTCTCTACAAAAGAAAAAGGACACTAAACTTTCTAAACTACTACATGCTAAAAGGGCCACAGCAATGGTTCCCTCAACCCACCCAGCAATATTGTTAACCTATCCAACTATACTCTCAGCCCAGCAGAAGAAGCTGTCCTATCTCGGGGCCTCTCCTTCTGCCCCTCCACCCCCACGAACATGATACAGTTCTGTGGTGACTTAGAATCCTATTTTCGATGTCTCCGACTCAAGGAATATTTCCAAAATACCTCTGAACAACATACTAATCCACAGAGGCCTCCCTACCAACATTACAAAAAGAAGGATTCTAGGTGGACTCCTCCTGAAGGTCGAAACAGCAGACTGGACTTCTACATAGAGTGCTTCCGCCGATGTGCACGGGCTGAAATTGTGGAAAAGCAGCATCACTTGTCCCATAACCTCAGCCGTGCAGAACACAATGCCATCCACAACCTCAGAAACAACTCTGACATCATAATCAAAAAGGCTGACAAAAGAGGTGCTGTTGTCATCATGAATAGGTCGGAATATGAACAAGAGGCTGCTCGGCAGCTCTCCAACACCACTTTCTACAAGCCATTACCCTCTGATCCCACTGAGAGTTACCAAAAGCAACTACAGCATTTGCTCAAGAAACTTCCTGAAAAAGCACAAGATCAAATCCGCACAGACACACCCCTGGAACCCCGACCTGGGATATTCTATCTACTACCTAAGATCCATAAACCTGGAAATCCTGGGCGCCCCATCATCTCAGTCATTGGCACCCTGACAGCAGGATTGTCTGGCTATGTAGACTCCCTCCTCAGGCCCTACGCTACCAGCACTCCTAGCTACCTTCGAGACACCACTGACTTCCTGAGGAAACTACAATCCATCGGTGATCTTCCTGATAACATCATCCTGGCCACTATGGATGTAGAAGCCCTTTACACCAACATTCCACACAAAGATGGACTACAAGCCGTCAAGAACACTATCCCCGATAATGTCACGGCTAACCTGGTGGCTGAACTTTGTGACTTTGTCCTTACCCATAACTATTTCACATTTGGGGACAATGTATACCTTCAGATCAGCGGCACTGCTATGGGTACCCGCATGGCCCCACAGTATGCCAACATTTTTATGGCTGATTTAGAACAACGCTTCCTCAGCTCTCGTCCCCTAATGCCCCTACTCTACTTGCGCTATATTGATGACATCTTCATCATCTGGACCCATGGAAAAGAAGCCCTTGAGGAATTCCACCATGATTTCAACAATTTCCATCCCACCACCAACCTCAGCCTGGTCCAGTCCACACAAGAGATCCACTTCCTGGACACTACAGTGCTAATAAACAATGGTCACATAACCACCACCCTATACCAGAAACCTACTGACCGCTATTCCTACCTGCATGCCTCCAGCTTTCACCCTGACCACACCACACGATCCATCGTCTACAGCCAAGCTCTGCCATACAACCGCATTTGCTCCAATCCCTCAGACAGAGACAAACACCTACAAGATCTCTATCAAGCATTCTTACAACTACAATACCCACCTGCGGAAGTGAAGAAACAGATTGATAGAGCCAGAAGAGTTCCCAGAAGTCACCTACTACAGGACAGGCCTAACAAAGAAAATAACAGAACGCCACTAGCCGTCACCTTCAGCCCCCAACTAAAACCCCTCCAACGCATTATTAAGGATCTACAACCTATCCTAAAGGATGACCCAACACTCTCACAAATCTTGGGAGACAGGCCAGTCCTTGCCTACAGACAGCCCCACAACCTGAAGCAAATACTCACCAACAACCGCATACCACACAACAGAACCACTAACCCAGGAACCTATCCTTGCAACAAAGCCTGTTGCCAACTGTGCCCACATATCTATTCAGGGGACACCATCACAGGGCCTAATAACATCAGCCACACTATCAGAGGCTCGTTCATCTGCACATCCACCAATGTGATATCTATCATGTGCCAGCAATGCCCCTCTGCCATGTACGTTGGTCAAACTGGACAGTCTCTACGTAAAAGAATAAATGGACACAAATCAGATGTCAAGAATTATAACATTCATAAACCAGTCGGAGAACACTTCAATCTCTCTGGTCATGCAATTACAGACATGAAGGTCGCTATCTTAAAACAAAAAAACTTCAAATCCAAACTCCAGCGAGAAACTGCTGAATTGGAATTCATTTGCAAATTGGATACTGTTAATTTAGGCTTGAATAGAGACTGGGAGTGGCTAAGTCATTATGCAAGGTAGCCTATTTCCCCTTGTTTTTTCCTACCCCCCTCCCCCGACGTTCTGGTTAAACTTGGATTTATGCTGGAATTGGCCCACCTTGATTATCAGACACATTGTAAGGAGAGTGGTCAGTTTGGATGAGCTATTACCAGCAGGAGAGTGAGTTTGTGGGGGCGGGGGGGTGAGAAAACCTGGATTTGTGCTGGAAATGGCCCAACTTGATTATCATACACATTATAAGGAGAGTGATCACTTTAGATAAGCTGTTACCAGCAGAAGAGTGGGGTGGGAGGAGGTATTGTTTCATGGTCTCTGTGTATATAATGTCTTCTGCAGTTTCCACAGTATGCATCCAATGAAGTGAGCTGTAGCTCACGAAAGCTTATGCTCAAATAAATTGGTTAGTCTCTAAGGTGCCACAAGTACTCCTTTTCTTTTTAAATAAAATGAATTGGTTTTTTACAAGCTGCCTCTTCAGGAGACAGTATGCTCTAAGCAAATAAATCATTTCAGCTTTCTGCCTCACATTTTGCCATCTATAAAATTAAGGCACTAATATTTCCAAATCACCCCATCAGGCTGTTTTGAAGATTAATAAGTTCATTTTATAAAGCAACTTTAACACACTTAGCTATGTAAATGCTATTAAATATGTAATGTTAATGTAATATAAATACTATTAAAATTATTTGTTTAAAAATTCTGGTCCAGTATGTATTCTAAATATTTTTACTTGCTTTTTTATTTTTTTTTAACCACCTACAAGCTGTCAAAATACATATGCATGAGAATGCAAACTGCAAAATAGGACCTTGTTAAATGCTCTGATGGTCCATCATATTTTACTCCAGAAAGGTCATCAGCATTCACATCTCAGAACGTGGATTAGTAAGATTCTCTTAACACATAATCAGGAAGTTCAATATATGTCTGTGATCAGCATTTAAAATATGTATTTATTATTAAGAACTATACCCAGCATCTGTCGTGCCTTTTTCATCCAGGATCTCAGAGCACTTTACTAGCATTAATTAAGCCTTATAGATTTTAAGGTCAGAAGGGACCATTATGATCATCTAGTCTGACCTCCTGCACAATGCAGGCCACAGAATCTCACCCACCCACTCCTGTAACAAACCCCTGACCTATGTGAGCTATTGAAGTCCTCAACTCACGGTTTCAAGACTTCAAGGTGGAGAGAATCCTCCAGCAAGTGACCTGTTCCCCATGCTGCAGAGGAAGGCAAAAAAACCCTCAGGGCCTCTGCCAATCAGCCCTGGAGGAAAATTCCTTCCCGACCCCAAATATGGCGATTAGCTAAACCCTGAGCATGTGAGCAAGACTCACCAGTCAGACACTCAGGAAAGAATTCTCTGTAGTAACTCAGATCTCACCCCATCTAACATCCCATCACAGGCCATTAGGCCTATCTACCACTAATAGTCAAAGATCAATTAATTGCCAGAATTAGGCTATGACATCATATCATCCCTTCCATAAACTTATCAAGCTTAGTCTTGAAGCCAGATATGTCTTTTGCCCCCACTGCTTCCCTTACCGTACCCATACAAAGCAGGTACTATTTTACTTGTTTGACAGATGAGTAAATTGCAGCACTGGAAATTGAAGTGATTTGTCACGTAGAAAAATCAGTGACAGTTTCAGGAGCAGAATCTTAGTGTCCTGGCTTATAGTCCCCCTGCTCTATCTGCTAGATAATGACACTCTCTCCTTTTTTTGAAATACAGTAACACTGTGTGTGAGCCCAAATAAAATAGCTTTCACGTCTTCAGTATTAAAGGTAAACTCAGCTTTCCATCGTAAGTGTGTAAACCCTCCTTTGTCAATAGTGTATATGTACAGTATACAGTCATTTATGACATCACACTGTTTGTATTCAACTTCTGCAGCACATCTCCTTGGTCACTTTGGTATTATGGCATCCTTTTCCCTCATCCATTCCGTTTAGTTGTGTAGACTGTAGACTCTTCAGGGCAAGGATTGTCTTGCATATCCATAAATCACTAGCACATATTTAAAAAATAGTCAGTACATAATAGGGATTATTCTTGTAGTCATTGTGTATAACACACTATTTGATTCTTCCAGTAATGGCTATATTAGTGGTGCATGTGGCTTATATGCATACATGCAATGGCATAATAGGACTTTTGTGGGTGTAATTTCTAACTCATACCTTTGAAAACATCCACGTTGATGTATCACATAACTCTGTATAAGTAAAATGGGAACCAGGAGTCAGAGGGCACCTCAGAGTTCTAAGGAAAATCTGATGAGTTTCTGAAGCTACAAGTAAGATAGACTAGCTGAAAAGGCTGTCTGTCTGTGTCGTGGAGAAAAGATTAAAGAGGGGAGCTGTTCTGTGCTGTTTAAACCAGTCTGTGCCACTGGCCTAAAACCAAGTACAGTAGACAGCTGTAAGTTGAGACTGACAGAGATCTGGACAGAAAAAGACTCCTAGGAGAAAAATAATAATGTGGGCATTATTAAGTAGAAAGAGAGCTGTACTGTGTTCTCTTTTGTCCCTCTACAGTTTAGCCACCTGGCCGTTTGGGGAAGCATGCTGCTCTGGTTGGTGTTCTTCGGAGTCTACTCTGCCATCTGGCCCACCATTCCCATTGCACCAGACATGCTTGGACAGGTTAGTTTTCATGCTTGGATATGGGAAAGATTGGTGAGTGTGCTTTCTAACTGGAGTCTTTTGTCTTCAGTGCCTGGGGAAAGTAATATTACCTGCAGTGATCATACAGCAACAGGATGATGCCTGTAAAGGAAATGCCTTCAGTGAGTGCACCTAAGCTTTAGTTAAAACATCCCTGCACCCTGCAAGTGTTAAAGTTTTACAACAGTAATTAAAAACAGTGAGCTTGGTTCTCAAAACTATTCACAATGTAAGTCACTGTATGTGCTGTAGATAGTCTCTGGAGTTTTCCAGTTGATTTGGGTGGGAATGGACCTAAGCTCTTCATTAATAATGGCTTTGGGAGATTTTCTTGGTAACAAAGGTTTGACAAAATGCCAGACAAAAATTTGATATTTTAAAAACTTTGGGTTGTGTATTTCCTCTGTTCATATACTCAGTTTTCTACTATTCCTTTCCCCTAACTTGTTAAAAGAAAACAGAGTATGTACCTGAAAACAACTGATGGGATGGTCAGAAATAGAAGGGAAGCTTATATGTAATAGGTCCCCAGACAATGTTAGTAGAGTTCTGGATTTTTTCCTTCATTGTCAGTTGCAGGTGGTGAAATTCACCCTGTCATAATTTCAACCTGTGGTGAACAGAGAGAATAATGAGCCTGTCAAAACTCCTTCAGTGAGCGTATTTAGAATAGGAGACTCCTCGGAAATGAGGGGCTAGCAAATATACCATAAAATACTACTCCAAGCAAACTCCAATGCCGTCAGAGTAAGTTACTGGAAAAGATGCTCTTACAACAAGTTTGGAGTTACCTTTAAAGATGCCTTTGTTTATAGAGAAGAGGAAAAGGCAAAATGAGAATGTTTAGAATAGTGGACCTAAGCAAATTAATTTTTATACAATGTCATCTTTGAACATCAGAAAATCAGAAACGCAAAGCACCCATGAACTTAATTAATGATTTGGAAGGTTACTTATCACATAATTTCATATAGTTGTTGGCATTCTTTCGTCTGTGAGAGACGGTGGGAATTGAAGCCTATGATGTAGTAATTCTGGCATCATTCTGCTTCAGCATGGTTCTGGTCTAATAAATATTTCATTAGATTGTGGTACAATGCAGAGGATAATGGAGATTTTAGTAGATTATCATGGACAGCTTTCTAAAGCAAGGAGAGAGAATGACAGCTGACAGGATGGGGATCAGCCATCATATGGCTGACAGAGACAAACACCAAATTCCTTTGATAGTATTTCATAATGTCCTCAGTGTGTTTCACAGTGCACATTTGCATCAGCAACTCTAATTCACATTTCTATAAATTAGGCTGAAACTTGATTAGGTCTCATACCTAGCCATGAGTTGGTTTTGCAATCTATAACAGCAGACTCTTAATGTTGCTATTAATGTGTCAGCATTTTTAATGCACAAGTGTCAAGGTAAACTAGTCCCACATATTAGAAGGCTCAGACTATAGAGTTCAGTTCCAGAATGCAGTGGTTTTTAGAACTTTTTTTATTGCAATACCACCCCTCCCCCCTCCAAAAAAAAGCACCATGACTGGAGTGGATGTTAACCACAATGTAACCCACAGGTCCCAGAGCAAAGTAATTGATGTTAAATAGCATTTTATTTTTGCTTGAATACTTTCTAGAAAATGTTTTTCTACTTAAGCCATGTTATTTTATACTCTTTGGTTTTCCAGAACAAAGGATGTCTTGAGATATGACATTAATATCTTGCTGAGGGTAAAACAATCCTTATTCTTGTGGAGAGCACAACATTTACGTTCTGAGTGATTGAGTGAGATCATTAATGTAGTCCAATACTTGCATAGCTGTTCCTGGATCAGTAATCACTATCGAAGCCATTATGGAGTTGTTCATCATCTTAGCAAAAGTACAAGAGCCTTTGGGGACCAGGGAGTCATATGTAATATAATATATGTTTTCAGCATAAAAATTAGTTTAAACAGTACCACTGTGTTGTAGTGTTATATTTTTGCTCCCTAGTTTGTATGCTTTGAGGGGAGGAGAGGTGAAAAAAAAGAGGTTTTTTACCTCTTGAAAATGATGGAAGAACCCTAAGATGGAGGAAGCTTCTGTAGAACTTGAATTAACTTGCACAGAGGCTTTCAAGAAGTAATTTGCTGCACAATATCAAACCATGGTCAAATGAGCAGGCACCATACTAGGCTACAGTCTGTAAAATGAATTGCTTCTCTTCTTCCAGGCTATTTTAAATATTCCTTTGTTCCATCTCTTTTCCTTTTTGCAATTGTAAGTAATCAAGATGTGTTTAAAAGCAAAGTGGGACAGTGAAGAGTTTACGGTTTGTTTTTAAATCTCTCTTTTATTAGTGTTTCTAATTGTTTAAGTAAATTAATTTTCAACATGTATTAAACACTTCTACTACACAAAATGCTATAGTACTTAAAAGCAACCTAGTTCCTTTTGACTATAATGCTTAGTTAATGTCTATAACAACCAGTACATCCCATCATGAGTCAAAAATATGACATGCAAAGCATTTTATTCCATTTATTCATCAAATGTCTGCATGGAGAGTCTCAGATACTTAAGCATCTGAAAAGATGTATTGTTTCTGCTGGGGTTTATTAAACTATTGAGTAAGTATTTCTTTCTCTTGTACATTATGTTTGGAGCATTCTCACATGGGGAAAAAATGCAGGTTTTTCCTTCAGGGCAAAGAGAAGTAACTACTGAATTAAAGAGTTATTCTCTACTGTCAGAGACAACATATTTATTTTGTTTCACTTAATGCATTTCATAATACAATAAATGAAACATAGTGCTAATAAGACAAAGCAGTGATAAAATCCCAGTGGAACTTAATGGAAATTTTACAATAATAAAAGAGATTTGACACTTTGGAAATTAAGTAGAAAATCTTTGGTAGCTTTTTGGTGGTAGCTTTTTTTAAACCCATGCATTCATTCCCTAAACAGTACTAGAAATAGGAGTTGAAGTCTACACCTCCAGAAGGCTGTAAAATTGTATATGACAGGGGTGTCCTCAGCCTAGTCCCCTTGTTTTCTTGAGTCTCTTTGGGTGTTTTGTTTGTTTGGTTTTTGCACAGGAGGTAGTATTGAGGAAAGAAAGGGATCTACAATCCTTGCCTCTTCATGGTCTGAGTTGTGCACATGTGCCAGTTTGGACTAGCTCTGTTTTGAATGAAAATTTCTGCAAACAGAGCATATTGCACACACTGGGCACCAGTTTGATCCCTTCTCCCTGTTAGTATGTGGAATTCATTACCTCAAGATATTATTGAAACCAGTAGCTTTGTACATCAATATATAAATATGTACTTATAATGTACATAATATGGATGAGATGGTGCCATTAGGAAATGTCTGTTACTGCTGCCCCAGGGAGAGGCTGCTAATCTTCTACTAAACTCCTTTTTGAGCTGCAGCTAATTACCCTCTGTGTGGCCAGCCAGCTCTGTGTGGCCAGCCGGCCGCATCAGGGTGCAGGGCCATAGCCTTGCCTATTTCCTATCCCTTTTGGGGTGCATTGTACTGTAAAAGGAATAGGGATGGGCTACAATTCTGCCTGTCCCTTACCTGAACCACATAAATGGGGTTTCTGGGGTGGGGGGACTGTGAGACAGTTTTTGTCCTTCTCTCCTCATTGAGTGCCAGACATAAAGTCAAGGGAGGCTTTGGCCCTATGTAAATAAGAATAACATATGTGGTTGCACTCACTAGAATAAAAATATATTGAGCCTCGAGTCTTAATCTGAATACCAGCCGGGCTCAAGAAGATTCCCCCCTACCCTCTCTTCCGAGGTTGTTATAATGTATTGTTATGTGCTTTATGGGAGGTTTATGCTTTTCTCTGGAGCATCTGGAATTAGCCATTGGTAGAGACAGGATACCACTGATCTCTTCCAATTTAACAGTTCCTGTTTTTCCCCCACT
Organism: Lepidochelys olivacea; assembly: GCF_965140295.1. Classification (NCBI taxonomy): domain Eukaryota; kingdom Metazoa; phylum Chordata; order Testudines; family Cheloniidae; genus Lepidochelys; species Lepidochelys olivacea. Next base: position 45,054,322 of record NC_140411.1, on the reverse strand, counting down.
CTCTATAAGCATCTTATGTTGGTCTTTGCCTCATTAATTTTCTTCCAAAAGCTCAAAGATGATTTGTGTCATACATAAACTTCATTGTCCATTTTTAGTCTTGTTTTTTCTTTAATAAAATAAAATAAAAAATTCCTGTGCTGAGGTTAGTCTGACGTGTTCGGCATTTAGTGGTGGTGAGGTTTTGTTTTGGGTTTTTTGCTGGGTGACATGTTGTATGCAGTCATGTTCCAGATCTATGATTTAAGTATTGTTTTGACCACAATATTTTGATTACAGATCAGCATTACTAATGTCTTCCACATTTGAGGCTTTTTGCCCTCCCAATGGTTGGAAGAGCCAGAGTTGGCACTGTACCTTCAAGTTTTTTGTGTGTAAATCTGCTTCTAGCTTCTAATACTTCTCTTGCCTCTTCTTAGTTTCTTCTTATCTTTTCTTTTGTCAAGATGAGAATCACTGATCTCTTAACCAAAATCTTTTTGTAACCATCAGCCCTACGTTTGGTTAATGGAAACAGCAAACGATCAGGGCTAGTCCAGTGAACTTTATGTGTGAATTTTGAGAGATGATTTCTAGCTCTTATAGCCAATGGGAAGCTTTATTTCTCTTTCCTGGTGCTGTCTACTTTGCTTTCAGTGAGACACTTCTTGGGCTGAGTTGAGTACAGTCCTACGTCAAAAATGTCTATCAGATAGCTTCTTGGTTCATATGTAGTGCTTTCAGAAAGAGTTTAAGGATAGTATCTGACACGGGGTGCGCCACTCACCGCTGGTCTGGCACCTTCTCCTGGCCATTCTGGGGATTAGCTCATCAGGTCAATACCCCTTCCCACAGTTGCATGTCATCACTCGGTCTGTCTCTCTAATCTGTTGCCTCACCTCAGTCCAGGAACTGCAGCCTCCTCTTTATGACTCAGTCCTCTGGCCAGGTCACTTAGCATTTCCCCCTTCCAGACAGTCTTCCTGTTCACTGCCTCAGGTTCCACTCCCTCAGTGGCTGGTAGGAGAACCGGCGCCCGCCCTCTTCTCTGGGTTCTGTCCATAAAACCTCAACCCAGCAGTTCTGGGCTTTACTCTTCCAGCCTCATTGCTCCTTCCCTGGACTGCTTCCTACTCTTCTGATACCTTCATCCCCCTCCTCTAAGGAGTACCAGCTCCAAACCCTCTTCCCAGGGAATGACTACCCTTTTCCAGCAGCAGCCCCTGTCTGTTGCCAGCTTCCTCTGGCCCAGGGCCCCAGGAAGTTTCTTTGCCTTTCCTGTTCATGTTCTCTGAGCATGATGTACCTACCCCCAGCTCTTTCGTCAGTTCTCTTAATTTTTGTCTCCCCCCCCTCCAAAAAAAAATGGTTTGGCTGGCCAGGACTGTAAAGTTTTAGAAGAACCCATTGGTCATGTGACCAGTCATCTAGCTAAAATCTAGTCCGAGTATACCTCATGGCTACTTGAGGGAGTCTGTATTTATGTTACGGAGTGTGAAAAGAGGAACCTGCACAAAAGAGCAGCCCTGTTTTCAGTGCAGCATAATCTGCAATATTTCCATGGTCATGTTAAACAGGCTTCACATTACTACTCTTTTCATTTTTTACACAACTGTTGACAATATCTACAGCTCAGATTATATTTTCCTATTTTCATGGGTCTTTTTGCTTTTGTCTTCTCAGTTTAAAATTTTTTCCAGAGTTTTCTGTTGTTCTTTTGGCATCTCATTTCCACAGTTTGGTGCTGGTTAGAAAATTGGCTGTTCTGACTGTAGTTTGTTTGTCTACAATCACTCACACATTACATTGTGGTGTCAGTGTTTCAGTCTGTGGAAACTCTTCATTCAGACGTTAGACTTCTGCCTGCAGATTGAAGTCCTCATGCCTTCTGATCTTGTTTGTTTTTATAATTATGTGTAAGGGTCTCCTCTGCACTTAATGTGGTTTTGGAACTTCTTATTTTTCTGGAGCTTTGGCCTGTGCTTTGAGCAGATAAATTAAAGTAGGGTAATGAAGTATGCATACCTCTTTTACACATCTGTTTAGGAAATGGTTTAGTTATTTTTGTGATCCATGAGTGACTTTCATAAGCAAATCTGCTATTGTAGGTCTCTGATGGTGTCATGCTGGAGGATGTGCCAAAAACAAAAAAATATATAGGTGAATAAAATGAAATGGCAATATATTTTTAAAGAGCATATTGTGAATGTAAAATTATCTGAATAAACATGCACACTATGAAGAGGCTTCCTATAAACAAGAACACCTTTCTGCCTATTGGCAACTTATCAGCAAATCTCTCCTGGGAATGTCTTAAAGTTGTATAATAAATTTGTTGCTCATATGATTTTAATCCTTGTGGAGATCTTAAAGTTGTTACATTCATGCAGCTGTACCTAAGGTTGTGTGAGCTTTTCCCATATGAACTCGTTTTCACAGGTTTAAACCTTGCCTATAAAAAAATCACCTTTTATTCAGAATTGGCAATATACTGCCAAATATTAAGCCAGCCTTAACCTAACTTTGAATTTTGCTTGTGCAAATTTTCCTTGCTCAGTTTTTCAAATGCAAAATCAAAGGCCACTTTCTGAAAATGTGGTTCACTTGATCAACTAGGAGCAACTTTTCTTAAAAATAAAATTTTTGAAAAAGTTCACCAAGTTAGAAGGTTTTTAGGTTTTGGGGTGTTTTTTTTTTATTTTTATTTTTTGATAAATGTAAGGTTGCAAATGTTGGTATCATGACAAAGAGGGACCTTAGAAAATGATCATGAAGGAAAGATTTCAGACCAATTATGTAAATCAATAAGTTTCTAGTATACAAGGAATATAGATTTCAGAGTAACAGCCGTGTTAGTCTGTATTCACAAAAAGAAAAGGAGTACTTGTGGCACCTTAGAGACTAACCAATTTATTTGAGCATGAGCTTTCGTGAGCTACAGCTCACTTCATCGGATGCATACCGTGGAAACTGCAGCAGACTTTATATACACACAGAGAATATGAAACAATACCTCCTCCCACCGCACTGTCCTGCTGGTAATAGCTTATCTAAAGTGATCATCAGGTTGGGCCATTTCCAGCACAAATCCAGGTTTTCTCACCCTCCACCCCCCCGCCCCAGAAATTCACTCTCCTGCTGGTGATAGCCCATCCAAAGTGACAACTCTTTACACAATGTGCATGATAATCAAGTTGGGCCATTTCCTGCACAAATCCAGGTTCTCTCACCCCCTCACCCCCCTCCCAAAAACCACACACACAAACTCACTATCCTGCTGGTAATAGCTCATCCAAAGTGACCACTCTCCCTACAATGTGCATGATAATCAAGGTGGGCCATTTCCAGCACAAATCCAGGTTTTCTCACACACCCCCCACCCCCATACACACACAAACTCACTCTCCTGCTGGTAATAGCTCATCCAAACTGACCACTCTCCAAGTTTAAATCCAAGTTAAACCAGAACATCTGGGGGGGGGGGTAGGAAAAAACAAGGGGAAATAGGCTACCTTGCATAATGACTTAGCCACTCCCAGTCTCTATTTAAGCCTAAATTAATAGTATCCAATTTGCAAATGAATTCCAATTCAGCAGTTTCTCGCTGGAGTCTGGATTTGAAGTTTTTTTGTTTTAAGATAGCGACCTTCATGTCTGTGATTGCGTGACCAGAGAGATTGAAGTGTTCTCCGACTGGTTTATGAACGTTGTAATTCTTGACATCTGATTTGTGTCCATTTATTCTTTTACATAGAGACTGTCCAGTTTGACCACTGTAAATGGCAGAGGGGCATTGCTGGCACATGATGGCATATATCACATTGGTGGATGTGCAGGTGAACGAGCCTCTGATAGTGTGGCTGATGTTGTTAGGCCCTGTGATGGTGTCCCCTGAATAGATATGTGGGCACAATTGGCAACGGGCTTTGTTGCAAGGATAAGTTTCTGGGTTAGTGGTTCTGTTGTGTGGTATGTGGTTGTTGGTGAGTATTTGCTTCAGGTTGTGGGGCTGTCTGTAGGCAAGGACTGGCCTGTCTCCCAAGATTTGTGAGAGTGTTGGGTCATCCTTTAGGATAGGTTGTAGATCCTTAATAATGCGTTGGAGGGGTTTTAGTTGGGGGCTGAAGGTGACGGCTAGTGGCGTTCTGTTATTTTCTTTGTTAGGCCTGTCCTGTAGTAGGTAACTTCTGGGAACTCTTCTGGCTCTATTAATCTGTTTCTTTACTTCCGCAGGTGGGTATTGTAGTTGTAAGAAAGCTTGACAGAGATCTTGTAGGTGTTTGTCTCTGTCGGAGGGGTTGGAGCAAATGCGGTTGTATCGCAGAGCTTGGCCGTAGACGATGGATCGTGTGGTGTGGTCAGGGTGAAAGCTGGAGGCATGCAGGTAGGAATAGCGGTCAGTAGGTTTCCGGTATAGGGTGGTGTTTATGTGACCATTGTTTATTAGCACTGTAGTGTCCAGGAAGTGGATCTCTTGTGTGGACTGGACCAGGCTGAGGTTGGTGGTGGGATGGAAATTGTTGAAATCATGGTGGAATTCCTCAAGGGCTTCTTTTCCATGGGTCCAGATGATGAAGATGTCATCAATATAGCGCAAGTAGAGTAGGGGCATTAGGGGACGAGAGCTGAGGAAGCGTTGTTCTAAATCAGCCATAAAAATGTTGGCATACTGTGGGGCCATGCGGGTACCCATAGCAGTGCCGCTGATCTGAAGGTATACATTGTCCCCAAATGTGAAATAGTTATGGGTAAGGACAAAGTCACAAAGTTCAGCCACCAGGTTAGCCGTGACATTATCGGGGATAGTGTTCCTGACGGCTTGTAGTCCATCTTTGTGTGGAATGTTGGTGTAGAGGGCTTCTACATCCATAGTGGCCAGGATGGTGTTATCAGGAAGATCACCGATGGATTGAAGTTTCCTCAGGAAGTCAGTGGTGTCTCGAAGGTAGCTGGGAGTGCTGGTAGCGTAGGGCCTGAGGAGGGAGTCTACATAGCCAGACAATCCTGCTGTCAGGGTGCCAATGCCTGAGATGATGGGGCGCCCAGGATTTCCAGGTTTATGGATCTTGGGTAGTAGATAGAATATCCCAGGTCGGGGTTCCAGGGGTGTGTCTGTGCGGATTTGATCTTGTGCTTTTTCAGGAAGTTTCTTGATTTGCTTTGTGACTTTGTCCTTACCCATAACTATTTCACATTTGGGGACAATGTATACCTTTTGAGAAAACCTGGATTTGTGCTGGAAATGGCCCAACTTGATTATCATGCACATTGTGTAAAGAGTTGTCACTTTGGATGGGCTATCACCAGCAGGAGAGTGAATTTCTGGGGGTGGGGGGTGGAGGGTGAGAAACCCTGGATTTGTGCTGGAAATGGCCCAACCTGATGATCACTTTAGATAAGCTATTACCAGCAGGACAGTGGGGTGGGAGGAGGTATTGTTTCATATTCTCTGTGTGTATATAATGTCTGCTGCAGTTTCCACGGTATGCATCCGATGAAGTGAGCAGTAGCTCACGAAAGCTCATGCTCAAATAAATTGGTTAGTCTCTAAGGTGCCACAAGTACTCCTTTTCTTTTTAAGGAATATAGAGAGTCTTTCTCCTATTTTGATGTGTTTAAGGTCATTAGAATATTTGATGGAAATGGCTAATTGCAACTATGAAAAATTATATGGAAGAAAAGGAGCTTCCTTGATTGAGTATCCTTACTTTGGGACTTTGTATCTCATTTGTAAGAACTCTAGCTACAGGATTAGCATATTATACATACAGGCAATTAACAAAATGTATCTTGATTGCAGGTAAATCAATTTCTAACAGAGTCTGGCAGGCAGTGTGCATGGAGCTTTAACCATGGTTTGTAACATTGTTCCAATACGGACTGGCCCCTGTCCACACTGTTTTGTCAAATTATAGTTAGAAACCAGATACCTGTAACTTAATTTGAAAAGCAGCATATGTAAAGGTCCTTTACACCTATAGATAATTGGCAGAATATCCAGATTTGTTGCCTTGGAAATAGTATATAGTTCTGTTCATGAAAACAGAGAAACCAGCCCTTTCCCCTCAGACATAAATTATAGTCCTATGGTAATGGGATATGCTCAGAAATCATATTATTATTCACAGTTTGGAATATGAGGTTGCTTAAGGTCCTTTATAGATTTCTCCAAATCATTTGTTCTTGTATTTGGAAGTTTCTCTTTGTGGGCAGCAAAGCTTTTTGCATGTTCTTGCAGAGTTGGTTTGAAGGTGTCCTATTAAGTGTTTTCTTAATTAAAACCAACTGACTTTTTAAACTTAGAGAAGTAGCTACTGTATTGTACTGTCCTGAAGACAATGTGCATTGACATTAGAAATACATCCTAGAATACTCAAGGAGCTGACTGAGGAGATATCTGCGCCATTTGCGATTATCTTCAAAAAGTCATAGAAGATTGGAGAGATTCCAGAGGACTGGAAGAGGGCAAATATAGTGCCAATCTATAAAAAGGGAAATAAGGACAACCCTGGGGAATTACAGACCAATCAGTTTAACTTCAGTACCCAGAAAGATAATGAAGCAAATAATTAAGCAATTAATTTGCAAACACCTAGAAGAAAATAAGGTGATAAGTAACAGTCTGCATGGATTTGTCAAGAACATATTGAGTCAAACCATCCTAATAGCTTTCTTTGACAGGGTAACAAGTTTTGTGGATGGGGGGAAGTGATAGATGTGGTATATCTTGACTTTAGCAAAGCTTTAGATACTGTCTCACATGACCTCCTAATAAGCAAATTAGGGAAATACAACCTCGATAGAACTACTATAAGATGGGTATGTAACTGGTTGGAAAACCATTCCCAGAGAGTAGTTAATGGTTCACAGTCAAGCTGAAAGGCATAACGAGTGGGGTCCTGCAGGGATCGGTTCTGGGTCCGGTTTTGTTCAATATCTTCATCAGTGATTTAGATAATGGCGTAAAGAATATACTTTAAAAGTTTGTGAACAATATCAAGCTGGGAGGGGTTGCAAGTGCTTTGGAGGATAAGATCAAAATGATCTGGACAAACTGGCCTGGAGAAATGGTCTGAAGTAAATAAGATGAAATTCAATAAGGATAAATGCAAAGTACTCCACTTAGGAAGGAACAATCAGCTGCACACATACAAAATGGGAAATGACTTCCTAGGAAGGAGTACTACTGAAAGAGATCTGGGGATCATAGTGGATCACAAGCTAAATATGAGTGAACAGTGTAACGCTGTTGCAAAAAAAGCAAACATCATTCTGGGATGCATATGCAGGAGTATTGTAAGCAAGACATGAGAAGTAATTCTTCCACTCTACTCCACGCTGATTAGGCTTCAACTGAGTATTGTATCCAGTTCTGGGTGCAACATTTCAGAAAGATGTGGACAAATTGGAGAAGAGCAACAAAAATGATTAAAGGCCTAGAAAAAATGACCTATGAGGGAAGATTGAAAAAAATTGGGTTTGTTTAGTCTGTAGAAGAGAAGACTGAGAGGAGACATGATTCCAGTTTTCAAGTACATTAAAGGTTGTTACAAGGAGGAGGGAAAAGAATTGTTCTCCTTAACCTCTAAGGATAGGACAAGAAGCAATGGGCTTAAATTGCAGCAAGGGTGGTTTAGGTTGGACATTAGGAAAAAATTCCTGTCAGAGTGGTTAAGCACTGGAATAAATTGCCAGGGAGTTTGGGATTCTCCATCACTGAAGATTTTTAAGAGCACGATAGACAAAAAAACACCTGTCAGGGACGGTCTATATAATACTTAGTCCTGCCATGAGTGCAGGGGACTGGACTAGATGACCTCTCAAGGTCCCTTCCAGTCGTATGATTCGATGAAAAACTGTCAGCATTTTGAGCTATAGTGATAGGAAAGGAACCTAGGAACACAAGAATTGCCCAGCAATGGTCCATCTAATCTAGTATCCTGTGTCAGAGAGTGACCAGATCCAAGTGCTTCAGAAGAGAATGCAAACACCCCTGCAGTTGGCAGTTCAGTAATAACTTGTCCCCAGGGAAATTTCCACCTAACCCCCCAATTATTAGTGGATGGTTTATGCCCTGAAGCATGAGGATTTAAACAGCCTTTCCAAAACTCTTGTCTGTTTGTTTGTTTGTTTAATATTTAATAGTATAATACTAGGTATCAGCTGTCCATTTTTTATGAATATTGCTAAGCTTAATGACATCTTGTGGTAATAAATTCCATGGGTTAATGTGTGGTTTGTGAAAAATTGTGCATTGTGTAAAAAAGTATTTTCTTTTATCAGTGTTGAATTTGCCACTTTTCAGTTTCTTAGAATTTCTCCTGAGGAGCCATTATGATCTATTTTCATCAATCTACTTGTAAGGAGGATTCTAAACAAATAAACAGTAGCCGCTGTTGGCTAGTCGTGAGAAGACTGCACTAGAGCAGTGGTTTTCAACCTTTTTTCATTTCTGGACACCTAAAAAATTTTGATTGGAGGTGCGGACCCCTTTGGAAATTCGCACACCACAGGTTGAAAACCACTATGGTAATGACAACCTTTTGCGGAACCCTTAGACATAATCTGCAGACCCCCAGGGGTCCATGGACCACAGGTTGAGAACCATCCCACTAGAGGATCAACAGTCGGAAAAGATTTAGATTCTGTTCCTGGCACTGCCACTGATTTGCCATAACAGGTTAATCAATATTATGTTTATTATGATGGTGCTCGTGAAGTATCCGAGAACCGGGCCCCGTCAGGCACTGCACAAACATACAGTAGTAGATGATCCCTACCCAGAAGAGGTTCCTGTCTAAACAGACAAAGGATAGGGAAAAGGGGTGTAACAGAGTGATTGGTGTGACGGGGGCAAACGTCGTGATAGTTCCGTGATTTTAGAGGGTGAGATGGTGTTGGGCAAATCACAAAGGTTCATCTGGGGTCCAGAGCAGGAAGGTTGTGGCCACTCTGGAAACCAGAAACGCTTTTACAGCTGAGGCTAGGCAGTACACAATAGGGCAGCTGTGACTTTTGCAATCGGCATTTAAATGGTTCTTTCAGGTCACACTTGAGTCCTCCTATGATTGTGAGTAGTACAGATACAGCTGTGCAGTATTGTGGCTGAACAGGAGAGGGTAGTTAGAACATAAGAGCGTCCATATTGGGTTAGACCAAAGGTCCATCTAGTCCAGTATCCTGTCTTCCGACAGTGGCTAATGTCAAGTGCCCCGGAAGGAATGAACAGAACAGGTAATCACCAAGTAATCCATTCCATCGCCCATTCCCAGCTTCTAGCAAACAGAGGCTAGGGACACCATCCCTGCCCATCCTGGTTAATAGTTAGGACATACTGCTGATTTTTTGTTTAGATGCTGTTTCTTATTCATTCTTTTGCTTTGGAGCTGAGAGAGAGAGGGAACAGTGTGTTACGGTTTTGTTGGGGGAGGGGTTATTTATTTATTAAATTATTTATTTATTAAATTTGTTTTTCTGATTTCTTGTCTTTTCACCATGCTTAATCATTCCGTCCCTGATGTTATGTTTTGGATCTCTGTGGGCAGGCAGCTCTAGTCATTTTAGATGGAAAATATCTTTCCAAATTAATTTCAAAGCATGCCTTTATTCCCTTTATTATGATGTTTTTTACTTTTAAAAATCTGCACTTGAAAGACAAAATTTGACCCCAAAGCCCCAAAGAGTGGCAATAATCTCCATAATAATGGGCTGACATTAAGATGGGAGCAAGGGCTTCAGAAGCAGCAAGCTTGGCAGCAGAGCAAGCCCTCCTGAGTATCCCACATGGTGCTGTAAGTCAGCCAGCCCCATCTGTCCCTCCACTGATTCCTGATTAACCCAGTTGGCTGTGGCGATGATGCTTATCTCATGCCTCCCATCTTCCCCATAAGGATGGGCATGTTGGGAACGGAGGTAATCTTAATATGCCGTGCACTGAACAACCTAAACTCAGGGTATGCATAGCATGTCTACACACATGTGTGAGGTCAGTATTTGTGTAGTTGGCCTGTGAGCGTAAGATGCCCAGATTTGCGTGACTATTTTTGTTGGTTTTGATATTTATATTCCAGCAATGCCAAGAAAACCCAATCAGGATAGTGGCACCATTGTGCTAGATACTGTACAAACAAACATGAGCATCCCTGACGAGCTCAAGATCTAAGCATGCTTCTCAACCCTTTTCTTTCCTGTACGATGCCCCCTTCCATCTAGAGCCATGGATAATTGGTGGATGTGGGCACTTGTCCATTGAGAACTGAAAAATGTTTCTATTTTGTCCCTTTTTCCTGCTGTATGACTGCGGGAAAGTCGCCTCTCACTGTGGCGCATAGCAGTATCAATACAGAGAGGGCTAGAGTTGTGATTTATAGTAGCTTGGTTATTTTGTTTTTCTTGAAACACTGGTGAGCGATATGAACAATAGTTCATTGGGCATACTGTTGCTATGGGAAGTTATAGAATACCTCCTCCAATTCACTGAGTGTTAGAACTTTAACATAGGAGTCTGCAAACATCTAAAATAGACATTACTGATACCAGATAACTTTCAACCTATTGATCAGAGGAGTCTGAGTTGTTATTTCAAGAACAGGAGACCAAACTGAGGATAAGGGGCCAAGGGACACAATCTCTAAAACATTAAAAAAAGTTATTAATTATTTTTAGCTTAAAGAAGCCTCGAGGGAAAAGAGCTCCTTAGGAGGTGCAAGGTAGGGATGGCAAAAACAGTTCTGAGAGGTGTCTGATAAAGTTTCAATAAGATACATGAATTTTGGGGGCTTTCTTCCAAATCTAAAACCTCTATAAAGTGCTCCCATTTCAGCTGCCCACCATACAAGAAAGACAAAAGGGTAAAACATCATTGGGGCCCCAGACAAAAGCTTTAGCTAGAGTTCAGACTGAGAACACGTTGATCTTTAATGTGTAACATTAATAGAGTGTTACAGCTCAAATGAACTGAACCCTCAAAAGTCAGAAAATTCACTTTTAAGTTCCCAATACCAACCTCATCTGTGTCTTTTTTCCCCTCACTGACTCTCCATTTCAATACCCCACCATTCACCACTTGAAACAACCTTCAGTTTGCCATGTTGTGCACACACATGATAACAATGTGGTTGTAAAGAACGTGGGTGATATCTGTATCATTTTTTACGAATATATTGTGTACTCTTTCTATTGATTACTTCATGCTCTCTGTTACAGGGGTACAAAGAGTTAACTTGGGTGGCGGGGGTTGGATACAGCTGCAGGAAGGCATACAGTGGTTTAGATAGCCCAGTCATTGATACTTAACAAACAATACAGGTGTCAAGACTTGTTGTTTTGTCCCTGTCCAAGGGGAGCACATCCATGTCCAACTTAGGACAGAGCCAGGACCCTAACAGGAAAATGGAGACTACTGACCAAATACTATTGACTTGTTAATGACTTTTATCCTCTGAAAGGAACACAGAGGACTGGAGGGTGCAGCCCGTAGAGGACTGGAGAATGGAAAAACCTCAGGGAAAGGTCAGGAAGAGACAATGTTAGACTCTGCTGTTGAAGGAGACTGACTCTAGCAAGGGCAGGACAGACCAGAACCAGAAGAGAAGGCTGGGCAGGAAGAGAGGGGGTGCATAAGGATGCTGGACTCTCTGATGGACACTGTTGAAGACCCACAGCATTGTCAGAAGGCGTGAGGAAACCGAGGGAGGGATGTGCATGCAGATATTAGTTATTTTCTGAATAGATCTGTATAGCTATTGTGAGTGGTCTGAGTAAAGCATGTGGCTTAGAAATGCCTTTGCAAAGTCTGTTTTACTTACTTTAATTGTCACAAAGTCCACAAAGGGTTAATCTGTAAACTGGAGTGCCCATGCAGGTGGTGCTCTAGAGAGGGTGTACTTAAGCTACTTAGGAGATTTGGCGGGGTCCGCACTGATCTTAGGGCCGGGGGCCTACCTGGATTGCAGGGTTCAACATCCCAAGAAGGAGGTACCAGCACTGGAGTCTGTGCCCTGAGAGTATGCCTGAAAAGCCTGACTTAGACATAGCATCTGAACGAGGCTCCCACTCAATAGACTTAAAAGCAAAAGCACATGGGATCCAAGCTTTGGCTCTAATACAGCAGCCTGGAGACCATCCACAAGGAGGCGCTCAGCCTGGGTTGTAACCGTGGGCTTTTGTTGTATGATAACATCCCCATCCAGCTTTTCATCATATTGCATGTGCAGAATGACCTGTAGTTGGAGGGTACAAGACATCCTGTAGAACTGTGACCAAAGTATGTGCTGTGTTAAAGGAACATTAAAGTTGCAAAGTCAAGCACTCAGGTGTTAGGAAATGTCAGAATTAAGGTTCCTGGTGCAACCTTAATTTGGTTCCCTTGTGCACATGCATTATGATGCAGCCTTTAATTACTATTTTATTCCAGAGGACTCCTGCTTCATTCAGTGCACAGAATGATTCTGCTCTGGAATGGATCAGGGTTGTGTAGTGAAGGATGCCGTTGTTTTCCCCATAGGGTGGCCAGGTGCCTAATCTACTGACCAGACAGAACACCCAAAGTCCTGTTACTGCAGGTGGGGGAGGTGGGGAGGTGCCGGGTCATCATCTGTATCAGTCCCTACTCAGCCAGGGCCACCTACTACCTGCATCAGTTGGCTTCAGCTCCCAGGCTCTGTAGGTGAGTGCCTCCTGACCTGGTCAGTGGGATGGGGAGGGGAAGAACAGCAAGTGATGGGGGAAGAGGAGCGACTGAGGGGCCGGGCCTTGGGGGATGGGGCAGAATCTTGGAGGAAGGGGTGGTGCCTCGGGGGCAAGAGGCGGGCTGGGGGAGGTTTCAGTACTCCCACTGGAGTGTCCAGTTTTTAAATATTACAAAGTTGGCAACCCTATTTCCCCACCCCTGCACAGCTTCCAGTGCTAGTCTCCTTGCCCAGCCAGTTGAAGTCTCTCCCTCCCCCAGGTTCCTAGTCTCTCACCCCGGCCCATCAGCCTCCAGTCCCAGGCTCCCTCTGTCCAGTACTTGTCCTTTCTACATTTAATTCAGGTGGCCTTTCTCCACACTGCCAGGGCACCAGCAATGGGGTCATTGAGAGCACACAGGAGAAAGTCTCCCTGCTCTCTGTTCCAGTGCCTGGCCCCACCCCATCCTGCAGCAGTTAGGATCTGCAATTTAAGGGAAAGTCCTGCTTGGCTTCTGCAGCTGTGGGCTGGAGCATGCTCAGTGAGCATTGAATCTTTGGGGAATTTAGCTGAGAAACTCCCAAGTCTCTGCTGAGCATGGGTGAACTGATATTTTTCCAGAGGGTTATATGTTGGCCAAATTTGGGTGAAACTTCATTGGGACAGCAAAAAGCACAGTGCCAAATTTGAAGACCCTTCTGTCAAGCATGGAGGCACTAGACCTTTTCAAAGAAAAGGACTCAAGAATTTTTTTGATGTGTTCAAACAATGTATTTTTCCCTAGCAGTGCTTTCTGAAACCATGGCACTGTTTTGGCTGAAACATTCCAAAATATTTCAGCCCACCGCAGACACCGGCATGGAAAAAAAATCTCAGCCCAACGTTTTAAAGTTTGGCAAAGTTACCAACAACTGGAAATAGGATCTTTAAAAAGGGAAATGTTGGGGTACTCTTAATAGGCAGCACTACCAGCGCGGCCAGTTTTCCCATCTGTAAAATGGGAATATAATGATATGGATCCCCTTTGTGAAGTGCTTTGAGATCTACTTATGAAAAGCACTATAGAAGGGCTATGTATTATATATTACTATAGTCCATGGGGTACCTGTGACTCTCTGTCCTGTATCTGGTGGCTGGGCTGCAGAGTGAATGGGAATGTTGGGAGAGGGGATGGAGTACAGTAGATGGGCTCAAGGAGGTCCGCATTCCAAATCCGTGTATTATAGGTATTTGGCAGTTTGCCTGCCATGGTGTAGAGGGACAATAAGGTTGTGTTTGATTGGTTGGAAAAGAGGAAGCCAATGTGGCCAGTGGCTTAAAGCCACAGTGTAGCCCTTAGTAGTACAAAAGGTGAGTGTAACCTTTGCAGGGGCTTCTCTTGAAAAATACATCATCCGTTTTGCTGTAGTGGAAAAACATACATTACCAGTGAGTGAGTAAGCATTCATTTTTACAAACAAACAATAAAATCCCTTAAATGCGTAGCACAAATAAACATTAGTGGCCGATACATTTGTTGATGCTGTTAGTTTGTTTTATGATGAGATGTATATAAAAATGGAGCAGCCTGATGTATCCAACATATGTCATTTTGTTACAAGAAGGAAACATCATTGCTCTGGTGGTTTGAGATTGTTTTGTAATAAAGGGATGAACTAAGAAAAATATTTTTCAGTTTGTGCATTACACATGATTTCAGTGAAACATGAGGAATAACCATGTAGAACATTGTTTGCACAGAAGCTGCATTCAGTAAAGATATGTCCAAATTTAAGGCAGGTTTTTTAACCATATAGTGATATAAATGTTAGATGAAACACTGGTGAATTTCTTTAAGATACTGGCAGCTGTATTTGATCTTATATAGTCACATTGAAAATCCATATATATGTAATGGATTTTCAATGTGACTGAGTAAAACTCCACATAGATAAAAATGTACCAACGTCATAGGTGGTGAAATAAGAGAGAATTAAAGCATGGCTCTGTCAAGCTGTGTTCCTCTTCTACTTGGGAGAAGTGCTGTTGTTATGATGTGGGGGAGGGAGGTTGGGCGAAAGCTCATTGAAGCTGGTGGCTGAACAACTACCCTTCATTCAGGATAAATGTAAAAACAACAATTGAGCTGCTTTCTAGAATAGATAGTTGAACAATAGAGGCCTCCACCCAAAACACAGGCCACATGCAAGGCTGAAGTAGGAGTTGTGCCATGCAGTCTGAACGGTATTCCCCAGGGTCTGATGATAACACATAAGGGGCTGGGGACTGATTGGATTGCAGCTCTGTGTGTGTATGTGAGAGAGAGGGAGGGAGAAGGCAGCAGAAAGCCAAGGGTGGCCAGTGAAGGATTTGTAGTGTGACCCTGAGAAAAAGCTGAGAAGACAGAGCTGTTGGGTAAAGTGCTGCCTGGAAAGAGGTTTGGAACTGCGAATAAAGGAACTGTCTCCTGTTGCTTGTTCCTACTGTGTTGAGGGAACTGGAACTTTATGTAAATAAACAGGATTGCATCAAAGAAATATGTGACTCTCTCATCAGTTTCTCCTCCTAACAGAAACAAGCTGCAAGACCCCAAATTTTGGCTAACCACTCAGTTCAAAAGGGGTAACACTATTATACACTGTGTGCATTGAAGTGGGAAAAGTGCACTGTAGTCCAGCTTAAACACCGCTTCTCATTTCCATCTGGAACCAAGTTTTCCAACAGAGCCTTTCAAAAGTGTCCTGAAGATATGCTCACGTGGCCCAAAGTCTGCAACCCAGGGAATATTGCCCTAGTTATGGTGAGCAGCAATTTCTCATGCAAGCAGTCCCATTGGCTTTATTGGGACCACTTGAGTGGGTAAGTGATATTTGTTGTGAATTTGGGTTGCAGACTCAGGCCCCCACAGTGTTTTTTGTGCATTAAACGCAGTGTTTGATTGTATGGAGATCTCTGTGAAATATGTTTAATGGTCTTAGCTAATATGGTTTGGGAAAAGGAAAAGCTTCTACATGATTCAGCATGATTGCACCCATTTGGCATTCTCTTCTTGGGGGGCTCAGCTGCCATGTGATCTGTTTCTTTCTGGATCTAAGGTTTAAGGTGTTACTGAAGCAGTCTCGTCCATGATGAGTATTGTCTGTGAAATGTTGACATCAGCTAGTACACTGCTCTTTATAAGTACAATTTCTTTCTTTTCTTCCTCTCCCTTCCTCCCTTGGTAGAATCGCACTGACATTGTTTCAAGGTTTCAAGCAAGCTGGTATATAATGTGATAATACACAGGAGATCTGTTGATTTCATTGTAAAGAATTCGGATAAATGGTCTTGCACTTTGCCTTTGACATCACATGCAGGAAATTCCTCATTGGTCTGTTCAGTGCAATAAACAGACCTTATGCATAGAACCAAATCCTTGCTGAATCCACTTGGGTTGGTCATGCAAAGTTAAGTCACAGAATCCTGTATGTAGGGTTTCTAATGCTTGTTTAGAAATTGGAAATGGACTGAGAGATGTACATGGAGAGGATTTATCAAGCGCACCAGAAGCATATTTGTTAGGTGTGGTGTGCTGGACCAGGGTGCCTTCCAAGTTGACAGGAGTTGATATTTTATATCTAATTGATTAATCTGATGGGAAGCTAATCATTAAACCAAGAAACACTGATCAGATAGAGCAGGTAAATTCTAGTGAGCCCTGTGGGTATTCATTAAGGGACTCCTAGATGTTTCATAAAACATGCCTTAAGCAGAGCTGCGTGAACTTACTTTATGTGACTCAAGTGGGCTCTGCAATGCATTTGTAATTACAACGTGTTACACCAGAGTCACTTTAGACTCCTCCTTAAGACTACACGAGCAGTTGAGAGAGAGAAAGAAATGTCAAATGGTGCAAAGAGAAACAAGAGCCTGGGAGGACATTGCCTGAGTTAAATTATGCTCATTAATTCAATTTGAGGCAGGAATGTGTGTAAATAAACCCTGGCAGCTGCAGCAGCTCTCATTTCTGCAGGGCTTTGGCAGGAATGCAGGGACCAATGGACATGAAAACCTGGCTTTCTTTGAGAAATTGCAGGCAGGCGACTATGCAGCCGGGAGAAGAAACAATCACAGAGATATTTACTGAAAAGATGTAATCATTTTAAGCAGATTTGAAAATTGTTCTGAGTGCCAGACATGTAGAACTGGAGGCAAAATGAGCATAGACTAGAACTAAATTACTGAAAAACACTGGGGTTACCCGATTTCCCCTGTATTACAAGCATAGTCCAAGTTCCAAATGGCTACATGGTACACAAACTATAATCTTTTAACAATGTATTATAGCAGTACCCATTCGGGGCCATTGTAGTTAACTGTCAGGCAGTATTTTCCTAGAAGTCTCTGTTTTGTAGGCTTATAAAATGTTATCATTATTTTATTACTTAGATAGCACCAACAATAATAGGATGTTTTATAGATAAACAAGAGAACGATATCCCCGCACTGAAGAATTTACAATCAGTGGCCCTGTTCCTGAAATTGGATCCAGCCAGGGGAACCCCTGCACCCTTGGGAGCCCTCAATTGCTTTGCATGGGCACAGGGTCCACAAACTCAGGTTTTGCAGGACAGAGGCCTAATGGACAATAGAGATGAGGAAAGGGGAATTGGGCTGCAACAAAAAGCAAGTGGGATGTACCCTGTGACTTACTGTTCCATGATCATGTATGTATATTTTTTTTATCGACGCGTTATTGTTCATAATTGTTCTGGGCCTGAGCTTGGGCTACAAGTTCTCAACCCAGGTTTTATAAAATAATAAAACAAACCTTTTGTTTTGGCTGGCTTTAAGCTATGGAAACTATAAATAAAATATTTCTGATGCTCTTGCTTTTTTAAGACTCAAAGCTAATAAGAGAGCATTTTTAAAAGGGATGTTATAAGTCATTGGTTACTATTTATAATTTATATAGCACCTGAAACACGGTAGGTGCTTTACAAATATATGAAAGACAAGGTCCCTCCTTTGAAGAACTTGTAGCATTATGCTCCCATCCAGCAAACAGTCAAGTGTTTAACTTTAAGCATGGGTGTAATGCCATTGACTTCAGTGAGGATATTTACATGCTTAAAGTTAAGCACGTGTGTAGGTATTTGCAGGATGGGGCCTAAACAAATATGTGGCATGACAGTGAAGTTAAAACAGGGAGAATTGGATAGGGAGAGTAATAGAAATAAAATAAGATGGGTTTATGGATTGTTAGTATTAATAAATATGTACTATTACTTGGATGTTTACTACATGTGTGTCTTGGTGGTCTCTCTTTTTATGCATATATAAAAACATATACTGTATGTGCATGTGTTATCCACTTATTTTTAAATGAATGTGCCAGACTGTACCAATAATATAATGTCAGAATGCATTCAGCCGTAGTGTAGTAGAGGCACTTTTAAAAATTAAAGTTGGCCTCCTAAGTAACATTTTGAAATGTGCATACAGTACAACTTTTCAATAACATTTCTTGTTGGGTATGATACAAAGATCCTGTGGACAACAGGTGACTGTAAAGTCATAAACAGCAGCTCAGTGAATTCCATAGGGCCTCAGGGCTTGTATTTGACTTCTACTCTCTCAAAGAAACATCACCGCAGCAACAGTAAAGCTGTTTACCTTACCACCTTATGCATCATCAGCAATGTTCTCCATCTCACTGTCAGAAAGGAGGCTTGGGTTTATGAACAGAGCCAGGATTTTGCTTAGTTGAAACTGGAGCACCAATGTGTGCATGGGGGTACAAGCTACTAAAGCTGAGAGCTGAGCAAATAGGCCCACCCTGGTACATTTGAGGCATATACAAAACCACCATTAACATAGTTGAAAGTGGCATGAATGTCTCAGGACAGTACACAACAGAGAATTTACTAGTCCTTGAGAAACTTCAGTGACAAACTTGTCATATGTTTCTTTTTTTCCTGGGATCTGAGTGGGTCAAAACTCAGCACAAGCTGCCTAGAAATTTCATTTCTCACTCTCCTTTTTAAGCTCTTGTTTACATCCAGTCTCTTTTCTCCTTTCAGCCCAGCTCCCCTTCCCCACTACTAACAGCACCTAATGGGAGATTTAGCAATAGAATAATTGCAGGGTCTGTGCACTCCTGCTGTCTTTCAATGTCTGCCTCTGGGTCAGTAGCCTCTGGCTGGTTTTACCAATCTAGGAGAACTTGAATTTTAATAATTCTTTACCCTGTTCTTCACTGGTGAGAGAGTTCCTTCCTCTGAGCAGCAGTGCTAAGAGACTTCTCAAATATATACAAGTATCCTAGCATTAAGGGTTGCTATTAGCCTTGTCTGCAATAAAATTTAGTTATCATTTTCATTCTGCCTTATGTTAGTTTCCCTCCTGTACATCGCACAGAAAAGAGATTGCCCAGTTGTAAAATCCATACTACAATCACCACACACCCCTCCACCTCTACCTTTGGGGGTTAATCCCACTTTTCCTCCTCACTCATCAGGTGTTCACGGCTAGCCCTTTCCTCCTCTCACAGATCTTGGGCATTCACTATTCTCTTTTCTTCCTCTGACAAACGCCTTTGGGGTTCTTCATCCTCTTTTTATCTCTCACCCATACCCATACCCACACCGCTGGGGCCCCAAGCGTATTGTGGAATCACCCCACTTTCCCCCTCACATCCTTCACTGCCCACTCGTGTGGCTTGAGTTTGACGCCTTCCTCTGGCACAGTTTCCTGGTGCAGTTGGGGGTGCCAGGCATCTGGTTTTCGACCAGAATGCCCGGTCGAAAAGGGACCCTGGCAGCTCCGGTCAGCACCGCTGACCAGCCCGTTAAATGTCCAGTCAGCAATGCAGCAGGGCTAAGGCAGGCTCCCTACCTGCTCTGGCTCCACGCAGCTCCCGGAAGTGGCCGGCATGTCTGTGTGACTCTTAGATGCAGGGGAGGTGAGGGAAGCTCCGCACACTGCCCATGCCGGCTCAGCAGCTCCCATTAGCTGGGAACCACAGCAAATGGGAGCTGCTGGGGCAGCACACACTGCGCAGAGTCACCTGGCCGCGCCTCCACCTAAGGGCTAGACAGTCCGGCCACTTCCGCGAGCACCGTGGAGCCAAGGCAGTCAGGGAGTCTGCCTGAGCCCTGCTCTACTGCTGACTGGGAGCTGCCTGAGGTAAGCACCACCTGGCTGGAGTTCGCAACCCGAACCCCCTGCCCCAGGTCAGAACTCCCTCCTGCACCTATCTTCTTCCCAGACCCCGACCTGCACCCCAATCCCCTGCCCCAGGTCAGAACCCCCTCCCTCACCCTAACTCCTTCCCAGACCCCGCATCCCACATACCCAGGTGCCTCCCAATCCCTGCCCCAGGTTGGAACCCCCTTCTGCACCCAAACTCCCTCCCAGAGCCTGCACCCTCAACCCCCTGTCTCAGCCCCCTCCCACACTCCAAATCCCTCAGCCCCAGCCTGGAGCCCCATCCTACACCCCAAACCCCTCATCCCTGGCCCCACTCCAGAGCCCACATCCCCAGACGGACCCCACACCCCCTCCCTCACCCCAATCCCCGCCCCAACCCTGAGCCTGCTCCTGCACTCCAAACCCCTTGGCCCCAGCCTAGAGCCCTCTCCTGCACCCTAAAGCCCTCAGCCCCACCCAAGAACCCTGTTCTACACCCCAACCCCCAGCCCTAGTGTGGAGCCCCCACCTGCACCCTGAACCCTTCATTTCTGGCCCCACCCCAGAGCGTGCACCCCCCAGCTGGAGCCCTCACCCCCTACTGCACCCCAACCCCTTTCCTCAGCCCAGTGAAAGTGAGTGAGGGTGAGGGAGAGTGAGCGATGGAGGGAGGGAGTGGGTCAGGGGCTTAGAGAAGGGATGGGGCAGGGGAAGGGCAAGGGTGTTCGGTTTTGTGCAATTAGAAAGTTGGCAACCCTAGGTGGAGTAGGAAGAGAGTCTGAGATATAAGCCCTTGTATCAGAGGCCTGGCCTGGGCTAAAGTCGTGGGCAGGCTTTGTTGATATAACGTTAGCAAAAGTCAGGCTGTGAGCAAACGTCCGGCTCTGCCGGCTTGCAGGCTCACAGACTCTGGCCAGCACAGGGCGGGTATTGCAGAGACACACGCATTCCTAAAATGTGCTGGGCCCAGAGCACTCACACACACACATTCCAGAAGAGTGGTATCAGAACATCCTGATATCAAGGATGGTACAAAAACATTTCCCAAGGGTAACAGGAACACACTGACCCCTCCTAAAAGATAAGGTCAGGATGACAGTGATATTAATAGAGATGTTTTGAGCCAACTAACATGTACAAGATGTGTGATAACTAGCTACGTCAGGGGGCAGTAGCTAACTATGTCAGAGGGGCAGTCCATAACTTGTTTATATCAGGGTAATAAAGAGGGATCTCTGAGAGAGTGTCTTTGTCCAGCCAAGGGGGGAATGGAAAGTCATGCCATTCACTGAGCTGTGTCCATTGTCACGGACATATATGTCTTAGCATCCTCGTAGAGTCTGCCAGGTGCTATTACCGTGCTTCGTTGACAATAAACCTAGCCTGGGGCCTTCATACCTTAATGGATCTTGTGGTCTTTGGGCAGTTTGCTCGAGGTCTGCTGTGCCGGCTCTCTGGGCAGAGCTGGGACAGCACACAGGGAGAATACACACACGCAGCCGAACATGTGAAAACACCCGGCAGGGCGCCCAAGCTCTGCAGGAGTGGTAGTTACACCTCTCCTTCCTTCCTATTCTCTATGCAATCCCCAGTTGTTAGTTTAACAATCTGGTCCCTTCCACAGAAAGCGGCCTCCTTGCTCCAGACTGTGTAGCATGCCTTCCAGCAGGGCTTCAAAAGAGTAGCAGGACTGTGGGGAGAAAACCTGAAATTCTGTGAACAGGCCAGCAGCCATGGCAGACAAGTAAAGGGCATTTTGCCAAGTTCCCTTAATTAATGAGTGCCTGTGCAGCTAAGGAGTGTGACTGTAGCCCAGGTACAATTTTGACCTAGAGCCATCACTACAGTGACCACCCTGAACAGTAGATTTCAGCCAGTTCTTTGCCTTATGCTCCCCAATTCCTTCCATTTTATACAAAAGGGACTCAACTAGGACGAGAGTCACAGCTGCCCTAAAAAGAATTTTATCACAGTAGACTACAGAACTGAGCCAGAGCCATATTTTCCTGTTTCACTGCTGTTGGCCTTTTGTGTAATCCATTAAACAGTTTTAAACTTTCAATTTTTTTTTGCCAGTGCTTGGAAATGTAGCATTGAGATATGTTTAGTTTTTTAAATTAAAAAACAACGTGATTTTAAAATCTACATATGCATCTATATCAATACGCTACATATGTAATGATAATTATGTAAGACTTTGCAGAGCCATTTAATAAATTGCATTTAGCGTACACCTTTAGCCATCAAGATTTGCCCTCTGCCTTTTAATTTATCCCTGCCAGGATTTATTGTAACATTCCAAATCCCAGACCAGCTTCTAAAAGCCATTTTTGTAGAATCAACCTACGGGAGAAGAATTTCCTTCTCCTGCCCCCGCATTGCCCCCAAATGTGAAATTTCTTCCCCAAAGTTACACTGGCCAGAGTCCCAGAAGAGGCATTGTTCAGTCATGGGCCAGTGACAGGTGTGAGGTCTGATATCTCTTGACTGTAGAGCTAGAAACAAGAGTTTATAGCACGAGAGAAAAGGGAGATTCCCAGCAGCTGATCTCACACTTATGCTGATACAACCTTTAACCAGTCCAAATCATCAGATGTTCTGTATGAGCCACAAATGGTGCTGAAGTTTTTAGAAGATTTTTAAAGAAAATTTTTTGTCAGGCATGGGTTTTGTATCTGTCTGCCTATAAAGACAGATTCCTTTGTTACCAGGAATCCAACTGCGCAGGGCTCAGAGGGAGATGGAGGTGACTAATATGTTTCACAAACCTCTAAAAATGAGCAAAAATAGCTTTTCCACACATAATAATGACCTGATTTTAAGGTCTAATGTCTGGAAACCTTTCAGAGCTGTGTGTCTCCTGTTGGAAGGATGGGACTCTCCCCACTCTAATGGTTTAAGTCTCCTGTTTCTACTTCAGCCTGGTCACGAGATCATAAATGAGTAATATGCGATCCTGCACCGGAGGAGGTATTAAATCTGTCCCGGGTGCAAGACTGAATATTACCGATTTGGGTCTCAGGCCGGTATAAATTTGCATGCACAGCCTTAACTCTGCCTTTATGTGTATGCCTTATGATGTAGTCTGTAACTTGATCATATACTACCTCTCAAACAATAAATTGTAATGTCATACCATTTCTTCTACAATCAACCTTAGATGCAGTGTAATACCTTAGCATAATATCTTATAGTGCTATTTACTGCACTATATGCCAGACAAGAAATGCCTTGACATCTTGTAGATGAAAAATACATGGTAACATTAATATACCACATACCACAGATTAAATATTACAATACAGGACAATGGTGAAAATTTGCTGTCATTTTAAGGCCACCTAAACTTGCAGTTGAATTAGCTTTGTAGTAGACTGCATCATTCCATGAATGTAAAGAAATTATGCAGTAAAGATGTGCTGCCTAAATTATTAAAATGCATACCTTAGAGAGAAGAGAATATTTAATATAAGACGTCTAACTCAATAAAGATATATTGGACCATTCTGACAATGAGAATAATGTAAATAGACAAGAATGAAAAAAGTCACAAGAGTCTACACATGAATCTCAGGTTGTAGAAAACTGCATGGTGTGGGGTATCATCTGAGAAATGGTGTATGATCACATACTAAAAGACGGCATGGAAATACTGGCAGCAGACTTCCCCCATCACAAATTCAGGGCCTGGTCCTGCACTGCTCTCCATGGACCTCATTGCAAAATCAGAGCTAGCATATTCTCTCTCTCCAGTTCTGACATATTCTTGGACAACCAACGCTACTTTTCTATCCTCTTTGATTGCCCTACCCACAAATTCAGTCATCTCTGCCACCATTGACTCCCACACCGTTACAGTGCAATGCAAGTTCTTACCAACTTTTCATGAGAAGCGTGACAGGATTTGATGCTTCCTCCGTCCCTTCTTAACACCTTCTACTACTTCTCTCCTGTCAACAACACTGAGGTTTCTCACCCACTCTCCTCTAGTCCTTCCACTTGTCCCAGAAGCCTTTACTGTCTCCTCACCTTCCTTGCCTCCACTCTCATCCACTCCCTGGCTCTTCTTCTTAGCCTATCAGTTTCCTCTGACTCCTTCCTTTCATGATACAGGCAAGCTTTGGTGTCTCCATCTTCAGGAATGGATTCTTGGCCCTACCTCCCTCTAAAACTGCTGTCCCATCTCCATTCTTCCCTTCATCTCTAAGGGAACGTTTAAAGCCTTTTTTTTTTTTTTACAAGTTTCTCTCTTCCAACCCCATCCTGGATCACTTCAATCTAATTCCATCCTCTCCACTCCACTGTTCTCTCCCTACTCTCCAAAGACCCCCTCCTGGCCAAATCTCAGTGCCCCCACTCCATCCTTCTTGACTTCTGTGCCATTTTTGATACAGTTAATCATACCCTCCTTGAAATCATGCCCTACCTTGGCTTTCGTTTCTCCTTCCTCTCTTGGTCTCGTCGTCTCTCTGACCACTCCTTCAGTGTCTTTTTGGTGGGTCCCACTCCTCTATAAGGGGCTCTCAAACCCCTATATTTGGCTCCTCTTCTTCACACCATCTCCATGCATGATCTCATCCACTCACATGGTTTCAACTGCCATCTTTCTGCCAGTGACTCACCAATCTACCACTCCATTCCTGACTGGTCTCCATTCCTGAATCCCACCTCTTGGCCTATCTCTCTGAGGCTTCCTCCTGAATGTATCGCTGTCAGATTGAACTCAACATGGCCCAAACTGAACTCGTAACCTCTGCCCTTGAGCTATCTCCTCTCCCATTATCATATGTCACTACTGGCAACACCACTATTCTGCTGGTCACGCAGGCTCATAACCAGGAGGTTGTCATTGACTCTTTCCTTTCCTTTGCCCTGTACGTTGTGACTGTGTCAAAATCTTGCCATTTTTTCCTCCTAAACTTTTCTAAAATCTGACGTCTCCCCATACACACAGCCACAACTTTTGTTATCTCCCACCTTGAATGTGGTAGCCCTCCTGCTTGGTGGTCATGATACTCACATCTCCCCTTCCAGTCATTACAAATGTGGCTGTTAAATCCACCACTCCCCTTCCCCCCTTGAATTTTCAGCTGCAACAAGTTCAAGGCCCTTCACAACGCTGCCATTCTCTGCTTATCTTCTCTTGTCTCATACCATGCCCCTTCTGCTTTGCAAGGGATGCCAGTCTCAGTTACCTTTACTATTTATTACAGTAGGTCCTGGGGGCCCCAGCTGAGCACATGACCCCATTATACTAGCTGAGACAGCACACACAGTGAGACATATTCCCTGCCTTAAAGAGCTTATATTCTGATTAGACAAGACAGAAACAAAGAGATGCTGAAGTACCTAGTATGAGAGAGATCGTAACGGCATGTTGTATCTTTGGGGAAACATTCTGTATGAAGTGTATGTATCACTGTGGGCCAGGTATTGTATGTATGACTGTATTCTACTCCATGGGGGAGAGTTACCACAGCTCCTTTGGGAACTAAAACAGCGGGAGGTTGACCAGGGTGAATCACTGACTGTAAACACCTCCAGAAAGGTACCACCCCCAGGGGAAGCTCGCATATCCTGGTTCAAACTTGATATTCAGAGACTAGGAAAACAAAGAAAGGGCTTGTGGCTTCAGAAGAGTGCATTTAAACTGTTTCAGGGCCTTTTTTTCTGATTCAGCAAACAGACAGGACCTTTTGTCCAAGGAGACCCCCAACCCTAGTGGAAGTGTTGGAAAGACTTTGGCTTACTAGTGCCCCATGAGACTGATGAGTAACTCCTGATATTTAAACTTTGTTTGAATCTGTTTATTGGGGTTTTTTCATGTTTTCTCTGAAATGCTTTTGCCTTAAGAATAAACATACTTGCGTAGAAAGAGCTATGTGATAACTTGTAAATGCTGGTAATACACAGTCCATAGCCCTCAGAGAGAAAGCAAAGCATAAGTATTGGTCTGCTGGGGATATCGCAGTGTAAGGCAGGGAGCTGTGCAAACTTAAAACCCCAGGCAGGAGCGGGAGAGACATGGATTTCTGCCCAAAAGAGGTGACAGCTGGGATCTAAAAACCTTAAGTGGGTGCTCTTAAGGGACCACAGCAGGGGAATACAGGTGCAGTGATCCTAAAACTGTGACAGCTAATTGAGGTGATTTGTTCAAAGTCCCAAGGCAGGACAGTAGAAGACCAAAAAAAAGAACTGAGGTCTTCTGATTCCCAGTCCAGTGCTCAGTCCACTAGAAAATACTGGCTCCCAGTCTGTTGATTGTCTTCTTAGATTACGAGCTACTTTGGGGCAGGACCTGTCTTACTCTGTTTGGAAAGCATATAGCACATTGTGGGCCCTTCTGTAATACTGTAATTATAATAACAATAATGCATATCCATAAGGGGCCAGAGTTAAGATGCATAACCTTAACTTTGTCATTTCTTGAATTTGAGTGCTTAACTGTGAAACTTTCAATTTATTTTAACAGTAAACGTAAATAAAATTTTAATATTTGCATATGATACCTAGTTGGATATTTGGTGCAAATATTTGATTTGCCCACTCCATTGACTGCAGTTACATATATAAAATAGGCATGGGACTGCATGTGACCCCAGGTGTCTCACTTTTTAACAATCTCATCCATATCGTTTATTATCAACTTTTATTTATTTATTTAGTATAGTTTTATATATATATAGTGGAGTGGAAAGTACATCAAAAGGGTTAAGAATCCATAAAAGAGATTATGGATCAAATGCTTACAAAAAGGAAGGGGGAAATCAAGACTGGATAATGCTGTGAGCTTTCTTGGAACCGAATGCTGCCAGCTGCTGTTCTAATCCCATCAATTTAAACAAGTGCGCAGTGGGACTGAGACAGTCGTCTCTGCAAGTTCAGTATTAAATTAGCTACTTTTGAAACTGGCAGTATTATGTCATCCTCTTGATGAAGTGGCCTGCAGTGTGCATCCCTATTCATCTGTAACCACTCAGGAATGCCCAGAAAGTTTTCCAAATGGTTATTAACCACGCAAGCAAAAAAGTCAAAAAGAAAAGATACTGTTGTGAGTTTTTGTACTGAATCAGCTTCCAGTCCAGAAGCTAGTAAATACCTTTTGAGAAGAGCATTGTTCTCTGATTAAGCACTTCTTTTGGATTTTATTTTTAATCCCTGTTAGTACCATTTCATTGGCTATCCGTTTGCATGTAATGTCTCCACTGCATGTCTGAGATCATGCCTTTTTATAGACAGGGTGTTAAGTTCAGCACTGTAGCAGGACAAGCAGCAAACCATACCCCTTGTGCACCCATAGGAATGCCTGTAGCCGGAAGGTGAGGAAGACATTGCTGTGGGTAGTAAAAGCAAGAAAAATAAGGGGTATTGGTTACTATGCCTTTCAGCTTTAGGGTAACATGTTGAAATCTAGAGCCAGGGGACAGCAGCTACTGTCTGGCAGCCATTCAGTGGCTTATGTGAAATACGTTAATGGGCATATACACATTAATGTTACCTTACACGTATATAGCCCCCTCTATCTAAGGATCTCAGGGGATTTTACAGACCTTAACCTCGTAGTACCCACCCGGAGGCCCCCAGTGGCAATTGTGCCACTGCACCCTAGGGTGCATCAGCCACATACCACAGTTCTGACGTTAGGGGCGGGGCTTAGCCTCCTTAGCTCCCCACTTGCTCCCCGGACCGTTTTAAAATCAAGCTAGCTGTCACCTGCTGGACCTTTCTAACGTACCAGTGTGCAGTTGAGAATGTGTTTGTATCACTTACGTTATAGTCATAGTAATTGTCTGGATTTTTACTCTCTGGGGCAGGGACTGTCTGTAATTTGTCTTGTACGGTGCCAAACATATTGTCCACGTTTAGTGGTAGTAATAGGATTTAAGCCTACAAAAGCAAGTGGATTCAGAGGCAGGGACTGATCTTAACTCACTCTCTTAGACCCAATGATTTGTGGTAATATTGGGCTAGATGTACAAAGGTAGTTAGGCACGTAAAGATATAGAGATGCCCCTACTGGATTTGCAAAAGCACTTAAGTGAGTTAGGCACCTAGCTCTGTGATATACCCAGAGTACAGTCCAGACTAGTGAGTAGCTGTGTCCACTTGCCCTCTAACCTGGGGTGCCCTTTACACTGCTTTGCTGCTGTAGCCTCCAATCCTGGATTGCTCACAAACGGCATCCAGCATGTAAGTCACTCCCAGCTATGTGTGTGTGTGACCTGCAGACAGACAGACAGACATTAACTATTACCAGCCTCGTTTATATTGCAAGATGACCCCAACACACCCCCAATCCTGGGTTTTCCCCAAGAAACATATATCCCATACTGTCCAGCCTTCTCCAGGACAATACAAGCTGAAGCTTATATAAAGCCCCTCATTTAATTAATAGAAATGATATGCACATGTCCTGTTACCTCAAATGGAGTTTCCCAGACACTTCAGTTCAAACACACTGGGTTAGATACAACAAACAATAAAACAAGTTTATTAACTACAGAGAGAGAGACAGATTTTAAGTGAATACAAGTAATGAGGAAGTCAGAAATAGTTACAAGTAAAATAAAGATAAGACTTAACTTGTGCCTAATTTAAACTATGTTAAATTCAAAGCAAGGTTTTCTTTCCACAAGCTTTGTCAGATTACTGGCTGAACTCTTAGTTCTGGGCCCCTCCCCATCCTTTGTCCTTCAGGTGCCATGGATGCGGTGGGCAGAGAGAAAGAGAGGGATGCTCTTGGTGTGTCTCCCTTTTTACAGTCCTCTCCCCCCTTTGAGAAGCATTTCCAGCTGGGAGCATGTGTGTGGATGGGATCTCCATGCTGTTTCTTTGCTAAAATGTAGATTTTTTCACCCATGCCCCCTTTCCTGCCACAGAATGGCCATTTAGCAGGTAATAGTCCATTGGCCTTGTTTACACCTGGCTGAGGTGTCAGCTTGAACCCCGACCTGGGATATTCTATCTACTACCCAAGATCCATAAACCTGGAAATCCTGGGCGCCCCATCATCTCAGGCATTGGCACCCTGACAGCAGGATTGTCTGGCTATGTAGACTCCCTCCTCAGGCCCTACGCTACCAGCACTCCCAGCTACCTTCGAGACACCACTGACTTCCTGAGGAAACTACAATCCATCGGTGATCTTCCTGATAACACCATCCTGGCCACTATGGATGTAGAAGCCCTCTACACCAACATTCCACACAAAGATGGACTACAAGCCGTCAAGAACACTATCCCCGATAATGTCACGGCTAACCTGGTGGCTGAACTTTGTGACTTTGTCCTTACCCATAACTACTTCACATTTGGGGACAATGTATACCTTCAGATCAGCAGCACTGCTATGGGTACCCGCATGGCCCCACAGTATGCCAACATTTTTATGGCTGATTTAGAACAACGCTTCCTCAGCTCTCGTCCCCTAAAGCCCCTACTCTACTTGCGCTATATTGATGACATCTTCATCATCTGGACCCATGGAAAAGAAGCCCTTGAGGAATTCCACCATGATTTCAACAATTTCCATCCCACCACCAACCTCAGCCTGGTCCAGTCCACACAAGAGATCCACTTCCTGGACACTACAGTGCTAATAAACAATGGTCACATAAACACCACCCTATACCGGAAACCTACTGACCGCTATTCCTACCTGCATGCCTCCAGCTTTCACCCTGACCACACCACACGATCCATCGTCTACAGCCAAGCTCTGCGATACAACCGCATTTGCTCCAACCCCTCAGACAGAGACAAACACCTACAAGATCTCTGTCAAGCTTTCTTACAACTACAATACCCACCTGCAGAAGTAAAGAAACAGATTGATAGAGCCAGAAGAGTTCCCAGAAGTTACCTACTACAGGACAGGCCTAACAAAGAAAATAACAGAACGCCACTAGCCGTCACCTTCAGCCCCCAACTAAAACCCCTCCAACGCATTATTAAGGATCTACAACCTATCCTAAAGGATGACCCAACACTCTCACAAATCTTGGGAGACAGGCCAGTCCTTGCCTACAGACAGCCCCGCAACCTGAAGCAAATACTCACCAACAACCACATACCACACAACAGAACCACTAACCCAGGAACTTATCCTTGCAACAAAGCCCGTTGCCAACTGTGCCCACATATCTATTCAGGGGACACCATCACAGGGCCTAATAACATCAGCCACACTATCAGAGGCTCGTTCACCTGCACATCCACCAATGTGATATATGCCATCATGTGCCAGCAATGCCCCTCTGCCATGTACATTGGTCAAACTGGACAGTCTCTACGTAAAAGAATAAATGGACACAAATCAGATGTCAAGAATTGTAACATTCATAAACCAGTCGGAGAACACTTCAATCTCTCTGGTCACGCGATCACAGACATGAAGGTCGCTATCTTAAAACAAAAAAACTTCAAATCCAGACTCCAGCGAGAAACTGCTGAATTGGAATTCATTTGCAAATTGGATACTATTAATTTAGGCTTAAATAGAGACTTGGAGTGGCTAAGTCATTATGCAAGGTAGCCTGTTTCCTCTTGTTTTTTCCTACCCCCCCCCCCCCAGATGTTCTGGTTTAACTTGGATTTTAACTTGAAGAGTGGTCAGTTTGGATGAGCTATTACCAGCAGGAGAGTGAGTTTCTGTGTGTATGGGGGTGGGGGGATGTGAGAACCTGGATTTATGCAGGAAATAGCCCAGCTTGATTGTCATGCACATTGTGTAAAGAGTTGTCACTTTGGATGGGCTATCACCAGCAGGAGAGTGAATTTGTGTGGGGGGGTGGAGGGTGAGAAAACCTGGATTTGTGCTGGAAATCACTTTAGATAAGCTATTACCAGCAGGACAGTGGGGTGGGAATAGGTATTGTTTCATATTCTCTGTGTATATATAAAGCCTGCTGCAGTTTCCACGATATGCATCTGAGGAAGTGAGCTGTAGCTCACGAAAGCTTATGCTCTAATAAATTGGTTAGTCTCTAAGGTGCCACAAGTCCTCCTTTTCTTTTTGCGAATACAGACTAACACGGCTGCTACTCTGAAGCTTGCGCTTTGTCTCTGAGGAACTGGTTTGGCCACTTCTCAGACTTGTAACTTGTGTTAGTAACATCATACAGTGGAATCTTATAACTTTACGTACAATGTTGCCACACACATTTTACCTAGATAATACTGACCCGCAAATTATGAGTTTTAAAATGAAACTTCACAAGGCATAATTTTAACAAAGATTTTTACAATATTGGTCAAGGGATGAATACAGGGGTACAGTCCATCACACTAATTTACAGTGACTTCCAATGGGAGTTAACTGTCTAACCTTGTTAGGTACTTTTTAAAATCCCACTGGGGGCATAAATACCTTTAGGAATCTGGCCGCAGGAATAGGAATCTACTATGTCAGGGAAAAACGTTTTTCATATGACCCAGCAGTTCTGCTCATTCTGTGTTAACCATCTCCCCCTCACTTACTCCAACCTCCTCCTCTCTGATATCTGTAATTCTCAAATCATTCTCCTTCAATCTTCCCATCCGATCCATCAGACAACGTCTCTTTTCAGATCCCTCCAAAAGCTTCTCCTTGCACATTGCATCCAGTTTGGTGTTCCTAACTTTCACAAATGTACTGAAAGAAATGGGAATTTGGCCTCTGCTGCAAAAGCTCTTGCGAAATTGCAATAAAATCCTGCCTTCTCATGATTTGGGAAAAGAGAGAGCCCACGCATTGCACTGTAGCATAAACAAAATTGTACTGAGCTGCAGCCCAAAACCACTGTTAGTTGTAGCCCCATCTCTTCCATTGACCCCTAATAATATTTCTAACCAATTTATTTGAGCATAAGCTTTCATGGGCTAAAACCCACTTCATCGGATGCATGCAGTGGAAAATACAGTAGGGAGATTTATATACACAGAGAACATGAAAAAATGGGTGTTGCCATACCAACTGTAACGAGACCAATCAATTAAGGTGGGCTATTAGCCCACGAAAGCCCATGCCCAAACAAACCTGCTAGTCTCTAAGGTGCCACAAGTACTCCTCGTTTTTTTTGATGATACAGACTAACACGGCTACCACACTGAAACCTGTCACGATGAGTGACTCACTGTTACAGCAAAAAGAAAAGGAGTACCTGTGGCACCCCAGAGACCAACAAATCTACTTGAGCACAAGCCTTCGTGAGCCACAGCTCACTTCATCGGATGCATGCAGTGGAAAATACAGTGGGGAGATTTATATACACAGAGAACATGAAATATTGTGTTTTACCATACACACTGCAACAGGACCGATCAGGTAAGGTGAGCCATTACCAGCAGGAGAGCTGTTCCTCACACATTCTTGTCAACATGTTCTTGCTGGAAATGGCCCACCTTGATTATCACTACAAAAGGTCCCCCCCCGCCCCCGCTCTCCTGCTGGTAATGGCTCACCTTACCTGATCACTCTTGTTGCACCCTCCCCCCACAAATGATCCACACACGTTGTGTTTATAGTTGGCTATGCTAATCATAACCATGAGTTTATGCTTTACTCCTTGATGCAGAAATAGAAACAAGGAAGGTGTTTGACAGTACTGAAGAACATTCTGATTAAACAATATGATAAGAACTATACGATATCCATAAAGCACGTATTAAAATGGATTAAGAACTGACTAAGAGACCTTAAAAATAGTTCTCAATGGGGAATCATCATCGAACGAGGGTGTTTCTGGTCGGGCTCCACAGGGGTCAGTATTAGGCCGATGCTATGCAATATTTTCATCAATAATATGGTGCTAAACATAACATCATTGCTCAAATTTGCAGATAAAACAAAAATTGGCAGAATGGTAAACATAATGAAGATGGCGTAGCCACAATGATCTGGGTGACTGGTTTGACTGGGGCCTGATATGCAAAATGGATTTTAATACAAACAAGTGTAATGTCATACATTTAGGAAAAAGGAATACAGCTCATTTGAATAGAGTGGGGGACTATATCCTAGAAAGTAAACAACTGAACATAAGAGCCCAATCTGATGGTGTGGCAAAAACAGGACTAGTATGATCTTTGGATGTATAAATGGGAGTAGTGAGCAGGAGTAGGGAGGTGATTTAATTGTATTATGACAGGTTTCAGAGTAGCAGCCGTGTTAGTCTGTATCCGCAAAAAGCACAGGAGTACTTGTGGCACCTTAGAGACTAACAAATTTATTTGAGCATAAGCTTTCATGAGCTACAGCTCACTTCATCAGATGCATTCAGTGGAAAATACAGTGGGGAGATTTATATACACAGAGAACATGAAAAAATGGGTGTTACCATACACACTGTAATGAGAGTGATCACTTAAGTTGAGCTATTACCAGCAGGAGAGCGGGAGGAAGCGGGGGGGGAGCTTTTATAGTGATAACCAAGGTGGGCCATTTCCAGCAATTGACAAGAACGTCTGAAGAACAGTTGGGTGGGGGGGGAAACATGGGGAAATAGTTTTACTTTTTGTAATGACCCATCCACTCCCAGTCTTTATTCAAGCCTAAATTAATTGTGTCCAGTTTGCAAATTAATTCCAATTCAGCAGTCTCTCATTGGAGTCTGTTTTTGAAGTTTTTTTTGTTGAAGAATTGCCACTTTTAGGTCTGTAATCGAGTGACCAAAGACATTGAAGTGTTCTCCGACTGGTTTTTGAATGTTATAATTCTTGACGTCTGATTTGTGTCCATGTATTCTTTTACGTAGAGACTGTCCAGTTTGACCAATGTACATGGCAGAGGGGCATTGCTGGCACATGATGGCATATATCACATTGGTAGATATGCAGGTGAACGAGCCTCTGATAATGTGGCTGATGTGATTAGGCCCTATGATGGTGTCCCCTGAATAGATATGTGGACACAGTTGGCAACGGGCTATGTTGCAAGGATAGGTTCCTGGGTTAGTGCTTCTGTTGTGTGGCGTGTGGTTGCTGGTGAGTATTTGCTTCAGGTTGGGGGTCTGTCTGTAGGCAAGGACTGGCCTGTCTCCCAAGATCTGTGAGAGTGATGGGTCATCTTTCAGGATAGGTTGTAGATCCTTGATGATGCGTTGGAGAGGTTTTAATTGGGGGCTGAAGGTGATGGCTAGTGGCATTCTCTTGTTTCGTTTGTTGGGCCTATCCTGTAGTAGGTAACTTCTACAGTTCTGTCAGTCTGTTTCTTCACTTCTGCAGGTGGGTATTGTAGTTGTAAGAACGCTTGATAGAGATTCTGTAGGTGTTTGTCTTTGTCTGAGGGGTTGGAGCAAATGCGGTTCTATTGTAGAGCGTGGCTATAGACAATGGATCGTGTGGTGTGGTCTGGATGAAAGCTGGAGGCATGTGGGTAGGCATAGCGGTCAGTAGGTTTCCGGTACAGGGTGGTGTTTATGTGACCATCGCTTATTAGCACCATTGTGTCCAGGAAGTGGATCTCTTTTGTGGACTGGTCCAGGCTGAGGTTGATGGTGGGATGGAAATTGTTGAAATCATGGTGGAATTCCTCAAGGGCTTCTTTTCCATGGGTCCAGATGATGAAAATGTCATCAATGTAGCCCAAGTAGAGTAGGGGCATTAGGGGATGAGAGCTGAGGAAGCATTGTTCTAAGTCAGCCATAAAAATGTTGGCATACTGTGGGGCCATGCGGGTACCCATAACAGTGCTGTGATTTGAAGGTACAGATTGTCCCCAAATGTGAAATAGTTATGGGTGAGGACAAAGTCACAAAGTTCAGCCACCAGGTTTGCCGTGACATTATCAGGGATATTGTTCCTGACGGCTTGTAGTCCATCTTTTTGTGGAATGTTTGTGTAGAGGGCTTCTACATCTATAGTAGCTAGGATGGTGTTTTCAGGAAGATCACCGATGGATTGTAGTTTCCTCAGGAAGACAGTGGTGTCTCGAAGATAGCTGGGAGTGCTGGTAGTGTAGGGCCTGAGGAGGGAGTCTACATAGCCAGGCAATCCTGCTGTCAGGGTGCCAATGCCTGAGATGATGGGGCGTCCAGGATTTCCAGGTTTATGGATCTTGGGTGGCAGATAGAATACCCCTGGTCGGGATTCTAGGGGTGTGTCCGTGCGGATTTGTTCTTGTGCTTTTTCAGGGAGTTTCTTGAGCAAATGCTGTAGTTTCTTTTGGTAACCCTCAGTGGGATCATAGGGTAATGGCTTGTAGAAAGTGGTGTTGGAGAGCTGCCTAGCAGCCTCTTGTTCATATTCCAACCTATTCATGAAGACGACAGCACCTCCTTTGTCAGCCATTTTGATTATCATGTCAGAGTTGTTTCTGAGGCTGTGAATGGCATTGTTTTCTGCACGGCTGAGGTTATGGGGCAAGTGATGCTGCTTTTCCAAAATTTCAGCCCGTGCACGTTGGCGGAAGCACTCTATGTAGAAGTCCAGTCTGTTGTTTCGACCTTCAGGAGGAGTCTACCCAGAATCCTTCTTTTTGTAGTCTTGGTAGGAAGGTCTCTGTGGGTTAGTATGTTGTTCAGAGGTGTGTTGGAAATATTCCTTGAGTCGGAGTCGTCGAAAATAGGATTATAGGTCACCACAGAACTGTATCAGTTCGTGGGGGTGGAGAGGCAGAAGGAGAGGCCCCGAGATAGGACAGATTCTTCTGAAGGGCTCTTTAGCAGAGAAAGGCATAACAAGAACCAATGGCTGAAAGTTAAAGCCGGATGAATTTCAGTTAGAAATTTGATACAAATCTTTAACAGTGAGGGTTATTAGCAAACCATCAGGGGAAGTGGTGAATTCTCTTGATGTCTTTAAATCAAGACTGGTTGCCTTTCTGAAGGGTGTGCTTTAGCCAGATACAAGTTATTGGGCTCAGAACAGGGGTAACTCAGTGAAATGCTACTGGTGTAGTTTGGCTGTAAACCAAGTTTAACCAACCCAGGGAGGATCACCTCAGCATCAAGGTGGTCCTATACTGA
The DNA here is from genome assembly GCF_965140295.1 of Lepidochelys olivacea. NCBI lineage: Eukaryota > Metazoa > Chordata > Testudines > Cheloniidae > Lepidochelys > Lepidochelys olivacea. The sequence continues at coordinate 45,018,581 of NC_140411.1, read as the reverse complement.
CACACAGTTCATGTGGCACTTACTTCACACACCTTCCCTGCTGCTGGTGTAGTGGCAAGGAAGGAGCAGAAAAAGGAATGTGATCGTGATGCCCCTACATCATGCTGGCCCTCAAAAGCATTCTCAGCCCCTGTCGCGGTTAAAGGCAAGAGTAAGTTGGAACAGCCATCAGGTGTGCGTGTGCGTGCGTGCACGGGTGGGGGTGTGTGGAGTGTACATGCATAGAACAGCACAAGAATCAGAACAGTGCAAAGCAGAATGTTCAGTCACCTTTGTTGCACCCCCTGATTTGCATCCTGCACATTTTGGCCAGACCAGAGGGTGTGGTCCTTAGACATGAGATTTAGTAAAAGAAAAAGGAAACCACACATATTAACAAAAGTCAGACCTGTTTTTAATTGAATACAGCCATTAGCTTGTTTTAAAATGTGAATTTTTGACCAAGGCATGTAAATATGTATCTACCCGATGTGCTGCCAGACTTTGCATATGCAGGCACCAGGCAAGCTTCTCTCTGAAGCTCTCGGTATAGCACTGGCCTGCCTTGTGGCACCCCTATTGTTATCCAGTCTTTGTCGTCTTCTGAACAGGCACTGTCAGTTTTGCTATGTGGTCACAGGACCTGCGCGATGCAATTGGAGTTCACATTGACTTGTAAACTAAACAGTTTTGAACACAGGCTGCAAATTTAGGGGTAAGTGAATTCTCCGCTCTTTGACTGCATTGGGAATTGCCTGTGATTAAGTCAGAGCTTATCTTGGCCCTGTAACTGAAGCGAGGAAAAGTTAGGTAACACACTGAGACTGCTCTAGCACCCATTAATTATTTGAAATGTTAGCACTGTGCAGTCCATGTTTCTGGCAAATGGCCTATACGATTTCATTTAAGAACAGAGACATTTTTGGGTTCTGTGGAAACGGAATACGCAGCACTCTGTGTCATATGAAACCAACCCAGCGGATGGCTTGAAAATTGGTTTAAAAAATTGCTCCCAGGTTAAAAGTTCATTTGCCAAGTCACAGCCTGGAGGGAAGTTTTACAGCAGAAATATGAACTCTAGAAAATAGGGGTTTGAAATGAGAAAAGACCCTTGCATTCTATGACATGCTATGTGTTCTGTCACTCAACAGATTGCAGACTTTGTCTTTTTATTCCAAGTTTTAAAACCTCTTCTTCATTTTGTCATGCCTGGTCCTGGGTGGATGAGCAAGGAAAGATAGCAAATGCAAGGAGCCTTTGTCTCTTTTCCCCATCCCCAGATGCCCCTCTGTAAGGCCAACAACAATCTACATAGGGTGCAATAGCTCCAAGCCACACCAGCTTCCTGAATGGGGAAGTGAGGGCAGGAACACACCCACTGAGGCCAGCAGAGTTAGGCAGCCATGAGAAGAATGCACATTTTGCACCAATTTAGAGGGTATCAGTGCTACTACTCCAGCAGATGTTCACCTGAAGCCTCAGGAAGAATCCCATGACAGCCAGGCTCCCACTGCAGCCTGGCCTCCCTAACACTCAGTATACAGACCCTGGCTTAAAAGGTACAATCCTGTATGAGTAAAAATTGTTGGCGTTAATGCTTTGGCACAAACTCCTGCCCTTGTTGGCTGGAGCTGTGTGAGGGCAGAGGAGTGCTAGCTATGTATATGGTCCAAAAGTCACCTTGCTGGCACAGTACAGGATGGCTCAGGGTGGGCAGGTATCTGCCAGGAAAACAATACTGCGTCTCTGAAAATAAGCTGTCTCTACCCCAGCTAGAGTGTGCTGCTGACTTCAGCAGGTATTGTTATTGCTATAGCTATCATTGTCTGTTGAGGCTGGGATTTTCAAAGGTGCCTGAAGGAATTAGGCCCAACTCCTTTTGAATGTTCCAGCCTTATTTCTGATTTTCAATAGAGCCTAAGTGATTTGGAAGCACACGTTCTATTGACTTTCAGTGGGACTCATGCTCCTAAATCGTGTAGGTGTTTTTGAAAATTCCAGCGTGTGTTCACTATCTGGCAGACCTCGTCCCCTTGGAACTGTGGCATGTTAGCAGGCCAGATAGCCAGATCCCCCTCTGAGAACCCTATTGGGTGCTACATTAGGAATCAGTGTGCTGTGGGGAAGAGGTGCCCTGCACTTCCTCAGTAGCACATCCATGCAGCAAGGAGCTGCCTCTGGCCATTAATTTGCATATTTTTAAAAGTTATATGTACATTACCTTGAATAATCACCTTGCTGCTGATTTAAAAAAGATTCTCTGAATAAGGACTTTAAAAATGGCTTCATAGGGCCCCTAGTTTATTGTTCCTCAGTGATTCCATATCAAATGTGCTCTACTTACAAGTAAAAATGTTTTGTCTAATTGCTCATTCCGCAACTTCAGCCTCAGATCTTCAGCCATACTGGATTCTTTTTGTCTCACGCATCCTCTCCAATAGCCCTCACTCAACTGAGGTGTATCATAGATGTAGTTAAAGTGCATTTGAGCAGTTCACCTCTCTGTACCTCCAAATATGAATTCTGCAACAGGACTTTAACTAATAGTCCTGCTGATGAAGCACGCATTAGAACAGAATCCAGCTTACTCTCTAATAGCTGTGTTGGTACTACAGTGCTAATAGTGGCAAAGTACATACCCACATTTGCAACCAACGCTGCATTTGAGGCACTTTCCTGAACCACTTAAGTCGAAAAAAGAAAAGGAGGACTTGTGGCACCTTAGAGACACGAAAGCTTATGCTCAAATAAATTGGTTAGTCTCTAAGGTGCCACAAGTACTCCTTTTCTTAGAGACTAACCAATTTATTTGAGCATAAGCTTTCGTGAGCTACAGCTCACTTCATCGGATGCATTCAGTGGAAAATACAGTGAGGTCGAGTGGAGGTTTGCAATTGATTTCAATGAGCATGGCGTCAAATCCTTTAAGAGCGTGCTTTCGGTCAGATAATGGTTGCAAGATGGTACTGTATTTTGCTACCTCTGTTCATTTTTTGTTTTTACTCATAAAATTTTAACTCTTACATTGTAAGTAGTTATGATTTAATGTATATTTTTCATCTACAATTGTCAGGTGTAATCTTATCTTCCTGGTCCAAGAGCTTTTGCTCTGGCTGCAATGATGTTTTTCAGCTTCATTTAACTCTGAAAATAATCTACATCAGGGTGGATAAAAATCAATGATCTTCCTTTTAAAAAATAAAAAAAAATGGATTTTTAAAATTTAAATCTGATTTTTTTAAAATTTAAATTAGATCTTTATTTAAATTAAATATAGGCTTATATACCTATTTAAAATTGAAATTGATAACCACCGCTCATGCCTAAACTTATTATAATCCATTAAAATCATTTAAATTATATACAAAAATAATATTAAGCAGTTCATGTTAGCTGCTAAGTTTTTTAAAAAGTCAAACCTTGAACTAGTGGAAATCACTGCTGAGCACCTGGAACCAGAATTTGTTGAAGTGCTAAACCAGCTACTGACAGCAGTAGCCTCTTGTGCAGTTGCAGAGAGAATATTTTCTTCACTTCAGGTTATTCAACTAGTTCAGTTCAATTACTGGTTCATTCAAAGTTGAGACACCAATTGGGAGTTGAAAAAAGCAAGAAAGCCTGTTTTCTTCTTCCAGTCTATGAATAAAAATTAGATATGAGAGGGTGAGATCTAGTTCTAAAATCTTGAAGGAAAATGATGACCAGAAGCAATCAGTTGAATTCATTGTTAATAAACCAGTTAGTTTTATTGTTTTCGTAAACTTTTTGATCAGCTTTTTTCTTATGTATCCAGTACTTTTAAGGAAGTTTAATTTTTTTTAAAATGCTGGCTTTGTGCATTTTTAATTGAATTTGAATTTCCAGCTAAATAGCGCTTGACCACAAATCACAAGTAAAAAACTGTGTGCAGTGTTGTCGTAGTTGTTTCAGTCCCAGGATATTAGAGAGGCAAGGTACATGAGGTAATATCTTTTATTGAACCAGCTTCTGCTGGTGAGAGAGACAGGTCTTCCAGCTATACAGAGCTCTTCCTCAGATCTGGGAAAGGTACTCAGAGTGTCACAGCTAAATACAAGGTCAAACAAATAAATAGTTGGCATATATTCCAAGGGACCATTCCAGATTAAGGGACCCTTTAACACCCCTGTAGTCATAGGACAAAAAGTCACGGTCTGTGGGTTACAGACCATTGTAATAAACTATAAATCCAGTAGACAAGGGGGTGCCATCATAGTCCTCAACTGTGATGATTATGTTAACAAAACCAACTGCCAACTCTCCAACATCACCTACTATAAAGAACTCAAAGAAGACCCCACACTGCAGTTTACCCAGAAATTTAGGATATCATCAAATCCTTCCCCAAACAGCTCTAAAAGAAACTCTACAAACTCATCCCCCATGAGCCCACCCCAAAGACCTTCTACATGCTTCACAAGATATACAAACAAGGGAACCCAGGCAGATCCATCATATCTGGCCACAGCACTCTCAATGAAGGAATAATGGGACACATAAAAACTGTATCAGTGTAGCGGGGTAGTCACCCCGCTCCTGCCCGGAGGAGTTAAAAGCAGCCCCGGGGGAGGGCTGTGGCTGGGGAAGGCTGAATGGAGAAGCAGCCTCAGCTGTGGCCATGCCCCAATCAGGGCCCAGTTGGCCCTGATAAGAGGGTAGTGGGCCAGGAGCAGACAGTTTCTTTCTGTCTCTAGAGGGAGAAGGGCCTGGCTGCTGGGAAGCTGAACAGAGTACCTGAGGGGAGCAGGGCTAGGGAATAGGGCAAGGGAACTGGGGAGCTCCCGCCCGGAAAAGCCCCAGGCTGTGGCCTTGTCAAAGGCCAGAAAGATACTAGAGTGCAGTCCAGGGTAGGCAGAGGCAGCTGGTCCAAACCCCCCTTGCCTGTGATGATTGGCTTATACAGACTGTAGTCGCCCCAGTGAAAGGGGGTAGATGGTGACTGACGGTAGCCCCTGAGGTGAGGTGGGGATAGTGGGTGGGGTTTCCCCTGGGTGGGGAGACCCAGAGAGTGGGTGTACTGCCAGGGGGCAGTGCCCGAGGACAAGGGGCACCGGGTCCAGGAGGGACATGGGGGCTAGCAACTGTGAGGTACCAGCCTGTAGAGGGTGCTCTGGGTTAAAAGAGCTAATTCCCAGGATGACTGACAGGAGGTACTTCAGGGGTGAGTCTCGCCCCGTTACAATCAGGATTAAGGCCCTGCAGCTGCACCAGCTCAGTACTCCTGACACCCTAGCGAGCCAGCTAGGCTGCCTGATGTCAGCCCTGCCTGACTAGCTGAGGAAGTTAGCAGGCAGTTCTTAAGCTCAGCAGCAGCACCAGCTAGTTGACTGCCAAACGCACATGCCTACATACTCTCTGCCTCCCTCTGCTCATCTCTCACCAAGCCCTGCTCCTGCTTTTCTCCTCCACAGCTCTAGCCCTGATCCTCCCTGCACCCAGCCTTGTTCCCATCCTTAAGTTCAGCAGCAGCAACTTATTGGCTGCTCAGGGCACCTGCCTCTGGACTCTGTCTCCCTGTGCTCATCTCTCACCAAGCCCTGCTCCTGCGCTTCTGCCTCAGAACCATCCTTGATAATCCAGTTCCCAGCCTTGGATCTGATTTCTGACTCCATTTCTGTTTCAACCTTTGGCTCTGGCATTTGGACTCTGACTCCAGTTCTGACCTTCAGCCCTGGTTCTGGGCTTGTCTCAACCCCTGGCTTTGGCATTCACACGCTAACCACTAGGCCTAACTCCTGCTCTGACCACTAGCCCTGATGGCCTACGACCCAATCTCCTGATACTATCATCAAACCACTCCCCACCCAAAGGGCTGGCTTCCTCCAGAACACAACCAACTTCCTCCGCAAACTCCATGATATTAACAACCTCCCTTAGAACACCATCCTTGCCACCATGGATGTCACTTCCCTATACACCAACATTCCTCACAATGACAACATAGCTGCCTGCCTCATATATTTACAAGACAATGGACAACCCTCAGATATCCACTCCAAACACATCACCAAACTCCTCCTTTCATACTCACTCATAACAATTTTACATTCAACAACAAACACATTGTCCAACCAAGGGGAAAAGCCATGGGTACTAGGATGGCTTCCCAATACATCAAACTCTTCATGGGCCACCATGAAGAAGAATTTCTGGACAAGTGCGTGCTGGGTTGTCACCCCTTTGGGAGCCGTGGGAACTGCTCTGCCCCTTTAACCTCCCAGCTGGGCTAGCCTTTCCTACACTTCTCTGTTGGTGACTCACAGCCTCTTCAGGCCCTGTGGTCACCCAGCACTACAGCAGGGGGCTCCACACACCCAAACTGAACTACTTGAGTGCCTTACTCAAAGACAGGCAGGAGACAACAGTCATTTTCCCAGCTCCTCCACCCTGCATCCTTGCTGGAGTATAAACCCAAAATTGTTCCATCTTGCACTGCACAGGGATCTGTCCCATGTAAGCTCATAAAGTTTGCCCTCACCTCAATGTGGGAAGGATATGCACAATATGCTTGTATTAACCAAGCTGAGATTTTTCCCCAGACACTTCACTCAAAGGCACACTGGTTTAGATACAGCAAAAATAAGTTTATTAACTACAAAAAGATTTTAAGTGATCATAAGTGATAATAAACTGATCATAAGAACATAAGAACATAAGAACGGCCATACGGGGTCAGACCAAAGGTCCATCAAGCCCAGTACCCTGTCCTTTGACAGTGGCCAATGGCAGCTGCCCCAAAGGGAATGAACAGACAGGTTATCATCAAGTGATCCATGCCCCGTCACCCAATCCCAGCTTCTGGCAAACAGAGGCTAGGGACACCATTCCTGCCCATTCTGGCTAATAGTTATTGATGGACCTATCTTCCATGAATCTATCTAGCTCCCTTTTGAACCCATTATAGTATTGGCCTTCACAACACCCTGTGGAAAGGAGTTCCAGAGGTTGACAGTGCATTGTGTGAAAAAATACTTTCTTGTGTTTGTTTTAAACCTGCTACTTATTAATTTCATTTGGTCGCCCCTTGTTCTTATATTATGAGAAGGAGTAAATAACATCCTTATTTACTTTCTCTATACCACTCATGATTTTATAGACCTCTATCATATTCCCCCTTAGTTGCCTCTTTTCCAAGCTGAAAAGTCCCAGTCTTATTAATTTCTCCTCAAACGGAAGCCATTTTATACCCCTAATCATTTTTGTTGCCCTTTGCTGAACTTTTTCCAATATATCTTTTTTGAGATGGAGCAACCACATCTGTATGCAGTATTCAAGGTGTGGATGTACCATGGATTTATATAGAGGCAGTATGATATTTTCTGTCTTATTATCTATCCCTTTCTTGATGATTCAAAACAAATTATCTAGTAAATAAACAAAACTGAAAACTAAGCCTAAAATACTAGAAAGATTGGATATGAATTAGCAATTTCTAACCCTGACTGGTGGTACAAGCAGGCTTGCAGATTCTCGAGGCACAAGATGCACTTGCTTTGCAGTTCCAAGTCCTTTTCCTTCAGAGCTTCTCTCAGGTGTTGAGTTTTGGGGAGCGAAGAACAACAGATGATGTCACTCCCTGCCTTATATAGCTTTTTCCATAGGGCAGGAACCCTTTGCTTCAAACTTGGTTCCCAGACCAGTTTGTGGTAAAATACAGATACCCAAAATGGAATCCAAAGTCTTGTGGTCTTGTCACATGCCCTTGCAGACTCATATCAGCCATTACTTACAGGCTGGCCGAAACAAAGGTTAAGCTATTCCACAGCCCATTGTCTTTGTTGATGAGCCATTAGCACTGTCTGGCTTCTTCATGGTTGCACCTGAAAGACTGGCTGTGGGTGTTTTCCAGAGTAAGCCCATTTGAAATACAGCTCCATAATCAATATGTATAACTTCAGATACAAAAATGATACATGCATACAAATAGGCTAATCATATCTGGCAAATCATAACTTTTCCAGTGACACCTTACATGTCCCATCTTGTACAAAATGCACCATAATTGTGCCATAATCATATCATAATAATATTACTATGACAAATATAGGGTGTAGTGTCACAAAGTGCACCATAAATCCAATGATATACCTGAGATACATCAGTAACATTTGAATCCTCTGGACAGACAACCAAGGGCAGGTCTACACTTAAAACGTTGCAGCAGCACGCTTGTACCAGTGCAACTGTGCTGCTGTAGCACTTCAGTGAAGACACTATTATGCCAACTGGAGAGCTTCTCCCATCAGCATAGTTAATCCACCTCTGCGAGAAGCGGTAGCTATGTTGATGGAAGAAGCCCTCCTGTTGACAAAGCACTGTCTACACTGGGGGTTAGGTTAGTATAACTGCATCGCTCAGGGGTGTGGGTTTTTCACTCCCCTGAGCGACATAGTTATACTGATGAAAGTGTACAGTACAGACCTGTCCTTAAACTCCCTGATAGATTTCCACCACAACTTCAACAACCACCACCCGACAATTCAACTCTCTCCGGAACACTCTGACACTAGCATCAACTTCCTGGACACCACAATCAACTTGAACAACTTTTCAATATAGAAATAACCCTCCCTCTGACTGCACATCCCTAGCTGTCACCTAACACTTGTCACCTAACACTCCATACTGGAACCCATCAGGGCTTGGGCTGCAACCCGAGCTCTGGGACACACCTACCTCACATGGTCCTAGAGCCTGGGCTCCAGCCCAAGCCGGAAGTCTACACAGCAATGAAATAGCCCCATGGCCCTAGCCCTATAAGCCCGAGTTGGCTGGCACAGACATGGGTGTCTAGTTGCTGTGTAACAAATTCTAAATACCACAGTAACAATTATGTGGGTGAAACCAGACAGTCACTCTCAAATGAACTCACTCAGGAAAACGATAAAACATAAAAATACCATATCACTTGTGTGTGAACACTTTTCACAAAGCGATCACTATTTCTGACCTATCAGTTCTCATCCTCAAAGGAAGCCTGCCCAACACTTTGCTATGACTACAGGGGTCAGTTCACCTTGTATGGTCCCTTAAAATGTGTCATAACAACTTATGCTGAACTATCTGTTTTACCTTATATTTAGCTGTGACACTGTGAGTACCGTTCCCAGACCTGAGGAAGAGCTCTGTGTAGCTCAAAACCCTGTCTCTCTCATGAACAGAAGTTGGTCTAATAAAAATATTACTTTGCCCACCTTGTTTCACTAAGTAAAAAAGTAATCATTTAGTACATAAGAAATGCGTCATTTACCATTTCAAACTTAATAAAAATGTAAATATTATGAATAAACATCTGTTAAGCTATATAAGTGTTTAAATAAATGGGTGTCGATAGTGTTTCCTCCTGATTATCATGAAGAAACACCACATTTAGTGTAAAGGCTATATTTAATTGCAAATCAAAATGTTTTCATAATAAGAATCAACCTTCCTTTAGGAAAATAACTAAAAAGTTCAAAGGCAAAACAAGATCAAATCACTTTGATTTAAATCAGTATACCCTACTCTACATTAGTTTTGTGTTACTCTTTCCACAAGAATCTTCTCAGAAAAAACATAATTTGCTTAGTTTTATCATTTTTTCTTTGAAAAACCTGAGAATATTTTCAAATGTACTTAGAAAATGATCACACTTCTACTAAAAAAAATTATCCCAGAACCTTAGTTCTGCCTGATGCTACTGCAGGCAAAATATAATTAAAGTCATCTTAAGACTCTTGTTATAACTATCCTCTGGATAAATGCAAATGACAACGAAAGGATTTAACTGGTATATTTTAAAAGGACATAGGCCTATTGATTGCTGAGCAGCTAACCCATTCAGCTCCATACCATGTCCTAATATCTAACTTTCAGAAACTTCTGTATTATCTAATACATACCTCATTTCAAAATGGAAAAAAAACCCTCAAAACAAAGAACAAAACAACCCACACACTAAAAAAATTAAGATCTAGTGCATTAAGGTCAGGGAATAGCTGAGAATCTCTACCACTGCAAGGAAGCTTCTGCACAGGTATTTTACTGAATCATCCATAATAAGGGAATTTTAAGTTAAAGGGCACAAAGTTTATCTAGCAAATAAAAAGTGAAATGAAACCAGCTTCTAGCGAGCTTTGATACAATGAAACTCTTCTTACATAGCATGGAAGGAGTGCTGGACTTGGTGACCTCTTGCGGTCCCTTCGAGCCCTACATTTCTGTGATTTTATGAATGTGTTAGTTGGAATTGTGGTTATGACAAACCTCCTGTTATGCATTAAGGTCAAATAATCAGGCTTTACTTAAGTGAGGCGAGGGTGGACTGGGAAAGTGAAATCTACCCTTCAACCCATGACTTGTCTAATTACATGACCCTGCTGCAGTAGAATCATAGTTGGGGTTGGTCCTGCTTTGAGCGGGGGGTTGGACTAGGTGATCTCCTGAAGTCTCTTCCCAACCCTAATCTTCTATGATTCATAGGGTTCATAGGAGGGACCACAAGGATCATCTAGTCTAACCCCTGCCAAGATGCAGGACTCGTTGTGTCTGAAGTGACTAGGGCTCAAGTACAGCCTTCCTCTCCACCCCATCTGCCCCGCTCCCTAGGCACTGCTTTTAGCCTTTGGTCTGTAATGGCAGCCAGACTTCCTACACATGATAGACCCAGTCCTGCAATCCGTGGGCTTTGAGGAGGCTCAGCACCTTGAATACTCGGGCCCCATTTATGCAGGGTTGGCCCAATTCTGAAAGATGCTGAGCAACTCCTGTGTGGTGCAATGGCAGTTCAGAGCATGCAGCACTTTCCTGGATCAGGTTCATAGAAATTTAGGCCAGAAGGGACCATTATGATCATCTAGTCTGATTCATGGTATTAGGGGCCTGGATTTATCTAGGTAGAGATACTGTGGCTTTAACCCCAGCTTACACCCATTGTCACCCTCCACGCTGGCCTGTGTAGGGCTGTTGCGGAGATGTGTAAACAGAGATGCAGAGACCCTACCTGAACAATTGTTACATTGGCACTGCACATCTCTGTGCGAGCCCTCTGCAACTGGATGAATTTCACCCATAAGTGAACTTGTTCTGGAAGGGAGAATTGAGTCCACTTTAAGTGATTCCATTCTGAAGTATTACGAATGGATTGTAATAACAATACTTAGCACATATATTGTGCTTTCCAGCTGTGGATTTCAAAGTCCTTTACGTCTTGTTTGTCCCCAAGCAAAATGGAAAGCATCAGGTCTCCATTTCCCTAGAATCCTATTCTTGGAGTGTCTGTGTCATTGTTTCTGACAGTGAAAGAGTTAACTAGTAAACCCTCAGGAAACAACTGCCTCAACATTTTCAAAATTATAAGAAATAATTATTGGGATGCTGAGGAAAATAACTTCTTACTTGTGAAAAATAAGGGCTTCTAATAGAAATAATTGAGTCCCGTGGCAAATTTGAAGTGCGCAGTCAGGTTTGTTTAATTTTGATCTTTAAAAACATTTCCCTTTCTACCTCTCAACTGTCTGACATAGCAACCAGAGATGACTCTGAAAGAAAAAAAGTGACAAAGGACCAAAAAGCAGGACAAGTGAGACAAAAATGGACAAGAACTAATTATTTAAATGTCTGTATCATTTTTTAAAATAGCCTTGAATGGCGGTTGCTTTTAAGTATTTTTTTTATTGCTGTTTAAGTCAAGGAGGAGAAAAACAAAGACTTTTTAATAGAAAATCAGGACTATTTGTGAAAACAAATATATTTTGCATGTTAAGCCTTTGCAACTGGAATTCAGGATTTCCAGATGCACTATGCTAGTGTTTTATTTTCTCTGTTATGGAGTAAGTAGATACTGTTTGTACTGCCACAGATGACAAGGGGATTTTAGGGGGTGTATTACTGGCATTTTCAGTAAACAATTGATAAGATTTCACAACCGAGCTTACTGGTAAGCCAAAGAGTCATGGTACAAAAAGCAAAAAAAGCTGGTTGGCTTGAAAACTAGTTCAAAATGGGATGCAGCAAGTGTCTGCAAATGATCATTTCTTTTGCTGGAAATAGGTTGCCAGTGGTATACTCTAGGGGAACACACGTTTTAATAATACATACATAAATAATTTGGATGAGAATATCAGATGTAAGATCACATTCATTGTTGGCTGATGATACCAAGGCTGGAGGTACAGAATGGCAAATACTTCAGAATTTATGCAGTCAGATTCAGAGGGATTTGGGGTTTTTTAAGTGATTAGGTCATTAAGTCGAAAATGCACTTTAATGCAAACAGATGTAAAACAATAAGTCTAGTGGCAACCATGAAAAAACAGAGAGTGCATGAATGGAACAGTCATGAAGTTCACTGACCAGGAATAAGATTGAAGGTTACTGTATGCATTTGAAACCATCAGCCCAGTAAAAATAAATAAATAAGACGAGGAAACCTCAACAGAGGGATAAAATCCAATACAAATCAAAGGAAGCAATGTTATTATTGAACAATGAATTGCTGGATTGTAGAACTGGATGAAAGAAGATAACAGTGGGGTTCCCAGGGACTCATTCCAATATGATTACCGAAACAACAAATTCTGGGTAGCAAGTGGTGAGTGATTGAAAATGGGAGTTGTCTCTCAGATTCTGTGTCGTGAGAGATGTGTAGTCCTTTGTTTTCAATATGTTGGGGCTGAATGAGAAGCTGGGGACTTGTAAGCCATTTTTGTTAACAAGGGGATGGAGCTGAGGCAGTCATAAAGGCTTGTCACTGAGGGAACTGTGAGCAATGGAGAAGTCCTCAAGAGACCTCTGAGAGTTAGAGGCTGAAGTGCCTGGATACTAATAGAGACTTTCTCAAAGTAATGATATAACTGAGTTGTTACATGGATCCTGAAGGAACCAAGGTATGGAAGGTGTGAGATATTCCTTTCCCTGGACAATGCATTTTGGGCAGGTACATGCTCAGGGCGACTAGCTCCTCCCACCGCTCACACATCACACCCCCAAAGCTGCACTACTTTTAGCACAAACTAGCTTGATTAGAGCTTATGCACATATGTCTCCTTGACCTGGAATTTACACCTCCAGCTGGAAGTATAGCCAAACCCTCACATTCTCTCTCACATATATACATACGCATTCTCTCTAACTAAATGTAAACCAGCTAAGCTATGTCTCCTACATCTGTGAAAGAAGAAAGTGTGCATTAGAGAGAGTGTTATTTTTATGTCTCTTTGTAAATACTTTGGAGACACTCAGGTATTACACTACCTGGATAGATACAAAGTTATTAAGGACTGTGTTGTGTCTGGCCTTGCACAGGTGTGCAAGGTGAGGGAGAGAGCAAATAGCCTTCCACAGTCTTGCATACCTATGCAAGGAAGAGTCACAGTCCACATCCTTGCCCACCCAGAGCACAAAAGAAGAGGCTGGGAAAGTAAGAGCTACGCAGGCATAACTAAACTTTCCAGATAGGTTGGAGTAAAGACTTGGCTCTGTCCCTCTTCTATATCAGCTGCTGGAATGAAGTGGAGAGCATATGCTACATCCTTTCAAAGGGTGCAGAAGCTGCTCCTCTGCACTCCCCCAGCACTCCTGGAGACATTCTGCCTCCCTCAGGATTGAAGCAACTGGAATGAATCCAGAAGGTGCAGCTGATGTAGAGCCCCATCCAACTGATTTCTGTGGCCGTGGCTTTATAAACCACAAGAGACAACGAAGAGATAGTTTATAGTGGGAACTTCCCTACTTACTCCCTGCAATAACTCACTTCGGAGAAGTTTGAAGATTATATAACAATAAAGCAAAGAGGTGGGCCTTATGTATGCTATATGTACAATTGTGTTTATGCAACCTGGTTGTGATGCTCTCATCTGACCCAGTTGCAACAAATGCTTTTGTCCACTTATGTCCACTTAACAGCATTTTCCTTGTGCTGTCTATGTTTGTGCGGCATCCAAACCTACTATGCTTCCTGAATGTGTGTGTTAAATTAGTGCCTTCTGGGAAAATTTGGGCAGCTATCTTATAATGCCTCAACTGGGGATAAGGTCACTGAGAACATGTACACAGAGCAGGAGCCACATGTGGGACAGTGCACTCTGGGAATGTTGTACCCGAGGAAAGAGAATCAACCGCCCCAGTTATCCAGGCATGATTAGGGGGTCTCATCCACATATCAAAATAGCAGTGTTATGACTTGGTTAAAAGAAGACACCTAGATGCCAGGCCAAGTCTTTGGACAAAGTGGTACTGTGATCAGCTACCATGGTTATTAACTGAGTATTAATAATGTGTTGGGGAGATACAAAAAATGCTAAGAGTCAACCATGTCACTAACTGGTTACAAACTTAGTTAAAATTTATACTGTAGAAAAGGTAAAAAGAGGAGTTATTGGGCCAAACAGACATTTAGGGTTCTAATTTTAGTCCAGGTTAGGCACCCACTGTCAGGTATTCAGAGGTATACGTAATCTTATTCATGCCCACAATTCAATTGTAGGTGCAAATTTTGCAGATACACAGTGTGATTGCAAACAGGATCCTCCTCTTCTGACAATTTGTCTGTTTTTGACTTTAGATCTTGATCCTGCAGCCAATAAAATCAGTAGGAAATCTGCCATTGTCTCCAGTGAGAGAAAGCTCGGGCCATCGGGTCTTTATATCACTGATCGGTTTTCCTCTTTTGCTTAGCTAATAAGAATTCTACAAATATGTTTCTTACAAAAATATATTTTCCGGAAATTATGTTCCTCTGTGAGCTATTTACTATATTGCTATTGTTTTCTGCCAAATCCTGCTAGCTTCACTCATGAGAGCAGTCCCATTGTAGTCAGTAGGACTGACAGTGAGTAATACAAGTAGGACTTGGCCGAAAGAGCATGGCTGTTCTGTGGCATTTAAAAGGGTATGTAGGAACAATGCAGGCCGTTTACAGGCGTGTGTTTGTAAAATGGGTTTACTGATATGTTACATTAAATAATTGTTATAGACAATTTAATCCATTCAGAAATCTTGCAAAGTTAATGACACCAAAAGAAACACTGAAACTTTACTTATTTCCACTTTACTAAGCCAAGTATTCTGGGACTGTGTATCTTGTAACTTTACACCTGGGGATGGGAGCAGTGTTGCAGCAAATGCTCTTCATATCAAGTTGTAGATAAGGGTGTCACTGGAGCCTTATGCCCCTATAGGTGTCTTGTAACGGCCTTTCACAGCAGCTGTTCCATTTTAAGGATGAGTGCACACAACAAATTCCAGACATCCCATGGCTGATGCAGTTGCTGAATGGTGAGTTTAGGCTTCACTTGGTACAAGGCTCAAGAGGGCTGAGCTGGAGCTGTCATGGCTTATTGTTCAGGCTACAAGCTCCAAATAAAGAAAACATTTCAAATACCAGTTGTCACTGTTGTTTAGCTAAAGGGAAATAAACATTCTGAGAGTGAGTTTTTAGACTAGTTTTATCCCTGTTCAGTTTGCTTTTAAATTTCATTTAACCATTTTAGTGAGATCATGTGCTTGAAAACATGAAGAACCCAATAATTTTTTAGACCTTTTACCACCTTAACGACTAAACAAAAGAACTCTTTAATTGATTGGACAGAAATGTCATGAATATTCATTATTTGTTAGGAACATTTTGAGATATACACCGTATCGATACATTTGCAAATATATTTATTAAAGTCATATGAGCCTGAATCTACTCTCTAATTATTATAAGAAAATAAAGTGTATTTAATGGGGTTTTTTTCAAAGAATACTTTTAATAAGTTAACGTGTTCATATTAGTAATTCATATGTTTAATAGTACAATTCATTTCTGAATGAAATATGGATCACTGATTAAAAGTTATTCATTGTATAACGGAGATTAAGTACACTTTATTTTGTACTAAAACACTATTAAAATTCAGAGTTAGGCTCATATGACTTTAGAAACTAGAATGATACCTATTTTCTCATGGTAATCTTTTCCTGTTTATTATACAACTGTATTTGTTTATAGAAATTCTTGTATTGTTGATACATCTAGGGCCATAGGATTTTTTTTAAAATAAAGTTTTCTAGGGGCAAAACAAAAGCCTTCTGAATGTTACCCAAAAAACAAAAAGAAAGTGTTGGAATGTCTGGAATGACTTATCACGTATGCTGGTGGGGTAGTGGAGGTATACACCACTAATAGTATTGTATATCACACTATAATTACAGAGCCATTTGCAGCATATAACTATAATTGAGAAAAACCTAAGTAACATGACAAAATCTCACCCTGTGCTTGAACCATAGAGTTGTTTAGGAAGTTAATGTGTGAATTTTTTTCCCATATGGACATGTTTTTCAGGGAGTTGTACCCCCAACCCCCTTCCAAT
Organism: Lepidochelys olivacea; assembly: GCF_965140295.1. Taxonomy (NCBI): domain Eukaryota; kingdom Metazoa; phylum Chordata; order Testudines; family Cheloniidae; genus Lepidochelys; species Lepidochelys olivacea. The sequence continues at coordinate 45,002,247 of NC_140411.1, read as the reverse complement.
CATAAATCTTCATGATGCAGGCAGCTACTTTAGAAGTGTGTCCAAAATGTGTTGCTGTATGACCAAATGGTAGTGTAGCCCTCCCAAGAGAAAGAGCACATTGTTTTTGCAGTTTTAAATAGAGCTAAAGTTTTAGTTGTAACTTGCCCAGCTAGTAAATTACTGCCCCAAGTGTGCTAAGAAATTTACTGGGTGATGGGGGCATAGTGGGAATCTATACTTAGAAAAAATTAGGGCTAAATAAAGTATTTCCAAATAGTGGCACCAAACTACAATTTAATAGGAACAATAAGAATCAGAATTTTGTTTATAAAGTACTCCCCATTTACTGCCAAGTTGCGTGGGATACCGTTCATTAGTATAATAAAACATATGGGGGGTATGTGTGTAACTTTATTTATACACACAGGAATATATATGTTCATGTACTGCTGACTATCACCATAATATCAGAGCACCTCCCAAGAGATAATAAGCAAACTCACAGGAGACCAGTGGTTTAATTCTCTAATTTTCCTCCTGAGGCAGTTTAGGGATATAATTAATTTTAATGATAATTTACTTCCTTCTCCCTCTCTCTTGCCCTGCTGTTCCTTCTGTTTTCCCTCTCTTTCCCTCCTTGCATGTGCTTCTTTTTCCTTTTGTTTTTCTACATTGTTTTAATTGTGTGTGTGGAAACTGTAATCTGAAGAAGTTAATTTTACACTTCACTCTGAAAAACGTGAGATTTGTGGTCATTCTAATTTTCTCCAGCAATGAGTTTCAAAGATTTGGTCCATTGGACAAGAAAGCTTCGTCTCCTATTAAGAGTTTCACCCTTGAAGTCAACAGCTTCATTGCTCATGAGGAAAGGATTGAGCCAAGAAAGTAGTATGCCTGCCCTGGTCATCATATCAAATGCTCCTGATAGATCCCAGAGGATGTGTATAGAAGTCCTGAATGTTTATGGACAAGAAAAAGTCCTCTATCCATGCTGAGTCTGTTCCTTGACCTGACCTGAAAGCCAACTGGGAGGGATTCCAGATATTGGCGGTGGTCAGGTGTGGTCAGTTCTTCATTAACTTCTCAAGGAACTTGCTCAAAAGAGGGAGGTTTGATACTTGGCAGTTGTTTGAAAGGTCTACTAGATCCCTAGGTGGGTTGTTGGTGGAACTATGTAGTGCTTTAGAGAGAGACAGCAGGTTCCCCTTCACAAAGGTTAGGTTGACAATCTGTGTCAGCAGGGGTGCTTGTTGCTCTGAGGCATCTTTCTTCAGCCATAATGGACAAGAGTTTGAATCACAGGTGATGACTTGAATGTTTTTCAGAACTTTCAGAGTGTCTTGTACCACACATATGCCAAATTTGTGGGGTGAGAAGGTGTATTCCTTCATGGGCTTAGTGTCAACTGCTACTGTCCAGAGGAGACCTCCCGTATGTGGATAATCTTCTCTAAGAAATATGTTTCCTGTTCCCTAATGTGATGCAGAACTGGTTTCTGGAGTGATGAGGAGTTTGGGTTAATGAATCAATATATAGTCCAGAAAACTTATGTAGGATGGGATTTAACTATTCTGACAGCTAATGAGAAGGAGGATCTCTCAGCATCTAACGGGTGGCTGCAGGGTAATATTTAAGGAAATCTTTGTTTATCTGCATCTGTTTGCATTTTCTGCCAATGATACTCCAGTTTCCTTTCTTCCCACTTCATCTGTTTGCGGAGCGGAGGGAGGGGGGGAAGGGAACTGATGCATGGAGAGGGGAGGGAAGAGCACATTTAGGACCAAAAGTGTCAGTAGTAGTGGCCAGATGTGTGGTTGTAAGGTTTCACCACAACTACTTCTTCCTGGCCTGAGGGTTGGTTAAGATTTACTTTGCTCTGGAATTCAGCTGTGTCCTTGTGAAGGAGGTAGTAAACTGACTAGCATCCACTTCTATGCCAAGGATCCTGTCAGGATGTGACCAGCTAAGAGGGTGGCCTGCAGATCTCTTTTGCAGGACCCATGGTCGATAGGAGATTTGGTGTCAGCGGCGGTGTTATCTGTATAGATGTTGAAGTTCATCAGAGTTCAAACTTTGGGGAACCCACCACCATGTCAGTCAGTATGTCTATCAGCTCTTCTGGGAAGCATTTGTTGTCCGGAGCACTGCTGAGTAGCAGGAATTAGCAGATAAGATGGATACACTTGAAGGATTCTGCTTTTCCAAGGGAACCTCTCCTTTGACTCTGGCTGGGTTGGAGTAAGATCGCTACTCCATCCTCAGTTTTGTGCATTCTGCGGGGGGGAAGGGGGATGTAATATACCTAGAAAGAAATATATATATACCTAGAAAGAAATATACCTAGAAAGAAAAGGTGGGCTAGCAATGGGCCTGTGGTTTCTCCTCAGGTTGCAGATGATGAATTGCTTGTGGACCAGGGATCTAGTATTGAACAGCAGGTGCTTGGGATCAGGTTAGGGGCTGTGTGAAGGGAGGTTATAGGCTGAGCATGCTGAGTGGATGTAGATATCTTGTGATTTTCTTTCTGGGTCCAAGATGACATTTCTGATGTTTCATTCTTCTTGTTAGTACACTGGGATGGAGGGTGACTGATGCTTTGGGAGGCTGCTTTACATGGAATGTATCAGGGTGCTAAATATCCAGGGAGCAGCATAATTGCTGCCGTCTGTGGACTCTTTATACAAAGTTCTGGGAAAAGATGCAGCTGGTGGAGGTCAGCTTTTCAGTATTGAAATGCAATGATGGAAAGCAGGTGGCGTTTCCCTCTCCCTCCCCCCCCGCCCCCCATTCTTCTTCCCTCACTCCCTTTTCTTCTCCCTCTTTTTAATTCTTCTTGCTTATTTGTAGTAGAGTAGTGCCTACAAGTCCCAAGTGAGATCAGGCCCTGTTGTGATAGGCACTGTTCAAACATAGTTAGAGACAGTCCCAGCTTATAGTCTAAATAGACAAGACAGACAAATTGTGTAAGAGGAAACGGAAGCCCAGAGAGGTAAAGTGACTTGTCCAAGGTGACACAATATGGCAGTGGCACAATCAGGAATAGCACTCTGGTCTCCTGACTCCCTGTCCAGTGCCCTATAGGCTATACCTCTTTAACTTCAGTCTGTTCTTGACAGTTCCCAGACCTGGATGGGGAGGGATTGTTTTAATTTCTGTCGCTCTCTTGTGAAGCAGTGGGATGTGCCTTGCTGCTGCCTGTGCCAGGAGGGGGGACATGGTGGCAGGGAGGGGGTTCCAGCTGCTTAAAGCCTGGCCTCCTGCAGGGCAGCTGCAGGGAAGGTGCTGAGGGGGTGGGGGTCTGTGTATAGACAGATAGAATACCATGTGAAGAATTATATTACAGCTTAAGTTTTAGGCTGTGTCTACACTACAGACCTTACAGAGGAACAGCTGTACTGCTGCAGCTGCACCACTCTATGGTCTCCATGTAGCCACACTATGCCGATGCGGGAAAGCTCTCCTGTCAGCATAATTAAACCACCCCCAATGAGTGGTGGTATCTATAATGGCGGGAGAGCATCTCCCACCAGCATAGTGCAGTCCATACAAGTGCTTCTGTCAGTGAAACTTAGGTCAGTCGGGGGGTATTTTTTTCACAACCTGGACTGACAAAAGTTTTACCGACAAAAGTGCTAGTCATAGAATCATAGAATATCAGGGTTGGAAGGGACTTAGCCTCAGAAATGGATTCTGCACACGCTCATAAGAGTCATCTCGTTGGGACAAATCCTGAAAGGTGCTGAGCACCCACAGTTCCCACAGAAATCCCGTGGGACATGCAGATGCTAGACACCAGTCAGAATGTGGCCCATTGATGTCAAAGGGATGATGTGCATACTGTGCATGAGTAAGGGACTCTACAGAGTCGGGGCCCTAGTGTGTTAACGATGCTGATGACAATAGCACAGACACTTCACTTCTGAAAACGGGCTGTTCATATTTTTGTATAAAAGCAGTATTAAAGTGATGGACTTCCATAAATGTTGATATCCCCAAATATTAATACATTAGCATTAATTGAGCGTATAGTAATAATGGAAAACCGATTTGAATCATGACCTTTAGAATCATTTGAACCGTCTGCTTTATGTCAAATTTTGCCGTTTAAAAAGTGCTAATTCATGTTAAGTCTGCATGAGAGACTTGTTTAATGAGCAGATTTAATGGATGATTATATGTCCTTTAAAAATGTTTTTGTGGAAGTGCTTCATGATGCCACTCTTTTATTTGGCACAGCAACACAGAGCAGTCTTTTTTAATTACCCCTGCAGGGTCACTGGGACCCAAGCTGTTTGCTTCATTAAACCCTGATGGCGCCTTCGGAGCAACTCCCTCTAAACTGTGCTGTCACAATTGTATCTAAATTAGCATCTGAGTGACCCTCTTTACACTCTTTCCAAACCCCAGCTGACAGGGATTGGCAAAAGATGCTAATTGGTTGGGCCTGGCTAGGAACAATGGACTTGCCAAGATAACAAAAGGACTAATGTTTCTTTCAATATGCATCCAGATTCACATAAGTACCTCCTTTAATTACTAAGAATTATTGTAATGCCCAGTCAATGGAATAATTGACCCTCAACAGCAAAAGCTTATTATGTAATAAATAATGGCACAGGCCTTGTCAGAGTAGCAGGTACTGAGGTGATTTGCTGGACTGAAAAGAGATTTTCTCAGTGAGGGTTCTGTGATGTACCAAGGCATCCCAGCAGGAGTCCAGTCGAGGGGACTAATTTGAGTTTAACTGGGAGGAAATGCGCTGAAAGCTTTTAGAATTATCCACAGAATGACAAAGCAGGAAATAAAAGGGATTGAGTTAGTAGCTTGGCAGCTTACAAATAGAGGTTCTGTCATTTGTATAGTAGACAGTGCTGTTAGTTTAGTTGTACTGGAGATTTCTTTTTTTAAGCTTTTGTTTCTGTAAGTGAAAATGTGTGTGTGGAGGGGTAGGGAGTGTTACTGGTGACATTCTTCACTTTATATACATTTGTCTCTTCCCTACAATGACCTCTTGACATCTCATATTTTATTATTGTAAATTATTAATCTTAGGAATACTGAGTCATTAACATAAATAAAATTTCCACTAACCTCAGTTTAAAGAAACTAATCCCAAACCATTTCTCCACTGAATGCATCCGATGAACTGAGCTGTAGCTCATGAAAGCTTATGCTGAAATAAATTTGTTAGTCTCTAAGGTGCCACAAGTACTCCTTTTCTTTTTGTGAAACCATTTTATGTTATCTACTCTTCTAATATTTACATTTTCTTTTGAATCCTATTTCCCAAGAGAGGTTGCGGACTTGAGAGGTAAATTCTGCTCAGTTACACTGCTGTTCAACTGGTGTTAGCTACTCAGTTACTGTCAGTGGAGTTTCTTGGAGACCAGACTGGCCCATAACCTGTGAATTTTACTCAATATCTATAATGAAAATATAGTGTACAACAGAGTAGTTATACCAATACTCAGGCTAGGCCCTGGGAATAGTCTAGCGACTATTGGCAGATATATATGGAAAACATATACAGACATGGAAAATCCCTTCGCTTCCCCCTCCTGATCATGCAGACAAGCTATGCATACAGCATATCCCCAGGGGAAATGTGTTTGCAGTTTCATTTATAAAAGGGCTCTCATCCCTGAAGATCAGGATCCTGTAGGTTTGGCTTGAAGTGTGTTGGCAGAGCGATGTGGAGAAGCCTGCGCAGCGCCTTCCAACCTGTTCTTGGATCTAATCAGTGCTTCTTAGTCCCTCGTTTTCATGGTCACTAAAGTCAGGCCTGCAAAAAAAATGCACAAAGCAAAAAAAATATTGATGTGGGTTAGTTGAAATAAGAATAACATTAATTTCTCTCTTGTTTATAAGGTCACCAGAAAGACCTGAAGGATTTATTCTCTTGCACTGAATTTCATTTCATTCCATCCATTATTCTCTGTCATAAGAGGGCATTAATTGCAAAGATACCATACATCAGTGTGCTGTAAGAATGTTAACGTTATTTTTGCTCAGCCTTTTGTACGATATACTTGTCCTTGTTATGTCTAAGGGAGTAGCACATTGGCAGATATTTTTAAGTGGATATTTTCTATTTGCATGGTTTTTAACAAGAACTGTGGCCATCCAACAGAGATTTAGATAGCAGGGGAAATACTTGAGTAATTTGCTGATAAGCTGGGCATGAATGGAGAGAAAATGTTATAGATTAATTTCACATAAGTCATCTTAAACTCTTTCCGTTTAAATTTGCTCTGTTCCCGGGTGCCACTCTTAGAAATATTCTGAATTTGGTCAGGTTTCCAGAGAGCGAGTGCTCAGCATGTCTGAGGATGAATTCTCTGTAATTAGCCCAAGCCTTTTCTTTTTAAGTTCTCTTTGTTTCCCTCTGAGGAGCCATTCATAGGAAGAAAGGCTTTCACAACAGCAGCACACATGGTATAGGGAGCTGATTGCACTTTTTGTCACATGATCACATGTGGTTATTTTCTTACCTATGAATCAAGCTTCAGTTCTGCTTTTAAGATGTCACCAGGCCCCAGTGAAGCCCTGCAGATTTGTGCGTTGTGACCCAAGTTTCTGACCTAATACCTTATGTACCTTAGAAGTTTTCAGAGAGACCTTGTGGGACACATCATGGTTGGGGATCTAGACACGGCCAAGTACCCCAGAGGGAGTCAGGGGGCAAAACCCCTAGAAGCGCTTTTGCATTTTTAAATACTTAATAGGCTCTAGAAAGTGGAAATGTTCTTATATTTTTGCAGATAGGTATTTTGCATGAACAATGGTGTCTCTATTTCTCCTCTCTCATTCCATGGCAGCCCTCTCACCTTCTTTCTCTCCTCTTCCCCATTGTCTGTACCCCACCTTCTTGTCACCCTACCCATTCTTCCCTGATCTGCATCCTCCTGACTCCATCACACTCACTTTTGCTCCCTGTTCCTTCATTTTTCATGGTTCTTCCACACCCACCTCATTCATTCCTGACTCCCTCTTGGCTCTGTCCAACCCCTTTTCCCTCTCCACAGGGAGAGGGAGGTGGGGAGGGGTATACCCAAAACCCACGCATCTGATGCCAAATGAGGTGTCACTCACAAGAGGTAATGGAGAGCTATATTATGAAGTGTATCTTTCTTCTTGTGGGCTCTATAGGCAGTGACATCAGCTGATCATGGTCTCTCTTTCATGTGTGACTGTAAGGGAGGGCCCTGAGCCTAGAGCATCAAGAGATGAGGGAAGTTAAAGAAGATGGTGAGTTGGAAAAGCTATGAATTTTTTTACATCTATTTTCTTCATAAAGGACAATGGGAAAATTATTATTCCAAGGGCATTTTTCATGAAAATTAGTGTGTGACCTTAACAAATCTTGAAATGCCTAAGAAGGAAGTCAGGAGACATTTACAAAGTTCAAGTTTAGTAAATCACCAGGACATAGAGATCGTGGAGATATTGACAAGGTGGTACAATATGAGTTTGATTTTTAAAAGCACTACACAGTAGCCTTACTCTACTCCCAGTGAAGTCAATGGTAAAACTGCCAGTGACTTCAATGGGAGCAGAATTAGACCAATGCTGAGAAACTTTTGAAAATCCTACCCTATGCTTTCTAAAGCTGCAAGTGTTCTTGAAAAGTTTAGTCATTAATGTAATGCCTAAAATTACTTAAGGAGCCCAGGTAGGGCCCTAGAATTAGACACCAGTGAATCTAACCTTAGTTCTTAGGGAAACAGCTTGAGGGCAAAATTATGCTATTAGTTACACCTGTGAAAATCCAGAATAACTCCATTGGCTTTCCTGAAATATTCCAAATTTACACTGGCATAACTGAGAGAAAAATGTGATCATCGAGATATAAGTATGGGCAGCATGGGTGGGTAATTAGCTAAGTTCAATATAAGTCAAATCAACATGGCTTTGGTAAGGGAAACTCTCTAAACTATTGGGTTCTTGAAAAAGTTAATGGAAGGTCAAGGACCTGGCTGTCACAAATTCCTTGGATATTCCTAAAGTTTTTGAAAAGGACCTTCATGAAGATGTTTGTACACCAATGCGAGGAGCCTAGGTAACAAAATGGAGGAACTAGAGCTACTGGTGCGGGAAGTGAAACCAGATATTATAGGGTAACAGAAACATGGTGGAAGAGTAGTCATGACTGGAGTACAGGTATTGAAGGGTATGTGCTGTTTAGGAAAGACAGAAATAAAGGTAAAGGTGGTGGAGTAGCATTGTATATCAATGATGAGGTAGTGTTATCAATGATGAGGTAGAATGTAAAGAAATAAGAAGCGATGGAACGGATAAGACAGAGTCCGTCTGGGCAAAAATCACACTGGGGAAGAAAACTATTAGAGCCTCCCCTGGGATAGTGCTTGGGGTGTGCTATAGACCGCCGGGATCTAATATGGATATGGATAGAGCCCTCTTTAATGTTTTTAATGAAGTAAATACTAATGGAAACTGCGTGATCATGGGAGACTTTAACTTCCCAGATATAGACTGGAGGACAAGTGCTAGTAATAATAATAGGGCTCAGATTTTCCCAGATGTGATAGCTAATGGATTTCTTCATCAAGTAGTTGCTGAACCGACAAGAAGGGATGCCATTTTAGATTTGGTTTTGGTGAGTAGTGAGGACCTCATAGAAGAAATGGTTGTAGGGGACAACTTTGGTTCAAGTGATCATGAGCTAATTCAGTTCAAACTGAATGAAAGGATAAACAAAAATAAATCTGCGACTAGGGTTTTTTATTTCAAAAGGGCTGACTTTCAAATATTAAGGAAATTAGTTAGGGAAGTGGATTGGACTGAAGAACTTATGGATCTAAAGGTGGAGGAGGCCTGGGATTACTTCAAGTCAAAGCTGCAGAAGCTATCAGAAGCCTGCATTCCAAGAAAGGGGAAAAAATTCATAGGCAGGAGTTGTAGATCAAGCTGGATGAGCAAGCATCTCGGAGGGGTGATTAAGAAAAAGCAGAAAGCATACAGGGAATGGAAGATGGGAGGGATCAGCAAGGAAAGCTACCTTATTGGGGTCAGAACATGTGGGGATAAAGTGAGAAAGGCTAAAAGTCAAGTAGAGGTGGACCTCGCAAAGGGAATTAAAACCAATAGTAAAAGGTTCTATAGCCATATAAATAAGAAGAAAACAAAGAAAGAAGAAGAGGGACCGCTAAACACTGAGTATGGAGTGGAGGTTAAGGATAATCTAGGCATGGCCCAATATCTAAACAAATACTTTGCCTCAGTCTTTAATGAGGCTAATGAGGATCTTAGGGATAATGGCAGCATGACAAATGGGAATGAGGATATGGAGGTAGATATTACCATATCTGAGGTAAAAGCAAAACTCGAATGTCAAGGTTCCTTCCCCACTCTGAACGCTAGGGTACAGATGTGGGGACCTGCATGAAAAACCTCCTAAGCTTATCTTTACCAGCTTAGGTCAAAACTTCCCCAAGGTACAAACTATTCCACCCTTTGTCCTTGGATTTGCCGCTACCACCACCAAACAAATACTGGTTACTGGGGAAGAGCTGTTTGGAAACGTCTTTCCCCCCAAAATACTTCCCAAAACCTTGCACCCCACTTCCTGGACAAGGTTTGGTAAAAAGCCTCACCAATTTTCCTAGGTGACTACAGACCCAGACCCTTGGATCTTAAGAACAATGAACAATCCTCCCAACACTTGCACCCCCCCTTTCCTGGGAAATGTTGGATAAAAAGCCTCACCAATTTGCATAGGTGACCACAGACCCAAACCCTTGGATCTGAGATCAATGAAAAAGCATTCAGTTTTCTTACAAGAACACTTTTAATGGAAATAGAAGTAAATAGAAGTAATCACCTCTGTAAAATCAGGGTGGTAGATACCTTACAGGGTAATTAGATTCAAAACATAGAGAATCCCTCTAGGCAAAACCTTAAGTTACAAAAAAGATACACAGACAGAAATAGTTATTCTATTCAGCACAATTCTTTTCTCAGCCATTTAAAGAAATCATAATCTAACACGTACCTAGCTAGATTACTTACTAAAAGTTCTAAGACTCCATTCCTGGTCTATCCCCGACAAAGACCAGCATATAGACAGACACACAGACCCTTTGTTTCTCTCCCTCCTCCCAGCTTTTGAAAGTATCTTGTCTCCTCATTGGTCATTTTGGTCAGGTGCCAGCGAGGTTACCTTTAGCTTCTTAACCCTTTACAGGTGAGAGGAGCTTTCCCCTGGCCAGGAGGGATTTCAAAGGGGTTTACCCTTCCCTTTATATTTATGACAGAACAGCTTAATGGAACTAAATCGGGGGGCCCAGATAATCTTCATCCAAGAATATTAAAGGAATTGGCACATGAAATTGCAAGCCCATTAGCAAGAATTTTTAATGAATCTGTAAACTCAGGGGTTGTACCGTATGACTGGAGAATTGCTAACACAGTTCCTATTTTTAAGAAAGGGAAAAAAAGCGATCCGGGTAACTACAGGCCTGTTAGTTTAACTTCTGTAGTATGCACAGTCTTGGAAAAAATTTTGAAGGAGAAAGTAGTTAAGGACATTGAGGTCAATGGTAAATGGGACAAAATAGAACATGGTTTTACAAAAGGTAGATCATGCCAAACCAACCTGATCTCCTTCTTTGAGAAAGTAACAGATTTTTGGGACAAAGGAAATGCAGTGGATCTAATTTACCTAGATTTCAGTAAGACATTTGATACAGTGCCACATGGGGAATTATTAGTTAAATTGGAAAAGATGGGGATCAATATGAAAATTGAAAGGTGGGTAAGGAATTGGTTAAAGGGAAGACTACAGCAGGTCACACTGAAAGATGAACTGTCAGGCTGGAGGGAGGTTACCAGTGGAGTTCCTCAGGGATTGGTTTTGGGACCAATCTTATTTAATCTTTTTATTACTGACCTCGGTACAAAAAGTGGGAGTGTGCTAATAAAGTTTGCAGATGATACAAAGCTGGGAGGTATTGCCAATTTAGAGAAGGACCAGGATATCATACAGGAGGATCTGGATGACCTTGTAAATTGGAGTAATAGTAATAGGATGAAATTTAATAGGGAGAAGTGTAAGGTTATGCATTTAGGGATTAATAACAAGAATTTTAGTTATAAGCTGGGGACACATCAATTAGAAGTAACGGAGGAGGAGAAGGCCCTTGGAGTATTGGTTGACCACAGGATGACTATGAGCCGCCAATGTGATATGGCCGTGAAAAAGCTAATGAGGCCTTGGGATGCATCAGGCGAGGTATTTCCAGTAGAGATAAGGAGGTGTTAGTACCGTTATACAAGGCACTGGTGAGACCTCATCTGGAATACTGTGTGCAGTTCTGGTCTCCCATGTTTAAGAAGGATGAATTCAAACTGGAACAGGTACAAGAAGAAATGGATATAAACTGGCCATCGGGAAGTTTAGACTTGAAATTAGACAAAGGTTTCTAACCATCAGAGGAGTGAAGTTCTGGAACAGCCTTCCAAGGGAAGGAGTGGGGGCAAAAGACCTATCTGGCTTCAAGATGAAACACGATAAGTTTATGGAGGAGATGGTATGATGGGATAACATGATTTTGGCAATTAATTGATCTTTAACTATTCATGGTAAATAGGCCCAGTGGCCCTGTGATGGGATGTTAGATGGGGTGGGATCTGAGTTACTACAGAGAATTCTTTCCTGGGTATCTGGCTGGTGAATCTTGCCCACATGCTCAGGGTTCAGCTGATTGCCATATCTGGGGTCAGGAAGGAATTTTCCTCCAGGGCACATTGGAAGAGGCCCTGGGGGTTTTTCGCCTTCCTCTGTAGCATGGGGCACGGGTCACTTGCTGGAGGATTCTCTGCACCTTGAAGTCTTTAAACCATGATTTGAGGACTTCAATAGCTCAGACATAGGTGAGAGGTTTATTGCAGGAGTTTGGGTGGGTGAGATTCTGTGGCCTGCATTGTGCAGGTCAGACTAGATGATCTTAATGGTCCCTTCTGACCTTAATATCTATTAATCTATTACAGAAAATAAATAGCCATGTGATGCAGGACAAAGTCCTAGTACGAATTAAAAACTGCTCAAGCAATTGGAAACAAAGAGAGCAGAATGAGATGAGGTCAATGAAGTGGGCCTGAGCACCTTACCTTTATAGATAAGGCTGAGAGCTTGGGATGAAGGATGAAAAGGGTGAGGGAGCTAATGCAGAGGTTTAAGGAGTAGGAATGCTGGAGAGAGAGAGGCTAAAGTAGTGAGAAATTACCTGAATAAGGACACGAATAGCAACAGGTAGGAAAAAATGGATTTTGAGAATGGTATAGAGAGAAAACAGCAAGGAGTGGATTTACATGAAGGAGAGAACAGAGGAAAAGATTACATCATGTTTATGAACCTGTGTGACAGAGAGGATGGTGGTGATGCCATGACTGGTAGAGGTGTGTGGGAGAGAAGTAGCATGAAGAGTTGGCAATGAGGCCTCCAGGATGAGATGTTGGATGGGTAGGCAGAGATGTGAGATTGGACAGAAGCAGGCAGGCCAAAGGTGGAGAAGACGTAGACTTGTACCATAAAGTGGTAGTGGGGTCTTCGGGATCGAGGGATTGTTTTGGGGATAAGGATTATTTAGCCTGGAATGAAGAAAAGTTAAAGCCTGAGACATTTCAAAATGTGGAAAAGCACAGGGAAAACTGACCAGTGCTATCTTTGTATCCTGTCCCGTACTGCAAGAACAAGGGGCCACTTGGTGAAATGAATGGGTTGTAAGTTTAGATCTAATAGAAGAATCTTGTTTCTTTAGCATGTGTAATCATCCTTAGTGATTCTCTGCAGCAGGAGGCCATTAAGGCAAATTGCTCGGATGCTAAGTGTGAACACAGAATGGATAACTGTATAACCACTAAATGTTTGTAGCTGTGCAAACTAAGATGATGATAAGGGTAATCAAATATCATGGTTTAGGGCATAAATTGCCTTCAGAGGCCACATTCACATACATCCCATCTCCCACTCATTTGTACAAAAGGCTATGGCATCATTTATTGCAGGGTTTGTTTGTGGGTGGGCTTCTCTTCATTACAGAACCTCTGTTGACTAGAGCTGGGCAAACAGCTGATTTTTCAGGCATTACCAAAAAATTGGAAAAAAAATTGGTTTGGGTCTAACTGAATCTGAACCTTTTTGAAATTTTCATCAACTCAAAAAAGTTGAAAGAACATCTGCTTTGGGTCTAACTCATCATTTCTTTCTACCAGAAATATTTTGTTTCCAGACATTTTTAAAGGGCTAGATTCAAAAAATTGCTGGAGCAGTAGGAGCCATACCCCCCTTAAGCCATTGGTTAGGGCACTCATCTGGAAGTGCCTGCTCTGGAGCATGTATTTGAACCCAGGTTTTTCCCCTCCTAGATAATGCCCCCCTAACCCCCACAGCTATTGGGTATTCTGGCATAGAACTTTTTCAGTCTCTCCTTTTGAAGCTGTTCCACTTTGCATAAAATACTTGGATTGTCACTGGGTGAGAGACAATGTGTGTGAATGAATTTATAGCCTGGTGGTTAAGGCACTCATCGGAGATACGGGGAAACCCAAGTTCAAGTCCCTATGCCAATGACTGTTCCATTATTTATACACAGTGGAACAGTTTCAGCAGATACCTACCCCAGAATAGCCTTGTGGTTAGAACACTCAGCTGGAAGGGGCAAAAGCCCTGAAATAGGGCTGGGATTTGAAGCTGGGCTCCAACATCCTAGATGAGTGCTCTAGCCAATGGTCTAAAGGTTATAAATTTGGGGGGACACAAGCACCACCTCCTCTTTCTCCCTGAATGGTGTGTGAGTCCCCATGCAAATCGATCCTGAGAAAAATATTTTAGCCCAAACTGTTCAGTGAATTCATGTCAAATTCATAAATAGATTTGGGTAGACCAAAACAGCATTTTTCAGCAAATAAACTATTTTAAAAAATTTACCTTGCTCTGATATTGACCACTGTGAGAGGCAAGATACCAAGAGACGTGGCACAAAGGTCTAATCAAGTTCCTAAAATTAAGAGTAATTTTATTAAGAAATTTTCATCACAGATCCTTTGCCTCTTTTATTTTCCTTTTCAGCACAGATGATGCACAATAACTCTACAATCATCGTTATTTCTCCTCTGGGGAAACATTTTCCTCATTGCTTTTTAGGGAGTGGATCATGAGAATTTAATAATGCTGCCTTGCAGTTTCCAATAAAACTAGGACTATCCCAGTAAAACTGGGGCATTTGTTAACCCTGGCTGAGGAAACTTCTCAGGATGTGAATTCCAGATAAATTGAGTACTTGCTTTGCCCTGAAAGGCAACAGAGTTATATTTCATAACCTCCGGTAAAGGAATAACCCCTTTGTCCTGATATTACTTCATAATGTTGCATAGTTCAGTTGGTTTATGTTTAAGGTTTACAGCACTCCTCAAGTGTTGCAGTCTTTTGATTATGCTTAACCACCTGGGGCACAGGAACTCCCCACTCCCTGGCAATCAGTACACAATCTCTCCTGGCCAATTTTCCATCAATGATAAACTCAACAACTTTTTTTTCCAAGTCACATAAATAATCTAGTTCTCACTAAGGACAATGCCCAGGCCAAGTTTCAAATTTCAGCTACTTTTGTAGTAGCCTTTTTCCAAATGGTGTGGTTACAAGTTTATTTATATATATTTTACAATGAAAGAGTATTTTTTCACTCCCCTATAACTCAAGAAGGTCTGAAGGGATTTTGCTTGAACTTTCTAAAAGTAGTTCACCTTAAGGCAGATAGAAATTTTCAGCACCCAAAATAAACGTTTTGTAAAGTTCTGAGTATGATAAGAAAGGGAATTAGAATTGAAACTTTTGCAGACTTAACTATCACAGTTGCTACTGGCACCCATTAAAACACAAACCTGATTTTTCCCCCTAAAGTAGTTATTAACTGATTAGCATTCTTTACTTCCTCTGTTACGTTTTAAAGATAACCTGCAAAGAAAGAGGAAATTGGCTCATTCCATTTTTCTGGTTCTCTATGATTAAAAAAGAAGGTTTTTTTGTATTAAAATGGTTTCCGTTTGTTTTTATATTATAACTACACATCATTTCTACCCTGATAGATTCTGTGATGACTAATGAACTATGAAACTAATGAAATTATGGCAAAACAAGAGAAGGAAAGCTGAGCAAACAGGAGTAGAAGGGATTTTTAATCAGATGGTTTAAAACTTTTTCTGTTTGTTTTTGTTAACCCCTATTTAATTCCATTGCCTAATGAACACTTTGGAGAAAGGATGTCATTGTTAAAGATTCACTACAATAAACTTTTAGACACCCAAGTATCTACTAAAACTAGGGAAGACCAGACAAGGACGTTGCTGTTATTTCTCAAGTAAAAAAAATTATTTTTCTTAAATGCAGGCGTTCTTTATACAACATAAAGAAACAAACCAATTTTTAAAAAATATTTTGCAGGTCACCTTTTATACTACTAACCCAGCTCACCAACTCCCATGAACTGTACCAGCTATCAATATTTACAGAGTAGTGCACGCAGATGAAAAGGAGGAAATAGCCTTTCTTGTTTCAATCATTCCTTTGGCGGCAGAATGTCGTTCTAGTTACTGTTATGCTGTAGATATTGGTTATTTTTTTAAAATAGTTTAAACAAATTTTATGTGTACAAGAGAAATATAAACTGAAAGGAAAGTAAACTGTCTGTCTGCAAAATTTATTTAATTTGCTTACTTGCCCACAAGCCAAGCCGTACCATGAAAGGCTTAGTCGCAGAAACTGGCTCACACTACTGTTGATTGATTATGTGATGTATCTCTGAGCATGAGAAATATGCACTATATTTACAGTGTGGAAAATATTTATTTCATAGATTATTTGGTCAGATGTCAGCAAGTGTAGAAAGTATGTTAATATATGGAAACATGTAACTTTAAATCAAACATTACCACAGTTTGGTAACATCACCAGCACAGATTAAATTTCCACCAAAAGCAATGCAGTGCTGTTTTCTTCTGTGTCCTTCACAACCCTGTAAAGCAAAGCTGCAGTAACATCTCTAAAGTATGCAAGGGTTAGACATAGTCCAGAATAGTTGATTTTCTCTGATTTTCACAACAGGCCAGGAGAATCCGAGGTTACTGTATGTCCAAACAGCTGATAGTTCATTATTGATAGGACCCTATCCAGATAGTTTTGTCACTCACTGGTAAAGTCAAGTAATTGCCATACTAGATCAGACCAGTCATGCATCTAAATCCCTATCCCATCTTTGAGAGTGGCTAATCCCAGATGCATCAGAGAAACATTCAAGAAACATTGTATCAGACAATTATGGAATAACTTGCTCATAGGGGAAGATTCTTCCTAAACCCTGTCAGTTAGAGGTTGGCTTATGCCCTGAAATGTGAGAGTTTACATCCTTCTGGAAAAAAAATTCCCCCTCCTCCTTATTTTACAGATCCCAAACTATGCTTGCTGGAGCACTTGCTGGTGGCTGCAAAGGGCTAGCTGGTCACATGGTGCTGGCTTGTCTTCTTGTTTTCAGCTACTAAATTGCAATAAACACAGATAAAAATGCATCAAATACTTTCCTGATATTGACATTGCCGTGAAAGCAACTGCATAGTTGGCAGTTATTATGGGATCGAAAATGGGGCCATCCAGGAGACAGTCGATCCACTAAAACAGTCATCTCTGTTAAGAAGTTTGACAACCCCTATTCTCTCTTATGTACTTGTGGATGTTTTAATGATTTATAATGAATACACCTTTTTTGAATTCCTTCTAAGCTTTTAGCCTCTGTGATGTCTTGTGACAATGATCTCCACAGGTTAATTATATTTTTTTGAAGTGTTTCAGTGCAACGCTGTAACCAGGGCGGGATGAGCAGAGCAGCCACCCAGGGCACAAAGCCATGTGGAGGGTGGAAAAATTGGGCATGGAGAGAGGGTCAGTGGGGCCAGCCCTGTGGATTGGGGCGAGGAGGGGCCTGCAGGGGCACTTGCTCTCTCAAACTGTATAGTGGTCCCAGCGCTCTAAAGCCTGCCAGAGTCACTCCCCCCTTGGCAGCAATGTGCACGGCATCTGCTCACCACAGCTGAGTTCCCTCAGTATGTGGCAGGAGGGAAGGGCACCCTGGTCTCCAGGGGCTCCCTCCCCCAGCTGGGTGCTCCCACTCCCCTGCATCACCAAGCGGCACTTGAAATGCGACCGGGCGAACTCCCTGTGGCCCAGATGGCAGGGGTGTCAGAAGGTGGGTTAAACTTCCCCACAAGGGCCAGGTGGCCAGAGCCTCCCTGGGAACTCTGGGCAGGATCCCAGGAGCAAACAGGGGAGCAGCTGCTGCAGCCTGGGACCAGGAGCGAGGGGAAGGCTCAACCCGAGGCTGTCCCAGGCAGGCTGCCAGCCCCAGGACGGGAGCCATGTGGCTGCGGGGAGACCATCGCCCAGAAGCTGGAAGGGAAGCCCCGGGCCAATAAGCTGCAGCTAGACACATTTTGGGGGGGCGGGGAGAAATTATGGGGGGAGGATCAGGTGCTGGGAGAACAGACCCTGCTGCAGTTCCTGTGGAGGCCCACGAAATCCCCTCCCTCGTTCTCTGGGAGCCTCCTGGCTTTTTGTTTCTAAAACGATGTTCTGTTTAGAAATTTAGCTAAATTTAACAAACCGCAAAAAAACATAAAAAAGATTAATAAAAACAATCCAAAATTGAAATAAAATGTTTCCTTTCATTGGACGTGAAAAAAAATTGTTTTGGTTTTGGCCACCAAACCAAAAAAAATCAATTATTTGCCCAGTTCTACTGCGATAGAACTTTTTTGATGTTTGAAAATGATATATTAACATTTTCTATTTATTTCCCTCTGCTTTCCATTTTTGTTTTCATCCGAGTTCCAGTCTGTGGCTGGAACCAGAAACAGAAATGACAAAATAATAGAGGGAGAAAGACTGTTCTTGCCGTATTTCTGACCAGGCGGGAAGTACCACAAATCCTGTAGTTATGAAATTTCTAGTATATTCTGCAGAACAAAGAAGTTTGGATTCATATCTGAACTGAACTTCTGAACTATCTGAGGTTTGTCCCTCCCAAGGTGTTATTTACAGCAGTGGTTTTCCAGCTCTTTCGTTAGGTAGACAACTTAATAAACGATAGATACCTCCAGGAACCCCCTCCACTCCTAAATGCTCAGTCCCCCCCAGTATGTCCTTCCTCAAATGCTTTGTTCTGAGGGCCACCTGGAAAAGGTAGTGGATCAAATTTGAGATTGGCTGGATGAGGTAATGCTAGTGGACTATAACTAAGAGTTATGGGGTGAAACTCAGGAAAGGAAAATTTGGGGTGAATGGAGAGGCCTATTATACTGCTGAATAGTGTCCAAAAGGCAATGAGAAGAGCCCCACCATCCCTCATAAAACCGGACTAGATAAAGAACACTAGAATGCACTGGATCAATGTCATGCTCCCAGTCTGGTAGGGGATAAATGCAATAACTCGATATGTCTATTCCACTTCTAACTTCTGATTTTAAATAGGTTTGAGGGAATAACTTATTCAGCAAGTGGATCCACGTTTTTCTGTTTGTGGTGTATAGACAGGAAGATCGTAATTTCCTCAAATTGATTCCACTCAGTAGATAGCTTCTCATAATGTCTGCATTCTGGATTGCCCAAAATTCAAAAATTAAGGTGTGTTATTTAGTAATGAATAGTCAGATAAGTCGTACCACATTGTCTCTGTTCTGTGATTGGGTAAATGTGCAACCATTTCACATACACACACTTGTGTGTCTAACTTCCATATTCTCTAACCACAAACATTTTTATTAAGCCCTATGCCCCCCAAATACAGAAGTCAAACTCCACCTATAGGGCCAGCCCTACATGGTGGGGTTCAGGGAGGGAGCACCCCCTCCACCCCATTACTCACCTCAGCAGGCCTCCTGATCTGTATGGGTTGCGGGCGTGCAACCAAAAAATCTGGGTGGGACATGAGTCTGCGTGCTCCTCCCTCTCCCATGTATCGCCTCTGGTAGGGGGATGCAAATATGCTTACTCTGCCCGGGGGCCAAAATGCCTAGTTACATCTCTGTTTCAGTGTACTAGTTTTACATTTGTTGCTCTTTAATTATTTCCCTGTCTGTCCCATTGTCTTTGTATTATGAGAAAGGGTTCATGGCAGGACCAGTTTACCTTCTCTTTACCATTCATTATTCTGTGTCTCTAACATGTGCCCTCCTATCTATGTCTACTGTAAACAGTCCCAATCTTCAGTCTCTCTTCATATGGAAGTTTACCAGGCTTCCAATCATTCTCATCTCTAGCCCCCCTCTTCTATTACTGCTATATCCTTTTTAGATGACGTAACCAGAACTGAACACCGTATCTCATGGATGTTGTCTGAATCACGTTGTTCTTTGCAAGGTGGTTGTAGCTGTGTTAGTCCCAGAATACTAGAGGCCAGTGAGTGAGGCAGTATCTCTTTCATGAACAGAAGTTGGTCCAATAAAAGATAACACCTCACCCACTTGTCTCTCTCATACTGTTCTCTTAATAATAACAGCCTCTTGGGATCTCCTGACTGAAATTCCTTAAGCAAATTGTTTTTCCTCCTTTGAGACAACCATTGCTTTGTGATTGTAGTGTAGCTCAGGAGTGAGAGATTGCGGCCATAATGTATTCTGAGGGGAAAGTCAGATATAAAGGCAACGTGGTCTTTGAGAACTTGTATTAGGAATAAGAAGCAAACTTGTGGCCTACCAAATTTGATGGCGTCCTTTCAATCTGTATGGTAAACAGCAAGTATTTGGGGTAATGATTTATTAATTTTATTTAATTCAGTTATGACAGAAAATAACCTAACCAGTAACACTAAGCAACTTTACATTAAGTAAAATGTCGCAGGTAGCCAGCCACTCTCATTTAGCACACCCCAGAAAGTCGAAAGATTCAATCAGAGCAATAGAGTAAACATTTCTTGCACTCCACCACAGAACACTGCTCTCTTCATACCCCTGTCTTTTCCAAATGCCCAAGGAAACAGGTGGGCTTTCAGCATGCCAGGAACACCAACAAATTCAGCCTATTTAAAGCCTCGGCAAAAGTAGCGCAAAGTTGACAACAGTATCTTGTTATGGGATTGCAGCCCTTTGAAAAGCTGTCAGACAGAGGCATGTGTTTCTAGTCACTGTAGCAATGCATTTAGTTTTCTTGTTAACCAGCTGCCTGCTCCACTAAGTCTCAGTAGCTAAAAGATGAAGCCTATTCATTGGGCATTAAGCCAGGATGTTAAGAGCTATAATTGTTATTTAAACTTTTTTTTATCATGTCATTATTAACACATATGAACTTTCCATACATACATTAACAAATTTTATTGCTAACCTGTACTTGCTCCCTTTAAAGACCCATTAGTGCTTGGTCATCCACTAGTCATTATCTGTTTGTTTATTTTATTCAAATTTCCAAAATGGTAAATGTACAGTATAGAATCTATTTGATCCTGATGTAAGGTTGTCTGGCATTTTGTCCATTGAAAGCAATTCCCATACCTTATTTCTCCAGGCCACAAATGTTGGACAATCCAGCCTAACTTCAGTGATCTTGAAAATTCAATTTGTTATTTTCCTCCAAAATACTATTATATTAGAACATTAACATCATATATGCAGAAGGACTCCACATTTCTCCATGTCCTCTCCAGCATTTATGATTCCTTTTTTATATTACAGAGACAAGGTGGGTGAAGTCATGTCTTCTATTGGGCCATCTTCTGTTGGTGAGAGACAAGCTTTCCCTCAGCCTTCTCTCTTACCAACAGAATTTGGTCCAATAAAAGACATTACCTCACACATGTGGCCTCTCTAATATCCTGGGACTGATACAGCTACAACTACACTCCCTTTTTATGTATTTTTCTTAAATTAGAGTGAAGTACCAGGGATAAAGTATTTTGTAATAAATTGCATGAGGTTTTGGGTTTCCTCCAGTTATTTTCACATTGGTCAAAAATTATACCTGTTTTTAGGTTCTTTTCAAATTTTTTCCATAAGTATAGTCTTAGCTTCTAGATATGTCAGTAACAATCCATTACACCACATGTAGATCAATCATGTCTTGGTCTTTCCCATAACTAGCGTTTTCACCTCGATGATGGTCTCCAGAAGCCTGGTCTTGCTACATGGGATTTGATAGAATGCTTTTGCTTTTGTTGCAAATAAGCCAAAACAGGTATATTAATATTCCTTATGTGTTCTTTGATATTGTTAGTTTTCATACTTTTATCATTACAGAATAGCTGCCCAATGGTTGTATACCATTCCTCTCCCATGCATTATATATTGGATTGGATAACCCCGGATGAAATTCTGTAATGTCTCTGATGGGTGTAAGCAGGGATGAAAAGAAGCTACCTGTTAGCTGCATGAAATTCTTTATTTTAAGTGCCATACTGAAACCTACGTTGTTGTTTTCCCTTTTTGTTGGTCTAAGTCTTTTAGGTAAAAATATCAATGCATTGAATTTATATTTAAAATCCTGTTGTTCAAGTTCCCCAACAATCTTTACTGGGGTCGCGTTGCTACCAAGTTGATAGTGATCTTACCTGACTTGGCCAATAATAATTTAGTACATTTGGTGCTGCCAATCCCTGTTCCAGAGTGGATCTGTAGAGAGTTTTATTATTTACTCTTGGGAACTTATTGTTCCATTCAAATGTAATAATTCTTGTTTGAATTTCTTCTTGAGTTCTTTTTTATATCCATATTGATAGGTCCTGAAATAGGAAATTAATTTTTGGCAGCCAGTTAATTTTAACCCCTACTATACGGCCAAGCCAAGACAAATGTAGCCTTTTTCCAATCCAGCAAATCATTTTTCAGTTTTGAAATAATAGGCGGAAAATTAATTTCATATAGCCAGCTGAAGTTGGAAGCAGTATGGACTCTCAGTATTTTATTTGTTTAGATCACACACTCAAATGTACCTTGCAGCTGGTTAATCAGAGATCCCTTCAGCCCTACGTTTAGTATTTCAGATTTAGTATAATTAACTTTAAGCCTGATATATCACTGAACTCATTAATTTCTTTCTGAATGTAAGTCATAGTTTGTACTAGATCGGTAACTGTTAGTATCACGTTGTCTGGACATAGCACAATTTTATGTTCCATTTTATTAATTGTAACTCCTGTTATTCCGACCTTTTTGTGTGTGTGTCTGTGCAGGGGTTCAGTAAAGAGGGTGAAGAACAAGGGGGATAAAAGACAGCCAGGTTTGATTCCTCTTTGTAGTTGAAGTTCTCTGGAGTGTACCCCATTAATTTTTATCCTAGCTGAGGGACAGTCATGTAATTACATTTATCCAAATGTTCATATTACCTCCAACCCCATCTCTAATAGCAGTGTTTTTAAGAAAGGCCATGCTACTTTATCAAAGGCATTCTTGGCATCCAGCGGTCTCTAAAGATCATCTAAAGGTCTAAGGATCTTTATTTTTGTTTATTATTCATATTATAAATTACTCCTATGATTCACCTAATGTTGTCAGTCCATTGTGTATTAAGCATGAAACCTGTTTAATCAATGTGTGTTTACTGAGGAAGGACTTCTTCTATTCTTCTGGCAAGAGTCTCTGAAAATATTTTGATAGCTACATTATAAGCAAAATTATCCTGTATAGCAGCTTGTCTTTTTGTGGTCTTGATATTTTCTATTATATTCAGTTCTGGATAAAACCTCATGAAATCTTCAACAATCTTAAATTTTACTTGTGTTTTTGCATTTTTTATTACTTGTATTTGACTCTCTTCCTTCTCTTTTCCTAGTCTGTAGAGGAGGAGTTTATTAGCTTTATCCCCCTCCCATAACATTGCTGTTTCACCTAGCTGAGAGCTTTTTCAGTTTTCTCTGTAACTACAGTATTTAGTTGCTCTCTGAGAAAGCAGAGGCATGTAAATATACTTCTAGACCATCTCTTTTATGCAAAGCTTGCAGTTTTCCAATCTCCTGTGTTAATTTTGCTTATTCTGTTTCCCTTTTGTTTTTCCCTCTGGGATGCTAGGCTAATTAATTTCCCTCTTATTACAATTTTATATGCATCTTAGACAATGTTTTTAGATGTTTGACCTTAATTGTTAGTATCAAAATAGAACTTAGTTTCTGTTTTGATAGCATCCAGAGTAACTGAATGCTTTATTAGGGAGTTATTTAGCCTCCAAGTCTTTTCCTTAGGATCATCATCATCGTTGATTTTACATAGGGTTGCAACCATTGTACGGTCTGTCCATACTTGGGGTATGTTATCACAGTCTGTAATATCTGCTATCAAAGATGATGAGACCAGGATGTAGTCAATTCTGGATACATTTGCAGGTGGGGGAGGGCAGGAATCCTATAAACTACGTACTTAAATTAACTGTAACTATATTAAGTATACTGTATACATATGAAGTTTCCTCAGTGCTGTACAGTCCAACTTCCATTTAATTGTATTCCTTTATCACTATAACCCTACAGAAGTGTATCTATTACTTAGTATAATGTCTTAACCCATATGCAAAAAGAAAAGGAGTACTTGTGGCACCTTAGAGACTAACCAATTTATTTGAGCATGAGCTTTCGTGAGCTGTTACTCTTAACCCATATGCTGATCTTCTTCTTATGTCTCTGGACCACTACTTCTGCTCTCAGGTGTGTCCTGTTGTCTTAGTGGTGCATCTTTTTGGATTGTTCTCTTTCTCTTTGGTCTCCGTCATTCACAGTTATTTGTTGGAGAGGGGTAGGACTGATGTCTTTGTTCCCATTCAGTCTATTGATCCCGAGCTGATTTGATTAGTATCCATAAGTATCTGTTTCCTTCCATTGAATCTGAGATAGACACATATCTGCATTTCCATTAAAGGATCGTCTAAGTGAGAACCCCATTTGTATTTTCTAAGGGTATATCTACACTACGGAATAAGGTCGAATTTATAGAAGTCAGTTTTTTAGAAATCGGTTTTATATATTCGAGTGTGTGTGTCCCCACAGAAAATGCTCTAAGTGCATTAAGTGCATTAACTTGGCGGAGTGCTTCCACAGTACCGAGGCTAGAGTTGACTTATAGAATCATAGAATCATAGAATATCAGGGTTGGAAGGGACCCCTGAAGGTCATCTAGTCCAACCCCCTGCTCGAAGCAGGACCAATTCCCAGTTAAATCATCCCAGCCAGGGCTTTGTCAAGCCTGACCTTAAAAACCTCTAAGGAAGGAGATTCTACCACCTCCCTAGGTAACGCATTCCAGTGTTTCACCACCCTCTTAGTGAAAAAGTTTTTCCTAATATCCAATCTAAACCTCCCCCACTGCAACTTGATTCCGGAGCATTGCACTGTGGATACCTTTCCCGCAGTCTCCGCTGCCCATTGGAATTCTGGGTTGAGATCCCAATGCCTGATGGGGCTAAAACATTGTCGCCGGTGGTTCTGGGTACATATCGTCAGGCCCCCGTTCCCTCCCTCCCTCCGTGAAAGCAAGGGCAGACAATCGTTTCGCGCCTTTTTTCCTGAGTTACCTGTGCAGACATCATACCACGGCAAGCATGGAGCCCGCTCAGGTAACCGTCACCCTATGTCTCCTGGGTGCTGGCAGACGCGGTACTGCTTTGCTACACAGTAGCAGCAACCCATTGCCTTCTGGCAGCAGACGGTGCAGTACGACTGGTAGCCGTCCTCGTCGTGTCCGAGGTGCTCCTAGCCACGTCGGCTGGGAGCGCCTGGGCAGACATGGGCGCAGGGACTAAATTTGGAGTGACTTGAGCAGGTCATTCTCTTTAGTCCTGCAGTCAGTCCTATTGAACCGTCCTATGGTGAGCAGGCAGGCGATACAGATTGCTAGCAGTCGTACTGTACCATATTCTGCTGGGCAGGCAAGAGATGAGGATTGCTAGCAGTCGTATTGTACCATCTTCTGCCAGGCAGGCAAGAGATGAGGATGGCTAGCAGTCTTACTGTACCATCTTCTGCCGAGCAGCCATGAGATGTGGATGGCATGCAGTCCTTCTGCACCGTCTGCTGCCAGCCAAAGATGTAAAAGATAGATGGAGTGGATCAAAACAAGAAATAGATCAGATTTGTTTTGTACTCATTTGCCTCCTCCCCTGCCTAGGGGACTCATTCCTCTGGGTCACACCGCAATCACTCACAGAGAAGGTGCAGCGAGGTAAATCTAGCCATTTATCAATCAGAGGCCAGGCTAACCTCCTCGTTCCAATAAGAACAATAACTTAGGTGCACCATTTCTTATTGGAACCCTCCGTGAAGTCCTGCCTGAAATACTCCTTGATGTACAGGCACCCCCTTTGTTGATTTTAGCTCCCTGAAGCCAACCCTGTAAGCCGTGTCGTCAGTAGCCCCTCCCTCCGTCAGAGCAACGGCAGACAATCGTTCCGCGCCTTTTTTCTGTGCGGACGCCATACCAAGGCAAGCATGGAGGCCGCTCAGCTCACTTTGGCAATTAGGAGCACATTAAACACCACACACATTATCCAGCAGTATATGCAGCACCAGAACCGGGCAAAGCGATACCGGGCGAGGAGGCGACGTCAGCGCGGTCACGTGAGTGATCAGGACATGGACACAGATTTCTCTGAAAACATGGGGCCTGCCAATGCATGCATCATGGTGCTAATGGGGCAGGTTCATGCTGTGGAACGCCGATTCTGGGCTTGGGAAACAAGCACAGACTGGTGGGACCGCATAGTGTTGCAGGTCTGGGACGATTCCCAGTGGCTGCGAAACTTTCGCATGCGTAAGGGCACTTTCATGGAACTTTGTGACTTGCTTTCCCCTGCCCTGAGGCGCATGAATACCAAGATGAGAGCAGCCTCCACAGTTGAGAAGCAAGTGGCGATAGCCCTGTGGAAGCTTGCAGCGCCAGACAGCTACCGGTCAGTTGGGAATCAATTTGGAGTGGGCAAATCTACTGTGGGGGCTGCTGTGATGCAAGTAGCCCACGCAATCAAAGATCTGCTGATATCAAGGGTAGTGACCCTGGGAAATGTGCAGGTCATAGTGGATGGCTTTGCTGCAATGGGATTCCCTAACTGTGGTGGGGCCATAGACAGAACCCATATCCCTATCTTGGCACCGGAGCACCAAGCCGCCGAGTACATAAACCGCAAGGGATACTTTTCAATAGTGCTGCAAGCTCTGGTGGATCACAAGGGACGTTTCACCAACATCAACGTGGGATGGCCGGGAAAGGTGCATGATGCTCGCATCTTCAGGAACTCTGGTCTGTTTCAAAAGCTGCAGGAAGGGACTTTATTCCCAGACCAGAAAATAACTGTTGGGGATGTTGAAATGCCTATATGTATCCTTGGGGACCCAGCCTACCCCTTAATGCCATGGCTCATGAAGCCGTACACAGGCAGCCTGGACAGTAGTCAGGAGCTGTTCAACTACAGGCTGAGCAAGTGCAGAATGGTGGTAGAATGTGCATTTGGACGTTTAAAGGTGCGCTGGCGCAGTTTACTGACTCGCTGAGACCTCAGCGAAACCAATATTCCCACTGTTATTACTGCTTGCTGTGTGCTCCACAATATCTGTGAGAGTAAGGGGGAGACGTTTATGGCGGGGTGGGAGGTTGAGGCAAATCGCCTGGCTGCTGGTTACGCGCAGCCAGACACCAGGGCGGTTAGAAGAGCACAGGAGGGCGTGGTACGCATCAGAGAAGCTTTGAAAACCAGTTTCATGACTGGCCAGGCTACGGTGTGAAAGTTCTGTTTGTTTCTCCTTGATGAAACCCCCCGCCCCTTGGTTCACTCTACTTCTCTGTAAGCTAACCACCCGCCCCTCCTCCCTTCAATCACTGCTTGCAGAGGCAATAAAGTCATTGTTGCTTCACATTCATGCATTCTTTATTCATTCATCACACAAACAGGGGGATGACTACCAAGGTAGCCCAGGAGGGGTGATGGAGAAGGGAAGGAAAATGCCACACAGCACTTTAAGCACAGCACTTTAAAAGTTTACAACTTTAAAATTTATTGAATGACAGCCTTCTTTTTTTTGGGCAATCCTCTGTGGTGGGGTGGCTGGTTGGCCGGAGGCCCCCCCACCGCGTTCTTGGGCGTCTGGGTGTGGAGGCTATGGAACTTGGGGAGGAGGGCGGTTGGTTACAGAGGGGCTGCAGTGGCAGTCTGTGCTCCAGCTGCCTTTGCTGCAGCTCAACCATACATTGGAGCATACTGGTTTGGTCCGCCAGCAGCCTCAGCATTGAATCCTGCCTCCTCTCATCACGCTGCCGCCACATTTGAGCTTCAGCCCTCTCTTCAGCCCGCCACTTACTCTCTTCAGCCCGCCACTTACTCTCTTCAGCCCGCCACCTCTCCTCCCGGTCATTTTGTGCTTTCCTGCACTCTGACATTATTTGCCTCCACGCATTCGTCTGTGCTCTGTCATAGAATCATAGAATATCAGGGTTGGAAGGGACCCCTGAAGGTCATCTAGTCCAACCCCCTGCTCGAAGCAGGACCAATTCCCAGTTAAATCATCCCAGCCAGGGCTTTGTCAAGCCTGACCTTAAAAACCTCTAAGGAAGGAGATTCTACCACCTCCCTAGGTAACGCATTCCAGTGTTTCACCACCCTCCTAGTCACAAAGTTTTTCCTAATATCCAATCTAAACCTCCCCCACTGCAACTTGAGACCATTACTCCTCGTTCTGTCATCTGCTACCATTGAGAACAGTCTAGAGCCATCCTCTTTGGAACCCCCTTTCAGGTAGTTGAAAGCAGCTATCAAATCCCCCCTCATTCTTCTCTTCTGCAGGCTAAACAATCCCAGCTCCCTCAGCCTCTCCTCATAAGTCATGTGTTCTAGACCCCTAATCATTTTTGTTGCCCTTCTCTGGACTCTCTCCAATTTATCCACATCCTTCTTGTAGTGTGGGGCCCAAAACTGGACACAGTACTCCAGATGAGGCCTCACCAATGTCGAATAGAGGGAAACGATCACGTCCCTCGATCTGCTCGCTATGCCCCTACTTATACATCCCAAAATGCCATTGGCCTTCTTGGCAACAAGGGCACACTGCTGACTCATATCCAGCTTCTCGTCCACTGTCACCCCTAGGTCCTTTTCCGCAGAACTGCTGCCTAGCCATTCGGTCCCTAGTCTGTAGCTGTGCATTGGATTCTTCCATCCTAAGTGCAGGACCCTGCACTTATCCTTATTGAACCTCATCAGATTTCTTTTGGCCCAATCCTCCAATTTGTCTAGGTCCTTCTGTATCCTATCCCTCCCCTCCAGCGTATCTAGCACTCCTCCCAGTTTAGTATCATCCGCAAATTTGCTGAGAGTGCAATCCACACCATCCTCCAGATCATTTATGAAGATATTGAACAAAACCGGCCCCAGGACCGACCCTGTGTGGGAGGACAGCATGAGCTCGGAGAACATTTCATCGCGAGTGCGTTTTTTTTTCTTTCTAAGCTTCACTAGCCTCTGGGAAGGAGAAGATCCTGTGATCATTGAAACACATGCAGCTGGTGGAGAAAAAAAAAGGGACAGCGGTATTTAAAAAGACACATTTTATAAAACAGTGGCTACACTCTTTCAGGGTAAACCTTGCTGTTAACATTACATACATAGCACATGTGCTTTCGTTACAAGGTCGCATTTTGCCTCCCCCCACCGCGTGGCTACCCCCTCAACCCTCCCCCCTCCCCGTGGCTAACAGCAGGGAACATTTCTGTTTAGCCACAGGCAAACAGCCCAGCAGGAATGGGCTCCTCTGAGTGTCCCCTGAAGAAAAGCACTCTATTTCAACCAGGTGACCATGAATTATATCTCAGTCTCCTGAGGATAACACAGAGAGATAAAAAACGGATGTTGTTTGAATGCCAGCAAACATACACTGCAATGCTTTGTTCTACAATGATTCCCAAGTACGTGTTACTGGCCTGGAGTGGTAAAGTGTCCTACCATGAAGGATGCAATAAGGCTGCCCTCCCCAGAAACCTTTTGCAAAGGCTTTGGGAGTACATCCAGGAGAACCGCGAATGCCAGGGCAAAGTAGTCCTTTCACATGCTTGCTTTTAAACCATGTATAGTATTTTAAAAGGTACACTCACCAGAGGTCCCTTCTCCGCGTACTGGGTCCAGGAGGCAGCCTTGAGTGGGTTCAGGGGGTACTGGCTCCAGGTCCAGGGTGAGAAACAGTTCCTGGCTGTCGGGAAAACCGGTTTCTCCGCTTGCTTGCTGTGAGCTATTTACAACCTCATCATCATCATCATCTTCTTCGTCCCCAAAACCTGCTTCCGTATTGCCTCCATCTCCACTGAAGGAGTCAAACAACACGGCTGGGGTAGTGGTGGCTGAACCCCCTAAAATGGCATGCAGCTTATCATAGAAGCGGCATGTTTGGGGCTCTGACCCAGAGCGTCTGTTCGCCTCTCTGGTTTTCTGGTAGGCTTGCCTCAGCTCCTTCAGTTTCACGCGGCACTGCTTTGGGTCCCTGTTATGGCCTCTGTCCTTCATGCCCTGGGAGATTTTGACAAAGGTTTTGGCATTTCGAAAACTGGAACAGAGTTCTGAAAGCATGGATTCCTCTCCCCAAACAGCGATCAGATCCCGTACCTCCCGTTCGGTCCATGCTGGAGCTCTTTTGCGATTCTGGGACTCCATCATGGTCACCTCTGCTGATGAGCTCTGCATGGTCACCTGCAGCTTGCCACGCTGGCCAAACAGGAAATGAGATTCAAAAGTTCGCGGTTCTTTTCCTGTCTACCTGGCTAGTGCATCTGAGTTGAGAGTGCTGTCCAGAGCGGTCACAATGGAGCACTCTGGGATAGCTCCCGGAGGCCAATACCGTTGAATTGTGTCCACAGTACCCCAAATTCGAGCCGGCAAGGCCGATTTAAGCGCTAATCCACTTGTCAGGGGTGGAGTAAGGAAATCGATTTTAAGAGCCCTTTAAGTCGAAATAAAGGGCTTCATCGTGTGGACGGGTGCAGGTTTACATCAATTTAACGCTGCTAAATTCGACCTAAAGTCCTAGTGTAGACCAGGGCTAAGAATTGTAGTCACCGGGTGCAGTATTCTTTGTTTTCTAACAGTTGAGGTTGCCAGATCTGGAAAGATTTTTATTGGTTGATTGAAGAATCATTAGGGATTCAGATTTCTCCCTTATTGCACTCAGTGTTTTTTCCTGTCTTGGTAGTACTGGAGATGGACAATCACATGTCTTGCTCTGGAGCCTACTGGGAGCTTGGGGGAAAAAGAATCTATGGGTTCTTTCAGTACAAATGCACGCCTTGCTGCCCATTTAGAAAACATCATTCAACATTCCCAGAAGACTTCTTCCTTTAGTGTCCTCTGGCATACCTTTAATCTTGATATTATTTCCATATTCCCTGTTCTCCATGTCCTCCAATTATAATACTATCTCTGTTCAATTATGTAAATATTTATTAAATTGATAATATTGTTCAATTGTTCACCTAATCCTGTTTCCACCTATGTTATTTTCTTATTAATCTCTTAATTTCATTTTGATGTCTTTAATATTGGCCTGCTGCTTTTCTATCATCTCTTCATTCATCTTCTTAATTTCTGCTTAGAGATCCTTCAGGGTATCTGTAGTGACTGGTGCCTCTCTTTCTGCCTGCATAGTTTGTCTGCTGGAGGAGGCGTTATCCTTTTTCTGTGGTGATGTCTTCATTTTGCAGGGAGAAGAGATCTTTATGTGGGAAGGTTTTCTTTCTTTTCTAGACATCTAGGTTTTGTTACTTTTTAGTCCCTCAATGCTCTAGGTCACTTCTTCCTTGCTCGCCAGTCCCCTCTTGAGATAGCCATCATCCCACTTCCTCACTGCTTGTCTGTCTCTTCTCAAAATGGTTGTCACGATTCTTCTTCCCCCAGTCACGTTAATGAATTATAAACAGAGTTTATGTCATGCTCCACTTGCTCATTGTCCTTTTACATGACAGCAAGGGTCATGTGCCCACTTGCAGATCCACTTTTAGCTTGTTTTGCAGACTGGTGGCACTGGATTTTATTGCTAAATTTTCTCACCCACGGGCTACTCTATGGGTCCTGGGATCTGCCAGCTGTCCTTCTATCTTCATTTTCCTTTTTATACTTTAAAAGCTTTCTCTGCTGGTGGGTGGTCATATTTGGGGCTTAGATTTGTGGATTTGATCTGGTTTGGTCTTTTTATCTTCTTACCTCTTCATTTACCATGCCACACCACATTTTGCGAGAGCAAATTTAAGCCAACCTCTTGTTTTAGCAGCAGCTATTATATTTCTTGTTCATACTTGCGGTGGATAAGATGTTTGGAGCCTGCTGTTTGGCACTCCAAGGTTTTGTTTTTGTCAGATAATGCTCATCTTAGCCAGTAATATTATGGTATATTTTATTGCAGTGTTTAGTAAAGGTCTCAAAATCAGTTTTCTCAGGAGAGAAGGCTCAGCACTTTTTGTTAACTGTTCGGGTACTCAGCGCAAACGTAAGCCTTCTCAGGCTTATAGAAAATGCTTAGTTCATCTGAGCATGCCCAGAAGTTTAACAGCATAGTCACTCCCGTAGTAACAATACATCATTTGTTTAATTTTCATTTTCAAACCCAGACTAGTAACTTGATATCTACGTTTAAAATTGTCAGATAAAAGATGGCTAGGATGCCCATCCTGGACTGGACGAGAGCAAAGAACATAATAGGCAAAACTGAGCTGTATATGAGTATAGGCTCATTTTCAATAACTGTATTGTCATGATACTTGTTGCAATAGACTGTACATGACTGTACTTGTCAGAGCAAATGGCTATGTGGAGCTGTCAAAATAACCATAGCAACAGACAGTAAGAAAGAACCCTTAATGTTCTTGTTCTTAGATAACTTGATTTATCTGTTGAAGCATTATGTGAATATTAGAGCTGGGCAGGAAACAGTGTTCCCATCTTGTGAACATTTTTGTCATTTCAAAAAGGTTGACTGTTCTGCATAAGGACAAAACTGAAAGCTTTTGAGTTGGGTTTTTTTGTTTGTTTGTTTGTTTTTGAAAAATGCAGAACTAGAGCCCCTGGAATGGCCAAGAGTCTGGTGATTTAAGTTCCTGCTCTGCCTGATTTGGATTAGGAATCTGAACACAGATCTCCCATGTTTTTTTGTTGCTTTAAAAGGCTGATATTAAATGCCTCTATAACCAGTGTCAGCCAGTTGGGAATATTTGTCATGGAGTTTAATGTGGCAGTTGTTTGTGTTTTAAAGTGTAGGAGGCTGAGGATTGCAAAGATTATTATTAATAGAAATGTTTTCATAATTTAAAAGAAAGAAATGAAAATGGTTTGGATTTTTTTTTCATTTTTGTGCAGTGTTTGTAACCCAAACATCGCAGCTTTGTGCTAGTGTATGAGAACTAGATATTGAAACTGAATAGAAATAAAAGTGAAACAGGCTAATCTATCTTCCTGATCCAAGGCTCAGTGAAATATAAAAAGTAATAAAACAGAATAGATGGCAAAAAGAATTAGATTTTTAAAATTATTTCAGCTTTACTAGCACTGTGTAAGGTGCTGTTAGTTACGCAAGGAAGTAAGTTCATTCTTTAAAAATTTGATGGGTCAAATTCATCCCACTGAAGTTCTAAACCAGTGATGGATTTGGCTCATTTAATTTCACATTGTCCGTTTAAGGCCCTAAAACAGTATTTATAATAAAACCCTTCACATAGCCATAACTAGCATTAGTCAGACAGTCTCTTTCACTGTTTAATTTTTTTTTTTTAAAAAGCCCTTCTTCTTAGGGAAAGTATTTGTTTACAGGTTTTTTTAATCTGAGCAGGAAATGGATCAATTAGAAATAACTTTCTAAATTAACTGACTGCCACTATTAAAACATTCTGACAGCATTCTGGTGCCAGCAATGCCAGATGAGAAATCCCACAATGTCACTGTGGGAAAGGCGAGGACAAGATGAGAAATGTTATTCTTGGCACCCAATAGATTAAAAATTTTAAATATTTATAGAGTCTTATCTAAGCTACTGATTGGTTATTAGTTCCTTGAATTGAGGCAGGGATGTGTAAATCCCTAGAGCTTTAGGATCATATCCAATCTGAATTAATCTTAACCTTTAATAGGGAATTGGCACTTGAAATCTTCCTTGAGTTATTCCCTTCTCTTCCATACTGCATTGCCTTCAGATACATTTCTTTCTTTCTTTCTTGGGTTGTTTCATACGACGTAGAATGTAACAAAAGCAAAAGTTAAAGTTTGGAATCATCTCTGCTTGAGGTATTCGGTTTGATTCAGAGTCACATTTATATCATTTGCCTTTTCTCTGCTTCATCAATAGCTTTGCACTGATATGCGGGGCTGGCTCCAGGCACCAGCTTTCCAAGCAGGTGCTTGGGGTGGCATTCAGAATGGGGCGGCAGTCCGTGTCCCGCAGCGGGAATTCAGCGGCAGCTCCGCCGCTCTTCCGGGCACAGCAGCAATCGGCGGCAACTCCTTGGGGCGGCAAAATTGGTAGAGCCACCCCTGCTGATATGTAATCGTTTTGGTGCAATAGCAGAATGACTCCCTTCATTTGGTATTATCTTGTTGCTATACAGTTTTTATCAATCTTTTCACCTCAGCAAAACTTCCTAAAGGCTTAACGATTTTATATCTTTTACATAAACATTCTGAATTATTTCTTCCTAGTGAAGCTCTAGCCCTTCTAAAGATTGGCGGAAGCTATTGGATACATTTGCTGGTATTGTAAACCCACATTTTTCCTGTCAGTTGTAGAATCGCTCCAACTTGACAACTGTAATTAAATCTTTGATAATGCCTTGGCTGCCTGTAGCAAATGGGCTTATTGTGTGAGCCAGAAGTCATTCAGAAAAACTGTTTTAGGTTCTGAGGAACAAACAGAATATCACAACATATGGCTAAAAAAAACCCCAAGTCTTACCTCAGTTAATTTTGAACATCTTAGGAGAACCCCTTAAGTGTACGAAGGAGACTTAATGTATTTGGTGGTTACAATTTTTCAGCAAGTAAAAAAATAATCATTTCCCCTGGTTTACTTTATTTCCATATTGCTTATAAGCTTGTGGTAAACAAAAACAAAAAAATGATAAAGCTTGAGGCAAACTTTAGGGATAAACCAGGTGGGAAAACTCACCAGGGCTAGCAGCTACTGTACTTAAAAAAAAAGTTTCCCAAATTCGACAGGCTTTTGAGCCTAGGGCAACTCTAATTAAAGTTAAAGGAGAGCAAAAATAAGCATATAAAATAATGTTTTGGTTCACATAAAACCTGAATAAGTCAAAATCTGCATTATTCAATTATGTATGGTTGTGGGATTTGTTTTGTGAGCAGTCTCCTGCTCAGACCAGCTCTTTCCCGTCCCTCCTCTCTGAAGAAGGAAAGGAAGGTATTTTAGATTTTGTTTCTTGGGATCAGTCCATGCTCTTCCTCTGACATGCCCCTAACATGAAAGAGCATGCTCACCAGAAAGTGGAGATGCATTGATATCCTTTTGAACATTCCCATAGGGTATAGCTCTGCAGCTCCACTGCCTTCTGTGCTTTGTAAAATGGAATTAGCTCACTGAGATTTTTTTTTTTTTTAAAGCTTCACTTCTCCTAATGGGAGCATTCAGCATGACCATAACATGTGACTCTGTGAGCTGAAAGACCATGAATTTTGAGGGAGTTTCACCCTGAAGTTTGCCACTCTGACATTTACTTTCCTGTAGTGAATTGTCCTTTAAACAGCAGTATAGTTAGTGCCCAAATTGAGATCTACATGCTGTCCCTTTTAGTTTTTGATTGAAATGGATTTTGCCTTGCTATCAATTTTGTTTAGTTAAGTTGTCTATTAAGCAAAACTAAAAGCTTTGGAGAGCTCCTCATGTTGACTGAAGTGTCATTGAGACAGGCAGCTGCCTAGCCTTGGTGAAAGATGAGTTTAGAAAGTCAAATCCCCATTCCTGACTTGCACATGCCTTGTAGTCTCTGCAGTCTGCAGAAGCCAGGGAAAAACGAGTAAATCATACACGCTGTCTCCATTTTTAGTTAATGAAGGGTGTTGGTTATAACGTCACTCAAGATTCCAAAAGACCTTGTGCATGTACAGCACCTTAGAAAAGTGCACAGATTAGATGCAGTTTACTGTAAATTGTCTTGAGAAACAGATGTTGTTGGTATGATCGATGATTGAGAGCCTGGATACCTGATGCCTGTACCTCTGTTCGTTCCAGAACTACTATGTGACCCTGGACAAATTGATTAACTGCTCTGTACATGAACTTCTCCATCTGTAAAATGGGAATATAATACTTGCCTACGTCACAGGCCTGGTGCCATGTACAAGTTAATGAATGGTGGAATGGTGCTTTGAGATCCTCAGGGGGAAAGTGCTATAGAAATACAAACGATTACTAATATTTTTAGTTACCAGTTTTCGAATTGAAAATCAGTAGGACTTGTGCTCCTAAATCACATAAGCCCATTTGAAAATCCACCCTCACTGTACTGTAATGTGTCATTAGCAACCCATCTGCAGTTTGATTGTTGAAGAGAAGTGAATAGAAAAGCAAGCTGCATTCCCTCCCTTAGATCTCCAGAAATCTTGAGGGGGATAATATTTTTAAAATACAATATTTTTAATATACAGAGATTAAGGGTGGGATTTTCAGAAGAACCAAGGCCCAGATCCTCAAAGATATTTAAGCACCCAACTCCTATTGAAACCAATAGGTATTAGGCACTTAAACACCATTAAAGGTCTGGGCCCAAATGACTTAGGAGCACAAGTTCCACTGAAAGTCAAGGGCACTTGTGCTCCTAAGTCATTGAAATGGTTTTGAAAGTCCTGCCCCTTTAACCTTTGTATATTTACAAAAAATTTCTCATAAGGCATCTCTGTAAATAATTCGGAAAATACTCTTTGCTCTTGCTGCTGCCAACACCGTGCAAGCTTGAAACAGAACTTCATCGTGCACTTTTTTTTCCAATGCTGATTATTTTAAAATTGTTCATGGAGGCTGGACTGCCAGCATTAATTACTTGAATGAGTAATGGCACTGACGCATTTGTTTTGGAGTCAAAAACTTACACATGCACAGAGAGCATAATGTCTATTGCGTTCGGTTAAGGGGGAGGGGGAATTCTAGGTCAAATTTGGGCTTGCCAACATTGTGAGTGTCCCTTTAAATGAAAGATGAGAAATGAAATAGCAACTGTTATCATTGGGATAGAAGATAACTTCCTTTGTATTACTTACAGCCCAGAGTTTGTAACAGTGCTTCGACTGCTACTGTTGTATCTTGAACTGCTGCTGTCAATCACACTTTTTTTTTTTAAGACTCATGGCAAATTTATTTTGGATAGTTTCTTAACAGGTGTTTCCTTTACGTTACGAATGGTTTAAATGGGAAACTTGCTTTTTGTCCCGAGTTTTCAGCTGAAATCACATGGCAGTCTGACACAGGCGCTTGTATGTTTACTCATCTGTGCTAATGCTGACAGCAGATACTTGCAGATTCCCACATTTGGCCTGGATTGGACACAGAACAGATGTTGGGGATTATGGGAAGGATTGAGCGAGGCTTTAGGCCTGTGTGTTTGCGGAAGTAATTCATTGTAGAGACACTGACAGGGCCTGCTGAACCTTCATGGAGGAGTTCTATGCAATAGGCCTCAATGGAGTTGCATATCAGAAAGTAAAAGAAATGTTTTCCTGATAGCTTTAATTAAATGGAAAACATAAAGCAGTACAGTAAAATAAAGCTAAGTGCAGCAGAACCTTATCATACTTCTGGAACATTCTTCTTAACTAAGGCCTGAAAATATTCATTACTTAGAGTCACTTTTGGCACAACCTCCATTGACTTCCATGGAGCTGCACTCCCACCAGCCATGCATTTGGCAAAATGAGTCAATTAAAGCCTTCAGGAGAGAGAGAAGGGAGCCAACAGAACAAGTTAAGGTTTTATTGGGTTAACGGCAATGGGAAAAGATCAGGTAAAATAGTAGAGACCTTGTAGATCCATTGGTAATGAAAAGGGTAGGCAAAT
Organism: Lepidochelys olivacea; assembly: GCF_965140295.1. Classification (NCBI taxonomy): domain Eukaryota; kingdom Metazoa; phylum Chordata; order Testudines; family Cheloniidae; genus Lepidochelys; species Lepidochelys olivacea. Next base: position 44,965,213 of record NC_140411.1, on the reverse strand, counting down.
AATGAACAGCTACATTATATCAAAGAAATATATGGTGCAAGGAAATAGCTGTTATGTTAATGAAGATTTAGATCACAGGGATCAATACCAGGTAAAGATCTGCTTAAAAATTAAGTATATAGTACCCAACCCTGCAAGATACTAAGCATCTCCCCTGAAGCGCAGAGTTGTGTCAACTCCCATTGGCTGCAGTAAGAGTTGAGGCTGCTCAGCAACGAGGCCCAAATTAGCAGGTCAAAATAATGTATATCTCAGGGTCTTATGGATATCAGAAGAGATGTATGCTGTGCCATTGCCAATCACTGTCAGAAAATAATGAAAGAGAGAAGGGAGACTGCTACTCAAATCTTCTCTCTCAAGAGAGGTTTCAGAGTAACAGCCGTGTTAGTCTGTATTCGCAAAAAGAAAAGGAGTACTTGTGGCACCTTAGAGACTAACCAATTTATTTGAGCATAAGCTTTTGTGAGCTACAGCTCACTTCATCGGATGGAGTTTCCACAGTATGCATCTGATGAAGTGAGCTGTAGCTCACGAAAGCTTATGCTCAAATAAATTGGTTAGTCTCTAAGGGGCCACAAGTACTCCTTTTCTCTCAAGAGAGTGCTGTAACAACTGAGCTATGGAATATTCCAATGTGGGGTGCCCTCAGTCACTCCTGTTGAAGCTGTTCCACTTTGTGTAAATAATTAAAGAGCCATTAGATCAGGGGATGGGGTCTCCCACGTGGGGTGCCCTAAACTCTTAGCTATAGAGTTGTGCTTCCTTTCTTTCTCTTTCTGTGGCCCAGTGACGCTTTAAGTATTTATACAAAGTGGAACAGCTTCAACAGGAGAGATTGAGGGAGCCCTGCATCAGACTATTCTATAGCTCAGTGGTTAGAGCACTTACCTGAGAGTGGGGGAGACCCCTGTTCAAAGGAATTTAACCTGAGTCTCCCACATCCCAGATGAGTGCTCTCACCCTGGACTAGAAGTTATAAGGTGGGTGACACCACTCACTTCAACCAGATTTTGAATGGGACCTGATCCGGAAGGCAGCTTCTGAGCATACCTAGCAGATTAGGCCCCGCATGAGAGATAGGCAAATAACTCTTTTCTCCAGTTTATTAATTGCTCTGGAGTTTAGGTAGGAGATAGGCATTGGGACACCTAGAGTGAGGCAGTAGTGTGCATGACCAGGGCTGAAATGTAGCCGCTTAGGGAACTTTTACAGTGAAAATTTATGTGCTAGGTGAGTTTAGGTACCTACAGGGTTAGGTGGGAATTTTGTGGATCCTAAAACTGGGACTTGGGCATCTAAGTACCTTTGTGGGTCTGGGCCTTAAGCCCTGATTCTGCAACTCATTCCATGCAGGTCTGTGACCTCAGTGGGGCTCTGTGCAAACTCCGGTATCAGCACTCACTGCCACAATTACAGGTTCAAGGCCTAGAGAGCAACTGTATCATTAAAAATAGCTCATGCTGGGCAAACTGAGGGAGTAAGAATGACATCCTGGCTCCATTGAAATCAATGGAAATTTTGCCATAGACTTCAGTAGAATCAGGATTTCGTGCCAGGTTTCTGCTGCATAAGGACTGTAATAGTGGATCCTAGATCACCGTTTTCAATCTAAGTACAAAGGCTGATGTTGCACTAGAAGAGTGCCTGGACACTAGTTGTGCCTCAGTAAAGTACGAGACACAGTGCCACTTTTATAGATACATTCAGTCCAAGTGAGTTGCACACACAGTGCTGTTGTAGAAAGCATAAACAGGGTGATCTGGGTGATTATAGCCTGTCAGCCTGACATCAATCCCAGGCAAGGCAATGGAGAGCTGATACAAGACTTGATTAATAAAGAATTAAAGGAGGGTAATGTAATTAGTGCAAATCAACATGGATTTATGGAAAATAGATCCTGTCCAATTAATGTGATATCTTTTAATGATGAGATTACAAGTGTGGTTGGTTCAGGTAATAATGTTGACGTAAAATACTTAGACTTCTGTAAGGCTTTTGATTTGGTACCACACATTTTGATTAAAAAACTAGATCGATATAAAATTAATGTGGCACACATTAAATGGATTAAAAACTGGCTAACTACACATCTCAAAATGTAATTGTAAACAGGGAATCATCATCAAGCAGGTATGTTTACAGTGGGGTCCCTCCGGGATCAGATCTTGGCCCCACACTTTTAAACATTTTAATCAGTGACCTGGAAGAAAACATAAAATCATCACTGATTAATTTTGCAGATGACACAAAATAAAAGTAGAGGGAGTGGTAAATAATGAAGAGGACAGGTCACTGATTCAGAGCAACCTGGATAGCTTGGTATACTGGGCACAAGCAAACAATGTGCATTTTAATTAGGGCTGTCAATTAATCACAGTTAACTCGTGATTAACTCAAAAAAATCAATCGCGATTAAAAAAATTAATTGCTATTAATCTCAGTTTTAATCGCACTGTTAAACAAGAGAATCCCAATTGAAATGTATTAAATATTTTGGATGTTTTTCTACATTTTCATATATATTGTATTCTGTGTTGTAATTGAAATCAGTGTATATTATTTTTATTACAAATATTTGCACGGTAAAAATGATAAACAAAACAAATAGTATTTTTCAGTTCCTCTCATTACAAGTACTGTAGTGTAATTTCTTTGTCATGAAAGTGAAACTTACAAATATAGATTTTTTTTGTTACATAACTGCACTCAAAAACAAAACAATGTAAAACTTTAAAGCCTACTACTCCACCCAGTCCTACTTCTTGTTCAGCCAATCGCTAAGGCAAACAAGTTTGTTTACATTTACAGGACATAATGCTGCCCTCTTCTTATTTACAATGTCACCAGAAAGTGAGAACAGGCATTTTTGCATGACATTTTTGTAGCTGGCATTGTGAGGTATTTACATGCCAAATATGCTAAATATGTGTATGCCCCTTCATGCTTCGGCCACCATTCCAGAGGACATGCTTCCATGCTGGTGATGCTTGTTAAAAAAATAATACATGAATTAAATTTGTGACTGAACTCTTTGGGGGAGACCTGTATGTCCCCTGCTCTGTTTTACCTACATTCTGCCATATATTTCATGTTATAGCAGTCTCAGATGATGACTCAGAACATGTTTGTTCATTTTAAGAATACTTTCACTGCAGATTTCACAAAATGCAAAGTGCCAAGGTGAGATTTCTAAAGATAGCCACAGCACCGGACCCAAGCTTTAAGAATCTGAAGTGCCTTCCAAAATCTGAAAGGGATGAGGTGTGGAGCATGCTTTCAGAAGTCTTAAAAGAGCAACACTCCGATGCAGAAACCACAGAACCCACACCACCAAAAAAGAAAATCAGCCTTCTGCTGGTGGCATCTGCCTTAGATAATGAAAATGAACATGTGTCGATCCGCATTGCTGTGGATTGTTATTAAGCGGAACCAGTCATCAGCATGGATGCATGTCCCCTGGAATGGTGGTTGAAGCATGAAGGGACTTATGAATCTTTAGCACATCTGGCATGTAAATATTTTGTGACATTGGCTACAAAAGTGCCATGAGAATGCCTGTTCTCACTTTCAGGTGCCATTGTAAACAAGAAGTGGGCAGCATTATCTCTTGCATATGTAAACAAACTTGTTTGTCTGTGCAATTGGCTGAACAAGAAGTAGGACTGATTGGACTTGCAGACTCTAAAATTTTACATTGTTTTATTTTTGAATGCAAGTTCTACTTTCATGATAAAGAGATTGCACTATAGTACTTGTATTAGGTGAATTGAAAAATACCATTTCTTTGGTTTATTTACAGTGCAAATATTTGTAATCAAAAATAAATGTAAAGTGAGTATTGTAGACTTTGTATTCTATGTTGTAATTGAAATCAATATATTTGAAAATGTAGAAAACATCCAAAATATTTAAATAAAAGGTATTCTATTACTGTTTAACAGTGCAATTAATTGTGTGATTAATGTTTTTAATCGTGTGACTAATCATGAATAATTTTTTTAATTGCTTGACAGCCCTAATTTTAATATATCTAAATATAAATGTATTTCTAGGAACAAAGAATATAGGCCATGCTTACAGACTATTCTGGGAAGCAGTTACTATGAAAAAGAGTTGGGGGTTTTGATGGATAATCTGTGGAATGTGAGCTCTCAGTGTGAGCTGTGGTCAAAACGTCCAGTGGAACCGTGGGATCCATAAATATGGGAATCTCAAATAGAAGTAGAGAGATTATTTTACCTCTGTATTTGGCTCTGTTACGACCACTGCTGGAATACTGTGTCCAGTTCTAATGCCCACGGTTCAAGAAGGATGTTAATAAATTGGAGAGGGTTCAGAGAAGAGCCATGAGAATGATTAAAGGTTTAGAAAACATGCCTTATAGTGATAGACTCAAAGAGCTCCATCGTTTTAGCTTAAGAAAGAGAAGGTTAAGTTGTGACATAATTAGAGTCTATAATTGTCTATATGGGGAACAAATATTTAATAATAAGCTCATCAATCTAGCAGAGAAAGGTATAACAAGATCCAATGGCTGGAAGTTGAAGCTAGACAAATTCAGACTGGAAATAAGGTATAATATTTTAACAGTGCGAGTAATTAACCATTGGAAGAACTTACCAAGGGCCATGATGGCTTCTCCATCACAGACAATTTTAAAATCAAGATTGGATGTTTTTCTAAAAGATCTGCTCTAGGTATTATTTTGGGGAAGTACTATGGCCTGTGCTATACAGGAGATCAGATTAGATTATTGCAATGGTCCGTTTTGTTCTTGGAATCTATGAATCTGTGAAAAACATTTTCCTCGGTGGTCTGGAAAAGGCAGTACAAAAGCACATACAGTAGAACCTCAGAGTTACGAACACCAGAGTTACGAAGTGACCAATCAACCACACACCTCATTTGGAACTGGAACTATGTAATCAGGCAGCAGCAGACACCATTAAAAAAAAAAAAAAAAAGCAAATACAGTAGAGTACTATGTTAAACATAAATTACTGAAAAAATTAAGGGAAAGCAGAATTTTTCTTCTGCATAGTAAAGTGTCAAAGCTGTATTAAGTCAATGTTCAGTTGTAAACTTTTGAAAGAACCACCATAACGTTTTGTTCAGTTACGAATATTTCACCGTTACGAACAACCTCATTCCCGAGGTGTTCATAACTCTGAGGTTACACTGTACATTTAAATTTACAGATGATACAATGGTACTGTGAGTGGAAAACACTTTGGAGGATAGGGGGAAAATAAAAATGGACTTAAAGATATTAGAGAAATGGGTAGAATACCAAAAAATTTGTTTTAGGAAACTGGAAAATGTTATTGCTTAGCACTATAGCAAGTTAAATTTTCAAAGAATTATGCAAATATTAGCAAGTTCATCTTCACAATACTTTTTTGTAAGACTGATAAGTATTTATCTCCTCCATTTCACAGATGAAGGAGTGTAGTGGCAAAGAGGTTAGGTAGCATGCCCAGTGCCACATAGTCACTCAGTGGAAGAGCTGGGACTGTAACTTAGTTCCTGGCTACAACAAACCTTATGCTCTTCCCAGTAAATCATATTACCACTCAGTAACACAGCCTAACTAATCTGGCGTGGGGGAGAGGTAGGGGAGGAACAACATCCTAAAACACAGATTTGCTCTGCACAAAAAAATATGAATGCAGCTATATAGTTGAAAATATAAACACAGAAAAATCAGGAAATGTGAAGGTTATGGGCTCCCTCTGTAACTATGTCAGCCCAATTCTGCATATGTAATGTTTTGTATTGCTGTAGTTTATATCTTCATATCTTCATTGGGAAGCAATGGTTTCTGCTAAACATAATTACTCCCTCTGAGCCTTTAATTCAAAGATGGGTTCTGTAAAATTTAATTTCCCCCCTGCAGCTTACATGATAAAGACCCAACTATTAAACAAGGGAAGCTACTATGTAAGTGTGGCTACTATTAAAAACTACATCAAAAAAGGTGTGGATACCAAACAAGAACATGAAGATGCACTGACTAACTGAAGATGCACAGTATATGGTGTAACTGTCATGTGCGATGTAGCAGTTCACACCTAAGTGTGCAAACAAAAATGTGAACAAGACAGGTATCTCTGCCTCATTGTCAGTTGTATTGTGATTTGCAAAACATTCTTTGTATTTGTATCTGCATTATTATAATTTTACTTTTGATAAAAAACTAAAAAGGGTTGAAAAATTGGAAAGGTTTCAGAAAAGAGCTACAAGAATGAGTCAAGGTTTGGAAACACAATCTATGTAGTTTATCCAAGAGACAGTTAAGAGGTGACTTGGTCACGGTCTACAAGTACCTACATCAGGAAGAGATTTCTGATAATAGATGGGTTGTTTAGTCTTGCTGTAAAAGGCAAAATGAGATACAATTGTTCGAAGCTGAAGCTAGACAAATTTGGACTAGAAATAAGGTGCCAATTTTTAACAGTGAGGTTGGGCCAGTTTACCTAGGAACATGATGGATTCTCATCCAGGGTAGAAATATAATAGATTATATATTGTAATATACTTAAGAAATGCGCAGCAAACAAATCTTTGAAAGATGTCACTGATGCCAGTTTACATGACATGTGATTGTAGTGTAGGAGTGGGTGTCTCTTAAGGGAGGCAGTGTGCTTCAGTGGAATGGGTAAAGGAGTGGGAGAGACTCAGGAGAGCTGGGGTTTAGTCCTGACTTTGCCACTAACCTCCTGGGTGACCTTTGGCAAGTAACTTGATCTCTCTGTGCCTCTGCTGAGCAGATGGGGCTTTTAGCTGTGGCAGGCAGCTCACTTAGGAGAAGGAAAACTCTGATTTCAAACCAGGAATGTCAGACCTGGCCAGTTGTTTTGTGAAAGTTGTGGCAATCACACATGCTGTATGGGTCTGCACTGCTGATCCTGCCCCCGGCCCTGCCCCAACTCCACCCCTGCCCCGACCCCTCCTGCCCCCATTCCAATCCCTGTCCCAAAATCCCCGCCCCAACTCGGCCCCCTCCCTGCCCCATTCTGCCTCCTTCCCCAAATCCCCACCCCTGCCTCTTCCCTGCCTCCTCCCCTGAGCGTGCCACGTTCCCGCTCCTCCCCCCTCCCTCCCAGAGCTTGCTACAGCTGTTTGGCAAGCGCTGGGAGGTAGATGGAGGAGTGGGGACTCGGCGCGTTCAGGGGAGGAGGTGGAGGCTGGGGAGGAGGAGGTGAGGTGGGGCGGGGCACTTGGCTGCCAGTGGATTCATAGATTCATAGATTCATAGATATTTAGGTCAGAAGGGACCATTATGATCATCTAGTCTGACCTCCTGCACAACGCAGGCCACAGAATTTCACCCACCTCTCCTACAAAAAAAACCTCACACCTATATCTGTACTATTGAAGTCCTCAAATCATAGTTTAAAGACTTCAAGGAGCAGAGAATCCTCCAGCAAGTGACTAATTTTTCCCCGTGGGTGCTCCAACCCTGGAGCACCCACAGAGTTGGCGCCTATGGAACAAAAGAATAAAGTGATTGTAACCTAGCAGTGTCCTCTAAATGACTTTGTAAATGAATTGTTTTGTTTTGACATTGTATTCTCTGCATCAAATAACATTGTAGTGTAAACTGTCAATGAACCACGAAATCAAATTTATTCCTGGAAACCCCTCCCTATCCCCTGCTCCCAGCAGGCATTAAAGGCAAACCTTTCAGTACACATTTTTGAACAGAAATGATTTCATCTTCATGCTACAGAATTTTCAGTCTTGCCGCAGTGTGGTCTAGTGGATAAGTCAAGAGATATGAGTTCTGTTCCCAACTCTCCCACTGACCTGCCATGTGACCTTGTGCAAGTCACTTCACCTCCCTGTGCCTCTGGTTGACCTCCCATTCTGAGCCTGTCTTTTCTATTTAGATTGTAAGTTCTTTGAGGCAGGGACTATCTCTTACTATGTGTTTGCAGAGTGCCTAGCACAATGAGATCTAATTTTTGGCTGGGGTCTTTAGGTGTTATGATAATACATATAATAAAAAAAAAATTTAATACCATGTAATAGTGTATGGTGAGATTACTGAGCATTCAATTGACAAAAACGAATAGGAACAGTAATAAGTGGTGTTCAGAGAATTTAGCTATTCCTATTTTACCATTTAAATGGAGGGAAGTAAAACCCCTCACTATTTTCCTTCTTCTGAATATAAATTATTAAATTACGTTGCTGTGTGATAGAAAATATTCTGAGTGTTTGCATGCTATGAATGCACTTAATATGTTCCTACCTCCTCTGTTCCTTAAGGTTTACTGAGCCATTTACACAGCTGTGGTTGATCAAATTTGGCATATTTTACCCTCTCAAAATTAAATGCCTTTTAAATCATGAAAAATACCCTGGGTTATCATGGAGCTAGTCAATGTAGAGAGAGCTCGACATGTGCAGGGGCTGCATTGATGCAGATATTCAATTCCTAAAGGAAGAAGACCTTTCCAAGAAGGTTTACAAAAATGTGTAGATCCATCAGTTGCTTGTTGAGGGGTTTGTGCAGCCATGTTGTTCCACTCATTTGTGGTTGATTTTTCAATTTAGGGGCCTGATCCTGCTCCCACTGAAGTCAGGCCGAAAGTGTTTACTGGAAGCCTATGGAAATCTATAGCAAGGATGTCCAAACTGTAGCCTGGCCATCACTTGAGGCCTTCAGAGGCAACGGTGTTATGAAAATAAATGTGTATTTAATTATGAACTGAGACTGTATTCTCTAAGCCATGCCCTGAGATTGTAAATCTGTGTCTGACTCACTCTGTTGCTATGAAGGGGAAGTGTGGTGCACTGCTTCTCCTCAGTCCCAGGAGCTGCACTAGAGTGAGGTCCAGCTGGGAGCACACCTAGAAGCTTCTGTCCTTACTATCCACATCCCCTTCTGTGGCCCCCTATGAATCACAAAGGAAGGAGGAGAGAATAGCCTTGGCTGCTCCATTTCCTGATTCCCTTCCAGGTTGTGGGAGCCCCAAGGAGAGCAAGATACATCTGGCTCTGCCCAAGCCTAGTGGAGCAATGAGCTAAGAATATCTCTCCTCCCCTACAGACGTATCAGGCAGCCTGGGTGAGAGAAAATGCTGAGAACTCCCCATCAGTTATGAGTCCCTGATTCTCTGCTCCAGCACAAGTTAAAGCAGTACTAGTTGGATGTGGTGCAAAGGGTAGAAAATCTGCTGCTGAGCATTGACTGTGGCCCCTTGCCCTTTTTGAAATAATATGTTTGACCTTCAAACAGAAAAGTTTGGTCATCATGGCAGGGTTCTGGTGGTTTAACATGTCCTTTCCCAAAAAGTTAATTGGCTGGCTGTGGTTGAAGACAAAAAGTGACTGTGATATTATTTTCTTATTTGCATTAGCCCCAACTCCTACCTACTACCCAGCCCAAATAGCTGAGATAGGTGTTGTGGAACTCCAGGGGTGGCTCAGGTCGGCCGACTGACATGGGGCCAGCCTGGGGCTCCTCCGGTGGCGGGGAGGAGGCTCAGGGTTCCGACCGGCCCATGGCTTCTCTGGGAGGGGAGGAGGGATTCAGGGCTCTGGCCGCGGGGGGCAGCGGGGCCTCCTGTGGAAAGGGCAGGTCTGGGGGACTAGCCTCTCTGAAGGAAGGGCCTACCCGCTGCCCATGACATTGGTTATGATTAAGTCATCAACCTTATCAGTTAAATTAAGGTGAATTCTCTGTGTGTTCCCAAGAATGTCAAACTAAATGCTTTTGCTTGTGGTTGTGCTCTTTATTTGTTCATTGTGAATAAATAAAATGTGCAAGGACAATTGAATTATTCAATTCCTCTGCCCCCCTAACTTTGACACTGATCCTACCTGTCTGCCTGCCTGCCTACCTGTCAGCCTCTCACACAATTGCCTGCAAGCCACACAGTCACCCCAGCTTGGTACAACCTCTGTGAACCTGTCTGTAAGACCCCTTCCTTGTCCACATTTATTCCTCTGGGGTTACATCTACATTGCAATAAGAGACCCACAACCCTGGTTGGCCCAGGTCAGCTGACTTGGGCTCATGGTTTTTTTTATTGCAGTGTAGACATACCCTTAAATACCCATTTCTGCCATTCTGTTTACAGTGAATCAAGTTGACTTGTATATACATCACCTATTGTTGTTCCCCTCTATTTGTCTGTCTGTCCTTAGGGACAGCTGTGAATGGAGTGGTGGAAAAACAAAATTCTGAGTTCCTGGGAGGAACATAACATTTCTTATCTGCCCTTTTACAAGTTGGCGGTTGGGTGGCAGCAGGGCCGCCTTACCCATACACAAAGTACGCAGCTGCGTAGGGCACCAGGAAATTTGCGTGCTGCTCCAGCCCCTGCTCCGCCTCTTCCCACGTGGGGGCTGCGTAGGGCCCCAGAATAGCTAGGGACGGCCCTGGGTGGCAGGAGTTTGCCACCCACTTTTTGCTGGACCCAGGAGCACTTCATCAATGGGTAGTGCAATCCGGGTGGGTGTTGATGATTGCACAATGTGCAGGAGATTGTGATATAAGTTTTAACCTTCCCAAGAGGCAACTTGGTGGAGTCCACCACCCTCTTCACAAGGTCCTGGAACTGATAAAAATCATCAGCCATCGATGGAGGTGGAGGCATGACTGCCTCATCCAGAGACAAAGACAAAATAGGGGTTTGAGGGATAGACTCCTTGTCTGCCCCCCTAGCCTGTTCTTCAAAGGTCTCCTCATGTTGGGGGTTTGGTGGAGGAGACTGTGTGACTCTACTTTCATGGTGCAGATATGGCAAATTACTGCCAATATGCTGCCCAAGGACCCTAGTATGGCCACTGTGGAGGAACATCCAGGGAGGGGGTGGTACAAGGACTGATTCCATCATCCCTGACTTGGGTGAGGGTCTTTGTCAAAGTATGGGTTCCTGTAATCATAGAATCATAGATTAGGGATGGAAGAGACCTCAGGAGGTCATCTAGTCCGATCTCCTGCTCAAAGCAGGACCAACCCCAACTAAGACCAGCTGGGCCTTAAAATCGAGGGTATGAGAGGCCTATGTGCACCTGAAGAGGAGCACCCACAGGGACACTACTTGAAGAAGAAGTCCATCGTTATGTTTGTTTTAAACCTGCTGCCTACTAATTTCATTGGGTGACTCCTGGTTCTTGTGTTATGTGAAGGGGTAAATAACACTTATTTAATTTCTCCAACCTGTTCATGATTTTATAGACCTCTATCATATCTGTTCTTAGTCATCTTTTTCTAAGATGAGCCTCTTCTCATATGGAAGCTGTTCCATACCCCTAATCACTTTTTGTTTACCTTCTCTGTAGTTTTTTCAATTCTAATATATCTTTTTTGAGATGGGACAGCCAGAACTGCACACAGAATTCAAAGTGAGGAAGTTCAATGGATGTATACAGTAACATTATGATATTTTCTGTCTCATTGTTTATCCATTTCCTAATGGTTCCTAACATTCCGTTAGTTCTTTGACTGCTGCTGCACACTGAGCAGATGTTTTCAGAGAAATCCATGATGACTCCAAGATCTCTTTCTTGAGTTGTAACAGCTAATTTAGATCCTATCATTTTGTATGTATAGTTGAGATTATGTTTTCCAATGGGCATTACTTTGCATTTATCAAACATTGAATTTCATCTGCCATTTTGTTGTCCAGTCACCCAATTTTGTGAGATCCCTTTGTAAGGCTTTGCAGTCAGCTTTGGACTTAACTATCTTGAGAAATTTGTATCATCTGCAAATTTTGCAACCTCACAGTTTACCCCATTTTCCAGATCATTTATGAACATGTTGAACAGCATTGGTCCCAGTACAGATCCTTGGGGGACTCTGTTGTTTATCTTTCTCCACTGTGAAAACTGACCATTTATTCCCACCTTTGTTTCCTATTTTTAACCAGTTACTGATATATGAGGGGATCTTTCCTCTTACCCCCTGACTGCTTATTTAGCTTAGGAGCCTTTGGTGAGGGACCTTGTCAAAGGCTTTCTGAAAGTCCAAGTACACTAGAGTCCCTTGTTTGTTGATCTTGTCCACATGTTTGTTGAACCCCTCAGAAAATACTAAAAGATTGAAGAAGAATGATTTCCCTTTACAAAAGCCTTGTTGATTCTTTCACAGCAAATTGTGTTCATTTATGTGTCTGATAATTCTGTTCTTTACTATAGTTTCAACCAGTTTGCCTGCTACTGAAGTTATGCTTTTCGGCCTGTAATTGCCAGGATCATCTTTGGACCCTTTTTTAAAAATCGGCATTGTATTACTATCCTTCAGTCATCTGGTAATGAGGCTGATTTAAATGATAGGTTACATACTACAGTTAGTAGTTCTGCAATTTCATATTCGAGTTCCTTCAGAACTTTTGGGTGAATACCATCTGGTCCTGGTGTCTTATTACTGATTAATTTATCAACTTGTTCCAAAGTCTTCTCTACTGACCCCTCAATCTGGAACAGTTCCTCAGATTTGTCATTAAACAGTATAGCTCAAGTGTGGGAATCTCCCTCGCATCCTCTGCAGTGTAGACTGATACAGAGAATTCATTTAGCTTTTCTGCAATGGCCTTGTCTTCCTTGAGTGCTCCTTTAGTATCTCGACTGTCCAGTGGCCCCACTGATTGTTTGGAAGACTTCCTGATTCTGATGTACTAGAACAAAACACTGTTAGTCATGGGCGGTAGGTATCATAGGCCGGGGTAGGCTGTGCCTTCCCAAACAGCCTAGCATGGCCCCGCCCATGCTGCGCCCCCAGGCCAGGCCCCCCATGGAGTCCAGGGAGATTACTGATGAACCCAGGAAGCTGAATAGCGGATACCACCTCCTCAGCTGCCCCAGAAACTGCATAGCGCATGATAATAAGTAAAAACCCGCAATCTGGCATCCTGTGACAGTGATTGCGAAGCCTTCTCTGGACTATTATACCTGCCACCTATGATAACCATTAATTAAATTGACAAGACTGTAAAATAATTATATTTAAATTTCTATTTAATTTGTTCTCAGACTGTTCTGTATATTAAGAATACTTCACCAAGGCAAAATTCACCACTGAAGGCAAAGGACACAGCATAAAATATCAAAAGCACAAATATTAGGAAATGTATATGAGTCCTCATCCTGCAATGCTTGCACTAGTCCCTACTTGTGTGAGTAGTCCAGCTGAGGTCACTGGGAATATTCACGTAAGTAAGAAATACTAGTATGTGCAAGGATGGCAGGATCATGCAAGGACTGCAGGAGCAAACCCAAGGCAAAGTAAAAAGGTAATTAGAAGGGTATTTTGCCAGTACTTTTTGTTTGTTTGTTTATGTTACATTTCAGCCTTTGGAAAAAGAACAGGAGTACTTGTGGCACCTTAGAGACTAACAAATTTATTTGAGCATAATGCAATTTGTTAGCCTCTAAGGTGCCACAAGTACTCCTGTTCTTTTTGTGAATACAGACTAACACGGCTGCTACTCTGAAACCTGTCATTCAGCCTTTGGGTTTATAATAGGCTATAGGGATTTCCCCTCCCTAGATAAGCATCACACCTCAAAACTGGCCATATGGTGCAAGTATTTCTAATCTGAAAGCAGGAATGAAAGATCACAAATAGCCTAGAACTGATTCTCAGACTGGAATTTGTTTACTTCCTGTTCTAGTGGGTGGCAAAGTATCCATAAATCCCATACATGCTTTAGCACTCGGTATATTTTAGTCTCTGTTGCAGTAAAAGATTTACCACTAATCTGTCAGTCCAGAAATAGTGTGGAGGATTTAACATCCAACAACTGATGAATGTATTCAGGAACTCCTACCTAAAACCAGTGTTAATAAGGGACAAGTTGTTGCTAACTATACTTGCACTGTGATATGGCCACCTGTAAACAAATCAAATAATGAGAGACCAAGAAGAACTCCAAGTGCTATAAGAAGATACACTAGCAGTTGAATGTGTGGCTGTTTTCCCTCCAGAAACAATACTGGGTTAAAAAAAGAACTAGATAAGTTCATGGAGGCTATTAGCCAGGATGGGCAGGGATGGTGTCCCTAGCCTCTGTTTGCAAGAAGCTGGGAATGGGTGATAGGGATGGATCACTTGATGATTACCTGTTCTGCCCATTCCCTCTGAAGCACCTGGCATTGGCCATTCTTATGTTCTTAATAGTGATCCAGTGCTTCTGCATGGTTTGAGGACTGTTTTTCTACTGAAATGTAAGATGAAGATCCTGACCACCAAGTGTAACTGAAAATCCTACAGTTCTTATCACAAGTCCAAATTCCAGAGGTTATGTTCTTTTTACACTCCATGCATATCTAAATTCACTCTCAACTTCTACCTAAGTACCCCTGATGTTTCAGTTACACACAATATTCTTCTTCACTTCTTCCCAAAATTGTTGAGCAGTGGTGTCGCATAGGTAAATCAAATATGCCTCCATTTCAGTGGTGGGCCTGCTCTTCCATTTGTGTGAGTCTGTCTATATACATACCAAGATCCTACTCTCATAGGTGCCATTGGATGCCTTAGAGAGGTAAATAAATAAGAGGCGTTTATGTGTCTGTCTATATGTGTGCGTGCACGTGTGTGTGTGGGTATTTTGCATAGAATACGAGATAATGTGGGATAAAGGTTTATAAGATTAAATATGGAATGGGAACATCATTCTTGAATACTGAGAGAACAAATGAGTTATGCAGCTCCTCCCAAAGAAGTTCTAAAACCCTTACACCACACCTCACCATCGCATATTCTGTATATGTCACATCTATAGAAAAACACATTTAGTTCAATATTTTTATAGCAACTGTTTTTTTTGTATCCCTCCCACCTGTAGTGAGGTCTCCTAGTTACCATTAGTCTAAATGTACAAGGTTCAGAGGGGAGACATAAAAAACCTCTAAATATTACCTAAAATAGATTGTCTGTAAATAGCGCTGCCATGACTTTGAGTAAATTTATCTTGGAGGCTTCCAGGGCTAGATGTGAGAGCTGATCCCCATTGGAATTCTGGAAATAACTCTGTCCAAACTATAATGCTTTTGGTGCTAACCCTGCAAGGATGTGAAATATTAGAAGGTATGAAAAACTTGTCATGGGGACAGGTGTGAATCTGGCCCATCCTGGGTCTCAGGTAGGAGACATTTTGAGAGGAAATTCCATATTTAAGTGTGAAAAGGCTGAAATATTTCTGTGGCCAATTGATGATTTTTTTAAATGACAGCTATTTGAAGCTGCTCAGAGGTCTGGAATGTTCAAATGAGTCCTGAAGGATTAGTAGGCAGAGGGCAAGAAAGATGGTCAACGGTTTACATCACATGGCTCTACGTATGTGGATATATACCTGTGTGGATAGGTGGATTCACAGATTTATCGCAATAATGGGCTTAGCAATAAGATATGATTTGTGTGTGTACTTCTAAAACATTCTGACATCCTTTGGAATGAAAGGGATGATACCAATGTAAAGTATCATTACCATTTATTTATTATAGGCCTGATCCAAATCCCAGTGAAGTCAATGAGATTATTTTCATTGACTTCAATAGGCTTTGGATCAGGCCCTGTATGCCTATTTAATAATGTTGTCACCTACTTATTCTTTTCAAACAACCACCTACTCAGTATGACATGAAGCTGATCCATCCCTTAATTATTTCTGTTTCTTCATAGGCAGGAATGGTTCTGAGATGTGGATACTTCTGGCTTGGTTTATTTCTGGTGCCCACTGCGTGCCTTGTTAAAGATGTGGCATGGAGAGCGTAAGTTTAAAGGATACAACAGTAATTATATTTGTTTTAGAAATCATTCTTCATCTATTGTTCATTCTGTTCCATTTCTTTCAATCACACAACTACTAACACTTTATTTGAACGCAAAATTATAGTGACATTTCTGCAAAAGTGAATCTAACTCAAAAGCAGTGTGAGTTCACCATCTGTAATAACACAAGCAATATAAGTGGATTAATAGCCAAGATATCCATGAAGTACTTTCTAAGGATACATGCTTCACTGTGATCAATAAAGGTCTTTCTTGTTGTGATTATTTGCATTGTATACCTCTAACTGAGGGCCAATTGCATCAGGCCCCAAAGATGTCCTGTCTGCATTAAGGGGGGCCAAAACTTTATTCATTTTGGCTAGATATTCAGAAAGTGGAATGTAACAGTACATTAATTTGTAGGCAGAGAAACAGTGGCTCTCTATATAGGTAATTATTTTGTATTTTGTCTGGCCATTTAAGTCTGTTTGCCTTACAAACACCCACTGGCTTGTCAACTACTCTTAGGCCTCTCCTTTCACGGTGAGGCTTCCTGGACATACTTGGGACAGTGGACAATAGTTCTGGGACTTGACTGTTGGAGGAAAGTCCTAATGACTCCTTCCCTCACACAAGAAAGATCAAGCATAGCTGAGTTGGAAGCATTGAGGAAAGTAAGAGACTCAAAGAACTTGAGATGAAAGAGACTGATTTCATCATCTACTCCATCTCGTTGCAAAGCAGGATTGTTCTTTATTGTAGAATTACTGGTGTTTTTGTCTAGTCTAGTTTTAAATGTCTCAAGCTATCAGGTTTCCACTTCTTCCCTCCAAAAATGTCATATTCATGACTGTTAAGATCTGTTAGGCTCTTTTTCTCGATAATCAGCCTAAACTAAGTGATTCTCATGGACTCAGAATAGAAATAGTGTTTTGTATCACTATATTAGCAGCGCCTTTCTGCTTGAAGAAGAATAATGATGATCTGAAGAAAGCATTACCATTATGTTCCTTATTAAAGGTACTTCAATGATTCACTACGTTCTACAGAGGAAGGCCCAGGGTCCTTCCAGGCTTGGGGCTAGTATTGCAGATCCTCACTGGAGTGGAATAGGAGGATAGCAAGGTTAATATGTAATTTGTCACAAAGCCATAAGGTAAAAGCCTCATAACCTGTAATCTGTACACCCTGGATCAAGCTCCTGGCCAGCTTAGGAAGTCTCCTCTTTAGGAGGAAGAGCAGAAGGTACAGAAGGAATCAAGAAAATACAGTAGAAAGTAAGACAACTTCCCCAACATGCACACACATCTCAAATGTCAATATAAAAGCATAAATCAGGCTACATGTACAGATACTGTAAATGTGTTTTTCTGTGGGCTCGACAGTAATGCAAAATTAAATTGTACTTGCCTACCAAAAATCGGTAACAATTAAAATAAATATTTCCTTTCCCTCCATTAAAGTTCATTGGATTAACTTTCATGAGCTGCATTACCATCCCTAGCCTAATGTCAGTAATATAACATTTCCATTGGAGCCTGATATGATTTAATATGGGCATTGTACTGATATGATTTAATATAGACATTTTTGTTGTATTCAATGAGACTTCTCTGTTGAAAATGGTAGAACAAATCCAACAATTACTGAGGCCAAAATGTCAAACTTGAGTACCTAAAGTAAGGCATGTAAGTGGCCTGATTTTCACCTCTGAAAATCTGGTCAGTTAATTAGTGTGACTAAGGCTCCAATCGTGCACAGAGTTACACATTGCTTAATTTTACCCACTTGGAATTCAGTGGGACTATTCTCATGCTTAAAGGTACATACGTATGTAACTGTTTGCAGGAACCAGGCTTAAATATGGATTTAGGTGTCTATAACGTTAGCAAGCTGATTTTGAAAATGTTTGTCTTGACAAAAAGAAAAGGAATACTTGTGGCACCTTAGAAACTAACCAATTTATTTGAGCATGAGCTTTTGTGAGCTACAGCTCACTTCATCGGATGCATACTGTGGAAACTGCAGAAGACATTATATAAACTTGTGTCCTCAAGTTGCCCTCTCTTCTTATCAGTGCTCAGTAGGAATAACTAAAGAATTGTAAAATCTTATAAAGGACCAGTCATCAGAAACTATTAGTCATTAAATGTCTATTACTGACTTAGCCTGAATAATTCTTCTTTGTATATTCTTTAGTGAGATTTCAGCAACAGTGTCTTTTCACGAGTTCAGACCAGGAATTGTACATAGAATGTACATAGAAGCTCACTAGACAAATATAGATTGATTTACTTGGTATTGTCCAACAGATTTTAAACAGGAGGACCCTATCAATGTTAAGCAAGGAATCTGTTTTCCCAAGCAAGATTTTTTTAGACGTTGCTGTAAAATTAACACCATTAACATTTAAACTAGGATAAATGAAATGACACAGCTATCAGCACTACCATATGCAAGGAGTAAAGGTCTGTTTCCTTTTCAAGAGGCTTGCCATGCAAAACTTGAGCTATGACCAAAGCCCCTGGAAATTAGAGGGACTAGACAGCTTTTTTCTGCAGCAGGGGCTACATGCTTCTGTCTATAATTCAGCAGAATCCATTGTCAGACATAAAATTCCAGAAGCTCTGGTTTTTCATGGTCATGGAGTTTACCCCTTTCAGTTCCTTTTGGACATGAAACATATGTCCACAGAAAGGGCATTCCTGTGACCCAAAAGACATATGCTAAATTTCAGTACAGAATGCTGCCAGAACAGAGTAAGTGCAGAGTACAGTTTACATCTGGTAGAATACTGAAAGGGACAAGAACAAGCATATTTCCAGACCCATGAAAATCTTTTTATTTCTAAACTGGGACATTGTATCCCATTCTAGAAATGTGTAATGTTGGCAAGTTTCAGCTAGTTTTATATTTCCTTTGTTATGTAGGCTACAGTTGTCAACATACCTCTTATCTCCCATGTTCCCTGCAGCTCTGTGCTTGAAACCTCTTCACTGAATCAAGAAAATGTGGAAAATTTTCCTTTCTTTTCAGAAAGAGGAGGAAGCTTACTATTAAGTGCTTGGCTCTAATATCCCATTGTTAACTCTGGACCCAATTTCCTAATTCGAGCTTTGGGAAATCTACAGGGTTGTTTCTTTCTTATAAAAGTCCAAATTCTGCAACTCTTACTCCCGGGGGAATTCTGCACCAACAAATTAAAAATTCTATACCAAAAATTTTAAAATTCTGCATCCAGAATTTTAAAATTCTGCATATTTTATTTGTCAAAATGACACAATATAATCCTGTCTGTTTCAACTATTTTGGTAATTTATTTCAAAATACCTGTCAGCTACTATGTCTGTAACAATAGAGACCAAAAAAAAATCAGGATTTATTTTTTTGACACATAGATTCCTTACTAGGCATATTAATACAGAACGTTGAGTAATTCATTTAAACTGCAATACAGAAACATATTCCCCACACCCCTCAGAAGCAGTGAAAAGGCTTGGGGGAGTCAAGGGTAATGGAGAAGCTAACGGAAAGTGTCTGAGAGCAAACCTGGAGGGTTGTTGGGTGTGGGTGGGAGAAGTATGGAACAGGGAGGTTTTTGGCGGGGAGGGATTGTTAGGGAATTGGGGAGCCTACCCCATACAGACACTGCCTGACCCCTTGCCTCTCCCATTCAGTCAGGCACATCTGTCCCCATCCCTGTGTGTCCCTGCACTCCCTACCCCCTGTCCTTACGTGGCCCTGCAGCCTCCCTACCCCCTGTCCCCATGTGGCCATGCAACCCCCCTCCCATTCAGCCCCTGGCTCATGCTGTCACCCCACTAGCTCCTGAGCCTGCACCCCAGTCTGTTCCCCCCCACTAGCCCTTCTGAACCCCATTCTGTGACACACACCCCCAGCAGCCCTGTGTGCCCCATTCTGTCTGTCCAGTGCCTCCTCACCGGGCCCTGCTGTGAGGAATGCAGCCTCTCTGGCTGGCTACCCTCTCTTCTGGCACTACAGCAGCCCCTGGTGGGGCAAAAAGTGTAATTGCAGCACCTCTCCAGCAGAATCTATATTCTGCAGAGAAAAAAAATCTGCAGGAGAAATTAATTCTGTGTGTGCACAGTGGCACAGAATTCTCCCGGGAGTAAACTCTTCCAATAAGAAGCACTTACAAAGTTGAGCGGTCCACTGAAGTCTCTGAGACTACTTATGTGAGTAATTGCTACTCAGCACCAGCAAGGGTTGCAGAATCAGGCCTATAAGGATACATGGGAATCATTAGATGAAACAATTTGTTGTAGTGAATTGGGACAAGAGGACAAAAGTGTTTAATATTGCTCCTGAACTATGTATCATTTAGTGTTGTTGTCAGAATTTCCAGGAGTCACCCATTAATTAATAAATCTTGAAATGCGTAAAAGATCTAGGCCTTCTTAAGGCCAGATTGAGCCCATCTGCTCTGCCAGTGGAGCAGATGAGGGGAGAACATAAAGAGCCCCTCCGCATCCTCCTTCCTTGCATCCCTCTGCAGCAGCAGCTGGGCACAGATAAAATCCCTGGAGCACAGAAAATGCTCCATATCTGTGCCCATGGGACACAAACACCTCAGAGGGGAAGAAGGTGTGGCCATGGCAGAGCTGGCATGGAGTTCAGGAAGGGAATATGGAACACCACTGGGGTGCCTCTGTAGACACATGCCTCCAAAATTCCTCCAGCTCTTTCCCTAGGATAACAAGGCTCTGCACCACTCTGAACATGGGGGTGTGTTTAAAATGTTCAGTTAAGCCCTGAATGCTTTTCTGTTCTACTTTCTTAGCATTCTTGAAGAAAACCTGTCTTTCTACAACACTTCCACTGTCTGCTAACCAATAATATGGAACAGGGGATTTCATAGTAATGAGAAATAATCCCATAGCTAGGATATTTTGTGAAGTACAAGGCACAGCCGGGATCTGTCCCTTTCTTTTCCTGTTTCAAAGGTTAATTTCTGCCATTTTGAAAAAAGCAGTTGGGCAAAGTGCCTCTCCCTGCTCCCACTGAAGTCCATGAGAAGTTTTCCGTTGAATTCAATTGGAGTAGGGTAAGGCCCTGAAGAATAAATTTCATTTTGTAGCAGCTATTCTTTAGAAACACATGGATGGATGATCATTAGCCTCTTTTACCAATACTAAATTCCCACCATTACTGTCTGTTTTAATGAGGTCCTTACTCCAAGAAGTTATCCAATAATATGACAATGACATGGCTTCGTATCAGTACTTTCTAGATATCCAGCCAGGATGCAGTACCCACATAGTCCATCATTTTGTATTACTTAAAAATGACTTTGATGCTCTCAGACTGCAAAGCAACAATATTTTGTCCATACTGTGACATTTCTCAATGCATTGCTTGCTTTTACTGTACTTCACTAATTGGACTCTCTGTTGCTAAGGTCCCATTATGTTTACATTCTGGATTCAGTATTCACTCTGGGGAGAGAAAAGAAAAGCATCTCTGTAATCTCTTGTGGTGAATGGAAACTTGAAAAGATGAACATGGAGTCTTCAAAGAGATTGGATAGTTTGTACTTTTCCAGATTTCTCTGTATATGAAATGAAATCTGAAGGATTTGTAAAGTTCCAAACTTATTTAGACTTTAAAACTCCTCAGGTCTACAGTACTCAATATTGTCTCTTTAAAAGGCAGGAGATAAGTTCAAGGTCAATGGTTTAACATATTTAGTCAAATTAAGAGGAATGTGAAAGCAAAGTCAATTGGAAAGATTATAAGAGTTAATAGCCTAAAGCTTAAAGCAGGCTTTATCTCCTAAAAACTGTCTAAAGTTTCAGTACTCAAAGAAGAGGATGAGTCTAATTATTAGTCTTAGTAGCCACAGTAACTTGAAAATCTAATTAATTTTTGTGCAGTTCTAAGTAATATAACATTCTTGAAACTATACAACTTTTAAAATGTTCCCATTACTCTATTTTCATTGCCTATCAGTATATGTCCATGCTACCATTCAAGCCATTTATCCCTCTCTTGGTTTGAGTGCATTTATTTCTATTTTCAAGTACAGTGCTGATGTATGTTGGTAGGACTGTAGTCTTTAATACTATGTGAGTTTCCTTTTCCTTACAGCGTCTCATATTCCTACTCTTTAACCTTTTGTTCTCTAGCTGCCTTTTCTTTTATATTTAGGCCCACATTTGCAAAAGTGGCCATGCACTATGGGTCCCTCCACTTTTGAGACTTGGGGCCTGATCCTGCACCATTTATGTTACTGAGAGCTGTGGCTGCTTAGTCAAGCTGTGGGTGTCTAAAATTGAATATGCAAAATTAGAGGTCAGTTTTGAAAATGCTGTCCTTAAAAATAAGTAAATAAATAAATAACAGTACCTGTATTATCAGCAAGGACTTCGTGTCCGCAGTAGTGAGGGATTTTAGGAGGAGGAATACTGAAAATCATGGAATTAACAATATGAATGTATCTTGGTTACCTTTTAGTGAGGTATACACCAATAAGTGTCTCCCCATAATGCAGACAGATTAAAAATACGTTTTGGATTATTGGGTGTAAATTACATCTATCTGTCTGCCTAGGATGTCTTTGCCATCTCTGGAATTGGAACATACCATTTTAATACTGAGAGGCAAATACTTTATCTTTTCAAGTCTATACTGGTGTCTCAGGCAACTTGACTCCATTTTGTTTCAAGTGTATTTTGCTGTCACATATAAATCAATATTATCTCCTGGGATACTCTTCCTCTGTTAAGTGACATAAAAGAGGAAGCTGAAACTTTCCATTGGAGAAAGATATTCCTGATTTTTTTTAATTACTTTGTGAAAATGGAGATAGAGGGCTAGATTCTCCCCTTACTTACACAAGCATAATTCAGGAGTGATGCCAGTGAATGATGATGTAAGTGAGACCTGAAACAAGTCCCAAGTCTCTTTACTCTAGAGACCCAAGCATGTATAAATTCTAGTTATGCTTGTGGTACAAAAATTGTTCTTTGCATGCCAAACCCAGGGAAATAGGATGCAGCCAGTCCTGTTCCTTTATTTTTGGAAGCTGATTGGGGAGGGAAGCATCTTTTAAGTCTAACAAGATTGGAAATACTTGTGACTGGTTCCCCCCGGGTTGCCACCTGGAACTGAGGTAGCACTGAGCCCTCTAACCCAGCAGCCTGGGCTCCCTTTCACACTGTACTGCTGTGATAAGCTGCAAAGCCCTCCAGCGTCACTTTCAACAGCATTCACACAGTAGGGACACACCCAGCTGCAGTTACACACAGGCTCTCTAACCACCAGCTTCCCAGCCTAGACCCCAGAGCAGTACTGTTCTGCTCTGGTCAAATCTGGCCAGTATATGGGTTTAATTACCCGGTCCTCCTCTCCCTCAATGTGAAGAGGACAATGCACACTTGTGATAACCAAGCAGAGATTTTGCCTAAGCACTCCAGTCAAAGCTCACTGGTTTGGATTAAAACATAAAATATGTTTATTAATTACAAAAGGTAGATTTTAAGTGATTATCAGGGATAGCAAACAGATCAAAGTAGATTACCTAGCAAATAAAGAAAAAATGCAAACTAAGCTGAATATACTAAATAGATTGGATATGAATTAGCAGATTCTCAGCCTAACTGATGGTACAGGCAGACTTATAGATTCTTAAGGCACAAGTTGCATTAGCTTTACAGCTTGGGTTTCTCAGGTCTTCATACACAGGCTAGAAATCCCTTTAGCCAGGGTCCAGCACTTCCCCCAGTTCAGTCTTTGTTCCTCAAATATTTCAGGAGTCCTCTAGGGTGGGGAGTGAAGCACCACAGATGATATCACTCCCTGCCTTATATAGCTTTAGCATATGGTGGGAACCTTTTGTTTCAAAACTTGGTTCCCAGACTGGTTTGTGGAAAAATACTGACCATCCCAAGATGGAGTCTACAATCATGTGGCCTGGTCACATGTCCTTGTAGAGTCATAGCAGCCATTAGTTTCAGGCTATTTGGAGTGTTCCAAGAAGGTTCACCAGGTGGGAGATAAGCTTCTCCTAAGGCCTATTGTTTCCCTTAATGGCTCATTGCCCTGAATAGGCCCTTCCCAACCAGCTATCTAAGCAGAAAGCATCTTGTCTAGTGGGTGTCACCCAGATGTAACTACATTTGAAATACAAATATATAGTCAATATTCATAACTTCAGATACAAAAATGATACATGCATACAAATACGATAATCATATTCAGCAAATCATAACTTTTCCAGTGACATCTCACATGACTTATCTTGCATAAAACACACCATAATTATGCTATAATCATATCATAATAATATCACTGTGAAGAATTTGGGGTGCAGTGTCACAATACTCATAAATGAAAATTAGAAGGTTTGAATGGCAATGATTATCTGAGACTGTAATCAGGTTTTCAGTGCACTGCAATGTATGGCTCAAAGGACAAAACGGAATCATGCTTTACTTCAGTGAATATTCAGTGAAACCTTGCTCTTTTGTTTGGATGACCGGGTCTTGAGCAGTCCCATGGCAGTGGTGTCAGGTCTCTGGAGTCCAGCAGTTCTGCACAGTTTTACACAGACAGTGTGTTCTGTTAAAGAAGATGAACTATACTGAGTTTATAGTCTTTCAGTTCTGCCCTTTTCACGTAACATTACCCAGATATTATGAATCTGGACTAATTGCCGTGCTTGTACACTCTTGCATTGCCTTGTTTCTCAAATCTTCCCAAATCAAAGGCTCTGTGCCTTTTTTGTCTGAGAAGGAAATTTGGTCTTTTACAGCCATGTGAACATTTATGTGTGTTTTGTTTTTGGTTTTTTGTCTTTTCCTTGTAATACAGGGCCAAGCATACCTACCATAAAACTTTGCTGGAGCAGGTTCAGGAGCTGGAAACCAAAACCAAAGAACTGGGAAAAGCTGTGCTTCGTGATAGTAATGGAAAGAGGTGGGGCAATTCCATCCTAATTTAAAGAACAGACATTTCTCCTCCTTCACCCTCACCCCCAAGTTTCTTTTTTCATTCAGACCTAATTCTAGGTGGGGTCTTAAGTATCCCCCTCAATTTTATCCACCCACGTCTTTTTTTAAATCCATCTTTTCCACTTCATCTCTCCTGTATTATTGCTGCATAAAGCCAAATCTGAGACTCCAACTCAGGTCTTCTTCATGATGGCATGTACCACTACCACTTGGCCGCCAGAGCAGATTAAACTAAGTTTGTTGTATTTTGGATGGTATCAGGAGTTTTGATCAAATGTTCGGATGAGAAAAAAGGTTGGCTATGACTCCGGACATGAAAAATTTTAGGCCAGCATTAAAAGGCGGAATGGAAAACAGAAAATAAGGTCTGCATTGGTACCTGGCCCAGTTAGTCTGACCTCACAGCTTTTTGTGCTCTCACTTTTCATCTTTAATTTACAGGGCTGTGAGTCCAGACTTCTCAGCATAGTCACATGCGCTTCTCCCTTCTAGCCATGCCATATGGACTGAACGTATTGCTGTTATTAAATGCTTCATTGTAAGGGAGCGTATATATTGTGTGGGAACTTTTGTCTGGTGTGAAAGAAGCTAAAGAAAATCATAGTGAGGCTTTTCCTTCAGACAGTTTCATTTACGTCTTTAGAAAGTGGCTCTGCCTCAGCAAATCGGAAAGCTCTCTGAGTTCAAAAAGGGTTTATAACTAATTCTTGTGTTCCTTAAACAATATGGCACCACATGACCTGCTAAGAAACTACATGATCATTAAACTGGATTTTAGCAAACCTTATAAACTAGCAAACTGAGTGGAATGGGGCTTTTAAAAAGATTTCATTCTTCCAGGGCAAGGTCATCCTTTGAGTCTTTGATGTCTATTCTAAGGTAAACTAATTGCCGTATTGTAGCTGCTGCTGAGGCAAGCTGGATAATAAATTTTCAGCTTAATTTCTCTACAGATAGTGCCTACCAAGTCACAAGTTGCCAAGAAGTGAATTTGCCACCATGACTAATACACTGAAAAGCTTTAGAGATTCCCTAGTATGAATTCTAATATGTTTGTATAATATGTCCTTAGTGCCCAGATCTCAGTTTCAGAGATCAAGATCGAAGGAAAAATAATACAAAACAAAAAGAAAAAAAACCAAAATATGTAGGGGTCATTTTAATTAACAGTGAGTCACTTTCTGTCTTGCTGCTTTTGAGTACAACAAATGTATGGTTTTATTTATAAATTGCAGCCACATGCAAAGGTGCTAGGGTGAACCTAGAATCATTTAAAATGAATAAGCAACTTTAGTGAGCAAGTCAACAAAAGTAAAAGGCTCAGACCAAAATTTTGAAACTTGAGAGCCTAAAATTAGATGGCTAAATAAAAATGGCCTAAATTTTAGTGGTGCTGAGCAACCACCTTGAAGTCAGTGGGAACTGAACGTGCTCAGCCCTGTTGAAAATCAGACAAAAGCTTGTTTAAAGATATATGCTTTGCACTGTGAACTAAAGTCAACAATCTCAAATCCTATTGGACCAGTGGAATGAATTGGGTCCAAAGCACTCCTCTGAGAACAAGCTGTCTTCAGCCCCCAGGCATTCAGTTCTGTTAAACTATTAGGGAATCTGCTGTGAGGGTGGTTCATGTATTTGTGCAGGATACACAATTGTATTTCTGAGTTATGTTGGTTTGCATTTTACTGACAAAATTAACTGCCTGTTATTGACACCAATAGAGGGGGGAAAGTAAAACTGTTGTCTTTGCATAATGCCTTTCTGGGTTGTGAAACCAGGAGGAAATACCATTAATAGTCATCAAGAAGCAGTTGGAGTTTAAGCTGTTTATGTGCACATGTCTCCTAGAACTTGATCGGCTTCCCTGTTTATGTTTACACATTGTTGTGGCTTTTTGTAAATTTACCATCTGTGTTGTAATTCATTCAGATGTGGCATGTTTTCATAGCCTTTTATTTTATTGCAGTCTCACTGCAAACACTTTAATCTGCATTCCTCCTCCATATAGATTCACTTCAGTCTCGAAACGCTTGCATGGAGATGATGTAAGGAATCCTCCTGGCCCTCCTTCCCAACCCCCCACCCTCCCATGCATTTCTTTTTCTCCCTCCTAATTGATCCCAGATTTTCTGGGTGGTCCATCTGTGAAGTAGATAATGGTGGAGTGCCTCAGTCTGCTAGAGGTTGGTGTGTCATGCTTATGATGTGGCCTCCTGAGTGCTCCTTGGAATTATGTCTTTTATCTCCTTTGTTTGTCTGCTGGCTCTTTCACACCTGCTTGAAATCATGTGCTGGTCCTTTGGGAAGGGAGGGAGATGGGAAAGAGGCATACTGGGGATTTCTTTGAGCTGCAGTCTATCTCATTTGGCTATAGGTTTTGGTTTTTTTTAAATTTCCTGAGGGCTGCTGGGAATCAGGAGCACTGTGATTTGTGCTCCTTTGCTTGCTCCTGCTGGGTGTCCCCACTGATGGCATGATATCTCTGTTTACCCTGGAACTACCTAGGAAGGGAAGTGAGTAACTAGAGTCCACTTGTTTCTAGTGCAGTGGGTAAAGCTATATTAAAACTGCGCCGGACTGCCAGTTCCCTCCAACTAAACGTTAGCACTTGTTGGAAGTATTTCTGAAAACATAGCCACTAGATGTATGCTTTGTTCAGGCAGTGCTGGGAGATAAGCTGGCTGTCATCAGGATCTGCTTTCCTATCCCATGTGGTGTACACTATTTTTGTATAGTGTCTTTCACAGAAAAGTATCACAAAATACTTCACACCCAATTAAAGATAAGAGAGGGACTTATGAACACTTATGCAAGCACGTTCTGGATATTACAAACTTTTCAGCTTAACGGCAAGGGATTCAAAAACCACATGAAGTCATGAGTGCACATGGCATTATGGAGTGGGGCACAAATTATCTTCTGGGTTGCAGTTGGGTTTGTTTTTGTTTTTAAAAGCTGGGTAGGATGGCACCATGGACTACACGCTGGCCTTGGGTAGGTTCTCAGTGTCATCAGTCGGAGTAAAAAGAAAAGGAGTACTTGTGGCACCTTAGAGACTAACCAATTTATTTGAGCATAAGCTTTCGTGAGCTACAGCTCACTTCATCGGATGCATTCATCTGATGAAGTGAGCTGTAGCTCACGAAAGTTTATGCTCAAATTAATTTGCTAATCTCTAATGTGCCACAGTACTCCTTTTCTTTTTGCGAATACAGACTAACAGGGCTGCTACTCTGAAACCTGTCAGTGGGAGTCTTGCACAAGTATCCAACATCAGAATATCTATACGAAACACACTTGTAGTTGTAATGTTTGAGATGAATGAAAATTAAACAGCTCCCCTTCATTGATTACATTAAACTCGTCTTAATCTTAACCCCATCTGACTAGTTTCTAGAACCTAAATCATTTTTATTCATGACCTAAATACTAAGGGCAAAATTCTGCCCTTACTCACCAGTGTTGTGACCAGCAGGCGAGTTAAGGAAACAGCAGAGCCAGCCATATGCTCGGTTCAGTGAGCCATCCTCCCTGTGCTGGGAAGTAGACAGCTCAAAGGAAGGAGAACAACACATTCTGCATCCTAAACCGTCACAATCCTCTTTGTGTGCAGAGGGAGTGGATGCTTTGCCATGCCCCCAAGTCAGCAAGCTATCTGTGGAGGATCTGCAGGCTCATGAGCCACTCCCTAATTTGACACTCAAGAGACTGCTGGGCCGGAATCCAGTGCAGCTGCAACCTGAGTGAGCCTTGGTCCTGGAAGGAAATAGTCTCCCTGGCACACTCATGTAACAAAAGGCAGGATTTAGCACTAAATTTACATGAGTTTGGAAAGGTGAGGGGGCAATTTACATGCCAAAGCAAACATGGACACCTGAACAAAGGAGCTATGTGAGATTTACATGAAGAAAACAAACACATTTTCTACGGATCCACATAGATAAGTGACTCTGAAAATAACTGGGGAGAAATTTTTGAATTAAAACTTGTTAATACCCTTTTTAATCATGGCTCATAAAGGGCCAAATTTAGAGGGTCATATTTAGTTTGTTCTCTGTCTAACCTCTCATTGAAATCAGTGCGAGTTTAATCTGAATAAAGGCTGATTAGGGACCAAAATGACTTTTAGCTTGAAAATCCATGTCCGTTTGTTATCACATTCCAACCAATAGGCCGTGAATAAAGCAGTGAAATACTTCGCTTTGTGAATGTGAATTTTGATATTCAAGAGGGTTTCTATGTCTCAGACTTGCATAGAGAACTTCCTTCAGGGTTTATTTATTGGGGGTTAGGAGATTTTTATTTTATACTGAATAATATTGATGCTTTAATAGTTACTCCATCCCTTACAAGGCGCTGAAGGACTTGTCTGGGTTGTAACCGCAAAGTGTCCATATCATTTAGAAAAGGGAAAGAATTCCCCCAAATCATTTGGAACTGTGATGCAACATTACCTTTCTTGCCCTATGTAAAATAACACAGGAATAGGCAAAATCTGTTTTCTGAGCCAACCAGGTGTAGGCCTGTTCTTTGAGTGTACTTCTATGCAGGATTTTTCATTACACTTTGTTTCTTTGACTCTGATGATTTAAACTGTCTTTAAAGTCACGTTAAAAGACAGCTATTTTTATCATCAGGTAAGAAAAACCAACACTGTTTTTCAGTGCAGTTTAAAGAGCAGATCCTGTTAAAGAGCAGTCTCTGTGGTGTCTCTGCCCAACGAGCAGCTGCATTGTGGTTAAGATTCTCTTTCATTTAATGACAGGTTTCAGAGTAGCAGCCGTGTTAGTCTGTATTCGCAAAAAGAAAAGGAGGACTTGTGGCACCTTAGAGACTAACCAATTTATTAGAGCATAAGCTTTCGTGAGCTACAGCTCACTTCCTCAGATGCATATCGTGGAAACTGCAGCAGGCTTTATATATACACAGAGAATATGAAACAATACCTATTCCCACCCCACTGTCCTGCTGGTAATAGCTTATCTAAAGTGATTTCCAGCACAAATCCAGGTTTTCTCACCCTCCACCCCCCCACACAAATTCACTCTCCTGCTGGTGATAGCCCATCCAAAGTGACAACTCTTTACACAATGTGGTTTAACTTGGATTTTAACTTGAAGAGTGGTCAGTTTGGATGAGCTATTACCAGCAGGAGAGTGAGTTTCTGTGTGTATGGGGGTGGGGGGATGTGAGAACCTGGATTTATGCAGGAAATAGCCCAGCTTGATTGTCATGCACATTGTGTAAAGAGTTGTCACTTTGGATGGGCTATCACCAGCAGGAGAGTGAATTTGTGTGGGGGGGTGGAGGGTGAGAAAACCTGGATTTGTGCTGGAAATCACTTTAGATAAGCTATTACCAGCAGGACAGTGGGGTGGGAATAGGTATTGTTTCATATTCTCTGTGTATATATAAAGCCTGCTGCAGTTTCCACGATATGCATCTGAGGAAGTGAGCTGTAGCTCACGAAAGCTTATGCTCTAATAAATTGGTTAGTCTCTAAGGTGCCACAAGTCCTCCTTTTCTTTCATTTAAGTGCTTTTTGCTGAGTCCAACTTACTCTGTTGCTTTGGTAAAAGGAGCTGCATGACTTGCCTTCCCTCCTTAGAGCAAGCTATCTGGTTTATCTTCTCTTCTGCTTCACTTAGTCCATGAATGCAGATGCCTATCTAGTCATTTCGATACTGTAGGACCCCATCAGTGCTCAGCCAGCTGACACAGGAACTTATGAAGGCTTGCTCATTCAATAGGCCCCTTGAGAGAAGAAAGAGTAGAGTCAAGGAAATCTGACTCAGCCCCCCTACTGTGTACTGTAGCCTAATGCTGTAAACCCTCCAGTCTTACAAAGGAAAAAATAGAATTGCTAAAACATATTTTAAAACAAGCCTCTGCATAAATTAAGGGCCTGATCCTGCTGCCATTGTACTCAATGGGAATTTTTCCATTAACATCAAGGTTTGGGCTCGTTATATTTCCCGAGTACTAGCCTTTTGTCATTTTGTATTGATGCATTTCAATCAGCATACAATTGAGAGAGGGAGACCGTTTCAATAAAGCACTTCAGATCAACAGATACAAAAGAATGGCTTGATCTTACTAAACACAAATATACTTATGTGTTGTAAGTTGGTAAATTGCATTGTATACACTGTGCCAAATTCTGATCTTGTTTACATGTTGACTTCAGTGGATTTACTCAAGATTTACACAACTCTGAGATCGGAATCTGGCCCATCTTGTGCAGTTGAGAATAAAATTAGGTTGCAGTTGAGAGGTATATTTTCTTTTTGAGGTTTAGGACTTCTTAGCAAATTTTCCAGATGTTCTTCACACCACTTCAGGAAAGGAACGATTTCTCTATCAACGTACACAATAAAGTGATTGTCATTTATGGTTTTTTCTCCCAGTTTTTCTACTAAAAAGGTATTAGACTCTTTTTACTAGCAAAAGGCTTATAAAATTATATCAATGCTCCCTCTCTCCCTCTCTCTCATATATATATAATTGTTTTATTTTATGCTATTCCATTTTATCTGGATGTAGATAAGGAGAAATGACAGGTTTTTCTTCATTTTCTTCATTTTCATATGTATTGTTAATTTCCGGTATTGTATTGTTTCAATCCCTCTGCATAAGACATTTCA
Organism: Lepidochelys olivacea; assembly: GCF_965140295.1. Classification (NCBI taxonomy): domain Eukaryota; kingdom Metazoa; phylum Chordata; order Testudines; family Cheloniidae; genus Lepidochelys; species Lepidochelys olivacea. The sequence goes on along the minus strand of NC_140411.1, from coordinate 44,933,864 downwards.
AGTCACAAGGCTTGATCCTGCTTTCAGTTGGGAAGCATCTCCGCAAATCAGCTATAGCCCTGGCAAAGATAAACATGGTGGTTAATTTTTTTTCCAAGTGACAATTTGCTAGATCAAGCTTATAGAACAAACTAACAGAATTATACTTGCTCCCTCCACAGTACAGTAGGTTCGCATCACATCACATTGATAATTCCTATCAAATAATTATCCTTCCAAAAAATAGTGAAGAAAGTTAAAAAAAACACAATGATCCAGAGTGAGGCTTGAAGCTGTGATCAAATCTGCTGACTACGTCAGAGCTGAAGGAGGTACAAACACACAGGACAAAATTATGCGGCAAATTGAAATGGAAAGGTGGGAACAGTGGGGACATAAAATGAGAATGAGTACTGATTAAGGGGCTAGTCTTCTCCCCAGTGCTTAATCCTGAGTTACTGGGTTAGGCTCTAGAGATCTCGACAGGGGGAAGGGTAAGGAATCCTCCCTCCAGGCTGCACAGCAGGAGAACTGCTCCATGACAACAGCTCCAGTCTATAGCTTGAGCAGTCTCTTTGGCCTGAGTTCCTCCTTTGCCCACTCCCACGGGGGAGGGAAGAGAAGTTGCATCCTATATGTTTTATTATGACATACATTAGTAACAAAGGGTATGTCTACACTGTGAACTTGTCCACAAAACTGTTATCTTTCACGGGTACTTAAAAAAGCCCTCCCGCGAAAGACAAAAGTTTTGCTGATGCAAGTAGCAGCGTGAACACGGCTTTGTCGGCAGGAGCGACAAATCTGTCGCCGCTCGCGGGGCTGGAAGTATTTTTTCGGCAAAAGTGCCGACAAAATACCAGCAGAGAGTGTTCACACACGCTGACTTTTAGCGACAAGGCGCCTTATCGCTAAAATCTGCGTGGTGTAGACAAGCCCAAAGAGCGCTATTTTAAGGGTTGCATTTAACAAGGGAAGGCTACATGGAAAATACTCCATACCCAGTAGAGAGACGAGGTGCGTGACATAATATATTTTATTGGACTAACTTCTGTTGGTGAGAAAGACAAGCTTTCAACCCACCTTGTCTCTCTAATATCCTGAGCCCCACATGGCTACAACTACACAGTATACGTATCCAGTAGGCTGTTACCAAATACCCATAGAACTCAATCCAACCAGATTTTTTTTTTAAACCAAGCAAATGCCGTCGCCTGCACTGAGAACTATGCCCAGACAGTTTCAAAATTCATCCATTTTTACAGTGGCCTGGCGTTCAAAAAAAAAATCTGGTAAAAGAGGTTGTTGGCGAGGGGAAGGGGGTTGGAGGGGGGAATGAGTAGTTAACAAGAAAAGTATATTTCCTACCCTTACCAAAGTTAAAAATGATTGAATGGATCTTGTTCATACTTTCCAATAACAAATCACTTTTGAGCAGAGACCAAGCATGGAAAATTTCAACCTCAAAGGTGACTGTGTCCGCAACATATGAGTGTGTAGGAAAAGAATGTTATAATTGGAACTATATTGCAACCTTATCTATAGAGGATACTGCCATCACCCAAAGTAAGTGAAAAGTGATGCACTTAGGGAGAAGAAGTAAACAGCACTGATACTAAAGTGAGGATGGTTGGAAAGCAATAAATCACTCTTCATTTCCTGGTTTTCAAAGGTTTAAGTTTAGCTGAAGCAGCACGGAGCTATCTTAACTCTGTGTTGATGCCGTTTTGGGACAGTTCAGAGTAATGCACACATGCACACCTACACACACACTATGAGTATATAAAATATTTGAAGCACTTTGAAATGAACAGTGCTTTGACTATCTCAGGCTTATTGCTTTGTTTGTATCTGTGCTGTCTATTTCTTTTTCCTAGGTGGCTAACTTACATTTATTATAGTAGGCACTTGGTAGTACCCTTTATAGTTAAGGTTACAATACGATTCCAGTTATAACAACCTGAAAAATGAAGGATGGTCCAAGTGGTCTTTACAGGGCCATGAGTAGGAAAGTATTATCTTCAGCAAGACATAATTTGAAACAAAAAAAAGGACACCAACCCTAAAAATCACTTCTACCCATGCAACCTTGCTGACTTTCCTGAGTGTGGTTGCCTGGGGAGAAAAAAGAGAAGAATTTGGCCCCAGATTTCCATATAATACCATTTCTGTTTCAGCTATTATGTACAATGTAAAAGGAACTGTCAAGCATTTGAAATACAGTAAAATAAAGGCCGCCTGCTACCAAGCTATTTCATAAACCATAACAATCGCATTGCTACTGCAATAGCAGCATGTATGTTGTGTGATATTCTGAACCTTCCTAACATCTGATGAGGATAAACAGATGGTAAAAGCTATCTGGGAGCTGAGCTGACCCAGGCATCAGATGTGTAACCTCTAGAAACCTGACTGCTACACTGTCATCATCTCTAAGGTACATAGAAAGAGGGAGAGGACAACAATACAATCGGTCGTTAAACTCAGACTCTCCGGCTACTGATAAGTCTTTGTTTTGTGTTTAAAATAACTCGTCATTCTATTCTCAGAGAATCTTGAAAAATCTACTGGAATTGTAAAGATGAAAAAATGCCCAGCTCCTGGGTCACTCACCTACAGATCTAGGGCAACACTGTGCACTTCTCTGCACTCCCCGTTTACACTTTGTGCCCCACCCATAACCTGGTGCTTAGTGTTTGTTGATGGTTCATTGCATATTTACAGGAAGAAACAGAAAGCTCTTGGCTAGTTTTTATTTGTCTCCCTACTTGAGTGACATATTGAATATGTGCCAAGAGGCTGACTTTGCAAAGAAAAAGGCTGAAGATTTCAATTATACACTTCAGATATTGGTATCAAACACCCCTGCCATAAATGACTTCCTCAAGAAGCTCTCTGGAGATCTCTGCTGATTACATAGCAGCTTCATTATCAGTAAAGTCTGTTTGCTTTTAAAATTAAAAAGACCTGCAACCCAGATTGATCTCACAGAGTAAAACATTTCATCAACCTGATGCCAGACAGCCAAAAATAACACCTCTCCTTCATGAACTGCAACTGAGAAACAAACCAACACAAGCCCCTGGCTACTTGTGCGTATCATCGTGACATGTAAGTCTCATTGTTTTTCTTGACACACCCAAAACCCAGCTGATTAGTACTCAATTTACCCACTCACCTATTCACCAAGAGTGAAATTCACACCTGTACAGGGCTCTCTCATAAATGGGCACAGTTTACGGCTCCTCTTAAGATCTGTGTTGTCGGCTTAAGTGGGACTTAAGTAATGCACAGGGTGTTGATGAGTCCTCAGTACCAGGGTAAATGTCACCTTAAACTAATTTCACAGGATTTGCTTAATCTAACTAGGTTCTCAGTCCATGACAACCTTCCTTTCTATTCTACTCATTCTGAAGCCACCTCATACCCCTCTTCTTCAGCCATCTCTTGCTATTGCATAGTTCCATCTTAGCTTTTTCCCTTTCAGGAACTCACATAATACAGTGGGGTTTTTTTAAAAATCAGCAATTTTTTAAAATGTTTATTAAAAGGAAAACAAATTAAATTAGCATTTGTGGCCTAGTGATAGTGTAGAGGGAATGCCCTCAGCCATCAGGGATATATGGGGGAGGGGTCCTCCTGTGAATCAGTCTCCTAAGGCCAGTTAGGAAGCTATGTTGATGGGCTCTGAATGGGGGATATGATCCAACAGTGACCAGGACACCATAAGTGCTTAGATATTATGCTGAGTGCTGGATGACATAGAAAAACCTTATATAGATTAGAGCGAGAGAGAGGGTGGGGGGAATGAGTGTGGTGAAGAAGTGAAAGAATTCTCCAAAAGAATTGGTACACTCTAATAGCCGGGTAGGACTCTATTAACCAATCCCCTGTGCCATGGTTGTGCTGCTTTAAAATTCATTATGTATAATTCTCTGATTAACCTTTAGTAGAAATTACTGTTAGAAATTACTGATTCGGGGAGCAAGGGGACCTATGAAAAACACTTATCTACATGTAAATGGTGTAGTGACTGTTAGAGGTGACCAAAGCTGGAAGAAAACCTGAGCCTCTTCAACATGAGGCTTTGTTCTTTTCTCCTTCTCTCAACAGTGTATTGAAATGTTATTTTCAGCAACAGAACTGATGTCAACATAGAAACAGCAAAATCCAGGCTAAACTATTGGTTGTAAGGGGCAGATGAAACCCATAACTAGGTTTAATTCACCTCCTCCCAAATCATGCAACCCGTAGAAAAACATTTTTAGCAACAGAAATGTCGAGGTACTTTTAAAATTATTTATGAACTTTAGAAAAGATACAAAGGGAAACTATCGGACTCACAACAAAGTCTTCAGTTACCTGAAGTTAAGGGGATCTGATTCTCCTCTCACACTGCTCTGCCCTCGTGTACCACCACTGGCTTAAAAGGCATTATTTCTGAGCGAGCAGGATCAGAGCTGAGGAAGAGACCTCAGACAAGAAGATATGTAACAAGATGTGTCACAGCAGAAAGCAACATATTAAATCAGGGCCCACTTACTAGTCCCTTTAAAGGGGGAAGAATTTCAGCTTGAACTATGAGGTTTTTCTGGTTTCTATCACAGCTTTCCCATGATTTAAATGTTGCTACTGCACTGACTAGAAGAAAATGTGATGCTGTACCTGCAGATAGAAGGGTAATGGGATTCATAGTTGTTCAAGTCACAGGAAAACCAGCTGTGCATTTTCCTGTCCTGTTGGCTCAAACTTCTGTATGTAATCCTCTATATTTTATTATATTTAGGAGTCTGTTGGTCATACTTCAGCCTTGTATTTACTATGTATTCAGAGGGTAGAGGGATAGCAGCCAGAATACACACACATTTTTTAATTTTTACAATTTGTTTGCAGATTTTATGGCTCCGTCAAGGTTTTAATTACAAATATTACATTTCTTCCTGCAGGATACTTCAGGGGCAGGAAAAAACAAACCGTCTCATATATTTGTGTTTGTATTGGACTAAACGTTTTAAATAATCCAGGCACATTAGGTTAAGAAAAAATCCTAAATCATCTTGTCCATTATAAATAACCTGCCTATATTCTGCAGCTCTGCTAGCAAATCACCACTGAGATTCTGATGCAATTCTAAAGAAAAAAAAATTAACCCAACCAGTGCGTATATTTTCCAGGTAGACTCTGTTTTAAGTGAGACATCTGCAGCCACTTTAACCTTCACTTCTTTGTGAGCCCTGCTTTTGCCACCAGCCAATTAGTGAACTCTGGAGGACTTTCTGGGTCAAGCTATACCAAGTACCTCAAATCCTCGTTAACGCTAATTAGTGCTCAGTAGGTTAATTGGTCGTGAAGCTCATCTTTTTTTAATTACTCGAACAAATGAGCCAGCGGGACCTTGTGGTCAGCTGTGAATTATTCTGTTTGTTTTGATGCTCCTCGTTTGAATGTGTAAAGCCAGATGTTTGTTGCCCAGACTTAGGGCCTGTTTGCTTTTGTTGGAGGAAAAAAAGGACAAAAACCACTTTTTTAGCACAGTTATTAAGCATCTCAGCTGATGCCTTAGAACAATTAAGACCCAGGATGCAAGAGTGACTTTGTGCATGGGATAGAAAAAGTCATCATTTGAAATGATAACATATCACCTTAAGAAAAGGAGTACTTGTGGCACCTTAGAGACTAACCAATTTATTTGAGCATAAGCTTTCGTGAGCTACAGCTCACTTCATCGGATGCAGCTCACGAAAGCTTATGCTCAAATAAATTGGTTAGTCTCTAAGGTGCCACAAGTACTCCTTTTCTTTTTGCGAATACAGACTAACACGGTTACTCTGAAATGTATCACCTTAAGATGTCCCTTCAATTCCTTATCAGCTGTAACAAACAAGTGCCATGTTATTGATATAGTCCAAGAAGAATCATACACATTGGAAATGGTAAAGACCTAATAGGTTGTCTTGACCATCTCAGGCAGCCAGTGCAGGGAAGTTCCGTATACAATATATTCTATGTTGTTAATTCATAGAATCAAAGGCAGAAGGGACCACTGTGTCTGACCTCCTGAATAACGCCAGCCATAGAACTTCCCCAAAATAATTCCTGTTTGAACTAGAGCAGATCTTTTAGAAAAATATTCAGCCTTGATTTAAAACTTGCCAGTGATGGAAAATCCACCACCGCCCTTGGTAAGTTGTTCCAGTGGCTAATTATTGTCACTTAAAAATTTGCACCTTAGTTCCACTCTGAATTTGTCTTGCGTGAGCTTCTAGCCATCATGGTATACCTTTGTCTGCTAGATTGAAGAACCCATTATCAAATTTTTGTTCCCCTAGTAGGTGCTTACAGATTGTGGTCTTAACTTTGTCTTTGTTAAGGTAAATAGATGGAGCTCCTTTAGTCTATCACTATAAGGCAGGTTTTCTGATCCTTTAATCATTCTTGAGGCTCTTCTCTGAACCTGCTCCAGTTTATCAACATCTCTCTTAAACTGTGGACACCAGAACTATCATAGTATTTCAGCAGTAGTTGCATGAGTGCCAAATACAGAGGTAAAATAACCTCTCTACTGCTATTCAAGATTCCCCTGTTTACTTCATCCAAGGATAGCATTAGCCCTTTTAGCCACAGCATCAAATTGGGAGCTGATGTTCTGCTCATTATCTGCCATTACCTCCAAATCTTTTTCAGAGTCACTGCTTCCCAGGATAGAGGCCCGTTAGTGTGTCCTACATGCTTTGTTCCTAGAAGTATACATTTACATTTAGCCATATTAAAACACATATTGTGTGCCTGTGCTCAGCTTACCAGATGATCCAGATCACTCAGTATCAGTGACCTGTGCACTTCCTTATCTATCACTCCCCCAATTTTTATGTCATCTGCAAACTTTGTTAGTGATGATTTCATGTTTTCTTCCAGGTAATTGATAAATATGTTAAATAGAATAGGACAAAGAACCAAACCCTGAAGGACACCTTGTTTTAAATGTCTTGTTTTAAATAACTCAAATGATGAATTTTGTACCACTTCCTCGCAAGACTGTGCCACAATCTTCATCTTCATTCTAAGGACATTTTCCTGAGTATTCATCCTAAATTATCATTGCTTTGATTTTACTTCATAACTCCTTTATATCACTTTAAGCAATTCCTCTACACTTTTTGTACTTTTACACCTCACATAGTTGTAAACTATTGTTATATCTCTTCCCCCTCAACTCTCAGAGTCATTGTTTAAACAAGCAACACATTGATCCTTGCAGTCCCTTCTAACCCTATGATTCTATGTTTCTTTCTTTTAATTCTTCCTCATAAATCTGTCCTTCTGGCCCCCATAAGAATATTCTCTCGATTACCTCCAGTTTGGTAACATTGTCCTGTTATTGAGGTGCCCGGAGCTGTATGAAGCATTCCCGGTGTGGTCTCACCAGATATGTTAATAGACCTGTCATCTCTCTCTCCCCTGATGCACTTTCCACTGCAGTCTGTAGCCCAGTCATGCATGAGTTCCATGTGGGTTAATTCACACACCTGCACAGAGTCTCACTGAACACAGAAGCAGTATTGACTGAGGTCACAAACCCGCAATTGTGACCTCAGCAACCTCAGCAAATGGTCAAATGTGGCATAGTGCATGTCTGTGGGACAAGCATGAGATTGTGGTTAAGGTTTTGTGCTACAGTGTGAGGGATATTAATAAGGTCTGTGTGTTTTCTTTATCTGTGGAGGCAGAAAGAAATTCCCTGTGGAGGTGTAGAGTCTTTCAATAGCAGTGTGGGCATGAGAGTACAGTAAAAAGGTGTCTCTTAACTTGGCATTTCCTTACTTGTAAGGGTTTGTGTCAGGTGATGTCACACTTAAGCAGCCTTACCTGGTTTTAAATGAAGTTTTTGGTTATGGGTATTAGATACACATTCCTCTCAAAAGAGCTTTCTGGTAATTAGATCGGAATGTAGATGTTCATGATTCAGTACTTGACTGGGCCTGATCCAAAGCCCATGTAAGTTAGTAGATGATTCCCTGGACCTCACTGGGCTTTGGATCTAGCCCTTTAACACCAAGATGTACTCAGTGAGTTGGCCAACACAAACCCAGGGTGAGCTTTCAGTAAGTGTATGTTGAAGCCCCACAGCCGGAAGAAATGGGAAGCAGTGCAAGAAAGCCTTTCTTCTGCTGCTCGTGACACATCTAGACTCTGGTGTCTGCACCTACAGAAAGGAGAGGCTGAGAAGCAGCAGGTATTCTCAGACATTTATATAAACGTGTGCTTGATTATATTCCAATCCCCACTCACCATATGTCACTTGTCTTTTTTAAAATGTAGGCTCCTTAAGCAGGAACTAGCTCTTCCTACGTCTACATACAGCACCTAACACAATGGGACCCTGATCCTGCCTGGAGCCCTTGAGTGTTACACTAACATAATTAATAATACTGTGAGAACTGTTTTTCAAGTTTTGGAAGCCTTTTCCAAAATGATGCAAACCAAAGCTCTTCCAAGTAGCATTTTAAAAAACCCACACAAACCTCTGAGCATGCTTTAGAGAAGATTCTACGTCAGAAATAATTAAATATATTTCTGCAGCCAAAGGGTTTCCAAACTATGGGACTTTCTACAACATTAGAACCTGAACAGAAACAGCCCAGGATCCTGCAAGGCATAGCCACCTTCCCTTGGATAACAAGTGCCAGTTTCCTAGGCTTGTAGGAATCTATGGCTCTAAGTTGGGCAGTCCAGAATGATTCCTGGACACACACAGTTTGAAAACACCATTCATACTGTCTTGTGTCTCTGTCCTGGGTGTCCTGGCACACTTTGTTAGGATTATCTCTTTGTTTTTTCCTAAAAAATTTTTCCAGGAGACAAGAGAGAATTTATAAAGGTTTCCACTTTCTGAAACCAAAATAATAAACTGGAAGGTGCTGTGGCTTGATAACTGGAATAGGCAGATTTATTCTGTACAGGTATATGATTCATCTGCCTTTATCTGTAGGTCAGTGGGAATTCTTCAAAAGTGACAACAAAGTAATTTGGCCATTTCAAAAAGACATAAGAAAATATTTTTATTCAAACAAAGGGCAATGCAGAAAGTATTTTGCCTCATTCCAGCTTTGCTTGGTAGTTGCTGTACTTGATAATAGTGAGGCAGTGATAGAGACGTAGAAAACTCATAGTTTAAATACATCTGAAGTGTGATCAGTAGGAAAAGCTAAATAAGAACATAACAATGTCCATACTGAGTCAGACCAATGGTCCAGCTAGCCCAGTGGCCAATGTCAGGTGCTTCAGAGGGAATGAACAGAACAGGTAGTCATCGAGTGATCCATCCTCTCTTATCCACTCCCAGCTTCTGGCAATCAGAGGCTAGGGACATTCAGAGCATGGGGTTGTGTCCCTGACCATCTTGGCTAATAGCCATCGATGACTCTATCCTCCATGAACTTAGCTAATTCTTTTTTGAACTCCGTAATAGTTTTGGCCTTCACAACATCCCCACAATGAGTTGCACGGGTTGACTGCATTGTGTGACGAAGTACTTCACACAGTGTGCTTCTCAGGGGAACTGTAATTTCAAGGGTTTCTGACAGCCCCAAGAATTCCCCTTATATTTCCTCTTTTTCCTCCTTGCCTCCTCTCTCCAAAGCCTCATGATGCTGGAACTTTCCATATGATAGAAAATGGCTGGAGGTGCCTCACTTTTTGGCCCATTGCCAAAGCTCCATTCATCTGCCAGTGGGGGACACCAGAGAGGGAGCCACTTGGCTCACTTTTCCTACAGAGGCTGAGCATCCTGCCTCTAGCATTCTCCATCGCTACCCTGTCAGGCAAAGAAACTGAGATCAAGATAATAGTCATATGCTGCGCAGACTTCTGTTCTTGGAGACAAATCTTGCCTCCTTTGTGGATTCAGGGGACTGCCTTGTAATGCATCATGTGTAGTTCCACTGTGCAAGAGGAGTCTGAGGTCCTGTGTAGTGGGGTCTGAGCCCTCTTTGCACTGTAAGGATTTAGGAAAGAATCCAGTGGCTATTTGACCCCCCCGCTTCACATATCTGGAACAGTGGCCACAAAGTGACTTGGTTTTAGGGTAGCAGCTGTGTTAGTCTGTATTCGCAAAAAGAAAAGGAGTACTTGTGGCACCTTAGAGACTAACCAATTTATTTGATCATAAGCTTTTGTGAGCTACAGCTCACTTCATCAGATGCATTCAGTGGAAAATCTCCCCACTGTATTTTCCACTGAATGCATCCGATGAAGTGAGCTGTAGCTCACGAAAGCTTATGCTCAAATAAATTGGTTAGTCTCTAAAGTGACTTGAGGTGATTATTCCCTTTGTCCTCCATGGATGTCCCCACTGTTCAGTTTGCTGTGAGAGGATTTGACCCTTGAGATGAATCTAATGAAATTCTAGGTGGAGTGAAAACCCACAAAGATGCATTGCACATTACAGACATTTCAGAAATTCTGGCTGGCATCTTCTTGTTTAAAGCAGTTAACTGTTCCAGTGAAAGAGAGTGGCCTGTTAAAACGGAAATCTACTTGTCTACAGCAGTAGCAGCAGTGCCCCTTGGAGTCCAAATTTCACATAATTCATGGATGTGAAATCCTAAGTGTCAGCAAGAAAAGGTATCTAGGTCCTTGCTCCAGAATGTCTGCACAGTCATTAGTATACGTAGCCTGATTCTGATCTCAATGTAACCAGTGTCAGTCCCTGAAGTCAGTGGAGGTTGGGGAAAAGGGAGTGAGAAGAGAATCAGGCCCTGAATTCTGAAAATTCAGCGTAAAGCTGGTATGAATTAGACCATGCCAATGGAGTCGTGTTAACAAAAATGAGTCTGATTCTCTGTTCACTGGCACCAGTGTAAATCAGGAATAACTTTACAAACAGGACAATTACATGAGTCTGAGAGAAAACACAGGGCCCCTATCATTTTGAACTAAAATAGATTATGCTAATATATATATTTCATAATAAGAAATATATGTAGTAATGTATAGGCCTATCATTAAGGCCCCAGTCCAGCAAAACACATAAACATGCATAATATTAAATGTATAAGAAAGCCCACTGATGTCAATGAGACTATCATGTGCTTAAAATTATGCACATGCTTAAGTGCTCTTCGGGATCAGGGCCACAGGGTCAGTATTATCCTTTTATTCTGTGAACAAAACTCACACTGAAATAATAGTTTTGTGCAAATATCCATGGTAGATAGTAGCTGTTGATTCCCGTGTATACCTTTCTAGAGATTCATAATAGCTATTCCCTTGTCTCTGTCTCTTTTGGTCGGTCAGTCGGTGTGTTTGTTTTTCTCCTCTAGTTTGCATTTGCATGTGGTAAAAATTGAATAACTTTTAAAAAGCTAATTTTAGACCCACACAGGACTAGAAATTGGATTGTGAAAACTGAAGATTTATGTTGTTGTTCTTTTTATCAAAAACTGGAGATAAATTTGTATTGTCCACTGGGAAAAAAACCAAGCTGTATTCATGAAAGAATTATGGTGGGTTTCTTCTATGGTTGTTTCAAGCCATGCTGCAGGTGTGATAGAAGCCTTTACCATACACTAAGTAAAAACACATTGCTCCTTCTCTCTAAGGCACAACCTACAAAGGAAGTTTTTATTATCTACTACAATTAAGATGGGATGCCAAGTTCAGTACAGTTATGCCCAAGGCCAAGATATCAGGCACCCAGATGCCACAATGATGCAACCTCAGCATCTCAGAGATAGACAGAGCAGATGTACACTTTATACCACTATGCCTTAAAAAGAAGGAGTCCTGTCATCATAGATCCCTGATGGTGGTGTCCATTGTAAAGAAAGTTAAAAGAATTGTTTTTTACACACTGTAACTGGTTTATTTAAAAAGCAAAAGTACTCGGTTAAATACACTCGAGATGCAGTGAAATTATCTAGGGACTCACTGTGTGTATTTGGCTTTTTTTCCAGCTTGAACGAACGTGATCATTTGTTGAAAAGGCTTGGCAGAAAAACTCCTCCGAGCCTTTTCCGAGCTCATTCTGTCCAGCAAGGTGTATCACGTAAGTACCTGACCCGGTGTGTGCCTCTCAGCAGTCAGTCCCAGAGGAATGAAGGGGAAGATGGTTATTTTTTAAATTAAATTGTAGGTAGAGATAATCTGGTACAGAGGCTGAGCTGACAACCAAGAGTCAGAAATTTGGAAGGGGAATTAGTGTATTTGGCCCCAGGCTTGTAGAGGTTGCATGTAGATAATTCCCTAGGACCTAATCAAGTGGCCCAATGACAAAATCCCAATGCAGAAATTCTGTAACTTTAAAATCCTGATATTCTCAAGATCTTGTAAAATTTGACAGGACAAAAAATAATGTTCAAATAGAGCTCTGCTTTAAACGGTGACTGTGTTTTCAAATGATAGCTATTAACTATGGTTTTAAAAATACAGAAATAGCTCAGTGGTGCCATTTGAGAAAAGTTCTAAATGTTTTTAATAGGCAGGTGGAGGTCCTCGTAGCTGCCATTTTGTATTCCTCTTCTTGGCCTCTTCTGGGGAAGTTAATGGCAACCCTAGACCTGCCTGCTGCTGCTAAAAGAAAGGATCAATGTGTCTCACACTGCATCTGAGGTCATCAGTTTATCCCACTGCACAGGGCCATGAGACAGGCCCTGTGTCCTTGGCATCTCTACTTGCGACTTCTGGATTTTCATCAGGGCTTCCCCAGCATTAAAATAGAATGTGAGAACTCCACAGACCAGAACCCCCAGGGAACCATGAGCTAGTAAAAGTTAAGAAATTTTTTTTGACCTGCTATTGGGGTGGATTGTCTTTTGCAGTCAGATTTTTGATGAATAACATGCTCATCTTACTAAGGGAAATAGCCCCATCAACTGCAATGGTGCTGGTTGCAGGATAGTGCTAAGACAAAAGGATTTGACTCCATATCATCCATTTAACACAATGAGAGTTTTTGAAGGTGAGATCTGTATCATGTCAGGATTTCAGCAGGTGGGGTACAGCCAAATTTCATCTCTTCTCTGTGCCCATTTCTTTAGCAGAATCATAACTGCTCAGAGGACCCTGACCCAGAAGAACTGGTGTGTTTCTGCTACAGAAATAGGGTAGGATTTAAGAATCCCATACATGGGGTGCAGAGATCCCCTGCAGATGCTCAGGAGGGATTCAGGGCAGGACAGGAGTAAGGCTGGTAGATCCATTACTGTTCAGATCCACTGGGTCATTCTCCTCCAAAGAGGGGAGAGTGCACTGGCTGCAGGGGCTAGAGCAGCCTTGACTGTGCAGTAACTTCTGCAGACCAGCTCCACTGCCATTGTGAAGTCTGGAAAGAAGGGATTCAATTTCTCCTTCACCCCCACAGAAAAGGTCAGCTTGGCTGTGCTCTGCTTCCAGGATTTGTTCCTTTGTGTCCAGAGGTAAAGGGTGCTGGTTTTATCTCTCTCTTTCATGCACTATGGAGACACTTTGAAGCAATTCCAGAGGAGATGACTGGCAGAACAAGCCTGTAAAATAGAATCAGGAAAACCTGCTAGAAAAACCTACGAACCAACCTGCAGACAGTGCAGAAAACCAGCATGCTTGTGTTACCCGTCAAATCTGAACCACATGCTCACAATTTGTAGAATGCATCTTTGTGTTTTTAATAGGCTGATAAGCTTTGGGAAACAAGAATAAGATATCAAAATAAACTTTGATTCAGTTAACTGGCTCCCCATAAATACAAATGATTAAGTGCAAAATGAGTCAGTCCAGATAGGACAAGTTCCAATTGCATGTCTGTTTTTCACATGAATGTAAATTTTCATTGTGAAGTTGTTAAGACTAAAAGAGGCTTTTATGGCAGATCCATGATTCTCTAAAATTTCTGTCATCCCTTGTCAAACATTGTTTTCAAACATTGCACAGCTGCTATATGTGCGGGGCCATATGAACATATGCGTTGGTTTCACGGATCTAAATTGAACAAATGTTGTATAAATATTTAAAAGTGTCAAAAGAAGCAGCTGGTGGCTAAAGCAGTAGTTTTGTCATAGTAAATATGTATTTTGAATCACACCCTCTGGCTCTCTAGAGCCATTGTGATTCCACTGAGCTTCCAAGTTCCCACCCAAAGAGTTCAGCCTATCCCAAAACTTGATCATGTGACTTCAGTTCAGGCCAGGACACTTGCATTTAACACAGCAAAGATCATTAATTTTGTTCTGGTTGACAAGGCTGAGACAAACCCATTACCCTGTTAATGGGAGGGGGAGAATAAGGGTAGTTTCCCATCAGACATCATAAAATAACCCAGAATCAATATTGTAACTTGGGGAGGAGGGGGGCAAATACTGTTCCAAGATTCGCTGCTATAAAATTGCATTAAAAACCTTTGATCTCAAAGCACATGGGAATGACATTAGTTCTAGGACAACACACACAAAAACAATGGATTTTGGGCTACTTCTAATGGCCTCAGGGATGGGGGGAGGAAGCTTGGAAGTTTTAGACCCTAACAGCCATTTTAATTTGTTTATGACCATGGTTTTGTGTTCATGAATTGAGAGTGTCAGATGAAATGCCAGAAATGTTCTATAGTTTAACTGGGCTCTCAAGGTTCACATTGTTCTTTTCTGACTGGCATGGCTTTCTGAAAGATTTATGAAAATGAACAAAGATTTTCCACTGAGTTTCAGATTTTGATGCCAATGCCAGTTAGAATTTCATTATCCTGTGGCTTTTAGTAGAAGAGCTTTGTACCTTTTGTCAAGCTTACATGCTGAACATTTCTGCAGCCCAAAAAGTTTTAGTGGAAATGAATAGATGGTGCAGTGATTACGGCATTAGCCTCTAGGAGCTGGTGCAGTTCCTGTCTGAGACACCTGTATGAAATCAGTGCTGGTTAGCTCAGCATAACGTCTGCGAATAGATTTCCCATTCCCATCTGCTTTCTAAAATCCCAGCAATAGGAAAAGCATCAAGTCCCCCTAATTAAGAGGGGAGATTGGCCCACAAGTGGGAATAGCTCTGAGAGAGAGCAGGAAATGCTGCAAGGTTCCTCTCACACATGTTGCTTATCATCATTCCTTCAAGTGTGTGTAGAGGAATTTGCCTTTTCATGGAAGGAGAAGTAGTTTGGCTCCTAAAACGCATGGATACCAGGGAATCTGTTGGTAACAGGGCTTTTGCCATGGGGCTCCTGAACCTCCACCCACTCTGGCCCCTGCCTCCTCTGGCCCTCTTCTGACCCCATGTTAGCACAGCTCTCTTGTTGCTTTGACAACAGTATGGAGGACTTCTCTCCTGGCCAGTTACCCAAGAACAGATGGAGGCCCCACAGCTGCAAAAAGCAGCTCTACTCCCCAGTTCCAGGCTACTCCCCTCCCCGGCCTGGATCCCCAGCTCCCTCAGAATCCCCACAAAAAGGGTTTCTAGAGACAAAAAGGAGAGCAGTGTTACCTAGATGGCATTCCCCACATGCTCCAGGAATCCACTGAACAATTGTCCCCTCAGCCCCTGGATGCCACCTGGATTATTCCATATGATCCCACAAGTATAGTGGCTGACATAATTCAAAACGCTCGTTGTCAGCCTCCTGTCAGCACTGGGCTGTCATTTGACCTACTACGTACTTAAAAACAGCGGGCTGAATCCTGCACTCCTTAATCCTTCCCTCCGCAGAACTCCCACTGAAATCCAGAGGAGCTGTGCCTGACTAGGGATTATAGAATTTGGCCCAGATTTCCTATGCTGGCAGAGGAAATCACCCCTTCCTTTGACAGTGTAAGATAACTGTATTGAGTAAGTCTTAACACAGAGAATACATTTTACACCTTGTTAATCAATAGAGAAACAGCACCTGTCATTTCAAGTTGGTGTCACAACATAGGGATTGGAGAATAAGAAATAACTATAATGTGTTCATGCTGAAGGCTCTAGTCCTGCCATTTATTGTGTCCTAAAAGAGGCTGCCTTCTTGCTACTTTCCTCTGGGTGCATGTTGATCTGAAAAACCATCAGGTTACTTCGTGGGATTTTTTTATTATTATTAATCCATTACCTTCTTTCTTTGGGTATCAAGGCTTCCGTACTTTTTCTGGCCAAATTCCATACAGCAAATATGGCTGTTGTGATATTTGTTGAATATGAAGATGTTGGGATCTTTTAACATTTACTTAAAAAGAAAAGGAATAGCAAGAGGAAGTTTGGCTTAATGATGTTAGATCTGGTCCCAAGCTTCCTGAATGTGAATACTTTGATTTCTAGAGAAACCAAACAGAAACCTGAACGTTCGTCATATTTTTTCCTCTTGGGTCCTTTTTAAAATATCATTTGTCAGAACTGGGAAAATGAGGGGTCTTTTAGTATGTGTTAATTAAAATGCACTAGTTAACATCATATAGACACTACTCACTTTCCCAGAGTTGACAAACCCAAAGAGTTGTGTGAAATTTGTCCATTGACAAGACATTACTGGTCTTTAATAGTAATTGGAGATAGACTTTGTCACATTCTCTGAAGGTCTGCGCTATTGGGGTATGTCGCCCCAAGGCATGGAAGCAAGTTCCAGAGTTGATAAGTTTCTGCTGAAAGCTGATCTGCCCCCAGTCATGAGCCAAACAAATTCATGAACTCTCAGCACAAATGTGCTTTCCCAATGGACCTGAGCTCAACTGTCAAATAAGAGAGCATGAGGAGAGATGATCGCTAAAGAAAATCCCTTAAATACCTAACAATGCATGAACTTCCGTAACGGATTTCCTGAAATAAACAGATTGTTCAGGATGTCCTCAGGCTCTGATTCTGCAAGCTGCAGTGTGTGGGTGGATCCCCTACATCCAGGTGTACAGGTTTGGGGCCTATATGTGGACTACGGTTCTTTATGTCTCTAATACAGCATTGTATAGAACAAAATAATCAGCTGAGTATACTGAAAAACGTACTGTTAAACTAGAAACCTAGTAATGGGAGACAAGATTCTGATCTCCTCACAGCAGAACGTGAAAGCTAACAAACAAGATGTGTTTAAAATTCAATAGGTAGCCTGATAATATGCGGAATCTGTGAAACCTTATATTTGATTAGAATGTGACCCCTCTTCCTACCAAATGAACCAAGCCATCAGATATTTTAAAATCCTTCTGACTTAAAGTCTCAAATAGTTGAAAGTCTCAGAATGCGGAATATAATGGGTCTTACTTCTGAAACAGTAGAGACTAGATTCTGCACTGAAAATTCCAGAGAAGCACTCTCTCTGCTAGGTCTGCTGGAAAAGATCTGAACAATGGGGGCCTTGTTCCCGATGCAGAATGAGAGGTGTGGTTTTAAAAACCAGAGCTGGGAGAAGTTCAGACTTTCGAAAGGTCCCATTGTAACAGGGCCATGGAAATTTCATTGTTTTGGGTGGTGTCTGGAAATAGTGGAAAGACCCAGTTAGCCAGGTCTAGGAGAATCAACAGCATTTAATCACATTCTGATTCTGCTAGAGGCATAATTAGCTGCCTGAACAGCTTTAATGAGTTGATTAAAGAACTGCATAGTGTGAAATAACCATCTCTTATTGAGATCAACAGTAAAAGTAAAATAAACTGTCAAATGTTGAGCCCAGGCTGAGTGGAGAGAATAAGTGCATCTTCACTGCATGCTTCTTTCGGATATGTGCATATCCATGTAGCCCCTCACTTCCCCCCAGCACAGGTATAAACAGCAGTGCAGCTGATGCGGCACGGGTTAGGTGAGTGAAGACATGCCTGAAGGGTGTGCGTGTATACATACCCTGCATGGCTCTCCATTCACCCAATCGATGCCTCTTCCTAGGGTATATCTACACTGCAATTAAACACCCACAGCTGGCCCATGTCAGCTGACTTGGACTCATGGGACTCAGGCTATCGGACTGTTTAACTGCAGTAAGAAAAGGAGTAGTTGTGGCATCTTAGAGACTAACAAATTTATTTGAGCATAAGCTTTCATGAGCTACAGCCCACTTCATCGGATGCATTCAGTGGAAAATACAATGGGGAGATTTATATACATAGAGAACATGAAACAATGGGTGTTACCATACACACTGTAACGGGAGAGTGGGGGGGGGGGGAAACCTTTTGTAGCGATAATCAAGGTGGGCCATTTCCAGCAGTAGACACGAATGTCTGAGGAACAGTGCGGGGTGGGGGGGAATAAACATGGGGAAATAATTTTACTTTGTGTAATGACCCATCCACTCCCAGTCTTTATTTAAGCCTAAATTAATTGTATCCAGTTTGCAAATTAATTCCAATTCAGCTGTCTCTCATTGGAGTCTGTTTTTGAAGTTTTTTTGTTGAAGAATTGCAACTTTTAGGCCTGTAATCGAGTGACCAAAGAGATTGAAGTCTTCTCCGACTGGTTTTTGAATGTTATAATTCTTGACGTCTGATTTGTGTCCATTTATTCTTTTACGTAGAGACTGTCCAGTCTGGCCAATGTACATGGCAGGGGGGCATTGCTGGCACATGATGGTATATATCACATTGGTAGATGTGCAGGTGAACGAGCCTCTGATAGTGTGGCTGGTATGATTAGGCCCTATGATGGTGTCCCCTGAATAGATATGTGGACACAGTTGGCAACAGGCTTTGTTGCAAGGATAGGTTCCTGGGTTAGTGGTTCTGTTATGTGATGTGTGGTTGCTGGTGAGTATTTGCTTCAGGCTGGGGGTCTGTCTGTAAGCCAGGACTGGCCTGTCTCCCAAGATCTGTGAGAGTGATGGGTCATCCTTCAGGATAGGTTGTAGATCCTTAATGATGTGTTGGAGAGGTTTTAGTTGGGGGCTGAAGGTGATGGCTAGTGGCGTTCTGTTATTTTCTTTGTTGGGCCTGTCCTGTAGTAGGTGACTTCTGGGTACTCTTCTGGCTCTGTCAGTCTGTTTCTTCTCTTCAGCAGGTGGGTATTGTAGTTGTAAGAACGCTTGATAGAGATCTTATAGGTGCTTGTCTCTGTCTGAGGGGTTGGAGCAAATGCGGTTGTATCGTAGAGCTTGGCTGTAGACAATGGATCGTGTGGTGTGGTCTGGTTGAAAGCTGGAGGCATGTAGGTAGGAATAGCGATCAGTAGGTTTCCGGTATAAGGTGGTGTTTATGTGACCATCACTTATTAGCACTGTAGTGACCCAGAAGTGGATCTCTTGTGTGGACTGGTCCAGGCTGAGGTTGATGGTGAGATGGAAATTGTTGAAATCACGGTGGAATTTCTTAAGGGCTTCTTTTCCATGGGTCCAGATGATGAAGATGTCATCAATGTAGCGCAAGTAGAGTAGGGACATTCGGGCTCAGGCTGGAGCCCAGGCTCTGTGACCCAGCTCAGCCTTTCCCCTCTGCCTCCCACTGCCAGAGCTTTTCACTGACATGTAGCTACACACCACAGTGTGAATGAAGCCTGCTTCTCATTGTGGCGTCTAGCTACTCATACCAAAAGTGTAATGTAGATAAAAGTAATGTAGATGTCACCAATATGTTTGTATCAGCGACACTAGGAGAGATGCCCTGCCCGTGATCTGCCCACAGAAAGGACATGCCAAGGAGTGATCCCTGTGTGGATCAAGGGCCCCACGAACCTTGGTTCTCTTAAACACAATAAAAGAAGTTCCCAAGGCAAGGTATGTCCCACAGTCATTAACCAGTTTGCATGAAACAGTTTAACCAGGCATCTCTTTTGTTGTAATTTGTCTGACTTTGCAGCAGGATAGGACTTCGTTGCCGTTGGTTCCAGTATTAAAATGCATCTTAAAAAGTCAAGTATTGAAAATTAACTAGAAGCTCTGTTCAATGTCATTTAAATAGTCCTAGGGTAATGACAGATAATTGTCTGTGGGTAATTGCCTGGGGTGTGAAGGAGTTTGGTAGTAGCTATGGCAGCTGGATACCACCTGAGGATCTTGCTGTATGGGGTAATCCTGCAGTCAGTGAAGATAGCTCCAGGGCACAATGCAAAGCTGCCCTAATTTGGGGTAGCATATGGGCTACTGCCTTCAGTTATTTAAGGCCAATCTTGCAGTCTTTATCCAAGCTGACGTTCATTGAGATTGTTGCCTGAAGATTGCAGGATTCTGGCCCTTAGAGTAGAACAAGCACACTTAAAGCATTTGTTTGCAAGTGTGAATTCACCCTTGTAAGAATGTTTCATAAATCTTCTTTCCTTGCTAGCATCCAGTGTGAATGTGTTCTTTGCTAAAAGACTTCTTAAACTTTGTAAATTAGTCTGTGCACCTTCAGTTACAGACAGGGAAGTCCACCCTGTATTTCTGTATACCATGTCGTTAGCATGTAACCGTGCTTATGTTAAAACACAGTGAACTATTGTCAAGGTTCCTCCCCCACTCTGAACTCTAGGGTACAGATGTGGGGACCTGCATGAAAACCTCCTAAGCTTACTTTTACCAGCTTAGGTTAAAACTTCCCCAAGGTACAAATTAATTTTATCCTTTGTCCTTGGGATATCCACTGCCACCACCAAACTCTAACTGGGTTTATTGGGAAACGTAGTTTGGACACGTGTTACCCCCCAAAATCCTCCCAACCCTTGCACCCCACTTCCTGGGAAAGGTTTGGTAAAAATCCTCACCAATTTGCATAGGTGACCACAGACCTAAACCCTTGGACCTGAGAACAATGAAAAAAGCATTCAGTTTTCTCACAAGAAGACTTTTAATAGAAATAGAAGTAAATAGAAGTAAAGGAATCACCCCTGTAAAATCAGGATGGTAGATACCTTACAGGGTAATTAGATTCAAAACATAGAGAATCCCTCTAGGCAAAACCTTAAGTTACAAAAAAGACACACAGACAAAAATAGTCATTCTATTCAGCACAATTCTTTTCTCAGCCATTTAAAGAAATCATAATCTAACACATACCTAGCTAGATTATTTACTAAAGTTCTAAGACTCCATTCCTGGTCTATCCCCAACAAAGACAGACTATAGACAGACACAGAGACCCTTTGTTTCTCTCCCTCCTCCCAGCTTTTGAAAGTATCTTGTCTCCTCATTGGTCATTTTGGTCAGGTGCCAGCGAGGTTACCTTTAGCTTCTTAACCCTTTACAGGTGAGAGGATTTTTCCTCTGGCCAGGAGGGATTTCAAAGGGGTTTACCCTTCCCTTTATATTTATGACAGCTATGTTATCATACTGGATCTGAGTTGCACAGGATCCTGGAAGTACCCCAATGGGAAGAGGTCTATTCTCAAATGTAATTCAAATTTAAAAAAAACAAATTCTGGAATAAATATGTCTGCTAGCGTCTGGTCACCCCATCTCAAAAAGGATATAGTGGACCTGGAAAAGGTTCAAAGAAGGGCAACAAAAATGATTAAGGGTCTGGAACAACTTCCATGCGAAGAGAGATTAAAAAGACTGGGAGTGTTCATCTTAGAAAAGAGATGACAAAGGTGAGATATGACAGGAATTTATAAAATCATGACTGGTGTGGAGAAAGTGAATAAGGAAGCATTATTTCCGCCTTCACATAAAAAATAGGGGGTACCTGATGAAATTAATAGTCAGCAGGTTTAAAACATACAAGAGGAAGTACTTTTTCACACAATGCACAGTAGACCTGTGGAACTTGTTGTCATGAGGCCAAAAGTATAATAGGGTTCAAAAAAAAGAATTATATAGGGTTAGGGAGGACAGGTTCATCAATGGCTATTAGCTAAAATGGTCAGGGATGTAGCCGCCTGCTTGGGTCATCCATAAACTCTAGCTGCCAGAAGCCGGGACTGGATGACGGGTGGATCACTCAGAATTGCCCTGATCCGTTCATTCACTCAGAAGCATCTAGCATTGGCCATTGTCAGAGAGAGGATACAGGGCTACACGGACAATTGATCTTTCCCAGCATGGCTGTTCTTATGAGAGCCCGGAACCTTGAGCGTCCAGTCTCAACCCTGAACTCATTTAATTGTTGAGATGGGCCCTTAAAGAGGCTAATTCAGAGGATGAGCTTTTCTTCCCCCATTCCAAACTCCACTATTCCCACCAGCTTCTGTCTCCTGCTTCCAAGCAGCTCACATTGGCAATAAGCTCTCCAGCAAGTCACTGAATCAAGCTCTTAAGGATCTTCACAATGAAAAGCATTTTCTCCCCAGCACAATGAGGCTATTTTCCTTCTCAACAGATATGCCAGTAGCACCAGGTCATCTATCAGAGGGGCCATTCTACACGGTGCTCCAGCCAAGTTTCACTTTAAGGCCTGATTTAGGAACAGGACTCCCTGAGAGTTTTCAGGCTCTCTGAGAAAGTTAAACGGGACTCTCCTCAAGTCCAAGTGCCCATCAACTTTCAGGTCATATTACAGTACTTAGAACTCCTTCTCCCATTGTTCCTTAGAGTATGAGTATTAAGTTCTTCTTCAAGTGATGGTCCTTATGTGGATTCCACATGTGGATGTGCATGCATGCCATGCACCTGGGTCCAGAAATTCTTCAGAACCATGTCTGTTGACCCGTACATGCACAGTAGCCTCCCTCATATTCCTGACCGAGGGTATAAGAGGCAGTGCGGGTTGATGCCTCTCCAGTTCCTTCTTACTGCCATATGGCCTGAGTCAGAATCATGTCCTTCTTCAATCCATGCATAACGTGTAAAGTAAAATCTTTGTAAATAGTTGTATATCTTAGCGTAGTAGTTATAGTTAGTATAGTATATAATTAGTATAGAATAGTCGTGTGTGTGTCCCCACAGTCAAGGGAAATCCTCTCTGGCCCCGGGACTATGCCCAGAGTCCCAGGGTTCAAGAATTGCAACTCCTGCCCTTGCTCCTTCTCCATCAGAGATGAGCATCCATGGTCCCTGTACTGTCTGAGTGAGGCACATCTCTCTGCAAAGTGCAGTATCTGTCGATCCTTCTTTCCCAGAACTAGAAAGGCCCAAGAGCTCTAACTAAAAAAGTTCCTGGTGGAGCAGGCGATGAACTGCGGTGTGCTGTTGTCTGTCTCTATTAGGACAAATGGCTGCATGCACCTGCATGACACCATTCGCCAGACTTCACTTGTGGAGTCTCCAAGCTTGGGTCCACTCCACCTACAAACCAAACATGGATCGCATTGACTCCCCCACCAGAGTTCTCACCTCCTTTGCTTGGTGGTCCAACCCAAACAAAGTCATGGTGGGGATTCCCTTCAGCCCTCCCATTCCAAGGGCCAACATTTTGACAGATGCTCCCTTATGGGGTGGGAGTGCTCACCTGTACTACCACATTGCTTGGGATACCTGGACCCCAAGAGAGGCCAGGCTACCCATGAACTTACTGGAACTGATAGCAGTCCGGCTTGCATGCAAGACCTTCCTTCTCCTCATACGCTCGCTCCATGTGGAGATAATATCACCACAGTGGTCTATATAAACAAACAGGGAAGAGTGAGCTCTCGTCTCCTCTGCCTGGAAGCAGTCAGACTTTGGAACTAGTGTATCAGAAACCACATTAGAATACAGGCCGCATATCTCCCAGGTGTTCATAACTCCCTGGCAGATAAATTAAGCAGCAGCTTCTCTGTAGACCTTGAATGGGAGATCCACGACACAGTTCTAGCCAACACATTCACACATGAGTCCACTATGGGACCTCTTTGCATCCCAGACGAACAGGAAACTTCCTATGTATTGCTCCACGGGAGCCACAGGCTATGATTTCTAGGGTGACGCTCTCCTGAACGGACAACTCAGATATGCCTTTCCTCCCATCTCCCTACTACCACAAGTTGTTTGGAAGAACCATTGCAACAGAGCCATCATCATCCTAGCATGCTACTGGACCAGTCAGTTCTGTTTCACAGAACTCCTAACAATGGCTGCATGCCCACTTATCAGGATCTCCAAACCCAGGACAGGGGCAAAATCAAGCATCTCAACCCAGGTTCACTCCACCTCCTGGCCTGGTGTTTGGATGTGCATCGGCAATAGAATGCTCAGGCTCCACCCCGTTCAGGAAATCCTTAACCAAAGTAGAAAAGATTCTACTAGTGCCTGCTACCTGGCTAAGTGGCAGCGCTTTTCGGCCTAGGTATGTCACCACGAACATTCACTTGATACTGTGGGCTTTCCAGTTATCCTAGATTATCTCCTCTCCTTCAAGCCTTCAGGTTTGGCCCTTAGTTCACTCTGGGAACACCCAGCCACCATCGGTGCCTTCCTCTCTCCAGTGGAGGGATAATCTTCTCATTACGCACCTGGCTAGTGTACGATTTATGAAGGGTTTGATCAGGACCTTCCCACCAGGCATTAACCCTATGCCTCAATGGGACCTTAACCTTGTTCTGTCAATACCCACAAGTCTGCCCTTCGAACTTATGACAGCATGCACCATGATGATCCACCTGACCATGAAAGTGGTGTTCTTAGTTGCCATCACTTCAGCCAGAAGGGTCAGCAAGCTAGGAGCCATGATGGCAGATCCTCCTCATGCAAAGTACAAGTATTTCACAAAGAGAAGGTCTCCTTTAGGTTACACCCCAAATTCCTCCCCAAGATTGTTGCTGAGTTTCACATCAATCCATCAATACATTTACCTGTATTTTTCTCAAAACCCCATGCTTCTGCTGAAGACAAGCGACTTTACTCCCTCATTGTCAGGTGTGCCCTGGCGTTCTATCTGCAAACAACCAAACCCCTCAGAACATCTCTGAAACTCTTTGCTGTTTTGTAGCATTCTAAGCATCCCAAAACTCACTCAGAAATCCTCTCTGAGGATATGGCTTGATCCCAAGATCTTTCTGCTAAGGCAACAAACTTTCCCTGTCCTGGGGGTAGTGTTCCCTCTAATTTTTCCAACCCATGTGCGGAATGAATTTTGTTATGTGCACCAATATGGAGGTGATGTGCCACACATCACCTTCATATCAGTGCACATAACAAAATTCATGTGATGGGGGTGGGGCCGAGGGGTTTGGAGTGTGGGAGGGGGTTCAGGGCTGGGACACAGGGTTGGGGTGCAGGCTCTGGGGTAGGGCCGGGGATGAGGGGCTCAGGGCTAGGGCAGAGGATTTTGATTCAAGGGTGTGAGGACGCCGGTTGGGGGTGGGCTCTGGGGTGGGGCCGGGGATGAGGGGTTTCGGGTACAGGAGGGTGCTCCGGGTCTACAGTAGGGAGAGAGGACTCCCTGCAGCTCTCTCTCCCCACAGCCGTGGCATCTCTGGGGCTGGAGCTGCAGGATAGGCGCCTCTCCCCCATCCGCAGCCAGTCTAGGCCAGGGGATGGGTGCTCCAGCTGCGCCTGGCGCCAGACCGGGTTGCTCCAGCCACACCTGGGCCTGGGCTGTGCTGCTCCAGCAGGTCCAAGCACCCCAGACGCAACAGGTCCGGGCCACATCACCATTGGGGCTGGGGGAGGGGTACCCTGCCAGGCCCCCAGGCAGGTTCCCTGAGCGCCTGTACAACGCTAAACAGGCTGCTGCATGGCCACGCAGCTTACAGGGAACTTAGCCTGGGAGCATTACATCTCACTCAACGCAAACACAAGCTGCCTCCACAATATCCTTATTGGATGTTCCGCTGCAGGACATTTGCAGGGCAGCAACTTGCAGCTCTTTCCACATGTTCTAACTCAAGCCGTACCTGCTTGATTAGGAGAGGTAGATGCGCTGGAGGGTAGGGATAGGATAACAGAGGGCCCTAGACAAATTAGAGGATTGGGCCAAAAGAAATCTGATGAGGTTCAACAAGGACAAGTGCAGCGTCCTGCACTTAGGACAGAAGAATCCCATGCACCGCTACAGACTATGGCTTGGAAGCAGTTCTGCAGAAAAGGACCTAGGGTTACAGTGGATGAGAAGCTGGATATGAGTCAACAGTGTGCCCTTGTTGCCAAGAAGGCCATTGGCATTTTGGGCTGTATAAGTAGGGGCATTGCCAGCAGATCAAGGGACGCGATCGTTCCCCTCTACTCGACATTGGTGAGGCCTCATCTGGAGTACTGCGTCCAGTTTTGGGCCCCATACTACAAGAAGGATGTGGAAAAATTGGAAAGCATCCAGCGGAGGATAACAAAAAAGATTAGGGGACTGGAACACATGACTTATGAGGGTAGGCTGAGGGAACTGGGATTGTTTAGTCTGCGGAAGAGAAGAATGAGGGGGGATTTGATAGCTGCTTTCAACTACCTGAAAGGGGGTTCCAAAGTGGATGGGTCTAGACTGTTCTCAGTGGTACCAGATGACAGAACAAGGAGTAAGTTGCAGTGGGGGAGGTTTAGGTTGGATATTAGGAAAAACTTTTTCACTAGGAGGGTGGTGAAGCACTGGAATGGGTTACCTAGGGAGGTGATGGAATCTCCATCCTTTGAGGTTTTTAAGGTCAGGCTTGACAAAGCCCTGGCTGGGATGATTTAGTTGGCGATTGGTCCTGCTTTGAGCCAGGGGGTTGGACTAGATGACCTCCTGAGGTCCCTTCCAATCCTGATACTCTATGATTCTGTGATGGCAGTATTACAAGCATCTTTGCTACCAGCTTCCTCACACCCTCCTCCAATCAGAATACCATTTGCCAGTCACCCACATGTGGAATACATTTGGGGACCATGACTCGAAGAAGAAATGGAGACTACTTAGGGCTTGTTTACACTACAAAATAAGGTAGACTTAAGTTAGGTTGTCCTACAGCCACTGTAGTAATTTAATCAGCTGTTTGTGTACCCTCCTTTTGCCGGTGGTGCACGTCCTTACCAGGAGCACTTGCACCAACCAAAGTGGGGCATTATGGGGCATTGACAGCCGGAGTCTGGGGCTCACAGCTGGAGCCTCCCCCACCTGGCATCAGGGCTGATTAGGTATCAAGGACATTGTTGCCCTGTGCTGCCGATTCTCATTCCTAATATTCCACAGGAACAAGCCTCGTTTTAAAATAGTTCCAAGTTTCACAGGAGTCAGTTCTTGAGCCTTCCCTTTTACTATATCAATAATTTGGCATCCCCTGGGTATTGTCAGAGACCTGAAGTTCTTTCTCAACAGAACTTGAGAGTTCTGATTTTAAAAAAAAAATCAAAATGTGTATGTCAGGATTCCCATTCTGTGCTAGCCAAAAGCATATGCATCTCAGAGACTTACCCCAGAATATTAAAGCTTGCTCCACTCAGGATACATTAACCTCTTGACTGAGAAAAATCAATAAGGTTTGCCAGGCTGTCACCTGTGTATATATACACAATCATCCATTTCTCTAGGGTAGATGAAGGAGCGTCTTCAGATGTTGCAGCTGGCTGTAATGTAGTGGGTGCAGTCCTCTGGAAACACTAATCAGAGTTAAGGCTAGGATTTTGTCATGGATATTTTTAGTAAAAGTCATGGACAGTTCACGGACAATAAAGAAAAATTCATGGACGCCCCTGACCTGTCCATGACTTTTACTAAAAATGTCTGTGACAAAATGTGGAGCTCAGCTGCAGGGTCCCCACACTGCCTGCAGTGGCTCAGCAGCTGCTGGGGCCACTCCAAGCTCTGGGGGCCCCCACCGCCCACGGGAGCTTGGAGCTCCAGTGGCCCCCACTGCCCGCAGTCACTTGGAGCTCTGGGGTACCCCTGCAGCCCTTGGTGGCCGGGAGCTCTGGAGGGCCCCCACGGCAGCCAGGAGTTCTGGGGGGGCCCCCTCCGGGTGGGGAGGAGGGTACCCTGCACCTCCCAGCCACTGTGTCATGTTACAGATTCTGTGACTTGCACAACCTCCGTGAAAAAATTGTAACCTTAATCATAGTCTCCTCTTGGATTTAGCATCTCACATAGTCTAGGTTTCTCAAGTTCTGCTAGGTATGATATTACAGACAATGAGAGACTTGAGCAGAAAAGCAAATTTGTACTTACCAGAGAATTCTGTTTCTGTGATGTCCTTACAGATTCTCCACCAAGAAATCAACCCATTGTCTTGTTCTCAGTAGTAATTAATATCTAGCTCCGACATAATGCTTTTCATACAAAAGAGGTCCGTATCATTTGCCCCATTGTACAGATGTAGATTATTAGTGAGGTTGTCATAAAAAGAGAGTTTTCGCCTGGTTAGCATGGGCTGCTCTAGAGAGGAGGGAAGAGTGACAAAAACTTAGCAAAAAGAACAGAAGTACTTGTGGCACCTTAGAGACTAACAAATTTATTTGAGCATGAGCTGTCGTGGGCTACAGCTCACTTCATCGGAACTTGGTGGTCTCTAAGGTGCCACAAGTACTCCTGTTCTTTTTGCGGATACTTAAAAAACTTAGCAGCAGCTTGTCCTAATCACGTTGGTGACATGGCCCATGTTCCAGAAGAGGGGAGACACTTCACAGAAATCTAATTTGCTGGTAAAACCGAAGTGCTCTTCCCCCACAGTACCAGTAGTGTAATATAGTAATGTCTAACTGTGATTATCATCTTTAACTGATTCCATTGTGCCTTTGTTCTCACTTTTTCAGATGGGTATGCATTTTCTCAAGAAGAACACGGAGTTGTTTCTCAGTCTCAAGTTGTTCGATCCTACGACACTACCAAACAGAGAGCTGGAGTAGAATAACACAGTTCTTCCCTTGATTGGTGGTGGGAATAATGAGATTTGGATCAATGCACCCACTGTTAACACATCCTTGACTAAGGTTGGCAGCAGCAGCCAAAACACTGGAACACTCATTTCTGTGGCCTTAGCCAACACATTTGTTATGTATTCCCCCTGCAGACCTTGAGCACACATTGTGGGGAAATCATTGTTTTAAATCAATTGCAGTGCTCTGCCTAACTTTTGTTTATGTTGTCATGAAGCATTTGACTGTGCTATGTGAGGTGTGAAATTAAAAACATTATGTTTTACCACTATTTAAAACGGCAGTATAAATTGTTCTGGGAGAAAAGTAAAGAATTTATGTTCCATGAGAAATTGGCCTTTGCTTAATTGGAATAGGGGTATTGACATTTCCTGTTTTGTTACCCATAGATTAAGTACACAGAGCTGCATGTAAGCCTTACCCTATAACAGTCACTGTTTACTTTAGCTGATAGAATTTTTAAATGGACAAATTAGGTATAAATTTTTTGATTGAACAAAACAACACAGTATATGGTAGGCTGGGAAAGCTAAGTGCTCATTTTGCATACCTGGTCATGACAAATTAACACAGTATGGCAATTAAGTCTATAAAATATTTCACCACCTTTTTACAGGATTCTTTATGGCTTTATCTTAGCTTTCTTTAAAAAACTTATCCACCTGGACAGTATCTATATCCTACAGGTTGCATGGCAGGACAGGTGCATGCATTCTGCACAGGGAACATCCAAAAATATACAACCCCTTTCCAACAGTTTTGTGCATTGTACTTGAATGAGAACTTCAAATCTGGGCATGAGACATCCTTTTTTAAACTATATAACAAAACATCAAGAACTGAAATGCTCAGTGTATCTTCCATGTTATTCTGCAGCAAGGAAGCAACCTCCAGCAAAGAGTTGGGTACTGGAAGGACTATTGGGATTCATAGGAAGTGGGCAGGGACAGAAACTGCTTCAACATTTCCTCCCAATGCTGAGGTTCACACTCTCCTTTCTAATGTCTGAAAATCTGATGCCTTTACATCCTCTACTGGTGGATTCTATGTAAACTCATGGGACAAGAGTACATCTTGGGCTGTCACGTGCCAAGATGTGCATAATGTCTGCGCAAGAAGGGAACGGCTGTGGAAAAGAGATCAGTGCGCGTTACCAAATCCTCTATGGCCATGGAGTCTGGAGGGAACTCATACCCCAAAAAAGCCAACTTGGAAATGGGAAAAAAAGCCTCTTTCTGCCCAATGCTTTGGAGAAACTGTTTGAGGACATTTCATCCTTTTGAAAAGCTGACCATCCCCCCACCCCCCAGCACTGCCACAGCTGCTTTAGAGTAAGAGAGGGATGATTGCATCAGTTCATGTTGTCACATAAGAGCATTGCTAGTCATGATGGGAAGAGAAGACCAGCTGTTTGTGGGTTCAACTGCGCCAGTTCCCTTCCTAGACCTGATCCAACTGAGTACTCCCCAGATTTCCTGAGATATGTTCTGAATCCAGCAAGCTGAAAGGAATGCTGGTTTTACTGACTTACTTTCTGAATGGGACGGCCTGCAATTGCCTATGTTGGAAGTATGCAAAAATCTGAAAGAAGGGGGCAGAAGTAAGAACTGAATAGAGCCCTTAGAAAGCTAACACTGTCCTCCAGACGAGGCCTATTAATTTTAGTCACCAAACCATGTTTTTGAATAGCATAAAGTAAATATTGCTGCGCAGTTTGTGTTCAGCCAACTTTCTCAGTTATTGCATAAGGTATACATGTGCACTTAAGAAGCTGACACTGTTTTTGCCATACTGACCATCATCCAGAACGTTTATTGATTTAAGTCTATTTGAAAGTAATAGAGATATGAATATTTTTGCTCAGCAAGCAAAAGCAAAACACTAGCCTGGCTCACTGACTTAAGGGTCTTGAGTGATCTCCAGCACTCGAACACCACAGTTCAATTCCCAGTGCCACCTCTAGGGCCTAGACTTCTCTCACATTGAACAGTAAATTTTCTGGTCCTACAGCACCAGGCAGGATTGGTCTTGGATTAGGGTGATGATTTGGAGGGAAAAGTCATCACCTTCTAGTTGCAGTGCTAATGAGGGAATTATGCAATGAGTAAAACTTGCAAGTAATTTGCCACAGGCATGAATGTCAAGGGGCTCTCTCTCTGTGTTTGTGTTTGTGTGTGTGTGTGTGTGTGTGTGACTGAGAGAGATATGAGACATAAAGGAGAGAGTACCAAGAGGGCGAATAAACAAAAGACAAAACCTGATCTCAGGCATATTAGAACCTTTTTGTGCCAATCCAACACATTAAACATTTTCTTTTTATTCAGAAACTAGTCCTGCTTAAGAATTACACAAGGTAAATCTGCACTTGGACAAAGTTGATGTTTCTTCCATTTCCAACACCACAGAGTAAAATTATCTTCCTACACGGACACAAATAAGCCTTTGTACGCTAAACTACACTGCAAATGTTAATATTTAAGTACTTTCAGAGGGTTTTTTTAAAAGTATGTGAAAAAGTACATAAAAATTGTACAAACAATAATGCAAGCTAAGCTTATGCATTGAGGGGAGCATAGAAAGACCCCATACTCGCTTCAGTTATTTGTTTAGTGCAACAAACTTTTGTGCAGCAAAATGAGGGATGCTGTGGAGGAGCAGCTGTCAGCTGCTGTGATTTATTTTACTAGCACAGACTATGGGCTGTATCTTTTTGACCCAGCTGTACATGGAGGTCAGAGAGTGTCACACACAAACCCTCGCTAGAGTGAATAGTGGATTGAACTGAGATACATACGCTGATGTCAGCGCAATGGAAACTACACATGGGCCGATCACACAGCTATACAGTATGTGACATGCGGACTGGTAGGTCAAATTTTATCATTAGTGAAGGACCTTATTGTGGATCTGGGTTAATCCTGCAGCACCCACCCAGGTCAAGACCTGGCATTCTTCTTGTCCTTTGGAGTCATTACCAGCTCTGATCTATTGTTGTAAGCTATATCCTGGCTGTTTTAGTTCCTTGTCTTTGTGAGCAGTGATTAGGTGTATTCCAGCATGTATTAGCAAAAAAGAGAAGCACAACAGCTCTGTATCAACAAAAGTCCATGTTCAATCACAGAGCTGCGTAGCAGCAGGAGTAGCCTTTGAAACAACATGGTGAAAATGTTATCAGCTAGACAGGGGAGCAGAGTGGAATAAGCTAAAGATTTCTGCTTGACAGTCTGTATTAACACTTCAGTGCTGACCAGAAAATGGACTCGTTGGAAGCTCTCTGCATTGACCAATCTGCCAGTTCTGGGGAACAGCTGACGTGTCTCTGCCTAGGCTCCTTTGTGAAAAACAGACATTATTTGTCCCTTTGGATCAATACAATGCACGATCTGGAGGGGGGCATGGAAACTACTGTTTCTTTAACAAAATGCCTAATAAATTAAAACCGGTGAACTAGGATTTGAGCCGAGCGCTGCGGAGAAGTCTGTTGACATTTTCATTTCCTTGAAAGAGCTTCAGGTCTTGCTGTAGGCAGCAAGCAGGAGAAGTCAGTAATAACTTGTCAAGGAGGAACAGTGAATAACTAATAAAAGTATCTGAGTCAAACTAAGTTGCTAATATATTTAAAAATGTATGTGGAGTTAACATAAACTATATGGGTTGTAAATTAAGATAACAGTCAAACCTCCCTAATCTGCAATTCACTAGACCACACACTTTTTAATGTTTGCCAGAAATGTGCATTCTCTCTCCACCACTCAGCTAACAGCTAATAGCAGATGTTGCAGTGAAGTCTCCTATTAGTGAGATTACATAATTTTTACAGCACGTATTAAAATGTGTTTGCTAGGAGAATATCAATTATTAATAATGAAAACTAAACCAAGGTGGGAAAAATATGTGAAAAGTCCATGTTGTGTTGCCAGCTTTGTGCTTATTCACTTAAGGTGACATTCAGCCCTGTACAGACGGCCAGCACAAGCCTTAAGTGGGGCATAAGCCTGGTGCCACCTATACACAGGGGTTAATTTCACCCTTATGGGCTAATCCACAAAATGTAGTAATTTGCACTGGTTCTTCCATGCTTCAGCATGAATCAGTGAAGGTCTGGTGTCTGTTCTGCAAGCAGCCATGGCTTTATAACTAGTAAGGATGTCAGTTTTAATTTCATTTTTAAACTAATGTGGAGAGTGTGGTCTTGTCCTTATGCTCAGCACTCAGGGATTTGAACTGGAAACAGTTGCTATAATGGGAGTCACACCCAAGAAACCCTGTGGAGTTAGATGAGCTCTTGCCTAGTTTTGAAGCATGGCAAAATGTTTTAGCCTAATTGTGACACAATGTGTGAGGTCGCAGACCTGAAGTAATTGACGCAGTAGTTTAAAACTCAGTCAGCTGGTGTAATGAGGCCTTCATCTGCTGATGACCCTAAATATATATAGAGAGAGAGTGATGAAAAAGAGCATTGTAACCAGGCAGGACCTGACACACTGATGTGCAAATAAAGAGGGGCTGTGAATTGAAATCCAGATGACTGGGCATCCAGTACAACTAGCAACTACTGCTGTGCACACCAGCGTTTTTCAGAGCCAAAGTCGGAGATAGGACGAGACTGGCAGATCATTATGGCAATGACAGCTGGGTTTTCTAACAGCGTTCTATCAGTCTGGACCCCCTTGTGTCATGACAGGATCACCATACAAGAGTGCATATGCACTTTCCCAGTGAATGACCAAAGAGCAGAGTCCTGTTCTTTAGCATGCTCCTCCCTCACTCACTTCCCTCACGTGCCCTTTCTACAGGAGACCTATCCCCATATTTAGCTTCTTGAAATATGGGCATTTCAAAATGATCTGAGCTGGAAGGCAGCGCCTGGGAGTCAGGTGGGGCCAGTGAACCATCAAGTAGCTGGGCTTTGGTATACTGAGTTCTAATAAGTCCATGGCTACGTAGAACCTGTATGGTTATTATTTATGCTGCAAACAATGGTCACGTGACCATTCCCAGAAACAGTGGAGCAAGAACATCCTGCTCCAGGAACACAGAGCCTAATTCCTTGAGAATCGCAATTAGCAGAATAGGGTGTTAGGCATACAATGAAGCAGAGCTGAGTCTGTCCAGAATGGAGAGCATGGTGCATGTAGGGCTCAGTCCTGAGAGGGGAACAGAGCATTTTGGCTCATTTTCAGCAGTGCGCTAGCCAGGCATGTGAGCAGTTCCATTGTCTGCAGTGGGAATATATTTAAGTTAAGCACGTCTGTGAGTACATCACTGGATCAGGGCCAGAGGACTCTGCATCTTGCAAGATCAAGCCCAACACAATTGCTCAGATACACCCATAGTTAGACAAACTTTGTCCTTGTGCATCAGGGGTTTCTAGGAGTTCAAACCGCACCCCTCCACTGTTCACAACAGCGACTGCTGCCATCCGATGAAGTGAGCTGTAGCTCACGAAAGCTCATGCTCAAATAAATTTGTTAGTCTCTAAGGTGCAACAAGTCCTCCTTTTCTTTTTGCCATTTAATAGACTTAGTAGCAATGCTGCTCCTTAGGACCACTCAGAACAACAGCAACAGAGCTCAGACACTCCTGATTCAAAAGGCTAGTCCACCTACCATCTGAGCTTGAGGAAATTCTCCATTGAGAGAGGGGGCCTAAGACACACAGATGACTAGTTCTGTTCCATGCCATTCAGGCGATGGTACCCACAGACTCCAGCCAGTTCAGTATGTTCTGTGCTGTAGGCTCAAGGAAGCCCTCAACCCTTGTTATTTACAGATTAAAATCAGAAAGGCGCAGCCTGCACTGCCAGGCAACACGTGATGCCCAAGTGAGGTCACAGCTAACACGTTCCAGCCTTGGCGTCTCTCAGACCATGGCATGTGTGCTCAAGATGGCTGCCTGGAGGGCCCAGTGGGTCACACTCCACTTGGTCAAGAATGTTAAAAAATTGGCAGAGTATTGCAGCTGGGCACAAGAGGAGGAGCAAGTGCCTCCCTCCTGCTTCCAAACAATCACAACAACCCCCGCCCCACACACACACACACACACACACACACACCCATCTGCTCTTTTCCACGAGCACACAGGGCTCGCTCTGAGATGGGTGATGTGCTGCTTCCAGGGACTGTGGCACTGGCTTTAATGCCTTGTGAACAACTGCTGCTCCAGAACTCTGGGGCAAGGAAGAGGAGCCCCATGCCAGCACCCGCTCACTGCAGCAGTATCCTCAACCAGTCAGCTCCCACTCCCCACCCCCCGCCCCACAACACACAAAATCTTTTCCTTGTTTCTACCCATGAGCCAAAGCCCACAATTCTTTGGGACAGAGTAGGCAACAGACCAATTTCTTGGGCAGTGTATGCATTGTGGACCCAAAAAGATTGAAAACGCCTGAGTTGTGTCATACTGAAGACAACAGAGATAGGGCTTCACTGCAGCAATAACTTGGCCTCTTACTCAGGCCTCTAGCCTAGCTCTCAGCTGGACACAGATACAGCCACACACAAAACTTTCACAAGGGTGGTGAGGCTTCCAACCTCGGCTTGCCGGCCCGTCCGGAGGCTACAGTCTAAAGACTAAGTGTTGCTTTCACTGGGCTGGGCTCTACCCTCTTGCCAGTGTGGATGCAGGCTAAACCAGCAAGCACACCCTCCAATGCCTACCCACCATTTCCTCTCCCCCATGGGTCTAGATAGAAGGCCGAACAAGACGCGCTCTCACAATTATCTGGGAAAGGTTGATGAAGCAGCTCAGTTTATGGCTGCACTAAGGACCATGGGATGTGCCCCCAGAAGTCCTAGAACCTCATATGAGACAGTGCAGTCCCTGTATGAACCCAGTGAAGTGGACACACTGGCGTACCAATCATAGAATATCAGGGTTGGAAGGGACCTCAGGAGGTCATCTAGTCCAACCCCCTGCTCAAAGCAGGACCAATCCCCAATTAAATCATCCCAGCCAGGGCTTTGTCAAGCCTGACCTTAAAAACTTCTAGGGAAGGAGATTCCACCACCTCCCTAGGTAATGCATTCCAGTGTTTCACCACCCTCTTAATATCCAACCTAAACCTCCCCCACTGCAACTTGAGACCATTACTCCTTGTCCTGTCCTCTTCTACCACTGAGAATAGGCTAGAACCGTCCTCTCTGGAACCACCTCTCAGGTAGTTGAAAGCAGCTATCAAATCCCCCCTCATTCTTCTCTTCTGCAGACTAAACAATCCCAGTTCCCTCAGCCTCTCCTCATAAGTCATGTTTTCCAGATCCCTAATCATTTTTGTTGCCTTTCACTGGACTCTCTCCAATTTATCCACATACTTCTTGTAGTGTGGGGCCCAAAACTGGACACAGTACTCCAGATGAGGCCACACCAATGTCGAATAGAGGGGGATGATCACGTCCCTCGATCTGCTCGCTATGCCCCTACTTATACATCCCAAAATGCCATTGGCCTTCTTGGCAACAAGGGCACACTGCTGACTCATATCCAGCTTCTCGTCCACTGTCACCCCTAGGTCCTTTTCCGCAGAACTGCTGCCGAGCCATTCGGTCTCTAGTCTGTAGCTGTGCATTGGGTTCTTCCGTCCTAAGTGCAGGACCCTGCACTTATCCTTATTGAACCTCATCAGTTTTTTTTTGGCCCAATCCTCCAATTTGTCTAGGTCCCTCTGTATCCTATCCCTGCCCTCCAGCGTATCTACCACTCCTCCCAGTTTAGTATCATCCGCAAATTTGCTGAGAGTGCAATCCACACCATCCTCCAGATCATTTATGAAGATATTGAACAAAACTGGCCCCAGGACCGACCCCTGGGGCACTCCACTTGACACCGGCTGCCAACTAGACATGGAGCCATTGATCACTACCCGTTGAGCCCGACAATCTAGCCAACTTTCTACCCACCTTATAGTGCATTCATCCAGCCCATACTTCTTTAACTTGCTGACAAGAATACTGTGGGAGACCATGTCAAAAGCTTTGCTAAAGTCAAGAAACAATACATCCACTGCTTTTCCTTCATCCACAGAACCAGTAATCTCATCAATGAAGGCGATTAGATTAGTCAGGCATGACCTTCCCTTGGTGAATCCTTGCTGACTGTTCCTGATCACTTTCCTCTCATGTAAGTGCTTCAGGATTGATTCTTTGAGGACCTGCTCCATGATTTTTACGGGGACTGAGGTGAGGCTGACTGGCCTGTAGTTCCCAGGATCCTCCTTCTTCCCTTTTTTAAAGATTGGCACTACATTAGCCTTTTTCCAGTCATCTGGGACTTCCCCCATTCGCCACGAGTTTTCAAAGATAATGGCCAATGGCTCTCTAATCACAGCTGCCAATTCCTTTAGCACTCTCGGATGCAACTCGTCCGGCCCCAAGGACTTGTGCACGTCCAGCTTTTCTAAATAGTCCCTAACCACCTCTTTCTCCACCAATCACCCAAGTTAACTCGTCAATGAAGCCATACGCCCAGGAAAGACACTTGCAACTCACCTGAGCAAGTACGGCAGGAGATAAGCCTGTTTCTGGGTGGCAGGGGTGACACTTTTGCTAGACAGACAATAATGTCAGGAAAGAGGGGATTTTATGGGCGCAAGCTGTAACTAAAAGGCAGAAGAGCGACAGCCTCCATATGGCCAGGCCTGACTATGGGGACACCTGTGAAAAAACCCAGTGATCAAAGCTAGACTGAGAGACTGCCTTAAGTACACCTCTACTTGGCTGATGACATCAGCAAACTTGTAACTATAAAGTGGCCAAGCAAAAGGAAAGAAAGCCCACACGAACACTGGGCTGTGAGTGTTCTAGCTGGGTGGTTTCAGTGAGCAGCTGTTCCAGACGTCATTTTGGCATTAATGAAGCAATTCCAAAACATCTGCAGGGATGTTTGGAAAACAGAATTCAACAGCTGTTGTGTACAAGTCTGCTTTCCCCCACAGGTCTGTCTCTTTGGTCAGGAAATGAGTGTGAATGCTTACAGCTTTCAGCAGCAGCAGGTATTAGACTGGACAAGTTGCTCAGCATTGTCCTCATCTCTTTTAAACCAGGCTACTCGAGCAAGCAAAACAATTAGTCAGTTAGGCCTCATGAGACAGGGGTGTGTGTGTGTGAGAGAGAGAGAGTGAGCGTGTGTGAAAATGCGCAAGAATGGGGGATATTCCATTCTGTTTGAAACCACATCCTGTCTACAACTGCAGTATAACCCATTGTTCCTGAAGGTCAAATATTCAGCCATTTAAGTGACAGGATCCTTACCAGCATCTTTTTCATCAGTGAGCAAAGCCGTGTGCCCTCTTGTCTGTCATATCTGTGTGCCAATTGCTTAAATATTGGTTCAGATGGGTAGGTTTTAATCTGGATATGCAGAGTGGAGCAATGCTGTGGGGGGATGTTTAATTGGCTCCCAGCAGAGAAACAGGAGCTGCGCTGGTGTGTGGGTTTTTTCCTTCTAGAAGTGTTACCATTTTCACATTCAATTAATCTCCTCTGGTAGTTTCCATACAGCAGCAGTGCATTACAGTCGAGTTTGTTTCCCTCCCAAAGTGAATACAAATGAAGGTCATTTACTTGTACAGTTAGACAGTTTGGCAAACTTAGTAAATGTGTAGTTTTGAACCATATTGTTGATTGGTGTATGGCCACAAAGATTTCCACTACATCTTTTATTACTGGATGGTTCAGTAATAAAAGGGGGGGGGATTTTTATCTTTTGTTTCCTCACCACCCTGAGTGTTACAGCAAAGAAGTTCAATATTAAACGCAGTCAAGCTTTAGCCTGCAAATCTGTTGTGTTCTCTCTCATTCGTTACTTACTGGGTGATTTTTAAGGGCTGCTCCGGCTCTCATTGCCAGCAATGATTGTTTCAGTGTGAAGGGGATCGGGCCCCCAAGGTCAGCATTAGCTAATTAAAATAAGAATGGCACTGGCTTGCTTTGTAGCTTGCACCTGTTATTCAAATGGCCTCTGACTGTAGCCAGAGGGCAAACCTGCCTTTGTTACAAAACTAGGTGGCGGTCTGATGTGTTCACATACCACTGTCTTTGGTTTCCTTGACTAAAGGACAGCAATGTCTGTGAGGATGAGGCAGTCTATTGACCCCTCAGCATATTCAAACCCACATGGAGAAGCTGGAATGGCAGACATGCGCCGGTGTGGGGAACAGTAAAGCCTAATACCTCCTGCACTCCCGTCTCACAAGTGGAGGTGCAAAGGGCTTTTAAACATTGGGCTTATGCCCTTTCTTGGTTTTTTTATGATGTGGAAAGAAGGCCAGACAGGGTCTCTCTCCAACAACAGTCTGATCAGTAATAGTAAGGCTGCTCTTCCCGGGGTGTGCCTTCAGTGAAGCGTTAACTCAAGTTGTCTCCACACCCGTTGGCCTAGCTTGTGTGAGACTGGCCATGCTACAAAGTAACACTCTAGCTGCTGTGTCCAGTGCACCGGCACCATACTGACTTGTATGTGGCACTAGTAAGACTCCTGGGGGCATAGCCCTTAGTTCCTTATGCTCCAGTAAGGTGAGCTACGCCATGAATTTTTTTCCAGTGAATTATGGGGGAACTTGTCTGTCCTTTCTGGACACACAGAGGGAACTGTGGGAAGGCACTGGAGGACTTTCAACTCTTCGATAGCACCAGTGGGCATCCACACAGCAGAGTGGTTGTGTTAGCAACAGACAAGTTGTGCTAACACACTTTAGCCTGTAAACCTCTCCTCCCCCTTTGACCCGCACCAGTGGGTCAGCCACCACCACACTTCAGCTGAGGGTTGGTGTGTGTGGACGGAATTTGCATTAGCAAGAATAATCGAGTGAACTTTGCAGTCAAGATCAGCCCTCCCAAGTTTTAATGGAGGGCTCCAGGAGTGCATATCATGAGCTCTCCAACCTTCCTTGAAGGGGGCTGATGTTTGCTTTGTAACAAGCCTTCCTGTCTCCCAACCGTAATTTGACAGCAGAATGAAAATCGGTGTTAACAAAACCAAAACAAACGATATTTGAAAGCGTGTGATGAAAAATCCCCTGCCCCTCTGAGTTGCTCAGCGTTCAGGCGCATATGAGGTCATGATTTAACCAGTGCTCCAGTCCCTACAGATTTTCCCAGAGTTGGCAAAACCTGATTTTTTAATTTAAAAACAAACAAAAAACCCAACCCTCCCCCCCTACCCCAAAAACCATCTCTCTGGACTTTATAAAGAAACAAAAAAGGATGCAAGCCCAATTCACACCCCACCCAGCTTTTTTGTAGTAACAGATCACCTTTTAAAGCACTTTAGTAAACTCTTTGGGAGCCACTGTTTTAAAGTGAAAAGAAAAGGAGTACCTGTGGCACCTTAGAGACTAACCAATCTATTTGAGCATGAGCTTTCTTCCTCGGATGCATACTGTAGCTCACAAAAGCTGTAGCTCATGAAAGCTTATGCTCAAATAAATTGGTTAGTCTCCAAGGTGCCACAAGTACTCCTTTTCTTTTTGCGAATACAGACTAACACGGCTGTTACTCTGAAACCTGTTTTAAAGTGACCCACCAATTGCATTTTGGCTTCTTGGTGACCAACCTCACATCCAAATTCATCGGGGCACCCCCCCCACCCCCAAACTCGTAGACCAGCATCCTTTTCCATTGCTGCTTGTGCCTCTTCCTCCTCATGCCACCAAGGGGCACCCACCACCTGCAGTAGCACCATCCACCCTCGCAAGCCTAACCCCAGCCTTGTGCAGAGGGGAGGTCCCTGGGGAAGGGAGTTGGCGAGTGAGCTCGCCCTGCCACTACCCAATAGTGGCCGCTCTTGACCTGTGGGGTGAACCCAGCTTCCCCTCTGGGCATTGTGTCTTGGTGCACAGGGGTCGTAGTGCCACTCAGATTTGGCCTGCCCACCCCTCCATTGTGCCCAGCCCAGTGGGACAGGAACTGCTGCTGTGGGTTGAGTGCAGGGAAGGCTCACTTTCCAACCACCCTTCCCGCAACCAGGGGCCTCCCCTCCACACCAGGCCCCTGACCCCCTGTTGTGGGGAGACCGACTGTGTGGGACACACTGCTTTAAAATACTTTTATGCAAGAAGCAAAGTACTCTACCCCCTCCTTTACTGCTCAAAGAACCAACAAACATACAGCAATACACTAAACAGAAGTCACAGCACTCAAATCACATGCTCAGCTCTCAGAGTAACAGCCGTGTTAGTCTGTATTCGCAAAAAGAAAAGGAGGACTTGTGGCACCTTAGAGACTAACCAATTTGGTTAGTCTCTAAGGTGCCACAAGTCCTCCTTTTCTTTATGCTCAGCTCTCTGATTCATTCACACTGCTTTTTAGTACGCGCCCTCTTTCTCCCCCACCTGCATGTAGTCTGTTTCGATTGTAAACTCTTCCAAACAGCAACCTTACCCTCGCTCTTACTGTCTGTAATGTGCCCGGCACGTACTTGGGTTCCAGCTCAATCATTATTATTAATAAACAGCATTAACAGTAAAACTTGAAGACGACTGCTGTTAGAGCTCGCTCCTTAGTGAACCCTAGTCCTTGCATTGCCATTTCTCACACAGAGTATTAGTCCGGAGGTGCTACTTTTCAGAAACTAAATAAAAATATTTTTAAGCTGAAATGGTAAATAAATGTTGAAAAGGGATGTAAATATCAGCACTGTCAGTTGTCTCTCTGCTCAGTTCCAAGTCCTTCATTCCTCAAACTGCTCCACTGCAAAGCTGTCGGTGTTGAATATTCACGTCCTGGAGCCAAATATTTGCTGGAGCAGCTGTTAAGGCTGTCGCTGGTGTTTCTCAGTGCCTCATACCAGACCAAAATGGAATCAAAGTCTACACCCTCAGCGTCATGCTCAACCTCCGACAGGCACGTGAAAAAAGTATAACTTAGAAATGTCCCGTTTCGGACTGTTAAGAAGATTTCGGAAACAAAAATCCGTTCCCTGCTATCCATTTCTCCTGTATCTTACCATCCTAGAACCTTGTCTTCTCGGAGACTTTTAGCCAGATACCGTCTTCTCCCTTATCTCCTCTTTGGACTAAAAAATGGTGGGGGTATTGAATGAAAACCCACAAGATTGCCAGGAGGTGCTGGGTTCCATAATGCTACACAGTTGACAGAAATAAAAGCATTCCAGCTGAATGTAATATCAGAATGTAAGGTAAAATTTCCAAGGGCACCTAAGTGACATAGAAGCCTACGGGTATGTCTACGCCAGCGTTTCTCAAATGCGGTCACCTTGGCTGCATGTGGCTACCGCGGGGTTTTCCTGTGGCCACGACAGCCTCCTCATCAGAGATGGGAGAAAGGGCAAAGCAGCGGTCCCTCCCTGCAGTGCCCAGGGGCTCTGGGGGCAGACTCCAGCCTCCCCACCAGCTTCAACCATGGGGTTCCAGGGGCGGGCTTAACCCCTTCTCCCCCTTCAGCCTTGGGCAGTGGTTCTCAAACTAGAGCCGCCGCTTACTCAGAGAAAGCCCCTGGCAGGCTGGACCGGTTTGTTTATCTGCCGCGTCCGCAGGTTCGGCCAATCGCGGCTCCCACAGGCCGCGGTTCACCGCTCCAGGCCAATGGGAGCTGCGGGAAGCAGCGTGGGCCAAGGGATGTGCTGGCCGCCCTTTCTGCAGCCCCCATTGGCCTGGAGCGGCAAACCGTGGCCAGTGGGAGCCGCGATCGGCCGAACCTGCTGACGCGGCAGGTAAACAAACTGGCCCGGCCCGCCAGGGGCTTTCCCTGAATAAGCGGCAGCTTTAGTTGTGTGAACCACTGGCCTTGGGGCTCTGGCGGCAGGCTCTGCGCTTCAGTTCCCCCACCCCCCAGCTTTACCTGCGGGACTCCAGGGGTTGACTTCAGCCCCATCCTCCCCTAGTTCAGCCAGCGGCTCCGGTGGCAAGCTTGAGCCCCCTCCCCCACCCCATAGCTTCAGCTGTAGGGCTCTGAGGGTGGGCTTCAGCTTCCTCCACTTTAGCCTTGGGGCTCTGGGAGTGGGCTCCAAGCTTCAGCCCCTCCCCCTCTACCCTCAGGCTCCAGCCCTGGGGCTCCAGCTCTGGGCTTCAGCCCAGGGCAGCGGGGCATCTACAGTGCTGGCCTTACCCAGACCCTTGGTCAAGAAGCAAGGAGCAGGGTGAGCCTGCAGTGCAAGGTCACGGAAGGGCACTCAGGGTAATGGGGGGAGGGGGAAAGCAGCAGGGCCCAGGGGGCAATGGGAGGCCTGGGGGAGGCAGCAGGGGCCAGAGGCACCAAAATCCCAATGTAAATTATTTTTATTAATGAGGCTGCAAAAAACAAAACAAAACAAAACCCTACCTAAATGAATGACAATGATTTGGCCGTGTATAAGTGTATATTTATTTATTTTTCCTAAAACTCATTAAGTATTTTAGGAAAATTGGTCAGAGCAGCCACCAGCAAGAATTGGTGGCCACACTCTGAGACCACCAAAATGTTGGTGTAAGACAAACCCCTGGTCAATGCTATAGCGTCACAGATACACCACTGTAGAACTGTAGAATAGATGCTTCCTCTATTGACAGACGGGACTGGTCCATCCATGTAGTTAATCCACCTCTCCGAGTGGTGGTAGCGAGGTCTTCAGTCAACCTACCGTCATCTATACCAGGAGTTAGGTAGCCTTAATTATGCTGCACACTGTACTACATTTTTACAGCCCTGAGAGACATAGCTAGGTCAATCTAATTTTTAAGGGTCTACCAGGCTTGCAAGTCATTGAAAGGAAACAGGACTTAGGGCCAGATTTGTAAAGATACTTCAGCACCAACAGATGCAAACAGGTACCGAGTGGGATTTTTCAAAGAAGTGCCTAAGCACCTAGATTTCCACTGAGTTCAGTGGGAGTTAGGTACCTAGACTTAAGCCCTAAGGCCCAGATTTTTAAAGTTATTTAGGCATTTCTGCGCTCAGTGTTGCAATGCTGAACTGATTTAGGAGCCCAAAGCTCATTTTCAAAAGTGATTTAGGAACTTAGGACCCTACATGGGAAACACCTTTAAAATTGTGGGCACAAATGCTTTAGGGCTAGTGTACATTTCAAACTTATACCAACATAGCTGTCTCAGTGAAAGAAGTGCATCCCCTGGTTACATAGCTATGCCAGCAAAACCCCCAGCATAGGGCAGATCTTCATTACAGCCTTAAGGCGATATAGCTTACATCACTCAGGAGTGTGAAAAAGCCCCTACCCAGCAATGCATGTTTCGCGCTGTCCACGCTGCCCACAGCTTCTGCTTCTCACCGAGGTGGAGTAATTATGCCCATCGGCCTAGCTGACGTAGCACTGTAATGTAGACCTGCCCATGGACACAGCTATGCCGACAGAAGAGGACTGTCAGCATAGCTCTGTAGGGTAGACTCAGCCTACGGCCAAGTCTACGCTATAGACCTGTATCGGCATAGGCACCAACTTACGCAGATCCCAGAGGGTGCTCAACCCCCACTCTGCCCCAGCCCCTACCCCACCCCACCCCTTCCTCCAAGCCCCCACCCCACCCCTCTTCTTCCTGCCCCTCCCCCCACCTCCTCCTGCCCCTGCTCCTCCTCCCCGACCCCCAGTGTCTCCTGCAAGCCACGGAATAGCTGATGGTGGCAGGTGGGAGACGCTGGAAGGCAGAGGGAGGAGCTGATCAGTAGGGTTGCCAGTGGGTTCTGAGCACCCACTATTTCTTTCCATAGGTACTCCAGTCCCGGAGCACCCACGTAGTTGGCGCCTATATATATTGGTATAGGTACATTGCTCAGGGGTGTGAAAAATCCCCACCCTG
Source organism: Lepidochelys olivacea (assembly GCF_965140295.1). Taxonomy (NCBI): domain Eukaryota; kingdom Metazoa; phylum Chordata; order Testudines; family Cheloniidae; genus Lepidochelys; species Lepidochelys olivacea. The sequence continues at coordinate 44,889,627 of NC_140411.1, read as the reverse complement.
AGTAACGTAGTTATACCAGCCTAACTCCCTGTGTAGACAGCGCTATGCTGAGGGGAGAGCTTCTCCTGTCACCATAGCTATTGCCTCTCTGGGAGGTGGATTAACTACGCTGATGGGAGACGCTCTCCTGTCGGGGTAGTAGCATCTTCACTAAAGTGCTATATTGATACAGCTGCACCGCCGTATGTGAAGACAAGCTTCTAGTAACTTTGGCACCTTTGGAAATGTGGTGCGTAGTATTTGAATGATCAGCCCCCATAAAGTTGTCTGCTCTGTAGGTTTCTGTTGGGGTTGTTTTTCTGAGTGCTGCTCAGTTGCAATCCAATTGATTGAGGTTTCCAGTTTATTATATAGACAGATCACCCCTGATGTCAAGCAGCTTTTTCCTCCAAGTTCTGAAACGTTAATTTATGCACAATAGGCTATTTATCTGATTAAAAGTTCTTTTGCAACAAGCTAACACATACAGCGTGTGGAGCTACTGACTGGCAAACCGCAGTCCTGGGGAACTGCTGGAATTGATCTACAAACGGATCTTGATGGTAGGTGCTGCTTCCCACTGTCAGTTAAATGGGAAAAGACGGTTACTCACCTTTGAAAGGGTTGTTCTTCGAGATGTGTTGCTCATATCCATTTCAATTAGGCGTGCACGATCATTGGAAGATTTTTACCCTAGCAACACTTGGTGGGTCAACTGAAGCACCCCCTGGAGTGGCGCCTTCATGGTGCCGGATATATGCCCCAGCCGACCCAGCGCCCCTTCAGTTCCTTCTTGCCGGCTACTCTGACAGAGGGCAAGGAGGGCAGGTTTGGAATGGATATGAGCAACACATCTCAAAGAACAAGTTACAAAGGTGAGTAACTGTCTTCTTCAAGTGCTTGCTCATATTGATTCCAATTAGAATCATAGAATCATAGAATATCAGGGTTGGAAGGGACCCCAGAAGGTCATCTAGTCCAACCCCCTGCTCAAAGCAGGACCAATTCCCAGTTAAATCATCCCAGCCAGGGCTTTGTCAAGCCTGACCTTAAAAACCTCTAAGGAAGGAGATTCTACCACCTCCCTAGGTAACGCATTCCAGTGTTTCACCACCCTCTTAGTGAAAAAGTTTTTCCTAATATCCAATCTAAACCTCCCCCACTCTCCCACCCCAATTAGGTGACTCCCAAGCCTTACCTAGGTGGTGGGGTCAGAGTGAGATACCGCGGAGTGAAGAACCGCTGAACCAAGTGCGGCATCGCCCCTGGACTGCTGAATTATCACATAGTGGGCGGAGAAGATATGCACCGATGACCAAGTCGCTGCCCTACATATCTCCTGTATGGGTACGTGTGCCAGGAAAGCAGAAGATGAAGCCTGAGCCCGCATGGAGTGGGCAGTAAGGTGCGTAGTTGGGACACCAGCCAAGTCATAGCACGCACGGATGCATGATGTGATCCAGGACGAGATGCGCTGGGAGGAGACTGTGAGGCCCTTCATCCGGTCTGCTACAGCAACAAACAGCTGTAATGTTTTCCTTAAAGATTTCGTTCGCTCCATGTAGAAGGTGAGGGCCCTGCGAATGTCCAGGGAATGCAGCTGTTTTTCCCGTTGAGAGGTGTGCAGCTTCGGGTAGAAGACAGGGAGGAAGATGTCTTGGTTGAGATGGAAGGCAGACACCACCTTAGGGAGGAAGGCCGGGTGGGGTCGCAGCTGTAACTTGTCCTTATGGAACACTGTATACAGTAGTTCTGATGTGAGTACCCTGAGCTCAGACACACTCCTCACCGAGGTGATAGCTATGAGGAAGGCTGTCTTCCAGGAAAGGTACAGGAGCGAGCAGGTGGCCATCGGCTTGAACAGGGCAGCCATGAGTTTGGAGAGAACCGGGTTAAGATCCCACGTAGGGACCAGTTGATGAATTCGTGGAAATAGGCGCTCCAACCCCTTGAGAAATCTGCTGACCATGGGATTGGAGAAGACCGAACGCCCGTTTTTGCCAGGGTGGAAAGTCAAAATATCTGCCAGGTGCACTCTGATGGATGATATTGCCAAGCCCTGCTGTTTTAAGGACAGGAGGTAGTCCAGAATGATAGAGTACTGATGCCTGTAGCGGGGCCGTATGACTCTGAGCGCACCAGCAGGAAAAACGCTTCCACTTGGCTAAGTACGTGGACCTGGTACAGGGCTTCCTGCTACCCAAAAGGACCTGCTGCACCAAGCGAGAGCAGCACAGCTCAGATTGAGTTAGCCATGCAGCATCCACGCTGTGAGGTGGAGAGGTTGCAGGTCGGGATGACAGAGTCATCCATGGTCCTGAGTGATCAGGTCTGGCCACAGTGGGAGTGGAATTGGAGTGTCCACCGACAGCTCTAGGAGAGTGGTATACTAGTGCTGTCTGGGCCATGCTGGAGTAACCAAAATCAGATGGGCTCTGTCCCTGCGCAGCTTGAGCAGCACCCTGTGGACTAGCGGAAATGGAGGAAAGGCATAGCACAGTGATCCTTCCACTGTATTAGGAAGGCATCCAACAGGGAACCCGGAGAGCGTCCTTGTAGAGAGCAGAACACTTGGCATTTCCGATTCTCGCGAGAGGCAAATAGGTCTATCAGGGGAAACCTCCACTTCAGGAAGACAGAGTGGATGACGTCCAGGTGAACCGACCACTCGTGAGTCTGGAATGATCTGCTGAGGTGGTCCGCTAAGGTGTTCTAGACTCCTGGGAGAAATGACGCCACCAGATGGATTGAGTGGGCTATACAGCATTCCCACAGACAAGTGGCCTCCTGATGGAGGGGGGGACGACCGGGCTCCCCCTTGCTTGTTGATGTAAAACATGGCCATTGTGTTGTCTGTGAGGACTGCAACACAACGGCCTTGAATGCACTTTCGGAATGCTTGACACGCCAGGCGCACAGCTCTGAGTTCCCATACGTTGATGTGCAGGGATAACTCTCCTGCCAACTATAGCCCCTGTGTACGGAGGTCCCTGAAATGGGATCCCCATCCCAGGGATGATGCATCCATGACTAGGGACACGGAGGGCTGCAGGGTGTGAAATGGCACCCCTTGGCACCCTGATTTGGGGTCCAGCCACCAGTCTAGAGAGGCTAATATCCCTGGTGGGGTGGTAACCACCGTGCTCAAGCTGTCCCGACCTGGGCGGTATACTGTTGATAGCCAGGCTTGGAGTGGACGTAGTTGCAGCCTGTCGTGCATGGTCACATACATGCAAGAGGCCATGTGTCCCAGCAGGCATAGGCATGTTTTCACGGTCGAGGTCGGGAAGATTTGCAGGCTGTGGACTATGTTCACCAGGGATTGAAAGCATGCTTCCAGCAGAAGTGCTCGGACTAGGCCTAAGTCTAAGACTGCTCCTATGAATTCTATCCTCTGGGTTGGTACCAGAGTAGATTTCATGACATTGAGCAGGGGGCCCAGTCGATTGAACATGTTCATGGTGAGCTGGACATGAGACTGCACCTGATCCCTGGAACAACCCTGAATAAGCCAGTCATTGAGATATGGGAACACTTGGATCCGTTGTCGATTAAGGGAGGCAGCCACAACAGCCATGCACTTGGTAAACACCCTGGGGGCCGTGGATAGGCTGAAAGGAAGGACAGTGAATTGAAAGTGCTGTTGATTGACCACAAAACAAAGGAAGCATCTGTGCGCTGGGTAGATTGCAATGTGGAAGTATGCGTCCTTCATGTCGAGGGTGGTGCGTACCAGTCTCCTGGATCTAAGGAAGAAATAATGGTCCCTAGTGAAACCATGCGGAACTTCAACTTTAACATGAATGTGTTGAGTCTGCGTAGGTCCAGGATGGGCCGAAGCCCGCCCTTGGCCTTGGGGATTAGGAAGTAGCGGGAGTAAAAACCCCTGCCCCTTGACTCTCTTGGAACCTCCTTTATCGCCCCCACAGCTAGGAGTGATTGGACCTCCTGTAGAAGGAAGTGCTTGTGAGAAGGGTCCCTGAAGAGGGACGGGGTCGGGGGGGGGAAGCAAATTGAAAGGAGTAACCCCTTTCCACCATGCGTAGGATCCAACGGTCTGATGTTATGTGAGATCACGCATGGAGGAAATGGGAGAGATGATCTTGGAAAGGTGGGGAAGGATCCTGAATGGAGACTGGTGCTCAGTCCTTGGGCGCACCTTCAAAAGTTCTGCTTAGGCCCTGGTGATGGCTTGGGAGGGCCTTGGCCTTGGCTGGCTTGGTGGCCAGTTTGCTTTTTCTACCATCTCGGCCGCATCTTCTAAAGAAGTCCTGTCTTGGCTGAGGGGGAGGGTAGGACCTCTGAGGCTGTGGTCTGAAGGGCCTTCTCTGCGTTACTGGAGTATGCATTCCCAGAGAGCGCATGATAGTTCTCGAGTCCTTCAGACTATGCAGCCTAGAGTCTGTCTTCTCGGAGAATAGGCCCTCGCCATAAAATAGCAGGTCCTGGAGCGTCTGCTGCAACTGTGGTGGTAAGCCAGAGACCTGCAGCCATGAGATGCAGCGCATGGCTATGCCTGAGCCCAGGGTCCTAGCCACCAAGTCCACCGCATCCAGAGAGGCTTGTAGGGAGGTTCTGGCCACCTTCTTGCCCTCCTCTACTAGAGCCCAAAATTCCTCTCTGGACTCCTGTGGAACCAACTCTTTGAATTTCTCCATAGAGTGCCACGAATTACAATCATCAGCTCAGGAGTGCCTGCTGGTTGGCCACCCTGAGCTGCAAGCCTCCGGCCGAGTACACCTTGTGCCCAAAAAAGTGTAGGCATCTAGCGTCCTTTGATTTACGTGCCGGGCCTGCTGACCGTGCCATTCCTTCTCATTGACCGAAGCCATGACAAGGGAGCACGGTTGGGGGTGCATATAGAGGTACTCGTACTCCTTTGAGGGGACAAAGTACTTCCTTTCCACCCCCTTGGCCGTAGGTGGAATGGAGGCTGTCAATTGCCAGATTGTCGTGGCATTGGCCTGTATAGTTTGTATGACTGGGAGGGCCACCCTGCACGGTGCCTCCGCTGACAGAATGTCAACCGCCGAGTCCTCTACTGCCACCACCCCCTCTACCTGGAGGTTCATATTGCGCACCACCCTGCAGAGCAGTTCCTGTTGGGCGTGGAGGTCCATAGGAGGAGGGCCCGAAACCATAGTCCCTGCCACTGCCTCATCAGGCGAGGATGAGGAAGATACCCCCGGGACTAAGGGATCCTGCGTGAGGTCCTCTTGTGGAGGATCTTGTTGCCCAAGGTCCACCACGCTAGGGGCGTGGGCCTGTATTGGCACTGGAGCAGTCACCTCAGAACCCCCTGGGGGGGGGTGAGACACAGTGGCCTCTGGTACTTGGGGCTCTCAAGGGGCGGAATGGGAAGCCCCCAAAGGAACCCCTTGGGCCTGATGGTATGCCCAGGGGGTCCAAAAAGACCACTGTGGAGGTCCTTGGCTCGGGTCCTGGCCTTCGTCCAGCCACTGGCCTGCACCGTTCTCACCCTGGTCCTGGGTGTGGTGGCCACCTTGTGAGCGTGACAATGTGGAGGCGGAGTGAGATGGCCAAGGCGGTGCTGAATGTGTCGGCACAGAGTCCCCTGGTGCTGTACGGTGCCGTGAAGCCGGGGACCGGTGGCGTGATGCAGAACGGTACCGAGACGTCGATTGGTGCCTGCAGTCGTATCGGTACCGGGAGCCTGATCTGGATCTCGATGACGACCTCTGGTGAGATCGGTGCCAGGATTGGCTCCGGGTCGAGCCGCTCTGACTGGTACCGAGAGCGGTGCCGGGAGTCCGATTGGTACCGGCCGTACTGTGATTCGGAGCAGCGTCGCGAGTACAACCGGTGCCGATAATGAGATCGGTGCCGGGTCTGTGAGTGACGCCGTGAAAGGTCCCAGGACCAAGATTGGGACCGGGACCAGTGCCATCCTGCTTCACTTGGCAACTGCGCTCCACAGTTCCAACGACCGTCATGGGCGGCAAGAAGGAACTGAGGGGGCGCTGGGTCAGCTGGGGCATATATTTGGTGCCATGAAGGCGCCACTCTAGGGGGCGCCTCAGCCCACCCACCGAGTGTTGCTGGGGTAAAAATCTTCCAACGATCGTGCACGCGGTGCGCGCACACCTAATTGGAATTGATATGAGCAAGCACTCGAAGAAGAACAGTTCATTAGACTCAAACAAAGCTGTTGAGCTAACTATTCTTCTCTGTTACTCAGGCCTGGTTTAACACTAAAAAGTTAGGTCGACCCAGCTACTTCGCTCAGGGGTGTAAACAAATCCACACCCCTGAGCAAGGTAGTTAAGCTGACCTAACCCCCAGTGTAGACAGTGCTCGGTTGATGGAAAAATTCTTCTGGCAACCTAGCTATCCACCTCTCTGGGCGATGGATTAACTGCACCGACCAGAGAACCCCTCCCGTCTGCATGGGTAGCTGGAGTACACAGTGGCACAGCTGCAGGGCTGCCGTTGTGCCGCTGTGGCACAGCTGCAGGGCTGCCGTTGTGCCGCTGTAGCACTTCAGGTGTAGACAAGCCCTCAGTGTGGATAGCAGCAGCCACCTGCACATTTTTTATGGGAGGAAGGCGACTGGAGGAAAAGGAATTTAAAAAATATATATATTGGACTTATCACTGGGCTGAAAAAACTCCTTGCTGCTCTTGAAAGGGAACCACTTCCAAGCAAATTAATTTAGTATTTTAGCCAGAAAAAAATTAACATGAGCCTACTTTTCTATGACTGTAGATGCAAAAACCAATATCCGGATGTAGCTGATGGGACAAGCCGAAGGACAGCTTGATACAAAACTGCACCATCATCGGAGGTCATTATGCCCGATTCCTAATCTCTGAATATCTTGTACACATGCAATTAAAAAATCATGGACAATGAATATAAAATATTATATATACCTAGTGAAGGTAGCTATTTAATTTAAAATGTAGAGCCTAATTTTGACTTTATTATATTTACACCTTTAAAACTCCATTGACTTCAACAAAGTTGCTGCTGAACTGCACGGGTGCAAGTGAGAGACGAACCGAATGTGCAGAACAATACACAAACTGTTTAGTGTCTTGAATCAATACGAGTCATTCTCGCAGAGTAAATATTGAGGGAATTAGCAGCTGCTTAAGACAATATTTACCTTTTGGGTAATAAATCTTATTAGTGACTTCAAAATAAATCAGCATCCTCACTTACATCCTGTAAAATTGTCGGCCAGACTCAACCTAGGCATAAGTGGGCACAATTCCATTGATGTCAGTGGCGTTTGTTGCCCAGCTGAATTTGGCTCTGTGTCTAACAGTCTCAAACACTTCACTAGCTCCTTCCCTCAGATCTCAAAGCACTTGGCAAACTTTAATTAATAAGCTTTCTAACATCTTGGGAGACTGATAAGCATTTTCATCTCTGTTTTATGGATGGGAAAGAACAGGTCCAGCGAGGTGAAGTGATTTGCCTAAAGTCACAGACCCAGGTATGGAAGACTGATTTCCTTATTCCCATTGCAGTGCTATTGCCAGCAGGAGAGTGAGTTTGTGTGTGTGTGTGTGTCCCTGGAAAAAGGGGGGGGGGGTGAGAAAGCCTGGATTTGTGCTGGACATGGCCCACCTTGATTACCATGCACATTGTAGGGAGAGTGGTCACTTTGGATGAGCTATTACCAGCAGGATAGTGAGTTTGTGTGTGTGGTTTGTGGAGGGGGGTGAGGGGGTGAGAGAACCTGGATTTGTGCAGGAAATGGCCCACCTTGATTATCATACACATTGTGAAGAGAGTGGTCACTTTGGATGGGCTATTACCAGCAGGAGAGTGAGTTTGTGTGTGTGTGGGGGGGGGGGGGGTGAGAAAACCTGGATTTGTGCTGGAAATGGCCCAACTTGATTACCATGCACATTGTAGGGAGAGTGGTCACTTTGGATGAGCTATTACCAGCAGGATAGTGAGTTTGTGTGTGTGGTTTTTGGAGGGGGGTGAGGGGGTGAGAGAACCTGGATTTGTGCAGGAAATGGCCCACCTTGATTATCATGCACATTGTGAAGAGAGTTGTCACGTTGGATGGGCTATTACCAGCAGGAGAGTGAGTTTGTGTGTGTGTGTGTGGGGGGGGTGAGAAAACCTGGATTTGTGCTGGAAATGGCCCAACTTGATGATCACTTTAGATAAGCTATTACCAGCAGGACAGTGGGGTGGGAGGAGCTATTGTTTCATGATCTCTGTGTGTATATAATGTCTGCTGCAGTTTCCACGGTATGCATCCGATGAAGTGAGCTGTAGCTCACGAAACCTCATGCTCAAATAAATTGGTTAGTCTCTAAGGTGCCACAAGTACTCCTTTTCTTTCTGCGAATACAGACTAACACGGCTGTTACTCTGAAACCAGTGTTTTGAAGGTGACTAACAAAGGAAAAATATTTGCGGTTTTGCTCTTACATGTTTCTTCATTAATTATACCGAAGGGCCTGAAAGGTTGGTGGTTGTTTTTTTTTTTAATTTATTTTTCTACTTGATTTTTACCTTAGAGATATCAAGTCTTTACTTCCTTAGGTTTGCTGAAGATTTCCTTGGCACCCAGAGACAAGGAGTGAGTTTTCTCAGCCCTTAATTGAAGAAAGGCTCCTCTTTAACAAGGAGGTTTTTTATTCCCACTCTTCGTTGGGCATCTGGATTAAATAGGAATTAAAAAAACAAAACAGAGCTTGAAGTCTGAATAAAATAAACCAACCATTTTACTTAACCAAGCTTTCAGTTTCTTTGCCTTCTGATGTCATAATCCTACTAGTATTCCAGGTACCCATGAAAAATGAGGTAGAAAAATCTTGATGTAAAAAATGAGATTGTTATTTAAACAAACAGCTTGCCTTACAGACCTTCCTTCATTACACACCCTAAAGAAGCAAAAAAGGGAGGAAAAAAAACCCACAACCCCTTTTCCTTTGAAGTTCACCTTTAACTACTGGATCATGAACTTTAGAAGACAACATCCTAAAAGTTGCTATTAGGAATGTTGTCTGCACATTGGAAAACATAATCAAGAAGTCCCAAGGGGGATGGTAAATACTAAAAGTAAATAAAATTAACCAATGCCCCTGGCCACGCCAGCTCAGTCCTGAAGGTACTTTGTCTCTTGGCTATTTGCCAGCTGTGTGCTAATACATCCAGGAGTTTTTCTGTAAATGAAAACGAGGGAGTAGCAGGAGGCAGCCTGCAACACCACTAGTAAGTTTTCTGCCATTGCAAGTGAAACATTTGCCTTCTTGCCATTAGTTTTTGGCTAATACCAGTTGGAAAATCTTGACAGTAGAAAGTCTAATGTTAATGTATTGAATGCTTGCACATACTTTTACAATGCAGTGTGACCTGTACAAGACACCACCCTTTTTAGGCAGCTTCTTCATGTCCCCAAACCAGGACACATTGCTGCTGTCATATATAAAGACCACTTCTAATAAGCTATAATTGTCAGTGACTTGAATTGCTGTTTAGGATAGAGTTCATGGTATATTATTAACCTGAATGAAACAGCACCAACCGATACCTCTGCCCCATTTGTTTATTTTAGGGTTAGCTCATGGAGCAACTACATGTTGGGTATGCATATGGCAGCAGATCTCCTCAGCTGAGCTGCAATGCTTCCAGCCCTAACCCCCTTGCTTACTAAGGAGGGCGATCTGGAAAGTTTTATGTAATGCAGAACAGACAAACATCCAAAGGACCCTGTGGGAGTGAGTGGTTGGGTAACACAGGAAAACAAGAGCCAGAGAAGGAAATAAATGATGTCCAGAGTGGAGGTGGGGGAGAGGGACATGAGGGGTGCATGCCCCTGAGCACCACTAACAAGCAACATGAAAAAAGCCCAAGATCAGTGTGTGGGAGATTCTTCCGGATATAAAGAACAAATTGAGCCAGGCAAACATGATAGCTTTTTTGTAATCAAATTACAAGATCTGTGGGTGCAGGGAAGGCAGTGGATGTACATTAACACCTCGCTAATCCATGCTGTGGTAAACCTGCGCTGAAAGTGGATTTCCAGGTTTGCACTTTCCTTTAACATAGAATAGATCAACAGAGTTCTATGGCTGGTCTAGAAGCAGGGACAGTTCACATGCCTCCATGCTCTCTGCAGGCCAACCAAAGAGTGACATGTCACCCCAACCCTGCCCTGGCATGGGTTAAAGTCCTGAGATGAGGTTACTTATGTTACTGCTGCTGCTGAGCTGGAGGGATCAAGCTTTTTATAGGAATAGACAAGTAGCTGGTAGAGAGGTCTTCAGAAAGACCATCTCTGCTGCCTCACTTGTTTCCTTAAGAGCTGCTGCTTTGGAGGCAGCCATTGCCTTAGTCTGTCATTCAGTCCAGCCATGGAGGGGGTATATTAATTATAATTAATTATATTATATTATATTATTATATCTCCTTCCTCTGAAGTATCAGGGATGTGCACAGCTGGAGATGGGACACTGCACAGGGTTCTAATGTGACACTGACCCGTCTCTCTTTGGCTGGTTCTTGCTCACATGCTCAGGGTCTAACTTATCACCATATGTGTGGGTCGGAAAGGAATTCTCCTCCCTCACCTCCGGATCAGATTGGTAGTGACCTTGGGGAGAGGTAGGGGGTTCACCATCCTCTGCACTGTGTGGGAGTGGGTCACATGGCTGGATTATCTGGGTATTTCTCACTTAATAATTTCTCTGCCTACCAGGGGCCTCGGGCACTGGTGCCCCTCAGTCCCTCCTATTCTCAGCCTGTGCGACATAACAGTCCAGGTTCCTCAGGGCTGTAATACTTTGGTCTCGTTTCAGTTGCTGGGTTTGGTGTGTGGATGCTGGTGGCCTGTGATGTACAGGAGGCCAGACTAGATGATCTGGTGGCCCCTTCAGCCCTTAAATTCTACAACTCTATTTTAAAGATGGCTGCTACCTCTTGACTGAGGGGAAGGAACTTAACCCATTTGTGCCACCTCTTCTTCCCCTCTTAACGAAGGTTAGGAGGGCTCAGGGCTATGGAGGTCCTTTCCCTTCTGTGTGGAGGAAGTGGTGGCCAGTTTTATCTGACTCCTACAGCTGGTCTGAATACCCTGAGGATCCCAGATGCTCGTGGCTCCCTTAAAAGCTGCTGTTGAAGGGGAGGAGGGACAATGCCTTTCTAGTGGCCTCTCTCACTCCTGATAGCCTCACAGTGGCTGCTGGGTTCCTCAGCAGCTTCAGTGAGAATCAGCTCCCGCGCCTTTCAGCACCAGAATGCCAGAGAAGGAAGAGCACAGTAAGTTGCCCAGGTCAGGGCTGCAGCCATTCCTGGGATCAGGGATAACCCCCTGATTACCCCCACTAGCCTTGAGTCAAATCACAGACCTTACTAGGCTGCAATGGGGCTCTCCTGTAAGTGTGCATTAATGAGTCCACTGTAGTATAGGCAGACATTTGATACAGTGCCTCAAACAATTGTATTTGAACAATTATTTCCATTTGCCTTGGGCAGAAACACTGTCACATGGATTGAAAACAAACTTTAGAATTGCAAACAGCAGTCATTGACCAACAGCACCATGCCAAATTATGTGAGGGTGGGCAGTTAGCATAGTGACAGGTGGTAGGCCTGGTTTTATTAGGCACGGAACTGTAGTGAGCTAGAGGAAGGGTTAAACAGCACATTCATTCAATTGGCAAGTGATACTAAACAGAGAAGTGTTGCAGTTCCCATTGAGGACAGAGAAATAATACAAAGGGACCTACAGAGAAGTGAGAGAAGTGAGAAATCTGAGCCAGAAATAATGAGATTCAGCTTGGAAAAATACAGGTGAATACATATGGGTAGTAATATTTAATAACAAATATTCAGTGGGAGGAAGATACTTGGAAAGCAGGAATTCTGAAAAAGAACTAAAGACTTGTCTACACTTAAATCTTAGGTCAACATAGCTACAGCATAAAAATTCACATCCTGAGCCAACCTAACACCTGGCATAGGCACAGCTAGTTGACAAAATGCTTCCATGAACATAGCTACCATTGCTCAGGGAGGGTCTTGCAGAGACAGAAAACCCCCTTCTATCCGCACAGGCTGTTTCTATACTATGGGATTATGCTGGCCTAGTGGGCAGACAGTGGCTCCACAGTTCTCTTCAGTCTGTTCTGGAGGGGGTGGCCCTGACGAGTCATTGGCAGGCCTCAGTCCCTCCTATGTGTCCCTTCTTCTCCCATTGGAGGAGGAGGAGGAGCATCAGGGTAGCCAGACATGACCTAAGGCCCTGAAGGGTTGTTGCAGTGTCCAGACCACTTGTTTGTCCACCCCAATTTACGTCCCCACAGTTCACTTCCTAACAGTCTACTCCTCCTCCATTTAGGGCATGGTCATAGTATTAGAGATATCAGTTTAGTCTGCCAGGGAGACAGTGCCCCGTTCTCCAGGGCCTCTCATGGCTCCCAACTCCAAAAGGTCCAGAGTGGGTATGGATCACTGCTTCTGGAGGGGCCTTAGTAATGTTGTAATCACCTATCCCACAGCTCCAAGCATCAGCCTCACTTCCTGGTGCAGCCTGTATCTCCTGCATCTGCCCAACCAGAGCCCTTTTAAATTGTCCCTCCAGCTGGAGCATTGCCCTGCAGCCGTTGAGATGCAGGGCCTCAGCTAGCCCAAAATTGCCTAATACCTTGTTGTGATTTAGGGTGGAGTCTGTCAACCCCATCACAGGCCTACAAGAGGGAAAGACAGAGATTTAGCCCCTGTTGGGTTTTGTCACAATCTTCAGTGTGAATATTGTATGTGGTATTTGGCTTTTTAGCTGCAACAGGAGCAACATGGCTAAAACAATACACAAAGCTGAGACATTTTACCCTTTTTGATATTTAAGGATAGGGGAGTTAGCTATATACAGTAGTGTGTGTGTGAATTATATATATCTATACACACACAAACACATACAAATTCCTGGACATTTGTCACATCAATATCTGATAGCTACTATAGTCCTCTAAATTCTTTCAAGTTACAATGTTGAAAATAGTGCTCTTCTTTCTGAGCTGTACTAAAAACACCCCACAAATTGTGACTACATAAATATCTAATACTCTCTAAATAAGTAAACAAACCTGGCTTAGCACTAAAGAATAGTTGCCTCCCTTACCTTTCCAACTTCAGTAAAAAGTGTAATAATTTGTGCTCTCACGCCTCATTTTGAAAGCAATTTACATCTGCTCTGCTCTGCTCTCAATTCTTAACTGCAAGAAAAGATCCAATTTACACATCAGAAAAATTACTGAACTATTGATCTGTACGTTGTTGTTCCGGGTAGAGTCAGTAAAAAATAAGGGGCTTTTTTGTCTAAACTTTCCATAAAACATTTTGATTTTTTTCAGCTGTAATTTGAATACCAACATTTTTCTGGCCAAAAACTGAAATATTTTCATTTTTTTAATGAAGAATTAAGATTTTCCACAGAAAGCAGGTATTTTTGTGACATTTTTATTTAGTCAAAACCCCAATTTTCCATTGAAAAAGTCATGATGGAAAATTTTCAGCCAGCCTTACTTCTGAGCATCCATCAAGATAACATGGTCTCCACAAACCATGAACCACTCCCTCTGCTAGCTTTTTGTAATAGAATGTTTTTACCCAGTGCCTATAATCTCTGAAGAGTTCTAAATACTTTTATATTTCAGATATGTACCAAACCCACTCAACCAAGGTTGTGTAAATTTTCCCACACTGTTCTTTCCCATTTCTCAGTCAACAGCATTTATAAGTGACAGGGTCCAATTTCCTATTAATTCAATTTTTTCCTCCTTTGCTTCCAGCAGAACATCTGCCCTGCTTCTCATCACAAATGTCAATAATCTCTATGCCAGTCTAACCAACATCTGGAAACTGAATGAAGAAGCAAGCACCAGGAATTCAAAATCCTAGTTCTAGTCTCAGACATTGGAGTGCCACTGTACTGAAATGTGCCACTTTACCACAATGGAATTTTTGTAGTATTTAGAAAAAATATTTTAATTGGCAAAGGATTACTGACTTGAGTGAAAAGTTTCATCTTAGTTTAGGAAGGAAAGGGAGAAGGCATAACATTTTACCATGAAGTATTAGAAATAAATTCTTAGCTGATAAACATGATCATAATAAAACATTTCCTCTTTAAAAAAAAATTCCACAGTAATTACCCAAAATTAAAGCTTTTTCATCCCACCTTTTGGTAACTTTTAGACCATCAAGAAACAGGTAGCTCTGTAATTCCACCCTTTAACTCTGAGGAGCTGGTAAGTTATTATGGAACAGAAAGCAATTGTGGACACATCTGCACCATTTGCACATGATTACTTTTAAGTGTCATTTTAATGAAAATCTGTATTTTTAAAACTAATCTCAAAGCAATTATCTACCATTATTACAGAGATTAATATCACCAGCAACAGCTATTGTTTCTTCATCACTAATTGGGCATGCAAACTAGAGGTTAAGAATCTGTCAAAACTTAAACTGAATATATCACTTTATAACACTTTTTTCCCCTGTAGAGAGGAAAGTACTGACTCTGTTTCTGCTACAGATGTAGTTAATGGCAAAGTGCCCAGTGAATTCAATAGAGGCAGGATTGGTCCAGTGTGTGATATTGCCAGATGTAGATTATAACATGAAAGATTTTAGATGACTTGGATGCAGTTGGGAGCTAGAATACAGTACCCTTCCATGATAGACAGCTCAGACCCTAATCAACAAGGTACTTAAGCAAGTGCTTAAATTTAAGTACCTGAGCAGACTAACTGAAACCAGTGGGGACTACTCACATGCTGAAGTCCTTTGCTGAATCAGTACCCTCCAAAGGGAGCACTATTTTCAAATTAATTCAAGGCACAGAAACTGTCCTTTGATTTATAGTTTTGATTTATACAACTACCTGCAGTTGGTGGTTCTCTCAGATTTAAAGCTGCTCTGTAACAAAATGCATGTATTATGGACCAGATTCTGCCACACTAATTCAATTACACTTTGAGTTTCTTTAAGGTGTGAGCATGAGGAAGAATGGCATTTTCCAATATCATTTTTTATTCTTTTAAATCAAATTTAAAGGATCAAACTTTACTGTTTGCTAAAATATGCAACATTTGGCTATTCATTAGAGAGCTAGAGAGCTGTGCTTAGTAAAGAAAACTAAGACAACTGAAGAATATGTTATTAGTTTGACAGCAATAAAAAAAATCACACCATAAAATATTTATTAAGAAGCAAAGGGTTTTTTTCTTCATTTGTAAGGAACACTTTATGTCAAGTGCCCTGTAAGAGATTTAAAAACTTTACCAAATGTTAACATTGATTTTACATTATTATACACAAGATATAAAACACCACATCTCACAAACTTCCTTTTATTACAACTCAGGGTTTGTTTTTTTTCCAACAGTTGTAAATTAATTTCTACATACTTAAATTTAACTTAAAATTTTTAAACAAGTAAACAATGTACAAAGAGATTCACCTGAATTTCATAAATCAGAGCAGGTGTCCTTAACAGGGCATGTGCAATGAATGCAGTGCATTCTGGGAGAGAGAGAAATAGCTAACTTTATTCACAGTTGAAAAAGCTAACATCAGGCTGTGGGAAACTCTCTTCTGGAAAAGAAACAATGGACCTGATCCTGTGAGATGCTGAGCACCTTTAATTCCTTTTGAAGCCAACAACAGTTGAGGGCATTTAGCCTAGATCTAAAAGTATTTAGACATTGCTCTGCACAGCACTGAAAGGCCTAGTTCCTCAAAGGTATTTAGGTGCCTACTTACCGTAGGAGTTGGGTGGTTAGGTGCTTTTGAAAATCCCACTAGTTGCCTAATATCCTTAAGACTTAAAATGCTGAGCAGAGCAATGTCTAAATACCTTTAAAAATTTGGGTTTCAATGCTTTGTAGGAGGTACCCAGCTCTTCTCAAGATCAGCCCCAATCTTTTCTAGTCAAAAGAAATAAAGTGGCTCAAAGGATGCCTCTTTCTTACAAGTTATACATGCTGTACTATTGTTATGGTATCAGCCAACAGCAGCAGACCTGATGTAAAATACCTACTCTTTTTCTTATTTCAGTGGTAAAGAACATCTCTTCCTTTTGCCTTTTTGTGTTGCATGTTTACAAATAAACCATTAGACGTGACATACAGTCCATGTAACAAAATTGTTAGTATCTGACTCATTGCAACATAAAGAATCGGTATCAGACAATAAGAAAACATTTTATCAGTTCTAGCCTGGTTAAAGCAATTTAATGTTTTCAGTATGCCCTCAAGACTATACTGTCATTCCAAACATAAAGAACAAATTGATTGAAATGCACAGATTAATTTAAAAATGATGAAAGCAGCCTTAAAGACATTGCTGGTTTTGTTTTAAAGTAGTATGAAATGCACGTTACAATTAACACAGATTATTCCTTGTACAGTAAAAGCTTTTTCATCTGGCATGCTGGGGGTGTGGGGGGGTGCCGGTAAGTGAAAAATTTGGTTTAACTAGAGAGAAAGAGTTTGGGTGCAGGGCTGGGGGTTGGGGCACGGAGGGAGTGTGGGCTCTGGGAGGGAGTTTGGGTGTGGGAAGGGGCTTGGGGCAGGTTGGGACACATGAGGGTGTGGGGTGCTGGATTCAGGGGGTGCTCACCTCGGGCACCTCCCTGCCAGCGGCAACCTGTCCCTGCTGCTCCAAGATGGAGGCACAGCTAGGTGGCTCTGCACATTGCCCCAAGCACTGGCTCTGCAGCTCCCATTGGCCAGAAACCGCGGCCAATGGGAGCTGGGGGGGGGCACGGACAGAGGCAGCATGCAGAGTTCTCTAGACACGCCTCCGCCTAAGAGCAGCAGGGACAGGTCGCCGCTTCTGGGGAGCCACATGGAGCCAGGTAAGGAGCCTGTCAGGCCTATGCCAACCAGACTATAAACCGGACTTTCTATGAAGATTAGAAATGCCACTTTATAGAGCTTTCTGGTTGGTACAGGGCTGGATAACACAGCTTTTACTGTATATTGGTTGCTTCTTTAAACTCAGGAGATTATCTATTTTATCACAAATGGAATCAAAAGTTTTAGTGCAAAGTCACCCTCTGCAACATGCCATCTGCTTGAAGGCTTAAAGATTTCTACATTGTGCAGAAATATTTCATTTATAAAGCAATTATACAAAATGAAAAGCTATTAGGACTTGAGTGTTTTGGTTGTTCTTTTGTTTATTTTCAACACAAATAACAAAAAATAGTATTTCCAGAAACTGACTCCTAGTCTAGCTGTGCAAATCCTTCCAAATTCAATTTGGATTGGCACTATTTTAACAGCAGAACTGGTCAGCAGGCCCTGGAGTTTAGAAAGGTTTGGGTTAGAATGAATCCCATTTCCCATGGTTGAACTGCATTATAAACCCATGGGCAAGATCTTGGTTTGACATGTTTGTGCACATTCACACAGGTTTATGTTTCACAGGAAGTGGGATTAGTAGCCATATTTGAAGATACTACATGACCTTTCTCTGCAAGCACAGTTCAAACTTGAAATGCACAGGACAATAGTAGTATCAAAGATTTTGATCAAAGCAAGAACTTCATATCTGTTTTTTATTAAAGTTCATTGAGATAAACAAAGATTGTGCAAACCCCTATTGGTTCCTGAACATGAGTCAAACTCAAATCGAGAATGATTCCAAGTGCACTGGAAGTTTGAGCTGAATGTTTTACACACTTCTATTTCCTACATAAATATAAGGGACAAAGAAAATAATCTTGTGAAAAACTAAGAATAACACCTCATTCCACCTTGAACCTAAGGTGGGTAAGAAATCATAGGACTTGGTAGCAGGTTCCTAACTTACAATGATTGCACGGTTTAGTCTTCCGTTGACTATGTGATTGTCTGTAAAGCAATATGCAATGTTGTAAAGGAGTTGGGAGAGAGGAGGAGATGAGCGGTTTCTTAAATACTGTGATCTTGTACAGTGTAACAAAACTCTTTTTATGAAGTAGCCAAATGCTTTGACTGTGCCATACCTGAAGGGCACTTAATGGCTCAGGCATTCATCTCTCACACACAGTTATCTGAAATGCATATGCATCTTCAGCATAATCCATTGCTACTATTAACCATGAACTGGAATGGAAGCATATCTGGAAATGCTAATTCAAAGATATCGTTACACAGTTTTTGGCAACTGAATCCAATGTAAAGAAATGGTTTAAGAACACTGTCTGACATGCATGAGTCTTTCAAAATTATTTACAAATGAAGTTCTACAAGCTTTATTCCAAAAGTATTTCTCCTCTGCTCAGCTTAGGTGCTAAAATATGTGATTTTTTTTTAAGTTACACAGTCACTGCTGGGTACATCTTCTGTTCACTATTTGCATGGGGATAGGGAGACTGAATCTGCCTGTATCCACTTTGCAGACCATCCAGGAAAGGTGGCACCGGGGTCATAGGCATAGAGTCATGTTGGACAGCATAACCTACATACTGTGGGTGCAGATACTGCCCTTGGTGTGGCACAATCTGGGTAGCCTGCTGGCAGTTCAGTACTGAGAAATTAGTAGGCATGTTGACATAGACATTATTCATGGTCCCTTCTGGCAAACAGCAGTTGGTCTGTGACCTAGTAGGGGGGGCTCTGGCACCTGAATTGGCACTGGAACTGGAGCTGGCAGCAGTACTTGATTGACGAGAGGATGAACCACGGGAGGTACTGGCACTTGGAATCATGGGAATAGTCTCCATCAGCCGATTACCTCCAGGTGCTCGGCTCTGCTGTGGCTCTTGCTTGGGTCGCAGGCATCTGCAGCAACAAGCTGCTACTAGAGACCCCAAGATGATAAAGGCAACAAAAACAGATCCAACTATAAGGAATGGCACATAAATGGGCACTACAAAAAGAAACAAAACCACTGTTATTAGGAGTTGCTACAAACGCCAAACCTAAAAAACAAAGTTATACAAGGAAAACAGGAGAATCCACTGCTTATTTCTTTCAGTCACGCAGCATTAATATACTCAAGTCCTCCAGGGAGAAATGATTCTGGAAACTAAACATTCCACTTGCTACTTTTAATAAAAGAGTACTAAAGAAAATACAGATGCTGCAAAAACTAATGGTTGGGATTTTCAAAGAACTTCAATTGGAGCTCTGCCCACACTGAAAGGATGGCCCAGAGGTTAGGGTGGTAGGCTGGGACTTCCAAGACCTGGTTCAATTCCTTGTTCTACCACTGACTTCCTGTGTGATCTTAGGAAATTCATCAGTCTCTCTGTGCCCCACTTTGCTACTCCCCTTCCTCACAAGTTGTCTTAAAGACTATGAGATGCTCAAAATACTACCAAAAAGGGGGACCACATCTCTCTTACACTTTTGCAAAGCCCAGCCAACATGTCTGGGACTCGTCCTTTTCATTTAAGACTGTCAGCCCCAAGACTTAAGTATTACTAACGCTTGAGATGGCATTACCTGACCACATCTACTGGAACTATTACTAATGAGATGTGCAGGACACAAGGTCAAGAGGACAAGGCTGCACTTCTTGAAGGTTAACAAGTGTATTCACAAAGACTAGTGACAGCTATCAGATCATGGTGAGCAGCAAATAAATCTAATACATGATTTTTAGAAAAAATGCCTTGTTTTTAACGTGTAAATGGGAGTCATATCTTCACTGAAACTGGAATGGCTAACACAGTCACTTACACAGGAATAATTATTAAACTAAAGGCTGTTTAACCTCCCATTTTTTGTAATTTTAACACCTTTTAACAAACAGTTTCTAGTATAATTGTTTATTTCTGCACTGGCCAAATCCTGTAGCTCTTTAGCAGGTGCCTGCACTTGCTACAGTCTGCAACATACACGTTTTCCAAGTCTGTCCTAATTATAACACCACTTCAGGCTAGTTCTAGTGTGTTCAGTATTTGTGTATGGCCAGCAAATGTGACAGAGAGCCACTGAGGCTTTTCCCAAACAGCAGTAAAAAGATTAGTTCGTCCTTGACATTTAGTCATAAATACAGTCTTAAAAGGTGGTATCTAGGCTTGAAGAATATATACAATTAGACTATGGTGGTTGGTTAGAAGTCATTTTGAAATCCTGTGTAATAGAAGAAGTGAGTTTTTACCCACGCAAGTTTATGCTCAAATAAATCTGATAGTCTTTAAGGTGCCAATGGACTCCTTGTTGTTTTTGGGTAACAGAAGTTATTTTTCCTGAAACAGTTGTTCCCTTCCAATGTTTTTTTTTTCCTTTCTTTTTTAATTGGAAGTGCAAAGTATACTGCTGCTATATAGGTCTGACACAACTTGTTCAAGACATTCTGAAGACAAGTAGTGGTGTCATTTAAATAAATGCAGAACTTAAAAAACAATCAAAGATTTTGTCATTTGTAAAGTATCCAAACTCCTTGACAGTAACTTTGCTTTTTCCATGTTTCTGATTTTAATAGCTGAAAATGATTGACTAATTGACAAGTTTCTTATTTGGAGTCCAAAGATTTGATATTTGTATTTCTGTTCTACTTTTATCATGACCCTGACAACAAACTGAGGATATTTGTGTGTAGGTCCTTCTGTTGTTATTATAAAAAAAAGAAGTGTTTGATTTACATTTAAGGCAGAAACATATTCTCTTCCTTTGTCTCACTTTTCAACTGATCCTACTGCCAGAAGTATTAGTAATAAAAAATATGTGCTGTAAAACTAAGGGGAATCACCCATAACTACATGTGGATTCAGGATGACCAGCCAAATCATGGTCCCTCTGAAGTGCATGGCAAAACTCCTTACAGGTCTATTAACAACATCCCAGGTAGCAGTTAAAGGCTCAGCTGCCATGGGCAGGGCTGAAAATGAGGGGTTGCAGCTTCCCTCGTTAAAAGATGTGCTAGAGATGTAGGAATGTTTGCCAGTGAGCCCCTGCTCCCAAGAAGTCTCTACCCTCAGGGCTTGGGCCCAGGTCACTAGCAAATAGGCTGACGCCATTAACCCTGCAGGGCCGTGGCAGGCACTCGGTGCCCTAGATGGGCATTTCTTAGCCCTTTCGCCCGCGGGTGCTCTCAGACCTATGTTCAGGTACCTGGCAAGGCAGAGCCTGGGCTCACCATGACACCTGGCAGCCAGACTGGCTGGGGCCACTCTGGATTGGCAGTGCCAGCGCCTCCTTTTGCCGAGCCTGGCCGCCCCATAAGCATCCTCCCTTGACGGCCTGAACTGCCTGCTCGCCTGACTGCCCCGCGCCTCGGCGCGCCGGGCTGCCCACGCCGCAGAGCCGCCAGGGTCCGGGAGGGGGCTGCGCTGGGATAGGCCGGGCTGGGGGCGGGGGAAAGGAAGCCGCCTACCTGCTGCGCCATCCGGGCCGTCTTTGTCCGGCCGGCCCTGCTCGTCTGCCCCCTGCTGCCGGTCGTTGTCGCACACGCCCTGGTCCAGCCTGGCCTCGGCGCTGGAGCAGCAGTAGCGCAAGGCGCAGCTGCCGCAGCAGATGGTGGCGTCCCCGCCGTCGAAGCGCTCCGGGCACTGGAACCCGTCCCGCCAGGCGCCCTGCGCGTCCAGCCAGCCGTGGCAGTACTCGCCGCTGGCCCCGGCCCCCGCCGGCAGCAGCCAGCCCAGCGCCGCCAGCAGCAGCCAGCAGCGCCCGCTCCACATGGCACCGCTCAGCGGCGGCGGCCGGGGCAGCAGCGCGCCCGGCAGAAAAAAAAAAAAAGGGGGGGGAGGGTCCTCAGCACCGACGGGGCTCCTCTGCTAGCACCCCCCTATGCAAAGGGGCGGGGGGACAAAGCACCCCGTTGTCCCTGTTGCGGGGGGGGGCAGGGCTGGTTGTGGACACAGCACCCCGCTATGCCGGGGGGGCCACAGTACCCCGCTATGCCGGGGGCGGGGGGTCTCCTACTAACACGGCTCTGAGTGGAGAGGGGTGAAGCATCTGATCGCAGGGCAGCCTAACACCCAGAAGCGGGGAGACCACGGGGCTCTTCTGCCGCCAGTCCCCCGCCAGGAAGGGGGAGTCGGAGGCTCTTCCCGAAGTGCCCGGCGCTCCGTGCTCCGGCGTTGGTCAGCCCAAAGGAAAGCCACGGCCAGCCCCCAGGAGGCGGCGGCTGGATTGCGGTCTCTGCGGCTGGCGCCTGCCCCTCTCCCCGCACCCAGCGAGCAGACGGGGCGGCGGGTCTGGCGAAGCGCTTCACAGAGCCAGGACTTCCCACCCCATCGCTACCAGCTCGGCGGGGGAGCAGTGGGGGGCTGGCCGCGGCCCGCCAGGGGCAGCCGGCCCGGGGCGCCGTGCCCGCCCGGCAGATCCACACGCCGGCGGGGGCAGCGATGCGGCAGGAAACTCCAGGAGCATCAGAGGCGGGACTGTCCCAGCGCCGGCAGAGCTCGACCTCCCGTCCGGGTCGCAGGGCCGAGCCCGCGGGGGCGCGGGAGGCTGCCCCGGGCTCCCCTGGCAGCCGAGCCGGGCCCCGCAGGGGCAGCCACTCGGCACGGGCGGCTGCTGTTACTCCGCTCCCTCGGCCCGGACATCCCGCTCAAACTTTCCTTTCATGGTTGGAAGCCGCATCCCAAGTGGGCACGGCCGGGCTGGAGGTGCCGCCGCTCAGTCCCTCTGCGCTGCTCCGCGGGGAAAGCCCCAGTCCCGACTCCTCCTTCACCTCGGCGCGCCCGCCGAAGCCGCCAGCCTGGCAGCGCCGAGCTACATCCCTCCGCTGCGGGGCGACACCCCCCGGGGCAGCGCGGCGCCCTCTTGGCTGCCGGCTGGGGGAGAGGGGCTGGTAGGGGGCGCGGAGCTGCCGCCCGGCGTGTGTCTCCCGCGGCGCCGCCCGCCCGGATCCTGGCTGTGCCGCTGGCTCCTCGGCCTCGCTCCTCAGCCTGCGCGGCAGAAGCACCGGCGGCGGCCGCTGGCGCCCGGCCTGTGTCGCTCTCTGCTGGCCAGACAAGCAGCCACTGGGGCTCGAGCGGCTCGCACTTGCTTTCTCAGTGTTATTATAGGCACCCAACACCCTCTAGGCGCGCATGCGTCTTATCCCAGCCACCCCCCCTCGCCGTAGCCTCCTGCAAGGGGACAGGAGCGGGGAGAAGCAGCGTTTTATTGTCCTAGTTCAACTCCACTAGCCAGACATGCTCAATCTGATGGGAGAAAGCGAGCGGCTGGGGGAACCGAGCTGAATTTGCAAGGCAGGGTCTGCTAAATCAAAGAGCAGCTCAAGTGTCAGGCCACCCAATAGCAAGCGAAAATAAGGTTAAAAAACGAGGCAGCAAAATCCATGAGAGGATGAGAGGCTGCTTCCCAGCCTCGCTGAAAAAGAAGTTAACGGCTTCTGGCTTAGGAAGACACCAGCTCATTCAGTTAAAAGAGACTCTGCTAGTAAAGCAAATGGCATTTACGTTAAGCCACCAAAAAAAGTTAAAGTGAATTTCAAAGTCTGACAAGAGGAAAACTGACAGTATGAAACTCAAAGAGTGACACTGTACTTACCCAGCCTTTGTGTTTACCTACTGCAGAGCCATCCTCACTGCTCTGTCCTCTCATACTTAACCTGCCTTAGTCAGGAGTCACAGAAAACCAGGGCTTGTTGTTTACTGAAGTATTTTTAACGTTTTTTTGTTTTATTTCCTTAATTGTTATTTTTATTACAAATCTGGTATAATCTGAATGAGCACTAATACCCTAACATCTCAACCTGCATGTTATTTTCCGCAATTACCAGTAATATCTCCACCAGGCCACTGCTAAGTGTGTGAGGAGAATGATCCCCTTTCAAAATGCTTTGCAAACTTTACTTCTTAAAAGAAGCCACCTCTGTGGTGCAACAGGACAACTGTTGGCAAGTATACAACACTGCATAAAATACAACCATTAACAGGTTAAAACTGCAGTGGAATTTAAGTAGGCAGAATGAACTTTACATTGGAATTTGGCTAGGAAACTGGTACTGACACTCCCAGTCTTGCAAAAAGTGCCATGGAATTTCTAATGAACAAAAGTAGTCAGGGTGCCAGTTTTATGTTTTCTTTGAAAGATGCACACCAGTACAATACCCTATAATGCTATGCAGGGACATTGATCCAGTGCTGATACAGGAGACGTGCCATCTATCAAGCCACTTATAATATTTTCTAAGCATCTTTTTGTTTTAGTATTTTTTCCTTCAAGTCTTCCATCCAAAACCACCTATCCTGTACACAAACTGAGTAGATGACAACTTGAGATGCAGTGTACCTAGACAAGCTTTAAAGCATGTGTACTTTGTAGATGAGAGGCTCTATCTGTTCATAAAGAGTTACTACAGCAATATTTAGTTTAATAAAAGACTGATTTTTCTCCATCATACAAAACAGCATCTGACATTAGTAATTTCCCTCATATTCAGTGGTTTCTACACTTCATAACTTAACACTCACTTGTAAAGACACTTGTTCCTCTGGTGAGACTGTAAACAAGTTTCAGGTGGAAGGAAATCTTCATGGCAAAGAATCTATATCTTTATCTGGGTATGACTGTATTATGATATTTTTTTCCTTTTTCTTTATATTACCACAGGCCCCCCCCCAGTACACTTGTCTAAGTTTTCTGTATGTTATCTGTCCTTTTGGTTTTAAAATTAATACATGACAAAAAGTAATATGTAATCCCTGGAAAAAAGGAATTGTAATGAAGACTTGTAGTTAGGCCCTCTGCTCCCAGATGCTCAGCATGTGGTAAAATGTCTATCCCTGCACACCAGCTTCCGTGACTGGAGTTTTAGTGGAGAGAGCTCAAATAACATTTTTAACAAAATGAAATGGATGCAAATAATATAATCGTATATTTATTTTATCTTTCAGCTGTGAAATTAAAGAAAGTTGTTAGTGGCTTTGTGTGAGTGACAGACAAAACCATTACAGGTTTAAACAAGAGTCAGCTGTAGTCAAGAGATCAGCCAGTAGGATCACATAGTGGGCAATATATCAGAAAACACAATGTTCCATTAAGTTAATTCTTTCATTTTTTAGAAAATTGGCATGGATATTACCAGTCTGCATTTTGATTATGAGATTACATTAAAGTAAAAAATATTTCCTTTACTAGAAGGAAAGAAAGCAACTGTGATAATTGCCATTCTTTCAGAATTCTACCTGACTGCAATAAAGTTGATTGCAAAATTCTATACATCTCTGAGATTTTTCAACTCTGCTTTTCTTAGTACTTTTGAAGCTAAGTTATCATCTTTCTTTAACTACCAAGGAAGTACTATACTAGCTTCATATGCTCCATTTTCAACCCCTCTATCCTTGAGTTCTCCACCCACTTTCAGCAGTTCTCACACATGCTCCCAAATGGGTGTTAGTGTTCTAGTCAAATTCCAACTCAGGTAATTACATCCCATCTACCCACATTACTTCTGAGGTTTCAGTTGTCTACAGTGTTCTTCCTTATGTGCTGCCCTACAGTTTAGTAGTATTACTGTGTTCTGTAAAATAGCAATGCTCCCCTATAGAAGTCGTTGCACTGCAGTGATGGGTGAAGAAATGATCCCTAACCCACCTCATTAGGGTATTATGAATCATAGTAAACATTTGCAAAGGGTTGTTAGTTATTTGGTAGAATTGCAGTGCCTGTAGGACAGATTCTATGGCCATCCATAGTAACTAAGCTGCATTAAAATTGTACAGCTGAAAGAGAAGAAATTTGTGTGGATTTGAATTATGAGAGTTGTTGGTTCTATCTCAAAGACTGATCAGCACATCCCTGTAGCTCTTAATAAATTCTTTAGCATTTGCAATCTCTAGTGAGAGACACTGCTTTCTCTTTATACAAGCAGTCCACATCAGTCAAAGTGAGCATTACCCAAGCCAACTGTGTGTGAAAAACGACAGTGGGGCTAATGCAAGATAACTAGCCTTGAGGCACCGCAAAGGAAGGTGAACTGTCTACAGAGGGACTTAAGACCTGAGGGTTCATATCAGTAACTGGTGGCAATGTCATCCTGACAGACGGGAGTGAGAAAATAGCATCTGTCATGCCCCTGAATTCATTTAACTTCTCCCTGCATGTCCATTGTCTTTAATCCTACTTGAAATTATAGTGTCTTCTTAATAAGAATAGCAATGCCTTTACTCTCACATTTTTAGTGAGTAAAATATTTCTCCAGCTCATCCTCCAACTAGTTTGTCATGTCGATTGTCAGTATGGTGCATCTCTTTAAATAGCAGTAATGTAATTTTGTTGCACCAGATTCTACTTTTTGTTATCAGAGAATTAAGTCCCTGTACATTCATGGTGAAAACCTTTAGTCATATCAAAATAGTAAATATCTTCCAGCTTCAAATCACCTGTAGTGGCGATCTAGTGACCCAAACACATGACTAAGTACTAGGAGCTTCTGAGTTCTAATCTTGGCTGTTATACTGGTCCTATCCTTTGGCAAATCCCTTCCAGTTTGGGTGCTCACCACTTTGCAAGTTCAAGCCTATATTAGCTTCTGTCTGAAAAAATGAGAATACTAACTATTACCTGACAGGAGTGTGGGGAGGATTAAACTAGTTAATGGCTATAAAAGCATTTTGAAGATGAAGAGTACCAAACACACTCTACTAGTAAAAACATTAAAGACACACAAGATGAGGTAAATCTTCATTTTGGGCCTGATCCAGTACCCACTGAAATCAATGGGAATTCTTCCAAGAAGAAGAGCTTGGCTTGGTAGCTTTCTAATAGTATTAAATGTCCTTTTTGAGAAAAAGGGAGTTGATTTTAGATGATGCCTATCAGGTTCTGTTGTTTATAGGTGGAATTTTTAAATGTATCTAAGTGACTTAGGAGCACAAAGTCCCTTTAAAAGCCATGGTATTTGTGCTCTTGAGTTGCTTAGGCTCTTTTAAAAATCTCATCCCAAATCCAATCCTGTTTCTTCATAGAAATGTGGGCACAGTTGGCAACGGGCTTTGTTGCAAGGATAGGTTCCTGGGTTAGTGGTTCTGTTGTGTGGTATGTGGTTGCTGGTGAGTATTTGCTTCAGATTGGGGGGGGCTGTCTGTAGCAAATACTCACCAGCAACCACATACCACACAACAGAACCACTAACCCAGGAACCTATCCTTGCAACAAAGCCCGTTGCCAACTGTGCCCACATATCTATTCAGGGGACACCATCACAGGGCCTAATAACATCAGCCACACTATCAGAGGCTCGTTCACCTGCACATCCACCAATGTGATATCCATCATGTGCCAGCAATGCCCCTCTGCCATGTACGTTGGTCAAACTGGACAGTCTCTACGTAAAAGAATAAATGGACACAAATCAGATGTCAAGAATTATAACATTCATAAACCAGTCAGAGAACACTTCAATCTCTCTGGTCACGCGATTACAGACATGAAAGTTGTGATATTACAACAAAAAAACTTCAAATCCAGACTCCAGTGAGAAACTGTTGAATTGGAATTCATTTGCAAATTTGATACAATTAACTTAGGCTTGAATAGAGACTGGGAGTGGCTAAGTCATTATGCAAGGTAGCCTATTTCCTCTTGTTCCCCCCCTCCCCAGGATGTTCTTGTTAAACCCTGGATTTGTGCTGGAAATGGCCCACCTTGATTATCATACATTTTAAGGAGAGTGGTCACTTTAGATAAGCTATTACCAGCAGGAGAGTGGGGTGGGAGGAGGTATTGTTTCATGCTTTGTGTGTATATAAAAAGATCTTCTACACTTTCCACAGTATGCATCCGATGAAGTGAGCTGTAGCTCACGAAAGCTTATGCTCAAATAAATTGGTTAGTCTCTAAGGTGCCACAAGTCCTCCTTTTCTTTTTGCGAATACAGACTAACACGGCTGTTACTCTGAAATCTGTTCTTAAAACAAATTTGTAATCTCAACAGAAGCCTTGAAAATCTTTTACTTCAAACTCAGCATATTTCTCTGCCCTCTGCTTTCTTTCAATATCATGCTTCAGAAAACATTCATAGGTTAAAACAACCATCAAGACACCTTTCACCCACTACTAGCTGCACAAGAGAGAGGTATTATTAATTGCCATATTTTTTATGTGGACAATTTAAAACAAACTCAGGGCAGGGTTTAATACAACAGCTAGGTTCTATTCTAGTTTGCATATTATCAACACATTTATTAACTAGATTCCTCTTGCTGAATATTTGTTGCTGGTGACGCATGAGGCAGAAAGAACCCAGCTTGGCTTTCAGATTGCAGGTTGAGTTTGCAGGGATGCCAGTTAGAAAAGTATTTTTATTTTTACTTGTGAACTGAGGGATTGCATGTGAAAATCACTGAGGCAACAAACATTCATTCAGCAAAGTCACTTTTCAAAATAGGACTGTACTGTAACACTGATATCACAAGGAGTTGCTGCCCCCTATGTGAAGTTTGTAGGAACAATAAGGTTACAAAGGACTGGTACAGAGTTTTCATATGGATAACTCTTTCAGATAAGGTGTACCAGTACAATCCTGGTACACAATCAGTGTGGACTCCATTATGCCAGGATGAAGGTGTTTTACACTGGAATAGTTTATTCTCCTTCCTAACTATACGGATATTAAGTACCTTTATAGTGACATAGCTGCATCCTCACTAGTAGGTGGTACTGCTTTAACACTACCAGTATATTTAAAGTGGGACAACTCATGTGTGTAGATAATCTCTAACTGTTGCTAGGGGGTTCATATCAGGTGTTAGAGCAACATTATTCTAATAACCAGAGCATGGGGTCTGTCTCTGCTTAAGGTATATTTTAAATATATACATTTTTTGTTTCACAACTGAATGTTTTCTTGCATTGGGGGGCATTTTGATTGATTCAAATTGGCTGGAAAAGATTTAAAACTAAATGATCCAAAACAAATCCTACAAAAAGTCAACAGGCTGTAAAATAATATGGAGAGACAAAGTTATTGTGAGTCCAGAGATAGCATAATGGTGCTTGCCTATTTTCAGAGGCTACAATGGCACAGAGCAGAGTAACATACTAATGCTCAGCTTCTAATATCACAGCTCACTGTGTGTACATGGACAGTAGAAGGGTGACACCCAGTAGTCAGTACTGGCACCCCCTGCTTATCACAGTAAATGCAGACATCGCCAATATCAAAAGTTTGGCTTTGGCAATGCACCATTGTGTCAAACGAGGGGCTTAAGAAATGTAAGTTAAAGAGAATGATGTGACAGGATAATGGTCTCTCTAAACTCTTGGGGACATCTGCCTCTAGATTCAGGAAAATGACTTTGGAACAACTAAGGAAGGGACTTTCCCCCAGAGAATCCTTTCCACTTTCTATGCTGAGACCACTGCATGCTAGGACAGGGCTCTGGGAGTTTGTTAGTGGGGTGTGAATACTCAGACAGTGCAGGGGTAATCAATAAAGCTCATAATTATGGGCTTCCCTAGTGAGTCTCCATGCATTGATTTAAAGTGCACTTCATAACTGAGGACACAGCAGACTCCTGCTACAGCATAAAAGCAGGCAAGCAAAGTTAAAATGTTTGTTTTCAAAGTAGGAGAGTTGCATCTTCCTAATCCAATGACAATTTCTGCTATATCAAATTATTCCAAGCAACAATAAAATAGGGAGAGATCTGACCATCTCTTAGGCTCCACAAGAGAAGAGGAAGAATTGCTCAGTAGGGGCCCATTCCTACAGTCCAAAGGGACTACACAATTAGGTTCTCTACCATTATACAAAAGATGTTTTGTTTGACTCTGACAATTAAGTTGCTGTGTTCCTCAGCCAATAAAAAAGCACATTAACAAAAGTAAAGTTTAATTTTTATACTTTATCTACCTAAGGTACTTCTATGGTCCCCATTACCACAATCTGTGAGCACCCCACCATCTTTAATGGGTTTATCCTCACAACACCCCTGTGAGTCAGGGAATTATCTCCACTTTACAAATGGGGAGCTGAGGCTAGATCCACACATGGGTGACTTAGGCTCAGCACTAAAGTTAGGTGCCCTGCTGCCTAGTGGAATCTTCAGCCGTGAGTTAGGTGCCTAGCCTCCCTGGAATACGTGTGGGGAGAGTTAGATGACTAAGAATAGGATTTACAGAGGCCAGGATGCTGAGTGAGGTGCTGCCTAAACTAGCCAGGAGGAAATGCTGAAGAAAGGGGTGGCCTAGAGCCAGGAGCAGTGGAAGCGCCCATGGCCCCACCTCTCTATGCCTCCCTGCTCCCCCACCCCCCGAGACCCTGCCCTTGCACCTCCCATTCCCTGTGAGGCCCCACCCTTGCACCACCCCTTCTCCCTGAGCCCCCACCCTAGGGCTGCCTCTTCCCCCAAAGCCTCGTTCCCATGCTGCCCTTCCCAAGACCCCACCCCCTGCACCTTTACAGCTGGTAAAAAGTGGGAGGCCATCACCCCTTGTCTGCTCTGTTCCGGCACTCCTGCCTAGAGTGCCTCAAGGGGAATTAGCCCTGGTCTACACTACGAGTTTAGGTTGAATTTAGCAGCGTTAGATCAATTTAACCTTGCACCCGTCCACACGACAAAGCCATTTTTGTCTACTTAAAGGGCTCTTAAAATCGATTTCTGTACTCCTCCCCAATGAGGGGATTAGCGCTGAAATCAACATCGCCTGGTCAAATTTGGGTAGTGTGGACGCAACTTGACGGTATTAGCCTCTGGGAGCTATCCCAGAGTGCTCCATTCGTGACTGCTCTGGACAGCACTCTCAACTCAGATGCACTAGCCAGGTACACAGGAAAAGCACCAGGAACTTTTGAATTTCATTTCCTCTTTGGCCAGCGTGGCGTGACCATGCAGAGCTCATCATCAGAGGTGACCATGCAGTCCCATAATCACAAAAGAGCTCCAGCATGGACCGAACAGGAGGTACTGGATCTGATCGCATTATGGGGAGATGAATCCGTGCTATCAGAACTCTGTTCCAAAAGACGAAATGCCAAAATATTTGAAAAAAATCTCCAAGGGCATGAAGGACAGAGGCTATAACAGGGACCCACAGCAGTGCCATGTGAAACTTAAGGAGCTCAGGCAAGGCTAGCAAAAAACCAAACAGGCAAACGGCCGTACTGGGTCAGAACCCCAGACTTGCCACTTCTATGATGAGCTGCATGCCATTCTAGGTAGTGCCCCTACCACTAACCCACCCCGCATGTGGACTCCTGCAAGGGGGGAGTCTCACCCAACAGGGATGAGGATTTTGGGGACAAGGAGATGAGGAGGAGGAGGATGA